>NW_024870699.1:0-1275000 GCF_019054845.1 Dipodomys spectabilis | reverse complement strand
TGAAGGTCAGGAGAAAAAGGCTTCTTTGTACCCCAAGCTATCTCTCTCTCCAGTGCTCTTTTTTGACAAGAAGCCTTCATTTATGCCACCAGCCTTGGCAGGCCAAGTTCCCTGCACTTACCTTGCCTTTGTGAGACTATAGACTATAGTCCTTCTGGCAGACAACTAGGGCACTGAACCTAATGACATGTTTAATTGCCGTAGATGATGGGCCTATGATGCCTCTCCAAGGTTTCTGGAACCTTGGGAAATCCAAGCACATGTCAGATATCACAAAGCTTCCTGTCATCTAAGGTTGGTGAAGCTCATCATGTTTTGAAACATTTGACCTCTCCTAGTTGGGCCCTGGGTGGGTAGGTTTTGGGGTTGAACACAGGGCCTGGTTGCTGAACATGAGCACAGTGCAGAAACCCAGTGCTCTACCATTTGGTGTCACAGCTTCACTTCTAGTCTGTGTGTGTGTGTGTGTGTGTGTGTGTGTGTGTGTGTGTGTGTGTGTCCGTGTGCATGCATGCATACACCAGTCCTGGAGATTGAACTTAGGACCTAAGCAGTGTACCTAGTTTCTCTTGTACAAGGATATCTCTCTCCTACTTGAGCCACAGAGACACTTCAGGCTTTTTTCTAGTGAGGTGGTCCTGAGAAATCATGCCCAGGGTTTCATATATGCAAAGCACTCAACCCCTAAGGCCCATTCCCAGCCCTCTACTTCAGGTTTGTTAGTTTCTGTCTTTTTCTTGTTGTTGTTGTTTTCTGTTGTAGCAGTTAAAGTCTGGACCTGGGTGCTGTCCCTGAGTGCCTCAGCTCAAGTCTAGTGCTCTACCACTTGAGCCACAGCACCACATCAGATTTCCTTGTGGTTCATTGGAGTTCAGTGTTTCAAGGACTTTCCTGCCCCAGACTAGCTTTGAACCATGATCCTCAGATCTCATCCTGCTGAGTAGCTAGTATGACAGGCATGAGCCACAAGCACCAAACTTCCACTTCAGGTTTCTTAGTGGTCAATTGCAGATAATAGTCTCATGGGACCTTTTGTGTCTGAGATATTTTGGAACCCAGATCCTCAGATCTCAACTTCCTGAGATGGCAGGATGACAGATCTCAGCTATAGACCCCTAGGCTGTGGCACTCTGCTGCAAGGGGGTCCTTGGCTCCACGTGGTTGAGGGCTATCCATGAAAGAAAAAGTATTTGAATCCTTACGGTGTGGTTCATTTAACCTAAGAGCAACATATCTGACATTTTCTGCTTGTCTCAGGCCTATACTAGTTATTGCAAATAAGGAAAACCATGGGACCTATGTTTCCTTGAGCCTGTCTTACTTCAATTAATATAATTTTTTCCAAGTCTTTCCATTTTCTAACAAATGTGGCAATGTCATTTTTTCTTATGGAGGCATAGAATTCCATAATATATATATATATGTGTGTGTGTGTGTGTGTGTGTGTGTGTGTGTGTGTGTGTGTGTGTGTGTGTATAATACGGAATTCTATATATATATCACATTTTTTGTCTGCAAAATCATCTCAGTTGTGGAGCTCTTACAAGGACCAGGTGAATGAATGAACCCTGTGAAAGACACAGCACGTGACACTCTTTGCATGACTCAGCACACAGCACCCTGTAAAGGACTCAGCACATAGCACCCTGTGCAAGACTCAGCACAGAACACCCTATGAAGGGCTCAGCACATAGCGCTATTCCACAAATTGTCATTAGAATTAGGGTGGTTTCATCAGTATCACCCTTCATTGAGGAACATTTCACCAACCACACAAGATCACATCTAATGGTTTAGAGGGGTGTTTTTTGTGAGGGGGGTTACCCATGAGGCTTGAACTCAAAGCATGTGCATACTGTTCTAATAACATTTGCTCAGGGTTAGAGCTCTGCCACTAGGAGCCACATTTTAAAGAGTGTCACAGACTTCCTGCCACGGCTGGATTTTAAAGCCCCCAAACAGCTAGGATGATGGGGTTAAGCCAGCCATCAGCATCTGGTTCCGTGCAGCTTGGTTGCAGCGGTATACATATGGCTAAGTCAGGATAGGTGGCAGCTATCAGCGCCAGATTCATAGCTTGCTCTGTGATGATGTATTTGAAGTCCTGTCCTTATATCATTGCAGGTAGAACATTATACCTTTTTTTGGCGGCAGTCCTGGGGCTTGAGTAAGGGCTTAGAAAATGTCCCTAAGGGTTCCGGGAAGATGGCGGAGGAGAAGCTGGAATCTGAACAAGCTCTTGCATAGAAAACAGTTTCAGAGTTCCAGTGAACAGTCCCAAGCCAGAGAATCACACCAAGTGTGCCATCACAGGACAGAGAGTTAGTCAAGAGAGGGGAAGCCAAGCAGACAAATCTGAGCAGCTGCCGCTGCGGCGGCAGGGTCGCAGCGGCGACCACCACCGTGGGGGCATAGCTGAGACACAGTCCGGGATGAAGGAGCCAGACGCAGTGGACGAGCGGATTCTACTCAACACCAGCAAGAACCGACAAGGAGCGGACAACTTCATCCTGCACTTTGCAGACCAGAGACGACCCAGGATCCAAGACTCGGCGTGAGTAGAAGCTCGACTTCCTCACTCCTTCTCAGGGAGCAGAGGAGGGAAGGCCACCCCTCCCCCCCCCCAGCACCGGTGATCTCCATCTTGGATACCGACAAAGCTCGGAGGAGCAGCTAGCTCCAGCTCAGGCCTTGAATAAAACGAGTCATTTAGCAGGTCACAAGAACTTAACGGCGAAGTGACCTCACAGACTCAGTTCCATCCAGGGAAAAGTCAACCAGCTCAGGCGCCAGCCATTGGAGTGGCTCTCCTCACCGGGTAACCAGAGCCAGAGGCTGCCCCTCCCTCTAGCAGCCACCACAATCAATTGAAAAACAGAAACCCTGAGAATGGCTCCAGGCTGGGTGCTGTGAGTTTTTTTCACAAAATAGCCCCAGGGAAAAGCTACTGTTTGTTGAAAGGCCTCAACTCTACCCAGAACCTAGCCTCATCACTGCATCCCCCTCTTGTGTGATTCTCAAAGCAGATCACCCTCCCAGTAAACTAACCTGGGAGGGGGATCTCAAAATCTTGGGTAAAGCAGAGCATTTTTCTGCCTGTTCCAACAAACTGACTTAAGAAACCAATCAAGCCACAGGACCTCAAGCTGACCAGAGACTCCAATCAGACTCTGGTTACAGACAAAAGGGAGATACAGGACTCTTCCCACCCCTCCCCCTCAAAAAAAATCAAAGAACTTTTTTTTTCTTCTTCTTTTCTTTTTTTCTTTTGTTTTTTTTCTCGTTTTTTGTTACCTTATATATATAAAAAAATTTTTTTCCTTTTCTAAAACTTTTATTAATCTTTAATTTTTGCCTCTTCTGAAAAAATAATTGTTTTCCAGTAACTTTTTTTTTCTCATAATTTTTATTTTAGGAATAACGTGAATGTGTGTTTTCCTTTCTTTTCTTGTCTTCTTTCTCTTTGTCTTTCATTCTTAATTATCTTTTTGTTTTTTGTCTAGCTCTACTGAACTTCTGATCTTTTCTTCTCACTTTCCTATCCTTTCCACCTTTTCCTCTTTTGTTCTTTTTATGTGAATTAACTCTTGTCCTGCACATCCTCAGATAAACCCGTAGTTAACTAGTAGAACCTACCCCCATTGTGTACACACTTAATCCACAAACTTTTTACTCAATTCAAAACCTCTGAGACTTAAATTCATTAATAGCAGTACTACCTCTTTATACCTATATAATATTTTAAGCATTTTTTTAAAGTTTTTCACATCTCCTTTATGTCCCTCCCTTTTTCTCAACATATTCACATTACTCTCTAAATAGATGGTCTTTTAATCTCTATAATAACATTAATTTTTACGTTCCCATTTTTTTTCTGGTCTCTTTTCATTCCCCTTTCCCTTTCTTCTTTTTCTCTCTCTCTCTACTTGCATCCTACCCAACTTATTTCCTGCATTGTGATTAGGACATAGTTAACTCTCCCTGTGTCTCCCCACAATAATCTATTCCTATTTTTTACCCACATCTCTCCCTAACCCTAATAATTTCTGGTTTTCCAAATTCTTCTCTGCGGTTCGAAGTCCTTTAACATATAGTTGTTTGATGTCGAATAGATGTATCTGTTGAACTAGATTGTATCTGTAGACTATTGACTGTACAAATGCAAACTTTGGTTGATGGTTGCCTTAAGATAGTGTTCTAGCACAAAACTGGTGCTATCTTCATCTCAAATGGGCAGAGTAAGCCGGAAAAACACAAGAAAAATGGCAAATTCGGGTATCTCAATTCCCAATCTTGATAATCAGGGGTTAGAACAGATAATGAATAATCCAGAGGAGAGTTCCCAAATAGCTCTACAAACACTGGTGGCAAACATGATAAATGAGAAGTTTGACAACGTACAAAGGACTCTGTATGAGCGTGATAGGGAGAGAGAGGAGGCATCCCAGAAGTTTATACAGGAATATCATAAGCGTGAGGAAGCTACTCAAAAACTGATACAGGATTTGCATGAACAGCTTGAGAATACTCAAAGAGAAAGGGAGGAATGGCGTGAGCAGGTTGAGAACAGTCAAAGAGATCTGCAGGAATCCCACTAATGGGAGGAAGCTTATCAAAGAGTAATACAGGAATTGAGAGACCAGGTAGAGAACACACAAAGATCACTAAAGGCATTCATGGAATCCATTAACAAAGAGCTGAAGGAAGTCAGGGAGACCACAAAGGGAATGCTGAATGGAACCCAACAGAAGGAATGGGAGCCCAAAGAAACCATAACCAATCAACTAAGTGATTTGAGGACAAACACTGAACACCAAATTAAGGAAGTAAAGAAATTCATACAAGACCTAAAACAGAGCTTCAACAAAGAACTTGAAGCCATCAAAGCTGACCAACTAGAAGGAAAAGAGATAAAAAAACAAAGTAGAGAGTCTTGACAGCAGGTTAGACCATGCAGAAGATTGAATCTCAGGGATTGAAGACAGCCTAGATATTATAGAGAAAGAACATACAACCATCCAAGACAAGTCCAAGAAATATAATAGATCTATCCAACACCTGGAAGACACCATCAGAAGGCCTAATCTAAGGATAATGGGTGTAGAGGAGCACCTAGAAACAGAAGTTAATGGTCTAGGATATTTGTTTAACAGGATCCTAGCAGAGAACTTCCCAAACATGCAAAAAGATAGGCCTGTCCAGATACAAGAAGCCTTTAGAACCCCAAATAGACCAGACCAGAATAGGACATCCCACCGCCACATTATAATCCACACAGGGTCAACTCAGAACAAGGAAAAGATCCTTAAAGCTGTCAAGGAGAAAAGGGTAATCACCTATAAAGGGAAACCAATTAGAATCACCTCAGATTTCTCAGCAGAGACAATCAAAGCAAGAAGAGCCTGGAATGATGTATGCCATGCCCTAAAAACAAACAACTATCAACCAAGAATACTGTACCCAGCTAAACTCTCCTTCATAACTGAAGGCCAAATAAAAACCTTCCATAGCAAAGAAAAATTGAAACAATACATCTCCACCAAACCAGCCCTACAAAAGTTTCTTAAAGATGTCCTACACATAGAAAACCAACAAGACCGCAATAAAGGCCAAGAAACTGCACCCAAACTGAGAATCCAAGAACCATAGGAAGAACCCAGTTTTCGCAGCCCCCAAGAAGGTAGATAACATGGCAGGAACTCCCAAATACCTCTCAGTCCTATCTCTTAATGTTAACGGACTGAACTCTCCAATTAAGTGACATAGACTGTCTAGTTGGATAAAAAACAAGACCCTTCTATCTGCTGCCTGCAGGAGTCACATCTTGCCCGTAAAAACAAACACATTTTCAATGTTAAAGGTTGGAACAAAATCTACCAAGCAAATGGACCCCATAAACAGGTGGGAGTTGCAATCCTAATATCAGATAAAATAGACTTCAAATTAAAATTCGTGAGAAGAGATAAAGAAGGTCGCTACATACTAATTAAAGGATCTCTCCTTCAGGAGGATATTACAATTCTAAATATCTATTCGCCAAACAATGGAGCACCCAAATTTATCAAAGAAACACTACTTTCGCTCAAATCCCATATAGATCCAAAGACATTAATTGTTGGGGATTTTAACACACCACTCTCCCCACTAGATAGATCAACTCGGCAAAAACTCAACAGAGAAACCGCAGATCTAAACAGCTGCATAGATCAACTAGACTTGAGAGACATCTACCGAACATTTCACCCAGCAGCATCAGAATACACGTTTTTCTCAGCAGCACATGGAACGTTTTCTAAAATAGACCACATTTTAGGCCACAAAGCAAACTTGTCTAAATTCAGAAACATTGAAGTTATACCTTGCATTCTCTCTGACCACAAGGGAATAAAATTAGAACTCAACACCAAAAGCCACCAAAGAAAGTCTGGTATCACATGGAGGCTGAACAACACACTGCTGAATCATGAGTGGGTCATGGAAGAGATTAGAAAGGAAATTCAAATGTTCATGCTATTCAACAAAAATGAACACACAAAATACCAGCTCCTCTGGGACACAGCAAAGGCAGTACTCAGAGGCAAGTTTATAGCTCTGAGCTCCTACATCAACAAATTGGAGAGATCTGAAACTAAAAATTTAATGACACATCTAAACCTCCTTGAAAAAGAGCAGCAAGATAAACCCCAATCCAGTAGACGGAAAGAAATAATCAAAATTAAATCAGAATTAAATGAATTAGAATCCAAACAAACTATAGAAAGAATCAACAAAACAAAGAGTTGGTTCTTCGAAAAAATTAACAAAATTGACAGACCCTTAGCAAATCTTATCAGAAAAAGCAGAGAATACACCCAAATTAATAAACTCAGAGATGAGAATGGAAATATCACCACGGAAACAACCAAGATTCAGAACATTATAAGGGAATACTTTTCAAAACTTTATGCTAATAAGTTTGAGAACTTGACAGAAATGGACCTCTTCCTAGCAAATATTGACATGCCAAAACTAAACCAAGATGAGGTAAACTATCTTAACAGGGCCATATCAAGCATTGAAATAGAAACAGCAATAAGAGACCTCCCAGCTAAGAAAAGTCCAGGACCAGATGGTTTTAAAGCGGAATTTTACAAGGCCTTCAAAGCAGAGCTCACACCAATTCTCCTCCAACTCTTCAATGAAATTGAAAGAGAAAGCTCACTACCGAACACTTTCTATGAAGCCATCATAACCCTCATCCCAAAACCAGGCAGGGACTCATCAAAGAAAGAGAACTATAGACCCATTTCTTTGATGAACGTTGATGCAAAACTTCTCAACAAAATTTTGGCCAACCGACTTCAACAATTCATCCAAAAAATCATACACCACGATCAAACAGGATTCATTTCAGGGATGCAAATCTGGTTCAATATACGCAAATCAATTAATATTATTCATCACATCAACAGGAGCAAGAATAAGAACCACATGGTTATCTCAATAGACGCAGAAAAAGCATTCGACAAGATCCAACACCCCTTTATGATGAAGGTTTTGGAAAAATTAGGAATCCATGGGACATTCCTCAATACAATAAAGGCGGTATATGACAAACCTACAGCCAGCATTATACTCAATGGTGAAAAACTAAAGCCATTTCCCCTTAACTCAGGAACAAGACAAGGATGCCCAATCTCTCCACTTCTCTTCAATCTAGTATTAGAATGCCTAGCTACAGCAATAAGACAAGATGCAGACATAAAGGGGATCCAAATAGGGAAAGAAGAAATAAAACTCTCCCTCTTTGCAGATGACATGATCTTATATTTAAAGAATCCCATAGACTCCACTCCCAAATTACTCAAGCTGATTCAAAACTTTGTCAAAGTAGCAGGTTATAAAATTAACCCCCAAAAATCAATGGCTTTTCTGTATGCCAACAATGAGAAAAGTGTGGCTGAAATTAGGAAAGCAACTCCATTTGTAATACCCCCACAAAAAATAAAATACCTAGGAATTAACTTAACTAAAGAAGTGAAGGACCTCTATGATGAAAACTTTAAAATCTTGAAAAAGGAAATCAACACAGAACTTAAAAAATGGCAAAACCTCCCATGCTCCTGGATTGGAAAGATTAACATCGTGAAAACGGCAATACTTCCCAAGGCTATCTACAAATTCAGCGCAATACCTATCCAAATTCCAACCTCATTCTTCAAGGAAATAGAAGAGGCAATCCAAAAATTCATATGGAACAATAAAAGACCCCGAATAGCAAAAACGCTCCTCAAGGGAAAGAACACTGCTGGAGGAATATCAATACCAAATTTCACACTCTACTATAAAGACATAGTAATCAAAACAGCTTGGTATTGGCATAAGAACAGACCTCAGGACCAATGGAATAGAATTGAAAACCCAGAAATGAACCTACAGGCCTATAGCCATCTAATCTTCGATAAGGGAGCTAAAATAATAGAATGGAAGACAGACAGCCTCTTCAGTAAATGGTGCTGACAAAACTGGTTAACTACATGTAGAAAACTAAAGCTAGATCCTTCTATATCACCCTGCACCAGAATCAACTCCAAATGTATCAAAGACCTTGAACTCAAAGCAGACACTCTGAAAACATTACAGGATGGAATAGGAGAAACCCTAGGTCTCCTTGGCTCAGGCCGAAATTTTCTGAATAGAAACCCGGAAACACAACAAATCAAAGAAAGGTTGGACAAATGGGATTGCATAAGGTTGCAGAGCTTCTGCAGGGCAAATGACATAGCTAGCAAGATCAATAGAAAGCCCACGGATTGGGAGAAGATCTTTACTAGCCATACAACGGACAAGGGTCTCATATCTAAAATATACTTGGAACTCAAAAAATTAAACCACCCAACAACAAATCCTCAAAGAAACAACTGCCCAATAAGTAAGTGGGCGAAAGACTTAAAGAGAAGCTTCTCTGAAGAAGAAAGAAGGATGGCCAATAGACACATGAAGAAATGTTCAACATCCCTAGCCATAAAAGAAATGCAAATCAAAACAACATTGAGATATCACCTCACTCCAGTTAGAACAGCAAAAATCAAGAACTCTAACAACAACAGATGCTGGAGGGGATGTGGACAGAAAGGAACCTTACTTCATTGTTGGTGGGAATGTAAACTTGTTCAACCACTTTGGAAAGCAGTATGGAGTTTCCTCAAAAGACTTCACATAGAACTCCCCTATGACCCAGCAATCCCACTTTTGGGCATTTACCCTAATGTTTACAAAAAAGACCACACTAAAGCTACCAGCACAACTCTGTTTATTGCAGCATTATTTACCATAGCTAAGATATGGAACCAACCCAGATGCCCCTCAGTAGATGAATGGATCAAGAAAATGTGGTATATATACACAATGGAATTCTATGCCTCCATCAGAAAGAATGACATTGCCCCATTTGTTAGGAAATGGAAAGGCTTGGAAAAAATTATATTAAGTGAAGTAAGCCAGGCCCAAAGAAACATAGGTCCCATGGTTTCCCTTATTTGCAATATCTAGTATAGGTATGAGTCAAGCGGAAAAAGTCAGAGAATGTGATGTTAGGAAAACGAACCCTCAAATATGTATTTTAATGTTTTCGTTTCTTTCATGCATGTGTTTCTAACGAATTTATAAGATTATTTCTTTGTTGCTTTGTATGTCCCTCCCCCACAGTGTAACCCCCGCTTTCACTATATTTGATGTCAGTATAACATGTGGAGGAGATGGGGACAAACAAGTCGTTTAAGGATTCAGGTGGACCCGTTGCAACAATGAGAAGTACAAAATGTCATGTCAAAACCAGCTTTACAATGTCGGAGTGGGGGGGAGGGGGGGTGTGATTGGGTGGGGGGGAGGGGGGAGGGGGGGAAGGGAGGTGAAGGGTAAACAAAGGAGGAGGCTGCAATGCTTGGTAAGAAATGTATGCATTATCCTGCCCATGTAATTGTAACCCCTCTGTACAGTATGTTCTCAAATAAAATAAAATAAAATTAAAAAAAAATAAGTGAGAGAGGTTATAGAGGAAAGAGAAGAGACAACCATATGCTCAAATACGTTAGGGACATAATGTATAAAAATCTGTTCTGATCACAATGATACACCATTGCCAAAATAAAGTATTCTGATAATATTAAAAAAAAAAGAAAAAAAAAGAAAATGTCCCTAAGTGTTGGTGCTCCAGGCTCGCATTCAGTTGATTGAAAAACAGCAGAACTTCTGGATTTTCTGTTTATGTGGCATTGAGAAATGCAACCCAGGGCTTCTTGCTTACTAGGTGAGCACTCAACCATCAAGCCCTAGGAGTGAGCGAGGTATAAATAGATAGAGCTTCCTGTATATACGTATTATATACACAAAAGGAGAGATGTCTGTATATTACTGAATTATAGATAATATTACTACCAATTATTAGGTTTTAAATTATGTCTCCATTTAATGATGTGTCCCAGTTGAACAATTAATAAAGCATTAATTAATAATTACTCAATAACCTGTAATTATTTATCATATATGTACATACATCCATACATGTAATTACATATTTCATAAATGAGACAAATTAAATTATGCATAGTGTGTTACTACGAATTATTAAGTATTTAATTATGTCTCCATATAATTTTTATTCTCTTAATGCTCAATAAAATATTAATTAAACTTAATCCAAGTCCTATAATTATTGTGTCTAATTTTATCCCAGAATGATTCACTACTAATTCAATCTGTTTTTCTTCCACCTATGTCATTTCTTATATTTGTGACATCCTATTTCATAGCATATAGATTTGCAAAAAATTTATACATCCTACCTGTCACCGAACACTTTCAAAGAATAGGAAAACCTGTCTCACTCGGCTTCTCACTCCATGATTACATTTTTGTCAGTGCTGGAATCTAAACTCAGGGCCTAGAGGCTCAGTTCATGAATGGGTGACTGCCAGCACAGGAGCCTCTAGCCAATTCAGCTGCCAGCCAGTTCCCAGGTCCTGAGATCGAGCCCTGTATGTTGACTCCATATTGCACTTAGTGTAGTTATTCATTTTATTTTTTGTTTTATTCATTTATTTACCATTTATTTTATTGACTCTTATTACACATGAAACATTTACTACATGTATTACATAGGATATAGCTTTGCCTATGTATGAAACTTCATACCTAACACCCAGGAATTTCACAGAAAAGGAAAACATGTGTCACCTTAGGCTTCTTACTCCACCATTCAATTTTTGTGAGTGCTGGCATCTGAACTCATAGCCTGCAAGCCCAATTCATGAATGGGTGAGTTGCAGCACACCAGCCTGTGGCATATAGAGCTTACAAGAAGTTCCCAGCACCTGAGATCGAGCCCCTGGGGTTGACAAAATAAGAAGAAATTGACATGCAGATGGTACTACACAAATAAATATAGATCTTTAAAGAGTGCCAGAGATGTCTATACATTCTTCAGTTATATGAACTACATTCCTAGCAATTCTTGGGTATTTATTATGCCTCCATGTAATTAATATTTTCGTTTTTATGCTTAATGAAATATTAATTAAATCAACTGCAGTCTTGAAACTATTGCATCCATGTAATTAATAGTATTCTTTTAATGTGTCAAAAAATATCCATTAAAATCCATTGGCCTCCTAAAATCACTCTGTTTAGTTTTATAGTAGTATCATTCAGGAACAACTAATACAACCTTGACATTCATAACCTTCCATCGGTATTCCTATGCATAGGAACCAGGCTCTTAGGATCTCCCTGCATTGGTAGGGGTTAGGACCGGGCTTCGAACACAGGGCCTATGTGGCTGTGTTGGCGTAGGGCTTTCTTGGTAGCCTGCCAGCCTTCACCAATGCCAGGTTAGAAACACTTTTCAGCCATGTCATTCAGACCCAGTATGGTCACCTTGCAAATAAAACAATGATGTAAAACAGGCAGCCATCTGAAAGTTGCCGATTTGTTTTTTGTTTTTATTTTTATTTTTTCTGTAAAAATACCATACAGAGGGGTTACAATTACAGGGGCAAGATAATGAGTACATTTCTTATCAAACATTGTTGCCTCCTCCTATGTTTCCCCTTCCCATCCCTTTCCATACCCTCCCTGCCCCTCCTACCAGATCCTCCCCCCCACCAATGTTGTAAAGTTCGTTTTTCGACATTATGACTTGTACAATTATGTACATTTCGACATAATGACTTGTACATCTCATTGTTGCAATAGGTCCACCTGTATCCCTATTTAAACGATTTGATTTTTCCCTTCCCCTCCACGAATTATACCACCATCAAATACAGTGAAAGCACGGGTTATACCATGGGGAAGGGACATATAAAGCAACATAGAAATCATCTTATAAATATGTTAGAAACAATTGAATGAAATAAAAAACCTTTTGAATACTTATCTTTGGGTTCATTTCCCTAACATCAACTTATCTGAACTTTTCTGCTTGACTCAGACATATACTAGTTATTGCAAATAAGGCAAACTTTATCTGTGTCGTTTTATTTATTTTTATTCCTGTCAGTCTTTGAGGCCCAGGAACCCAGGTTTGGCTGTGAGTCCAGTGGCTTCAACCCAGTCTGGAGTGATCAAAGCTGAGACAGAGTTGCCATTATCTGAGTTCAAGCTCTATGCTTGACAAAATAAAAATAAATAAATAAGTACATTAAAATATTTGAAAAATTATGAGGCCCCGTGGCTTGGAATTGACGCCATTTTTTCTGCCAGGCACGGGATTTGAACTCAGGGTCTGGGAACTCTGCAGCTTTGTGGGGGAAGGGGAAGCTTACTATGCTGGAAGACAAGAAAGTCAGGCCTGTTCCCAGGACCTGAATTCAAGTCCTAGCACTTGAAAACAATAATATTTGTATATATTTTAAATACATGATTTATATTTACAGGTTTACTGCATATTGCGGTTCATGTAGTTATTGATTTTATTTTGTATTTTACTTATGTCTTATGTATTTTAGTGAGTATGATTACACATATAATATTTTTTACATCCTATTACATAGAACATAGATTTGCCTATGTATTATCCTTCATTCCTGAGACCCAGGACTTTGCCTATAAGGAAAACAAGTAGGACAATTAGCTTCTTCCACCAGAATTAAGTTTTTGGCATTTCTGTGATTTGAACAAGACCCACTTCATAAATGGGTCAATGTTAGCACACTAGTATGATGCAAGTGAAGTTGGCAGGCAAATTTGAGGACCTGAGATCAAACCCTAGGAGTGGCCAATATATAAATAGATAGATGTGTAGATTGCAGTGTGTGTGTGTATTTACATATGTATATGCATCGATAAATAAATGTATACAGAGACAGATAGACATTTGTGTAGATTCTATTGCATAACTCTATATGTAAAGTGATGTCTATATCTTATTCTTATATATTCTATTGCTACCAATTATTCGGTCTAAAATTATGCGTCCATTAATTAATCACGGTAGAAGACTTAATAAAGTATTAATTCAATTAATCAATGACCTATATTGATTGTGTACAATCTTATACTAGATTGACTAGTTAATTAGTAATTCAATTAGTACATGCCAAACATTCTATTAGTCTTCCTATAGATAGGAATAGATAGGAATGAGTTTCCTAGCATCTTCAGCCATGTGTAGGTGGCAGTCCCAGGATCAAACTCAGGGCCTAGGTGTCTGGGTTGGGCTCAAGCTTCACTGACAGCCCGCAGCCTTCGGCCATGCAAGGTCATGTACAATTTTCAAGCTGAGTCATTGAGACCTAGGATGGTCACAGTGCAAAGGAAACAGGTAAAATGGTTGTGTAAAACTTCCTGGTTTTTTCCTCCTCCATTTTTGTTGCTTTGATGGAATTTTGCCAGTGCTAGGAGTTGAACTCGGGTCCTAGGATCCCTGGATCATCTGTGGGTGTAAATGCTGCACCCCAGCCTAGGATAACCATGGTTTAAGACACAATAATGTGCTTCCTTCAGCAAAAGGACCTCAGGGACAATGTTTAGGCTCACAGTTCAAGCCTCAGGAGCGGCCACACAAAAAATGAGCCATTAAGTCTGTGTGTCTGTGTATGTATGCATGTATTTCTATCGGTGAACATCCAGAGTCGCTATGAAGAAAGGCACCCCAATAGGAAATTTGCTTTGAATAGAATGATTTCATAGCACAGAGAGTGATCCCTTCACTGTTTGCAGTGTATCCTGAGGGTTTCTGCACACCCCAGGCTGTTGGGGGAAGTCTGCCTCATTGTTGGAACAGGCAAAAAAAAAAAGCCTCAATCCTGTACAGCTGTGTAACAAACAATTCATGTGGGGCAATTAGTGAGGATGAGTGTGGGCAGGCTCTGAAGGCCAGGAGAAGAAGGCCTCTTTGTACCCAAGCTATCTCTCTCCCCAGTGCTCTGTTTTGACAAGAAGCCTTCATTTGTGCCATCTCCCATGGCAGGCCAAGTTTGCTGCACTCTTTCTGTCTTTGTTAGACTATGTTCCAGTGTTGAAAAAAACTACTACAATTAATTCAAGAGTCCTTCTGGCAGACAACTAGGGAGCTGAACCTAATAAGATTCCTAATTGGCAAAGGTGCCTCCCTAGGTTTCCAGGAGCTTGTTAAATCTAAGCACTTGTGCAAAATTACAATGCTTCCTGTCATCTAGGGCTGGTGAAGCTCATCATGTATTGAAACCTTTGCCCTCTCCGAGTTGGGCCCTGGGTAGGTAGATTTCGGGTTAAACACAGGGCCAGGGTGCTGACCTTGAGCTCAGAGGAGAAGCTCTTTGCTTTACTATTGGGTGTCACTGCTTCATTTCTTGTATCATTGTGTGTGTGTGTGTGTGTGTGTGTGTGCGCGCACGCGTGTGCGTGCGTGTGTGCGTGTGCATACACCAGCCCTGGAGCTTTTATTCAGGACCTGAGCACTGTACCTTAGTTTCTCCTGCACAAGGACAGCACTCTACCACTTGAGCCACACAACCAATTCAGGCTTTTTTTTCTAGGTATGTGGTACTGAGGATTCAAACCTAGGGTTTCATACATGCAAAGCACTCTACCCCTAAGACACATTCCCAGCACTCCACTTCAGGTTTCTTGATTTCTTTTCTTGTAAGTTGGAGGAGTTGAAGCCTGGGCCTGGGTGCTGTCTCTGAGCAATTCAGCTCAAGTCTAGCACTCTACCACTTGAGCTACAGTGCCCCTTCAGGCTTTCTGGTGTTTCTTTGGAGATAATCATCTCAAGGAATCTCCTGCTGAGGCTGGCTTTGGACCATGATACTCAGCTCTCAGGCTCCTGAATAGCTAGGATGAGAGGTGCGACTCACTGGTGCCCAGCTTCCACTTTAAGTTTCTAAGTGGTGAATAGGAGATAATAGTCTCATGGGCCTTTTTGTTTCTGGGATAGTTTGGAACCCAAATCCTCAGCTTCCTGAGCAGGCAGGATGATAGACCTCAGCTAAAAACACCTAAGCTGTGACACTTTCTGCAAGGGGGTCTTTGGCTCCGCGTGGTAGAGTACAAGCCATGAGCCCAAGAGGAAAGTCAAGCGCCTAGGCTCTGGGTTGAAGGTTCATGATGGAGGAAATGAAACCAAACCAATTGTCAGCAGGAGACAAGTCACTAGAGTTCAGTACATACATAAATTTGGCCCTGCCTTGGGGACATATCTGAGCCTCAACTTTTTCATCTGCACAATCGTCTTACTTGTGGAGCTCTAACAAGGACCAGATGAAAGAATACACCCCATGAAGGACTCAGCACATAACACCATAGCACCCCGCACACCAGGAGGGACTCATCACATAGCTCTATCCCACAAGCTGTCATTAGAATTCGGGTGCTTTCATCAGTATCACCATTCTTTCAGAAAAACGTCACAAAACACAAATGTTCACATCTAATGGTTTAAAGGGGTGGTTAATGGAGGGGAAGGTCCTCAGCCTTGGGGATTGCACTCATAGGTTGTGGATACTCTCCTAAGACTTTTTCCTCAAGGCTAGAACTCTACCACTTTGAGCCTCAGCTCACAGTCTCGCAGATTTCTTGCCAGGGTTGAGTATCCAAACCACCAGTTTTAGAACTCATCCCCGAGCAGCTAGGGGTGAGCCAGCAGCATCTGGTTCCATGTAGTTGGTTTGCAGCTGTTGACCTCTGGCTAAGTCAGGTTAGATGTCAGCCATCAGCTTCAGACTCCTGGCTTGCTCTGTCATGAGGTATTTGAAGCCCTGTCATTCTATAGTTGCAGTCATAACATTCTAACTTGTTTTTGGTGCTTCAGTGACAGCACCACTTTTGGCTTTTTCTCTGCATATGATAGTGTGGAAATGAACCCAGAGCTTCATACATACTAGGCAAACACTCTATCACTGAGCCCCAGTAGTGACAAGTGTAGAAATAGATATGGTTTGTTTTATATATATACATATATATATATACACATATAAAACAAGAGAGAGGTGTCTGTATATTATTAAGTTATATATACTATTTTACTACCAATTATCAATAATTAAATTATTTCATCCTTTATTTAGGTACCATGTTTGAATTTATAATAAAGTATTAATTGAAAATTAGGCAATGTACTATGATTACTGTGTATAATTTTATAATATAACCATACACTAAGTACTAATGTAATTGTTACTTTTACAACATTCCATTCATATGGCTGTCTATTGGAATGCATTTTTTAGGATCTCCTGACATTCGTAGGTGGCGGGGATTTGAACTCGGACCTAGTTTGCTGGTTTGGGCTATGGTTTCCCTGATAGCCCATCAAACTTCAGCAGTGCAAGGTCACGTACACTTTCCAGGCCCTGTCATTTAGACACAAGATGGTCACAATTCAAAGGAAAAAACTATGTAAAACCACTTTCTGGAACTCCCCAGTTTTATCCTTCTCCTTCCTTCACCCTCTTATTTTGTCTGAGTCTGTGCACTGTCCCTCAACTCTTCAGCTCAAGGCTATCATTCTACCACTTGAGCCATAGCAACACTTCCGGTTTTTTTCTGCTTATGTGGTGCTGAAGAATTGAACTCAGGACATTATGCATGCAAGGCAAGCACTCTACTACTGATCCACCTTCCCAACACTTCACCTTTTTTTGCCACTCCAAAGATTTGAACTCAGGTCCTAGGACCTCAGGATGGGCTGTGGGTCCAGAGGCTGCACCCCAGCCTAGAGTGATCAAGGCTGAGGCAGAGTTGCCACAAGCTGAGTTCATGGCCCGGGCCTGGCCAAAAAAATTAAGGCCCTGGCTTGGAATTTGCACCATTTTTCTGGAGGGCTGGGATTTGAACTCAGGGTCTGGGGAATTCTGTGGCACTGTAGGGGAGGGGAAGATCACCGTCTTTGAAGACAAGAATTTCAGACCAGTTTCAAGGGCCTGAATTCAAGCCCTATCACTGGAAAAATAATATTCATATATGAGATCTTTTTACATACGTGGGTTTACTCCATATGACATTTATTACCCTTCTTTTTTCATTGTTTATTTTATTTAGCATTATTACATATATAACTTTTTTTCATTTATTATATGTTATCACATGAATATATTTGCATATGGATTATACATCATACTGAGACACAGGACTTTTACAGAGAAGGAAAAAAATATGTCAAAATTGGCTTCTTACTGCACATATAAACTTTTGGCAATGCTGGGATTTGAACTCAGAGGTCACAATGCATAATTTATGAATGGGTCAATTGTAGAACAAAAGCCTTTGGCAAATTGAGCTGCCAGCCAGTTCTGAGGACCTGAGATTAAGCCATAGTAGTGGGCTATATATATATATATATATATATATATATATATATATATATAAATAAATAGATTGTTAGATATAGGCATAGATATAGACATAGAGAGATAGATAGATAGATAGATATAGATAGATAGATAGATAGATAGATAGATAGATAGATAGATAGATAGATAGATAGGTAGGTAGATAGAAAGATAGACAGATAGATAGATAGATAGATGTGTAGTTTGCTACATATATGAGAGAGACAATGTGAGGATATTAAATTATATATATTATGAATTATTAGATACTAAATTAGGTTTCCATTTAATGCAGTATCATGGTTGAATACTTACTAAAGTATTAATGTAAAAGAAGACAGTGCTCTTTAATTAGCAGAACCAAACCAGGGAGTTAGAATGGAAGACATAATCCAATAATTTTTGTGTGGTATTCTATAAAAGAATCATGAACTAACTGTCAATTTAATTGTAACTTTTATAAATTCCATTAAGCATTCCCATGGATAGGAATGATTTGCTCAAGATTTGCTCCATTTGTAGGTGGCGGTCCTGGCATTCCAACTCCAGGCCTGAGTAGTTTACTCGGAAATGCAAACCATTAGAATGACACTGTGAAGATTTCAGATTGTCATGAGAAAAATAGAACAAGAAAAAAAGAAAGCAGAGTGTTAGTGGATCCTCCCTGTAATTCTAGCTCTTCAGGAGTCTGAGAGGTAGAGAATGACAATTTGAATTCAGTCCTGACAGGAAAGCCCAGGACAATCTTATTTCTAAGGGATCACAGGAATTTAAAAAAAAAAAAAAAAAAAAAAAAAAACATGAGTGGGGCTGTGGCTCAAGGGCATAGCACTACCTTTGAGCAAAAGGAGCTCAGGGACAGTGCCTAGGCTCATAGTATAATCCCCAGACTTGCCAAAAACAAAAAACAGTAACTCCATGTCTACCCATGTATGTATGCATGTATTTCTATCTGTGAAGATCCAGAGTCCCTATGTTGAAAGGCATTCAGCTAGGAAATTTGCTTTGAATAAAATGCTTTCATAGCACAGAGAGTGCTTTCAAGACAGTGCATATTCCGGGGCTCCCCTCATTGTTCCCAGTGTAGCCTGAGTGTTTCTGCGAACCTCAGGCTGCTGGAAGAAGTCTGCCTCATTGTTGGAACAGGCAGACAAAAGGCCTCACTCCTGTACAGCTGTGTAATAAAAAACTCCATCTGGGCCAATTAGTGAGGATGAGTGTGGGCGGGCTCTGAAGGCCAGGAGAAAACGACCTCTTTGTATCCAAAGCTATCTCTTTCCCCAGTGCTCTGTTTGGACAAGAAGCCTTCATTTGTGCCACCTCCTCTGGCAGGCCAAGTTCCTTGTACTTATCCTGTCTTTGTTAGACTATTTCCCAGTGTTGAAACAAACTGCTACAATTAATTCAAGGGTCGTTCTGGCAGACAACTAGTGAGCTGAACCGAATTAAAAGATTCCTAATTGGCAAAGTTGCCTCCTTAGGTTATCAGAAGCTCACTGAATCTAAGCACATGGGTAATATCACAATGCTTCCTGTCATCTAGGGCTGGTGAAGCTCATCAGGTTTTGAAACCTTTGACCCCTCCTAGTTGAGCCCTGGATGGCTAGCTTTTGGGGTTGAATACAGGGCCTAGGTGCTAACCTTAAGCTTAGAAAACGAAGCTCAGTGCTTTACCACAATTTGGTGTAACAGCTTCAGTTCTGACACCTGTGTGTGTGTGTGTGTGTGTGTGTGTGTGTGTGTGTGTGTGTGTTTGTGTGTGTGCATATACTTGTCCTGGAACTTGAGGACCTCAGCACTGTACCTGAGGTTCTCCTGTACAAGGATAGCACTCTACCACTTGAGCCACAGGGCCAATTCAGGCTTTTTTTTAGTGATGCGGTACTGAGGAATCAAACCCAGGGATTCATACATGCAAAGCAGTCTAATGCTTCCTCTTCAGGTTTCTTTCTTTCTCTTCTTGTATGTTGGAGAAGTTGAAGTCTAGGCCTGGGCGCTGTCCTTGAGTTCTTCAGCTAAAGCCAAGTGTGCTACCACTTGAGCTACAGCATTTTTTCAGGCTTTTGTTGGGTCACTGGAGAGTAGAGTCCATCTCAAGAATTTCCTGCCCAGGCTGGCTTTGGACACTGATCCTCAGCTCTCAGGCTCCTGAGTATCTAAGAGGACAGGCGTGAGTTAGTGGTGCCCAGCTTCCACTTCAAGTTTCTATGTGATGAATAGGAGATAATATTCTCATGGGACGCTTTGTGTCTGGGATAGTTTGGCACCCAGATCCTCAGATCTCAGCTTCTTGAGTAGGCAGGGTGACAGACCTCAGCTACAGACGCCTAGATCTAACTCTCTGTTGCAAGAGGGTCCTTGGCTCCACGTGGTAGGGCGTTAGCCATGAGCCAACAGGGAAGGGTCAGTGCCTAGGCCCTGAGTCCAAGGTTCACGACTGAGAAAAATAAATAATTGTCTGCAGGAGACAACTCACTAGATTTCAGTACATACATAATTTTGGTTAGCCTCAAATTTCTCATCTGCACCATCATCTTACTTGTGGAGCTCTTACAAAGATCAGATGAAAGAATGAACCCCATAAAGGACTCAGCACACACCTCATGAAGGACTCATCACATAGTTGTAACCCACACTCAGTCATTAGAAGGAGAGTGCTTTCATCGGTATCACCATTCTTTCAGAAACACATCACAAACCACACAAAATTCACATCTAATGATTTAGAGGGATGGGTCTTTTTGGGAGGGCTGGGTGTCAGCCACAGGCAATGCACTGGAATGTTGGGGGTACTGTTATAAGATCTTTTGCTCAAGACTAGAGCTCTACCACTGTGAGCTACAGCTCAGAGTTTTGGAGACTTCCTTCAAGGGCTGGGTTTTAAACCCACCAGATTTCAGCCCCTGAGTATCTTGGATGACAGAGCTGAGTGAGCCAGCAGCATCTGGCTCCGTGGTGCTGGGTTGCAGTGGTTTACTTCTGGCTAAGTCAGGTTAGATGTCAATTTTCACCACCAGACTCCCGGTTTGCTCTGTGATGAGGTATTTGCAGTCCTATCCTTTTATCGTTGCAGTTAGAACATTCTATTTTCTTTTTTTGGGTGCCAGTCCTGGGTCTTGAATAAGGGTCTAGACAAAGTCCCTAAGCTTTTATGCTCAAAGCTAGTGCTCAACTGCTTGATGGACAACATGACTACCAGATTTTTCTGTGTACGCGGTAGTGAGGAATCAAACCCAGGACTTTGTATGTACTAGGCAAGCACCTTACCACTGAGCCCCAGGAGTGACAAAAGTATGAACAGATAAATGTATAGATTGGTTGACAGATAAATGGATGTATATGTATACAACAAGAGAGAGATGTGTCTGTATACAATGTAAATGCATATAGAATATTACTACTGATTATTGGCAATTAAATTCCTTCCTTTTTAAAGTATCATGATTGAATACATAATAAAATATTAATTGAAAATTAGTCAATGTAGTATAATTGTTGTGTATAATTTTATAATAATATAATCATACACTAACTACTAATTTAATTGTTACTTTTATAACATTCCATTCCTATGGATGCATATGGGAATGGGTTTCGTAGAATCTCCCACCATTCATTAGTGGCAGTCCTGGGATTCGACCTCCAGACCTAATTTGCCGGTTTTGGCTATGGCTTCCTTAATAGCCGCCAAACATGAGCAATGCAAGGTCATGTACACTTTCTGCGCCTTGGCATTTAGACCCAGGATGGTTTCAATACAAAGGAAATAAAAATGTAAAACTACCTTCTTGAATTTCTCAGTATTATGCTTCTCCTTTTTATTTTTTATATTTTTGCCTGTCCCGAGATTTGAACTCAGGTCCTAGCATCCCAGTGCTGGCAGTGGCAGAGATGCCAAGACTTGACTTCAAGCTCCGTAGTTGGCAATAATAATAATAATAGTAGTAGTAGTAGTAGTAATACCCAGGCTTGGATTTGCACAATTTTTCTGGCAGGTATGGGATTGGAAATCAGAGTCTGGGTAACTCTGTGACACTGTGGGTGAAGAGGAATGGCTCACTGTCCTTGAAGACAAGAAATTCAGACCAGTTCCTAGGGCCTGAATTGAAGCCCCAGCACTGGAAAAAATAATGTTCATATATGAGATCTATTTACATACATGGGTTTACTGTGTTGACATTTATTACCCTTATTTATTTAGCATTATTACACATATAACGTTACTTTTATTATATCATATAACATAGGATATATTTTATACATCATACTGAGACCAAGGACTTTCACAGAGAAGGAAAACAATGTGTCAAAACTGGCTTCTTACTACAAAGAATAAATTTTTGGCCATCGTGGGATTTCAAATCATGGACTAAAATGCCCAATCCATAAATGGTGTCACAGTCTTAGCAGACCGGACTCTGGCAAACTGAGCTGCCAGGAAGATCTGAGTCCCATATATATATATAGTCCTATATATATATATATATATATATATATATATATATATGGGATTAGTGTGTGTGGCTTGATCATAGGAATAATGATATATGTATATTATATACAAATATACATATATATGTTGATAGATGTGTAGATTGAGATACATATGTATATATACCTATATATATATATATATATATATATATGTACATATATATAGAGAGAGAGGGTCTGTGAGGATATTAAATTATATATATATATATAATTACCAACTATTAGTTATTAGTGCTTCCATTTAATGAAGTATCCTGGTTGAATACTTATAAAAGCATTAATTAAAAATTAGTCAGTATCCTCAATCATACCATGATGATAGAACGGAAGATATAAATCCAATAATTATTCTGTGGCATTCTAAAATAGAATCATGAAGCAAATGCACATTTAATTATTACTTTTATAACATTCCCTTAGCATTCATATGAACAGGAATGAGTTTGTCAGGGTATCCCTCCATTTGTGGGTACCAAACCTAGCATTCAAACTCCAAGCCTGAGTAGTTTAATTTGAATGCAAACCATTGCAATGACACCATGAAGATTTCAGATCGTTATGATTTATAAAAAGAACAAGAAGAAAAGAAAGCAAGGTGTCAGTGGCTCCTGCCTGTAATCCTAGCTCCTTAGGAGGCTGAGATGTAAAGAATGCCAATTTGAGTTCAGCCGAGGTGGGAAAGTCCATGATACCCTTCTTTCTAAGAGGTCACATGAAAAAGCAAAACCATGAATGGGTGTGTGGCTCAAGGGCAGAGTGCTACACTTGAGCAAAAGGAGCTTAGGGACAGAGCCTAGGCTCATAGTACAACCACAGACCTGCCAAAAAAAAAAGAGGAGGCAATAAGTCCTTGTATCTTTGTATGGATGATGAGCATTCAGCAGGTTGCCCATACCCATACATCCAACCTGGGCAAGCTGGGACAAGCCCTCAGAGTGTACTAAGTCTGAGCCGGCAACTTGAACAAAGCATCCTTCTCTGCCATTTAAAGAACTGAAGCATTATGTTCTGGCTGAGGTGTCCCATTGGGACACCTAGAAGCCAGACACTGCCTCCAGGGAGACCACAGTTCTAGGCTACAGAAGTTGTCAAAGGTTCTGACTTCATATTCTCTATCCCTCTGTATGATGTGAGCCTAGACCTCCGGGGCCTAGTGGCTATCACTCATTTATCATTTCTCATTTTCAAGTCACAGGCTGGTCCCAAATATTGGCAAAGATATGAAATAGTCAGTGATTTCTACAACAAAAGGGGTAAGCTAATTAACCTCACCCTCATAACTCCCATTAGAAGTGAGACTTGGGTTGTGTATGTGGCTTAGTGGTAGAGTGCTTACATAACATGCATGCACGAAGCCTTGAGTTCTATTCCTCAGTGCCACAGAAACAGAAAAAGCCAAAAGTGGCACTGGGGCTTCAGTGGTAGAGTGCTAGACTTGAGCAAAAGAAGCTCAGGAACATGCCCAGACCCTGAGTTCAAGCCCCAAGACTGGCAAAAAAAAAAAAGTCAGCCTGGTGAGATATATTGTTCTGGGACTCAGAGGAGGCCCGAGGTTATAGGTAAAGGTAGGGTAGAGTGTAGGTGCTGGTGGCTCTCCCCTGTAATCTTAGCTACTTAGGAGGTTGAGATCTGAGGATGACAATTGCAAGCAGGAAAGTCTATATGAGACACTTTTCTCCAATTAAACACCCAAAAAGCCAGAAGTAGAGCTGTGGTTCAAGTAGTAGAGCGCTAGCCTTGAGCACAAAGGCTCAGGGATAGAATAGCATCAAGGCCATGAATTCAAACCCCAGGAATGGCACGCGCACGCACACACACACACACACACACACACACACATACAACCTCACACACACACACACACACACATCAAGATAGAGCATTTGCCACTCAGCCTGCACAAGTTCCATCTCTAGAAACTTAATACTAAAATAAAGAGGGAGATTGGAAGGAAAGACTTGCTCCATGAGATGATATACCCAGTGCCAAAATTCCACAGGAGTTCTAAATTGTGAAAGAGGACAGAGAGCCTCAGGCAGAAGGTCTTGCATGGGCAACGGTCCTGAGGTGTGGTTTAGAGCAGGTGGTGTGGGTGGAATGAAGGTTCTGTGGCTTCAGACAAGTCTGGCAGGACATTCAAGGCTGGGTCAAGGTTTATACTTGAGTCACAGGTAGGGCAGAGGTTGGGGTCCCAGAATGGGGCCCAGGGGGAAGATTATCTTGTCTTTCACCATGGACCCCAGCCATTTCCTGTGGCTGGAAGCCTGTTTGGCATAGCTCCTGACCCTCAGGCCTCCTTTTCATGGAGGAGTCAGGGCAAATGCAGGGAGGAAAGCTTGCTTAAGAAAAGCTTCTAGGGGCTGGGAAGGTGGCTCAGTGGTAGAGCGCTTGCCTTGCATGCCTGAGGCCCTAGGTTCGATTCCTCAGCACCACATAAGCAAAAAAGAAAAAAGCTGGAAATGGTGCTGTGGATCAATTGCTAAAGCGCTCGCCTTGAGCTGAAGAGCTCAAGTACACGGTACAGCACCAACCTTGTGCAAACAAGCTAAAGGATAGCACTTAGGCTCTGAGTTCAAGTCCCGGTAACACACACACACACACACACACACACACACACACACACACACACACACACACACACACACTAACATCTTTAGCAGATGCCAGTGTCTCAAACCAGCTATCTAGTACTCAATAGGCTGAACTCTTAGGATGGCAGCTTGAAGCCAGCCCAGGCAAGTAAATCCGTGAGACTCTTCTCTCCACTAAACTACTAAAAAAGATGAAAGGTGAGCTGTGATTCAAGTGGTAGAGTGTTAGCTCAGGGACAGTGCCTAGGCCCAGAGTTCCAGTTCTGAGATTTTTTTTTGGGGGGGGGGTTCCGGTCATGGGCCCTGAACTCTGGGTCTGGGCACTGTCCCTCAGCTCTTCAGCTCAAGGCTAGCACTCTACCACTTGAGCCACAGCGCCACTTCCGGCTTTTTCCTTTTTGCTTATGTGGTGCTGAGGAATCAAACCCAGGGCCTCAGCCATGCAAGACAAGCGCTCTACCACTGAGCTACCTTCCAAGCCCTCTGAGATTTTTTTAAAAAATAAATACCCTTTGCCATACCCAACCCCACAGGCCATAAATCCAGATTTTGGTCATCCTAGATCTCACTTCCGTTCCTGCTACTTCCACAGCACTGTCACAAGTAGCCTGTGTGTGGCTAGCACTGGGTTAAGAATGGAAGTTACACGAGGGGGACATAACCAGGTCAAGGCTCATGCCCCAGAACATTGAAGTACTGGCCATACCTGTCTCTCACCCCCTCTACCCTGACCCTGGAATCTAGTCTGTGCCTCTGTATTATGGTTATCCGGAATTGTTTAGAAGGACCTGAGAGGCCCAGCTGGGCAGCGGGGGGAGGGGCGATAGACTTTCCTGCGATAAGGTACGTTTACATTTCCTAGACACCAATGGGTACTTCGAAGACAACTTTGCCTCACCTTCCATGTAGCCCCAGATCCACTTGTTTGGGCGGCCTTCAGTCAGCTATTAGGCTGAAGTTAGCCAGAGGCATTGGCAACCACCCTTCCCCCACTCCATTGCCAACCTGCTAGGATGGACATGCATCCAGAGGCCCAGTTGAGGAAAAGGAAAGGACATGCATGACTGAGCCCCTCTCCTCCATGGGCAAGGGAGAACCTATGTCAGCTGGCCCTGCTGACCCAGAATCCTCTGGAGGTGGCCAAAGTTATGGACAGCCAGATTTAGGCCCCAACAAAAAGCTAGAATATACAGGTCTCTGGCAATTTAGGACTCATTGTAGACCCAGATAGGGGGTTATAGGCAGGGTGCCATGCCATGGAGGAGGGGCTCCCTCTGAAGTCAGGAAGAGGCAGACAGGTGCCCAGGAAGGGGACAGAGAAAGATGAGGGAAAAATACACACACACACACACACACACACACACACACACACACACATATACACACACAGGAGTAGCCCAAGGCCTCAGCAGTCCCTGAGCACCATGAGAACTCTTATCTCTAATTAAAGACCCCCAAATATTGGAAGTGGAGCTATGGCTCAAATGGCAGTGTGCTAGCTTTGAGCATAACACAAGGGATGGGACCCAGGCCCCAGTTACAAACTTTTTCTAGCATAGACCTACCCAAGAAAGGGAAGCAGGTAGGCACACGGAAGCTCAAAGCTCACACGTAATACTCAAGACTCACAGAATAGACCCCATCCTGCTCTGATTCTCTAAATTCTATGTCCTAGATTATGTCAGTCTTAGATGGGACAGACCATGCACCAAGTCAGGACGTTCAAGTACAATCTCATACTGAGGATCCCGTGACCTAATCAAGGCCTCAAGATCCCTCGACACTGGGCGGGCAGTCAGTTGAGGTCTAGTTATCCAGCCACAAGATATGGGATTGAAAGGATTTCTTGGTCAAGGGATGCAGACTGAAGGGCTGTAGGTCCCTCTCTCTTGGGAAGGACAAAAGGCCTATCCATCCCAGGAATGTTCCTGGGTTGTGATTATCCTCAATGAAACAACCCTGCTCAGAGCTCAGTGCCTCTGGTTTTCCCACCACCCCCTACCCAGCCCTGCCCCACCTTCAGTCGGCCCTCTCTGAATCCCAGATCTGCCATCTAGACTAAAGTTTGAGCCAGCAAAGGGACCCACCTCTATCTCTGAGAATGCAGTCACGGGGCTCTACAGTCCCCTAGAGGAAGTCTTGGGGCAACACGGGTCTGATTCCCCCCTCATTCTCTGGATGTCCTGTGCCAGTGGCAGGCTTACCTCTGTCTCTGGTCGAGGAATGAACACTGGGAGTGTCATCTTCAGATTGAGCCAGCAAAAGTCCCAGTCCCCAAGGATGTACCACACAGGCATCCAGCAGTGGATGACAGCCAGCTGGTCAATTGTAAACCCAAAGTGTCAGGACCTTTAACAGCCATGTGGCTGGGTCAAAGTCTCTATCACTGATGGTCTAAGTTGTTAGATGAGGTTATGGCTCCAATGGCCTGACACACCTGACCTGGGGTCATCCTCTCTCTTCATCTTCTTGGTTAGCACTTGCCACCCCCCTCTTGACACTCCCTCAGCCTATACCTCCCTATACTTTGGACAATTTCTTCTTATCTGACTAGAAAATAAACTCAGTGGGCCAGGGGAGACAGAAATTTGGTGACACACCCTGAGCCCTAGGGTCCACCCAAGGCTGTTTCCCTCTGCAGTCGGCGACCACACAGCTCCTGGATGTTATGAAATTCCTGAGGGGTCCGTGGCTTCGTCCTACATACTGGCTTTAGGCTCTGAAACTGTCCCCACAGAGATTGTGAGTGGTTGGCTCCCTTGATCCAGGGACTCCAAACCAAGGCTTGCATGTTCCATTCTTCTTTCCTTTCCTCCTTTTCTCCCTCCATCCTTCCCTCCACTTTCTCTTTCCTTTCTTTGTGTCACTCCTGGGCCTTGAACTCAGAGCCTGGGTGCTGTCCCTAAGCCTTTTTACTCAAGGCCAGCAGTCTACAGCTTGAGCCACTCATCCACTTCTGGCGTTTTCTTTTTGGTAATTTGTTGGAGATAAGAGTTTTACAGGCTTTTCTTCCTGGGACTTAAGCCTCAGTCCTCCCATCTCAGCCTCCTAAGTAGCTAGGATGACAGGTGTGAAACACCGGCATCTAGCTCAAACCAAGATTTCTTCATGTGCTGTGGAACCAGCACTAGAATATTTCATTGTCTATGATTCCTGGACCTGGCACTCACTTTAACGGTTTGTTGGATAAATAAATGAGCATCTCTCTATGACAATACTACAGAAAACTCCCATCCAACTCAGGTAAGCATCCTGGGGGTGGAGGGGTTAGTGGGGGAGGTGTTAAAGCCTGAAGTAGCTCTTCCACAGTTCTCCCTAGTCCCACTTCCTGCCCTCCTGGAGCCACCGCACTTAACTCTTTAGGCTCTGAGGATGTGAGCCACGATGTACTTTCTGGATTCTGGGGCTCTTCGATGCCTCTCTTCTCAAAAATCTTTGTCCAGAGGCTAACTCACAGTTTGGCACTCAATTCCACCCTCAGGTGTGAATGAGGCACGTGAGGTGAAAGCTTGGCTCAAGGGGCCTCCTCTTCTCCCCCTGGGGCCAGACATGATGGTCTACCACATCTGGCTCCCAAGTTTCATGTTGCAGAGAAAGAATCTTTGAGGATTCCCAGTTCTCTGAATCTCCCAGATTCCAGTGCAGTGCTGGGAATCGTCTCGGCTCACAGCTGGCAACCTGGGGATTGCGAGGTCACCATCTCTGCTCCCCATGATGTCCTTGACTGTGGTGGTCACCCTAGAGAGAACCAGAGGAGAATCAGCAGCTGCTGGAGGAAGGGAGTCAAAGCAGGATGTTCCTGACAGGAGACGATCTGGCTTGGGAACTCTGCCTATGCCGCCTTGAACATCATTGTTTGGCAGCTGAAATGGTCCATCTAATTTGACCCATAATCCCAATCATTAGTAGTAATTGCCAGACTTAAAGAAAAAATCCTGGAAAAGCCGGCATTTCAGTTGTCCCAATCAAACTTAAAGGCTTCCAAAGTCAGTGGTCCCCTTTTCCTTCTAGACAGCCAACAGCAGGTTACAGAAACTGGCATTCAGCCAGCCCTAGCTAACTGCCATGGCCTGATACCGTGCAGGCTTCATTAGGGGGAACGCACTTGCCTACCACTGCCCAGCTGGAAACAACCGAGGCAGGACACAGATTGGAGTCTACAGGACTCCAGGGAGGACTGCCCACCGGTGCACAGCCCTAGGAGGGAATCCAGGCCACCAGTGGGGGCCTGAAGCCCCCTGCCCAGATGCCCATGGACACCGCCAAACCCTGGGTAAGGTTCCCCTCTCTTCCTTGTTTGTAGTGAACCATCTATTATGTCACACCATTTGCCACCCACCAGACCCTCCTAGCTTCACATCTGCTGCCCTACTCCCCCCATCACATTCCCTAATTATGTTTGGCAGACACATTCCCAACCCTTGAATTAGCTCCAACTTTACACACCAGAGCAGGTTATCTGGCTGTATGAGTGTGGCTGTGGTCACACTTGCCTCACCAGCCTGAAGACAGAAGGACAGGTGTCCACTCTGGTCTGTGATTCACACAGACCTCCAAGTGGAGACCCACGCAGACCCAGAAGCTGCTGTGAGCTACAGGAAAGGGGAAGAGAGAGGTGGAAAGAGGTGGAAAGGAACATCTACTAAAACCTTCCCCAAACTATTCATGTAACGGTGAAGGAGAAAATAAAAATTGTGGCTGGGAGCATACATGGCATTGATGACAAAAGAACAATACACATACACAAAAATAAAATGCTTTCGCTCTTTTTAGACATGGTGACTTAAATATGTTTCCATTGTTTTCATCTCCCTGCTCTCCCAACATGCACAACATGCATTCGCGCGCACACACACACACACACACACACACACACACACACGAACACACAAAATCCAGACCAGTGACAGAAGACTGGTACATGCAGCACCTGAAATTTGCCAACTGATCGCTCACCTGAGCACAGTCATGCTGTACAAGTTGAAAGATGATCTCTCTCCCTCCCTCTCTCCCTCCATTTCTCTCTCTCTCTTTCTTTCTCTCTCATACACACACACACACACACACACACACACACAGACTCAGAACAGTGCCTCTCCTGAGTTTGTCAGTTCCTCATCTGGGACAATGTACAAGCTGGGGCATGGGGTTCCCTTGTCAGAACCAGGGGATCCCACCAAAGGGGAACACCACTCTAATAAAAAAGAACCACTCTGCCTCTCCCTTTCTCCAGGGTCAGAATCTTCCACTTGAGAACAACAAACCTTAACTCCACATAAACCAAAACCCTAGGCCAGGATGCTGGATAGAGTGCTGAGACAGGTGGCTCCTCAGAGCCAGGACAGATAACAAGCAGGGGTTCATGGTTCCCCCAGAGGGGTGTCTGACCTGGGATGGGGGCGGTTTGGGGGAAATGGATGGGCTCCTAAATGTTACATACATGGATGGACTTCCTACTTCCAGCCTAGATGCTTCTGGGTGACTTGGTGCATTCTTGGGGAGGATGAGGAGACCAGATGGACCGGGAGCACCAGCAGATTCTGGCAGAGCTGGGAAATGTGATCACCCTGTGAGAACTGATGACAGCTGGGGTGGGGAGAATAGGCTGGGTGTGGGTGAGAGGGGGTGTGCTTCTCCCAGATATTCATCTTCTATCTGATCCCCAGTGTCCTCACCTCCCTAGTGGGCTTTTCTGGGACCCTCCTCAGGTGAAAGGGTGACCAAGCATAGAGGACAAGGGCTCACACAGCAAGGGGGTCTATCTTCTGTATCCAACACCCCCACCCCCAGAAATAAAGGAAAAGACCTGAGAAGGCAGGTTTGGAGATGCTGCTCCCCACCTCTGACTGAAGCCACCAGGTTCCCACCAAGGTGAGGAAGGGTGCAGATGGGTGGCTGTGTGGCTCCATTACTACAGGCCAGGATCTCTCTGGTGCCCCCTCCTCACCCAACCCTGCATCTTCCCGTTTCCTGGGACACTGGCCACTAGGGACATGAGAGGGATCCTCGGGTTGCCACTCACCCCCACCCCCCACACCTGGGGTGCATTTGGGGCAGAGCCAGGGTGTACTATGGGATGCAGGGGAGGCACAGGTGGGACAGGAGAGGGGAGGCAGGAGGCACGGGTCGGATCTGGGTTCGCAGAATGGGGGAGACCGTGAGGGGGGGTCGAGGGGTTCACTGGGCAATGGGGTCCCAGGGTATGGGCCCACAGGGTGGCCACTCACGTATGCTGCTGGGAGAAGCTGTAGGCAGTGGCTCCAGGTGTGGCAGGCACAGAATCCAAGGACCAGCGACCTGGACCGGGTCACTGAAACAAGCCAGCCAGGGGCACGTTATCTCAGCTGGGCAACTGAGAGAGGCTCGCCGGGTCTAGGCTAGCAGTGCCATTTTTGAAACATGGCACCTTGGGGAGGGTCGGGGAGGGAGGGGCGGGATCTGAGGGCTCATGGTATGGCAAGCATGGCCTCTCTTCCCCCTCAGCTGCAGACAACTCAGCTCCCGCCTCATCCACAGCCAGACCTGTTTCCGCCGATGCCGCCATCACCCCTGCCACTGCTGCCCCCAAGGCTGCCTCTTTAGCTACCTCCTCCTCAGTGGCCTCCTCCTCTGTGGCCACTGCCACCACCATGATAATTGGAACCTTGGACTTGGGACAGCCCATGGCCACCATGCCACCATGGGGCTGCTTGAGGTGATGTTTCTGCTGTGCTAGCTCCTCATGCTCTGCGCTCCCAGTCAGGAACTTCACTTCAATTGAGGCCTCAGCCAGCCACTGAAGCCACTTCCTCTCATGCATGTACTTACTCCTCTCTGCTCTCTCTCTCTCTCTCTCTGCTTCCACTCCTCTTGCGGGCCACTTCGACCCCTCCACGCATGCCTGCTTGCCACTGAGAGCCCCTGGCCACTGCTACCACCACAGTGAGCCCTCTGAGCCCTGCCTCCTCCTCCCCACTGCCCCACCCCCTCCTCTCCTCAACCCCCCCCTACTCCCCTCATCCCCGCCCTCCACCCTTGCCTACAAGAGCAGCCCCGCCTGGGCCCTAAGGCTTCCAGGCCATGGGAATTGCAGCCTCACCTCAGCTCAGCACTCCCCGCCAACCCTAACACTTGCCCAGGGAATCAAATCTACCCTCAGCCCCACCACTGGAGGAGACTCTCCTCCATTCCTCTCCACTCCACACATCAAGCAGGTACACGGTGACCCCTGTGCGTGTGTATGTAGGTGTCTTTGTGTGTGTGTGTTTGTGTGTGTGTGTGTGAGAGCGAGCGAGCGAGAGAGAGAGAGAGAGAGAGAGAGAGAGAGAGATTGTTGGGGATAACTACCTCAGAACAAAGCACCCTTTGGGATGACTCAGCACACAGAACACTTCAAGAAACAGCACAAAGCACCCTGTGTAAAAGACTCAACACAGTGTGCCCTTTGAAGCACTTAGCATATAGTAACCTTTGGGATAACAACATACAGCTCCCCTTAAAGGAGGAAGTCCATAGCATGCAGTGTATAGGACTCAGTTCATGGCAAGCTTTGAAAAACTCAGCACATAGAACACTTTTCCAGGACTCAGCACATAGCACCCTGTGTTAAGGCTCCACACACACCACTCTTTGAAGGGCTGAGTATGTAGCACCCTGTGTAAAACATTCAGTGCACAGCACCCTTTACAAAACTCAGCACATAGCAGAGTTTTGAAGGACTCAGCATATACCACCCTGTGGAAGGGCTCAGCACACAGCACCATTTGAAGGACAGTACAGAGCACCCCGTATAAAGGACTCAGCACATAGCACTTGAAAAACTCACCTCATCCGACTCTTCTCAAGGATGCAGCACATTGCATCCATTGGGATGACTCAGCATACAACCCCCTTCGAAGGACTCAGCAAAAGTACTCTGTGTAAAGGACTCGGCCCACAGCACCCATTGAAAAATTCACCTGTCCCTCCCTTCTCAAGGGCTAAGCACATAGCACCCTTTGGGATGAATTAGCACACTGCACCTTTTGAAGGACTCAGCATAAAGTACATTCTTTAATGGACTCAGCACACAGCACCCTTTGAAAAACCCAGTAAGGCCCACTCTTCTCAAGGACTCATAATATAGCACCCTTTGTGATGACTCAGCACACAAATGCTTTTGGAGGACTCAGCACAAAACCCCCATGTGGGAAGGACCCAGAAAATAGCACTCTGTGAAGGACTCAGCACATAGCTGTATGTCACAAGTTCAGCTGTCATTAGAATTAGGGTGCTTTCTTCTGTATCACCATTCTTCAGAAACACTTCACAAATCCTACTAGTTCACCTTTAGTTAACCTGTTTTATGGGGGAGGGTCAGCTGGGGGTCTTGAACTCACAGCGTGGGGGCCCTGTCTCTGAGCTCTTTGATTCAATGTTAGAGCTCAACCACTCTGAGACACGGCTCCAATTTTGTTTTTTTGGGGGGTGGGGGTTGTTCTTTGACAGGCCTTGCAGTGATCAGGAAGGCCAAGTTGTGGTGTCCATGGACAAAGGGTCTTAGCTTGGCCTGGAGCTGACCTCTCCCTTCCTTGTGTCCCTGGAAGCTGGGCCTCCTGGAGCTCTCTTGGCATAAGATGGAACAGATCTGCTCTGGAATCAGCATTTAGGGTGGGCAAAAGTCAGCTGGGCCCTGGTCACTTCCCCCAATTGAACTCTACATGACGATAGTCCCCCACGATGACACGGGGCCACATGTCCCGCATCTGGCTACAAGGGGGCAGGAGTCACCCACCATAGGGATTGTACCTGGAAGTTGTGTTTACTCTTGCTTCCCTGGGCCCCTATCATGCTTCAAAGCCACCCTGGACAGGAATGTACTTGAGAGTCTTACCTACAATTAACCATCAAAAAGCAAGTGGGGCTGTGGCTCAAGTAGAAGAGCACTAGCCTTGAGCAAGAAAACTCTGGAATAGAGCCTAGGCCCTGAGTTCACACACACACACACACACACACACACACACACACACACACACACACACACACACCCACATGCATGCAAAATGAGAGATTTCTACACTGCAATCTTTGGGTATTCTCTACCTTTTCCCCACTAAGCCTGGTGGCTGTTGACCTAGGTATTTGATGCATTCAACACCAGCTGGCATCTTTTATTTTGGGGAACAGAATTGCTAGAATATCAGCCTTCCCACATCCCAGCTCCTTGACTGGGTCAAGGTCTACCCAGGCCCTTTGGGGCTCCTTTTACAGAATAGCCAAGATGCCTTCAAAAGGCATCACATGCTGGGCACTGGTGGCACATGCCTGTCATCCTAGCTACTCTGGAAGTTGAGATCTAGAGGACCTCGGTTCAAAGCCATCTTGGGCAGGAAAGTATGTGAGACTCTTATCCTCGATGAACCATCAGAAAACAAGAAGTGGCACTGTGGCTCAAGTGGTGGAGTGCTAGCCATGAGAAAAAGATCTCAAGGACAGTGGCCAGGCACTGAGTTCAAGCCCCAGGACGGGAAGAACAAATCTATCTTTGTTGGAGGCTTGTTTACCCTTTGAAAACTCTTCATTCTTTGCGATAAACTTAACATGGGCCTCTTCCCTGGCCACGAATGGTCCATTAGATGTCCCTTGAATATGGGCCACCTCCCGGAAGCCTCTGCCCTACCTGACCCTCAGTTTCCCTTCCTATCACCTGGAGATGGAGGCCTGAGAGAAGGCCACCTGGCCACCTACTTGTGGGGGCTGCTGAGGCTTTTAAGAGTCAGTATGTCACATAGAGATTCATCATCTGCATCAGTCTACAGAATAAAGGGAGGGAATACTCCTTGCCTGAGCCTGTGAGCTGTGGGTGATCTGCATCTGTGGCTTCTGCGGCAGGATGTGCTCCATGGGGGAGTCCTCTATGGGGTAGGGTACCCCGACCTGTCCTTTGGCAGTTTCCACACTGCTTTGAAGTGGCAATTCTTCCAAACCTTTCTGCTCCTCCCTCATTTTGACCACCGTGGAGTCTGAGGTGTCTGAAGCGGTGGTGGTGGCGGGGGACTCAGCCTGTGCTGGCATCTGGTGCCTGCTGTCCATGCCTTCCCCTGAGAGGAATCACAGGGGCTCCCACAGCTCTCTCCTCTTCATCTTCTCCTGGGACAGCCAGCACATGTGCTCAGCTTTCTCCTGGCACAGCTCACAGGACGAACATCTGCTATTTACACGCCACGAGGGAGTCCTCGATGATGCAGATGTGTGCCAACAGATGGCTGCATCCATGGTGGTGCCCATCCACTGGATTTCAGAAGTCCACATCAATAGGCAGGTCACGGACAAAGCAGATTTTCTTCTCGGATGCCCACGTGTCCTGCTTCCCATCCTCACGTATGCTGTGGTGCCAGCTCGCAGGGTGGGGGGCCAGTGGCTCCAGTTTCTCTGGCACTGAGCTGCCAAGTGGACTTGGCACCCGCAGTGGGCCTGCAACTCTTGGTGCAGGAATTTCTCCCTGTGGATTTCAGCCATGGAGAGTGCCCCCAGATCCACGTCCCTCTCGGTTTGGGGGATGTCTCCATCCTCTGCGATGGTCATGTCTGGGGGAGTTGCCTCCTCACCTTTTGCTTCTCCAGGGCTCTCAACTTTCCCTTCCCCATGGAAAGCCAGGAAGCTCAGCTGGGCCTGCAGGCTCTCCTCTTGTGGTCTGGTCACTTCCAGGCATTTGAGGGTGTCCTGCCACTTTGGGGGCACCACCTGGTCCCAACAGTTGGTGGGGCCTGCACTTGTTTCAGCTGCTCCAGCAGCTGGTCTGCCTCTCTAGGTGCTGCTGCAGGGCCTCCTTCTCAGAGCTCAGCTGCTCATTGGAGGTGATGTGCAGCTCACAGGTGGCTCTGAGCTCCTGCATCTGGGCCAGGGACTGCTCCTGCCGCTCCTGCAGCTCCCAAGCTGCTTGACTCTCTCTCTCTCAGCCACCTCTTTCCATTCCTCTATCTTCTTCACTGTGTGGTCCAGCTGTTCTCACAGATGTTTCTTCACCTGCTGCTCTGAGTCTAAGATGCTGGCCAGCTTCTCCTTCTCACTGCTCATCATGTGGAGAGAGGCCCTCAGCAGTGCCAGCTGTTCTTCCATCTGTCCGTTGCACACATGCGCATCGTGGGATCTTGCAGATCTCCTGCTGATCCTTGGCCTTCTCCAGTCTCCACAGTTGCTTCTCCTGCTCTGTGTTCTGGAAATGGAGCCTTTGGTTTTCCTGGACCTGGATGTGAAGTTGTTCCTCCAGGTTTTTCAACTCCATCTGCGTGCAATAGGCCTGGGCTTTCATCTGCTGCTTGACCGGAGATGGTCCCGAAGGGGGCCATGTCTCTGCCAGCTTCCTTCTCATTTCCCCCAGCTCCTTCTCTAGGTTAAACACCTGCCTTGCCCCTCGATTCTTCTCCTCTGGCAGTTGGTTCACCCAGTGGGTCAGCCACCGGGCCTCCTCCTTATGCACAGACCTCTCAATGCTCAGGTCTTCTGTGAAGGTGTCTCTCTCTAGATTCGCTGCAATCACCATCCAGCTCAGGTTGTCCAGTAGTCTCTTTAGTACCTCACGCCCTGCCAGCACTTGTTGGAACTTGCCGATTCTGCTCTTCATGTTGCTCCACTGTGTCCAGAGTGCTTCCAGCTTCTCTTGCAACTCAGTGTTCACTTGCTCCAAGTCATTGAAACTTCTGATCTTTTCCTTGAGCTGAAGGGTCACATCATTCAGCTGTTCAAAGAACATTTCGGTCTCATTCTGTGAGCAGTGACCACAGAAGCCGCCATCTCCAGCTCTGCCATGTGCTACTCTGCGGTCTGCAGGCAGCTGGTGAGAGCTTCATTGTCCCTTTCTCTATCATTGGTCGCCTGCTGCACGCGGGCTGGTGAACATTGTAAATCACTTTCTTCCCAAACCAACCTCTCTATGGGTGCCTTGTGGATCTCTGGCTCCTTTTTCATTGCTGTGTGCAGTTGGGCTATCTTCTCCTCTCTTACTCCCGTTCATCCTGCAAGTCTGTCTTTTCCTGCTTCAGTGGTTGGATCTTGGCACAGAGCTCCTCTTTTCTTCTTTTGCTGGGATCCAGGGTGGGCACCACATGTCAGTACACCTCTGCAGATCCTTGGTGTTATCGGGACCATTGACACTCTGGACCCTGGTAGCTGTGGCTGTGTCCAAAGGCAGGGGAGGCCCATGGTAGCATCATATTTGGCTGGACTCTCCTTTGAGTCACACTCCCCAGTGGTGTTTGTCTTGGGGATCCTTCACTTTTTCATGTTCTTAGTTTTCTTGAATGTTGCAGATCTGTTGGGAGGATTCTTCTGCCAGTGTTCTTGTGGCAATTTCTTGCCCGCAGCTCTCTCATGGAATCCTGTTGTTTCAGACATCTGAGCGCTGGGAAAGATGGGCTGGCCACTTTCCCAACGTCTGGAAAATGCTCTATTCACCCACTCACTGTCTAGGACCTCAATTTCCTACTCTACTCCAATGTGGCCTCAAGTATCTTGCTCACCACTCAGCCACCTCTACCTTCCTCAACTGCTAGTAGTGGTGTCAACCAACTGAGGGAATCCAGGTGCTACTGGGCAGCATGGAATTTGGGCGTGTCCACCATTCTTGTTTCCCATTGGTCAGAGAGAAACATAAAAGAATGGGGGTGTGGATGGATTCCTGTGATGCAGGCAGAATGGGCAGAGTCAAGATGACAGCACCCCTTTCATATGAAACTCTGTCCAGTCCAGTTGAGGACAAGAGGGTGACCTGCTTTAGCTGGATGGCTGCAAAGATTGTTGTGTATGTCTGTTTGTTGCCAGTCCCTGACCTTGAACTCAGGATCTGGGCACAGCCCTTGAGCTGCTTTTGCTCAAGGCTAGCCCTCAACTAGTGAAGCCACATGGCTCTACTTCTGGCTTTGTTGGCGCTGAGGTTGGACAGGGGTCTCAAGGACTTTCCTGTCTAGGGTGACTTTGACCATGATCCTCCTATCACAGCCTTGTAAGTATCAAGGAGGACTGCTGAGAGCCATTAGTGCCTGCCTAATCATTGATGTTGCTGATGTTCTTGGACAGACCAGTGATTTCCTTATCCTCAGGTTTAAGTGGTGAGAGTTGGAGCCCACATCCTGGTCCTGCCACCTCCAAATGGCAGGTGATCCTAAAAAACTCAATCCTATCCATATAAATACCAATGGCATGTGATATATGTGATTGAATGGGCAGTTCTTGAATGATTCTAGGATAAAATTATACACAATTATATTATAGGACACTGATCAATTTTAATTAATACTTTATCAAGCATTTAAACAATCACATTCATTAAATGGAGGCAGAATGAAATACCTAAGAATTGGACATCACATAGAACAGTTGCCATTTTTTCTGTCAGGACTGGGATTGGAACGCATGGTCTGGGTCACTCTTTTGCACTGTGTGGAAAAGGGAAGCTCACCTCCTTGAAGTCATGAAATTCAAGTCTGTTCCTTAGACCTGAAATCAATCCCCAGCACTAGAAAATATCCTATTCATGTACATTTTAAATATTTGATTTATATTTATATACATAGGTTGACTCCATATAGCTTTCAGTGTTTTCGTTTTTATTTTTTGTTTTATTCATGTATTGGCCATTTATTTTATTGACTATTATGGCACATAGAACATTAATTCCATAGGATATAGGTCTGCATATATGTTCCACTTCATACCTGACTCCTAGGACTTTCACAAAAAAAGAAAACGTTTGTCACCATCAGTTTCTTACTCCACGATTCATTTTTTGGGAGTGCTGGCATCTGAACTATGGCCTACAAGGCCCAATTCATGAATGGGTGAGTGTCAACACGCCATCCTGGGGCAAATCGAGCTGACAGGCAATTCCAAGGACCTTAGATCGAGCCCCAGGGTTTTACAAAATAAGAACAGAGTGACACCCAGAGGTAGTATGCTAATAAATATATATCTTAATAGAGTGCCAGACATGTCTACACAATATTCAATTATGTAGACTACATTTCTACCAAATTCTTGTGTAATTATTATGCCTCTATGTAATTAATGTTATTGTTTTTATCCTTAATAAACTATTAAGTAAATTAGTGTCCTGAAATTATTGCATCCCTGTGAGAAATAGTATTCTTTTAATGCTTCATAAGATAATTAAATAGAATCAATCAGCTGACTGAAATCATGAAGTCTAATTTTATTCAAGTATCATTCATGAACAACCTATTCAACCATGATATTGATAACATTCCATCGTTATTCCTGTGAATGTGAATGAGTCTCTTAGGATCTCCCACCATCCAGAAGTGGCATGACTGGGATTCGAACTGTAGGCCTATGTTGCCATGCGGGACTATGGCTTCCTCAAAAGCCCACAATTAAAAAAAAAATATTTAGCTCCCTCGTTCGCAATTCGAGCCATTTTTTCTGCCAGGCCAAGGATTTGTACTCAGGTCTGGGTTACCAGATAGTCTGCTAGCCACGGCCAATGCAAAGTGAGGTATCCTTTGTAGCCGTGTAATTTGGACCCAGGTTGGTCACCATGAAAAGGAAGAAAATGTAAAAAATCCATCCTGTGGCTATTTTTCTGTGTGGGTTTTTTTTTTTTTACTCCTGCAAGGCTTCAGGGCCTAGGATCACAGGGTCGACTATGGGCCTATGGCAGCCCACCTGCCTAAAGTGATCGAAGCTGAGGCAGGGTTTCCATTGGTTAGCAAAAAAAAAAAAAAAAAAAAAAACCCAAAAAACAAAAAAACCCTAAAAACTAATAAAGCACTCTAGTTCAGAATTCACACCATTTTTCTGCCACAGCTCAGATTCCAACTCAGGTCTAGGTAACACTATAGCACTGTGGGGGAAGGGGAAGCTTACCATCCTTGAAGACTACAAGGTCAGGCCTGCTCCCAGGGCCTAAATTGAACCCCCAGCACTGGCAAAAATCATATGCCCATCTATTTTAAACATAGGATCTCTATTCACATTCATTCATTCAGTACAATTATTCTTTTTATTGTGTGTCTTAGTCATGGATGCATTTTGTTTATTGAGCATGATGACAGATATAACTGTGCTAGCATGGATGACAATCTATTCCATGTCTATAGAGTTGCTTAAGTCTTCTCCATACTAGCTGAGACCCAGAACTTTCACAGGACAGGAAACAGGTGGAAAGATTGGATTCTCATACCTGCATTCCTCTTTTGGCAGTGTTGGGATTTGAACTCAGAGCCTAGCAGGCCCAATTGGAGAAAGGTTCAAGGTCAGGACACCATGATGTGAGCATCTAAGGAACTAGGCTGTTCCCAGGACCTGAGATTGAGGCCTGAGGATAGGGCAGGTGGAGAGCACAATAGTCATCCATTCATAAGCTGAAGATAGTATGCATATTTGTTTAGAGTAGGAGAGATGCCGACCTGTGATGGAATCCAATCTACCTTGTGACTAATGATTCTTGGATCTTTCCCGATGCCTACATTTCATGACTGTGATGATTATGGTGATGCTTCATCAATTCTTCATTAAAAATAATCGATACCCCAGGAATCTTGCCTATCATTTAATACTCACATCCTGCAGGAACTACTCATTTAAGGATGAGATTGATCACATTCCACGACTCTTCCTAGGTCCGGAAACAAGTATCTCAGGATCTCACGCCAATCCTTCAATGTAGGGGGCTGACTGGGATTCGACCTCTGGGACTCTTTGCCTGGATGGCCTGGGGCTTCCCCAACAGGTGCGGGCCTCAGCCATTCCAGGTAAACTTCACTCTGTAGGTCGCCGGGTTCAGACCCACCATGGTCACGCTACAAAGGAAAATGAATGTAAAAGCACCAGGTGGAACTTCCCACTGCTTTTTTTTCCCTCACAGCTTTCTTTTTTTCCTGCAAGCCCTGGGGTCCTAGGATTTGAGGATGGGCTATAGGCCCAGAGGCCACAGCATAGGATGATCAAAGCTGAGGCAGAGTTGCCACTACTTGAGTTCGAGCACGGGGTCTGGTAAAAAAAAAAAAAAATATATATATATATATATATATATATATATATATATATATATATATATATATATATATATATATATGAAGGAAGGAAGCACCCTAGTGCAGAATTCGCGCCATTATCCTGCCAGAGCTGAGATTTCAGCTCAGGTCTGGGTAACTCTGTTGCACTGTTGGGGAAGGGTAAGCTAAACATCTTTGAAGACTACAAGGTCAGGACGGGTCCCAGGGCCTGAATTGAAGCCCTAGCACTGCCAAAAATCATATGTCCAACTATTTTACACATAGGTTCTCTATTTACATACATATGTGGAATGCATCATGCTTTCAGTGTAGTTATTCTTTTTATTGTGTGTCTTAGCCAGGGATGCATTTTGTATTTTATTGAGTATGATGACAGATATAACTGTGCTGACATGGATGACAACCTATTCCCATGTCCATGGAGTTGCCTATGTCTTCTCCACTCTAGCTGAGACCAAGAACATTCACAGGACAGGCAAACAGGTCGACCTATGGGTTCTCACATCAGGATTCTGCTTTTGGCAATGTTGGGATTTGAACTGAGATCCTAGCAGGCCCAATTGGTGAAAGAGTCAAGGTGAGGAAACCAGCATGTGAACAACTGAGGAGCTAGGCCATTCCCAGGACCTGACAATGAGCCCCAGGGAGGGCCAGGATAGGCATAAATTCATACTTGAAACATAGTATCTGTATTGACATATATGTGTAGGCAGCATCTTGTGTTCGGTGCATTTCTTCTCCTTAATTTATGTCTAATTCATGATGGTATTGTGAACTTTACTGAGTATGGTGACAGATATAACTGTACTGACATGGATGATGACCTGTTCCCATGGTTATAAGGTTGCCTATGCATTCATTCTCCATCCTAGCTGAGACCCAGGACTTCCACATTCGAGGAAATCAGGCGCAATGACTGGCTTCTGACATCAGGATGAATCTTTTGTCAGGCCTGGGATTTGAACTCAGGTCTGGGTAACCCCGTTGCACTGGGGGAAGGGGAAGCTCATCATCCCTGAAGACTAGAATGTCAGGCCTGGTCCAGGGTCTTATTCGAAGCCCCAGCAGTGGACAAAATAACAAGCTTACCTTTTTTAAACATAGGATCTCTATTTACATACAGGTGTGGTATGCATCTTGCTTTCAATGTAGTTATTTTTTAAATTTTGAGTCTTATTCATGGATGTATTGTGTATTTTATTGAGTATGGTGACAGGTATATCTGTGCTGCTGTGGATGACAACCTATTCCCATGCCTATAGATTAGCCTATATAGCATTCTCCATCCTCAATGAGGCCCAGGACCTTCACAGGACAGGAAATCATGTGGATCCATTGGTTTCTCACATCAGGATGAATCTTTTGGCTGTCCTGGCGTTTGAACTCAGAGCTTAGTAGGCAGAATTGGGGAATGGGTCAAGGTGAGCACACCAGCATGTGAGCCACTAAGGTGCTAGGCCGTTCACAGGACCTGAACTCATGCCCTGCGGGGGTCAATATACTCATGAAATCATAATTTAAGGAAAGGAGCTATATTTCCATACATGGGTCGGTGGCATCTTGCGTTCAGTGTACTCATTCTCTTGATTTCGTGTCTTATTCATAGATGCAATATGTATTTTACTGAGTGTGATAAAAGTTAGAACTATGCTGACATTGCTGGCAAACAATTCCCATGAGTATAGAGTTGCCTATATAGCATATTCCATTCTAGCTGAGACCCAGGACTTTCACATCATAGGAAAACTGGTGCAACTATTGGCTTCTCATATCAGGATGAATCTTTTGGTAGTGCTGGGATTTGAACTCAAGGCCTAGCAGGCTCAAGTGGTGGATGAGGCATGGTGAGCACACCAGCACGTGAGCCACTAAGCATCTAGGTCTTTCCTGGAACCTGAGATCAAGCCCCGGTGGACGCTATAGTAGTCATAAATTCAGAATTTAAACAGATGATCTCTATTTCCATACATGGGTGGGCGGCATCTTGGGTTCAGTGTAGTTATTGTCTTTATCTGGTGTCTTACTCATTGATGTATTGTGTATTTTCTTGAGCATAGGATGACAGATATAACTGTGGAGACCTGGATGACAAGCTATTCCCATGAGTATAGAGTTGCCTATACATTTTGCATCCTAATTGCGACCCAGAACTTGCACAGCACAGAACAGGTGCAACGAATGGTTTCTCACATCAGGGTGAATTTTTGGAAGTGCTGTGATTCGAACTAGGGGCCTAGGAGGCCCATCTGTCCAATGGATCCACATGAGCAAACCAGCCTGTGAGCCACTAAGGAGCTGGGCTGTTCCCAGGAGCTGAGATCAAGCCCCAGGGAGGCCACAAGAGTCCTCAATCCATCATTGAAACATGGGATGTATATTCACTTCAGTGTGTGGACTTCCTCATGCATTGAGTGTAGTTATCTTCTCTATTTTGTATGCTATTCATGGATGTATTATGTATGTTCTTGAGTATATATAACAGGTGTAACTGGGCTGACATGGATGACAACCTTTTCCCATGGCCACAGGGTGGCCCATGCATTCTCCATCCTAGCTGAAACCCAGGACTCACGCAGGAAAACAGGTGAAATGTCTGGCTTCTGACAGGATGAATATTTTGGCACTGTTGGGATCTGAACTCAGCACCTAGCAGGCCCAATAGGCGAATGGGTTCACATAAGCACACCAGCCTGTGAGCCACTAAGGAGCTCAGCAGTTCCCAGGACCTGAGATTGAGTCTCAGGGGAAAGGCAGGGGGAGCACAATAGTCATCTATTCATAAGCTGAAGGTAGTAAGCAAATAAGTACATATCTGTATAGAGTAGGAGATATGGAGACCTGTGTTTGAATCCAATCTACCCTGTGACTACCGATTCTTGGATTTTCCCTAATGCCTCCATTTAATGAGTGTGATGATTATGGTCATGCTTCATCAACTCTTCACTAAAAATAATCGATATCCCATGAGTCTTGACTATCATTTCCTACTCGAATCCTCAGGAACTACTCATTCAAGGAAGAGATTTATCGTATTTCATGGCTCTTCTTAGGTCCAGAATTGAGTATCTCAGGAACTCCTGCCATTCCCTCAATGTAGGATGGCTGACCAGGATTCGACCTCGGGGCCTCCATTGCCCGGTCATCCTGTGGCTCCCCCGACAGCCAGCAGGCCTTCAGCCACACCAGGTCACCTTCAATCTGCAGTCCACCGGGTTTGGTCTCACCATGGTCAACATTCAAATGAAAATAAACCTAAAAGCACCAGTTGGAACTTCCCGCCACTTTTTCTCCTCCGGCTTCTTATTTTTTCCTACAAACACTGGGGTCCTAGGATCCGAGGATGGGCTGTGGTTCCAGAGGCTGCAGCTTAGGATGATCGGACCTGAGACAGAGTTGCCACAACTTGAGTTCAAGCCCCAGGTCTGGCAAAAAATATTAAAAAATTGAAAAATTATGAATGAAGCACCCTAGCTCAGAATTCGCACCATTTTACTGCCAGAGCTGGAATGTGAAATCAGGTCTAGGTAACTCTTTTGCACTGTGGGGGAAGGAGAAGCTCACTATCATTGAAGACTGCAAGGTCAGGCCTGATCCCAGGGTCTGAATTGAAGCCCAAGCTCAGGCAAAAATCATATGCCCACCTATGTTACACATAGGATCTCTATTTACATACATGTGTGGAATGCATGTTTTCAGTGTAGTTGTTCTTTTTATTGTGTGTCTTAGTCAAGGATGCATTTTATATTTTATTGCATATGATGACAGATATAACTGTGCTGACTTGGATGGCAACCTATGCCCATTTCTATAGAGTTTCCTACTCCTTCTCCATCCTAGCTGAGACTCAGGACATTCTCAGGACAGGAAACCAGGTGGATCAATGGGCTTCTCACATCAGGATCCATGTTTTGGCAGAGTTGGGATTTGAACTGAGAGCCTAGCAGGCCCAATTGGCAAAAGAGTCAAGGTGAGGACACCAGCCTGTGAGCATCTAAGGAGCTAAGTCATTCTCAGGACCTGAGGTTGTGCCCCAGTGAAGGCCAGGATAGGCATAAATTCATAATAGAAACAGGATATGTATTGACATATATGTGTGTATAGCATCTTGCATTCAGTGCATTCCTCCTTATTTTGTGTCTAATACATGGAGGTATTGTGTATTTTACTGAGTATGGTGACAGGTATAACTCAGCTGACATGGATGATGACCTGTTCCCATTGTTATGAGGTTGCCTATGCATTCATTCTCCATCCTAGCTGAGACCCAGGACTTCCATAGGAGAGGAAAACAGGTGTAAAGACTGGCTTCTAACATCAGGATGAATCTTTTGTCAGGCCTGGGATTTGAACTCAGATCTGGGTAACCTTGTTGCACTGTGGGGAAAGGGGAAGCTCATCATCCCTGAAGACTAGACTGTCAGGCCTGGTCCAGGGCCTGATTTGAAGTCCCAGCAGTGGACAAAATAACAAGCTTACCTTTTTTAAACATAGGATCTCTATTTACATACAGGTGTGTTATGCATCTTGCTTTCAATGTAGTTATTTTTAAATTTTGAGTCTTATTCATGGATGTATTTGTATTTTATTGAGTATGGTGGCAGGTATATCTGTGTTGCCATGGATAACAACCTATTCCCATGGCTATAGAGTTGCCTATATTGCATTCTCCATCCTCGATGAAGCCCAGGACTTGCACAAGACAGGAAAAGAGCTGTAAGGATTGGTTTCTCACATCAGGATGAAACTTTTGGCATTGCTGGGAGTTGAACTGTGGGCCTATCAGGCCCAACTTTCTAATGGGTCCATATGAGCACAACAGCTTTTGAGTTCCTAAGGATCTAGGCCCTACCCAGGACCTGAGATTGAGCTCCGGGGTGGGGTTTGTGCACCATATTCATCCATTCATAAGCTGAAGCTAGTATGCTAATAAATACCTATTTGTATAGAGAAGATGTGGCAAGCTGTGTTGGAAACCTATCTACCATGTGACTACCAATTCTTGGATCTTTCCCAATTCCTCGATTTCCTGAATGTAATTATTATGGTCACATTTCGTGAAGTCTTAATTAAAAATAATTGTTGTGCCAGAGGTCTTGCCTAACATTTCCTATGTTAATCATGCATGAACTTCTCAACTCTTCCCTAGGCCTGAATTCAAGCACCAGCCCGAAAAATGTAACATTTATAGGCATTTTAAATATGTGATTTATATTTATATTTATATATTCAGGCTGTATCGTGTTTGTTCGAGTGATTCATTATATATTATTATTGATTGACTGAATTAACATTTATTTTATGGACTGTGAGTGCACCTATATCATTTATTACATTTATTCCAATCTATTCAGTAGCATGTAGCTTTGCACACATATTATGTACATCATACCTGACACCCAGCACTTGCACAGAAATGGAAAACAGGTGTCTCACTTGGAATCTTACTCCAAGATGAAATTTTTGGCAATGCTGGTACCTGAACTGAGGGCCTAGAAGTCCCAGTTCATGAATGGGTGAGTGTCAGCATGGCAGCCGCCACAGGTTTGGCCAAAATAGCAGTACCTTTCTATCTGGTATATATAACAGATATATATATATATATATATATATATATATATATATATATATATATATATATATATATATGTATGTATTTATCTGGTATACAGATAAATATATATTTAGATATTTTGATACTGCCAGTGATGTCTATGTGGAATTAAATGGCACATACTACGTTCTTACAGATTCTCAGGTCTTTAGTGAGGACTCCATTTAATGAAAAGTATTCTTTTAATGTATAATAAACTATGAATTAAAGTCAATCTGTGTTCTGTGATTATTGGGTCTAAATTTATACTAGACTGATTGATGAACTACTCATCCAACCATGACATTGATCATATTTCTCTGGCGTTCCTATGGACAAGCAATAGATTCTTAGGCTCTCCAGCCCTTTGTAAGTAGCATAACTGGGATTCAAACTCAGGACCTAGGTGTCCTGGTTGGCCTATGGCTTCGCTGACAGCTTGTCAGCCTTCAGCAATGCCAGGTGACCTACAGGTTGCAGCAGTGTTATTTGGACACGGGATGGTCACCATGCAAGGATGGAAAACCAAGAAACTGCCATCCATAGGTGGTTCCTGGCTTTTTTTTTTTTTTTGGTGCTGTTTTCATTTTTGTTTTCCTGTCAGCCCCCAAGGCCTAGTATCCCAGGATGGTCTGTGGGTCCAGAGGCTGCACCATCCCTGCCTAGGTTGATGTTAGCTGAGGCAGAGTTGCCACGATATGAGTTCAAGCCCCGTGCTGGGCAAAAAAATAAAAAAATAAAAAAAATAAATATTTTAAAAAATATTAAAAATAGCCTGGTGGCAGTTATGGTTCATGCCTGTAATCTTAGCTACTCAGGATGCTGAGATCTGAACATCACGGTTAAAAGTCAGCCAGGTCAGGAAGTCTGTGAGACACTTATCTCCAATAAACCACTAGAAAACCAGAAGTGGTGCTGTGTCTCAAGTATTATAGCACTCGCCTTGAGCTGAAGAGCACAAGGACAGCTCCCAAGGCCAGAGTTCAAGTCCCATGATATATATACATATACATATGTATGTATGTATGTATGCATATACATACATACATACATACATACATATATACAAACATACAATACTAATGAAGCTCCCTGGCTTGGAATTCATGTCCTTTTTTTCTGCCAGGCCTGGGAATTGAACTCAGAGTCTGGATAACTCTAATTCACTGGGGGGATGGGGAAACTCACCCTATTGGAAGACAAGCAATTCAGGCCTGTTCCCTCGGCCGGAATTCAATCCCCAGGCCTGTTAATGTAATATTCATCCACATTTGAAATAATGATTAATATCTACATACTTATGTTTATTGCAATTTTCTTTGAGTGTATTTATTTTATGTTTTGTATTATTCATTCATTATTTTATTGACTATTATTACACTTATAACATGTATTAAATTGATTACATCTTTTGAGAAATATACAGATTTGCATATGTATTATATATATTATTTCAGACCCAGGACATTCATTGAAATTTTTGAGTAGATCATCCCATGCTTAGAAAAACAGAAAGAATACATCAACCAAATTAATTTATCCCTAGGCACCCCAGTGGCTCACATCTGTAATCCCAGCTACTCAGGAGGTGAGAACTGGAAGATGAAGTTTCAAAGCAAATCCAGGCAGCAAAGCCTGAGAGATATCATCTCCAATTAACTAGCAAAAAGCCAGTCTATAGGTATGGCTGAAGTGGTAGAAAATCAGCTACGAACAACGAAGCCAAGAAAGAGCAAGCTGAGTTCAAGTGCGGGGAGAGGGGGGTAGGGGGATAAAGGGGAGGGAAATCCTCCAAAAACAGAGAACAAAAAAAACAGTACACAAATCCCACTTAATTTATGGTACCAACAAACTGAAAGAAAATCAATCTTGTGCATTTGTATAATTTTACATGAGCCCATATGTTCTTAGGTACACTTCAAAGCTATGTTTTTAATAATATTTGTATATATAAATTAATAATGTATATATATATAAATAAACTAAGAAACCAGCCAATGAAAAAATACTTCTAAATTAGTGCCTTAACCATGGCATTATAAATTATTTGTACAAAAAGTATGTTCGAAGTTTCTTTCTTTAGAATCAATCTTAAAATGTTTGTTCATGTATCAGGCATCAGTGGCTCACACCTATAATCCTAGTTACTCAGGAGGCTGAGAGCTGAGGATGGCAGTTCAAGGCAAGCCCCGGGAGACTCTTTCCTCCAATAAACCAGTAGAAAACAGGAAGTGGCAATGTGACTAAAGCTGTAGAGTGCTTGCAAAGAGCTGAAGAGCACAGGGATAATGTCCAATCCTTGAGTTCAAGCCCCACCACCGACAAAAAAAAAAGGAAAGAAGTTTGTTCATACAAAACCCTAACATTCTGAGCCTTAGGAAACTTTTCTTCCAGGATCTTATGCTCTTTAGGCAACTATTCCACAACTGAGCTACATCTTAGTACCAATGTTTTTGTTTTTCATTTTAGAATCCATTCATTCCCAAAATGCTTACAAGTAACTACTGTCCTCACAGAAGTGAGTGTTTATTCAGAAACTCAACCTTTGGTGGTATGAGGACTCCCCTAGTCTATTTCGTGGTAGGCACTGAGGAAAACTCACAGGACACAATTGCAGACATTTTATAATTACAAAAATTACTCTAAATAGAAATAACATCAACTGCCGGGCACAGGTGGCTTATGCCTATAATCCTAGCTACTCAGGAGGTTGAGATTTGAGGAAGGCGACTCAAGGCTAGCCAGGGAGAAAAGACTGTGAGACTCTTATCTCCAATAAACCTCTAGAAAACTGGAAGTGGTGCTGTGGCTCTAGTGCTTGAGCGTTTGCCTTGAGCACAGGGACAGCAAACAAGCCCAGAGTTCAATCCCCACAACCGACAAATTAAAAAAAAAAATAGAAAAAATAAGAAATAACATCAACTGTCCCGAACTTCTAGGTAGAAATGATATCCTCATTTTCATTCTCACTCTTCATGGCAGATGGTCAAAAACACCAATGTGCTATGCTGAAATGTAAAAATTTCAACACGTTTTTTGAAAAAATCTCATGTTATAAAATCAAAATGTTTCAAATAAAGGCAAAGTGAACTTTAAAAAAATATTAAAAATACTAATGAAACTCCTTGGCTTGGAATGTGTGATTTTTATCTGCAAGGCCTGGGATTTGAACTTAGGGACTGTGTAACTATGTTGCACTGTGGGGGAAGGGGAAGCTCACTGTGCTTGAAGACCAGAAATTCAGGCCTGTTCCATAGGCCTGAATTCATGCCCCAGTCATACTCCTTATATATGTTTTAAAGTTAGGATTGAACTTACATATACATGTTCAGTCTATATCATGTTTGGTGTGGTTATTCATTGTATTTGTTGTTTTATTCATTTATTTACCATTTATTTTACCGATTATAAGAACACGTAAACATATGTGACATTGTTTACATACTATCAAATTGCATCTAGATTTGTAAACTTGTTCTCCATCATGCCTGACACCCAGCACTCTCCCAGAAAAGGAAAACAGGTGTCACACTTGACTTCTTACTCGAGGATGAAATTCTTGGCAGGCACTGAGATAAAGCCCTAGAGGTAGCCAAAATAGCCATACATGGATAGGCAGGTGGTACTATGGCAATAAATGCATATTAGTAGAGAGTGCCAAAGCCGTGTATCTAGTATTCAATGGTATCTACTATGTTCCTACGAAGTCTTAGGCATTTAGACAGCCAAGATATTATGGAGAAAGAACATATAACCGTCCAAGAAAAGTCCAAGAAATATGATAGATCTTTTCAACAGTTGGAAAACACCATCAGAAGGCTTAATCAGAGGATAATGTGTGTAGAGAAGCACCTAGAAACAGAAGTTAATGGTCTAGGAAATTTGTTTAACAGGATCCTAGCAGAGAACTTCCCAAACATGCAAAAAGATAGGCCTATTCAGATACAAGAAGCCTTTAGAACCCCAAATAGACCAGACCAGAATAGGACAACCCAGCATCACATTATAATCTTCACAGGATCAAATCAGACCAAGGAAAAGAACCATAAAGCTGTCAAGGAGAAAAGATCAATCACCTATAAAGGGAAACCAGTTAGGATCACCTCAGATTTCTCAGCAGTGACAATCAAAGCAAGAAGAGCCTGGAATGATGTATGCCATACCGTAAAGACAAACAACAATCAACCAAGAAAACTGTACTCAGCTAAACTCTCCTTCATAAACGAAGGTCAAATAAAAACCTTCCATAGCAAAGAAAAAAATGAAACAATATATCTCCACAAAACCAGCCCTACCAAAGATTCTTAAAGATGTCCTACACATAGAAAACCAACAAGACCACAAAAAGGCCAAGAAACCGCAGCCAAACTGAGAATCCAAGAACCACAGAATGAACCCAGTTGCCACAGTCCCCAAGAAGGTGGATAAAATGGCAGAAACTCCCAAATACTTCTCAGTTCTATCTCTCAACATTAACGGACTTAACTCTCCAATTAAGAGACAGACTGTCTAGTTGGATTAAAAAGCAAGAACCTTCTATCTGCTGCCTTCAGGAGTCACATCTTGCCCATAAAAACAAACACATTTTCAATGTTAAAGGCTGGACTAAATTCTACCAAGCAAACGGCCTCCATAAAAAGGCATGAGTTGCAATCCTAATATCAGATAAAATAGAATTCAATTTAAAATAAGTGAGAAGAGTTAAAGAAGGTTGCTACATACTAATTAATGTATCTCTCCTTCAGGAGGATATTACAATTCTAAATATCTATTCACCAAACGGAGCACCCAAATTTATCCAAGAAACCCATCTTTCCCTCAAATCCCACATAGATCCAAAGACATTAATTGTTTGGGACTTTAACACACCACTATCACCACTAGATAGATCAACTTGGCAAAAACTCAACAAAGAACGTGCATATCTAAACAATTGCACAGATCAACTAGATTTAACAGACATCTTCCGAAGATTTCACCCAGCAGCACGAGAATACCCATTTTTCTCAGCAGCATATGGAACATTTTCCAAAATAGACCACATTTTAGGCCACATAGCAAACTTGTCCAAATTCAGAAACATTGAAGTTATACCTTGCATTCTCTCAGACCACAAGGGATTAAAAGTAGGACTCCACACCAAAAGCCACTAAAGAAAGTCCTGTAACACATGGAGGCTGAACAACACTCTGCTGATAATCATGAGTGCATCATGGAAGATATTAGAAATGAAATTCAAGTATTCATGATATTCAACAAAAATGAGCACACAAATTCCCAACTCCTCTGGGACACAGCACAGGTAATACTCAGAGGCAAGTTTATAGCTCTGAGTTCCTACATCAACATATTGGAGAGATCTGAAACCAACAATTTAATGAGACATCTGAGCCTCCTTCAGAAAGAGCAGCAGAATAAACCCCAACCCAATGGACAGAGAGAAATTATTGAAATTAAATCAGAATTGAATGAATTAGAATCCAAAAGAGCCATATAAAGAATCAACAAAACAAACAGTTGGTTCTTCGAAAAAATTAACAAAATTGACAGACCCTTAGCAAATCTTATCAGAAAAAGAAAAGAACATACCCAAATAAATGAACTCAGAGATGAGAATAGAAACATCACCAGAGAAACCCCCAAGATTCAGAACATTATAAGGAAATATTTCTCAAAACTTTATGCTAATAAGTTTGATAACTTGGCAGAAATGGACCTTTTCCTAGCAAATACTGACATGCCAAAACTAAACCAAGATGAGTTAAATCACCTTAAGAGACCCATATCAAGCACTGAAATATAAACAGTAATAAGAGATCTCTCATCTTAGAAAAGTCCAGGTCCAGATGGTTTCACAGCGGAATTCTACAAGGTCTTCAAGGCAGAGCTCACATTAATACCCCTCGAAATCTTCAATGAAAGTGAAAGACGAAGTTCACTACGGAACTCATTCTATGAAGCCATCATAACCCTCATCAAATCCAGGCAGGGTCTTATCAAAGAAAGGGAACCATAGACCCATTTCTAGGATGAACATTCATGAAAAACTTCTCAACAGAATTTTGGCCAATCGACTTCAACAATTCATCCGAAAAATCATACACCAAGATCAAACAGGATTCATTTCAGGGATGCAAAGCTGGTTCAATATATGCAAATCAATTAGTATAATTCATCACATCAACAGGAGCAGGGATAAGAACCACATGGTTATATCATTAGATGCAGAAAAAGCATTTGACAAGGTCCAACACCCCTTTATGATGAAGGTTCTGGAAAAATTAGGAATCCATGGAACATTCCTCAATACAATAAAGGCTGTATATGACAAACTTACAGCCAGCATTACAGTTAATGGTGAAAAACTAAAGCTATTTCCTCTTACCTCAGGAAAGAGACAAGGATGTCCACTCTCTCCACTTCTCTTCAATCTAGTATTAGAATGCCTAGCTACAAATAAGACGAGATGCAAACATAAAGGGGATCCAAATAGGGAAAGAAGAAGTAAAACTCTCCTTCTTTGCAGATGACATGATCTTGTGTTTAAAGAATCCCACAGACCCCACTCCCAAATTACTCAAGCTGTTTCAAAACTTTGGCAAAGTAGCAGGGTATAAAATTAACCCTCAAAAATCAATGGCTTTTCTGCATGCCAACAAAGAAATAGTGAGGCTGAAATTAGGAAAGCAACTCCATTCGTAATAGCCCCACAAAAATAAAATACCAAGGAATTAACTTAACCAAAGAAGTGAAGGATATCTATGAAGAAAACTTTGAAAACGTGAAAAAGGAAATCAAAACAGAACTTAGAAAGTGGCAAAAACTCCTATGCTGCTGGATTTGAAAGATCAAGATCGGGAAAATGGCCATGCTTCCGAAGGCTATCTCCAAATTTAATGCAATACCTATCAATATTCCAACCTCATTCTTCAAGGAATTAGAAGAGGCAATCCAAAAATACATATGGTACAGTAAAAGACCCCGAATAGCCAAAACAATCCTCAACAGAAAGAGCAGGGCTGGAAGAATATCAATACCAAATTTCAAACTCTACTACAAAGCCATATTAATCAAAACCGCATTGTACCTGCATAAGAACAGACCTCAGGACCAATGGAACAGAATTGAAAACCCAGAAATGAACACACAGACCTATAGCCAACTAATCTTCGATAACGGAGCTCAAAAAATAGAATGGAAGAAAGACACCTTCTTCAGTAAATGGTGCTTTCTAAATTGGTTAACTACTTGTAGAAAATGAAAGCTAGATTCTTATATATCATTCTGCACCAGAATCAACTCCAAATGGATCAAAGACCTCAGAGTCAAAGCAGACAATCTGAAAACATTACAGGTTGGTATAGGAGAAACCCTTGGCACAGGCCGAAATTTTCTTAATAGAGACTTAGAAACACAACAAATCAAAGAAAGGTTGAACAAATGGGATTGCACAAAAGTGCAGAGCTTCTGCATGGCCAAGCGCATAGCTAGCAAGATCAATAGAAAGCCCACAGATTGGGAGAAGATCTTCACTAGGCATACAACTGACAAGGGTCTCATATCTAAAATATACCCGGAACTCAAAAAATTAAATCCCCACATAACAAATCTCCAAAGAAACAGCTGCCCAATAAATAAGTGGGCTAAAGACTTACAGAGAAACTTCTCTGAAGAGGAAAGAAGGATTGCCAATAGACACATGAAGAAATGCTCAGCCTCTCTAGCCATAAAAGAAATGCAAATCAAACCGTAGAGATATAACCTCACCCCAGTTAGAATGACAATAATCAAGAACTCTAATAACAACAGATGCTTGAGGGGATGCGGAGAGAAGTGAACATTACTACATTGTTGGTGGGAGTGTAAACTTGTTCAACCACTTTGGAAAGCAATATGGAGGTTCCTCAAAATACTCCACATAGAGCTCCCCTATTTCCCAGCAATCCCACTTTTGGGCATTTACCCAATTGATCACAAATAAGACCACACTAAAGCTACCAGCACGACTATGTTAATTATTGCAGCATTATTTACCATAAGTAAGATATGGAACCAACCCTGATGCCTCTCAGTAGATGAATGGATCAAGAAAACGTATGTATATATACACAATGGAATTCTATGCCTCCATGAAAAGTAATGACATTGCTCCATTTGTTAAGAAATGAAAAGGCTTGGAAAAAAATATATTAAGTGTATTTGTTAGATTGGAAGTTAAACAAATGATATTATTGTTAATATTAATTTTATTGCAATTTCAGGGAACTCTCCTGTCTCTGAACTCCTAACACTTGTATTTTGGGATTTGTCCCTGAAATCTAGGATTCAGCAGGACTCAAAATAAGCCAAGATCTTGCCCATGTAGTTGTAACTCCTTTGTGTAGTATTCTCACAATTAAAAAAATAAGCCAAGTGTATATGAATTCTACTACTAAGGTTTAATGAAAGATCTCTACTGATCTTTCTCTTAAGTGTGTTGTAGAAACCAAAGCTGAAATTAACTTGGACTTTTGTGGTGGATGTAAATGTCTTAACTACCATCTCTGGTAGTTGGTACCATTAAATTTCAATTAGCCATCACAGGCTCAAGCTTGTAATCCTAGCTACTCAGGAGGCTGAGATCTGAGGATCGTTATTCAAAGCCAGCTCGGATAGGAAAATCCATGGGACTCTTACTCCAATTGACTGCCAAAAAGACTAGAGGTGGAGATGTGTCTCAAGTGGTAGAGTGCTAGCCTTGAGGGACAAAGCACAGGTTATGAGTTCAAGCCTAGATACTGACCATCAATTAAAAAATTCAGAGTTTCCACTGTGAGTGCTATATTCTTTTAGAGACTGAAGTAGTTTTTTTGCATAGTCTTTCAAACATCAGCATCTCTAATGGTGAATCATTCTAGATCCTTCTTTTCCACTTGATTAATTGTTAGTCTCCAGGTGTAGAGTGGCCAAGAGGCTTGCAGATCAAGAACTCGGATATTAAATTGGCTAAAAAGAGATAAAATTAAAATTTATTCTTTGGTTGCAAATACCACATTTTTGGTATGTGTTTACTAGCCCTGGCACTTGAACTGAAGGCCTGGGTGCTGTTCCTGAGCTTTTGTGTCCAAGACTATTGCTCTACCACTTGAACCACAACCCTACTTTGGGCTTATTGGGGGTTATTGGAGATAAAAGTCTCACAGACATTCTGGACCTGGGTGGCTTCAAACTAGAATGCTGAGTAGCCAGGATTACAGGCATATGCCACCAGCATCTGGCTCAAATACCACCTATAACGTTAAAAGTCAAGGATATCTGTTAACATCTATCTCTGACAGATGTACAATATTTTACTCCTCACTGAATGAATGTTCCTTTGAACAGTATTGCATCAAATGTAGTGGACTCAAGTTAGGTCTTGAACACCAACAATCTGGTTTGGTGGAAGTGGCCTTGTTTTTCTACACTTATTTGCCATTGGTGTGGATTGTAGAAAAAAAGACAATTCAGTAAAAACAAATTCAAAGAGTCTGAGACACTTACACAAGTTCTGGACATCACTTCCTCATGGGCTGCTGTTGTGCAGGCCTAATATTTCATCTGAAGAGAAACTTGGAATTACAAAAGTTAAAACCCAAAGTCTAGTAACCTCTAAAATGCCTGTGTAACTCCTTGGTTCTCTACCTGATACTAAATATTGCAGACTTCTCCCTTAGTGTTATCAACTTCATTCCTGGTTCCAGCACAGACTTGGCTCAGGTCTGTGAACCTGACTGTAGACGTTTGAATCTTCATAGTGTGAATGGAAATTTGGCCTCCTACTAAGATAGCAGTTTGAGGGACTTGGATAGCTGTGGGCAAGTCTCTTTTTAATAGGCTGTTCTTTGTACACATTTGGTTTAGATGCAGGGATTCATAACTAACTAGTCGCAGTGGTCACCTCGGGTAGAGCAAGAGAGACAGAGTAGAGGGAAAGTGATCAAGCTCTCGCCATCTGCCATTTTATGCTGCTTTAATTGACATGTTCTTCATGTATTTTAATAATTCAAGAATAAAAATTAACATTACATATAGATTTTTTAATTGCTTCTTTGTTTCTGACAAAAATTAAAAGTAAATATGAATTTAAATAGAAAGGCAGTATGATAAGAGCAGGGAAAAGGAATGGAACAATGATCATGGGCAGCTCCTGAAGTCCAACCTAGAGGTTTTATTTACCAACATTGGGGAATAAAATGAAACTATGTAACAAGACAGGCCTGCCTGCTTTTTCTCAGCAACAAGGCAGCCCTGTCTGCTTTCCTTAGCAACACAACAGCCCTGCCTGTGTTCTCTCAAATAATGTCATAGTCAAAGGGGTCAATAGACCATGACTAAGAGAGGAAATTAGAGCTGTCATTGAAAGATCAAAAAGAACAAGCCCTGGATATGTCTGGAAACCTATAAAGCATCTGAAGCCTTAAACACTTAGGCCTTTCAGAGAGAAAGCCAAGATGTGCTCTGAAGTCTGTAGATTCCCTTACTCAGAGAACACACAGACCTCCCAATGACAGAATCATCCCTGCCAACAATAGAAACTTCCTAGTGAGGCTCAGGGAATAAGAGACACATTAAACTTTTCTCACTGACAGAAACCATCACACACTCAGAGGGCACCAGGACAATACAAGAGGGAGGGCTCAGCCTTATTACAAACAATGGATGAAGCTCAGATGCCCACACATAATCTCATGATGTACTCAGACCTCCTAAAGGTTCAACGGCTTCCAGATGATGTCCTCAGCCCTTCAGAAAGATCAATCTGTGATGCCCAGCTCTAAAGCCCACCCTGTGTTTAGGGGCCCCCTGAGCTCAGCTTCTGCTCCTGAACCTGTCCATGTATTCTGTAAAGAGCCCAGAGGAACCCTTGGCATTTGTTGTGCCTCAGAATTCAGGCCACAGTGAGGCTTCTGCAGCCCCCACCCTTGCTCCAAGCATAACCACCAACAAGGGAACACCCCCAGGTTCCACCGCAGACCTCTAATTTTAATAAAAAGAGGCTGTGCTTGGGCTGACACAGTCACCAGTCAGCAGTCCAGGCAAAGGGGCATCTGCTAAGGCCACCTCAAGTATCTGTGGAGTTCTGACATCAAGAGAGAGGCAGGCAGGTGCACCCATAGAGGCTGCCTTTGAGAAGCTCCTCTTCCAAGTGCAGGCCTGTCTGGTGGCCTTTGAGTATGACACTGCAAAATTTCACAGCACACTAGAAGGACCAGACAAGCAATGGCCCTGTGCTCAGAGACCTAACCAAGGCAGGAAATGAGAGAGAGAGAGAGAGAGAGAGAGAGAGAGAGAGAGAGAGAGAGAGAGAGAGAGAGAGAGCGGCTATCTGTGCTTAATACCTATTTCAATATCCTTGGCGAGTAATGCATATTTTTATCAAGAAATAAAGAGGAAAACTTCAAACTCTAACTGATGGAGTAGTTAGGATCAGTCTAAACTTCCTACCATAAACAATCACAAAAGTGGAAGCTATATAAAACTATATATGTATATAACTGTATATATAATATAAACATGTAGGCATATATATGTATATTCACGTATACAATGTGAATATATAATGTATTATATATATATATATATATATATATGTATACAGAGGGAAAAATAGAAATACATAGTATTTGAAGGAATAAAAACAAATACCTTCCCAATTTTAATTGAAAGCATGAACCTTCCATGCAGGAATCTATCAGCTCAAAAATGTCAATTAACATAATTACACAGGTCCACATTAAGACACATTCTAATTAAACAAAAACAGAAAACTTCCCAAAGCACAAAGACAAAATTCATCATACACAAATAATCTTCAATGATATTAAGACTAATTTCTCATCAGAAACTAGATACACTATTAGACAGCAAGGGCAACAAATTTAAAGTGTTAAAAGTACACATCTAAAAACCACCTTTCTAACAAATATACTTCCTCCAAATGTAAGAGATGAGCTAAGTACCTACCGATGGCTCAGGCATATAATCCTAACTACTCAGGAAGGTGAATTGTGAGGGTGGTGGCTCAAAGCCACTCTGGAACTTGTCCCCTCAGGAGGAAGTTGTAGGACACAGCTGTCCTTGAGAAGGACGGAGGCCTTTGTGCAGTGCTATTGCTGGAAAAAGACATTGGATAAGGTGGCCATCAAGAATGGAGGCTATTAACTAGTGTCTACAGAGAAGCAATTTATAAGATTCAGTAGTCCTCTAGAAAATCAGAGGATTTTGACCACTGTCCTAGTAGTTTCAGAAATGCCACGAGAATGACCAAAGCAACCTAAAGCCACATGGATTCCTTAGCAACAGTCTTTGAGGTCCAAGAGCTAGAGTGTCAATGCTGAAAGGCTGTGATTGGTCCACTATTTCTCTGACCTCACTGGGCCAGACTCTGATTGGTCTATTTCTTCTATGACATCACTATGCCTGGTTGTGATTTCTCCATTGTGTGAGGTCATGAAGGATATATAGGAAACCACTGTGCTCCAACCTATGTTAGTTAACAGAGCTTGGAGCTTTTGCTTAATGACCCACTGGACTGAATCAAATTTAAATGATTTTTTTGGTAGTGGGGACGGGCTGTTATTTGGATTTTGGTATTTCTTTTTACTCTTTCTGGGTTTTCCTTTATTTTATTTAATTTATTTAGGTAGACTAGCTACTTGCTATTGTAGCAGAAGGATGGAAGTACAGAATCAATCTCAAGCTCCTTGAAGGAGGAGATCATCAAACAATACCAGAAGAAAGAGCTCTTCCACACAGGTACCATTGAAAAGTGAAGCTGGCTCATTCCCTCCTCACAGACAAGGACGTGGAATTTAAAATACTCTGGAAGTGAGAGTCCTCATCATTGGATAAAGAATGAGATGGACATTTTTAAGAATATATGGCACAAACACATCATCAGGTTGTACCAGGTAATGGAGAAGGAAGAGTATGTGTATCTCATCATGGAACTGGCCACTAGGGGATACCACCTGGGGTGGATTTGAAAATTCGGCCGCCTATATGAGGATGAAGCCAGGAGGCTTGTCACACATGTAAGTGCAGTTCACTACTTACACCAAACAAAGTCATACACGAAAACCTTAAGACCAACAATATCCTTTTGGACACCAAAGACAGTATCAAGGTCAGTGGATTTGGTCTGAACTTCTGGCTCACCCTGGGGCAGTTGCTAATGAATGTATGTAGTACTTCTATTCCATCCCCCTGACATGTTCTTGGAAGAAATGATGGCCTGGTGCAGGTGTCTCTGTAATCCTAGCTATTCAGGAGACTGAGATCTGAGGATCATGGTTCAAAGCCAATCCGTATGACTCTACCCTCTGAGCAGACTCAAACTGATTCCAAAGACTAATTTGAGTAGGAATGGCAGAGGATAGAGGTGGCTAGCAAAATAGCTACCATTCTTCTCAGAACAAGCTGCTGAATGTAGGCCCAGATGAATTGGTTTATAAAATGTGAGGTGTGCATAAATTATGACTCATCCACAAAAGGCTGCAATTAATATATGTCGGTCATGGATGGACACAAAATAATCTATTTATGTGAAATATATTGACTAAAGTTCATAAGGGAAAAAAGATTAAAAGTTTCTGGGGCTGGGGGACAGTGGCTGACACCTGTAATCCTAACTACTCAGGAGGCTGAGATCTGAGGATCACAGTTGAAAGCCAGCCCGGGCAGGAAAGTATGTGAGACTATTATCTCCAATAAAACACTAGAAAACCGGAAGTGGCGCTGTAGCTCAAGCGGTGGAGAACTCGCCTGGAGCTGAAGAGCACAGAGACAGTGCCCAACCGAGAGGTCAAGACCCATGACAGACCAAAAACCAAACCAAACAAAACAAAAGTTTCTGGTGCAGGTCATTGTGTGGATTCCATCAGTATTGAAAAGAAAGTTCACAAGCAGAGGTAATGGTTAAAAAGTAGTGTGGATATAATTAATGTCACTGAATTTTATACTTAGCAAGCATGAGGCCCTGTGTTCAAACCCCTGCACTTCAAAAAAATGCTAAATCTTCTTTCTGTTACCTACCTTAAGTGGTAGGTGCTCTTCTACTGTTATGATTGTATTGCTCAGAGCTTCTCTGGTGGATGTTTATTCATGCTTTTACATATAATCCATTATTTGAATATTGATATTGAGTTTTAAAGTTTGAATATTGATGTTGAGTTTCAAATACAGGCAAAGCCTGTATTTCTAACTCAATAGGCTAAAGCAGGAAGATGCCTATTCAGTCAAGGCTGCATAGAGAAGTCTTTCCTAAATTCTGATGCTAGAGCTGAAACTGGAGGGACAATTGTTTGTAAGCAATTACAAGTGAGAGATAAGTTTCTGATCATATTAGGTTTTGGTCATGTCAGTTTGGATATAATATTTACATGAATTTTAAAAATTTTCACTTTCCCCTTACTCTCAGTATGTCATTTTGAAACTTTGTAGTACGTTTTTGTTTGCTGCACTTAAAAAAAAAAACAGTTTTCCTTTGTATCATATTAAACATGATTTTTTCTGTATTACAATTTATTATTTATTTTTGAAATTTTTTATGTTTTTTTTTCTCCATCTAGGGACTGGCCACTGTCTCAGAGATTTTGCTCAGTTCTGCCAATTGAGCCACAGCTCAACTTCCGGCTTCTTTCTTTTTGAAGAGTCTCATACGAACCCCAGCACTACTAAGGAGGCTGAAATCTGAGGATCTTGGTTTGAAGCCAGTCTGAGCAGCAAAGTCTGAGGGTTTTTTTTTTATTATTATTTTGCCATTGGTTATGGGCCTGAAAACTAGTCTTTGGCACTGTCCATCAGCGTTCCAGCTTAAGGTTAGTGCTCTATCAACTGAGCTGCAGCAATATTTTCGGCTTTTCCTGCTTATGTGGTTCTGAGGAATCAAACCCAGGTCCTCATGCATGCAAGGCTAGCACCCTACCACTGAGCCAACTTCCCAGATGAAGTCTGAGATTCTTTTTCTTTTTTTATTTTATTTTATTTATTTTTTTTTAAATTTAATTTTATTTTATTTGTGAACATACTGTACAGAGGGGTTACAATTACATGGGCAGGATATTGCGTACATTTCTTACCAAGCATTGCAGCCTCCTTTGTTTACCCTTCACATCCCTTCCCAGCCTCCCCCCTCCCCCGCCCAATCCCAATCCTTCTCCTTCCCCCCCTTCCTCTCCCCCCCCCCCCCCCGCACCGATGTTGTAAAGCTCGTTTTGGACATGACAACTTTTACTTCTCATTGTTGCAACAGGTCCACCTGTATCCTTAAACAACTGGTTTTTCCCCATCTCCTCCACAAGTTATACTGACATCAAATATAGTGAAAGCAGGGGTTATACTGTGGGGGAGGGACATACAAAGCAACAAAGAGATAATCTTATAAATGCGTTAGAAACACATGCATGAAAGAAAAAAACATTAAAATACATATCTAAGGGTTCATTTTCTTAACATGACATTATCTGACCTTTTCCGCTTGACTCATACATATACTAGATATTGCAAATAAGGGAAACCATGGGGCCTATGTTTTAGCCTCTTGAGGAAACAGAATTACAGTTATGAGCCACCAGTAATGGGCTGATTGGCTCATTGCAGCCTCAGTTATTGGTTCTTCTTTTTCTTCTAGTCTTCTTTGCATTTCATTCTTTGTGAATGTGCTAGTGCTGGAGCCAGAACTCATGCAAGGCCTGGCCTGTTTCAGAATGCTGAAATCTGACCATCATGGTTCAAAGCCAGGCTGAGCAGGAAAGTGTCAGATCCTTACCTCCAATTAACTGCCAAAAATCTGGGAGTACTACAGTTCTAGCCCCAGGATGGCCCACAAGCAACTGTCTTGTGGACTTTCCTGCTAGAATTGGCCTTTACACTGGATACCCATATTTCTGCCTCCTGAAGAATTACAGGCATGAGTCACAAGCCCCAGGTTCTCTTCTTATTTACATTTTTGTGATCCTGAGGCTGGATCTCTTAGCAAGGGCACTGTTTCATAGCTTTCTCACTCAAGCCTGGTGCTTTACAACTCCATCACGATTCACTACTGTTTTCTTGTTTACATGTTTGCTGGTGATTTGAAGATTAGAGACCATAGCCCTCAGATTTAATCTATCTTAGTATTTAGGATTACACACAAAAGAAGTGGCACTGTAGCTCATGTGGTAGAGCACTAGCATTGAAATGAAGAGCTGAGGGACAGTGCTCAGGCCCAGATTTCAAGCCTTACAACCGACCAAAAAAAGAGGATTATACACAAAAACCAAAATCTCATCACTCATTAAAAAAATTAATTGAATTTTCTTATACATTTTTTAATTTCTACTTTTTATTTCCATATGTATGCTGGGCTTGGAGCTATAAATCAGTGCCTAGGTATTGTTCCAGTTCCTTTTTTTTTGCCTGTCATGGAGCCTGAACTCTGGGCCTGGGCGCTGTCCCTCAGCTCTTCAGCTTGAGGCTAGAGCCGTACCACTTGTGCTACTGAGCCACTTCTGATTTTTCCTGCTTATGTGTTGGTGAGGAATTGAGCCCAGGGCCTCATGCATGCAAGGCAAGCACTTTCCCACTGAGTCACTTCCCAGTCCCCTCCCAGTACATTTTTAAAACTAGCCCTCTAATATGTGAGACACAGCACAATTCGGAGCTTCTAAAAAAAAAAACTGTAATTGGCTAATTAGCGTAGAGTTCATGGACTCCCCTGCCTTAGCTGGCCTTGAGTACTGATCCTCAGATCTGAGACCCTTGAGTAAGTACAGTAACAAGTGTAAGCTAACTCAATTTTGCTCATTTTAACCTCTGAAATCGGCTCTCCCTTTTCTTCTTCCAACTTTCTTTTCATTTATTTATTTTATTCTTGTGTGTGCTGGTCCTGGAGCTTGATCTCAAGGTATGGGTATTGTCCCAGGAATCATTGTCTCATTTCTGCCATTGGGGCCACATCTCAACCCCAGGTGTTTCTTGTTTTTTTGTTTTTCTTCTTTTTGGTGGCTCATTGGAGATAAGTGTCTCATGCAAAGCACAGAATGTCTCAGGAAGCCGAAATCTGATTATCAGTTTGAAGTCAGCCTGCACAGAGAATTCCATGAGACTCTTTACCTCTAATTAGCTGGTAGTCATCCCACCGATTAGCTGAGAGTAATAGAACACCAGCCTTGAATAAAGTAGAACAAATTCAACCCCCATGACTGGCACACACAGAAAAAAATGTTCCATGTACTTTCCTGCCTGGAATTGCCTTTAAATGGTTTTTTTTTGATGAGTTCTGGGAAGATGGTGGAGGAGAAGCTGGAGGCTAAACAAGCTCTTGCATAGAAAGCAATTTTAGTGTTCCAATAAACAGTCCTAAGCCAGAGAATCACACCAAGTGTGCCATCACAGGACAGAGAGTTAGCCCAGAGAGGGAAAATCCAGGCAAGGAGACAGATATAAGCACTTGCCAGTGGCCACGGATGTGGCGGCAGCGGAGGCAGCCATAGCCACCGTACCTGCAACAAAGAGAGTCTGGGACTTAAGCATCAGATGCGGCAAGAGAGCGGTTTCTACTCAACACCAGCAAGAACTGACAAGGGGCACACATCTTCATCCTGAAGTTCGCAGACCAGAGATGAGCCAGGAACCAAGACTCTGGCGTGAGTAGAAGCCTCACATCCTCACTCCTTCTCAGGGAGGAGAGGAGGGAAGGCCAGCCGTCCCCCACCCCATTACCAGAGATTTCCGTCTTGGATACTGAAGAAGCCTGGCTGTTCAGCTAGCTCCAACTCAGGCCTTGGAAGAAAACAAGAGTCATTTAGCAGGTCACAGGAACCTAACCTGACCTGCCAGGCTCAGCTCCTCCCTGGGAAAATCACCCAGCTTGAGCAGCCAGCCCCAAGAGTGGCTTTCTTCACTGGGTAAAGAGAGCCAGAGGCTGCCCCTCCTTACAGGAGCCTTGACAATCAATTGAAATTCAGTAAACATAAACCCTGAGAATGGCTCCAGGCTGGGCTCTGTGAGTTTCTCAGAAGCTAACTCCTCAGGGAAAAGCTGCTGTTTGCTGAAAGGCCTCAACTTTACCCAGAACCTAGCCTCATCACAGCATCTCCAAACTAGAGGAAAGAGCCATCTCCCTCTTTTGTGAAAGTCAAAGTAGATCTCTGTCCCATTGAACTAGTCTGGGAGTAGGATCACAAAATCCTTGGTAAAGCAGAGCATTTTTCTGCCTGCTCAAACAAATTGACTAAAGAAACCATCCAAAGCACAGGAAAATCAAACACCACAAGGAGACCAGATAATCCAACAAGAGACTGGTTATGGACACAAGGGAGATACATGAACCTTCCATCCCCCCAAAAAATCAAAGATCTTTTTTTTGTACCTTTTATAATTTTTTTTCTAAACCTTATTTTAGATTTTTAACTTTAAAAATTTTTGTTTTCTATTAACATTTTTTTCTTCCTCATAAATTTTGTTTTGGGGTTATATGTCTGTGTGGTTTTTTTTCTTTTTTAGAAATTATTTTCGTTTTTTTTTCTTTTTTTATGCGAACATACTGTACAGAGGGGTTACAATTAAATGGGAAGATAATGAGTACATTTCCTATCAAGCATAGTAGCCTCCTCCTTTGTTTACCCTTCACATCCCTTCCCAGCCTCCCGATGTCGATGTCCTCCCACCCAATCCTCCCCCCACCCCACCAAAGTTGTAAAGTTCGTTTTCGACATGACAACTTGCACTTCTCATTGCTGCAACGGGTCCACCTGTGCCCTTATTTGAACGACTTATTTTGCCCCTTCCCCTCCACAAATTATACTGACATCAAATCGAGTGAAAGCAGTGGTTATACTGTGGGGGAGGGACATACAAAGCAACCAAGAAATAATCTTATAAATGCTTTAGAAACAAATGCTTGAAAGAAAATAAAACATTTAAATACATATCTTAGGGTTCATTTTCCTAACTTCACCTTATCTGACCTTTTCTGCTGGACTCATACATGTACTAGATATTGAAAATAAGGGAAACCATGGGACCTATGTTTCTTTGGGCTTGGCTTACTAAACAATATAATTTTTTCCAAGACTTTGAATTTCCTAACAAATGGGGCAATGTCATTCTTTCTGATGGAGGCATAGAATTCGATTGTGTATATATACCACATTTTCTTGATCCATTCGTCTACTGAGGGGCATCTGGATTGGTTCCAGATCTTAGCTAAGGCAAATAATGCTGCAATAAACATAGTTGTGCTGGTAGTTTTAGTGTGGTTTTGTTTGTAAAAATTTGGGTAAATGACCAAAAGTGGGACTGCTGGGTCATAGAGGAGCTCTATGTGGAGTCTTTTGAGGAAACTCCATACTACTTTCCAATGTGGTTGAACAAGTTTACACTCCCACCAACAATGAAGTAAGGTTCTCTTCTGTCCACATCCCCTCCAGCATGTGTAGTTGTTAGAGTTCTTGATTTTTGACATTCTAAATGGGGTATCTCAGTGTTGTTTTGTTTTGCATTTCTTTTATGGCTAAGGAGGTTGAGCATTTTTTCATGTGTCTATTGGCCATCCTTCCTTCTTCTTCAGAGAAGTTTCTCTTTAAGTCTTTAGCCCACTGATTTATTGGGGAGTTGTTTCTTTGAGGATTTGTTTTTGGGGGATTTAATTTTTGACTTCCATGTATATTTTAGATATGAGTCCTTTGTCCGGTGTATGGCTAGTGAAGATCTTCTCCCAATCTGTAGGCTTTCTATTGAGCTTGCTAGCTATGTCCTTTGCCATGCAGAAGCTCTGCAACTTCATGCAATCCCATTTGTCCAACCTTTCTTTGATTTGTTGGGTTTCAGGGTCTCTATTCAGAAAATTTCGACCTGCGCCAAGGAGACCTAGAGTTTCTCCTATTCCATCTTGCAATGCTTTCAGAGTGTCTGCTTTGACTCCGAGGTCTTTGATCCATTTGGAGTTGATTCTGGTGCAAGGTGATAGATAAGCGTCTAGTTTTAGTTTTCTACAAGTATTTAAACAATTTTGCCAGCACCATTTACTGAAGAGGCTTTCTTTCTTCCATTCTATTGTTTGAGCTCCCTTATCGAAGATTAGACGGCTATAAGTCTGTAGATTCATTTCTGGGTTTTCAATTCTATTCCATTGGTCCTGAGGTCTGTTCTTGTGCCAGTGCCAAGCTGTTTTGATTACTATGGATTTATAGTAGAGTTTGAAATTTGGTATTGATATTCCTCCAGCAGTGTTCTTTCCATTGAGGAGCGTTTTTGCTATTCGGGGTCGTTTATTGTTCCATATGAATTTTTGGATTGCCTCTTCTATTTCCTTGAAGAATGAGGTTGGAATTTTGATAAGTATCACATTGAATTTGTAGATAGCCTTGGGAAGTATTGCCATTTTCACAAGATTAATCTTTCCAATTCAGGAGCATGGGAGGTTTTGCCATTTTCTAAGTTCTGTTTTGATTTACTTTTTCAAGTTTTTAAAGTTTTCATCATAGAGGTCCTTCACTTCTTTGGTTAAGTTAATTCCTATTATTTTACTTTTTGTGGGGCTATTGCAAATGGAGTGGCATTCTGAATTTCAGCCACACTTTTCACATTGTTGGCATACAGAAAAGCCAATAATTTTGGGGGGTTAATTTTATACCCTGCTACTTTGCCAAAGTTTTGAATCAGCTTGAGTTATTTGGGAGCCGATTCTATGGGATTCTTTAAATGCAAGATCATGTCATCTGCAAAGAGGGAGAGTTTCATTTCTTCTTTCCCTATATGGACCACCTTTATGTTTGCATCTTTTCTTATTGCTGTAGCTAGGCTTTCTAATACTAGATTGAAGAGAAGTGGAGAGAGTGGACATCCTTGTCTTGTTCCTGAGTTAAGAGGAAATGGGTTTAATTTTCACTATTAAGTATAATGCTGGCTGTAGGTTTGTCATATAAAGCCTTTATTTTATTGAGGAATATCCCATGGATTCTTAATTTTTCCAAAACCTTCATCATAAAGGGGTGTTGGATCTTGTCTAATGCTTTTTCTGCATCTATTGAGATAACCATGTGGTTCTTATCCTTGCTCCTGATGATGTGATGAATAAAATTAATTGATATGCGTATATTGAACCAGATTTGCATCCCTGAAATGAATCCTGTTTGATTTTGTTGTGTGATTTTTTGGATGAATTGTTGACTTGGATTGGCCAAAATTTTGTTGAGAAGTTTTGTATCAATGTTCATCAAAACATGGGTCTATAGTTCTCTTTCTTTGATGAGTCCCTTCCTGGTTTGGGGATGAGAGTTATGAGTGTTATGATGGCTTCATAGAATGTGTTTGGTAGTGAACTTTGTCTGCTTTAAAACCGTCTGGTCCTTGACTTTTCCTAGCTGAGAGGTCCCTTATTGCTGTTTCTATTTCAATGCTTGATATAGACCTGTTAAGATGGTTTAACTCATATTGGTTTAGTTTTGACATGTCAATATTTGCTAGGAAAAGGTCCATTTCTGCCAAGTTCTCAAACTTACTAGCATAAAGTTTTGAGAAGTATTCACTTATAATATTCTGAATCATGGTTGTTTCTGTGGTGATGTTTCCATTCTCATCTCTGAGTTTATTTATTTGGGTGTGTTCTCTTCTTTTTCTGATAAGATTTGCTAAGGGTCTGTCAATTTTGTTAATTTTTTCAAAGAACCAACTCTTTGTTTTGTTGATTCTTTCTATAGAGATTTTGGATTTTAATTCATTTAATTCTGATTTAATTTTAATTATTTTTTTCTGTCTACTGGATTGGGGTTTATTTGCTGCTCTCTTTCAAGGAGGTTCAGATGTCTCATTAAATTATTGGTTTCAGATCTCTTCAATATGTTGATGTAGGAACCAAGAGCTATAAACTTGCCTCTGCTCACTGCCTTTGCTGTGTCCTAGAGTTGCTGGTAATTTGTGTGCTCATTTTTGTTGAATAGCATGAATATTTGAATTTCCTTTCTAATCTCTTCCATGACCCACTCATGATTCAGCAGAGTGTTGTTCAACTTCCCTGTGTTACCAGACTTTCTTTGGTGGCTTTTGGTGTTGAGTTCTAATTTTATTCCCTTGTGGTCTGAAAGAATGCAAGAAATAACTTCAATGTTTCTGAATTTGGACAAGTTTGCTTTGTGGCCTAAAATGTGGTCTATCTTAGAAAATGTTCCATGTGCTGCTGAGAAAATCGTGTATTCTGATGCTGCAGGGTGAAATGTTCGGTAGATGTCTGTTAAATCTAGTTGATCTATGCAGCTGTTTAGATCTGTAGTTTCTCTGTTGAGTTTTTGCCGAGTTGATCTATCTAGTGGGGAGAGTTGTGTGTTAAAATCCCCAACAATTAATGTCTTTGGATCTATGTGGAATTTGAGGGAAAGTAGTGTTTCTTGGATAAATTTGGGAGCTCCGTTGTTTGGTGAATAGATATTTAGACTTGCAATATCCTCCTGAAGGAGAGATCTGTTAATAAGTATGTAGCGACCTTCTTTATCTCTTCTAACTAATTTTAATTTGAAGTCTACTTTATCTAATATTAGGATTGCAACTCCAGCTTGTATATGGAGGCCATTTGCTAGGTAGATTTTGTTCTAATCTTTCACATTGAAAATGTGTTTGTTTTTATGGGCTAAATTCCTGAAGGCAGCAGAAGGTATGATCGTGTTCTTTAATCCAGCTAGACAGTCTATGTAGCTTAATTGGAGAGTTAAGTCCGTTAATGTTCAGAAATAGGAGAGATAGGTATTTGGGAGTTCCTGCCATTTTATCCACATTTTTGGGGGCTGTGGCAACTGTGTTCTTCCTATGGTTCTTGGATTCTCAGTTTGGGTGCAGTTTCTTGGCCTCTATTCTGGTCTTGTTGGTTTTCTTTGTGTAGGACATCTTTAAGAATCTTTTGTAGGGCTGGTTTGGTGGAGATGTATTGTTTCAATATTTCTTTGCTATGGAAGGTTTTTATTTGGCTTTTAGTTATGAAGGAGAGTTTAGATGGGTACAGTATTCTTGGAGGATAGTTGTTTGTTTTTAGGGCATGGCATACATCATTCCAGGCTCTTCTTGCTTTGATTGAATCTGCTGAGAAATCTGAGGAGATTCTAATTGGTTTCCATTTATAGGTGATTGATCTTTTCTCCTTGACAGCTTTAAGGATCTTTTTATTTTTTTATTTTTTTTTTATTATTATTGTTTTTAACCCTAACCCTAACCCTAACCCTAACCCTAACCCTAACCCTAACCCTAACCCTAAGGATCTTTTCCTTGGTCTGAGTTGATCCTGTGTGGATTATAATGTGACTGTGGGATGTCCTATTCTGGTCTGGTCTATTTGGAGTTCTAAAAGCTTCTTGTATCTGAATAGGACTATCTTTTTACATGTTTGGGAAGTTCTCTGCTAGGATCCTTTTAAACAAATTTCCTAGGCCATTAACTTCTGTTTCTAGTTGCTCCTGTACACCCATTATCGTTAGATTAGGCCTTCTGATGGTGTCTTCCAAGTGTTGGATAGATCTATCATATTTCTTGGACTTGGATAGTTGTATGTACTTTATCTATAATATCTAGGCTGTCTTCAATTCCCAAGATTCGATCTTCTACATGGTCTAACCTGCTGTCAAGACTTTCTACTTTGGTTTTTATTTCTTTTCCTTCTAATTGGTCAGTTTTGATAGCTTCAAATTCTTTGTGGAAGCTTTGTTTTAGACCTTGAATGGACTTCTTTACTTCCTTAATTTGGTGTTCAGTGTTTATTCTCAAATCACTTAGTTGATTGGTTATGGTTTCCTTGGACTCCCATTCCTTCTGTTGGGTTCCATTCAGCATTCCCTTTGTGGTCTCTGTGACCTCCTTCAGCTCTTTGTTAATGGATCCCATGAATGCCTTTAGTGATCTTTGTGTAGTCTCATCCTGCTCTCTCAATTCCTGTATTACTTTTTGCTTAGCTTCCTTCTGTTCATGCCATTCCTGTAGTTCTCTTTGAGTGTTCTCAGCCTGTTCAAGCCATTCCTGCCTTTCTCTTTGAGTATTCTCAAGCTGCTCACGCAAATCCTGTATCAGTTTTTGAGTAGCTTCCTCACGCTCATGATATTCCTGTATAAACCTTTGGATTGCCTCCTCTCTCTCCCTCTCACTCTCATGCAGAGTCCCTTGTAGGTTTTCAATCTTTTCCTGCCTTGACCTATTGTTTGCCTCCTCTCTCTCCCTATCACGCTCATACAGAGTCCTTTGTCGGTTTTCAATCTTTCATTTATCATGTTTTCCTGCAGTGTTTATTAGAGCTTTTTGGGAATTCTCCTCTGGATTATTCATTATCCGTTATGTCCCCTGAGTATCATGAGTGGGAGTTGAGATTCCCAGACTTGCCATTTTTCTTGTGTTTTTCCAGCTTACTCTGCCCATTTGGGATGAAAATAACACCAGTTTTCTGCTAGAACACTAACTTAAGTCAAGCATCAACCAAAGTCTGCATTTGCACAGTCCATAGTCTGCAGATAAAATCTAGTTCAACAGATACATCTATTAAACATCAAACAACTATATATTAATGGGCTACGAACCGCAAAGAAGAATTTGGAAAATCAGAAATTATTAGGGGTAGGGAGAGATGTGGGTAAAACATAGGAATAGAGAGATGTGGGAAGAGACAAGGAGAGCTAACTAAGTCCTAATCACAAAGCAGGAAATAGGTTGGGTAGTATGAAAGTAGAGAAAGAGAAAAAAAGAAGAAAGAGAAAGGGAAAAAAGAGACCAGAAAAAATAGAAAAGAAAAATTTAAAATATTATGCAGAATCGAAAACAAACTATCCAGAGAAGAACGTGAATATAATGAGAGAAACAGAGGGATATAAATGAGATGAGAAAATCTTAGAAATTATAATACTTAAAATATTATATAGGTATAAAGAGGTAGTACTGCTATTAAGGAATTTAAGTCTCAGAGGTTTTGAATTGAGTAATAAATTTGTGGATTAAGTGTGTTCACAATTGGGGATAGGATCTAATAGTCAACTACGGGTTTATCTGAGGATGTGCAGAACAACAATTAAGTCACATAAAGAAGAATGAAAGAGAAGAAAAGGTGAAAAGGGTAAGAGAGAAAGAAAAAAAGATCAGAAGTTCAGTAGAGGTAAACAAAAAGAATTTTTTTAAAAAAAAAACAAAGAAAAAAAAGAAAGAAAAACGCACACACACATGTACTCCTATAATAAAAATTATAAGAGGAAAAAAAGTTACTAGAAAACAATTTTTTTCAAAAAATTTAAAAATTAAAAATTTTTAGAAAAGAAAAAAAGTTTTTTATAAAAGGTACAAAAAAAATGAAGAAGAGAAAAAATAGTTCTTTCGTTTTTCTGGGAGGGTTGGGAAAAATCCTGCATATCCCTTGTGTCCGTAACCAGCCTCTTGTTGGAGTCTCTGGTCTGCTTGTGGTTCTGTGGCTTGGTTGGTTTCTTAAGTCAGTTTGTTTGAACAGGCAGAGAAATGCTCTGCTTTACCCAGGATTTTGCGATCTTCCTTCCAGTTTAGTTCAATGGGAGGGAGATCTGCTTTGAGTATCACAAAAGAGGGAGATGGCTTTTTCCTCAAATTTGAAGAAGCTGTGATGAGGCTAGGTTCTGGGTAGAGTTGAGGCCTTTCAGCAATCAGTAGCTTTTCCGGGGGGCTAATTTGTGAGAAACTCACAGAGCCCAGCCTGGAGCCATTCTAAGGGTTTATGTTTACTGAATTTCAATTGTCAAGGCTGCTAAAGGGAGGAGCAATCTCTGGCTCTGATTACCCAGCGAAGAAAGCCACTCCTAGGGCTGGCTCCCAAGCATTCTGACTTTTCCCTAGGTGGAGCTGAGTCTGGCAGTTCAGCTTAGGTTCTTGTGACCTGCTAAATGACTCTAGTTTTCTTCCAAGGCCTGAGTTGGAGCTAGCAGCTCCGCTGAGCTTTGTCGCTATCCAAGATGGAGATCTCCAGTACTGGGGGGGAAGGGTGGCCTTCCCTCCTCTGCACCCTGAGAAGGAGTGAGGACATCAGAGTTCTACTCACGCCAAGTCTTGCTTCCTGGGTTGTCTCTGGTCTGCGAACTGCAGGGGGAAGAATTCCACTCCTTGTTGGTTCTTGCTGGTGTTGAGTAGAATCCGCTTGCCCACTGTGTCTGGATCCTTTGTCCCAGACTCTCTGTGATTCAGGTATGGCGAGTTCGGCCACCGCCACCACCGCTGCTACTGCAGCAGCAGCAGCAGCTGGCAAGATCTCAGATCTGTCTCCTTGTCTGGATTTTCCCTCTCTGTCCTAACTCTCTGTCCTGTGATGACACACTTGGTGTGATTCTCTGGCTGAGGACTGTTCACTGGAACTTTAAAACTGCTTTCTATGTGAATGATTGCTTTACCTCCAGATTCTCCTCTGCCATCTTCCCAGAACTCTCTCTTTTTATCTTTTAAAATAATTTTTTTTATTTAGCTCTAGTGACCATTTGATCCTTTTCTTTTTCCTTCTTGTTCTTTTCACGTTTTCTTCTCTTTCATGCTTTGCATGACTTAATTGCTGTTCTCATCCTCATATATACCCGTAGTTATTTGACTTTAGCCACATTGTGCACACACTTAATCCAGAAATTTATTACTCAGTTTAAAGATGCTTAGACTTAACTTCCTTAATAGCAGTACTACCTCTTAATAACTATATAATATTTTTAGCATTTTTATTTTTAAGTTTTCCACATCTCCTTTCCATCCCTCCTGTTCTCTTATTCTATCCACATTCTTCTCTGAATATTATGTCTTCAATTTGCATAATTTTTAAGTGTTGCACTTCTTAATTTTTAATGTTTGTTTTCCTGTTTTTTCTTGTCTTTTTTCTTTCTCTTTCTTCTTTTTTTCTCTCTCTACTATCATTCTATCCAAGCTATTTCCCGTTTTGAGTTTAGGATTTGTTGTGTTAACTCTCCCACTGCCTTTCCACATCACTCTATGCCTATTTTTTACCACATCTCTCCCTAAACCTAATAATTTCTGTTTGCCAACTTATTCTTTGCAGTTCGTAGCCCAATTATACTTAGTTGTTTGAAGTTGAATAGATATATCTATTGAATTATATTGTATCTGCAGACTTTTGACTGTGCAACTACTGACTTTGGTTGATGCTTGCCTTAAAATAGTGTGCTAGCACAAAGCTGGTTTATTTTCATCCCAAATGGGTAGAGCAATCTGGAAAACACAAGAAAAATGGCAAGTTCAGTTATCTCAACTCCCACTCATAATAATCAGGGGACAAAAAAGATAACGAATAATCCATAGAAGTGTTCCCAAAAAGGTCTACAAATACTACTGGTAAACATAGTAAATGAAAAGATTGAAAACCTGTGAAGGACTCTGTATGAGCGTGATAGGGAGAGAGAGGAGGCAAAACAAAGAATATCATGAGTGTGAGGAAGCTACTCAAAGTTTGATACAGGAATTGCGAGAGTAGCTTGAGAACACTTAAAGAGAAATAAAGGAATTGCATGAGCAGGCTGGGATCAGTCAAAGAGAAAGTCATGAATGGCGTGAGCAGGCTGAAAACACTCAAAGAGAACTACAGGAACTGCGTGAATATGAATAAGCTAATCAAAGAGTAATAAAGGAATTGAGAGTGGGGGGATGAGAATACAGAAAGATCACTAAAGGCATTCAAGGAATCCATAAACAGAGAGCTCAAACAAATCAGGGAGACCACAAAAAGAAATGCTGAACGTAACCCAACAGAAGGAATGGGAGTCCTAGGAAACCATAACTAATCAACTAAGTGATTTGTGAATAAATACTAACACCAAATTAAGGAAGTAAAGAAGTCCATACAAGATCTAAAACAAAACTCCAACAAGGAATCTGAAGCCATCAAAGGCGACCAACTAGAAGGAAAAGAAATAAAAAACAAAGTAGAAAGACTTGATAGTAGGTTAGACCATCCTGAAGATCGAATTTCAGGGATTGAAGTCAGCCTAGTTATTATAGAGAAAGAACATACAACCATCCAAGACAAATCCAAGAAATATAATAAAGCTATTCAACAATTGGAAGACACCATCAGAAGGCCTAATCTGAGGCTAATGGGTGTAGAGATAGAAGTTAATGGTCTAGGAAATTTGTTTAACAGGATTCTAGCAGAGAACTTTCCAAACATGCAAAAAGATAGGTCTATTCAGACACAAGAAGCTTTTAGATCACCAAATAGATGAGACCAGGATAGGGCATACCACCATCACATTATAAACTACACACGTTCAATTCAGACCAAAGAAAAGTTCCTTAAAGCTGTCAAGGAGAAAAGCTCAATCAGCGGTAAAGGGAAACCAATTAGAGTCACCTCAGATTCCTCAGAAGAAACAATGCCAGAAGAGCCTAGAATGATGTATGCCATGCCCTAAAGACAAACAAATATCAACCAAGAATACTGTACCCAGATAAACTCTCCTTCATATGCAACTAGATCACAAAAAAAGGTCAAGCAACAGTACCCAAACTGAGAATCCAAGAGCCATAGGAAGAACCAAGTTGCCGCAGCCACAAGAAGGTGGATAAAATGGCAGCAGCTCCCAAATACCTCAGTCGTATCTCTCAACATTAACGGACTTAACTCTTCAATTAAACGACATAGACTGTCTACTTGGATTAAAAAGCATCATCCTTCTATCTGCTTCTTTCAGGAGTCACATCTTGCCTGTAAAAACACACATTTTCAATGTGAAAGGTTGAAACAAAATCTACCAAGCAAATGGCCCCCATAACCAGGCAGGAGTTGCAATCCTAATACCAGATAAAATAGACTTCAAATTAAAATAAGAGAGAAAAGATTAAGAAGGTCTCCACATACTCATTAAGAGATCTCTCCTTCAGGAGGATATTACAATTCTAAATATCTACTCGCCAAAAAATGGAGCTCCCAAATTTATCCAAGAAACACTACTTTCGCTCAAATCCCACATAGATCCAAAGACACAGGCTGAAATTTTCTTAATAGAGACCCAGAAGCACAACAAATCTAAGAAGGGTTGAACAAATGGGATTGCATAGCTTCTGCATGGCAAAGGACATAGCTAGCAAGATCAATAGAAAGCCCACCGATTGGGAGATGGTCTTCACTAGCCATACAACAGACAAGGGTTTCATATCTAAAATATACCTGTAACTCAAAAAATTAAACCCCCCAACAGCAAACCTTCAAAGAAAAAACTGCCCAATAAATAAGTGGGCTAAAGACTTAAAGAGAAACTTCTTTGAAGAGGAAAGAAGGATGGCCAATAGATACATGAAGAAATGCTCAACCTCCCTAGCAATAAAAGAAATGCAAATCAAAACAGCATTTAGATACCACTTCACCCCAGTCAGAATGGCTAGAATCAAGGACTATAATAACAACAGATGCTGGAGGGCATGTGGACAGAAGGGAACCTTAATACATTGTTGGTGGGAGTATAAACTTTTACAACCACTTTGGAAAGTAGTATGGAGTTTCCTCAAAAGACTCCACATAGGGCTCCCCTATGATCCAGCAATCCCACTTTGGGGCATTTAACCAAATGTTCACAAGCAAAACTATAAGAAAGTTACCAGCACAACTATGTTTATTGCAGACTTATTTACCATAGCTAAGATCTGGAACCCACCCAGATGCCCCTCAGTAGATGAATGGATCAAGAAAATGTGGTATATATACACAATGGAATTCTATGCCTCCATCAGAAAAAATGACATTGCCCCATTTGTTAGGAAATGGAAAGATTTGGGAAAAATTGTATTAAGTGAAGTAAGACAGGCCCAAAGAAACATAGGTCCCATAGCTTCCCCTATTTGTAATAACTAGTATCAGTCTGAATCAAGCCGAAAAGGTCAGATAAGTCGATTTTAGGGAAATGAACCCTAAGATATTTATTCAAATGTTTTTTTTTCTTTCATGCAATTGTTTCTAAAACAATTATAAGATCATATCTTTGTTGCTTTGTATGTGCCTGCACAACTTTAGAACCCCTGTTTTCACTGTATTTGATGTTGTTATCATTTGTGGAGGGGAAGGGAAAAAACAAATCATTTAAATAGGCATACAGGTGGACCCATTGCAACGAGATGTACAAGTCATTATGTCAAAAACGAACTTTACAACTTTGGTGGGGGATTGAGGGTTGGGTGGTGGGACGGGGGGAGAATGGGATGGGAAGGGGAAACAAAGGAGGAGGCTACAATGCTTTATGAGAAATGTACTCATTGTCTTGCCCATGTAATTGCAACCCCTCTGTACAGTATTTTCACAATAAAATAAGTGGTTTATTTTGGAAAATGTTCCATGTAGTGATGAGAAAAAAGTGTATTCTGATGCTGCTGGGTGAAATATTCAGTAGTTGTCTGTTAAATGTAGCTGATCTAGGTAGTTCTTTAGATCTGCATTTTCTTTATTGAGTTTTTTCGAGTTGATCTATCTAATGTGGATAGTGGTCTGTTAAAGCCCCCAACAATTCTTATCTTTGGATCAATTTGAGATTTTGGGGAAAGTAGTATTTGTTGGATAAATTTCCGTGATCCATTGTTTGGCGAATAGTATTTATTATTGTAATATCCTCCTGAAAGAAAGATCCCTTAATTCGTATGTAGTGACCTTCTTTATCTCTTCTCACTAATTTTAATTTGAAGTCTATTTTATCTGATATTACGACTGCAATTCCTGTCTGTTTATGGGGGCCATTTGCTTGGTAGATTTTGTTCCAGACTTTCACGTTCAAAGTGTGTTTGTTTTTATGAGCAAGGTGTGATTCCTGAAGGCAGGAGATAAAAGGATGTTGCTTTTTAATCCATCTAGACAGTGTCTGTCGCTTAATTGGAGAGTTAAGTCCGTTAATGTTGAGAGAAAGGACTGAGAAGTGTTTGGAAGTTTCTGCCATTTTATCCACCTTCTTGGGTGCTGTGGCAACTTGGTTCTTCCTATGGTTTTTGGATTCTCAGTTTGGATGCCGTTTCTTTGCCTTTATTGTGGTATTGTCAGTTCTGTCTGTGTAGGACATCTTTAAGTATCTTTTGTAGGACCAGTTTGGTGGAGATATTTTTTTTTCAGTTTTTCTTTGCTATGGAAGGTTTTTATTTCACCTTTGGTTATGAAGGAGAATTTAGCTGTTTACACTATTCGTGGTTCATCCTTCGTCTTTAGGTCATGGCATGCATCATCCCAGGCTCTTCTTGCTTTAATTTTCTCTGCTGAAAAAAATGAAGTTATTCTAATTGTTTCCCCTTCATAGATGATAGATCTTTTTTCCTTGACAGCTTTAAGGATCTTTTCCTTGGTCTGAATTGATCTTGTGCATATTATAATGTGATGGTGGGATGTCCTGCTCTTGTCTGGTCTATTTGGGGTTCTAAACGTTTCTTGTATCTGAATAGGCCTATCCTTTTGCATGTTTGGGAATTTCCTCTGCTAGGATCCTGTTAAACAAATTTCCTAGACCATTATCTTCTCTCTCTAGGTGCTCCTCTACACCAATTATTCTCAGATTAGGCTTTCTGATGGTGTCTTCCAATTGCTGAATATATCTATCATATTTCTGGATTTGTCTTGGATAGTTGTACATTCTTTCTCTATAATATCTAGGCTGTCATCATTCACTGAAATTCGATCTTCTGCATGGTCTAACCTACTGTCAAGGCTTTATTCTTTGTTTTTCATTCATTTTCCTTCTAATTGTTTAGTTTTAATGACTTCAAATTCTTTTTGGGAGCTTTGTTTCAGATCTTGTATGGACTTCTTTACTTCCTTAATTTGGTGTTCAGTTCTTATTCTCAAATCACTTAGTTGTTTGGTTATGGTTTCCTTATACTCCCATTCCTTCTCTCGGGTTCCAATCAGCATTCCCTTTGTGGTCTCCCTGAATTCTTTCAGCTGTCTGTTTATGGATTCCATGAATGCCTCTATTGATCTTTGTTTATTCTCGTCCCTCCCTTGCAATTCCTGTATTACTCTTTAATTAGCTTCCTCATGTTCATGCAATTCCTGTAGTTCTCTTTGACTGTTCTCAGCCTGTTCACGCAATTCCTGACATTCTCTTTGTCTCTTTTCAGCCTGCTCATGCAATTCCTGTATTTCTCTGACAGTTCTCAGCCTGTTCACACAATTCCTTTATTTCTCTTTGAGTGTTCTCAACCTGTTCACACATTTCTGTATCAACCTTTGAGTAGCTTCCTCATGCTCATGAGATTATTGTATTGATCTTTGGTTTGCTTCTGCTCTCTCCCTATCATGATCACACTGAGTCCTTTGCAGGTTTTCTATCTGTTCATTCACCATGTTTCCCAGTAATATTTATTGAGCTATTGGAGAACTCTCCTCTGGAATACTGGTTATCATGAGTGGGAGTTGAGATACCAGGACTTGGATTTTTCTTGTATTTCTCTGGCTTGTTCTGTCCATTTGATATGAAAGTAACACCAATTTTCTGGTAGAATATTTTTTCAAAGGCATGCATCAACCAATGTCCTGTAGTTGCACAGGCAAAAGGACTCAGATATAATCTAGTTCAACAGATACAATCTATTCAACATCAAACAACTATGGATTAATGGGCTAACAACAGCATGGATGAATTTGGCAAACCAGAAATTATTATATTTAGGGACAAATATGAGGAAAAATAGGATTAGAAGAATGTGGAGAGGTAAAAAGAGAGTGAATTTAACTGAGTTCTAATCTCAAAGAGGGAAATGGATTGGACAGAATAGTAGGAGAGAGAAAAAAACAGACAAGAAAAAAATGGGAAAAACAAATATTAAATTTATGAAATGAATTTTTAAAATTATCTAAGTTTAAGGTGGTATTGAGAGAAGAAAAAGATACGATGAGAGGAGGGGAAGGATAGAAAGGAGACATGAAAAACTAAAAACTAAAAATTCTCAAAAATTATATAGCCTAAAGAGATAATACTGCTATTACATTATTTAAGGCTAAGAAGTTTTGAATTGAGTAATAAAATTCTTGATTAAGTGTGTATACAATGGGGGTAAGGTCTAATATTTGACGACGGGCATATATCTGAGGATGAGCAGAATAGCAAATAAGTCTCACAAAAAACAAGGAAACAGAAGAAAAAATGAAAAGAATGAAAAAAAAAGAAAAAAGGACCAAAAGGTCATTAGTGATTTAAACAAAGCACTCACACACACATACACCTAAAATAAAAATTAGGAGAGAAGAAAAAAAGATTAATAGAAAACAATTTTTTTAAACTAAAAATTAGAAAAGGTACAAAAAAGAGTTCTTTTTTTGGGGGGGTGAGGGGAGAAGTAGATGGGAAGATCCTGTATCTCCCTGTGTCTGTAACCAGTCTCTTGGTGGAGTCTCTAGTCTGCTTGTGGTGTTTGGTTTCCCTGTGGCATGATTGGTTTCTTAAGTCAATTTGTTTTAGCAGGCAGAAATATGCTCAGGATTTTGTGATCCTCCTCCCAGGCTAGTTCAATGAGAAGGAGATCTGCTTTGAGTTTCACAAAAGAGGGAGATGGCTGTTTCCTCTAATTTGAAGATGCTGTGATGAGGCTAGGTTCTGGGTAGAGTTGAGGCCTTTCAGCAAATTGTAGCTTTTCCCTGAGGGGTAGCTTCTGAGACACTCAGGGAGCCCAGCCTGGAGCCATTCTCAGGGTTTATGTTCACTGAATTTCACTTGATTGTTTAGGCTGCTGTAGGGAGGGGCAGCCTCTGGCTCTGTTTACCCAGTGAAGAAAGTCACTCCCCTCGGGGCAGAGCTTTGTCTGCCTGGGCTGGGTGACTTTTCCTAAGGAGGAGCTGAGCCTGGCAGTTCAAGTCAGGTGCCTGTGACCTCATAAATGACTCTTTTGTTTTTTTTCCCAAGGCAAGGCCTGAGTTGGAACTAGCTGCTCAGCTGGGCCTTTTCAATATCAAATATGGAGATCTCCAGGGGTGAGGGCGGGAAGGGTGGCCTTCCCTCCTCTGTTCCCTGAGAAAGAGTGAGTATGTCAGGATTCTACTCACGCTGGAGTCTTGGCTCCTGGGTTGTCTCTGGTCTGTGATCTGCAGGATGAAGATATCTGCTACTTGTCAGTTCTTTCTGGTTTGAAGTAGAATCCCGTCACCTGCTGTGTCTGGCACCATTGTCCCAGACTCTGTGTTGTTCTTTTGGCGGCTCGGCTGCTGCGGTTGCCACCACCACCGCAGCTGCAGCTAATGGCAAGTGCTCAGATATGTTTCCTTGACTGGATTTTCCCTCTCTGGCCAAACTCTCTGTACTGTGATGGCACACTTCGTAATTCTCTGGCTAGGACTCTTTACTGGAACACTACAACTATTTTCTATGTGAGAGCTTCTTTAGCCTCTAGCTTCTCCTCCTCCATCCTCCCCTAAAGTAATCTGTTGTTGCTTTTTAAAAAACTGGTGCCAGTGTATCATGCCTATAATCATAACAACTCAGGTGGCTGAGATCTGATAATCGAGGATTAATAACAGTCTGGGTAAGAAGGTCTGTGAGACTATTATCTCATTAACTGGTTACCAAGAGACTAAAAGGAGCACTGTGGGCCAAACTAGTAGAGTGATAGCCTTGAGCACAAGAGAACAGCGATTTCAACCAGGCCCTAAGTTCAAGCTTCTCATATTAAAAAAACGTTAAAAACAATTTGCCATCATTTGTAATTTCAGCCAATTTGTAATTTAAACCAATTTGCATCTCAGTTTGCACGTATATCGGTGGGGGAACTAAACTTATCTAACAGTTAAAAGGAAAAAAAAATGAGCACAAGTGTACAGGTGGCTCACGCCTGTAATCCTATCTTCTCAGGAGGCTGAGAAATGAGGATGGTGGTTCAAAGCCAGCCCTGGGCAGAAATGTTCCCATGAGACTGCTATTTCCAATTAACCACTAAAAAACAAGAATGGCACTATGGTTTAAACTTGTATGGTAGAGTACTAACCTTGAGCAAAGAAGCTCTGGGACAGCACCCATGCCCTGTATTCAAGCCCCATGTCTGAAGGAAAAAATAAAGATTTCAGGGCTGGGAATGTGGCTAAGTGGTAGAGTGCTTGCCTTGCAAGTATGAGCCTTTGGGTTCGATTTCTAAGTACCACATAAGCAGAAAAGCCAGAAGTGGCACTGTGGTTCAAGTGGTAGAGTGATATCTTTGAGGTGAAGAGCTAATGGACAATGCCCAGGCCCAGAGTTCAGGACCCATGATGGACAAAAAACAAACAAAAAAAGAGTTTAAACAAACGATGTGCACAATAGACTATACACTAAAGATGAAAGATTAAATTAATAAATTAATAATTAAAATGATGAACATTGTTTCAATTTTGTAGGTGATGAATGTAGCAGAAAAAGTGATAAGAAATGATTCATTTCTAACAACTCTTCCATTTTTTAACCTCATTTACTACTTTTAAACTAAAGAGGCATGTATCACTTTACAGAAAAACAAAATTGTACATGTATTTTAGCCTGAATTCCACATTCTATAATTTGCCTTTTAGTAAACGATCAGTATCTTTTCATATAAAATAGCTGTGATACCTTTATTTAATACTTCACATCTTTCCAGTATTTGGTTATATCAAAATTCCTCCTTTCCTTCTTTTCTTCTTTCCATTCCTTCATATCCTTTCCTCCTTTCAATCCTAGCAATTAAACTCAGGGCTTCAGGCATTTTAGGTAGGTGCTCTACAAAGTGAGCCATACACCTGCTCTTTTCGCTTTAGTCACTTTTGTTTTTGTTGGTCATGTGGTTTGAACTCTGCACCTGGACACTGTCCCTGCACTCTTCAGCTCAAGGCGAGTGCTCTACTGTTTCAGCCACAGTGCCGCTTCTAGTTTTCTTGTGGATTATTGAGCTAGGAGTCTCACACACTTTCCTGCCTAGATTTGCTTTGAACTGGGATCTTCAAATCTCAGCCTCCTGAATAGCTAAGATTAAAAGCATGAGCCACCTGCGCTCAGTGCTGCTTTAGCCATTTTTATGACAGGATTTTCTGTTTATGACCAGCCCAGCATGGATCACAATCCCTTGATGACAGGGAGGGTTGTGTGTAGCAAGTCAGATACAGTGGGGAAACAACTTTCTCTGCCCATCACAGGGAGAATTTTGGAGTATTGTATTAGAAATTTCTAGAAGTGGGTTGTGAGGAGCATTCTGCTCCCAGGAGTCTCTTCCCCCTTCCCAACATTCTAGTCCTGCCAGAAAAGGTCTATAGTAGAAGGCTCAGGATGGAGATAGCAGACTCTCATTTTCCTTGTCACCAATATGCCCACAGCATCGATTGTTCCATCTTAACTATTTGGATGGACATCTACCCTGATGATTTTTATGAGCACAAGAAACTTGACATCCTGAAAAATCTTACACAGTATGACAAGCTCAACATGCCCTCTTCAGACTTGCTGTTCTGCTTACATATTCTTCTGGACCAGCTGGAGCAACGCATGGCCTGTGAGACCAAGAAAAAGAGTAAATAATCCTTGTTTAGTTGCCTTAGAGCTTGTGAGTAGGGATAGATCCTAGGTCTCAAGGGATGATCCTGCTTGGCCAAAAGCCCTTTGTACTACACAGCTTGGCAAAATGTCCTATTATGGATGTTCTATACCGGGTAATGTCTGTTCCCTTTTTAAAAGAACTTGGACATAACCACTCATTAGAAACACCCTACCTTCTCATCAGTGTTCAGTCCAAACTCAAGTTCTACAGCTTCTCCTACTAAATCCTCATAGAAGTTTAGTCACACTTTAACTTCTAGAGTGTACTCTAAGACTCCTGTACCTGTTTCCACTCTTATGTTTGTGTCACTATAGAGAACTTCCTGCTGAACTCCAGATAAAGAACCCATCAGTGATGTCGCCTATGGTGACTGATGGAGATTGGAAGCCAACACTGGACTCCAGAAAGCATGTGAACATAGAGGCTTTTTTCAATGTGTAGAAAGACCCAACTAGGTTTTGAGTCCTGTGGACATCCCACTGGTTCTGAACTCCACATGTTATGTAGGTGTACCTGCACATACCACCAAGGAAGAAGATGATCCAGAATGTCTTCCATTGACGTTCACAATTCACCTAGATCACATCCAAACCAGTAAAAAATGTTTTGGTCTTGGAGTGCAGGGTAAATATGTGCTAATGGAAAATGACCCCAGTCTATGTTCAGGAAAACCAATAAGTTAGGTCCAAAGTCTAGATTCAGTTGAGGAAAGGGAATCTGTTCTGACAGAATATCCAGACCAATCTGTCCTTCTGCTGGGGATCCAATTTCCAGTTGAGAAATAAGATCTGTCCCTCCCTAGACTCAGGAAGAAAATACTGCCTTTAATGAGGAAGTAGATCATTTGGGGACTCTGAGGCAGAATTTGTGTCTGAAGGCAACTTAGAAGACAATCCAGATTTAGAGATTGCTTCCCCCCTTATTTAGAAAATCTTTATATTTCTTTTTGGTCCTGATTGTTGTAAAATGATCATTCTAGTTATTTTTCTAACGTTATTAAAATGTCAATGTTTATGTTATGTTATACAATTCATGAGCCTTAAATGTGTTTTTTTTTCAACCTACAACGTAAAGCACCATGCACATGTGTTTTGTGTGTGGGAAAACAGAGTGACAGGGGGATGAACAAGAGAGCCTACTGGATATAAAGGGAATGGTTAAATGCACAGGGAGTTGCAAGGAAGCCAGGCCATGCCTGCATGTGGTGATAAGGTGGCTACAACAGATCTAGGACATACCAGATCAGATGACCTAGAAAGCTGTTCTGTCAATTGGGACATATGCTACAATACTCATACTGGTATGTGGGACTTTCTTCCAACAGTGAGCTCAAGTCTGTATACATATTCATTGTGCTTTGGGAAATATTGAAGAAAAAATTGGCTCCATTAACATAAAAATTCTACTTAGGGCTGAATATATTTGACAAAATACATAAGAAATATTGACACTGGAAAGTATAAGCCATCATCAATAGAAGAAAGAAGGTTTACATAGATGGACAAACAAAATCAGGAAGCAATTAAATCAGTTATATGGAAATACATGTTATATTCATTACATTTTATATAGTATATTATATGATATATAAGATCGAATATGATTTTTCATACTACAAGGGCTTTTAACTTTTTCAATCTTAAGTATTTTTTTCACATAATATTAGTGTAAAACATTATTGGGGAAAGCGGTAATATAACTTTGATTATAATTATATGAATACATATTTTTGTGTTTCTAGATATAACACTGATTATAAATAGATGAATAAATATAAACATATATTTGTATATCTGTCTATGAGGTGAATATAATGAAATAGGCTACACGATGTATAAAAAGGCGGTTATGAGTTAGTATATGAGACTCAGGCCTGTAATCCTAGTGATGTGGGAAGCTGAGTTCTGAGTTTTAGTTTCTCTTACTCCCATGCCATTAGATTTTCAGAGGAGACCTGGTCCCTCGAGTGTAGCCAAGTGACACGTATGCAGTTGGATCACACTCTGTGTGCTATGACACTCTTATGCTATGACAGTCTACTCAGTTCCTGTGCCAAGATGGACATCTGTAGAACATCAGATGGAAAGTTGGCATTCCCTCCCAAAATGTTTTTGACTATCCTGAATTAAACCTTATTTCCCTTCCCAAGCTGCAAACACATAGAAATATGTCAAGGGCTCAAGAGAGATGGACAAAGACTTACAAATACATAAAATTATATACTTTTGGGGGGTGCCCAGTTGTCAGCTTGAACTCTGGGCCTGAGTGCTATCCCTCAACTCTTCAGCTCAAGGCTAGTGCTCTACCACTTGAGCTACAGGGCCACTTCTAGCTTATTTTCTTTTTGCTTATGTGGTTCTGAGGAATCGAACCCAGAGCCTCACGCATGCAAGGCAAGCACTCTACCACTGAGCCACCTTTCCAGCCCCCAAATTATATACTTTGTTTCAGTAATTCAATGACAAATCATGAAAGGCATATCTTGATTTTTCTTTTTTTAATGGAAATGGGAATATACACTGAGTGCATTAGGGAGTAGGTGATAGTTTGGATGCTGAGTTGTGGAATGCACTCCTGGGCATGGGAGACACTTGCCTTTGAGAACTTGTGTGGGGATGCGTCTCCGCACACAGCTTCACAAAACAATGCCCATAACTTGTATGGTGTCATAGCCATCTTTCCATAACAGCAAATAGGTGTCAGGCACTGATCTTTCTCTGAAGTGGACTCAGCAACACAGAAAGGCACAAAGAATGAGAGGGAATGACTGCTAGCCACCAGATATCAGCTTCAAGAGCTGTCCTGACCAGAATCTAGGATAAATTGAGCTGGAGAAGGCTGGTCCCCATGCAAGGCTCCTGAGCACTAAGGACCAGGCACTATTATAGGTGTTGGAGAAACAAGTGAATGTGGCTCTCTCCTCATCAATTTCATGCTGAAAAGAAAACCAGAAATCATAATGATAATTTTTGTAAATCAGAGACATGACATTGGTAGTTTTGTGGCAACAATTTCACAGCGGGTATGTGAGGAGATATCCCTGAGGAGGAGATAGCTAACCTGAGAGCCATCATCCATGCAATTAACTAGAAGCAGGGACTCCAGGCAGTAAGAGCAGCAACTACATCCCTCAGTGATGGGAAAGGACGTAACTTGCTTCAGAAAAGGAAAACATCACTGACGTGCTTGCTTGTGAAGTAAGAAAAAAAAGGTACAACGAAGAAAAAAAGATCAGACATGAAGATCAGAATAAATTATATAGACATTGGATGCTGCGAGTTACAAGGAGAAAAATTCTGATGTTATTCTAAATCTGACATGACCCACTGGAACCAAAGTGCTCAAATAGTACCTAGACACATCTGATTCACCTATATACTTTTAAAATGTGATTCTAGCCAGGCTCTGGTGGCTCACAACTGGAATGCTAGCTACTCGGGAGGCTGATACCTGAGGATCAGATTTGAAGCAAGCCCAAAGAGGAAATTTGGAAAGACTGATCTCCAATTAAACACCAAAATTATGGACATGAAGCTGTGTTAAACTGGTAGAGCACTAGCCTTGATAAAAAATTAAGGGACAGCACCCAGGCTCTAGGTTCAAATCCCTGGACTTCACAAAACAAAGAAGTCAACAAATAAAATTTGGTGCTCAGTCGATCAGCACTTAGCATTCTACTTCAATGTATTTAGTATGAGCCTAGGAAGTTACATCCTTAGCAAATGCTCTCCCCTCATATTCTGCTTCATTACCAGTATTCAAATGCCTGGCATTAACAAAGTCTCCTCCCAGTTAGCATAGCAATCTACCACTGGGAATTAATAGATATATTTTGATTAATCATGATCTATCCACACACATCAAATGAGTGGTAGCCACATTCCACTATTCTGAATGATTTTGCTCCCTCTTTGAGTTAATAAGGCTTACCATTAAAAGCTGTAGAATACTTATCAAATTAAGTCAACAATCATCATTCTTCGACCCAATCTTGTAACCTATGTTATTTTTTTTTTTTTTTTGATGTCGATGCCCTGTATCTTGTATATACATTTCTCTAGCTTTGGGGGGAGAAGGGAAAAAACAAATGCTTAACTAGGGATACAGTTTGACCCATTTTAACAATGAGATCAAGACACTATGTTCAAAAACGTACTTTACAATTTATGCAGGGAGTGGGGAGGTGGGATGGAAAGGAGTAGTTGTGGAGGTGGAAGGGTAGGGATGGTAGGGGAAAAACAAAGGAGGAAGTAACAATGCTTGAGAGGAAATGAACTCATTACCTACTTTATGTAACTGTAATTATTTGTACATTATTTTTACAATAAAAAACGTATTAGAAAAGATGAAAAGACCCAGAAACAAAACTACATACTTACAATCATCTGATATTCGACAAAAGAGCGAAAGATGTAATGTGGAAAAAACATAGCCTTGCTGGGTGCCTGTGGCTCATGCCTTTAATCTAGCTACTCAGAAGGCTGAGATCTGAGGATGGTTGTTGAAAGCCAGCAGGGCCAGGGAAGTCCATGAGACTCTTAGCTCCAATAAACCTCAAGAAAATGGGAAGTGGAACTGTGGTTCAAGTACTAGCCTGGAGATGAAATGCAAAGGGGTAGCTCCGAGGCCCAGAGTTCAAGCCCCACGACCAACACACACAGACACACAGACACACAGACACACAGACACACACACACACACACACACACACACACACAGACACACACACACACACATACACACACATCATAGCCTCTTCAACTATTGGTGTTGGGAAAACTGGACATCCACAGGCAGAAAACTAGAAGTGGATCTCTGCTTGCACTAACATCAACTCAAAATAGATTAACTATATTAAAATCAGCCAAACTACTATAACACAGAAAAAGGGTGATATTAGAACTTATAGGTATTGAGGTGCGAGCTGGGCAGCTGCACGCCGAGCACCAGTAGTTGCACTCCAGATCCTGCAATCTCACACCGCCTGCCTAGACCCAGTAACCGCTTACTCCAGTTGGCCCCTGCGACAGGCGCCACGCATCGAGCGGCGCCCAGCACTCTGGGCAGCTCTGCTCACCGCCCTGGCTCTGTTCCTCAGGCCGCCGGTGACGAGGGTCCCATCTTACGCTTAGAGCCCTCTGATGCCAACGCGCTGGCTCAGTGCAGGGGTGTGCCAATCTGGTGCCTGAGCCAGGCTATGCCTGCTGCCTGACATGTACTCTGCCCTAGGGCCAGCCGTGCGGTGTCTACACCGAACGCTGCAGCTGCAGCTAGGGGCTCAGCTGCCAGCTGCCACTGGGCAAGCCGTGCCCACTGCAGGCGCTACTGGACGGCTGCAGGTTCTCCCCCAATGCCAGCATCCTGGCCAGCTGAGGCTTACCTGCTGCTGGTGCCCTCCGCCTCAGGAAATACTAGTGAGTCGGAGAAGGACCGAGGCACAGGGAGCGTGGAGAGCCATGCCCTGCCCAGCACACATAGGGTGCCTGACTCCAAGTTCCATTCCATTCACGCAAAGCTGGACACCATCAAGAAAGGTCACGCGAAGGACAACCAGCGCTATAAAGTTGACTATGAGTCCCAGAGCATGGACACCCAGACCTTCTCCTCGGAGTCCAAACGGGAGACAGAATATGGTCCCTGCCTTAGAGAGATGGAAGACACCCTGAATCACCTGAAGTTCCTCAATGTGCTGAGTCCCAGGGGTGTGCACATCCCCAACTGGGACAAGAAAGGATTTTATAAGAAGAAGCAGTGTAGCCACTCCAAAGGCAGAAAGCGGGACTTCTGCTGGTGCGTGGACAAGTATGGTCAGCCCCTCTCAGGCTTCAAGAGCAAGGGCACCGATGACGTGCACTGCCTCGGCATGCAGAGGCAGTAAACCCCACTGCATCAGTTAAATTGGAGCTCCAATACGCCTTACTTTGCACAAAAGACTGCCACGGACAGAACAGCACCTGCCTACAGCCTCAACTTATATTTCTTTTTGTGATGACTTGGTTTTGTGTGTGTGTGTTTTTTTTAAGAAAACCAAAGTTTAGACAGAGATTTTTGAAATGTCTATTGTTCCTTTAAATGGTAAACTTGAGCATCTTTCCACTTTTCAGTAGTCAGAAAAGAAAATTAATTTCTCTGTTGCTTTCTGTAAAAATAACTGATACTCCTGCCCAAAACATCGGATTTGATCCCCTTCTAGAATCCTCTCCACATCTGCCCATTGGAACAGCTGACCTTCTGCCTCCCTCACTTCAGTGGCTATTGTAGAAGACACCTCTTTGCCCTCCGCCCTGCTCAGGCCTCATGGAGAACAGGAAAGTCAGAAACTCCAGTCACCTGGACAGGACATCTCTACCATACATGAGACCCCTGGCCCTCCTGGAACTATCTGATTCCAAGGCATGGACCCCTGGGCCACAAAGCTTCTTCATTATCTGCAAGTGACTTGATCTGCTTGGAAAATACTGGAGACATTGAGGTGGAATATAACTGACCAAGAAAGTTCTATAAAACTGACCAAAAAAGTTCTAGCACATTTTGGGAAACTTTTAAATGCAGATCTTTCTGACTTCCCTCCATTAGGCAGCTTTTCAAGGATGGAGCCTAGTGGAAGGCCCAGGGTGGCCTTGGCTGTGGTCCAGCAGGGCATGGAGGAGGCTGGGAGTATACCCCACACTTCACCAGTAATGGAGTAATCGCTCTGGAGACAACAACAACAACAACAAAATGTTTTCTAATTTAACTCCTAGTTTGGGGTTGAGGATAATAAACTATTTAAAGGCAAAGGTTTATTTTCACCCCTCATCTTTATTCTTGACCTAACAAAACAATGGTGTTTAATGTTATCTAAACAGGAAAGATGAACAGCTTGTTGAGAAGCCTCATAGGGACACTGGGAGCACATAGAGAATAACTTGTGTTTGTTGAACTTGGAGTCCAACTTATACTTTACAATTCACACATATATGCAGAGAGAGTTATATGTTCTCAATAGTTAACATTGTATACAGCATAGCCCAACTATAATAGGATCCATACTAGATAATCCTAGACAGTGTTAGATACTGGAAGGTGTCACTATGGCCGTGACCAGGAGAGGACACTCAGTCCAGGCTGGGCTTTTCTCTCCCCAAGGCCAAACCCATGGCAGCGTTGGGTGTGTGGCGATTTTCCTGTCCTACACTGCAGAGAGCTCTCCTTAAGAACAAAAAGAGGCCTCAAGACAGTCTGCCTACTTATTATGAGCTTTCCTTTATTTTTCAAATTTTTTGGGGGGGAAAGTATTTTTTGAAAAGTTTTGTCTTGCGATGTATTTATAAAAGTAAATAAAGTTTTTACCATTAAAATAATAATTAAAAAAAGAACTTATAGGTACTGGCAGGAACTTCCTGAATAGAATCCCAGGGGCATAATAGATAGGAAAGAGACCCAACAAATGGGACTACACCAAAGAAAAAACCTACACAGGCTAGAGGCATAGCCACTAAATTAAAAAGACAACCAACAAATTGGGAAAAGATATTTACCTGCAATACATCAGACAAAGGGCTAATTTTCAATGTATACATGGATCTCAAGGAACAACTCCTCCGAAAACTAATAAACCAATCACCAAGTGGGCAGAGGAGCTAAGGAGAGACTTCTCATAAGAAGAGGTAAGAATAGCAAAGAAACATATCAGGAAAAGGTTCATCATCCCTGGCCATAAAGAAAATATAAATCAAAGTAATCCTGAGATACCATCTTATCCAAATATCTTGAATTAGACAACAAATGTTGGTGGGGAAGTGGAGAAATTAGAAAATGGCAAGGACATTTGTACAACCATGTTCCTTGCTGCTCAATTCACAGTGACAAGAAATGTATACAACCCAGATGCCCCACAATAAATGAATGGAACCAATAATTATGCCATCTATATACAATGAAATTTTACAGAGCCATTAGAAAGGATAAAATAATGTCATTTGCAGGGAAATGGAGACACTAGAATAAATCATGTTAAGAAAGTTAAGAGAACATCAAATTGACAAATGGTACCTGTTCCCCTGATATGTGGAAGAAAGGTTTAAAACACAATGGGATATGACATACTGTACAGGACTCTAGGCATCATTTACAGTAAGAACAGAAGAGGAAGCATTTGGAGAAAATCACAAAGTTGTAATACCCAAGCACCTTTTCTATATAATACTATATATATATATATATATATATATATATATATATATATATATATATACAGAGAGAGAGAGAGAGAGAGAGAGAGAGAGAGCGAGAGAGAGAGAGAGAGAGAGAGAGAGAATTGAATTGCAATGATAAGGAAACAAAGGAACTTTTCTTAATTTGTCTTTTCATTTTCTGATGAATCTGTATTCTTCACCTAATATACAGGGAAGATGGGGGAAGGGCACAGAATTAGTGGGAAGTGGGTGCAAAAAATGCAGCACCAGAGCCCTCTGGCTGTACTGGACATTGATGAAAGTGAACCATGCAAGTCGAGGGTCAAGATGGGAGGGAGGGTAGGGAAGAGATTGTGGGAACAGAAAGGTAACCCTGCTCTATATCACCGCTAAAACAATTTTTTTTTAAAAAAGAGGGTTCCCAAATGAGAACATATGAGAATAAGAAAATACAGAGCAGATAATTCTTTTTTTATGTCCTTGGTATCTGATAGTTTCAATCAATATCTATTGTCCTACCAACTGAGTCATACCTCTAAACCCAAAAGTCCTTACAATATTCAAATTTTTCATTGATTTCTTCATATTTTCTATTTACTTTTTGGTTTGTGTGTGTGTGTGTGTGTGTGTGTGTGTGTGTGTGTGTAAGAAATGGAGTTTGATCGCAGGATCTAGGTGCTATCCCTGAGCTTCTTTTTTATTCAAGAGTACACTCTACCACTTGAGCCAAAGCTTCACTTCGGGATCTTCTTGAACAGTTTATGGGAGATAAAAGATTCACAGAGACGTTTTTGCACCGCTAGATTCAAATCATCATCTTCAGATCTCAGCCTCTGGAGTAGGTAGTATTATAGGCATGAGTCAAGGCTTCTGACTTATGAATTGTTGTCCCTTTTTAAAAAAGCTGGTGCCAGTGGTTCATGCCTGTAATCGTAGCACCACAGGAGGCTGAGATATGATAATTGAGTTTTAAAAACAACCTGGGTAAGAAAGTCTGTGAGACCATTATCTCATAATCTGGTTAGCAAGAAACCAGAAGGGGCACTGGCTCAAACTGGTAGAGTGATAGCCTTGAGCACAAAAGAACAGGGACTGCCCCAGGCCCTGAGTTCAAGCCCCACATATAAAAAAACGTAAAAAATTTGCAATCACTTGTAATCTCAATATCCTCAATTGGTGGTGTATCTAAAGTTAATTTGCATCTCACTTCGTATGTATTTGAGGGGGAACTAAACATATAACATTTTTTTAAAAAAAAATGAGCAGTTGGGTTCAGGTGGCTCATGCCTGTAATCCTACCTTTTCAGGAGGCTGAGAAATGAATATGGTGGTTTAAAGACAACCTGGGCAGAAAAGTTCCCATGAGACTGCTATTTCCAATTAACCACTAAAAAACAAGAAATGACACTGTGGTTTAAACTGGTAGGGTAGAGTACTAGCATTGAGCAAAGGAGTTCTGGGACAATACCCATGCCCTGTGTTCAAGTCCCATGTCTGAAGGAAAAATAGAAATCAGGGCTGGGATGTTGGCTCAGTGCTAGAGTGCTTGCCTTGCATGTTGAACCTTTGGGTTCAATTACTCAGTACCACATAAGCAGAAAAAGCCAGAAGTGGCATTGTTCCTCAAGTGGTAGCTGCTAGCCTTGAGGTGAAGAACTAAGGGACAATGCCCAGGCCAGAGTTTAAGATCCATGATGGATAAAAACAAACAAAAATAGTTCAAACATTTAAATGATGTGCACAATAGACTATATACTAAAGATGAAAGATTACATTAATGAATTAATAATTAAAGTGATCAACATTGTTTCGATTTTGTAAGTGGTGAATATAGCAGAAAAAGTAATAAGAAATAATGATTCAGTTCTAACCACTCATATTGTTTTAAACTTATTTCTACTTTTAAACTAAAGGGGCACATAAGTATCATTTTACAAAAAAACACAAATTGTACATGTATTTCAGCCTGAATTCCACATTTTATAATTTTCCTTTTAGTAAACAATCAGTATATTTTCATATAAAATACTTGTAATGCCTTTATTTAATACTTACATTCTAGTATTTGATTATATCATAATTCCTCCCTTACTTCTTTTCTTCATAGCCTTTCCTCCTTTCTATACTAGCAGTTAAATTAAGGGATTCATGCACTTAAGGTAGGTCCTCTAAAAATGAGCCACATGCCTGCTCTTTTTGCTTTAGTCACTTTTGATTTATTGGTCATGTGGCTTGAACTCTGGGCCTGGAGACTGTCATTGCACTCTTCAGCTCATGGCAAGTGATCTACTGTTTGAGCCACAGTGCCACTTCTGATTTTCTGGTGGTTTAATGGAAATAAGAGTCTCACAGACTTTTCTGCCTAGACTGGCATTGAACTGTCATCTTCAGATCTCAACCTCCTGAGTAGCTAAGATTACAGGCATGAGCCACCTGCACCCAGCTCTGCTTTAGCCTTATTTTTTTTGGGGGGGGCTCAACTCTGGGCCTGGACACTGTCCCTCAGCTCTTCAGCTCAAGTATAGCACTCTACCACTTGAGCCAAAGTTCCACTTCCAGTATTTTTTTATTCTGCTTATGTGATGCTGAGGAATGGAACACAGGGCTTCATGCATGCAAGGCAAGCGCTCTACCACTGAGCCACCTTCCCAACCCTGCTTTATCCATTTTTATGACAGGGTTTTCTGTTTATGACCTGGCCAGCATGGTCCACTATCCTTCTTTTTACCTTTTCTGAGTAGATAAAATATAAAGCACAATGCCTTGGGTTCAGATATTGATTGAGATCCAATATTGTGAATGTTTCCCTGGGCTAGCTTCAAATCATAATTCTCTCTGTATCAGTCAAGACCTAATAGCTAACATTACAACTATGAGCTCTCATGCGTGGCTCAAATTTCTGACCACTAAAACATATGAACAAAGTTTTAATAATTTTAAATGTTCAATTTGAGGACAATGAGTGCTTTTAATTGCCTAGTTTCAAATTTCACCAAAAAACACAAATATTAACTTTTGATTTCCTAGATTAAATAAGCAGATAAACTTTAAAAAGCAATTAACTATTTAAAGAAAAAAGCTAGGGCTGGAAAGGTGGCTCAGTGGTAGGGCGCTTGCCTTGCTTATATCTGACTTGCTTTGGAAACAGGATTATTCTTCCATTCTACTTTCTACAAAGTTGCATGATTAGCAAACATGATTTAGAATGAGAATGGCCTCATACTTCATGTTCCACGTAGGAGTCTTCCTTTCTGTATATCACTCCCATAAATCTACATACTGGACTTGGCTTTATTGTTTCAATGTTGTCTTATTTGTAGTCTTCTATACTGTATTGAACCCTTATACTTAAACTCAGAACTTCTCTTTCTCCTATTATTGCTATTGTTTCCCTTACTGTTAGCTCATGTACACTTGGGAAATTATGAACAGCACGTACACTCACAAAAAGAATGTTCTGAATGCCTTCTTCCCATTTAAAATTCCCTTAATTCACAGAGAACTTACAAAGTTTGAGCTCAATGTACTCATGTATGATGTATTTATAAGCAATATAAATTTCACATATTCTCTTTATTAAATTGTCTCTGAAACATGTGTTACCTCAGGTCCAAAGTGTCCTAGTGTTATTTCAGTGAAGCCAGAAAACATTCATTATACCTCAAGCAGCACAATCGATTGTTACTGGAAGTAACTGTTACTGGATGTGGAAACTGACCCCAAGAGAGGAATGGAACATAGAGGAATAACAAAGTTCAAATTATCTTGTGCTTTCCTTTGTACAGGAAAAGTATCCCAAGGCTTGAAGGAAACTCTATCCCTGGCTTTTCAGAGTGTGTTCTTTACTCATATAAAAGTTTTCTGTAAACTTCTAGTTGAGAGAATTACAAAAGGAAATAATGAACCATTTGAAGGCCAGCATAGAACAAAAGGAAATAATGTTGTTTTAAAAGTGTTCTCCTGCAAAGGAACAAAGACATGGAGGTTTTAAAGTGTCTTATGGATGGATATTTCACCCCTGAGATGATTCTCTTGATGCAGAAGTCAGTTATCAATTCCTTTGTTCTGGTCCTGAGTTCTCCAGAGCAATGAGGATTCCAAAAAAGCAGGATCCAGTGAATATGATCAACAAAAGGACCCTCTTCTCTGAACAGTACACCTTTAAGATATTTCCCAAAGAAATATCTGGGATTTTTGTTTGCTTGTTTGTTTAGTTTGTGCTGGTTCTGGGGATTTAATCCAGAGGCTGGATCCTGTCCCTGAACAGTTGTCTTTCCTGCCCACCTGCCCCCAAAGCTAGTACTCTACTGCTTGAGCCAAAACTCCACTTCTGTTTTTTTGGTGTTCAATTTTTAATAAAAGTTTGACAGACTCAACTGCCTGGTTTGGCTTTGAATTAAGATAGTAAGAAAGCTAAGTGACATCAATTGCCTAGACTTCTCTTTTGAAACAAGAAATATTAGATGAAGTTTATTGTAAAGCTAATATTTGACAATTTTCAAAGGAAGAGAATATGTCTAGCAAAGAAGCCATAACTTAAATAACTCAGCAAAAGTAGGTGCACTGAATCATTTTGAAATTATTTTTTCTGCTTGAGAAGATTATTGATCTTGTCCTTCCTTTTGGGGAAACTTAAGGTAATATTTGCACTTTTTGTTGGTTGTCAGGCTTGATCCTAGGCGCATTCCCTCAGCTCTTCAGCTCAAGTTGAGCACTCTACCTCTTAAGCTACAGCACCACTTCCGGGTTTCTGGTGGTTAATTGAAGATAAGGGTCTCATGAACATTCCTGACCAGGCTGGCCTTGAACCACAATCCTCTGGTCTCAACCTCCTGATTAGCTAGGATTACAGGCATGAACCACCAGCACCCACCTCATATTTGCCCTTATGTGCACTGAATGACACTATGTAGACAAATAATGGAAATTTGAATCAAATGATGGCATTACAGCTTTTCAGAAAATTTGAGGTAGCAATAAATATGTCCTCCTTTCCATGTTGTTTCATTAATGACTCATGAGCTATGGGACCCTTACATTTGCATCCTCTGCCATCTGTGTAGGTGTATTTAGTATCAGGAAATGTTCATAGAGAAATACAGAAAGACAGATTTTTAGAAAGCAAAGAAGATAAGATATGAAAGAACAGCACAGAAGGAGATACATTTATTACACGGAAATTAAGAAGTAGTCTAAGAAATTTAGAATGCTAAAGGCATTGAGGAATAAGACTAGTTGATAACTATTTGTTCAATAACCAAAAATGGTTCTCTAAAACGATTTCTGGTATACCTTATTTACTGTCCTTTATTCATTAACTCTGGAATTATGCCTTCTCTTCTGTCACAACTGTTAATTTGCCTCTGCCGTTTTGATGCCATAAATGACCAAAACTATTTCCAAATAGCACTTAGACTACCCTTTTCATTGTGATTAGCAGTGACCATTCAAAAACCTGGAGTCTTTGGGCTGGGAAGGTGGCTCAGTGGTAAAGTGTTTGCTTTGCATGCATGAGGCCCTGGGTTCGATTCCTCAGCACTACATAAGTGAAAAGAAAAAAGCCAGAAGTGGCGCTGTGGCTCAGGTGGTAGAGCGCTAACCTTGAGCTGAAGAGCTGAGGGACAGCGCCCAGGCCCAGAGTTCAGGCCCCACAATCTGACCCTCCCCCCCAAAAAACCTGGAGTCTTTGAATTTCCAGAATGAATCTTCACCTGACATCTAAGCACATTCAAGCCATTAATTGCTGTGACCTAATGAACAAAACTTTTTTTTTCAACGCAATATCCTAATATAAGTAAAGTACATGAATTAGGGACTATTGTCAGGAGTCAGTATGGCAGGAGCAATTATATATTCCGAGTATGGGTTCCTTATTTTGTATTTACTATCTAAATGTTTTTTTGGTTTTGTTTAGTTTTTTGTTTTTGCTAGTCAAGGGGCTTAAACTCAGGGCTAGGGAATAATTCCTGAATTTATTTATTTTTTTTGCTCAAGCCTATCACTCTACCACTTGAGGCACAACACCACTTCCAGTGTTTTTCTGTTTATGTGGTACAGAGGAATTGAACTCAGGGTTTCATGCATGCTAGGCAATCACCGTATCATGAAGCCACATTCCCAGAACCCTAAATGACTTTCTTAATTTGATATTATATTTTCATTCCATAAATATGTACCATAATATTGGCCAGGTGCTAGAAAATGATGTAGAAAAGAATACAATAAAATAAATCCAGTAAGGCTACTTGGACAATGAATAACCCTCACAGTCTAACAAGGGCACAGAGGGCTTACCTCATGGCGATGTATCCACACGCTGAGTGAGACCATTCCTGACCCACAGCCCACTTCCAGAACCAGAATGAGTAGGCCATCTTGGGTTCCAGCAACCTGGGGATGTTGGACCACCTCCTACAGCACCCATTCAATCAGTTCCAGAGAGAGAGAGAGAGAGAGAGAGACAGAAAGAGAGAGAGAGAGAGAGAGAGAGAAAGTGAACCAGCATTATAGTTAAATCCGGTGCCAGTGGCTTAGAACTCTAATCCTAATTAAACAGGAGGCTGAGATATGAGAATCATGGTTCATAGACAGCCCAGGCAGGAACATCTGTGAGAATATCTCCAAAGAACCACCAGAAAACTAGAAGTGGCAATGTGGGCTCAAGTGATAAAGCGCTAGCCTTGAGCTGAGGAGCTCAGGAACAGTGCCCAATCCTAGAGTTCCAGACCCACGACTGAAAGGAAGTGGACTTCCCACCACAAGAAGTGGACTGAATAGCGCCCATTGTCCTAGGGAGCATGGTAGAGAAGTCAGGCCGAGCTGCCTTTGAACTTGAAGTCATAAGTAGGTCACCTGGCTTCTCTGTGCCTCGATTTCCCCAGCTGCAAAACTGAACAAAGTGAAGGATCCCCTTCCTCATTGGGATAGGGTAATAATGAAAGAGAGCCATGTTTCAGTTCATAATTCCACACCTGTGGTACGATTAATAACAGGCCCCACTTGAGCCCTTTCTGGTATCTTCCTGTCATATGCTCACAGAATTGCCAAAAACATATCTGAAGGTCGCTCCTTCTCTGCCTAGCCATTCTCCAGAGTTCTGTCTGTATAAATCCCTTGTTTCCTCACAACTGTCCTGTGAGGGGAATCAGGTCCAATGGTTGAGGCCATAGCAAGAGCTTCACATGCGGTCAAGAATCGGCTGCTGTTCACTGAGTTTGGGATAATCCATCAAAACCAATGACTGAGCATGGTGCCACATGTCTACCATCCCAACTAGAGAGGACCAGGCCTGGTGGAGCATATCTTTCACAGGAGGACTGCGATCCAGCCCAGCCTGAGCATATATTTATTTTCTATCTCAGAAATGCTCAAGACAGAAAGGCGGCTCATCAGAGCCGGGAGAGGAAACAATCAGGGGAGTCATGGTGCCCCCAGAGGGGTGTTTGACCTGGGTTGGTGTTGGGGCGGCCACTCACCTGTGCTGCTGAGAGAATCTATTGGCAGCTGCTCCAAGTGGGGCAGCAGCGATGGCAGCAGCATTGGGGACACATGCCCCCAGAGCAGATGACTAGGGGCAGAGAACAGGTTGGCGATTTAGGCCTGCTGGCAGCACGCCATTGCCTGAGGTTTGAAACCTGGCACCACATGAAGGAGGGAAAGGGCCATGTGGGGGTGTGAGCATCAATTGGCTACTATACATCAACGTCACCTTGAGTCTCTTCCTCACCACTCAGCCACCTCTACCTTCCTCAACTACTGGTAGTGGTGTAAACTAATAGAGGGAATCCCAGTGCTACCTGGCAGCATGGAATGTGTGCGTGGCCAGCATTCTTGTATCCCATTGGTCAGAAAGAAGCATGAAAGAATGGGGGTGTGGCCAGAATCCTGTGAAGCAAGCAGAATGGGTGAGTGTCAAGAGGCCATCCTGGGGCACTTTGAGCTGCCAGGATGTTCCCAGGACATGAGAACGAGCCCCAGGGGTTAACAAAATAAAAACAGATGGACATGCACATGGCAGTATGCTAATAAATACATATCTTTATAGAGTACCAGAGATGTCTAAACATTATTCAGTTATTTAGACTATATTCCTACCAATTCTTGAGTATTCATTATGCATCCATGTAATTAATGTTACTGTTTAAATCCTTAAAGTATTAATGAAAGCACAGTGTCTGAAATTATTGTGTTCCTGTAAGTAATAATATTCTTTTAATGCTTCATAAATATTAAATAAAATCAACCAGCCTTCTGAAATGATGCTGTTTAATTTTATAAGATCATCATGCACCATGAACTCATTCAACTGTGACATTGAGTAAATTCCAGTGTTATTCCCTTGGATGGGAATAACATCCCATCTTAGTATCTTAGTATCTCCTGCCATTGGCTGGTGTCAGGACAGGGATTCGAAATGAGAGCCTAGGTTGCCACGTGGGCCTATGGCTTCCCTGATAGTCTGTCAGCCTTCAGCAATGCAAGGTGAAGTACCCTTTGCAACAATGTCATTCAGACCCAGAAGGGTCACTGCAAAGGAAGAAAACATAAAAGGCCACATTTTTTCTGCGCATTGTTTTCCCTGAAAGACCTGGGGTTCTAGGATCACAGGAGCACCTGCGTGTCCAATGGCTTCACCCCATCATAGGGTGATTGAAGCTGAGGTGGACTTGCCAAGACCGGAGTTCAAGCCCCATGCTGAGAAAAAAAAATTAGCTCCCTGGCTTGCAATTCACACAGTTTACTCTTACAGGCTTTGGATTTGATCTCAGAATCTGGGTAAATCTGCAGCAATGTGGATGAAGGGGAAGATCGCCTTACATGAAGATAAAAAAGTCACGCCTGTTCACTAGTCCTGAATTCAAGACCCAGCCCTGGAAAACATGCTATTTATATATATTGTAAAGATAGGATTTATCCTTACCTATAGATGTTCAGTCCATACATGTTTGGTGTCGTTGTTCCTTGTATCTTTTGTTTTATTCATTTATTTATCATTGATTTTACTATGATGAAACCCATTGTGTTTATTACATTGATGACAACCTATCACAGAACATCTAGATTTGTAGAAATGTTCTCCATCATGCCTGACCCCCAGGATTCTCAGAGAAAAGGAAAAAAGTTTCACACTCTCCTTCTTACTCCACGATCCACTTGTTGGTAGTGCTGGGATCTGAACTTAGGGCAGAGCAAAACCAATTGGCCAATCAGTCAAGGTGATCATACAAATCTGTGAGCAAATAAGGAGTTTGGCCATCCCCAGAATCTGACATTGATCCCCAGGGTGGTCCACTATAGTCAGAAATTCATAATTTAAACATAGGATCTAAATTGACATACATGTGTAAACAGCATCTTGTGTTCAGTGCAATAATTTTCGTTATTTTGTCTCTAATTAATGGAGGTATTTTGTATTTTAATAAGCATGGTCACAGGTATAACTGTGCTGACATGGATGACAACCTGTTCTCATGGTTACAGGGTTGCCTATGTATTCTCTCACAGGAGAGGATAAAAGGCACAATGACTGGCTTCTGACATAAGGATGAACCTTTGTCAGTGCTGGGATTTTAGTACAGGTCTGGGTAACTCTGTTGCACTGTGGGAGAAGGGGAAGCTCACCATCTTTGAAGAGTAGAATGTCAGGCCTGATGCAGAGCCTGATTTGAAGCCCCAGCAATGGACAAAATAGCAAGGCCACCTTTTTTAAACATAGGATTTCTCTTTACCTGCAGGTGTGATATGTATCTTGCATTCAGTGTAGTTATTCTATTTTGTGTCTTTTTCAAGGATGTATTGTGTATATTATTGCATATGAGGTGACAGATATAACTGTGCTGACATGGATGACAGCCTATTCCCATGGCCAAGAGTTGCCTATATAGCATTCTCCATCCTCAATGAGACCTAGGACATTCACAGGACAGGAAAACCTGTGCCACCATAGGCTTCTCACATCAGAATGAATCTTTTGGTAGTGCAGGAATTTGAACTCAAAGCCTAGCAGGCCCAATTGGTGAATGGGTCATGGTGAGCACAGCAGGCTACGAGCCACTAAAGAACTAGGCCATTCCTGGGACCTGGGATGGAGCCCTGGTGGGGGCCAATATAGTGATAAATTCATAATTAAATAGAGGATCTATATTTCCAAACATGGGTGGGCGGCATCTTGCGCTTGGTGTAGTCATTCTCATTGTTTTGTGTTTTATTCATTGATGTATTATGTATTTCCTTGAGTATACGATGACAGATATAACTGTGGTGAACTGGATGACAACCTATTCCCATTAGTATAGAGTTGTGTATATTCCCCCACACCACTACCAGCCTACTGGGAGTGGGAAATGCAGCCAGGGGCCCAGCTGTGTAAAAGACAGGACACAGCATGAGTCACCCTGGTTACCAGAGGCAAGAGAGAACATATGCCAACCCGCCCTGAGGACCCAGAATCCCCTGGATGATGCCAAAGATATGGACAGCCAGACTTGGGTCCCAAGGAAAAGCTGGAATATGCAGGTCTCTGGCAATTTAGGATTCATTGTAGACCATGATAGGGGACTAAATACAACGTTGCTATTGAGGAAGGGCACCATCCAAGGTCAGGAAGAGGCAGACAAGCACCCAGGCAGTGGGCAGAGAATGATGAGGGAAAAATACACACACACACACACACACACACACACACACACACACACACACACACACACACACGGGTAGCCCAAGGCCTCAGTAGTCCCTGAGCAACTGAACATCCCAAACTCAAAGAAGATGGCACTACCATCCTCAGACAAAATCTTGACAAAACTCAGAGCCTCTCACACATCTGAAATGGCTCATAAAACAGCATGGCATTTCCTACTGTACACACCGCTATGATGAAAACTCAGCCACAGCATTTCGGTTGTCAGTCATGGGGTTTGAACTTTGGGCCTGCGTGCTATCCCTCAGCTCTTCAGCTGAAGGTGTGCACTCTACCAATAGAGCCACAGCACCACTTCCAGTTTCCTGGTGTTTCCCTTGAGATGCAGTCTCACAGACTTTCCTACCCAAGATGGCTTTGAACCATGATCCTCAGATCTCAGCCTCCTGAGTAGCTAGGATGACAGTTGTGAGGCACTGGCAGTGCCCGTTTTAAGCCACCTTCTTACAATCAGGGGAAATCCAAATTGTCAGGCCATAAAGCACATGCAACCCTTCACTTTCAGACTTTGACACCAGTATCCAAAGCCATTCTTCCTTGGTTGCAGAGAATATAATCGACACTACCCTCCAACCCTACTCCCATCCGCTCACTCCCTGCCTAAAATAGGCCACAACCTCTGGAGTTCTTGGTAAGACAACGTCCAGCCTGCTGTAACTTTACACTCGGGAAAACTTGGGGAGCTCTTAGAAATGGCTGTACACTGAGGCCAGAACCTGGTGTCCCAACCACAGCAACCACCCTCCTTCACCATCTCTGGCAAGCAAGGGGTGTCTTTCTCTCTTGTTTTTTTGGATGAGGGGCTTGAACTCAGGGCTTGGGTTCTGTCCCTGATGATGAATTTGCTCAAGGCCAGTGCTCTACCATTTGAGGCATGGCACCACTTCCGGTTGGAGATTGGAGATGAGAATTTCATCGGAATTTCCTCTTTGTGCTGGGAAACATGTCCCTCTGGATCTCAGCCTCCCAGTAACCAGGATGACAGGCGTGAGCCATCAGCACATGGCCAATGGTGTCTCATTCTTTACAATTTCCAACTAGTCTTCCTCTAGACACTACCACCTAGACCCTCCTCTACCTCCCTCAGGGACAGCAAAGGGAGGCTCAGAATCTGGGGAAGGCCATAGGCATTAAAGTGCCCCCTTCACATCACTACCCCTTTCTAAGCTCCCATCTGCTTCCTCTGGATGACCTGGTTTTCTGGGGTATATCAGACCCACTTGGACTTCTTAGGCCTCCCTTGTATCCCCCCGGCACATCCAACTTGTACCTGAAAATTTATGGGGCCAGCTGCTCCATGTCCCAGTGGAAGACATTGGAAGGTTGCTGATAACCGGTTGTAGGGGTGCCCAGGGCAGAAAGACTGACCAGATCCCCTCTGTCAAAGAAGGAGACACAAAGCATGGATGGATCTCTTAAGTGCTACAGGGCACACCATCCACCTGTCACCCAAGTCCCTTGGAGTAAAGTTTTACCTTGACAGAACTGGGGCTTGAACTCAGGGTAAAGGTGCTGTCCCTGAGCTTCTTTTGCTTGATGAGAGCACTCTTCCACCTGAGCCACAGTACCACTTCTGGCTTTTTCTGTGTATGTGGGACCTAGCAATCGAACCCAGGTTTTCCTGTGTGCTAGGTGAGCCCACTACTGTTGAGACAAAATCCCAACATTGGATAGCTGTTCTTCTGTGACCCCTTAGGCCTGACTCAGGACAGTCTTGCACATCTTTACTGAGTATCTAACCAGCAGCCGTGGCTGGAAAAGAACGTAGTCTGCTATGTTGTCCTTTATCTATGGCATCTTTTCTCTCTGTGCTTCCTGTCCTATCCTCCTTGTTAAGCAAGACCCCCTTTCAAGTGCTGCCTCTATGAAGCCTGCTCTAATCACCGTGGCAGAGGGGGATCTTCTCCAGGCTGCTGACCTTGTCATGCTCTGCCTCAATCTGGTGTGGTTGAGAGCCCACAAAGGCGAAGGCCTGGCTTTCACCACCCAATTTCTGAAGGCTCTGATACACTACCCAGGAACCAGTGCAGTATCACACTCTGTGAGAGGGCACTTGAGACCCAGGCAGTCTGGGGGCAACAAATGGGGCCATTTCTTTTGTGGGCTAGAACTGAGGATCTGGGAGCTGTCTTTCTGAGTTTTCATGCTCAAGGCTGCTACTCTACCACTTGAGCCACAGCTCCACATCTGGATTTTTGGTGGTTCCACGCATAGAAGTGTCTTATCAGATTTCCAGCTTCTGGCTGGCTTCAATCTTTGATCCTCAGATATCTGCCTACCGAGGAGCCAGGATGTCAAGTGTGAGCCAGGCTCCAGAACCTTTCCCTTGAGCTTCTGTTTATCTTGTGTCAACTAGCAAGCCCTAGTTAAAATAGTCATTTATAGGGGATCATGTTCCTCTCCTAGGTCAGTTAACCCAAGGAGATAAAGTATCTTTGGAAAAGGCTAGTCAGAATTGGCCTAGGTGAGTGTGTGTATGTGTGTGTGTGTGTGTGTGTATGTGTTTGTGTGTCTGTGTGTGTGCATGTTAGTATGAGTTTCAGGGATACCTACCCCCATCTCTCTGGTTTTCCTTTCACCCAGTGGTGAGTACATCCAGGATGCCCACCCCAAGAATGGCGGGTAGGGAAGGGTACTTAAGGTCACATCAAGTGGGATGATCCGAATTCTATCCTGCAACTGAAGCCAGGAGAGATAATAGAGAGAAGGAGATGCTTAGAGGAGCATCAAGGGAAGCCACTTACTTTGGCTACAAGTACCAGAGAGAAGAATGTATCCATCCTTTTTGGTAGTAAGATAACAAGTGCCCACTTTTCATTTCTTCTATTTTTTCTGAGTCCCAGGTCTCAGATTCAGGGACTCGGTTTCATCCCTGAGCTTCTTTTACTCAAGGCTGAGGCTCTATAACTTGAGCCATAGCACCAAAACTAGCTTTTTCAGGGAGGAGGGAGGAGGTAGTTTATGGGAGATAAGAATCTCACAGACCTACCTGCCCGGGCTGGCTCTGAGTCATGACCATCAGAACTCAACCTCCCGAATAGCCAGGATGACAGGCGAGAGCCACTGGCACCTGACCGTCAACATCCATTTATAGTCCCCTAGGGCCAGTGCTGGGCTACCTGCACTGCATCCTCTTTTTTGTGACTGGGAAGCAGACCTGTGAGGGTTTGATACTTCAACAGCCTACTTACCTTTGAGCATTGTTCTGGCTCAGTCTGATGCCAGCTTCCTCCTTATCAACAGCAATGACTTTGCGCTGTCACAGAACAACTGTCCCCCAGGAGGTGTCGGACCTGGGGTCTTTCCTCTGCACACTGACTCTACTCCCTGAAATGACACACTGCAACAACGTGAAGTAGACATAGAGTGAATTCAGTTTCTTATAATCAGGGTCTGGCCAGATAGGTGGCAGTGAGGATCAGAGGCTCGGGATAGTGCTGTGCAGTTGAACAATGCGATGCCTCCTCATCCAATTTCCTTTAACCGTCTTAGCAGAGGGCAGTGGGGAAGGACTCACCAGACAGACTGACAATGAGTAACCATCACGGTCTACCACGGGCACAGAGGAGCTTACCTAAGGGAGCTAGTTCCACAGTCCAAGCAAGAATGATCCTGACACACAGCCTACCTCCAGAACGAGAGGGTCACCTTGGGTCCCAGCCACATGGGGATGCTGAGCCAACTCCTCCAGGACAAATTCAACAAGTTACTGAGAGAGAGACAGAGACTGAGACAGAGACAGAGAGACAGAGAGAGAGAGAGAGAGAGAGAGAGAGAGAAAGAGAGAGAGAGAGGGAGGGAGAGAATTACACTTAAGCAGGCTGCCGGTGGCACAAGCCTACAATGGTAACTACAAATTGAGATATGAGGATCATGGTACCTAGACAGCCCAGTCAAGAATGCCTGTGAGACGCTTATCTCCAAAGAATCACCAGAAAACCAGAAGTGGTGTTATGGCTCAAATGATTGAGCCCTACACTTGATCTGAGCAGCTTGTGGACAGTGCCCAGTCCCAGAGTTCAAGCCCCACGACTGACGATAAATGGACTTCCCACCACAAGAAATGGACTGAATAGCACCCATTGTCCTAGGGAGCATGGCAGAGAAGTCAGGCCAAGCTTCCTGTCACCTGGGGTTCATGAGTAGGTCACCCAGCTTTTCCGTGCCTCGTTTTCCCCAGCTGCAAAGCTGAACAGTGAAGGATCCCCTTCCTCATGGGGATAGGGTAAGGCTGAAAAAGAGCCATGTTTTGTTTCATAATCCCATACCTGTGGCATGATAAATAACAGGCCCCTTCCGAGTCCTCTCCAGGTATCTTCTTATTATATGCTAACAGAATTGCCAAGAAACTTATCTGATGACCGTTGCCTCTATGCTGGCCCTGCCCCAGAGTTCCCCGTATTGATCCCTTGTTTCCTCACAACTGTCCTGTGAGGAGACTGAGGACCAATGGTTCTAGGCCGAACCCAGCGCTTCAAATGTGGTCAAAAATCGGTTGCTGTGCACTAAGAGTTTGGGACAGTCATCTAAACCGATGACTGAGCATGGCGCTACATATCTACCATCCCAACTACAGAGGACCAGGCATGGTGACACCTGCCTGTCACAGGAGGACCATGATCCAGCCAAGCCTGAGCATATATGGAGTCTCTATCTCAGAAATGCCCAAGACAGAAAGGCTTGGCTCCCATGGAAGAAGACCTGAATGGAAAGCCTAAGCTCTTGAGTTCAAACCCTAATATACCAAAAAGAATCTGAGGCCCGGTGCCAGAGGCTCATGCCTATAACCCTACCTACTCAGGAGGCTGAGATCTGAAGATTACAGGTCAAGATTTAAAGTAGGGTTGGCCTTGCCCATCAGACTTCATGATGAGATGACCCAGAGTCTGACGCATGCCAATACGATCCATACTAACAGGGCTCACAGCCTTACTAAGTGCTGACCACGCTCTTTGACCCCCTGGGGAGTCAATACCTATGGGCCCCACCCACAGGTCCTCCCGTGCTCCCTCTGCCACCAACCAGGCCCAAGGGAGTAGATAGTTCCACGTCACAAATATCCCTTGCTTTTATAATTTGAAGGTGCTAAGTCCCCTTCAAATGTCTCACCCTTCCATGCCCCCAGACCTCAGCCACAAAGTCCATGCACCTCCAAAATATAGCTGTTAGAAGTTACCAAAGGGTCCAGCACTCCTTGTAACAACTCCTTGTAACAACCAACTTCTACAACACACACACACACACACACACACACACACACACACACACACACACACACACACACAGAGCCATCACGGGTGGCTCCTGTCTGTCATCCTAGTTATTCAGGAGGCTGAGATCTGAAGATCACTGTTCAAAGCCAGCCACTCAGGAAAGTTTGTGAGGCTCCTATCTACACTGAACCACCAAATAGACACAAGTGGTGCTGTGGCTCAAGTGTCAGAGCTCTAGCTTTGAGCAAGATATCTCAGGGACAGCACCTAGGCCTTGAGTTCAAGGCCCAGTTCTTCTACCTCCAAACACACACAGACACAGACACAGACACAGACACAGACAGTCAGACAGACAGACAGACACACACACACACACACACACACACACACACACACAGGATAGCTCAAGGATTCAGCAGTCCCTGAGAACAGAAACATGAACTCCCTCAATTAGGATCAGATCCCACCCCCTAGAAGGTGGCAGTACTGACATCAGACCAACTGTAGACAAAACATTGAGCCTCACACATATCTGGAATGTCTCATAGACCAGCAAGGCATTTCCTATCATACACACTGCTATGTGGAAAACTTAGTCACCTCTTTTTTTGTTGTTGGTCAAGGGGTTTGAACTCTGGGCCAAGGTGCTGTTCCTCAGCAATTCAGCTGAAGGTGAGCACTCTCCAGCTTGAGCCAAACCAACACTTCCTGTTCTGTAGTGGTCTATCATCAAGTCTCCCAGTCTATTTTGCTCAAGCTGACTTGTAATCACGGTCCTCACATCTCAGCCTTCTGAGTAGCCAGGATGAGAGTTGTGAGCCACCGGTGGCTTCCGGCTTCAGCCACCTTCATATACAAAGAGGAAACCCATTTCGTCAGGCCACAAACTGTTTGCAACTCTTCATTTCAGATTTTGATACCCAGCATCCAAATCTATTCTTCAATGTAGAAAATAAAGACAAAACTATCTCACACCTGCACCCCTCCACCCACTCACTGCCTGTCACAAGACACGTCTTCTTGAAGATATGGCTTCAAACTGGGGCAAACATGGGGAGTTCTTACAAATATCTGTACAGTGAGGTAAGCACTTGGTCTCTCAAACATAGCACCCTCTCCACACCCCCACACCTCCACCATCATTTGCAGGCAACGATGTCTTACTTTCTTTCTTTCTTTTTTATGTTGTGGGGCTTGAACTCTGGGCCTGGGTGCTGTCCCTGATCTCTTCAGCTTAAGGCAAGCACTCAATTGCTTGAGCCACAGCACAGCTTCTGGTTTTCTGACAATTCCTTTTAGGTAAGAGTCCCAGGGTCTTTCCTGACCAGGCTAAATTTGACCTGTGATCCTCAAATCTAACCTCCTGAGTACCTAGGATAACAGCTATGAGCTACTGGCACCCAGCCAAACAAACTTTCCCATTCCTGTCATCCTCTACCCCCAGGAGACTGAAATCTGAGGTCTGCATTGGGTGTCACTTAGCAGCAAAGCCCGTGAGAACTCTTTATCTCATATTAAACACCCCAAAAAGATGGAAGTGGAGCTGGGATTCAAATGGTAGAGTGCTATCTTGGAGCATAAAAGACAAGATCCACGCCCTAGTTTCAAGGTTTCTCTAGCATAGACCCACCCAAGAAAGGGAAGCAAGTGGGCACACGGGAGCTCAAAGCTAACACATAATACTCAGGACTCCCAGAACAGACCTGATTCTCTAGATTCTATGTCCTACATCATGGCAGTCTTAGATGGGACTGACCATGCACCAAGTTGGGACATTCAAGTACAATCTCATACTGAAGATCCCCTGACCTTTTCAAAGACTCAGGATCTCTTGCTGTCCTGCCTGAACACTGGGCAGTGAGGTAAGGTCTAGTTATCCACCACATGATATGGGAACCAAAGGGATTCCTGGTCAAGGGACGGAGACTGGGGGAATCTAGGTCCCTCTTGGGGAGGTGAAAAGGGTTGCTCTATCCCAGAAATGTTCCTATGTTGTGAGTATTATTGAAGAAACCACCCTGCTCAGAGCCCAGTGCCTCTGTTTTTCCCACCAGCCTCTACCCAGCTCTGCCCCACGTTCATCCTGCCCTCTCTGAGTCCCAGATCTGCTATCTATACTAAAGAGTGAGCCAGCCAAGAGACCCATTTCCTGCCCTCATTCCCAGGCTGTCCTGTGGCAGTGGCATGCTTACCTCAGTCTTTGGTGAAGGAATGAACACCGGGAGTGATATCGTCAGATTGAGCCCTGGAAAATCCTAGTCCCTAAGGATGTACTGCACAGGCATCCTGCAGTGAACGGAACCAGGGTTGTCAATGACGAACCCAAGGTGCCAGGACTTTTAATAGAAGTGTGGCTGGATCAAAGGCTGGTAGTCTAAGTTGTCAGGTGAGGTCATGGCTCCAATGGCCTGACACACTTGACCTAGGATCATTCTCCCTCTTCAAATTCCTACTTATATTTTGACCCCACTTTAAACTCTCTCACCCCATACCTCCCTAGCCCTTGGAAACATTCTTCTTATCTGACCAGAAAATAAACTCGATGAGGCTGGGCATAATTGAAAACTGGTTACCCACTCTGAGCCCTAGGTTCTGTGTGGTCGGTGAACACACAGCTCCTGGATGCCATGAAGTTTTTGAGGGGTCAGTGGCTTGGACCTACATTCTGGCTTTAGGCTCTGAAACTGTCCCCACATAGATTGTGAATACTTGGCTCCCTTTATCCAGGGACTCCAAACCAAGGCTTTCATGTTCTCCCTTCTTCCTTACTTTCCTCTTTTTCTCCCTCTGTCCTTTCCTCCTGTCTCTCTTTACTTATTTTGAGTCAGTTCTGTGCCTTGTACTCGGATCTTAGGTGCTGTCCCTAAGCCTTTGTATTCAAGGCTAGCAGTCTATGGCTTGAGCCACACATCCACTTCTGGCATTTTGTTTTTGGTAGTTAATTCAAGACAAGAGTCTTACAGGCTTTCCTGCCCGGACCAAAAGCCTCAATCCTCTGATCTCAGCCTCCTAAGTAACTAGGATGACGGGCTAGAAGCACTGGCATCCAGATCAATCCAAGGTTTCTTCATGGGCTGTGGAACCATTCCTGGAACTTTTCGTTGTCTATGACCCCCCAGAGCCTGGTGCACACTGTAATGGTTTGTTTGTTAAATAAATGAACATCTGTCTATGACAATACTCCAGAAAATTCCCATCTGATTCAGGTAAGAATCCTCTGTGGGAGGGTGGGGACAAAGCCTGATGTAGCTCTCCCACAGTTGTCCCTCCTCCCTCTTACACACTCCTCGTGCCACAACACTTAACTGTTTTGGCTTTGAAGGTGTGAGCCACTATGTACTCGCTACATTCCAGGGCCTCTTGGGATGTCTATCTTCTCTAAGATCTCTTTCCAGCAGCTGACAAGCTCTGTGGCACTCAATTCCCCATGGAGGTGTGAATTAGTTTGCTGTGAGCTGAATGCCTGGCTCAAGGGGACTCCTGTCCTCCCTCTGGGGCCAGCCAAGATCATCTGGCCCCTAAATTTCATGTTGCAGATGAAGGATTCTTGAGGCAGCCTGGGTTCTCTGAATCTCCTAGAGTCCAGTACAGGTGCTGGGAATCATCTCTGCTCATTGCTGGCAAGCTGTGGATGGCGAGATCACAATCTCTGCTTCCCACAATGTCCTCAAGTGGGGTCATCACCCTAGAGGGATACAACAGCTGCCAGAGAAAGACAGTCAAGGCACAACGTTCAAAGCAGGAGACAATCTGGCTTGGTAACTCTGCCTGTGCTGCTTTGAACATCATTGTTTGATGGCTGAAATCATATATCTAATTTGATCCATAATCCCAGGCATTAGTGGAAATTGCCAGGTTAAATAAAAAAAAAAAACAAAACTGGAAAATGTGGTATTTAATTTGTCCCAATCAAACTTAAAGGTTTCCAAAGTCAGTGGTCCCCTTTTCATTCCAGACAGCCTATAGCAGGTTACAGAAACTGGCATTCAGCGAGCCCTAGATAACTGCCACCTCCTGATACCGAGCGGGCTCCAGCAGTGGGAATGGACTTGCCTACCACTGCCCAGCTGGAAACAGCCCAGGCGGGACACAGATTGGATTCTGCAGGACTCCAGGGAGGATTGACCCTGGGCACTGCCCCAGGAGCGTATCCTCTCCACCAGTGGGGACTCGCAGCCCTGTGCCAGGATTCCCACAGAGACCGTTAATGCCCTAGATATGGTTCCCCTCTCATCCACTGTCTTGGTGACCCATCTGCCATGTAACACCATATGCCAGTCCCCAAAAACCTCATAGCTTCACAGCCCATGCCTTATCATTTCTCTCATCTCGTTCCCTAATTATGTTGGGCCAATACATTCCAAACCCTTGAATTACCTCCCACTAAACACACAAGAGCAAAGTGTCTGGCTGGAAGAATGTGGCTGTGATCTCATTCGCCTCACAAAAATTCTGGCTGGGGATAGAAGGACAGGAGTCCACTCCAGTCCAGGGTTCACACAGTTCTTCTGGGGGAGGCCCACTCAGGCCCAGCAGTTACTGTGGGCTACATGAAATGGGGAAGAGAGAGGTGGAAAGGGGATGAAAGTAATGTCTACTGAAATTTTCCATAAAGGAGCCATGAAACTGTGAAGGAGAAAACAAAAATTGTGGCTGGGCTTGTACTTGGTATTGATGAAGCAAAACAACAACAAATACACACAGAGAGAGAGAGAGAGAAATAAAATGCTTTTGCTGTTTTTAGGCATGGTGATTTAAATATATTTTCATTGTTCTCATCTCCCTGCTTTCCCAACACACACACACAAACACACACACACACACACACACACACACACACAACTCCAGAATGGTGACAGATGACTCTTCCATGCAGCACCTGCAATTTGCCAACTGATCACTCACCTAAGGACAGTCAGGCTGTACAAGGAGAAAGATTTTCTCTCTCTCTCTCTCTCACTGCTTTCTCTCTCTCTCTCTCTCTCTCTCTCTCTCTTTCACACACACACACACACACACACACACACACACACACATGCAGACTCAGAGTAGTACCTCTCCTAAGTTTGTTGGCTCCTCATTGGATCACGTGGGTTCCCATTCTCCGTTCCCTTGTCAGAACCAAGGGCTTCCACACAAGGGGAGCACCACTCTAATGACACAGCAGGACCCCGGCTCTCCCCTTCTCCAGGGCCAGACCCTTCCCCTTGTGAACAACCAGCCTTAACTCCCCATTCACCAAAGCCCTAGGCCAGGACGCTGGGTGAAGGAATCCCCAGACAGGTGGCTCCCCAGAGCAGGACTGAAACAAGCAGTGGGTCATGGGGTCCCAAGGGGGGTGTCTGACCCAGGGTGGGGGCGGTGTTGAGGAAAGGGATGAGGTCCTAAAGGCTACATACATGGACAGTCTCCTACTTCCAGCCTAGATGCCTCTGGGCAACTGGGCAGATTCTTCGGGAGGACAAGGAGATGAGATGGATAGGGAGCACCAGCAGATGCTGGCAGAGCTGGGAAATGTGATCACCCTGTGAGTACTTTTGACGGTTGGGGTGTGGGGATAGGCAGGGTCTATGTGTGTCTGAGGGTGTGTGTTCCTTCCATACATTCACCTACTATCTGACCCCCAGTGCACTCTTCTCTCTAGTGGGCTTTTCTGGGACCCTCCTCAGATGAAAGGGTGACCGAGCAGAGAAGACAAGTGCTCACACAGCAAGAGAGGCCTATCTTCTGCATCCAACATCCCCCACTCCCAGAAAAAAAGGAAAAGACCCAATAAGGCAGGTGCATTGGTGATATTCCCCACCTCTAACTAAAGCCACCAGGTTCCCACCAGAGAGAGGAAGGGTACAGATGTGGGACTGTGTGGCTCCCACTGCTCCAGCCAGGGGCTCAGTGGTGACCCCTTCTCACCCATTCCTACATCTCCCCATTTCCAGGGATACTGGCCACTAGGGTGGGGGTGAGTTCCCAGAGTCAACACCCACTCCTCAACCCCCCAATTCTGGGTCGCATTTGTGGCAGAGTCAGGGCTGTCCTGCCTGTGCTGGGGAAGCATGGTTGGGACACAAGAGGGAAGGCAGGATTTGCAGGGGAGGGAGTGGTAGTGATAGGGGGAGGTCGCAAGGTGTTGACCTGCGGGCGGCCACTCACTTGTGCTGCTGGGAGAATCTGTAGGCTGTGGTTCTGTGTGCAGCATGCAGCGATTGTGCGAGGGATGTGCCTGATGTGCTGGTTTTCTGTGCCCTGTGTTCCTGGCCCAGACCAATGCTCTTACAGCAGCAGAGTCTTTGAGGCCTCCATCCCTGGTGCATGAGCCTGCTCTTCTCTCTGCTCTCTCTCTGCCCCCACTTCTTTCTGGGGCTGCCCCACCCCCGCTGCACAAGTGCTCCAGCCCCTGTGTGCCCCTGGCTGCAGCAGATATGTGCCCCCTCAGCCACACCCTGTCCTCCCCTGGGTCATGCCTCCTCCCTCCCTCAGCCATGCCCCATCCCTGGCTTTGTGCTGTCCTGACTCTGCCCTAAGGCTACCAGACCATGGCAGAAGCAGCCTCACCTCAGGTCAGGGCTTCCCCCCAACCCCAGCAGCTGCCCCGGGGGGGGATCGAATCTCCCCTCAGCCCAACCGCTGGGGGACTCTTCTCCATCCACCCCACACACCAAGCAGGTGCACGGTGTCCCTCTATGTGTGTGTGTGTGTATGTGTGTGTGTGTGTGTGTGTGTGTGTGTGAGAGAGAGAGAGAGAGAGAGAGAGAGAGAGAGAGAGAGAGAGAGAGAGAGATTGTTGGGGATACCTACTCACAAGGACTCAGAACAATTTTAAAAAATAGCACAAAGAACCCTGTGTAATGGACTTAGCACAATGAGCCTTTTGAAGGACTCAGCACATAGCAACCTTTGGGATCCTCATGGTAATCTAATGACTAAGATAAGACATGCCATTTTAACATCACCAAACTTACATATCATAGTATTATGACATCATATGTCAAGTGACATTATAGATATATTGTGAATGCCTATTCTGTGATTTCATTCTATTTCAAGTGAGCAATATTGGTGGATATCAGAAATCCATTGTGACCTCAAAGCCATTGTGACATGAAAATCCCTTTGTGACATAACAGTGCCATTGTGATAGTAACCTGTTGTGACATCACAAACTGGTCCTGTCCATTGTGACCTCATCACCAAGGTGACATCACAAAGCCATTGTGATATCACATCGCTGTTTTGACATTACAATCACCTTGAGACCTCCCAAACCCATTATCATCTTTAGCAGCTTTGAAAAAGAACACATGGCCTTTGTGACATGACAGTCCTTTTGTGTATCCATATCCTCATTGTGAAATGTCAATTGACATCAGATATGCCAAAGAAATATAACAAAGTATTTACAATATAATCATCGGTGTGACATCACATTGTCATTGTGACAATATCAGTTCATTGTGACATCACAAATCTGTAATGACATCATACCACTATGACATCACATTGTCATTGTGACATCATATATACATTATGAATGCCTATTATGTGATTTCATTACATTTCAAATGTGGCATGTGAGTTCATATCAAAAACACATTTTGACTTCATAGCCATTGTGACATCACAATCCTTTTGTGATGTGACATTGAAGTTGTGATATCTCTAAACAACTGTGACAACTCAAGCATATCCTGTCCTCAAAAGTTTTGTGACATGTTGCCACTGTGTTATGTTAGGCCCATTGATAGCTCAATCTATTTTCGACCTCATATTATTTCAAGAATGACATGAAATATTAGAAATATACTTTGACATCATAAGCATAGTTACATCACACTGATAGATGTAATGACCATTGTGTCATATTGTCACCACAAATCTGTTCTGATGTCATCATATTTGTGCCAACAAATGCTTTGGAATCCTCACAAGCCCGTTCTAAATTTATATACTCATTGTGAGTTAATGACAATTGAGGTCTGGAATGCCATTGTCACATCATCAATCTACTGCGACATCACAAAACAATTTTGAACTCATCACTATTATGGCATCACCAATTAATTAGAATTTGACATCATATTGCAATTGTGATATTACTGTACCATCATGCTTTCACAAACCTATTAGGACCTAATCACATCTTAGAAAATGCATGGCCTTTGGGACATCAAGCTCCTTCTGTGAACTTGTATCATTGTGAAATTGTAGCAATTGAAATTTGAAATAATATGTAATATTACAAACTAGTTTTGACATCGTTAACCCATTTTTATATCATTAACATTTTGACAACCAAAACTTGTTAGGAACTTTAGCACTTTTGACAAAAAAAACATGGCGTTTGTGTCATCACAGTTCATTTGTATATGTCATGGTAACTTCATTCTCATGTCCTCACTGTAAACTAATAGCAATTAAGATCTGACATACCATTGTGCCATCATAAACCATTTGTGCCATCATTACTAGTGTGATATCAATCATTATGACACCATCAGCACATTGTGACATCAACAAGCTACAGTGACCACATAGCATTATGACATCGCATTGCCATTTTGCTGTCTTAGACACATTGTTAATGTATATCCTGTGATTTCGTTCTATTTAAAATGTGGCAAGTCAGTTGATATCAGAAACACCTTGTGACCTCATAACCATTGTAACATTATAAACCCTGTGTGACATCATAACTGGTGTAACATCACATTGTTGTTATGACATCTTTAGCTTATGGTGACATCACAAAATGGCAATGACATTATAACATTTGCCATTATATCATTGTGATATCATAGTCACATTATGAATGCCTAATCTGTGATTACATTGTATTTGAAATGTGGCATGTGAGTTGATATCAGAAACTCATTTTGATTTCACAACCATTGTCACATCAAAATCCCTTTGTGACATCATTTTGGCAACGTGACATCACAATGGCAATGTGATGGAACTAAGCCATCATGATATCAAAATGGTCATGAACACACAATGGGTTTCTGATATCAACTGACATGCCACATTAGAAATAGAATCAATAACATAATAGGCAAACACAACGTGTCTATGACATCACAATAACAATGTGATGTTGCAATGCTATGATGTCATTGTAGTTTTACATGTCAAAATGAGCTGATGGTGTCATAATGGCAACATGATATCACAATTATGATGTCAGAAAGGATTTGTTATGTTTCCTTGTTATGTCTGACGTCAGTTGTCATTAGTTCCCCATGAGGTTATGGATACAAAATAGGTTCTGTGATGTCACAGAAGCCATGTGTGTTTTCAAAGGTGGTTATAAGTCATAATAGTTTTGGAATGGCACAATGTGATCCATAATGTCACAATAGAATGAGATGTCCCTTTGGGTTTTTGATGTCACAGTGGTGATGAGTTCACAATGGCTTTGTGATGTCACAGTTTGTAATATCAGAATGATATATCCAATTTCAATTACTCATATTTCAATATGAGGATACCATTTGATAGAAGAAGCTTCATAGTGTGAGGTTATACTTTGTGACAACCCAACGGGACAGTGATTTCACAATGACAATGTGATGTCCAAACATCATGTTGTAATAATGTTCTGATGTCACAATTGGTGATGCCATACTGATGAGGAGGTCAAAACTAAGTCATAACTTGTGTGATATGCTGCCATTAGGATCTTTTAGGCTTTTAGTAAGCTTATAATTTTTTGAAACTCATAATAATTCAGGTATGACATGATATCAGAAATTGACTCTGACATCATGAACATTGTGACATCATGAACATTGTAACATCACATTGATATATATCAAGACCATGGTGGCACATTATGTACTCACAAATCTGTTAGGACTTCATCATATTTGTGAAACACATGATTTTAGAGACAACACAGTCCCTTTGTGAACTCATATCTTCCTTGTGAATTAATGACATTTGAGATCTGGCATGCCATTGTGACATTTCCAACCAATTGTGACAGCACAAATCTATTATAGTAGAAACACATTGTGATCTAATAGGCATTGTGATAGCACAATCCCTTTGTGACCCGACATTTCCATAGTGATAACACTAAGCCACTGTGAAATTCCAATCCTCTCAAATCCAATCCATGTATGAAATGTGATACTTGAATCCAGTGTGACATCCAGATTATGGTGACATCACACTGATAGATGTTATGAGCATTTTGTCACATTCTGACAACACACGCCTGTTAGGACTTCATCACTTTTGTGAAAATACATGCCTTTGGAGACATCAGAGTCCCTTTGTGAACTCATGTACTCATTGTGAGTTAATGAAAATTGAAATCACTTGTGTCATTTTGATATCACCAACCCATTGTGACATCACACACTTCTTGTGAACTCATCAGTGTGGCATCATAAATTATGATATCAAAATATTAAGTCATCCTATTGCAACATCACATTGCCATCATGATATCACTGGCTCACTGTGTTTTCAAAAACCTAGTATGTCTTCATAGCATTTTAGAAAATTCATGGCCATTTATACTTGTCTTCTTCTGTGAACTCATATCCTCATTGGACATGTGAAATTGGACATGTGATTATGAGATGTGACTTCACAAAACTATTTGATATCATCACCAATGTGTCATCACAAAACCATTGTGAGCTTTCATTGCCATTTGACATCACTATCACATTGTGACATCCCAAACCTATTAGGACCTCTTATCACCTTTGAAAAGCCACATGCCCTTTGTGAAAACACAGTTCCTTTGTGGAACTATACCCTCATTATGAATTGACAATTGATATCAGACATGCCAATTTAACATCATGAACCCTTTGTGACATCACCAGAGTGACATAACATTGTCATTATGACAGCATCAACTACTTTTGACATGACAAAACTACAATGAAAAGATAGCATTATGAGATCACATTGGCATTGTGATGTTATAAAGATCGTGAATGCCTGTTTTTAATATTTTTTTTTGTTGGTCGCGGGGCTTGAACTCTGGGCTTGGGTACTGTCCCTGTTCTTCAGCTCTAGGCGAGCGCTCTATCGCTTGAGTCAGAGCCACTTCCGGTTCTCAAATGGTTTTTATTGGTAATAAGATTCGCATAGACTTTCCAGCCTGAGCTGGCTTTGAACTGCGATCCTCAGATCTCAGTGTCTGGAGTAGCAAAGATTACAGGCATGAGGGACCGGCGCCCAGCTTTTCCATTCTATTTCAAATTTGACATGCATGTTAATATCAGAGACATAATGTGACCTCATAACCATTGTAACATCATAAATCAGCAATGACATCAAATTGTCATTATGACACCATCAGCTCATTGTGACATAACCAAACGACAATGGCATCATAGCAATATAAATCACAGTGACATTGTTACATCATAGACTTAACACTGTGAAAGCCTATTCTGTGAATTCATTCTATATCAGAAACCCATTTTGACCATATAACCATTGTGATATCACAATCCTTTGTAACATCCCATTGCCAATGTGATATAATTAACCTGCTGTGCCATCACAAAACAGTCCTGTTCTTATAAGTTTTGTGACATACTGCCATTGCCATATATTAGGCCCTTTGTGAGCTCATAATCCGTTTTCAATCTGATATTTCTGGTATGACAGGTGATATCAGAAATCCCCAGTGACATCAAACTGCCAGTTGTCCTGACTATTTTGTCACATTGTGACCTCACATTTCTAACAAAACATGCCTTTGGAGACATTTCAGTCCCTTTTTGAACTCATATATTCATTGCCAATTAATGACAGTTGAGATCTCCCATGCCACTCTGACACTGTGAACCCATTGTGACATCACAAACTTATTGTGACCTCATCACGAGAATGGCATCAACAACTAATTGTTGTATCAAATCATTATTTTGACATGACATTGTGGATTGCTGTTGTGATATCACTCTCCGATTATGTTTTTACAAACCTGTTATGGCCTCATCAGATCTTAGAAAATTCATGGACTTTGAGACTTCAAGCTCTTTCTGTGAACTCATGTACATATGACCTCTAAGGCGAGGAGACAAACCATCCAGTCACATTTAATATAATAAACCATTTTTTCACTAGAAAGGGGACTGTGATTACCTTATCCTGGACTGGATACCCAGGTTCAAGAGCAGCCATGACCACCTATCCTCAGACCTCCAATGGGCAGCCCCACCCTTTCTTAATTGGTCTGGAAACCACCAACCACAAAATTATGATCTCCAAAGCTCCAAACCTCAATGGGCAAGGTTTTTTCCTTTTCCATGCTTCCCTCCTTCTCTACAGACCTGTCATTCCTTCCTGGTCTTTTCCTTTTTCACTTCCACCATTTCTTTCTTCTCTTCAGGCCTCTCCACTCTCCACAGGCCTGCCTTACTCTGTCCCAGTGACCACTTGCCGACCTTCTGCTCTCCCTCAGCTTCCTCTCTTCTCAGGTTTTTCCTTTCCTGCTGTCTCACCACTTTCTTCCTTCCGGCTAACTCCCATTTTTATCTCCCCTTACAATGCTCTGAAAATGCAACTTAAATATAGGTTGTACCCCTCCTCCCTCCAACGGATTTCCTGCCTAGCAGTTTTCAACCATCACTTCCAAAACTGCCCAATGCTCAATCACTTCTTGACAGCTCACCGTGTGAGGCTTGACACCTCCACCTTTGGCAGCATTCCCCACACTCTCCAGGGGGCCAAGCCAAGAATTTACAATGAATATCAGCTCCCACAGATAATTCTGGCCCCACTGGTTATTATACTATCCTCATAGTGAATTAGAAGAAATTGAAATTGTATATATCATTGTTATATTTCAAACTTGATGAGACATCATTAACTCTTTGTGACCTCATCACCTCGGAGACATCACAAATTCATTGTGTTATTACATTGCCATTGTAATGATCACATTGTGAAATCCCCAAACTATTATCACCTCAGAAGCTTTGAAAGAAAGCATGGCTTTTGTGACATGACAGGCCTTTTGTGTACTCATATCCTCATGTTGAGCTAATGACAACTGAGATCAGGCATGCCAATTTAACACAACTGAGATCAGGCATGCCAATTTAACATCGCAAAACCTTTGTAACATCATCACCAGTGTAATATCACATTGTCATTATGATAACATCAGCCCATTATGACATCATAAAACAACAATGATATCAAATCATATGTAATTGTGATGTCACAGATACTTTGGAATGCTATTCTGTGATCTCATTCTATTGCAAATATTGCTGGTGGGTTGATATCAGAAATACATTGTGACCACATAAGCATTATAATATCACAATACCTTGATGACACCACATTGCCATTATGATATCACTAACCCACTGTGACATCACAAAACAGTCTTATCCTCATACATTTTTTGACATGCTGCCAGTGTGATCTCTTTGGCCTCCCTGAGTTCATAAATTGTTTAACTCATAATACTTCAGGCATGACATGTGATATCAAAAATCCATTGTGATATCATGACCACTGTGATATCACACTGCCAGATTTCTTGACCACTGAGTCACATGAGGATAACACAAACATGTTAAAACTCATTACACTTGTGCCAACATATGCCTTTGGATACATCATTAACACTTGTGAACTTATATATTCATTGTCAATTAGAGATCTGGCAGGAGATTGTGACATCACCATCCCATTGTGAAATCAAAAACCTATGTGACCTCATCACCTGTACAGCATCACCATTTGTAACTTAAAAACAATACTATCTCATGTAATGTAGCATCACATTGCCAGTGGGATATCTCTGTCTCATTGCATTTTCACCAGCCTATTATGTCCTCATAATATTTTACAAAATTCATGGCCTTTCTGACTTCTAGCTCCTTACGTGAACTCGTATCTTCATTGTGATCTAGTAGAATGAAATTGGACATGTAGTGGTGATATTACACATTCATTGCAACATCACTATCCAAGAGTGACCTTATCACCACTTGACATCACAAACCCATTGTGACATCATATTGCTACAGTGATATCATGATCACCGTGTGACATCCCAAAACTGTTGTGACCGCTTAGCACCTTTGAAAAAGCACATGGTGTTGTGATATCATGATCCCTTTGGGTAACCATGTTGTCATTATGAACAAAGATAACTGACATCAGACATGCCAGTGTACCATTACAAATGTGTTGTGACATCATCTCCAGAGTGAGATCACATTGTTGTTATAATACCATCAGCCCATTGTTACATCCCAAAATGACAATGACATCATGGCATTATGACATCACATTTTCATTGTGAGGTCCTAGAGACAATGCGATTGCCTATTCTGTGATTTCATTCTATCAAAAATGTGGCATATAGGTTGATTTCAGAAACCCATTGTGACCACACCATCATTTTGACATTACATTCCCTTTGTGACTTCATATTGACATTGTGATATCATTAATGCAATGTAACATCACAAACCTGACTTGTCCTCATAAATTTTGTAACAAGTGACTACCTTGGCCGGGCTGGATGCGGAGAGGTAAATTCAGTCTCAACCATGAACCCTCAGACCTCTAACGAGCAGTTCAGCCATTTGTCAACTGGTCTGCAAACAACCAACCACCAAAATAATGATCTCCAAAGCTCCACACTTCAAAGGACAAGGCTTTTTCCTTTCGCTTCATTCTCCTTCTCTACAGATCTGCCTAACTTTCAGGTCTTTTCATTTTTTCCTTCCACCATTCAATTCTTCTCTTCAGGCTTCTCTGCTCTTGACAGGCCTGCCCTGCCTTGTCCAGGTGGCCAGTTGCTGTACTTCACCTCCTGCTCTCTCTCAATTTCCTCTCCTCCCTGGTCTTTGCCCTCCAACAGTCCCATCACTTCTTTCCATCCAGACCTGTAACCTTTTTCTCTCCCCTTCTCTTGCTCTGAAAATGCAGCTAATATATAGGCTGTACCCTTCCCCAACTGCAATAATTTCTTGCCTTCCAGTATTCAATTATGCTCAAATCAATTCTTGGCAGCTCACCATGTGGGGCTTGATATCCTATCTCCTTCAGCAGAATGTCTTGCCCCCTCCAGTGTCACGCAACCTGCCCTTTCAATTGGTCCAGATTAGGAGGCCATGATGACTATCTGTTCTCGTGGATTATAGGGCACTGCTGGTTATTACAGTGTCCTCATGGACACTGGTAGCAACTGAAATTGGACAAATAATTGTGATATTGCAAACTCGTGACATAACAAACCCATTGTGACCTCATCACCACTGTGAAATCACAAACCCATTGTGACTTCACATTGTTGTTTTTGATACCAAGATCACATTGTGACATTTCAAATCTATTATAACCTCTTATAACATTTGAAAAATACATATCTTTATGATATCAGAGTCCCTTTGTGTACCCAAAGCCCCACTGTAAAATATTGACAATTGAGAATCAGACATGACATTTTGACATCCAAAACAGTTTGTGAGATCATCATAATTGTGACATCACATTATCATTTTATACCATCTACTCATTGTGAAATCACAAAACTGAAATGATATGATAGATTTATAACTTTACATTGTCATGGTGACATCATAGACACATTATGAATGCCTTTTCTGTGATTTGATTCTATTTCAAATGTAGCATGTAGGTTAATATCATAAACAAATCAGGAACTCATAATCATTGTGACATCACAATTCTTTTGTATATCATGTTGCCATTGTGGTATTACTAACCTATCCTCTCATTTGTGACATGCTGCAATTCTGATACCTTAGCCCTTATTGTCCTCATAATCTGTTGTTGACCTCATTAGATTTAACATATGACATTTGATATCACAAATTCCCAGTGACATCATGACCATGGTGGCATCATACTGCCAGATGTCATATCCATTGTGTCAAATTCTGACATCACAAACCTTTTAGGATTTCAATATATGTGTGACAACACATACTTTTGGAAAAACCACAGTCCCTTTAGGAACTCATATACTCATTGTAAGTTAGGACAATTGAGAATCATCATGTCATTGTGACATGCACAACACATCACCAATATTTTGTGACCTCACCACCAATGTGGAATCATCAACTAATTGTGACACCAAAACAATATTTTGACATGATGTAATGAGTTGACATTGTCATGGTGATATCACTGTCCCATTGTTCATTCACAAACCTAAAATGACCTCCTAACATTTTTAATAATTCATGTCCATTAGTACTTCCAGCTCATTCTGTGAATTTGTATGCACATTGTGAAATAGTTACAAATGAAAATGGACTTGTGTTTGAGATATTAAAAAATCATTATGACATCAAAATCCCATTGTGACCTCATCACATCTGTGTATCATAAAGCTATAATGACCCCTAAGTACCTTTGAAAACACACATTTCATATGTGACATCATAGTCCCTTTGTGTACCCATATCCTCATTGTGAATACATGACAATTGAATTCAAATATGCCATCGTAACATAACAAACCCTTTGTGATCCCATCACCAGTGGGACAACACATATTCATTATTACACAATTACCTCCTTGCAACATCACCAATTTACAATGACCTCATAGCATTATGGCATTTATTGTCATTGTGATGTCATAGACATATTGTAAATGCCTATTCTCTTATTTCATTCTATTTCAAATGTGGCATGTGGGTTGATGTCAGAAATATATTGTGATCTCATAAATACATGTCATCACAATCACTTTGTGACATCACAGTGCTATGGTGATATCACTAACACACTGTGATATCACAAACCTGCCCTGTCCTCATGTCTTTGATGTGCAGCAATTGTGATGTCTTAGGCCCTTTATGAGCTCGTAATCTGTTTTCAACCTTATAATATTGCAGTTATGATATATGATATCAGAAATCCACTGTGACATCATGACCATTGTGACATCACACTGACAGACATCATAAACATTGTGTCACGCTGTGACATCACAATCCTCCTAGGACTTCATAACATTTGGGAAAACACATGACTTTGGAGATACCACAGTCTGTTGTAAACTCATATTCTCTGTGATTTCATGACAAATGAGATCTATTATGCCATTTGGATATCACTAACCAATTGTGACATCATAGACCCCTTACCGTATTGCATCACCAATTAATGGTGACATCAAAACATTTTGTGATGTCATAATGTGACACGATGATCATGACATCTGTCAGTGTGATGTCACAGTGGTCATGATGTCACAGTTGATTTCTGTTATCTCAAGTCATACATGAAATTTGAGGTTGAAAACAAATTATGAGGGCAAAAAGGTCTAAGATATCACAATGTCAGCATGTCACAAAAGTTATGAGGACAGGAGAGCTTTGTGATGTCACATTGTGTTAGTGATATCACAATGGAACTATGATGTCACAAAGTGATTATGATGTCAAAGTGGTTTGTAGGCACAAAATTGCGTTTCTGGTATCAACTCTCATGCCACATTTGAAATACAATGAAATCACAGAATAGGCATTCACAATGTGTCTAAGATGTCACAACGAGAATTGTCAAAATGCGATTCTGTCATTGAGTTTGGTGATGTCAAAATGAGCTGATGCTCTCATAATGAAAATGTGATGTCACACTGTTGAGGATGTCACAAACACTTTTTGATGTTATAATGGCATGTCTGATCTCAATTGTCATTACATAACAACAAGGATATGGATACACAAAGGGACTGTGATGTTGAAAAGGGTATGTGATTTTCAAAGGAGCTAAGAGGTCATAATAGATTTGAGATGTCACAATCGAATCATGATGTAACAATGACAATGTTGTCACAATGGCTTTGTGATGTCGTGGTGGTGATGATTTCAAATGGGATTGTGATGTCACAACGAGTTTGTAATACCACAATCAAATTTCCAATTTCAATTGCTACTAGTTCACAAGGAGGATACTGTAATAATCAGCAGGGCCCGATTATCTTCAGGGTCTGATAATCAGTATGGGCCCATCTCCTGGCCAGCTGGAGAGGACAAAGAATGCCACCAGAGAAGGTGAGGCACCCTGTGGGAGGGACTGGTGCATTAATCACCACGTGTTGAGCTGTAAAGAAATGATTGGGCTGTGGACATTTTGGGATGTGATAGTTGAAAACAGGCAGTTGGAGTGGAGAAGGGGTACAGACTTATATAGGCTGCTTGTTCAGAGCAATAGAAGGTGAGAGATAAAGGGAAAAGTCCTGGAAGGAAAGAAGTGGTGTGATAGCATAAGGGGAAAACCTGGGTGGAGAGGAAGTTGAGGGAGGGCAGAAGGTGAAGGATGGCAACTGACGAGCCTTGCAAAGCAGTTCAAGTCTGTGGAGAGTGGAGAGTCCTAAAGAGAAGAAGGAACTGGAAGAAGGGAAAAAGGAAAAGACCTCAAAAGAAGTATAGGTCTGTAGCGAAGGAGAGATAAAGAGAAAAGGAAAAGAGGCTTTCCCTTTGATGTTGGGAACTTTGGATATCATAATTTTGGGGGTTGGTGGTTGGGAGAACATTTATTATAGAAAACGTGTCTCGATGGATTTTCTTGAACTATAGAGATCATTATTTTTGAAGACTCCATCGAGATAATCCATTTGGATTGCATCAGGCCTTGGCCCCAGGAAAAAATCCCCATAGATGAGAGTGTCAGCCTTCAGGGTTGAGAGTCTACCTCGAGTGTTTGTCTCTGGAGGTCCAACATGGACAAAAGTCATTTATGTACCTCTAGAGGTGCATCTTGGCAGGCTTGCCAACTTGTTTTGGACCCCTCTGGAAGCTATTTGTGGCTTCCTTGGGACGCCATCTGGAACCTACTTGAGAGATAATGTAGGGCTTCCATGGGAAGCCATCTGGAACCTCATCAAGAGTACATCTGCAACTTTCTTGAGAAGCCACCTGAGACCTACACTGGAGGTCAGCTGGGGCCTTCTCCAGGGGCCATCTTGGACTTTTTCCAGAGGTCATCTGGGGCTTCCTCAGGAGACCACCTGAGACCTCTTCAAAAGTAGTCATTGGGGCTTTCTTAAGAGGCAATCTAGGACCACCTCCTAAGGTCATCTGGAGCTTCTTTGGGAGGTCATCTCAGGCTACCATGATGAGAAATCTATGACCATCTTTGGACATCATCTGGGACATCCTTGAGAAGCTATATAGGACCTTCTCTGGAGGTCATCTGTTGCTTTCTCAAGAGGGTTATCTGTAACGTCCTCTGGAGTTCATATGTGGCCTCCTTGAGTGGCGATCTTGGAGCTTCTTGAGAGGTAATCTCAGCCTCATTGAAAAGACATCTGGAAACTCCTTTGGAGATCATCTGACACTTCCTTGGGAATCCATTTGGAAGCTCCATGAGAGGTCATCTAGAGCCTCCTAGGGAGGACATATGTGACATCCTCCAGAGGTCATCTATGGCCTTCTCAAGAGGCAATCTGGGACGTTCTCTCTGTCATCTGGGACCTCCTGTAGAGGTCAACATTGAGAGGTATGGGACATGTGGGTTAAGTGTCTGTGGCTCTTGGTCTTTGTATGTATGCTGATAGTTCTATCTGTGTCCTGTATGCACCTGTTTACTCATTTTCTCAGGATGGGAGAACAAGGCCTTAGGTTGTCATATCCAAAAAATATTCTCCCCCAGGTTTACAGAATCCCTCAGAGGAAGATGCACTGATGTACTCTCTTTCCTATTCTTTGCATCAGCAACTCTAATAAGTCCTCCCATACCAAAAGTGGTTACTTGTACCAGACTGACGTGGTACAATGTGGTATGTTACCCTTATTACCCTTGAGAGAGGAACATGGAGATGGTGGGCAGGACCCCTTTCTAATATATGTTCCCTTTACAAGTAGTGACCTGTATAACTGGAAACAGAAAAATCCATCCTTTTCAGAAAAAAAAAAAAACAAACAGGGACTCATTACCTCATTAGAGACAGTAATTTTCACACACAAGCACATCTGGGATGAAAGTCAGCAAATTTTACAGGTGCTTTTCACCTGGTAGAAATAGGAGTGAATACTGTCGGTGATTGACGGTGGTCCTTGGACCAGACAGTAGCCCCACAATTGAACCAGACTATTTGGAACAAGTCTTTCCTCAGACTTACCCAAGCTGAGACTAACAGCAGTTGAGGTATGGAGGTGCTTACCATTTATTTCCAGGTTCAGATAGCAGGGATGCCGCAGTGCCTAGAAAGCCACGTCTTCAATCTAAGGTGAGTGAGATGGTACTGTTCCCCAGTGAATACCCTAATGCTTTATCTGAACTTCTCCCAGAAGGCTGTAGGACCTATAGGCTATAGATCTTTAAGTCCTGGAGAATCAAAGAGCCCTAAATATGGCCTTTGTTACGCAGTCAGCCACAGATATTAGAAGAAAGCTTGAAAAGTTAGAAGGTTTTGAGATAAAGTGGTTGCCCAGTTGATGTTGGATAACAGAGACACCCTGGAAAAAAAAAAAAAAAAACGAGTCTAAGAAGGGAGTTTGAGTTTTGGTAGGAGCACCAGAACAGGAAACCTTTGGCAAAGACAGTACAATTCATTAGAAAATGGCAGTAGGACCCTCTAGTACTAGATCAGTGAGATTAATGCGAGCAAAATGGACATTAGGAAAAGGAATGTCCAAGCAGGAGAATGATAGAAAAATGAAAGCTTAAGTAAGCACATTAACCACATGGAAAATTTAAATGACAGGTTAAGTAATCACATTAACCACATGGCATAAGCAAAAAGAAAAAAGCCAGAAGTGGCCCTGTGGCTCAAGTGGTAGAGCGCTAGCCTTCACCTGAAGAGCTGAGGGACAGTGTCCAGCCAGAGTTCAGGCCCCACGACCGGACCCAAAATAAAAAGGAAAAAGAAAAAGAAAAAAGAGCTGGACCTGATATAAGAATATATTAGGTTGAAGAACATGTCAATTATAAGCTTTGAAAAGTGTCACCAGAAATTCAAAGCAACAGAGAAAGAAGGAAAGAGTAGTTAGCAGAGAAGACGGGAAAGTGCTGTGTCATAGAAGATGAGGCCAAGAAAAGACAACAGGAAAATATCAGGCTCAAGAAAGAGATTGTTTCTCTTCAGAAAGAGTTAAAGGATCACTTGATTTGATAGAGAATGCCATGGATAGGGAAAGAGCATTAGGAATAAAAACAGAAGAGCTAAACAAACAGTTGAAAGAGCTGTCACAAAAATACACAGAAGTGGAAAACTAGAAAGAGAAACAACTAGAGTAAAAGCCCCAAAAGACGGCTGAGATCTTCACCATAAATGTAATGCAGAAGCATTGTGTCCCTGTGGAACAGGTGGAGGTGGGAAAAAATACCTTTCAATAGCACCTTTGTGAACTTAAGGGAGGAGCTGAAGAGCAAGCAAAGGTGTTGTGAGAAGGAGCAGCAGTTGGCCAGTCAAGGGAAATCTCCTGTGACCCTGTCAAATCATTTGCAGGTTAAGGATCACATTGAGAAAGAGAGTGGGATCATGAAAACAAGTTTGAGATAAAAGGAGAAGAATAAAATGGAAGAAATCTCCAAGGTTCCGAGTACTTTACAGGAGTTAAAGAAACTAGAGACCCTAAGATACAGGGAAACATCTGAGCTGATCAGGTAGGTTGGGAGACCAGTCTAAAAGAAGTTGTTTCTCTAGAGCTACTAGTCATCAATATTAAAGGAAGAAGCAAAAACAGTGGTAATAAGTGTGCAATTGTTGACACTGAACTTGTGAAAAATGCATACAGGCTCAAGCTTTCTGTCAGTTTACATGTAGATATTTGCAACCTGGTAAATTGCCCAAGGACACTGCCTAAAACTGTTCTGGAAACCGGTGGGGCCTCAGCCTGACAATACTTTGTAATGTGTGTAGTTAATTTCCAACAGGTAAATGCTGAAATTCTGGAACACATGGAAAGAATTCATATGTGAGGAACCTCAGATGGTGAATTTGGGAAAGTGGACTCCACAGGGGTAAAGCCTCGAAAGTATGGCTATTGGTATCTGTTAGTAATAGTGGACATTTTTTCAGGCTGAGCTGAGGCATGTAATAATACCTTGATTTGGCTTACCCTTAGCTGTGGGGCCCAAAGATTGCCCTGATTCATGGCCCAACTTCTCAATTATTAACTAATGCCCTAGGAATAAATTGGAAGTTACAGTCCATTTATAAGCCTCAGAGTTCAAGCACTAGAAAGAATGAACATGACCTTAAAGGAAACTTTAACTAAATTAAATACAGAGACTGGCCATGGCTAGGTAAGCCTCCTCCACTTCACTCTCCTTTGAGCAAGATGTAGGCCTTATGTTAAAAGTTTCAATCCCTTGAAATACTTTAGTGTAGAACACCCCCTTGGGTTCCTAAAATTAGGAAGGCTTTATTAACAGAAATGTCTAACTACAATCTGCAGGCTGTACAACATATTCTTTTATGTACCTATCCTTTGGTAACCAAGGCCCAATGGCCGGATAAGAAAAAATCCACCTGAAGGGGTGGGACCAAGAAGGTAATGGAACAGCAGGGAAACACCGCAGCTCTCTCCACCAAATACAGAGTTTGGATTTCAATGCTCTGTTTCTCCAAGTGACCCACAAAAAAAGGCAATTACTCAGAGAGATAAAGGAAGTGCAAAAAGAAAAGGGAAAAACCTACAGAGACAGTAAGTGGGAAGACCCTCCCCCCACTCTTTGTTGGTGATGGGGTTCCACGTTGCGCAGCTTAGGTGAAGGGGTTTTGGGCCAAGCTGCTTAAGTGCCCAGGGTCTGGACCCTCTGAAGCCCACACACCCACAAGCATCCCAAGTCTCCAAGGAGACTCCCAAGACCTGGGCAAACCCAGAATATACAAACAGAAATCTCAGAAGGCAGAGCTGGAACAAAGACTCCCCTCACCCTCCCAGGAACAGCACCTTTGCCTGGCTGATATAAGTAGCCCAGCCCAGTCAGCAGCAGTAGCAGCTGTCAACAGTGGCAAATGACCCTAGTCTCTCAGGGTGGCACCTCTGTCCTGCTGGTGTAAATAGCCTAGCCTAACCTGGAACAGCAGCAGCAGCTGGCAGTGGTGGCAAACCATCCAGAATTGGGGCACAATGCCTCTTGGCACTTGCCCAGACCATCCTGGGGCAGCAGCGGTGGCTGAGGTGCGGACAGCTGCAGTGAACACGTCCAGACCCGTGGTGGTTTGTGCCTCTCCATACTGGCCTGCATAAGTGGCCCAGCCTAACTTGAGACAGCAGCAGTGGTTAACATCTGACTTGTGGTGGGGTGCCTGGCTTGCATAAGGGGTCCAGCTGATCCTGGGGCAGTGGCAGCAGGTGGGGCAGTGGCAGTAGCTGTGGCAGCAGCAGTGGCATCAACAGCGGAAGCAAACAACTATGGACCCGTAGTGGTTGTGTCGCCTCTCCACACTGGTTTGCATAAGCAGCCAATGGTGGCAAAGGTGGTGAACAACCCTAGACTTGAGGCAGGGTGTGATGCTGAGCAACCCCAGAAAGACTCCCTGGGCTGGCTTTGAACCTGAATACACAGATCTGAGCCTCCTGAGTAGCTAGGATTAAAGGTATCATACCAGTAGAGTCTTCCTCTTGCAACCCCCATAACGTTTTCTAAAATAGAAAATTTCTTAGTTCATGCATGGAATTTAAGCAAATACAAGAGGATCAACAATACTCTGGATTCTATCTGAGCATAGTGGAATCTAACTAGTTCTCAGTAACAATGCATGAAGTAGAAAAAAAAACATGGAAATTAAACATCACTCTGTTGAACAATACATGGATCACAGAAGAAATTAAAGAAGAAATTAAAAAGTTCCTGCAATTCAGTGAAAATGAACATACATCACAAAGAAACCAATGGGATACAGCAAAAGCAGTCCTGAGAGGCAGATTCATTGCTCTCAGTGCACACATCAAGAAAACATGGAACAAGTAAATGATCTTTTGATGCAACTAAAACTGCTAGAGAAAAAAGAAAAAATTGAAACAAAAGTTGCTAGATAGTGAACCGAAATAAGAGCTGAAATTAAAGAGACAGAGACTATGAAAATTATAAATAAAATTAATTTTTAAAAGCTGTTTTAAAAAGTCACTAGAACTGAGGGACCACTGGCAAGAGTAACTAACAAAATAAGAGAGGAGACCCAAATCAATAATATCAGAGATACCACAGGAAAAATTACAACAAACATCCAAGACATCAAAACAATCATAAAGAAATAATTCCAGACTCTACTCACAAAGGAAGGAAAACCTAGCAGAGAGGAATGAATTTTTACAGAAATACAAACTGCTATCCCCCCTTTCCTTTTCAGCCATTCTTCTCTACCATGTATGGTGGGGGGAGCAGTTCGGTAAATAAACTTCTTTTCATGCCTGAATAGTGTGTAGTGTTCTCTTCATGGGCTACTTAATAAAACCTATCTATTTAATATACCTTACAAATTGTTCCATGACTGGTATGAGGTTTTTGAATTGGAAATGCTAGAATTTCCTAAACACCTCTTTTCTGCAAATCAAACTGCCTCGAGACACCACGTGAGACTTTTCACCAATACCATTGCTGGCCTTCACATACACGTCCACACCACTTCTCTACTCTGGTGAATGAAAATACTCTCCACGGCTCTCTGTTGCTCAATCTCTGCTCAGATGTGGCACCATTCCAGAGACCTCCTACAACCTTTAGCAGAAAGGATGGTCATCTCTGAAGTGGAGAATGCCTGGTTTGGGGGGCTTAACCATTTCTCTCTATAGGGGTCTGGGGCAAGCCAGAACACCACTTCTTCCTGGTCAGCTCTCCTTCACTCACCAAACTGACTCTCTAATGCATTTAATGGGGTCCTGTGAGTCATGTCTGAGCCGTGAAACCCCATTGACATGCCTCCTGTGCTCCCTGGATTTCCAGATGACCTAATATTTTTTGCTGTTCTCAGATTTAGACAATTTATGCCTCTGCAATGGTACATGGTCAGAAGTCTCTTTACTATCAGGCTGTCTTTGCTCTCTGCTATTCATGTCCAACTTTCTATATCTCTACAACTTTTTGGATTGTGCCCGGAAGAGTGAAACATGGACTGGTTCCCGGGGAATCCCTATAGGTTCCCTCAAAAAGGCTAACCAAACTAGGCTTGATTTTTTGTTCTAGGCTTTCTTTGCATTTTTTCAGAAATTCGCCATCATGAGTTCACCACCTTGGCCACATGGTGGGTTAAGGGTTTGGCCCCATCCAACCCGTACACTTCCACGAAGCTTGTAACTCCTCCATCCATCTATTCTAATATGCATTGCTAACAAGTTGCTCTTTTCACAGACCTTGGTAACTGAGGCCCAATCATCTGATGTGCTTTGTTAGCAAAGATGTCTAAATATTGTTGTCAAAAATTTTAAGTTTTGAGTTTTGCCTTTTTTGTTTTGTGTTGTGTAGTCTAGTACTATGTGATTCTAACATATTGGGCATATCTGTGCTAAGATTCTCACATCTGAGTTTTGTCATTGCAGAATATTTGGTCAATTCTTGATAAGCACCAGGTAAGCTCTACTTATTCTATTTGATCTCCTTGTTGCTTTAATTGGAAATAACAAAGAGCTTTTGTGGAAAAGATTGCAGTGCAAACCAGCCTGGGCTGAAAAATCCCTCAAACTCCATCTCCCAACTAACCTGCAAAGAGCCAGGCTGGAAACATGGCTCGAGCCTCTTATCTCTAACCAGCAAACAGTACACGTGGTACTATCATTCAAAGTGGTAGAGTGCTAGCCTTGAGCAGAAGTGGTCAGGGACAATGCTCAGGCCTTGAGTTCAAGCCTCCTTGAATACAAACTGGGACTAACCATCCCAGCAACGAGCACCTAGACTCAACCAGTCTGGGGAACAAAGGAGCATGAGGAAGAGTAAGAGGAGATAATATCACATCATCCTCTTTGTGCCTGCCCTATCAAAATTAACAAGAGCTGGTAGGTCAATAGAAGTAAGAAGACTGCCCATCTAATGTCCATACCTGTCTACCTTTCAACTGGACAGGAATTCATATTCTTGCCCTTGTTAATTGACTTCTTTTCTATCTAGTCTCCATGTGTCAGAAGAAGGTAGGGATATTTCTACCAACATTTTCAGCCCCAAGTCCTTCCTCCTGCCATCTATTTGCTCTCTAGTATTTTTTTCAGTCCCACAATGAGTCATGAGACTTCTCCAGACTTTGTCCAAGAGACCTGCCTCTTCCAGACTTTATCTAAGGACTCAATGCCCAAGTGACAGCTGTTGCCTTCTGCCTTCTCCCAGATGGGACCACATATCAACCTTTTACCCTTACTGTCAATGCTTGCAAACAGGAAGTAGCCAGAGAGAATCTTCACCTTTTTCCATAATTATCAAATGGCTGGAATGTAAGTTCTGAACAGGGACACCTCCCTCCCTCTTGGCTAAGTTCCCACCCAATATCTATTACATAGGTAACTGGCAGACCTGGAAGCAATCACCTTCTCCTGCTAGGTCACATCCTAGGCCACCTCTGGTCACATGCCTCCCTTCTGACCTTCGGAGGGTTCCAGACCCTGAGGTCACATCCGGATCCAGTGTGGCCACAATTTTCCAGCACCTGGCCACACCTCTTCCTGTCCCTGCCCTAGATAATTCCTGGATCAGGGGTGGGTCGACAGCCCTTCCTTTATAGTTATGTTCTCCACCATGCATGGTGGGGGCAGCCTTTTTGTAAATGAACTTCTTTTCCTGCCTGAAAAAATAAAAAGAAATACAAATGGCCTAAACGGAACCAAGAAGAAATAAATCAATTACAAATGTCAATAACCTACAATGAGATAGAAGAAGTAATAAGAAATCTTCCAACAGGAAAAGCCCAGGACCTTATGGATTACTACAGAAATCTATAAGGCCTTTAAAGAGGAGCTAATACCCATACTCCTCAACCTCTTCAGAGAAATATAAACAGAGGAAGAAATTCCAAACTCATTCTATGAAGCCAATATCACATTCATCCCCAAACCAGGCAAAGACCGAACAAAAAAAGAACTACACACCAATCTCTTTGATTAAGACAGATGCAAAGCTCCTCAATAAAATTGCAGCCAAAAGAATCCAGAAACATATTTAAAAAATCATACATTATGACCAAGTAGGCTTCATCCCAGTGATGCAGGGATGATTTAACATATGTAAGTCAATAAATGTAATACATCACATCAACAGATCCAAGGTCAAGAACCACATGATTATCTCCATTGATTTGAAAAAGGATTTTGATAAAATTCAGCACTCATTTATGTTAAAAGCTCTGGAAAAAATAGGAATAAAAGGAACATTCATAAGACAATAAAAGTGTTACATGGCAGATCAAAAGCAAATATTATGCTTAATATGGAAAAACTACAATCAATTCCCTTAAAAACAGGAACAAGGCAAGGATGCCCACTCTCTCCACTCCTCTTCAATATAGTTCTGGAAATTTTAGCCAAAGCAATAATTCAAGAAAAATACATTGAAGGGATGCACATAGGAGAGGAAGAATATAAACTCTCTCTTTTTGCAGATTGTATTATTTTTATAAATTAACGATCCCTAAAGCTCCATCCCCAAACACTTAGAGCTTATAAACCCAATTGGCAAATACCAGGATACAAAATTAACCCGCAAAAATCAGTCGGCTTTCTGTAAACCAACAAAGTACAAATAGAAATGGACATCAAGGAAACAACCTCATTCACAATAACCTCAAAAAAAAAGTATTAAGGAAGTAACCTAACCAACGATGTAAAGGGTCTATAACATGAAAACTATAAAAACCTTAAAAAAGGAATCTTAGGGGATACCAGGAAATGGAAAGACTACTCATGTTCCTGGATAGGCAGAATTAATATGGAGAAAATGGCCATACTGCCAAAATTAATAAACACATTCAATGCAATTCCCATTAAAATTCCAATGACTTACTTTACTGAAATAGAGAAAATATTCCAAAAGTTCATATGAAACAACAAAAGACCTAGCATAGCCAAAACAATTATAGGCAAAAGAAAGGATGCAGGAGGGATCATGATACAGGACTTTAAGCTCTATTATAGAGTCATAATAACAAAAACTTTAGACCATGTTAACGATAATTTGCCTTGTCAAGGTTAAAATGTGTTTGTGACTTTAACTAAGTATCACAATTCCACAATATTGTGAAATATGTGAAATATATGTAATCACCTATCTCAATGTTAACAAAAAACTCTGAGAAGGGAAGGGTTATGAGGGATGGGTGACAATGTTGTCAGACACCTTATATTCATGTACTGTTTTGTAGAACAGGAACTTCTTTCTACAACTACTTAAAAATAATAACAATACAAAGTATGTAAAAAATAAACAGGATGGCAACAGATAAGTTCAAATATAAAATAAGAAATTAAATCCAATTGGAAGGCAAATTGGGGAGAGTAATATAGGTTATTCTATAGCAAGTCTCCTTCAGCAATAAATCCAAAAGCTAGACCTCAAGTAAGTGAAGTAAACTAAGAAATGGAGATACAAAAAAAAAAAAAAAACAAACCACCAACTCTTTCTTGCCTGGACAGGTGGTGTGGGTAAAAATTTATCATGCTCCTGAGTTAGAACCAAAGTGGCAAGGACTATACTTGGTGGTGCTAGGACCAATATACAGAGAAGGCTGCAAGGAGAACTGTTCAGAGACACTCAGATGATCCCTTAAGGATAAGACTTACTAAGTGTTAATTACTGCTAACTAGTTTCTATAATTTACTTGTTTTCTATTAAATTTACATTTTAAGCCTGTTCATTGGGTGGAGAGAAGGGAATTTTTAGGATTTGGTAAGAAGGAATCAAGGATTTGATTGGAAATGAAAACCAGTGGGTGGTGGATAAAGCAGTGGGCCCTAATAATCAGCAGGGCCCACTAATCAATGTGGCCCCATGTCCTGGCCCCCTGGAGTGCATGGGACATACTACCAAAGGGCCAGAGTATGTTGTTGGAAGGGGTAGGATGTCATCCTCACATGATTAGCTGTGAAAAAGTGATCGGGGAATGGGCAGTTTGTGAAGAGATGGTTGAAAACTGTTAGGCAGGAGACCCACTGGCGTGATGGAGGGGTTCAACCTATGTATACGCTGCATGGTCAGAGAAATGGAATTGGAGAAAATCAAGGGAAGAAAGTGGTGAGACAGTAGGGGGGAAAGACTTGGGAGAAGAGGAATTTGAGGGAGAGTAGGAAGGAAAGTATGCCAATTGACACCAGGCCAGAGAAGTGTAGGCCTGTGGATAGTGGAGAGGCCTAAAGAAAAAAAGGAAGTGATGCAAGAGAAAAAGGGAAATGAAGGAATGTCTATAAGGAAGGGAGTATGGGAAAAGGACAAAGCCTTACCTATTGAAGTTTGGAGCTTTGGAGATGATAATTTGGGGAGTTGGTGCTTTGCAGAGCAATTAACTATGTTTGACTGCCCATTGGAGGTCTGAGATTTGATGTTTAGGGCTGGCTTGTCACTGAGTGTACAACCCAGGACAAGGTAAATGAAGGTCCATTTCGAGTGTAAATGAAGTTATTTTCAATGTGCCTCATTGGATTGTCTTGTGTTTTATGCATCATAAGTATACTAGTTTACGTTAGTAGTCTCAAAGGTCATGACATTTGGAAAATGTTATGAGGTCATAATCGGTTTGCAAATCCGAATGGGACAGTGAGGGCAATATGATGTCACAATATCAAGTCATAATAATATTTTGATGTAATAATTAGTTGGTGATTCCATAATGTTGATGAGTTCACAATAGGTTTATGATGTCACAATTGGGTTGTTGATGTCACAATGGCATGCTGGACTTCAATTTTCATTAACTCCCAATGAGAATATGAATTCAGAATGAGATTGTGAGATCTACAAAGTCATGCATTGGCCCAAATGTGATGAACTCCCAACAGTTATGTGATATCACAATGTAACACAATGCTCATGATATCTGACAGTGATGACACAATTTTCATGATAGAGTGCATTTCTAATATCACACATCATACCTGAAATATGAAGTCAAAAACATTATGAGATCACAAAGGCCTATGTATCAAAAGGGCATCGTGTCAAAGTTATGAGGAAAGGACTGGTTAATGATGTCACACTGGTGATCCTGCCCCCAAGGGTTTGTAATATTACAATGGTATAACTGATCTTAATTGTTAGACCACAATGATGATATGGGTAAACAAATGAACTTTGATGTCACAAAGGCCAAATGCTTTTTCAAAGGTGCTAAGAGCTCATAACCGATTGAAATGCCACAATGTGATTGTGATGTCACAATGGCAATGTGATGCTGCAATAGGTTTGTGATATCACTTTGGTAATGAGGTCACCCATGGAATAGTGATGTCACTACTAGTTTGTAATATTACAATCACATGTCTGATTTCAATTGCTACTAGTTTACAATGAGGACAAGAGTTCAAGGAAGAAGCTAGAAGTCCTAAAACCCATGAATTTTCTAACATGTGATGTCATAATAGGTTTGTGAAAACAGAATGGCACAGTGATATTGCAATGTCAATGTGATGTCACAATATCATGTCATAATAATGTGTTAAGGGATTTCAGAAGAAGATTGCTGAAGAGAGGTTGGATTCAAAACAAGTGCTCGCATAGAAAGCAGTTTTATTGTTCCTGTGAACATTCCTAGGCTAGACAATCACACCCAAGTGTGCCATCACTGTACAAAAAGTATGGCCAGAGAGGGAAAATCCAGGCAAGTAAATAGATCTGAGCACTTGCCAGTAGCCACGGCTGAAAGGGCTGGGGTGGCAGTGGCGGCGGCCATAGACACCATACCTACAACAGAGAGTCCAGGACAAAGGGGCCAGACACAGTAGACTTGCAGATTCTACTCAACACCAGCAAGAACTGAGAAGGAGCAGATATCTTGATCCTGCAGATTTCAGACCAGAGAGGGTCCAGGAACCAAGAATCCAGCGTGAGTAGAACCCTGACTTCCTGACTCCTTCTCAGGGAGCAGATGTGGGAAGGCCGCCCCTCCCCTCACCACCACCGGAGGTCTCCATCTTTGATACTGACAAAGGCCCAGTTGAGCAGATAGCTTCAGTTCAGGCCTTGGAAAAAAACAAAAGAGTCATTTTGCAGGTCACAGAATCTAGAAGTGACCTGACAGACTCAGTTCCAACAGGGGAAACTCACTCTGCCCAGGCAGAGTAAAATTTGCCCTCGGAGAAGAGACTTTCTTCACCGGGTAAACAGAGCCAGAGGCTGCCCCACCCTACAGAAGCCTAGACAACAATTGAAATTAAGTAAACATAAACCCTGAGAATTGCTCCAAGCTGGGCTCTGTGAGTGTCTCAGGAGGTAGCCCTTCAGGGAAAAGCTACTGTTTGCTGAAAGGCTTCAACCTTACCCAGAACCTAGCCTCATCACAGCATCTCCAAACTAGAGGAAATAGCCATCTCCCACTTTTGTGATACTCAAAGATTTCCCACGCACTGAACTAGCATGGGAGGAGGATCACAAAATCCTGCCTAACACAGGGCATTTTCTGCCTGACCAAACTGATTTAAGAAACCAATCAAGTCATAGGAAAACCAAACACCACAAGCAGACCAGAGACTCCACCAAGACACTGGTTATAGATACAGGGGAGATAGAGGCTCTTCCCATTCCCCCTCCAAAAAAAACACCAAAACAAAGAACTCTTTTTTTTTTAATTTTTTTTAATTTTAATTTTTTAAGTGTTTTCTCTTGATCTTTATTTTCTCATAATTTTTATTTTTGGTGTATGTGTGTGTGTGTGTGTGTGTGTGTGTGTGTGTGTGTGTGTGTGTGTGTGTGTGTGTGTGTGTGTGTGTGTGTGCATGTTTAATCTCTTTGACTTTTTGGTCCTTTTTTATTGTTTTCATTTTTTCTCTCTTTCTTTATTTTTTGCATGACTTAATTGCTGTTCTGTTCAACTCCAGATACATACGTGTCATCAATTGTTAGACCTTCTCCCCCATTATGTACATAGTTAAGCCAGAAATTTATTACTCAGTTCACAACCTCTTAGCCTTAACTTCTTTCATAGAAGTATTATCTCTTTATACCTACATAATTTTCAAGTAACTAATTTTAAAAATTTTATTTTATAGTTTTCACGTTTCCTTTCTATCCCTCCCCTCCTCTCATTCTATCCTTTTCTTCTCTCAATATCATTTATGTAAACTTACATAATTTTTAAGTGTTTCATTTCTTAAATTTAAATTTTAGTTTTTCCATTTTTTTCTTTTTTTTAAAAATTTCTCTCCTATGATTCTGTCCAATCCGTTACCCTCTCAGAGATTAGGAATTGGTTACATTTACTCTCATTTTACCTCTCCACATCCCTCTAGTCCTATTTTTCCCCACATTTCTCCCTGAAGCTATTAATTTCTGGTTTGCCAAATCCTTCTTCGTTATTCTTAACCCATTAATCCATGGTTGTTTGCTTTAGAATAGATTGTATCTGTTGAACTAGATTGTATCTGCAGCCATTCTGGTTGTGCAACTGAAGGACTTTGGTTGATGCTTACCTTAAAATAGTGTTCTAGCACAAAATTGCTGTTACTTTCATACCAAATGAGCAGAACAAGCTGGAAAACACAAGAAAAATGGTAATGATAATAATGATAATAATATGAATATGAATAATATGATATGAATATAATAATGATAATAAAAATGATAATAATAATAATAAATAGTTCCCCCAAAAGCTCTACAAACACTACTGGTAAACATGGTGAATGTAATGATTGAAAATTTGCAAAGGTCTCAGTGTGAGCGTGATAGGGACCAAGAGGAGGCAATCCAAATAGTAGTACAGGAATCTTGTGAGCATTAGGAAGCTACTTAAAGATTAATACAGGAATTGCATAAGCAGGCTGAGAACAGTCATAGAAAATTACAGGAATTGCTGTAATGTGAGGAAACTAATCAAAGAGTAAAACAGGAATTGCGAGAGTGTGATCAGAATAGACAGAAATAAATAGAGGCATTCAAAAAATCCATAAGGAGAAAAGAGACAGCTGAAACAATTCAGGGAGACCATAAAGGGAATGTAGAATAGAACCTGCTAGAAGGAATGGGACTCCAAGGAAACCATAACCAATCAGCTAAGTGATCTGAGAATAAACACTGAACACCAAATTAAGGAAGTAAAGCTCATACAAGATCTAAACCAAAGCTCCAACAAAGAATTTGAAGCCATCAAAGCCGACCAAGTAGAAGGAAAAGAAATTAAAAACAAATAGAAAGTCTTGACAGTAGGTTAGACCAGGCAGAAGATCAAATCTCGGAGATTGAAGACAGCCTAGATATTATAGAGAAATAACATACAAATATCCAAGATAAATCCAAGATATATGATAGAACTATTCTATATTTGGAAGACACCATCAGAAGGCCTATTCTGAGGATAATGGATAGAGGAGCACCTAGAGACAGAAGTTAATGGTCTAGGAAATTTATTTAACAGAATCCTAGCAGAGAACATGCAAAAAGATAGGCCTATGGCCTATTCAGATTAAAGAAGCTTTCAGAACCCCAAATAGACTAGAACAGAACAGGACATGTCACCCTCACATTATAATCCACACAGAATTAATTCAGACCAAGGAAAGGATCCTTAAAGCAGTCAATGAGAAAAGACCAATCACCTATACAGGGAAAACAATTAGAATCACCTCAGATTTCTCAGCAGAGATGATTAAAGCAAGAAGAGCCTGGAATGATGTATGCCATGCCCTAAAGAAAAACCACAACAAAGAATAGTGTACCCAGTTAAACTCTCCTTCATAACTGAAGGTCAAATAAAAATTGTCCATAGCAAAGAAAAATTGAAACAATATATCTCCACAAAACCAGAGCTACAAAGGTACTTAAAGATATCTTACACATAGAAAACCAGAGCTACAAAGGTACTTAAAGATATCTTACACATAGAAAACTAACAAGATAAAGGCCAAGAAAAGGCCTGACAGAAATGGACATGCCGAAGCTCAACCAAGATGATTTAAATCAAATTAACATGCCCATATCAAGCATAGAAATGGAAACAGCAATAAGAGATCTCACATCTAAGAAAAGTCCAGGACCAGATGGATTTACAGTGGAATTCTACAAGGCATTCAAAGCAGGGCTCACACCAATCCTCCTCCAACTATTCAAAAAAATTGAAAGAGTAAGTTCACTACCAAATTCATTCTATGATGCCAACATAACGGTTATCCCAAACCAGGCAGGGACTCATCAAAGAAAGAGAACTATAGACCCATTTCTTTGATGAACATTGATGCAAATCTTCTCAACAAAATTTTGGCCAATCAACTTCAACAATTCATCCAAAAAATCATATACGACGATCAAACAGGATGCAAAGCTGGTTCAATATATGAAAATCAGTAAATATAATTCATCACGTCAACAAGAGCAATGATGAGAACCACATGGATATATCAATAGATGCAGAAAAATAATTTCACAAGATCCAACACTCCTTTATGATGAAGACTCTGGAAAATCTATGAACCCAGAGAACATACCTCAATACAATAAAGGCTGTATATGACAAACCTACATCCAGCATTATAATTAATGGTGAAAAATGGAAGCCAATTCCTCTTAACTCAGGAACGAGACAAGGATGTCCACTCTCCCCACTTCTCCTCAATTTAGTATTAGAATGTCTACCTACAGTAATAAGACAAGATGCAAACATAAAAGGGATCCAAATACAGAAAGATGATGTAAACCTCTCCCTCTTTGCAGATGACATGGTTTTGTATTTAAAGAACCCCAGAGACTCCACTCCCAAATTACTCATGCTGATTAAAAACTTTGGCAAAGAAGCATAGTATAAAATTAACTCTCAAAAATCAATGGCTTTTCTGCATGCCAACAATGAGAAGTGTGGCTGAAATCAGGAAAGCAACTGGATTCATAATAGCCCCACAAAAAATAAAATACCTAGGAATTAACTTATTCAAAGAAGTGAAGGACCTTTATGATGAAAACTTTAAAAGCCTGAAAAAGAAAGTCAAAACGGAACTTAAAAAGTGGAAAAACCTCCCATGCTCCTGGATTGGAAGGAACAACATTGTGCTAATTGCAATACTTCCCAAGGCTATCTACCAATTCAATGTGAAACCTATCAATATTCCAAATTCATTCTTCAAGAAAACAGAAGAGGCAATCTAAAAATTCATATGGAACAATAGAAGACCCCGAATAGCAAAAATGATCCTTAACAGAAAGAACAGTGCTGGAGGAATATCACTACCAATTTACAAACTCTACTACAAACCCATAGTAATCAAAACAGCTTGGTACTGGTACAAGAACAGACCTCAGGACCAATGAAATAGAATTGAAAACCCAGAAATGAACCTACAGACCTATATCCATCTAATCTTCGATAAGGGAACTAAAAAAAAACAGAATGGAAGAAAGACAGCCTGTTCAGTAAATGGTGTTGGCAAAATTGGTTAATCACTTGTAGAAAACTAAAGCTAGATCCTCATATATCACTCTGCACCAGAATCAACTACAAATGGATCAAAGACGTCGAGTCAAAGCAGACACCCTGAAAACATTACAGGATGGAATATGAGAAACCCTAGGTCTCCTTGGCACAGGCCGAAATTTTCTTAATAGAGACCCAGAAACACGAAAAATCAAAGAAAGGTTCGACAAAAGGGATTTCATGAAATTGCATAGCTTCTGCCTGGCAAAGGACAAAGCTGGCAAGATCAATAGAAAGCCCACAGATTTGGAGAGGATCTTCAGTAGCCATACAACAGACAAGGGTCTTATATCTAAAATATACCTGGAACTCAAAAAATTATATCCCCCAACAACAAATCGCCAAAGAAACAACTGCCCAATAAATAAGTGGGCTAAAGACTTACAGGGAAACTTCTCTGAAGAGGAAATAAGGATAGTGAATAGACACACGAAGAAATGCTCAAACTCCCTAGCCATAAAAGAAATGCAGATAAAAACAGCATTGAGATACCACCTCACCCTAGTTAGAATGGCTATAATCAAGAACTCTAATAACAACAGAAGCTGGTGGGGATATTGGTGGGACCGTATACTTTTTCAACCACTTTGGAAAGCAATATGGAGCTTCCATAGAGCTCCCCGATGACCCAACACTCCCACTTTTGGGCATTTAACCAAATGATTACAAACAGTACCATACTAAAGCTACCAACACAACTATGTTTATTGCAGCATTATTTACCATAGCTAAGATACGGTACCTACCCAGATGCCCCTCAGTAGATGAACGGATCAAGAAAATGTGGTTTATATACACAATGGAATTCTATGCGTCAATGGGAAAGACTGACATTGCCCCATTTGTTAGGAAATGGAAAGCCTTGGAAAAAATTATATTAAGTGAAGTAATCTAGGCCCAAAGAAACATAAGTGTCATGGTTTCCCTTATTTGCAATAACTAGTATATGTCTGAGACGAACAGAAACTGTCAGACAAGTTGATGTTAGGAGAAATGAACCCTAAGATAAGGACTCAAATTGTTTTCCGTTCTTGCTATTGTTTCTGCCATATATATGACATGATTTATTTGTTGATTTTTATGTCCCTCCCCCACGGTATAACCCCTGTTTTCACTGTATTTGATGTTGGCATAATTTGGGGATGGCAAGGGGAAAACAAATTATTATACAGGTGGACTAATTACCACAATGACATGTACAAGACATTATGTTGAAAACGAACTTAAAACTTTGGTGTGGAGGGGGTGGTGTGGTGGTAGAAGGGGAGATATTAAGGGATGGGAAGGGGAAACAATGGAGGAGGCAAAATTGCTTGAAAAGAAATGTACTCATTACCTTGTTCATGTAATTGTAAACCCTCTGTTTGTATTTTCACAATAAAAAATCATAAACTAATAAAGTGAAATTAATGTCAATCTTGTTTTGTCAGTCGTAAGGCTCTAACTCTGGGCCTGGGCACTGTCCCTCCTCCCTTCGGCTGAAGCATACCACTGTATCTCTTCAGCTACAGTGCCGTTTCTAGTTGTCAAGAGATATATTGGAGATAAGAGTCTCACAGACTTTTCTGCCCAAGCTGACTTTGAACCAGTATCCTCAGATCTCAGACTTTTGGTAGCTAAGATTACAGGCATGAGCCAACAAAGTCCAGATCTAAGACAATTTTTAAAAAGTAAGCTTATTGAAACTTCTTGCTTTTTCCAATAAACAATCTTACTTTTTCAGCATTAGTTTATATCTATGATTTATTTTTAGATGAAACTGTGAATTTTTTAATCTTTACTATTACTCAGTATCTCACAAAAATCCAGTTATTGACTTTCCCCAACGTCTATTATTACATACTAAATTACTTACTATTATTATTACACTCTATATTACATATAATGTGAATTGAAAATAGTTTGGATCATTTCAGATAAATTAGTAGCTGCTATTTTAGCATTATAAATTCACACCTGTGATTTTAAACAAAGGAAAGAAGATTTTCGAGTTAAAATGAAGTATGAATGTGTAGTGTGTCCCAATTGAAACAAAAAAATCTGAATTCATACAGACAAAATTATTTTCTTTCCACTTATGACTTTGCAGTAATACTATTGGAAATAGTGAGGCAAGAAGAGGAAGAATTCAATCATTTTTTTTTGTCAGTCGTGAGGCTTGAATTCTGGGCTAGAGCCCTGTCCCTGTGCTCTTCAGCTCAAGCCAAGTGCTCTACCGCTTGAACCCCAGCTCTACTTCTGGTTTTCTAGTGGTTTTTTGGAGATAAGAGTCTCACAGATTTTCCTGCCAAGGCGGGCTTTGAACCGTGATCCTCAGATCTCCGTGATCTTCCTGAGTAGCTAGGATTACAGGCGTGAGCCACCGGTGCCCGGCAAGGAGGAAGAATTCAAATCATGTCAAACAATGTCTCTGTATGAAGACCTGCCTATTCCCAATTGTCACAAACTTTCAAGTGTCTATCTTAGAATTCTATTTGGAAAAGTTCTAAATCATTGATTCTTTTTGTACTTTCTGTTATAGGAAACAAAATATAGACACAAAACAATTGAAATAAAATGCACACATACGTTGAAGTCACAATTGGAAAACAAACTAACAAAGTAGAACTCGCCCAGGAACAAAAGCATGTTGTGCCCAGTTTATTTTTTTTAAGCACAAAAACCTCAAATACATGTTAACTTGGCATAGAGCCTTAAAGATAACTGTGTCTCAGAAATACGGTTGTGTTAATTTGTAATTAAATTCATCTAGATGAACTTAATATAGCAAAACCCTTGAACGGATCAAATTGTTTAAAACAATTGTGACTGTATGCGGAGTGAGATCTGCAAATATTTAAAAGAATCAAATAAAATCATGACATACTTAAAAAATTCAGAAATGTAATTAATAATTCCAATAGTATCCATATTGAGAACTAATTCCTACTGATTTAACAAGAAAAAATATGCAAATAGTCGAATCTGAGCATTGTACATGAATGTACATAATTTTAAACTACTCCAAATTACACTTTGTAGAAGACTGAATGTGGCTTATCTAAAGGAAAACATCAATGCATGATATGAATGAAATTAAAAATCTCATGAAAAGAGAGAAGTGGTTTCTGGAAAATAATAGTTTAATAAATTGTGGTCAAAATCTTTCTAGTACTGACAAAATTGCATATCTATTTATTTAGATCGAAAAAAAGACCCCAAATTACTCGTGCAGATTTGAAACTTTGGCAAAGTATCAGTATACATCTGTAACATTATTATGGGTGTTGACTCTAGCAAGGAATTCATTTCCTCTTCGATCTGACAAGTGAATATATGAAAGAACTTCTCCAACTAAATATCAAGACTTAACTAAACATATAACCAGAAAAATCATCATGTAAGCCGTATTGCAACTGGGGTAAAAGAAAAATCAGTCATACTGATTCTGTGTTTATTGTAAATGTTGATTTTTTTTCATTAATTATTTCCTTTAGCTTCCTTTGTGTTACATGATGTATATATTAGTAACTAATTTTGGATGCCTCATTAAATTTTGTTCGGAGTATAATGTCTCACTTCAGTTCCTATCCAATGAAATGATGTTGATTACAAAAATTCTAATAACCACTGTTTATAATACACAAAATCTCATAAGCATGACACCAGTAAGCATTGGTTAACATTTTGATATCATGGTCTCATGACTGATGAGGCCTATCTGCATGAGTATCATTGTACCTAGATTCCTCAGCCTGAATTTTGCTACTGTTAAAAATATTTATATCTTTATTTGTCATTGATCAAAGATTTAATCTGAGTATAAAGCCTAAGGAAAATGATAAAGTAAGAATTTAGCTTTTCTGGATATAAAGTAAACAAAATTCAGCATAGAGTAACTCACTGGTTTGAAGTCAACCAATTTCTCCAAAATATTCTAAGCATTTCCTTATAATGTGTATTGTTCTGAGAAGAGGACTAACCAATATTGTCTTCAAATATACATAATTTGGATTACCCTCTACATTTGGATATAAGCATTTCTGATAAAAACTGTTTGAATAATTGATTATCAGGTCAGGTATAATATATCCTAGTTTCGTATACCAAACTACATTCAGAAAATGGTTTATACCAATTTACTGAAGAAAGTCCTGGCAGAAAAATGGCATCTCTTCACTATGTGATGCCCAATTCTTAGGTATTTCATTATGCCTCCATTTAATGAATGCAATTGTTTAAATGATTCATGAAGTATTAATTAAAATTGATCAGTGTCTTACAATATAATTATGTATAATTTTATCCTAGATTCATTCAAGAACGGCCCATTCAATCATGACATACATCACATTCCACTGGTATTCATATGGATAGGAATGAGTTCTTAGGATCTTCTGCCATTTGGAGATGGCAGGACCAGGATTTGAACTATAGGCTCCAGATCCCACCAACAAAACCTGAGGATAGGGAACTCACCTGTCTGTCCAAGAACATCAGCAAGACCAGTGATTAGGCAGTCACCAGTGGCTCTCAGCAGTCCTCCTTGATACTTACAAGGCTGTGATAGGAGGATCATAGTCAAAGTCACCCTAGGCAGGAAAGTCCTTGAGATCCCTGTCCACCTTCAGTGCCAACAAAGCCAGAAGTAGAGCCATATGGCTACAGTGGTAGAGGGCTAGCCTTAAGCAAAACCAGCTCATGGACTGTGCCCAGATCCTGAGTTCAAGGTTAGGGACTGGCAACAAACAGACATACACAACAATATGTGCAGCCATCCAGCTAAAGCAGGTCACCCTCTTGTCCCCAACTGGATTGGACAAAGTTCCCCGGAAAAGGGGCTGGGGGAGCTGCTGTCATCTTGAATCCTCCCATGCTTCCTGCATCACAGGATTCTGGCCACACTCCCATTCTTTCATGCTTCTTTCTGACCAGTGGGATAAAAGAATGGTGGCCACACCCACATTCCATGATGCCCAGCACCAGGATTCCTTTTGGTGGTTGACACTACCACCAGCAGTTGACGAAGGTAGAGGTGGCTGAGTGGTGAGCAGGAGACTCGAAGAGACTTTGGAGTAGAATAGGAAATTGACGTCCTAATCAGTGAGTGGGAGAATAGAGGATTTCGCAGAGCCTGGTAACATGGCCAGGCAATCTTTTCCATCCCAGTGCTCATATGTCTGAAATAACAGGACTCCGTGAAAGAGCTACAGGCAAGAAACTACTTCCAGAACACCAGCAAAGGAATTCTCCCATCATACCTGCAACATTCAAGAACACAAAGAACACAGAAAAGGGAGGGATCCCCAAGACAAACACCACTGAGGAGTGTGATTCAACCGAGGGTCTGGCCAAAGGTGATGCAGACCGTGGGCCTCCCCTGCTTTTGGACACAATCACAGGCACCAGGGGCTAGAGTATCAAGGGTCCTGATAACATCAAGGATATGCAGATGTGGTAGTGACACATGGTGCTCACCCTGGACTGCAGCAAAGAAGAAACTAGGCACTCAGTGCCAAGATTCCACCACTGAAGCAGGAGAAGACAGACCTGCAGGATCGACTAGAGAAACAGAGGGAGAAGATGGCCCAGTTACATGAAGCACCACAAACGGAGCTAGAGATCCACAAGTCACCTATACAGAGGTTGGTTTCAGCAGAAAGAGATTTACAATCTGCACCAGCCCAAGTGAAGCAGGTGGCCAATGACAGATAACTGGAGCATGAAGCTATTACCAGCCACCTGCAGGCTGCAGAGCGGTGTGTGTGGCAGAGCTGCATATGGTGGCTTCTGTGGTCACTGCTGCACAGAAGGAGACTGAAATGTTCTTTGAACGACTGAATGATGTGACCCTTCACCTTGAGGAAAAGACCACAAGATTCGATGACCTGCAGCAAGTGAACACAGAGTTGTAGGAGAAGCTGGAAGTGCTCTGGACAGAGAACAGCACCAGAAGAACATAATCTGCAAGTTCCAACTAGTGCTGGTGGGGCATGAGTTACTGAAGAGACTACTGGACAACCTGAGCTGGATGGTGACCTCAGCAAGTCTGGTGAGAGACACGTTCACAGAGGACCTGAGCATTGAGAGGTCCGCATGTAAAGAGGAGACTCAGTGGCTGAACGAGCAGGTGAACCAACTGACAGAGGAGAAGGAGAGAAGGGCGAGGCAGGTGCTGGAGAATGAGCTGGGGGACTGAGAAAGAAGATGACAGAGCCATGGCGCCCCGCAGGACCATCTCAGGTGGAGCTGCAGTTGTGTTGCAGGCCTAAGCCTACTGCACAGAGAAGGAGTTGAAAAAACTGGAGTAACAAGTTCACATCCAGGTCCAGGAAAACCAGAAGCTCTGTCTCCAGAACACAGAGCAGCAGTAGCAACTGCAGAGACTGGAGGATAAGGCCAAGGATCTGCAGGAGATACACTAGACCCCACAAGGCACATGTGTGTGTGTGTGACCCATAGCCAGAGGAAGAGCTGGCCCTGCTGTGGAACACTCTCCACAAGGCGAGCGGTGAGAAGGAAGAGCTCACCAACATCTTGGACTCAGAGCAACAGGTGAAAAAAGAACTGTGAGAACACCTAGACCATTCAGAGGAGAAGATAGAGGAATGGAAAGAGGTAGCTGAGAGAGGGAGAGAGAAAGAGAGAGAGAGAGGGAGAAAGAGAGAGAGAGAGGGAGGGACTGGGAGGGAGAAAGAGAGAGAGAGAGTGCCAAGCATCATGGGAACTGCAGGAGCAGCAGGAGCAGTCCCTGGCCCAGCTGCAGGTGCTCAGAGCCACCTGTGAGCAGCATATTGCCTCCAATGAGTGCCTGAACTCTGAGAAGGAGGCCCTGCAGCATCACCTGCAGAGGCAGACCCAGCTGCTGGAGCTGCTGAAACAAGTGCAGGGCCCGAACACCTGGGGGGGCCAGGTGGTGCTCCCAAAGTGGCAGGACACTCTCAAGTGCCTGGAAGTGACCAGACCATAGGAGGAGCGCCTGCAAGTCCAGCTGAGCTTCCTGGCTTTCTCTGGGGAAGTGGAAAGTGTGAGTCCTGTGGAAGAAAAGGAGAGGAGGTTACTACCCCCCGACGTGACCGTCCCAGAGGATGGAGACATGCCCCAGACCTAGAGGGACAGGATCTGCGAGCCCTCTCAGAAGCTGAGATCCACAGGGGAAATCTCCTGCTGCAGGAGCAGAGGCCCTGCTGGGGGCATCCAGCCCACTTGCAGCTCAGTACCAGACAGAGCTGGAGCTACAGGCCCCCTGATCTGTGAGCTGCCACCACAGCTGGCATGGGGATGGCAAGTGGGACACGTGGGCATCCGAGAAGAAAATCTGCTTCATCTACGACCTGTCTGATGAGGTGGACTTCCAGAGTCCAGTGGATGAGCTCCACCATCAATGTAGCCAGCTGTCGGCACACATCTGCACCACCGTGGAGTCCCTCATGGCATGTAAAGAGCAGATTTTTGTCCTGGATAAGCTGTGTCAGGAGAAAGCCGAGCACGTGTGCTGGCTCTCCCAGGAGAAGATGGAGAAAAAGAGAGAGTTTCAGGAGCTGCTGTGGGTCCTCGCAGGTGAAGGCACGGACAGCGGGCTCCAGATGCCAGCACAGGCTGAGCCCCCCTCCCCCACTGCTTCAGACGCCTCAGGCACTAGGGTAGGCGAAATGAGGGAGGAGCAGAAAGGTTTTGAAGAATTGTAACTTCAAGTCAGCTTGGAAACTGCCAGAGGAGAGGTTGGGGTTCCAACCCCATAGATGACTCCCTGATGGAGCACATCCTGCAGCAGATGCCTCACATCCAGAGCCACCTACAGCTTGAGGGCTCAGGCAAGGAGCACTCCCTCCCTTTCTTCTGTAGACTGATGTGGATGATAACTCTCTATGTGACATACTGACTCTCAAAAGCCTTGGCAGCCACCAGAAGTAGGTGGCAGGTGGCCTTTTCTCAGGCCTCCATCTGCCACAAGATGGGGATAAACTATGGGCCAGGTAGGGCAGAGGCTGCCGGGAAGCTGCCCAAATTCAAGGGACATCTAATGGCCCATTGGTGGCCAGGGAAGAGGCCCATGTTATGCTTATCACAAAGAATAAATTGTTTTCAAAGGGAAGAAAAGCCTCCAAAAAAGATTTGTTCTTACAGTCCTGGGGCTTGAGCTCAGGGCCTGGCCACTGTCCCTGAGGTCTTTTTGATTAAGGCTGGTGCTCTACCAGTGGAGCCCCACCTCCCCTTCCAGCTTTTTCTGTGTGGAATGAAACCACTGGTGTCAGGCATGCTAGGCAACCACTCTACCACTGAGCCACATTCTCAGCTAGGATGATTCCCCTGTCCCAAACCCATACGGACATTCCTCAGATAAAAAGGAAGTAGGGGCTAGGATGAATATGAAGCACAGTCTGGTTCACACAGAAATACTCCCCTGCCCCCTCTTGGACTTAGTTGAACTTTCTCTTCTACCATTGAGGGATGAGAGAGGGATTGGGGAGTCTCGAGAGAGGAGTACCAAGAACAGTGGCCCCCAGATCCCACAGCCTACCTCACACAAGTGGTCCTCTAGATTCCAAACTTAGGTGACTCAATGTGGTTTCTACACTGTCTCCTAATCTCTTCAATGCTCAGGATGAATAAATGTCGGCCCTGGACTCAGCCCACACACAGGGTAGAAGCTCCTAGTCCCAGACCAACTTCCATCTCTGACTGCCCTGAGTTAGGCCAGACTCACCACTCATCATAATGCTGGTGGCAATGACCTCATGTATAGATTCCAGGAAGATGGTGTGTAGCAAAGAGCAGAAGCAACAGAGTGAGCAGGGCAGAAGGATGTGGTGGGGGTGATTGCTCTGAGATCTTCCTTCTTGGAGCCCTCCTGTCAAGCCAGAGTCATGCTAACCAAAGCATGGCCAAGGTCAGAGTGTGAGATGAGATGGAGGAAGACAGGACTAAAGGAGGTATTGCTTTGTCTTGGAGCACTTGAAAATTCCAATTATATTTAACCCATACCAATCCCAAAGCCAACATGCAATGCCTCTCCTTGTTGTTGTTGGCTGTGAGCACTGTCCCTGAGCTCTTTTTCTCAAGGCTGGAACTCTGCCACTTGAGCCACAGGGACACTTCTTGTTTCCTGATAATTCATCGAGGATAAGAATCTCACACACTTTCCTGTCCTGGCTCGCTTGGCACCATAATCCTCCAGATCTCAGCTTCCGAGTATCTCGGATGACAGGTATGAGCCACCAGTGCCCAGCATGTGATGCCTTTTGAAGGCATCTTGCCGAGTCTGTATAAGGAGCCCCAAAGGGCCTGGATAGACCACAACCCAATCAAGGAGCTGGGATGGGGGAAGGCTGACCTTCTAGCCATACTGTTCCCCAAAATTAAAGATGTCAGGTGGTTTTGTATGCATCCAACACCTAGGCCAACATCCATGAGCCTTAGTTGGGAAAACGTGGAGAATACCTAAAGATTGCATTGTAGAAATCTCTGATTTTGCTTGCATGTGGTGTGTGTGTGTGTGTGTGTGTGTGTGTGTGTGTGTGTGTGTGTGTGTGTGAACTCAGGGCCTAGGCTCTATCCCTGAATTTTCTTGCTCAATCTAGTGCTCTGCCACTTGAGCCACAACCCCACTTGATTTTTGATGGTTAATTTTATATAAGAATCTCAAGGACTTTCCTGTCCAGGGTGGCTTCAAAGCTTGATGCGGGCCCCACAGCAGTCCGAGTAAACATAACTCACAGGTACAGTCCCTATGGTGGGTGACTCCTGCCTCCTCGTGGCCAGACGCGGGACATGCAGCCCCTTGTCATCGTCCTCTAGAATTCAATTGGGGTAAGTGACCAGGGCCAAGCTGACTTTTGCTCACCCTGCGTGCTGATTCCAGAGCAGGTATGTTCCACCCTAGGCCAAGAGAGCTCCAGGAGGCCTGGCTCCCAGAGGCACAAGGAAGGGAGAGGTCAGCTCCAGGCCGAGCTAAGAGCCTTTGCCCACGGCTACCCAAGTTGGCCTTCCTAATCACCGTAAGAACTGTCAAAGAATAAACCAAACCAAAAAACAAAACAAAAAAATTGGAGCTGTGCCTCCAAGTGCTAGAGCTTTAGCATTGAATCAAAGAGCGCAGGGACAGGGCCCCCAAGCTTTGAGTTCAAGACCCTCAGCTGACCCTCCCCCAGTTTAGCTAAATATGAACTAGTAGGATTTTTCAAGTGTTTCTGAAGAATGGTGATACTGAAGAAAGCATCCTAATTCTAATTAAAGCTGAACTTGTGACATACAGCTATGTGCTGAGTCCTTCACAGGGTCCTGTTTGCTGGGTCCTTCTGACATGGGGGTTTTGTGCTGAGTCCTCAAAAAGTCCTGTTTGCTGAGTCATCCCAAAGGGTGCTATGTTCTGAATCCCTGAGAAGATTGGGCCCTGGTGGTTTTTTCAAAGGGTGCTGTGCGCTGTGTCCATTATACAGCTACTGTATGCTGAGTCCTTCAAAAGATGCGGTGTACTAATTCATCCCAAAAGGTACGGGTACTGCTATGTTCTGAGCCCTTGAGAAGAGATGGATAAGGTGAATTTTGCAAGTGATATGTGCCTAGTCCTTTACACAGTGTGCTCTGTACTGTCCTTCAAATGGTGCTATGTGCTCAGTCCTTCCACAGGGTAGTATGTGCTGAGTCCTTCAAAATTATGCTATGTGCTGAGTTTTTCGAAGGGTGCTGTGCACTATTTTACACAGTGTGCTACGTACTCAGCCCTTCAAAGGGGGCTTTGTGTGATCTTAACACAGGGTGCTATGTACTGAGTCCCTGGGAAAGAATGGTAGCATTGAGTTTTTCAAAGCATGCCATGAACTTAGTCCATTACGTTGTGGGCTATGGACTCCCTCCTTCAAAGGGTGCTGTTTGCTGAGTACTTTACACAGGGTACTATATGCTAAGTCCTTCAAAGGGAGCTGTGTGCTGAGTCCTTTACACAGGGTGCTTTGTGCTGCTTTTTGAAGTGTGCTGTGTGCTGACTCATCTAAAAAGGTACTATGTTCTGAGTCCTTGAGAGGTAGTTACCCCAACAATCACACACACACAAACACACAGAAACATACACACACAAAAATAAACACAAACAAACATACATACACAAACGTACACACAAGGGTCACCGTGTGTGGATTTGGGTTTGTGGGTTGGAGGGTCATGGAAGAGAGTCTCCTCCAGCTGTGGAGCTGAGGGGAGATTTGATACCCAGGGCAGGTACTGGGGTTGGGAGGGAGTGATGAGCTGAGGTGAGGCTATAATTTCCATGGCCTGGAAGCCTTTGGTCCCAGTCAGGGCTTGGCTTGCAGCCAGGGGTGGGGGCCAGGCCTGAGGGGAAGAGGGGGAGGTGGTCAAGAGGAGGAGGGAGTGGGGCCCAAGGCACACTCCCATGGCAGCAGTGGCCAGGGGCACGACTCAGGGGAGGGTGAGGGGGTGGGCATGCCCGGCGGGGTCAACACAGCCCAGGAGAGGAGTGGGAGCAGAGAGAGAGAGAGCAGAGAGAAGAGCGAGTATACACAAGGGCAAGTGGCTTCATCAGCTGGCAGCCTCGCTGATCATATTGCAGGTTCTGGTGGGGAGCACAGAACACATGGAGCTGGTGCAGCAGGCACATCGCCACGGGCAGCCACGTGAAGGCACCGTGGCCATGGCGGCCCTGAGACTGAGGTCCCGGCAAGGGAGCACAGGAGCAGCTGAGGTGGGGTTGGTGTTCACTGAAGAAGAGGAGCAGAGGCCACATGCAGCCCTGCCATGTGCCCACAGATGCTCCTGCCCCCTCCCAGCAGCATTGCATTTCAGACATGGCACTTTTGGCTCCTACCAGCTGCGCCTGGCTGTCTTGCAGCCCCGAACTGGTCGCCACCCCTGGTCCTAGGACTCCGGGCCCATGTGCACCTGGAGCCACCTCCTACAACTTCTCCCATTAGTACACGTGAGTGGTGGATCTGAGGGCCCACAGCCTGGAAACGCTCTGGCCAACCAACCACTGACCCTGACCTGCACCTCCTGCCTCCCCTTTCCTGTTTCCTCCTCGAGTCCACCCTACTTCCCCCCTCCCCCAGTCTGCATGACCCTGTCAAAAACGTATCCCAGGGGTCGAGGGTAGGGGTGTGTGTTGACCTGGGGATCCCACCCTGATCCTTAGTGGCCAGTGTCCCAGGAAACAGGGAGATGCAGGAATGGGTGAGGAGGGTTTCCACAGAGCACCTGGCCTGGAGCAGTGGGAGCCACACAGCCACACATCTGCACCCTTCCTCTCTCTGGTGGGAACCTGGTGGCTTTAATCAGAGGTGGGGAACAGCACCTCCACACCTGCCTTCTTGAGTCTTTTTCTTTTTGCTGGGGATGGTGGGTGTTGGATGCAGAAGATAGGCCCTCCTTGCTGTGTGAGCCCTTGTCTTCTGTGCTTGGTCACCCTATCACCTGAGGAGGGTCCCAGAAGAGCCCACTAGGTATGTGAGGGCACTTGGAGTCAGACAGAAGGTGAATATCTGGGAGGAATATACCCACTCCGACCCACATACACCCAGCCTGTCTGCCCTCCCCCCATCCCAGCTGTCAACAGTACTCACAGGGTGATCACATTTCCCAGCTCTCCCAGCATCTGCTGGTGCTCCCTGTCCATCTGGTCTCCTCATCCCTCCCAAGAATCCACCAAATCACCCAGAAGCATCTAGGCTGGAAGTAGGGAATCCATCCATGTATGTATCCTTTAAGACCCCATCCATTTCCCCAACACTGCCCCAAACCCAGGTCAGACACCCCTCTGGGGCACCATGACCCCCGGCTTGTTTTCAGCCCCGGCTGAGGAGCCACCTATCTCGGACACCTTCACCAAGTGTCCTGGCCTAGGGTTTTTGTGAATGAGGAGTCAAGGCTGGTTGTTCCCAAGGGAAAGTGTCTGGCCCTGGAGAAAGGGATAGGCAAGGTTGTTCTGTGTTATTAGAGTGATGCTCCCTTTTGTTGGATCCCCTGTTCTGACCAGGCAACCCCCATGCTCCAGCTTGTACCTTGTCCCAAAGGAGGAACCAACAAACTCAGAAGAGGCACTGCTCTGAGTCTGTGTGTGTGTGTGTGTGTGTGTGTGTGTGTGTGTGTGTGTGTGAGAGTGTGTGTGTTTGTGAGTGCATGACAGAGAGAGAGGGAGCACAAGAGAGAGAGGGGGGAGGGAGAGAGACAGACAGACAGACAGACAGATCATCTTTCTCCTTATACAGCCTGACTGTGCTCAGGTGAGTGATCTGTTGGCAAATTACAGGTGCTGCATGGACTAATCTTCTGTCACAGTTCTGGATTTGTGTGTGTGTGTTTGTGTGTGTGTGTGTGTGTGTGTGTGTGTGTGTGTGTGTGTGTGTGTGTGTTGGGAGAACAGGGAGATGAAAACATATTTAAGGCACCGTGTCTACAAAGAGCAAAAGCATTTTATTTGTGTGTATGTGTGTGTGTGTGTGTGTGTTGTTCTTTTTTCATCAATGCCAAGTACATGTCTAGCGATAATTTGTTTTCTCTTTCACCATTTCATGGGTCCTTTGGGGAAGGTTTCAGTACATGTTCTTTTCCACCTCTCTCTTCTCCCTTTCCTGTAGCCCACAGTACCTGCTGGGCCTGTGTGGGTCTCCCCTAGGAGGCCTGTGTGAACCACAGACCAGAGTGGACACCTGTCCTTCTGTCTTCAGCCAGAAGACAGGCAACTGTGACCACAGCCGTACTCTTCTAGCCAGACAGTGTGCTCTAGTGTTATAGTTGGAGATAATTCAAGGGTTGGGAATGTGTCTGCCAAACGTAATTAGGGAACAGATTGGGGGGGGCAGTAGGGCAGGGGCTGTGGTTAGGAGGGTATGGGAAGTGGTGAATGTTGTGGCATGGCAGATGGTTCACCACAACCGAGACTGAGAGGGGAAACTTACCCAGGGCATTGACTGTGTCCATCGGCATCTGGGCAGGGGATTCCAGGCCCCTTCTGGTGGCATGGATTACCTCAGGGGGCAAGGTACTGGTGGGCAGTCCTCCTTGGAGTCCTGCAGACTCCAGTCTGTGTTTGGCCTGGGCCATTTCCAGCTGGGCAGTGGTAAGCAAGTGCGCTCCCCCTGCTGGAGCCTGCTTGCTAACTGCCCTGGCAGTTAGCTTGGGCTCTCTGAATGTTACTTTCTATAACCTGCTGTATGCTGTCTGGAAGAAAAAGCAGACCACTGAATTTAGAACCCCTCAAGTTTGATTGGGACAACGTTCAAAGCAGCATAGGAAGAGTTCCCATGCCAGATGGTCTCCTGTAATGAACGTCATGCCTTGACTGACTTTCTTCGGCAGCTGTTGATTCTCCTCCAGCCCTCTCTAGGGTGACCACCACAGTCAAGGCTGCTTGGGGAGCAGCGATTGTGACATCACCACCCCTAGCCTGCCAGCTGTGAGGAGAGATGATTCCCAGCACCTGCACTGGACTCTGGGAGATTCAGAAAACAGGGATACTTCGAGGAGTCTTTCTCTGCAACATGTATCTTGGGGGCCAGATGTGGTAATCCTGACTGGCCCCAGGGAGAGGAGAGGAGGCCCCTTGAGTCAGGCATTCAGCTCACAGCAACCTCATTCGCACCTACATGGGATATTGAGTGCCACAGAGCTTGTCAGCTGCTGGACAGAGATCTTTGAGAAGACAGGCATCCCAGAGGCCCTGGAATGTAGCAAGTACATAGTGGCTCACATCCTCAGAGCCAAAACAGTTAAGTGTGGTGGCACCAGGAGGGGGTAAGAGGGAGGAGGGAGAACTGAGGGAGAGCTACATCAGGCTTCATCCCCACTCCCCCACAGAGGATTCTTACCTGAATCAGATGGGACTGTTCTGTAGTATTGTCATAGACAGATGCTCATTTATTTTGCAACAAACCATTTCAGTGTGCACCAGGCTCTGGGGGGTCACAGACAATGAAAAGTTCCAGGATTCTTTCCACAGAGCATGAAGAAACCTGGGATTGATCTGGATGCCAGTGCTTCAAGCCTGTCATCCTAGCTATTTAGGAAGCTGAGATCAGAGAACTGAGGCTTTTGTCTCGGGCCGGAAAGCCTGTAAGACTCTTGTCTTGAATTAACTACCAAAAACAAAACGCCAGAAGTGGATGTGTGGCTCAAGCCATAGACTGCTAGCTTTGAATAAAAAGGCTAAGGGACAGCACCTATGCTCCAAGTACAAGGCCTAGGACTCACACAAAGAAAGTAAAGAGAGAGAGGAGGGAAGGACAAAAGGAGAAAAAGAGGAAAGAAAAGAAGAAGGGAGAGCATGCAAGCCTTGGTTTGGAGTCCCTGGATCAAGGGAGCCAACTATTCACAATTTGTGTGGGGACAGTTTCAGAACCTAAAGCCAGTATGTAGGACCAAGCCACTGACCTCTCAGCAACTTCATGACAGCCAGAGCTATGTGGTCACCGACTGTAGAGGGAACCAGCCTCTGGTAGAACCTAGGGTTCAGGGTGGGTCACCAGGTTTCAATTAACCCCAGCCACATCGAGTTTATTTTCTGGTCAGATAAGAAGAAAGTTTCCAAGGGCTAGGGAGGTATTGGGGTTAGAGTTTCAACGGGGGGCCAAGGGATAAGCAGGAATTTCAAAAGGGAGGATGGTCCCAGGTCAGGTGTGTCAGGAAATTGGAGCCATGGCCTCACCTGACAACATAGACTACCAGTGTTTGAACCAGACACACTTCTATTAAATGTCCTGGCACCTGGGTCTCATCATTGACGACCTGGCTTTCATTCACTGCAGGATGCCTGAGCAATACATCCTTGGGGACTAGGACTTTCCAGGGCTCAAACTGATGATACCACCCCCAGTGTTCATTCCTCCACCAAAGACTGAGGTATGCATTCCACTGCCACAGGACAGCCTGGGAATGAGGGCAGGAAATGGTTCTCTTGGCTGGCTCACTCTTTAGTCTACATGGCAGATCTGGGATTCAGAGAGGGCAGGCTGAAGGTGGGGCAGAGTTGGGTAGAGGCTGGTGGGAAACCCAGAGGCACTGGGCTCTGAACAGGGTGGTTTCTTTGATAATACTCACAACATAGGAACATTTCTGGGATAGAGCAGCCCTTTTCACCTCCCCAAAAGTGACCTAGATCTCCCCAGTCTCCGTCCCTTGACCAGGAATCCCTTTGGGTCCCATATCATGTGGTTGGATAACTAGACCTTACCTCACTGCCCAGTGCTGAGGCAGTGCAGTGAGAGAACCTGAGTCTTTGATAAGGTCAGGGGATCTTCAGTATGAGATTGTACTTGAATGTCCCAACTTAGGGCATGGATCTTATCTTTTATGCTCCAAGATAGCACTCTACCATTTGAATCCCAGCTCCACTTCCAGCTTTTTGGGGTGTTTAATTGGAGATAAAGAGTTCTCATGGGCTTTGCTGCTAAGTGTCATCCAACTGCAGTCCTCAGATTTCAGTCTCCTGGGGGGAGAGGATGACAGGAATGGAAAAGTATGTTTGGCCTGCTACCAGTAGCTCATGGCTTTTATCCTAGGTACTCAGGAGGTGAGATCTGAGGATCATGGGTAAAAGCCAGCCTGGTTAGGAAAGACCTTGAGACTCTTATATCCAAGGAATTGCCAGAAAACCAGCAGCAATGCTGTGGTTCAAGCAATTGAGTGCTTGCCTTAAGCTGAAGAGCTCAAGGCAAGGACCAAGCCCAGAGTTCAAGACCCTTAACGAACAACAACAAAAAGAGGTGATTAAGTTTTCCACATAGCAGTATGCATGGTAGAAAATGCCGTGCTGGTCTATGAGGCATTCCAGATATGTGAGAGGCTCAATGTTTTGTCTACAGTGGGTCTGATGTCGGTACTGCCACCTTCTCAAGGGTGGGATGTGTTCATAATTGAGGGAGTTCATGTTTCTATTCTCGGGGACTGCTGAATCCTTGGGCTATCCGTATGTTTGTGTGTATGTGTGTGTGTGTGTGTGTGTGTGTGTGTGTGTGTGTCTGTCTGTCTGTCTGTCTGTCTGTCTGTCTATGTCTGTATCTGTGTGTGTTTGGAGGTAGAAGAACTGGGCCTTAAATTCAAGGCCTAAATGCTGTCCCTGAGGTTTCTTGCTCAAAGCTAGAGCTCTGACAGTTGAGCCACAGCTCCACCTCTGGCTATTTGGTGGTTCAGTGTAGATAGGAGCTTCACAAACTTTCCTACGTGGCTGGTTTGAACAGTGATCCTCAGACCTCAGCCTCCTGAGTAACTAGGATGACAGACAGGAGGCACCTGTATTGGCTTTATGTGTGTGTGTGTGTGTGTGTGTGTGTGTGTGTGTGTGTGTGTGTGTGTAGAAGTTGGTTGTAACAAGCAGTGCTGGACCCATTAGTAACTTCTAAGCGCTGTCTTTGGGGGGAGCATGGGCTTTGAGGCAGAGGTATGGGGTTCTGGAAGGGTGAAACGCTTGAAGGGGACTCAGTACCCTTAAATTATAAGAGCAAGGGAACTTTGTGCCCTGGAACTGTCTACTCCCGTGGGCCTGCCTGGTGGCAGAGGAGTGTGGATGGATCTGGAGGTGGGGCCAACAAGGGATGGCTCCCCAGGGGGACAGAGAGCGTGGTCAGCACTTAATAAGGCTTTGAGTCCTGTTAGTATGGGTCGTATTGGTATGCGTCAGACTCTGGGTCTTCTCATCATGACGTCTGATGGGCAAGGCCAACCCTACTTTAAACCTTGACCTGTGTTATTCAGATCTCAGCCTCCTGAGTAGGTAGGGTTATAGGCATGAGCCTCTGGCACTGGGCCTCGGATTCTTTTTGGTATATTAGGGTTGGAAGTCAAATCCTTAGGCTTTCCAGTCAGGTCTTCTTCCATGGGAGTCAAGCCTTTCTGTCTGGCATTTCTGAGATAGAGACTCAATATATGCTCAGGCTTGGCTGGATCATGGTCCTCCTGTGACAGGCATGCACCACCACGCCTGGTCCTCTGTAATTGGGATGGTAGATATGTAGTTCCATGCTCAGTCATCGGTTTAGATGACTGTCCCAAACTCTTAGTCCATAGCATCCGATTCTTGACCACAGTTGAAGGTCTGGGTTCGGCCTGGAACCACTGGTCCTCAGTCTTCTCACAGGACAGTTGTGAGGAAACAAGGGATCAACACAAGGGGAACTCTGGGGCAGGGCCAGCATAGAGGCAACGGTCATCAGATAAGTTTCTTGGCAATTCTGTGAGCATATAACAAGAAGACACCTGGAAAGGTCTCAGAAGGGGCCTGTTATTTATCATGCCACAGGTATGGGATTATGAAACAAAACATGGCTCTTTTTCATTCTTACCCTCTCCTCATGAGGAAGGGAATCTTTCACTGTTCAGCTTTGCAGCTGGGGAAAACGAGGCACAGAAAAGTGGGATGACCTACTCATGACCCCCAGCTGACAGGAAGCTTCGTCTGACTTCTCTGCCATGCTCCCTAGGACAATGGGTGCTATTCAGTCCATTTCTTGTGGTGGGAAGTGCACTTATTGTCAATCGTGGGGTTTGAACTCTGGGACTGGGCACGCTCCACAAGCTCCTCAGATCAAGGTTAGGTCTCTACCACTTGAGGCACAACACCACTTCCGGTTTTCTGGTGTTTCTTTGGAGATAAGCCTCTCACAGCCGTTTCTGCCTGGTCTGGCTATGAACCATGATCCTCATATCTTAGCCTCCTGTGTAGTTATCATTGTAGGCCTGTGCCACAGGCAGCCCGCTTACGTGTAATTCTCTCTCTCTCTCTGTAACTTGTTGAAAAGGTGCTGGAGGAGGTGCCTCAGCGTCCCCATGTGGCTGGGACCCAAGATAACCCTCTTAATCTGGAGGTAGGCTGTGGGTCAGGAGTTTTCTTGCTCAGCCTGTAGAACTAGCTCCCTTAGGTAAGCCCCTCTGTGCCTGGGATAAACTGTTATGGTTACTCATTGTCAGTCTGTCTGGTGAGTACTTCCCCACTACCCTTTGCTAAGACAGTTAAAGGAAAGTGGATGAGGAGGCATCACATTTTCCAACTGCACAGCACTCTCCTGAGCCTCTGATCCTCACTGCCACTATCTGGCCAGACCCTGATTATAAGGAACTGAATTCACTCTATGTCTACTTCATGTTGCTGCAGTGTGTCATTTCGGGGAGTGGGGTGGAGGCAGTGTGCAGAGGAACGACCCCAGGTCGGACACCTCCTGGGGGACATTTGTTCTGTGACAGCGCGAAGTCAGTGTTGTGGATAAGGAGGAAGCTGGCATCAGACTGAGCCAGAACAATGCTCAAAGGTAGGTAGGCTGTTGAAGTATCAAACACACCCAGGTCTGCTTCCCACTCACAACAAGGAGGTGCAATGCAGGTAGCTCAGCATTGGCCCTAGGGAGCTATAAATGGATGGTGACGGTCAGGTGCTAGTGGCTCTCGCCTGTCATCCTGGTTATTCAGGAGACTGAGTTCTGATGGTCGTAACTCAGAGCCTCCCCAAGCAGAAGAGTCTGTGAGATTTTTTTTTTTGGTCCAGGCATGTGTCCTGAACTCTGGGCCTGAGCACTGTCCCTTAGCTCTTCAGCTCAAAGCTAGCACTCTGCAACTTGAGCCACAGCGCCACTTTTGGCTTTGTTTCTTTTGCTTATGTGGTGCTGAAAAATCGAACACAGGGTCTCAGGCATGCAAGGCAAGCACTCTGCCACTGAGCTACCTTCACAGCCCCAAGTCTGTGAGATTCGTATCTCCCATAAACAAACTCCCTCCCTCCCCCGAAAAAAGCCAGTTTTGGTGCTGTGGCTCAAGTGATAGAGCCTCAGCCTTGAGTAAAAGAAGCCCAGGGATGACACTGAGTCCCTGAATCCAAGACCTGGACTCACGAAAAATAAAATAAATGAATAGTGGGCAGTTGTTATCTTACTACCAAAATGGATGGATTCATTCTTCTCTCTGGTACTTGTAGCCAAAGGTAAGGGGCTTCCCTTGATGTTTCTCTAAACCTCTCCTTCTCTCTATTATCACCCTGTCTTCAGTTGCAGGATAGAATTCAGATCATCCCACTTGATGTGACCTTAAGTACCCTTCCTTACCTGCCTTTCATGGGGTGGGGATCCTGGATGTACTCACCACTGGGTGAAATAAGCACCAGAGAGATGGAGGTAGGTATCCTTGAAACTCATACTCACACACACACACACATACACACACACACACACACACACACACACACACACACACACACACACTCACCTAGGCCCACTCTGAATAGCCTTTTCTAAAGATACTTTATCTCCTTGGATTATCTGACCTAGGAGAGGAACTTGATCCCCTATAAATTACTATTTTAACTAGGGCTTGCTAGTTGACACAAGATAAACAGAAGCTCAAAGGAAAGGTTCTGGAGCCTGTCTGGCTCAGGCTCACACTTGACATCCTGGCTCCTCGGTAGGCAGAGATGTGAGGATCAAAGATCGAAGCCAGCCATAAGCTGGAAGGCTGATAAGACTCCTCTGTATGGAATCACCAAAAATCCAGACGTGTTCAAGCCCAAACAAGAAATGGCCAAATTTGTTGCCCCCAGACTGCCTGATCCTCAAGTGCCCTCTCACAGAGTGTGATGCCACACTGGTTCCTGGATCGTGTATCAGAGCCTTCAGAAATTTCGTGGTGAAAGCCAGGCCTTCGCCTTTGTGCGCTCTCAACCCACACCAGCTGGAAGGCAGAGCATGACAAGGCCAACAGCCTGCAGAGCAGAGAAGATCCCCCTCTGCCAGGGTGATTGGAGCGGGCTTCTTAGAGGCAGCACTTGAAAGGAGTTCTTGCTTAACAAGGAGAATGTGACAGGAAGCACAAAGAGAAAAGATGCCATAGATAAAGGACAACATAGGGGAGCGTGTTCTTTCTCGGACAGGGCTGCTGTTTAGAAACTCAGTTAAGATGGGCAAGACTGTCCGAGACAGGCCCAAGGGATCACAGAAGAACAGCTATCCAATGTTGGGATTTTGTCTTAGCTGTAGTGGGCTCACCTAGCACACAGGAAACCCTGGGTTCGATTCCTAGTTCCCGCATACACAGAAAAAGCCAGAAGTGGTACCGTGGCTTGGGTGGAAGAGTGCTCACATCAAGCAAAAGAAGCTCAGGGATAACGCCTGGACCCCGAGTTCAAGCCCCAGCATTTTCAATGTAAAACTGCACTCCAAGGGACCTGGGTGACAGGTAGATGGCTCTGCCCTGTAGCTCTTAGTAGATCCATTCATGCTTTGTGTCTCCTTCTTTGACAAAGAGGATCTGGACACTCCTTCTGCCCTAGGCACCCCTCGACCCAGTTATCAGCAACCCACCCAAAGTCTCCCACTGGGACATGGAGCAGCTGGCCCTAGAAATCCTCAGGTACCAGTTGGGTGTGATGGGGGGATACAGGGCAGGCCTAAGAAGTCCTAAACATCCAGGCCATCCAGAGGAAGCGGATGGGAGCTTAGAAAGGGCTAGTGATGTGAAGGGGCCCCTTTTATGCCTATGGCCCTTCCCAGATTCTGAAGCTCCCTTTGCTGTCTCTGAGGGAGGTAGAGGAGTGTCTAGGTGGTAGTGTCTAGAGGCAGACTAGTTGGAAATTGTAAAGAATGAGACACCATAGGCCATGCGCTGATGGCTCATGCCTGTCATCCTGGCTACTCAGGAGGCTGAGATCCAGAGGGTCTTGTATCCCAGTACAGGGAGGAAAGTCCAGTGAGAGTCTCATTTCCTATCTCCATCTGGAAGTGGTACCATGGCTCAAGTGGAAGATCACTGGGCTTGAGCAAAAATCATCATCAGGGACAGTACTCAAGCCCTGAGTTCAGGCCCCTCATCCAAAAAACCAAGAAAGAAAGACACCACTTGCTTGCCAGAGATGGTGAAGGAGTGGGGTTGCTGTGGTTGGGACACCAGGCTCTGGCCTCAGTGTACACCCATTTCTAAGAACTCCCCAAGTTTGCCCGAGTGTGAATTTACAGCAGGGTGGGCATTGTCTTACCAAGAACTGCAGAGCTTGTGGCCTGTCTTAAGCAGGTGTGGGAGATTAATGTCAATTATATTCTCTCCAACCAAGGAAGACTGGCTTTGGATGCTGGTGTCAAAGTCTGAAAGTGTAGGGTTACATGTGCTTTATGTCCTGACAAGTTGGGTTTCCCCTGGTTGTATAAAGGTGGCTGAAACCGGGCACTGTCAGTGTCTCACAACTGTCATTCTAGCTACTCAGGAGGCTGAGATCTGAGGATCACGTTTCAAAACCAGCTTAAGCAGGAAAGTCTGTGAGATTTTAACTCAAGTGAACCACCAGAAAACTGGAAATGGTGCTGTGGCTCCAGTGGTAGAGTACACACCTTCAGCTGAAGAGCTGAGGGATGGCACACAGGCCCAAAGTTCAAACCCCATGACCGATGACCAAAAATAACGTGGCTGAGGTTTCTTCATAGCGGTGTGTATAGTAGGAAATGTCATGCTGTTTTATGAGCCATTCCAGATGTGTGAGAGGCTCTGAGTTTTGTCAACATTTGGTCTGAGGATGGTAGTGCCATCTTCTCAGAGGTGGGATGTTCAGTTGCTCAAGGACTACTGAGGCCTTGGGCTACCCGTGTTTGTGTGTGTGTGTGTGTGTGTGTGTGTGTGTGTGTGTGTGTGTGTGTGTATTTTTCCCTCATCTTTCTCTGCCCACTTCCTGGATGCTTGTCTGCCTCTTCCTGACCTTGGATGGTGCCCTTCCTCAATAGAAACCTTGTCTATAGCCCCCTATCATTGTCTACAATGAGTCCTAAATTGCCAGAAACGTGCATATTCCAGCTTTTCCTTGGGACACAAGTTCCACTGTCCATATATTTGTCCTCATCCAGGGGATTCTGGGTCAGCAGTGCTGGCTGGCATACGTTTTCTCCTGCCTCTGCGGGGGCAGGGTCAGTCATGCTGTGTCCTGTCCTTTTCTCAGCTGGGCCCCTAGCTGCATGTCCCACTCCCAGCAGGTTGGCAGTCGAGTGGGGGAAGTGTGGTTGCCAGTGGCTCTGGCCACCTCAACCTTGATACCTGACTGAAGGCTCCCCAATAAAGGATGATCTGTGGCTACATAAGAGGTGAGGCCAAGGTGGATTGGATATACTGTTGGATGCCTAGGAAATGTCAACGTACCTTATCGTAGGCAAATCTCTCTTCTGGCCCCAGGTGGGCCTCTCAGGTCCTTCTAGACAATTCTGGATGCCCATAATAGAGAGGCATATACTTTAGATTCAAGGGTCAGGGAACTGAGGGATGAGAGATTGGTATGGCCAGTATCTCAATGTTTTGGGGCATTATTTTTGACCTGGATGAGCTGAGCTAGAATTGGGGGCAGTCCTGAGTCATAGTCACAGTAAACTCTCAAGCCAGATCAAGTGGTTTCTCCCTAAGTCCTTCTTGGGCTGAGGGGTTTGGGCCATGGCAGTAAGTTCCATGGATCCTGCCCCTCGATCTCAACACGGGGCCACAGGATCAAGGGAAGGACACTAGGGATGCTCCTTTGTAGTTGGCCCATGTATGCAGACCTTCATCTGCCTTCCTTCCCCAAGCACTGGTGAGGAAAGCAGGGCACCGAGCCCTCGGACTCCTGGGATAATGACTGCTACAGGCAGCAGCCAGTTGGCTGTGGATTCCTACAAAATTTTCATGAGCCCAACTCAACACCTGTCCAAGGTCTGACTGACAAATTTGTACTCTTGTGATACTCCCGTGAGTGGGTATTATCTGGTGTGACATCTTGCAGCTCCTGCCCCTCCTGGCCCAGAATCGTGGTCTGAGACAGTGATTTACTATTCCGATCCACATTACACCCATGACATATGCCATTCTGATGATCTTCATGCCCCAAGGTTTGATACTTATCTGGTACTGTGGCCTGCTCTGTAGGCAATGGCCTCCAAACAAGGCTGCTATCAAGACTTGTAGGACACCTAGACATTAGGAGACCCTCAGGGGCCCACTGGAAAGTACTTTTCCTAGCGCCACAGAGTAAAGTCCAAGCAGGCCAGATGTTTGTCATAGGGCTAGAACTCTAGGCCTGGGCGCTGTCCCCCAGCTCTTTACCTTACCACTTGCGCCACATAGCAACTTCCAGTTTTCTGAAGGTTCCTTGGAGATCAGAGTCTTCCAGACTTTTCTGCCTGGGCTGGATTTGAAACATGATCCTCACATCTCAGCCTCCTGAGGAGCTAGGAGGACAGGCGTGAGCCACCTGTGCCTGGATGATGTGGCCTTACACCACAGTGGAGTAGGAGCTCCTGAAATCTTTTCTTTAATTTTCCTGTGCTAGTTTTTGGGGCTTGAACTCAGGGTCTGGGCTCTGGTCTCTAAATTTTTCCTTCAAGGTTACCACTTTATCAATTGAGCCACAGCTCCATTTCTGGATTTTGGTAGTTAAAATTGGCAAGAAGAGTCTCATTAACTTTCCTCTCCTGAGCTGGCTTGACCCTCGATCTATATCTCAGTCTCCTGAGTAGCTAGGATTTACAGGGGTTGAGCCACTGGTGGCATTGGGCTAGAAGCTTTTCTAAAGCAAGAGGTTTTCCCTGCGTTTGCCCTGACTCCTCCATGCAAAGGCGTCATGAGGGAAAGGAGTTGTGAAAACAGGTTTCCAAACAGAGGAAATGGCTTTGGGTCCCTGGCGAAAAGAAAAGCTATTCTTCCCCCTGGACGCTATTCTGGGACCCCACCCTCTGCCTTGTGACTCATTTAAACGTTGACCTAGCCTTGAATATCCTGCCAGACTTTTCTGAAGCGATAAAACCTTCATACCATTCACACCACCTATGTTACAACACACCTCAGGACCTTTGTCCATGCTATACTTTGTGCCTGAGGCTCTCTGCCTTGTACCCCATATTAGAACTACTGTGGAATCTTGGCACAGGGTATATCACTTCCTGGAGCAAGTCTTTCCTTCCTTTCTCCATCTTTTTTTTTTTAATATTGAGTTGCTAGAGATGGAATTTGTGCAGGCTGATTGGCAAATGCTCTATATTGGTGTGTGTGTGTGTGTGTGTGTGTGTGTGTGTGTGTGTGTGTGTGTGTGTGTTTGTGTGTGTGTGTGCCAATCCTGGGGTTTGAATTCAGGGCCTGGATGCTATCGTATCCCTGAGGTTTTGTGCTCCAGGCTAGCACTGTACTACTTGAACCACAGCTCTTCTTCTGGCTTTTTGGAATTTTAATTGGAGCAAATTTTCTTAAATTGACTTTCCTGCTTGCAATTAGGATCCTTATATCTCTTCCTCCTGAGTAGCTTACAGGGGTGAGCCACCAGCACTGCCCTCTACCCTACCTCTTACCTATAACCTCGGCCCTCTTCTGAGTCCCAGAAGAATATGTCTCACCAGGCTCAATTTTTTTTGTCAGTCTTGGTGCTTGAACTCAAAGCTCATACTTGGGAGAGACTCTAAACATGTGAAGACTGTGACAAATGTTTCCATTTAATTATGTATCATGTTTCAACACTTAATACAATGTTAATGAAAAATGAGTCAATGTCCTAAATTATTGTGTACAATTTTATAATAGATGTGCAAAATATAATATTATGTGTATAATAATACTAAATACAAAAGTCAATAAATGAATCAAAGAAAAATCAAATACGAAATCAATAATAAAATTCATAATATGAAATTAACATACATATATAAGTATATATCATGTATTACACATGTATAGAAATATTTCTTCCATTGCAGGGCCATCATTCAGGCCCTGGGAACTCTATCCTGAATTTCTTTTCCTCAAGGACAATGAGCTTCGCATTCACCCATGGTACAAAAGGGTTACCTGGATGGTGAGCTCAAAAAGTAGCAATGGCAGAAATACTGGCCCCAGTTCCAAGAAAGTGACTTAATTTTTTTAGTGGAAGCAGTTATGATTACTCAGTTCCATACCGAACATTAAAAAAAGCAGTGTAGAGTTTTGTACAGCTATTCAAACATCCTTCCCTTACCTCCAAAGTGCTTCTCTGAGAACTACATTGTTTTTCTTTTTTTTGTATGTTTTTATTGTAAAAATGTTCTACAGAGGGGTTACAGTTCCAGGAGCAAGATAATGAGTACATTCCCTATTAAGCATTGTTTACTCCTCCTGTGTTTTCCCCCTACCATCCCTTCCCTCCCATCTCCACAACTACCTCCCCCTGCTCAGAGGTCAGTGACTTATTTTTTCATTTTTGATTGGCATGGGGTTTGAACTCAAGTAATGGCAACTCTTCGCTCAACATTTCTACAGAGTTACCAAGACCCTGAGTTCAATTCCCAGGCTAGAAACGAAAACTTGCAGAAATTCCAAACCAGGGAGCTTTATTTTTTTTAATTTAGTTAAATAATTGTACACACACACACACACACACACACACACACACATATATGTGTGTGTGTGTGTATATATATATATCTATCTATATTATATATATGTATATTATATATATATCTATATATCTATATCCATACCTATATCTATATGTATTGATTTTGGCCAAGCATGGGTCTTGAACACATGTCATGGAAATTCTACTTCACCTTGAATCTCCCTTGGCTGGGGTGCAGTCTCTGGACCCATAGCCGATCCTGGGATCCTGAGCCAAGAGGGCTTTCAGGAAGAAAAAATGGTTGGAAAGCACAAAATGTGGCGAACTGTAAAGAGCTGGGATTTTATGAATTTTTTCTTTGGACAGTGACCATCCTGGGTCTGAAAGACAAAGCTGCAAAGTGGACCTGACCTGCCATTGCTGGTGGCTGGCGGGCTATCAATGAAGCCATAGGCCAACCTGTCAACATAGGCCCTGGGTTGAAATCGCAGTTCTGACATCAATCGCAGGAGATCACAAGAGACTATTCCTATGCATATGAATACTGATTGAAAGAGTAGTTTATACATCGGTCTTCTCTAAAGTTGGATGCAGTAATCCTAGAATGCTGATTGAACTTAATTAATAGTTTATTAAGCATGAAAAGAACAATATTCCTTCAATGGCGGTTTAATAAATACCTAAGAGTTGGTAGGAACATAGTGGGTGTCAATCTATCATACATAGATGGCTATGGAACTCTTTACAAATATATATATTTATTTGTATACCTCCGTCTGCCTATCCATGTATCGCTGTTTTGGCCAAACCTGGGGGTCGATCTCAGAGACTGGGAACCACCTGATATCTTCATTGGCTAGAGGCTGCCAAGCTCAATCATGAATTGGGCCTGTTTGGCACTAAGTTCAGATCCTGGCATTGCCAGGCATGATGGAGAACACATCTAACATCTAGAGTTTATGTGACAGGATGTAAACAATGTAATAAATGGTATAGATGTCATCAGAGTCAATAAAATAATTTCTAAATAAATGAATGACACAAGAAATAAAATAAATAACCACACCAAACACAATATGGACTGAACATCTGTAAGGAAGTATAAATACTATCTTTAAAATATCTATAAGGAGGGCTGGGAAGGTGGCACAGTGGTAGAGCTCTTACCTTGCATGCATGAGGCCCTAGGCTCAATTCCTCAGCACCACATAAGCAGAAAAATAAGCCAACAGTGGTGCTGTGGCTCAAGTGGTAGAGCGCTAACCTTGAGATGATGAGCTGAGGGACAGCACCCAGGCCCAGAGTTTAGGCCCACAAGTGGACCCCAAAAAATTGTATAAGGAGTATCTTTTCCAGGCCTGAGACTTGAACTCAGTCCCCCTATGCGGAGGGAATGGCGGGAGATCCTGAGGTACTCATTTCTGGCCTGGGAGGAGTCATGGAATGTGATCAATCTCATCCTTGAATGAATAGTTTTTGCATGATGCAGGTAGGAAATGATAGGCAAGACTTATGGGGTATCGATTATTTGTAAAGAAGTTGATGAAGCATGACAATAGTCATCATAGTCATGAAATGGACACATCAGGAAAGAACCAAGAATCAGTAGTCACGCAGTTTGGATTCCACAACAGGTTACCATCTCTCCTACTCTATACAAATATGTACTTATTTGCATACTTCCTTCAGTTTATGAATGGATGACTGTTGTGCTCCCCGCTGTCCCCTCGGGGGGAGGGGGGGCCCAATCGCAGTTTCCAAAGGATGGTGTGCTCATGTGGACCCATTCGCCACTTAGTCCTGCTAGGCACTGAGTTCAGATTCCCCGCCATGCCAAAAGATTCATCTTGATGTCAGAAGTCAAACATTGCACCTGTTTTCTTTCCTGTGCAAGTCCTGGATCTCAGCTAGGATGGACATTGCTTGGGCCACCCTATGGCCATGGGAATAAGTTGTTATTCATGTCAGCCCAGTTATACCTGTCATCATATTCTCAAAAAAATACACAATACACCCGTGAATAGCATAAAAAAATAAAGAGAATAACTACACTCAATGCACGATGCAGTCCACATACGGATGTGAATATACATCCCATGTTTCAATGATCATTGAGGACTATTTTGGCCTTCCTGGGTCTCGATCTCAGTTCCTGGGAAAGACCCAGCTCCTTAGTGGCTCACAGTCTGGTGTGATCACGTAGACCCATTGGGCAGTTGGGCTTCCTAGGCCCACAATTCGAATCCCAGCACTGCCAAAAAATCACCATGATGTAAGAAGCCAGTCGTTGCACATGTTTTCCTACACTGTGCAAGTTCTGGGGCTCAGCTAGGAAGGAGAATGTATACACAACTCTATACTCATGGGAATAGGTTGTCATCCAGTTCTCCACAGTTATATCTGTCATCCTACACTCAAGGAAGTACACAATACATCAATGAATAAAACACAAAACGAAGAGAATGACTACACCACACGCAAGATGCAGCCCACCCATGTTTGGAAATATATATCCACTGTTTAATTATGAATTTATTACTATATTGGCCCCTACCAGGGCTTCATCTCAGGTCCCAGGAATGGCCTAGTTCCTTAGAGGCTCACAGCCTGGTGTGCTCACTTTGACCCATTCACCAATTGGGCCTGCTAGGCTTTGAATTCAAACTCCTGCACTACCAAAAGATTCATTCTGATGTGAGAAGCCTATGGTGGCACAGGTTTTCCTGTCCTGTGAATGTCCTGGGTTTCATTGAGGATGGAGAATGCTATATTGGCAACTCTTAGCCATGGGAAGAGGTTGTCATCCATGTCAGCACAGTTATATCTGTCACCCCATACGCAATAAAATACACAATACATCCATGACACAAAATAGAAAGAATAACTACACTGAATGCAAGATGCATACCACACCTGTACGTAAAGAGAAATCCTATGTTTTAAAAATGTGGGCTTTTTATTTTGTCCAGTGCTAGGGCTTCAAATCAGGCCCTGCACCAGACCTGACATTCTACTCTTCAAAGATGATGAGTTTCCCCTTCTCCCAAGTGCATCAGAGTTACCCAGACCTGAGCTAAAATCCCAGCACTGACAAAAGATTCATACTGATGTCAGAAGACAGACTTTGTGCCTTTCATCCTCTCCTGTGAAAGTCCTGGGTCTCAAATATGATAGAGAATGCATAGACAACACTGTAACCTTAGGAATAGTTTGTCATCCATATCAGCATTGTTATATCTGTCAACATACTTATTAAAATACACAATATCTCCATGGGTTAGAGACAAAATAAGGAGAATAATTGCACTGAACACAAGATGCTGTCTACACATGTATGTCAATTTAGATCCTATGTTTAAATTATGAATTTCTGACTATAGTGGACCACCCTGGGGATCAATGTCAGATTCTTGGGATGGCCACATTCCTTAGTTGCTCACAAGTTCGTATGATCACCTTGACTGATTGGCCAATTGGTTTTGCTCTGCCCTGTTTTCAGATCCCAGCACTACCAACAAGTGGATCGTGGAGTAAGAAGGAGAGTGTGAAACTTTTTTTCCTTTTCTCTGAGAATGTTGGGGGTCAGGCATGATGGAGAACATTTCTACAAATCTAGGTGTTCTGTCATAGGTCATCATCAATGTAATAAACAGAATGTGTAAATAAATGAATAAAACAAAAGATACAAGGTACAACCACACCAAACATGTATGGACAGAACATCTATAGGTAAGTATAAATCCTATCTTTACAATATATAGAAACACTATGTTTCCAAGGCTGGGTCTTGAATTCAGGACTAGTGAACAGGCCTGACTTTTTTATGTTCATGAAAGGTGATCTTCCCCTTTATCCACATTGCTGCAGATTTACCCAGATCTTGAGTTCAAATCCAAAGCCTGTAAGAATAAACTGTGTGAATTGCAAGACAGGGAGCTAATTTTCTTTTCTCAGCATGGGGCTTGAACTCAGGTTGTGGCAATTCTGCCTCCGCTTAGATCACCCTAAGATGGTGTGCAGCCACTGGACACACAGGTGATTCTGGGATCCTACACCCCCACGTGTTGCAGGAAAAACAATGCACAGAAAAAATGTGGCCTTTTATGTTTTCTTCCTTTGCATAGTGACCCTTCTGGGTCTGAATGACACTGTTGCAAAGGGTACTTCACCTTGCATTGCTGAAGGCTGGCAAACTATCAGGGAAGCCATAGGCCCACGAGGCAACATAGGCCCTCATTTTGAATCCCCGTACTGACACCAACCAATGGCAGGAGGTACTAAGAAACTGGTTCCCATCCAAAGGAATAACACTGGAATTTTTTCAATGTCACAGTTGAATGAGTTGATCGTAAATGATGATCCTATAAAATTAAACAGCATCATTTCAGAAGGCTTGTTGATTTTATTTAATAATTATGAAGCATTAAAAGAATATTCTTACTTACAGGAACACAATAATTTCAGGACACTGAGTGCTTTCATTAATATTTTAAGGATGAAAACAATAACATTAATTACATGGACACATAATAAATACCCAGGAATTGGTAGGAATATAGTCTATATAACTGAATAATGTATAGACATCTCTGGCACTCTATAAACATATATATATATATATATATATATATATGTGTATATATATATATATATATATATATATATATATATTAGCATACTTCCATTTGCATGTCAATCTGTTCTTCTTTGGTTAACCCCTGGGGCTCGTTCTCAGTTCCTGGGAACAACCTGTCACCTCAATTTCCCCCAGGATGGCATGTTTGCACTCACCCATTCATGAATTTGGCCTTGTAGGCCATGAGTTCAGATGTCAGTGCTCCCAAACAATGAATTGTGGAGTAAGAAGCTGATGGTGACACATGGTTTCCTTTTCTGTGAATCTTCTGTGTGTCAGGTATGAAGTGGAATACATATGTAGACCTATATCCTATGTAGTCAATGTTCTATGTGGTATAATAGTCAATACAATAAATGGTCAATACATGAATAAAACAAAAAATAAAATAACTACACTGAATGCAATATGGAGTCAACATATATATAAAAATATAAAACATATATGTAAATTGTACATGAATAGGGGGTTTTCTAGTGCTGGTGATCAATTTCAGGCCTAAGGAACAGACTTGAATTTCTTGACTTTAAGAAGGCAAGCTTCCTCTTCCCACACAGTGCAACAGAGTTACCCAGATTATGAGTTCCAATCCCAGTCCTGGTAGAGAAAAACATCACCTTCATAGTATTTGAGGCCCCATTCTTAGGTATTTCATTATGCCTCCATTTGATGAATATGATTGTTTAAATGTTTAATAAAATATTAACTGAAATCAATCAGTGTCGTGTAATATAATTGTGTATAATTTTATCCTGGAATCATTCAAGAACTGTTCATTCAATCATGACTTACATCACATTCCTTTGGTAATCATATGGACAGGAAGAAGTTTCTTAGGATCTCCTACCATTTGGAGGTGGCATGACCTGGATTCAAATTGTGGGCTCCAGCTCCGGCCACTTCAACCAGAGGATAGGGAACTGACCAGTCTGTCCAAGAATGTCAACAAGACCAATGATTAGGCAGGCACAAGTCTCTCTCAACAGTCCTCCTTGATACTTACAAGGCTGTGATAGGAGGATCCTGGTCAAAGTCACCCTAAGCAGGAAAATTCTTGAGAACCCTGCCCAACTTCAGTGCCAACAAAGCCAGAAGCCTTGTGGCTCTAGTGGAGAAGACCAGCCTTGAGCAAAAGCAGCTCATGAACTGTGCCCAGATCCTGAGTTCAAAGTCTGAGACTGACAACAAACAGAACTACACAACAATCTGTGTAGCCATTCAGTTAAAGCAGGTTACCCTCTTGTCTCCAACTGAATTGGACAGAATTCCCTGGGAAAAGGGCTGGGAGAATCTCTGTCATCTTGACTCCGCCCATGCTGCTTGCTTCAGAGGATTCTGGGCACACCCCCATTCTTTCATGCTTCTTTCTGACCAATGGGATACAAGAATGGTGGCCATGCCCACATTCCATGCTGCCAGGTACCACTGGGATTCCCTATGTTAGTTTACACCACTACCAGCAGTTGAGGAAGATAGAGGTTGCTGAGAGGTGAGGAAGGGACTCGAGGACACCTGGCCCCTCCCCTCCTTTCACACAGTGCCAGGTTTCAAACCCCAAGCAATGTCGTGCTGCCAGCCGGCCTAAATCATCGACCTGGTCCTTGCCGCTTGTCTTCTGCTCTGGGCCCGTATGTCCACAATGCTGCTGCCATCGAGGCTGGCACAAATGGAGCAGCTGTCAACAGCTTCTCCCAGCAGCACAGGTGAGTTTCCGCCCCAACAACAACCTACCCTGGGTCAAACACCCCTCTGGGGGCACCATGACCCCCCTGCTTGTTTCCTCTCCCCGGCTCTGATGAGCCACCTTTCTGTCTTGAGGATTTCTAAGATAGAAACTAAAAATATGCTCTGGCTGGGCTGGATCGCAGTCCTCCTGTGGAAGGTATGCTCCACCAGGCCTGGTCCTCTGTATTTGGGATGGTAGACATGTGGTCTCATGCTCAGTCATTGGTTTAGATAAATTATCCCAAACTCAGTCCATAGCAGCGGATTCTTGACCACACATGAAGCTCTTGGTAGGGCCTCAACCATTGGACCTCAGTCTACTCACAGGACAGTAGTGAGGAAACAAGGGCTTTATACAGAGCGATCTCTGGAAAATGGCTAGACAGAGAGGGAGCAGCCTTCAGATAAGTTTTTGGCGATTCTGTGAGCATATGACAGGAAGATACCAGAAAGGGCTCAGGTGGGGCCTGTTATTAATCATGCAACAGGTGTGGGATTATGAACCGAAATATAACTCTCTTTCATTATTACCCTATCCCAATGAGGAAGGGGATCCTTCACTTTGTTCAGTTTTGCATCTGGGGAAACCGAGGCACAGAGAAACCACGTGACCTAATTATGACCTCAAGTTCACAGGAAGCTTGGCCTGACTTCTCTACCAAGCTCCCTAGGACAATGGGTGCTATTCAGTCCACTTCTTGTGGTGGGAAGTCCACTTCTTTTCAGTCGTGGGTCTTGAACTCTAGGATTGGGCACTGTTCCGGAGCTCCTCAGCTCAAGGCTAGCACTGTATAACTTGAGCCCAGAGTGCCACTTCCAGTTTTCTGGTGGTTCTTAGGAGATAAGATTCTCAAAGACATTCCTGCCTGAGCTGTCTATGAACAATGAGCCTCATATCTCAGCCTCCAGTGTAGTTAGGATTAGAGTTTTATGCCACTGATTCTGTCTCTCTCTCTCTCTCTCTCTCTGTCACTGTCACTCTCAGGAACTGGTAGAATGGGTGCTGTAGGAGGTGGGCCAACCTCCCCAGGTTGCTGGAACCCAAGATGGCCCACTCATTCTGGAGGTGGGCTGTGGGTCAGGAGCTGTCTCATTCAGCGTATTGATACATCTCCATGAGATAAGCCCTCTGTGCCCTTGCAAGACTGTGAGGGTTATTCATTTTCCATCTAGCCTTACTGGATTTATTGTATTCTTTTCTACATTATTTTCTAGCACCTGGCCAATATTATGGTACATAGTTACTGAATGAAAATATAATGTCAAATTAAGAAAGTCATTTAGGGATCTAGGAATGTGGCTTCATGATATGGTGATTGCCTAGCATGCATAAAAGCCTGAATTCAATTCCTCAGTACCACTTAAACAGAAAAACACTGGAAATGGTGCTGTGCCTCAAGTGGTACAGTGATATCCTTGAGAAAAAAGCAAAGAAAACCCAAACCAAAACAAAACCATAAAACATTCAATTAGTAAATGCAAAATAAAGAACCCATACTTGGAATATATAATTGCTCCTGTCATACTGACACCTGACAATAGTCCCTAATTCATGTACTTTCAATTGTATTAGGATATTGTGTTGAAACAAAGTTTTGTTCATTAGGTCACAGCAATTAATGTCATGAATGTGCTTAGATGTCAGGTGAAGATTAATTCTGGAAATTCGAAGATTCCAGGTTTTTGAATGGTCACTGCCAATCACAATGAGAAGGGTAGTCTAAGTGAGATTTGGAAATCTTTTTGGTTATTCATGGCCCCAAAACGGCAGAGGCAAATTAACAGTTGTGACAGAAGAGAAGGAATAACTCCAAAGTTAAGTAATAAATGATAGTAACTAAGTTATACCAGAAAGTTTTTTAGAGAACCATTTTTGGTTATTGAACAAATAGTTATCAACTAGTCTTATACCTCATTACCTTTATCATTCTAAATCTCTTAGGCTACTTCTTAATCTCTGTGTAATAAATGTATCTCCTTCTGTGCTGTTTTATCTTACCTTAACTTCTTTACTTTTTAAAAATCTCAGTCTTTCTATATTTCTCTATGAACATTTCCTGATACTAAATACACCTACACAGATGGCAGAGAATGATTATTGAGGATCCCATAGCTCATGAGTTATTAATGAAACAACGTGGAAAAGGAGGACATATTTATTGTTACCTCAAATTTTCTGAAAAGCTGCAATGCCATCATTTGATTCAAATTTCCATTATTTGTCTACATAGTGTCATTCAGTGCACATAAGGGCAAATATGAGCTGGGTGCTGGTGGATCACACCTGGAATCCTAGCTATTCAGGAGACCAGAGGATTGTGGTTCAAAGCTAGCCTGGTCAGGAATGTCCACGAGACTCTTATCTTCCATTAACCACCAGAAACCCGGAAGTGGTGCTCTAGCTTAAGCAGTAGAGCACTCAACTTGAGCTGAAGAGTTGAGGGAGTGTGTCCAGGATCAGAGTTCAAGCCCCATAACCAACAAAAATTGCAAATATTACCTTAAGTTTTCCCAAAAGGAAGGATAAGATCAATAATCTTCTCAAGGAGAAAAAATAATTTCAAAATGATTCAGTGCACCTACTTATGCTGAGTTATTTAAGTTATGGCTTCTTTGCTAGATATATTCTCTTCCTTTATATATAGTCAAATATTAGCTTTACAATAAGCTTCATCTAATATTTCTTGTTTCAAAAGAGAAGTCTATACAGTTGATGTCACTTAGCTTTCTTACTATCTTAATTCAAAGCCAAACCAGGCAGGATAATCTGTCAAACTCCTATCTCAAATTGAACACCAAAAAACCAGAAGTGGAGTTTTGGCTCAAGCAGTAGAGTACTAGCTTTGGGGGCAGGTGGGCAGGAAAGACAACTGTTCAGGGACAGGATCCACCCTCTGGGTTCAAGACCCAGAACGAGCACAAACTAAACAAACAAGCAAACAAAAATCCCAGATCGTTCTTTGGGACCCTCCTTAAAGGTGTACTGGTCAGAGAAGAGGCTTCTTTTGCTGATCATATTGACTGGATCCTGCTTTTTTGGAATCCTTATTGCTATGGAGAACTCAGTACCAGAACAAAGGAATTGATAACTGACTCCTGCATCAAGAGAATCATCTCAGGCGTGAAATATCCATCCATAAGACACTTTAAAACCTCCATGTCTTTGTTCCTTTACAGGAGAACCCTTTAAAACAACGTTACTTCCTTTTGTTCTATGCTGGCCTTCAAATGGTACATTATTTCTTTTTATAACACTATGAACTAGAAGTTTACAGAAAAAATTTATATGAGTAAAGAACACACTTGAAAAAGCCGGGGACAGAGTTTCCTTCAAGCCTTGGGATACTTTTCTTGTACAGTAAAAAGGAAAGCACAAGGTAACTTGAACTTTGTTATTCCTCTATGTTCCATTCCTCTCTTCGGGTCAGTTTCCACATCCAGTAACAGTTTCTTCCAGTAACAATCGATGGTGCTGCTTGAGGTTTAATGAATGTTTTCTGGCTTCACTGCAATAACACTAGAACACCTATGGACCTGAGGTAACACGTGTTTCAGAGACAACTTAGTAAAGAGAAAATATGAAATTTATATTGCTTATAAATACATTATACATGAGTACATTGAGTTCAAACTTTGTAAGTTCTCTATAAATTAAGGCGAATTTTAAATGGGAAGAAGGTTTTCAGAACATTCTTTTTGTGAGTGTACGTGCTGTTCATTATTTCCCAAGTGTACATGAGCTAACAGTAAGGGAAACAATAGCAATAATAGGAGAAAGAGAAGTTCTGTGTTTAAGTGTAAGGGTTCAATACACTATAGAAGATTCTACAAATAAGACAACATTGAAACAATAAAGCCAAGTCCAGTATGTAGATTTATGGGAGTGATTTACAGAAAGCAAGACACCTACATGGAACAAGAAGTATGAGGCCACTCCCATTCTAAATCATGCTTGCTAATCATGCAACTTTGTAGAAAGTAGAATGGAAGAATAATTCTGTTTCCAATGCAAGTCTGATATAAGAGCATGGATTTAGCTGGAAAAATGTCCATCTTGTGAGAGCAGGGGTTATGCTAGCAATGAACTGGTGGCTAAGATTACATTTCTTTTTTTTCTTTAAAGCACACACACATACACACAGACACACAGACACACACACACACACACACACACACACACACACATATATATATGTACATATATATACATATATATATACATATATATATATATTTGTATTTGTTGGCGGTGGTCTTGGCACTTGAACAATGGGCCTGTGAGCTGTGTCTCTGCTATTCTGCTCAAGCTAATGCTCTACTACTTAATCCACAGTGCCATTTCCACTTTTCTTTTAGTTAATTCGAGAAAAGAGTCTCTGGACTTTCCTACCTGGTCTGGCTTTGAACCTCAATCCTCATATCTCAGCATGAAGATATGTAATGTGTCTGTTCATCTATCTTTACAAGAATTCTTTAGTTAGGGGCTGGGGAGGTGGCTCAGTGGTAGAGCGCTTGCCTCACATGCATGAGGCCCTTGGTTCGATTCCTCAGCACCACTTAAGCAAAAAAGAAAAAAGCCGAAATTGGCGCGGTGACTCAAGTGGTAGAGTGCTAGCCTTGAGATGAAGAGCTGAGGGACAGAGCCCAGGGCCAGTGTTCAGGCGCCATGACCAGACCCCCCCACCAAAACAAAAAGAAAAAGAATTCTTGAGATAAAAATCTGGGCTACAGCTTAGACGTTACCCTCACAAAAATGTTTGTAGTTTAAAAGTTGATACTCCTGGAGAAATAAAACCTAAGAATTTGAAGGAGTCTGGGAAGTTCAGTGTGCATCCAGCCTGGGCATAACACTCTTTGCAACAGTATATAAAATTAAGCAGTCCAAATCTGGATTGGAAGAATGGCTCAAGTGATGGAATACCAGTCATGAGCATGATTGCTGAATAAGAGCTTGAGGCTTTTGCATATATACATACAAACATACACATCCACCCAGAGGCACTTATATGTGCACACACAAATGAAACAACTCTCAGAATGTATAGAAAAGTTAGAAAACAATAAATATATGTCCTGAATAAGACTAGAATCAAGTGATAATTTTTAATATTAGAAAGTCCTCAAATGAACTTCCTTCAAATAAGTTTGAGACTATTACATTGGTAAGGATCAGAGATAGTAAGAGAGTCAATAATCATTATTAAAGGGTTAGGATCCATGGAGGAATGAATCAGAGATCCCGCAGGGGCGTCTGAAAATGTTCATATCCTGTATCAAATGTTAGAACATCTTTGAAAATTGTAGATAAAGTCAAAGTAGTCATTCTGGTGTATAATATCACTGGAGAAGTTCAGAATTGGTAGTCTGTATCTAGATTAAATAAAACAAGAAACTATTGCAGGACAATGTGATACAAGCTTAGAATTCTAGCACGGAGATTAAGACAGGAGATTAGAGAATGGAATTACATAGTTATACCTTACCTGGACCAAGGTGTAAAATTTTGTCTTAGTAAAACAAAACAAACAAGAAATGAATACGTAGTTGGACGGTTGGGCTAATTTTGTCATTATGTTTTGAGAAGTCAAATTTCCTGTTGAAATGCAACTCATATTTAATCCTCACTTGTGTTTTAAGTTTTCTCTTCATTACATAACATTCCTAGATGCAAAATGACTCATGATTCCCATCCAAAATTTGAAAAAGTAAGTTATCATCATTATATTGTATCCCAAAACAATGATGAAGAATTACAAAAGCTTAAGCCTGGAAAAATAGCAAAGTTCGTCAAATGTAGGATTTTGAAGATCTTGCTAAATTTGAATTTAGATTTAAAATAAATATTTTGGTTTTGTTTGTAATTTTATATTCTATAGGATTCTACAAAATTCTTTTTAAGTAGAGTGTTTAATTGACATTCACAAATGATTTTGCATTCTATGTGCCTAGAATATTCTTTCAAGAGAGTTATAATTAGAACTTAGTTAATAGATAATTCCAACAGTTCATGTATAAAATGATAATGTGAAGGTTGTAGACAGAGTTGTCAACAAATTGATGATATTAATTTATAAATTTAGAATAAGAGCAATTTTTGGAGTCTTTGGTATAACATGTTATGAAGAGAATAATCGTGTGACATCTTCTTTCTTCTACCTGTATGTAACACAGGAAGCAATTTCCTTAATTATTTGCTCCTCTATACACTGAGAAAAATGTTAGGTTAGGAGTTTGTTTTTATTTTTGTTTTTGTTTTATTGGTTTGTCCTAGGACTTTTAATCTGGGCCTAGACACTGTCTCTGTGTCTGTTTATGCTCAATCTCGTGCCCTACCACTTCAATCTCAGTGCCACTTACGTCTGGCTTTTGCTGAGAAGTTTATTGAAGATAAGAATCTGGGGAATCTTCCTGCCTGGGTGGACTTTCAAGTCTAATCTTCCAATTTTAGCATCCAGAATTTATATGATAGCTAAAAAAGTATAAATATAAATAATATTTGCAAGTGTTCCGATCTCAAGAATACCAGTGGGGGGAAAATGATGCAACCCAGTTTATTTTGGTGTTCTTACCAGAACATGAATGGCATCACATTAGCAGCATTGTATTTTTTCATAATAGAGATAAGCTATTCATGATATGAATTAAGGGAAGTTTGAGGTGCACCCTAAAAGTTGGAAAATTTTGGGCTAGGATGACTCTATATCATAAATATTGGTATTGGTGGTCATAAAAATAATAGCTTATTGTGATAAACAATTGCTTACTCTTGAAGAATTAATTATTACCGATGCTACATAGTTTTATCCTTTACCAGAATGTGGTTATTTTTCTGTTGACTCTCAATCTGTAACACCCCATTGGAAAATGCATCTATTGCAGAATTACATAACATGCAAGCCAGTATTGTTTTGAATCTCTCAGGTATGGAATCTTCCGAATTTGAAAATGAGTAGTTACTAGTCATTGGAATGTTGACGAACACATATATTCTGTCTTCTTAACAACTTATTCACTTTTACAAGTTTTTGGTTTCCATAGAATTAAACTGTTTCTGCTTTTAGTATGAGAAAATACTATATTCTTTTTTCAAAATATTGGCAAGTATATTGTGAAAATATTGTCTAGTCGGAGAGCATTAAAGTTGATGGTCCTCTAATTAAAAAGGGGTAATTAATTCAAATGAGACACCAAATAGTATGTGTACTATACCAATACAGTGAAATTTGATTTCATGCAGCTTATTTTATAAATTTAATTTTATTGTCAAAGTGATGTACAGTGGGGTTACAGTAATTTTAAGTTAGTGAATACATAACTTGTCAAACTTGTTACCCCCTCCCGCATTTTCTTCAGTTTTCCTTCACCCCAATAGCCCTCACAAGTTGTAATGTACATTTCCAACATATTGTCTTCTGAGTATTGATATTGCATTGGTTTGCCTTTGTCATCTGTCTCACCATTTTGTTGTTCCTCTTCCCTTCCCTAATTAAGGTAAATATATACCCAATACACAGGCTACCAAAATCAAATACAGCAGGCAATAAAGCATAGGGGAAAAACCCAAAAGAAAATAGAAATCACATAGTACATTAAAAACAACAACCGCAAATAAAACTTCCTATTTCCATATCTTGGAGTTCATTTTGCTTAGCATCAGCTTATAAGGTTATGTATATGCATAACAAAGAGACTGGAAAATAATAGTTTCATGGACACTATATCATGAAAACAACATGTTAATTGTTTTTGATGATAAAGGAGGAGTTAAGATTGATGAATTCACGGTTCCAATAAAGGAATTTCAAAAGAGTCTTAAAATTATTACAGGTGGGGCTGGGAAGGTGGCACAGTGGTCGAGCGCTTGCCTTGCATGCCTGAGGCCCTGGGTTCACTTGCTCAGCACCACATAAGCAAAAAGAAAAAAAGCCGGAAGTGGCGCTGTGGCTCAGGTGGTAGAGCGCTAGCCTTGTGCTGAAGAGCTGAGGGACAGCACCCAGGCCCAGAGTTCACCCCACGGCTGGACCCCCCCCAAAAATTATGGCAGGTAAATTTTAATTTGTTCAAACTTTTTAACAACTTAGCCTATTATGAAAATTTAAAATTGCTTGGGAAAATAGGCTTTCATGCAAAGTAATCAATGGAGACTTAGCTGAGATGGAGCAAAGTGGGTGAAGATGGCTCATTTTCACACTAAACAAACAAACCTCAGAAACCATGCTATAAATCCTGTAGGTTGCCTTGAGAATTGTCCTTACCCAGGAAATCTACTCACTGTGTGAAACAAGGTTGTAGTAGAATTTAAATTCAACCTTCTTAAAAAAAAGACATCTTTAAGTCTTTCGCCCACTTATTTATTGGGCAATTGTGAAAGACTTAAAGAGAAACTTCTCTGAAGAAGAAAGAAGGATGGCCAATAGACACATGAAGAAATGTTCAACATCCCCAGCCATAAAAGAAATGCAAATCAAAACAACATTGGGATATCACCTCACTCCAGTTAGAACGGCAAAAAACAAGAACTCTAACAACAACAGATGCTGGAGGGGATGTGGACAGAAAGGAACCTTACTTCATTGTTGGTGGGAATGTAAACTTGTTCAACCACTTTGGAAAGCAGTATGGAGGTTCCTCAAAAGACTTCACATAGAACTCTCCTATGACCCAGCAATCCCACTTTTGGGCATTTACCCAAATGTTTAAAACAAGACCACACTAAAGCTACCAGCACAACTATGTTTATTGCAGCATTATTTACTATAGCTAAGATATGGAACCAACCCAGATGCCCCTCAGTAGATGAATGGATCAAGAAAATGTGGTATATATACACAATGGAATTGTATGCCTCCATCAGAAAGAATGACATTGCCCCATTTGTTAGGAAATGGAAAAACTTGGAAAAAATTATATTAAGTGAAGTAAGCCAGGCCCAAAGAAACATAGGTCCCATGGTTTCCCTTATTTGCAATATCTAGTATATGTATGAGTCAAGCGGAAAAAGTCAGATAATGTGATGTCAGGAAAATGAACCCTTAGATATGTATTTTAATGTTTTTTTCTTTCATGCATGTGTTTCTAATGCATTTATAAGATTATCTCTTTGTTTCTTTGTATGTCCCTCCCCCACATTATAACCCCTGCTTTCACTATATTTGATGTCAGTATAACTTGTGGAAGAGATGGGGAAAAACCAGTTGTTTAAGGATACAGGTGGACGTGTTGCAACAATGAGAAGTACAAGTTGTCATGTCCAAAATGAGCTTTACAACGTCGGTGCGGGGGGGGGGAAGGGGGGTAAGGAGAAGGATTGGGATTGGGGGGGAGGGGGGAGGCTGGGAAGGGATGTGAAGGGTATACAAAGGAGGAGGCTGCAATGCTTGATAAGAAATGTACGCATTATCCTGCCCATGTAATTGTAACCCCTCTGTACAGTATGTTCACAAATAAAATAAAATTAAATTAAATTTAAAAAAGACATCAAAATTTGTGAATTGACTTTAATTAGCAAACAATAATTCTCTGAAAAAGATAATTTGGGTCAATATATTTAGGGAGAAAGTGCCTTCAACAATTAAAGTAGTTATTGGGTTTACACTTTTCTGTTTGTAATACTTTCTACAATGTCTTTGCATGTGAAGCACTGAACTACAGAAAAAAACCTGATTGGATACATTAACCAATGATTTCACATTTCTTAGTAGCTCATATATATAATATCCTTATTAACATGAGATAGTGAAGACTTCCCTTATTACATAAGCCAAAAAGTTTTGGGATCAGAAAATAATTGAGCAAATTGAAAAGGCAAGAAAACGGGTTCTTAGAGGCCCTAGCTAAGCATATTAGCTTCATCAGTGGAGGGAGGCCAAAATTTTGATATATTGTCTTAATATTTTTGCTACCTAAAGTGATTTTACAGAGCCTATTTAGCTCACTACAATTTAGAACGGATTGAATGAAGACATGAAAATAAATTCCACATCCAAATATAAGACTTTTAAAAGAGAAACCATGAAGATGTAGCAGTGGGGAAGGACTTATAGTCCTTCACCTTCAATAGACTTGAAGCCAAGAATCTGTGATTAGTTGGAAATCAGGCAAGAGCTAAGAGGAGGACAGAGCAATAGGACATAAGAGCACTGTCCTTTTGTAACAGACACTGTCATCCAAGGTATGGATGATTTAACTCTATTCTTTTCCATACATCCTTCTGAGCAAATGCAAGACCGAGAGAAAGATGATCTATTGAAATAATTTTGGAAAGAATAACTTCACTGATCCTGATATGGTATCTAGGGAGAAATCTAAAGAGGGAAGATAAAAGTGAAGTATTCTTCGGTTTCCTCTAAGCATCTTGTTAGCAAATTACATCTTTGAGGTTAGAAGGATTGAACCAAAAAGTGATGGAGTTCCTATTTTTGAGGGCACTTTAGACACAAGAAGGCTTTTAAGGTAAAAGAAAAAAGAAAAAAAGTAAAGCTAAATATTTGTGATCACAGCTTCTTGGTCTGGTATTTTGGAGACAAAGTTTTACAGTAGAGATTGTCCTCATTAACATTGATGCTGAGTTTCCGTGGCACCCAAATGAAAGGGGAAAGTTTAATAGACTCACTTGGACAAGTAAACAGCATGATAGAAAAAAATGGCAAATAATATTTATTAAATTACTTTGAACAATTACTTTGCCAGAACGAAGAAGGAAAAAATATAATTACAAATCACTTGACTTAAAATTATGAATAAAAGTAGTCAAGAGAAATGAGAGAAAACATAGAGGACTGTTTTCTCTCCAGTGGAGTAATGGGTTCTTGATATTGTTTCTTCCATTCTGTCTTCACAAGCTATCAAGTGTGGCTCAGGACTGGAGTATCCAGTTCAGGCCAAGAGAATTCGCAGAAGAAAATATTTGCAGCAGATGTAGGTCATTTATAACCTTAGACAATCTATTTAAATCTGTTAAAAATTCTCCTCTACCCTAAACTGCCTACTTTTAAAAGCTTTGTATGCTTTTCCCAAGATTGTCCTTCATTAACTATTTAAAATTTTGAGAGGTCATAATCATACTTTATAGAGATTGCTGTTTGGTTGTGCTTTTTGTGTGTTTTTGTTTTTTGTTGTGTTTTTTCACTGAATTTCAAAAGGTTGTGCAAGTGTGTTACAATTAAAGATGTCCATCTAATTGTCCAATGTTCCGGGATCAGAGTCACTCCTTCTATCATTCTCAACCAACCCCTTCTACAAGATTTATTTCCGATTTACCACGTCCTTTCTCACATGTGCACATTGAGTATTCTAGCTGTACTTGCTCCTTGTTCCATTTTCATTCATTCTATGTCTTTACTATTATTCCTCTCTTGTTTCAACTTCCTGATAGTCATTCTGTTAAACTGTCTGCTAGTACTTTGAAAGGTTTATATACATTCCATGGAGTTTATATCCTGCATATACTTGAACTGATGTCAGCTTATATTTCCATAATTCATTCATCTGAAGTAACAAGTGGAGACATGAAGCACCTAGACATGATTTTATTCCCCTCCATTTGGAAAATTAATCTGTAGTCAACAAGAAAGTTTAAAAATGGCTTAGAATGTATTCCTAACTACAAGTTTTGTAAATGGTGTTGTACAATGGTTTGTGATTATTTTATTTTACATGGGATAATATTTTCTACTACCTATAAGTTTTGGAAAATGAAGAAAATGAAAATTTACTACTGCAGAGGAATATGATAGAAATAGAAGACATATTTTATGTTTGTCAAATCTCTGATGAGTACCCATATTAAGACTTAAAGTCATATTTCTTATTATGTTAGACACATAGGGAAAACATAAAACACCATATGATAAGGCAACTATTCATGACTTTTTTAAATGTACTTATTATATGATGAAATTTACTTTGTTAGCTAATATTTTGGTTTGAAATATGGGAGGCTGATGTATTTAACAAGTTTTCGAAGTCACCTACTGAAAAACACAAATGGTGGGGGGTAGTATTTCTACACTTTAATGAATGGTTGAACCTGTTTGGCCTTAGTGCTGGGTAAATAAATCAACTCTATTGTAACTTGCTCCCTACACTTGAAAAATTTGTAACGTCACTAAATATTATCTACTTGTAAAGTGTTATTTTGGCAAATGTGATTTTAAAAAGTTTATTTGAAAAGGCATATACTTTCAGGAGATTAAATGTAGGTTATCATTTGTTTGAGAATGACAACATTTTTATACTACAGAACCAAGTTTTACTGAAGTACCAGTGTTTTGAAGCACTAAGGATCTTCTCAATTAATGTTTTTCTGAATTATATTTGACTTCTATGTCAAGTTTTCCTAGTCTTTGTAGACCAATTATGGATCTATCATTCCAGGAACTATTTTTTGGCCTGATGATGCTGGACTGAAATCATTCATTAATCATTAGGAGAGGGGTATTACAAATAATCTTGTGACATTTGTGGTCTTGTTCACTCACATGGGATGGTCATCTGAAAATTGAAAGTTTGAATTACTGTATTTTCACATTTTGTGATTTCATCTTGCATTTTAAGTTGCTTTGCATTTCTCAATTGCTTACTGCTAATTCCTGCATTTCAAGGAATTGGGGCCCTGAAATATAGGAAATGAGAAATTGAGATGGGTCTTCAATTACTTTCTGTTGGCATGTTGCATGGGTCTAGGTAAGAACTCTTGCCCTAGTTATCTGATGATGCAGATAACTGGGACCTGGCATCCTAGGACCCGTGGATCCTGTAGAAGAAAAATACCTTTTAGGTATCATATCAGCAAAATTTGGGTATAATCAGTAGGAATGCTTCAGAAATATGTAGAAAAACAGTTTGGGATCAGCAAGTTAAAAAAATAGAGCAGCAGAGTAAAATCCCTTATAGATTGGAGGAAAACAACATTTTTTTTAACATGTGAATTCAGAAACAAAGAACACTTAGAAGGTATCACAGTTTATACCTAAAATATTGTTTTGATACTTTTTATATTTTAATATTTATTCTAATCCTGATTATTTATATTCCAATCTATTTATTGGAATAAATATCAAGTAATTTGTCAAATTATCAATTAATTCCAGTAAGATTCACTGTGTGAAATATAAAATCAGCACATATAAATATAAAATATATAAGTATATATAATATAAGAAAATGTTTTACATTGTTCTGTTGTGGTTAAGGTAACAAAGGCAACTGTTTTAAAATATATTTCCATTACCTTTACCTCAGTGTTTGGTAGAATTAGACCTAAAGATTTACCATTTGGACATGTACAGCCTAGAAGCAAGAGGAAACACTGTGATTAAAACATTACCAATTTAAGGCCTAATAATGAGAAGAAACATATGGACTTCTCCTGGAGCTATGGAATATATTTGGTGATAGAAAATCAGTGGTGTAAGTTCCTGCCTGGTTGGATTTTAGACAGGCCAGGACACTAGGTAATCATGCATATGAAAATTTTTTCACCTTCTTGGCTTTAGCTACTTTTGAAATGGTAGGGATAATAAATAATTATATTTTGACTAAAATACGTTCTAGTCTGAACAGTTCTGTCTGAACTGTTCATCTCTCTATGATCCCTTATAACTAAGATTAGTTTTGCTCCAGTAAGACAAGCTATGCTGTCAGAGTAAGATATTCTGGTTGGTCTGTTCCTACATGGAAGAAGGGTAATGGGTCAGGCAGACATTTGTGCCAGTAAGACCTCATTTGTGACATTTTTAAGCTGGAGAATTTTAGAAGTAGCTCTTAAGCAAGGCTTACTTTGAATCCATTAGCTCCACAAAGCTAAATCAGTTGATAAGTAAGTACTTGAAAAGCCATCACCTTTGGACCTAGCTATAAAGGCTTCAAAGTATGATCAAATTTCAAATGAAAAAGACTTAAAATAGCTATTGACAAACATTGCAAATGTGAACAATTGAACAAAAAATAACAAGCAATTTAGGTAACAATAAGGTTTCCTTGTTACAAATAGGCAACCAAGGATATATGCCTGTCTTAAGATTGCATCATTAACTACTTAAATTTACAGGATACTACATGCTTCAGCAGCACGTTTACCCGAATTACAATGCTCTTGTGCAAGAGCCATGTTAATGATATGAAAATTTGTGAAGTATTCCATATTTTTCATTCTTCGAATGCAAGAAATGAAAAACAGTTATTAAAAAGTTGATTACAAATATACAAGTGTAATAATACATGTAATTCATAGAAAAAAAGTTAGTTTGACATCAATATATTCAATCTTCACCTTTTCAGAAAGGCCTTTACATAGCATAACTTTTATAAAACTTTTGAAATAAGATAACATTGTCATTTTATTCCAAAGAAATAAAATTCCATAAGGACCTAGGAATTAAAGGAATCTTTAACTGTTTCTATATCGAATGCAATCTGAAAGGACACGTTTATTAAGAACCTATATATTATAAAAAAATGTCGAATTCAAAGTATTATATCAAGGAGAAAATGAAACAGATTATGGATATTATACAAACAGAATACTAAATATTTAAAATACAGTTTTTTCAGACAAGCATCAGAAATATCTTTAGTTTCTGTACTACTCATTTCAACAGATAAGTTAAAAATATTTCTTATTAAAAATAAAAAACTCTACAGAAATCATTAGTATACAAACAACTCGAATATATTTTGACATCAAACTCAGGCAATTCACCTGGAAGAATACCATGCAATCCATGAATTTTTAAAGTAAGATATTGTTGTTGTTTTGTATTGTTAAAATATTTTGTATGGACACATAGGATGGACTGGCAATTTTGAAATTTAAGAAACTTAACCAAACCATTAGGACTTTAGAGAACAATTTGTACAGCCTTCCAGAACTTCAAAGAAGTAGTGATACATACTTATTCTTTTGGCAATATCAAATGCAGTTTCTTCCAAGTTGTGCTTCAGACCTGGTTTGATATAATGGTTCAAGAGAAAGAGATCTAGTATAACTTTGCTGTTTTTATTCCCAGGAGCAAGATGCAAGGGGGTCAAGAGGCCTTTAGTTTGTCCATTGGTATCTGCATCATGATGAAATAAAGAAACCACTCTAGTATTATTCCATGTATAAGTACTGTGCAGGGGTGTCCAGCCATTGACAATTATTACATGAATATCTACCTGGAGCCACCAACTCATGGAAAATGTCTAAGTGTCCACTGTAGGCTTCTCGATGAAGAGGGGTATACTCATTGTTATCCCTAGTATTCACATGAGTGGCCTTTTTGGAAAGTTGTCTCTGCACTGTAGTAAGGCGATTATTTTCGGCAGACCAAAGAAGAAATTTGATTGAATCCTTCTCCATTTTTTCTTGCAATTGATACCATTTCTCACTTTTTTTTCTTGTTCCTCATCTTCATCAGAATTGCCTAGCCAGAAACTTTGAGTGCCAGTGAGAATGAGGTGTCCATGTATTTCCCCAATAGTTCACATTGGATGAACTGGTCAAAAAAATCCGGTGAATTTTCTGCATCTGTTTGTTTCACTATTATTTATTTTGTCTTTTATCCTTTTTACTATTCTAAATTATTCTAACTGGAGAGTCGGGAATTGGTAGAGAGCAGAGGAAAGATTTTCCTCCGTATTCAAAGGTACAGACTGAAAATGAGGACCAGTGGTGTCTTCATGTGCAGCTTATTCTAGGAATGAGAAAATAGGAAATAAAACCTTCTATGTAAATTAGTTGGGAAATGGCAGAGCAGAAAGTGAAATGATGCAACCAAAAATATAAAAGCAAAATAAATTAGGATAATTATGGAGCAATCATATTACCTATGTGAACCATGAAAGGGAGAGAAGAAGAGAGAGACAGATGTGCAATGATCTAGCTAGCCACAAAATACATCCCTCTGATGAATTTATAGAGCAATTTTATTTTTTAAAAGAGATGGAAATAAAATTTAAGATCAGATGTCTCCATTGTTTTGAATTATATTTTTATTATCTTAAATACTTGGACAATGGAATTTCCATTCAACAAATCAGTTTTTTTTAAAGTATAATGGATCTTTATATAACTTTTCCACACCCTTCCAAACCTCACCCCACCTTAATTTTTCCTAGTTTCATACTATGTACATTGAATATTATACTTTCCCTCTCTTCCTCCATAACTCTCTTTATTCCTTCCTTTTGACTTCCCCTCACATCTTCCAAGTGATAGTTTCCTGATATATATTTTGTTGGATTAAAAGTTCACTTTTATAAGAAATTACACCTTTGAAATACTCCGCCGCAAATAGCATGCTTTGGTTAATATTTTTGTGTAAACTTGTAATAAAGTTCTAGCTTCCAAATATGAGACAGAACATGGGTCCTTTGTGTGTCTGGTTCTGACTTAGTTTAATTGATATAGTTTTAGATCTATCCATTTTGTTGCAAATGATGTAACAGTCTTCATAATGGATGGATGCAATCCAATTTTGTATAGGTGCCACACTTTCTCCAACCATCACTCCTCCAAAGAGCATCTGGGCTGTTTCTGTAACTTGGTGAATATTGCAGCAGTGAACATGGTTTTGAAAGTGATTTTACTGTAACTTTTTGAAAGAATTCATCACTGCCTTTATGGGAGCAATCCTCTAGCCAGTTTTCCAGAATAAGCACATCCCTCCCTTCACCTTCATCACAATGTATTGCAAGTCTTTAGAAACACAATTCCTCTTACAGGTCTCAATAAGCTAAAAGCACACTGTGCCCATATTCTTTCAATACATTATTTCATAAATGTTTATATAATTTAGTGAGAACCTTCTATGTACTTTCCTAATGTGGAAATGAGGGACATGACAGAGTAAAAGTAAGAAATATGCAATTTAATTAGGTATTATCACATTTAAAATCATTTTCAGCTCTAATTCATAGCCTCACATAATATTATTTTAATCTTTATTTGATTACTTCAACTAACCCGTAAATTATAACAAGTGAGTTAAAAGCAAAGACAAAAAGTGTGGCTTGATTTTGACACTCATGTGTGAGGTTGCACAATATGGGCAAATAAATTGATAGGAATTAATACCTCTTATCCATTTTGTTAACGTAGAGATGGTTTTCCCAAACTTATTCTCGCAATTCGTATTCCATTCAGCAACAAGAAACATGTGATAATTTCCTTTGTTTTGCTCCTTATTAACTTTTGTTTCCATTTTATTTTATAATAGATGGTTTTATAAATCTACTGTAGATACAAAAATATGTTAAAATATTTCTATCCATATGCATTGATATATATATATATATATATATATATATATAAACACACACATATATTACACAGGTTATAATGATAATGAATAACTTCAGTAACTGTACAATTTACTAAATTATTATACTGTCGGCGGCTATTGCCTGGCATCCTGGTTGCTCGGGAGGCTGAGATCTGACAATCATGTTTTGAAACCATCCTGGACAGGAATTTCCAGGAGCCTCTTATCACCAAACAACCAACAGAAAATCAGAATTGGAACTGTGGCTCAAAGTAGTAGAGTGGTAGCCTTGAGAGAACAATCTCAGGGACATCATCCAGGCTCGTAATTCAAGAAAAACAATCTACGCAAATAAAATCTATTCAATTTACACTTGTGTAAGTAAAATATTTCCATCACTCAAATGCACAACCATGCTCATTTGCAAGGTAACTCTGTTTTCTCTAAAGTACCCCAAAACATTTTCACTTAAGTTGAAAGCTTTGCACCATGGGTTCATTCTCTCTCATGCATTTTTCCATTCAAATACTCAAATCTCAAAATTATTCAATTATTTAAAATCATAGCTTTTTACTTTAATACCCATAATATTAAAGTTTGAATTGAGTGTCTTGTGCCCCCTAAATGGGTGTTCTTATCACTTTGTCATGTCTCCAGCCCTAAATTATCCTGATTATCTTTCAGATACTTGTGTATGATCTTGGGCTCAGTCCACGTTATGTTATTCTTCCTGGAATTTAGAATAACAGGTGCATGGCATTGTGTATATATCTTTCTGTCCAGTCTGGGCTTTAACCTCTATCCTCACAAGAGTAGACTCCCATGTAGTCAGGATTTTCATAAGCTTGTCATAGCTGATGTTTTTTTAAGTATTTTATTTCCTGCAAGTTCTTGAGTAATGAATTAATTTGTTTCCTTGGGTTGTTTTATTTCATTTGAATGTATGTGTTGAGTTGTTCCTCACTTTTCCCTTTGTTTCTTTCAATCAAGTTCTTACCTAAAGTTCTGAGAAACCAATTCTTATTTTTCACGATAGTCAATGTGAACATGCTGCATTCCAAAGCAATTTCAATAATATTTAAACACCTTCATATCTATGAATGGTATATAAATGATAAGTGCTGTGAAGGGTCTTTTTATTTTCACAGCAGTCTTTGTCATACACAGACAGACCATGAAACTTATGAAGATAATAAAACTACAGATGCTAGCAAGGAGAAGGAAAACCTATTATTAATTGTTTGACAGAGGCTTCCTTTCTAGTGAAAGAAATACGTTGCTTGATGCAGGATTTCACAAAATTATATTGCTTGGAGGAAGCTAAACAATCATCTAATTCTACAGAATTGAGGGAGATGAATCGACCTTCTGAATAATTTACATTTGGGTCAAATAAAAGCCTGCTTCCAAAAAGAGAGTTGACTTTAGAGAAACAAGATGAGTTGTATGTAAAGAGGTTCTTAGCTGATTTTGTTAATTTGTAAACTAATACTGGGAAATAGATTACAGCAAGGTAAAAAAAAAAAAAGAACTTCGTATTGAAATACTCATTTGTGTGTGTGTGTGTTTGTGTGTGTGAGAGAGAGAGAGAGAGAGAGAGAGTGTGTGTACACATGCACGCATATACACGCAGGGGCATGTGCAAGTGCTCATTCATTCATTCATCATTCCTGAGGCTTGATAGTGCCTAGGCACTCTCCCTAAGCTTCTGTCACCGAGGATAGTGGTTTAACACTTGAGCCATTGTTCCACTTCTGTTTTTTTGAGATAATCGCATTTATTTTCAAGATTGGACTGGCTTTGAATAGTGGTCTTCATATCTCAGCCTCCTGAGTAGCCAGCTAAGCTTATTCAGCCTCTAAGTAGCTAGTTAACATTGGGCCTGTCCTCTATGCTTCAATGCTCTTTTATTCATTCTTGTCCTGAGGTGTTCACATGCCTAAGTAATATATATGTCTAGTTGCTTTAAAAAAATACTCTTACTGCTTGGCAGTAGGGGCTTCTATCTGAACTAACTATTGAGGAGGCTTGAGAACAGAACCCAGGCCAAAAGTTTAGTGGACTTCCTTCTCAATCTATAGCTAGCTGCATTGTATTATTTCCACCATCCTACACTATTTACAGGTTAAGATTGGAAGGACTGCAGAATCCAGGCCAGCCAAGGTAGGAATCTAGACAAGTTGGTTTGCAACTCTTATGCCATTGGTAATGAGAAGGCTAAAAATACAGATCAGGTGCTTGTTCTTGTGGAAAGGGAACCCCTATCCTAAAATTAACCAGTCTAACAAAAACAATACCCCAAGTTGAACACAATTTCTCACAACCAAAATAAGTATATACATTAACATCCAAAACTTACTACAATCTGCTCTTTGTTCTAATATCAGCTTCATCTGATTATCATATGATGTGAAAGAATCGTTTCTTCATTAAACTTATTATATATTTAAAAAGACCTAGAAAATTCTTTCTCACTTATTAAGTGCAAATGAATGGCAAATTGCCTCATTTCTTACATACTTAACTACCACTATAAATTCATCTTATGATTATTATAAATAGTAATATATTCTGATTTATTACTTTAGTTTGTAACAGTTTTTAATCTTTTAACTTTTCTGCTGAAGTTGAAATATTTAAATACTATTATCAAATTATATTACTTGGGTACTTAGGGCAGTTTTCTAAAAAGTTTTTAACCAATGGCTTCTAGTAATTCTGTTTTTTTTTGGGGGGGTGTCTGGTCCTGGAACCTGAACTCTGGGCCTGGGCGCTGTCCCTCAAGGCTACCTCAAGGCTAGCACTCAACCACTTGAGCCACAGCGCCACTTCTGGCTTTTTTTTCTGTTTATGTGATTCTGAGGAATCGAACCCAGGGCCTCAAGCATGCAAGGCAAGCGCTCTACCAGTTAACCAACTACCTAGCTCTCTACAAATTCTTAATTGGTATATTATTTAGTTTATTTTTAATTTCAATTTAATTTTATGGTAAAAGTAATGTACAGAGGGGATACAGTTACTTAAGTAAGGTAATGACTACATTTAGTATGGAAGGAACATTGTTATCTCTTCCATTGATTTTTTTGAACAAACAAAAAAAAACTACTGATGTTTCTCCTGTTGTTATTGACCAATGGATACTTTTCTTTCTTTGTTCATGCATTTTTTTATTATAAAATTGATATACAGAGGGTTTACCGTTACTTAAGTCAACTAAAGAATACACTTTATTTTCTAAATTTCAAATTTTGAACTTCTTTTGTTTTGTTTCTTTAGTGTAATTCTTTTTTCAAAGTTGTAGATTAGTTAATTTAGTTTTGCATAATTATAACACATGTAAATTATTCAGACATATATTTTGCTTTCAAAATAGTTAACATGTGAATATGTAAAAAATAATTTTCTTAAATTTTATATGGTTGGTGAATTTAAATAATTTTATTTTGTTATAGTCCTAAACATATTTGTCCATGTAACAAATGCTGTATTTTCAAGAAGCACATACTTTATTAAAAAGGCCTTATTACCTGGTCACTTTTTGGAAATATTTGTACTTGAATTAAAAAAAAAAGTTTGAGCTAGGCATAGCAATTTGTGGTTTCAAATTTCTAACTATGGTGGGAAGTGTAAATAGGGTTTGTGATTCGGGAGAGATTGAGGAATTATGAGACCTTATCATAAAATTTCCAGAGTGAAATGATTAGAGATATAGCTATCCCTAGCAAGATATAGAGCACTTGGTTATCATCTTCTAAATCTTGAGTTAAAACAACAGTAACATCAATCTTTTGTCAAACTAAAAGGACAAATATTTCAAAATGTTTATTATTTAAAACTTGTTTGTAAAGTTCTCATATCTTTTATTTCTTAATTTTCAATTTACTCAATCTATAAGAATCCAAGTATCTTGTGACTATTTTATTTCTACTAAACTTTTAAATAGTATGAACAATACTATGATTTCATATATTAAAATACTTTTACTATTTGTGATAATTTCCTTTGTTTAATATAATAACAATATTCCAAATGTGTGTATGTGGTGTGCATGTGTGTTTATGTGAATTTTGTGTGTGTGTGCTTTGTGTTTACTTTGCAATGCTTGGGAGATCACACAATTGCTTCACATATGTTAGGCCAATGTTTTACCACTGAGCTATTCTATCAAGTTATAATACAAATTGTATTATAAATTATGACTTTTAAATTTTCATTCCTAGTATGTTTTTTCAAAATTGTATATAAAATGTGATCCATCTTCTATCCACATTAGCAATTGTTATTGTTATTCTTTCTCTTATTTCTTTGAAAATGAATTATATTACTATTACAATTTCTTTACATTGTAACAGCTTTATACAATGCTTTATTTTCTATTTTATTTTTCTCATGTTATCTGACTTTCAGTCCAAACTATCAGGTGGATTAAAAAGAAACTAGATTCAGGACACTTTATTTTTCTCCTTGTCTTCTCTGAAGTCTTTCTTTTTTTTTGAAACAATACCAATGACATACAGCTCCTATGTGGTCCCCCTCTCGCTCTCTTCTGCAGTATAGCTCAAGTCGTTATCATTCAGCTTTATTATGCTGTACTGTTATCTAAATATTATCTCATTCCTTAATTAATTTTAGTTGCATTGAGCAGTCTCTAAAGACATTTTCTATATATAATATCAGGGGTGTGTATTTTCACAAGGTGTGAAATATGAGTGACTATGAAATATTTAGATATCTCTAGAATATTGGTCCACCTGCTCAATAATCTCGTATGTAAATTCAAGGAATACAGGTCAGTCAGAGCAATCTTGTAAAATGGTGTAGCTTGAGCCTTCATACTGGATTGAATAGTATTACCATGTTTAGTAGTGAAGACAACATAGTTCAACTATAAGAACAGACACATAGAATAAGGTAACAGATTTGTCAAAAATAAATTCTTAGTTTTATGGTCCACAGATTTTGAAAAGGATGTTATGATTTTATGAAATAAAAACAGAATCTTAAATGGTTGTATTGCCACTATTGCCTCTCTAGATTTAAAGAACGATCTTAGACTACAACCTCAATCCTTTGTTTTTTTGTTTGTATGTCAGTCATGGGGTTTGAACTCTGGGTTTTTGCGCTATCCATGTGCTCTTCAGCTCAAGGTGAGCACTCTACCGCTTGAGCAACATCAAAACTTCCAGTTTTGTAGTGGTTTATTGGAGATAAGTGTCTCATGGACTTTCTTGCCCGGGCTGGCTTTAAACCACGATCCTCAGATCTCAGCTTCCGAGTAGTTGGGATTACAGGCGTGAGCCACCGGCACCTGGCCTACCTCAAACCTTATAAAGAATGACTATCAAACTAAATGTGAGATGTAAAAACCTATAAAACCTAAATGTAAAAATTCATGACATTGATCAGTAAAGGTTTCTAAAAATTTGACATGGAAAATATTACTGGCTAAAGAAAAGCAAGAACTGGATTATATCAAGTGATAACCTTTCATAATTCAAGGGACACTATAACAGAAATGAAAACATATCCAACAGAGGGCACGTATTTGTTAATGCTACAATGTTAATGCTACAATGATTCTGAAACTTAAGTATTTTTATATCTTCTAATCTATATAAATTTTTCCTGAATAGGATATTTCTTTAAAAAACATATGTAAATCAATAGCCAGTAGGAGGAGCATATGAATTAAACTCCTTTTTAGTGTCTAAGAAATAATAAAAAGAAAACTCACTAGTATGACCATAATATAAAAAGAGGAGGCAAAATATAGTAATGCATTTGTGGAGAAATTGATATATTTCTCATTGTGATCGATTTGTATAATACTGCAGTCATTTTAGCAAACAAGTTTTCAAGCCTTCAAAAGGTGAAAAAGAATTGTATAGGATCCACGCATTACACTTCTATGAATGTATTAAACAGAAGTAAAAAACATTTTTGGACAGAGAATGTAGTTTATTGACAGTGAACTTGTATAGTATGTGTGAGACCCTGGACATGATCCCCCAAATATAGAGGATGTATGCTGGGCAAATTCCGGTAACTGAATTTTATATCTATTTTATTGTCTGTTCTAAAATTTACAGCATTTCTATTTGAAGAAATGCAAGTTTGTGAAAACTAGGCTTTGAAAACCTATGAAGGTACAATTTACTTCCAAAGCACTAAAATGTATACAATAAAAGGTGATAATATATTGTAAGTGAAGTACATGTCAGGAAAAAAAACTATTGTTAAAACTTCTTCACACAATGCAGAATAGCTAAAAAGATGTTTTTGGTGTTGGCTAAAAACTCTTTCTAAACTACTGCATTTAAAACAAAGATGTGGGGCTGGGAACGTGGCTCAGTGGTACAGCCCTTGCCTTGCATGCTCAAGGCCCTGGGTTCGATTCCTCACCACCACATAAGCAAAACAAAAAAAGCCGGAAGTGGGGCTGTGGCTCAAGTGGTAGAGCGCTACCCTGGAGCTGAAGAGCTCAAGTGCCCAGGCCCAGAGTTCAGGCCCCACGACCAGACCCAAAAAAAAAAACAAAACCAAAAAACAAATATGTGATTTCTGTTTATTTTGAAGGTATTTTGTCCGTTTGAATTTATACAGAGATAACATAATCCAAAAGTATATGTGATAACTGGAATACCTATACCTAGGAATTATGCATCACTTCTAAGTAATTTATTTTTATTTTTTTATTGTGAAAATGCTGTACAGAGGGGTTACAATTACATGGACAATTTAATGAGTATATTTCTTATCAAGCATTGTAGCCTCCTCCTTTGTTTCCCCTTCCCATTCCTTCCCATCCTCCCCCGCCACGCCACCCAATCCTCCTCCCTACACCCCCCACCAAAGTTGTAACGTTCATTTTTTGACATAAGGACTTGTATATCTCATTGTTGCAATGGGTCCACCTGTATCCCTATTTCTTTCCCATGGTTTCCCTTATTTGCAATATTTAGTATATGTCTGAGTCAAGCAGAAAGTTCAGATAAGGTGATGTTAAGGAAATTAACCCTAAGATATGTATTCAAATGTTTTTTTATTTCATGCAATTGTTTCTAAAACATTTATAAGATTATTTCTTTGTTGTTTTGTATGTCCCTCCCCCACAGTATAACCCCTGCTTTCACTGTATTTGATGTCGGTATAATTTGTAGTGGGGAAGGGGAAAAACTTCTAAGTAATTGAGAAACTTTTCTGGAAGAAACTTTTAGGAAATGACAGAAGACATCTATGCATCTGCATTTTATGAAAGTCATATGTTACTTGCTCAATCAAATGGCTTATCTCTACCTTACTAGGAAAAACGTATTATCAAGATAAGAGCCAAAAGCAGTGAAAAGAACAAAATACACAATCATCTTGATTTATTTGTGAAAGTAACAAATGAAATAAAACAATTCCACTCAAGCGACTCCAATATTAGTATATGTGAAGATATTCCTGAATGCCAATATCCATTAAATTTTTGGAATTTTAATTTCTACTAACATATGAAAACTAGAAGAAGAAAACATAGACTTAGAGTGAACCAGCCTTGAAATCGTTTTCTTAATTGTTTTGAAATTACAAAAGAATTGAGACTCCTTTGCTTTGGAAACCATTTAAAAATATTTATCAAATGATAATTCAAATACAAAGCAAGAGTAATTTTATATAATCATTATAAATATCATTTTATTACTTTTGTAAAATAGAATAAAAAAAACCAGTCCCAATATATGACCTACCTATCATTATTATTAACTTGTAATCATTACCTAAATATCTTAAACAATCTAAATAGTCATGTCTTTAACATAGACTTAAATATTTTATACTTTTTTACTTAACATTTTTCAGGGGTATGTATTCATGTTTCTAAGAAATATTCACAGCAGTTAAAAGAGGCTTTTGTGAAATTAATGTGATACAATTGTTGTTGTGGGTGTTGTCTGCAAGGCCTGGGCATTGTCCCTAAGCCTTTTTATTGTCAAAGACAACACTCTATAATTTGAGGAAAAGAGCTAATTCCTGTTTTTAGTGGTTAATTGGAGATAAGAATCTAACAAGTACTGTTCGGTCTGGGCTAATTTCGAAAACAATTCTAAGATTTCAGCACACAGAATAACTCATATTATAAGGGTGAGTTACCGGCACTTGGTTTCATGAAGTTATTTATTAATTATAATTATGTTTTAAGATGTTTGTTTCACTATGATGTATACCATTCTGCAAATAAATTTAGATATATGTATATATTTCTGATGACAAATAATCTCTAAAAATGAACTATTCTACACATAACATATATATATATGACAGACTCCCTCTAAAACATTTATGTTAGTATTTTTACCTTTTTCATTTCAAAGATATACAGTCTATTTTTCTAAAAGTTTCCTAGAATAAAATAACTAATATTTCAATATAAAGTAGAGTCTATTACTTTCAAGGGAATTTTAGGTATACATATGATATTGTAGTTACATTTACAGTATATTACTTGAAAAGGTTCTGCCCAAACTCTTAAATATTTGTTTGTAGTTAAGGAGAGAGAGGAAGTTAATTAATACTGATTAGGAATTTGCAATGCTTCAAAAAATCTATTCCATAATTTGTTATAAGCACACAGTCAAGTTACCTGATATGGTTTAGTTTTTTTGTTTATTTATTCAAAATTTCAATATGGATCCATGCACAGTGGTAACATTAAAATTATTAATCAATAGACAAATAATAGTAAAATCATAGACACATATCCGACGTTCAATAATTAGCACTTATGATGCTAATAATAATTTGGATGGAGTGTAGCCTAACAATGACGATGTTGTGATTGAAAAGAAAAAAAAAAACTTTAATTATCTTTGAAGCTAAATTTCCCACATTGAGTGCATAGTTATAAACAGCGTTGGATGACATACAATAACAAGAGGAAGGCTGGGAAGGTGGCTCAGTGGCAGAGTGTTGGCCTTGCCTACATGAGGCTCTGGGTTTGATTCCTCAGCACCACATAAGCAGAAAAGGCGGGAAGTGGCACTGTGGCTCAAGTGGTAGTGTACATTGAGCTGAAGAGCTGAGGGACAGTGCCAGGCCCAGAGTCCAGGCCCCATGATGAACCAAAAAAAAAAAACAAACCAGAATAAAAAGAGGAGAGTTTCAATATCAAGAAATACAATCACATAAACAGGTAGAGACAGTAAAAACCCTAATGTTATGCCAGCAGTCTTTCTAATGTATACTCACTGTTCTTGGTGATATTATTTTCTTATAAATAAAATCTATTATTTCCATATTTTGATGGACTAAGATGTAGGTTTCAACTTAATGTGATTAGTTCAAATAACTTTCTCATATAGACACTACTCAATAACCAATGTTTCCAATGATATATTAAGAGTATGTTCTTCTCTACAGCTGTTAATACATGACACAATATACATAATACCACTTACTTATCTGCAGTTACCATAAAAGGACACAAGCTGCAGAGCCAGGAGTTAAAATTTATTTTTATTTCTTCATGAAACTATTTCTGACTTTATACCAACAAACTGAATTTGACTCTTTCCTTATTTGTAAGCTAAGGTAGAAAATGTAAGGACTGTTTACTTTCTTTTTCCTTGCTCTAGAAGTCAATATTTATATTCTTCAATATTTCTAGTAGATTACATCCATTTACAGATGAGAAATATAAGACCAACAGTCAATGTTGTGAGTAAATAATGGTACTAGAATTTTTGTCTGAGTTCTTCACTCTGTGTGCTTACAAGGAGAGCCATTTGGTGATGGAGAGGACCAATATGAAAAGACTATGGGGAAAAATGCATACTTTGTAAACAGTTGTTTTAGGACTGAGTGATTGGTGATGAGTATTTGCAATAGGCTGGTGTCAGGGGTATAAAAAGGAGTACATAGAAATTACATTAGTTACAGAAACTGAGAAAATCTTGATCGTTCATCTAATGGATGGAGGTAGGGTAAGAGGAACTCTAAAGTGTTTCCACATGTCTGTCTCCTAACTATGTTAGTTACATTCTTGATGATAAGGACTACAGGTGGAAAAGATGGATTTAGAGGAAAAAACTCTCTGATTGTTCTAAGGTTTATGTAAACAGATGCAAAGATAGGTCTGTTTGAACATCATCAAAATATCCACGAACATGAATATGAAAAATAATAATAAAATCAGGGACATTATTAAAGGGAAGAGGAAAAGGAAAGTTCTGCTGAAAGTGTGAACAATGTGAGTATCAGTGTGGATAAGATTGGAGGAAAGAGATAAATAAGGAAACAAAAAAGTAATAAACACAGATTTACAGAAGAAAAGGAAGGAAAGAATTTTCAGGAAGATATTGAAGAAAATCTACTATTTGGATTTGAAAAGTAAAAGGACATAGACAAGTTCAATAAGAACAGTGTTTTGGTGAAAGTCATATTAATAAAATGTTGAGATATGAATGTGAAGACATAAAATTCTGGATCCATAAATTCAACAGGTCCTGTTGATTCTAAATGTTGGGAACAAATGCTTTTATCCTGACCTTAGAAATATTATACAGATATAACTCATGAACTTTTTTTAGAGGTATTCTCTGAACATTTTTGAAAACTTTATTTAGCCAGGAGATTATAGATTGAACTAAAACACAGACAAGTCTACTTTGTCCTATAGTTCCAATTATTGACCCATCTATCCATATCAGTTTGGGATGTTATTGAAATATATTTAGATATGTTTGGATATCTTATCAGCCTACTCATTATAAATGTAGGACAAGTAACACCAAGTATTAGATTGCACATACAGCTTTACTGATGTGACTGAAGACTCCTCGAATTGATTCTTCTTTAAAATAGAAAATTCCTCAATCGCCATTGACAGATCATAACTGGTATCTTTTTAACTTGGAAGTTATAGATTATATCATTTTATACTCTAACTAGGGACAATGATCTGCTGTCAGTTATTTTCTTCTCTTACCCTTCTTTTTCCCTTCTACTTACATAATTATTCTTTAAAGAGACATAATTGAGCTTGCATTTCTAAATTCTTCAAAATTATCTGAACTAATTCATACTTCTGGCAGCCTCCTATATCTTTCTCAAGGTAAATATTTTTTCACTACCATTTTTATCCTATATGATATTGGATATCTTCCTGCCTAATTCAGTGCAAGATATACATTAGACTCATTCAGATATCTTAACAATTGTACCACCATAAAATACTATCTTACTTGGAAATCATGACATGAGTATATCTGGTGAGTTGGCATCTGTCATTTTTGAATGGCTTCAAGTGATACTTACATGCAATCATGTTTTAAACCAATATATCACTCATTAGATGAACGAATTGACAAAATGTGGTTTATATATGTACGGAGGAATTCTATGCTTCCAATTCATAAGGAAATGGAAAGACTTGAAAAAATCCTAAGAAAAATAAGCAAGACACAAAGACAGATTCCATGGTTTCCCTCATTTGTAATAATTAGGAAATATCTAGGGTAGTCCTAGCAGATGAACAGAATGGCTCAATAGCTATGCATAAATGAACACAAAAAAATGATACTGAGCAAAATAAACTCCTAGATATGGAAAGAGAGGTTTTTCTTTGTGGTTGTTGTTTTTAATCTACTATGTGATTTCTTTTTTCTTTTGTGTTTTCCTCTATGGTGTGTCCACTGTTGTATTTGATTTCAGTATATATATATATCTTCATTTGACAAGGGAAGTGGAACAATAAAATGGCGAGACAAAGGACTAAAGGCAAATCAATGCAATAGCAATACTCACAAGACAACATGTTAGAAATTTACATTATGATTTGTGAGGAGTATTGGGGTGAAGGAAAAGTGTGAGAAAAATGAGGGAGGGGTAAAAATTTTGACATATTATGTATTCACTAACTTACAATTACTGCAAGACTTCTATATATCACCTTGACAATAAAATTAAGTTAAAATGAGCTGCATAAAATATAATTTCACTGTATTGGTATAATAAATATTATTCTATGTGTATTACCTTTTAAAAAATGAACATTTTGCCTGCTAATTTGAATTAGCTCTTTCTTTATCGGAGGGAATTCAACGTGAATGTTTTCAAAGTATACAATATTTTCAGAATAGACTTGCCATTATTTTGAAAAAAACATTATTTTAGTATTGTCTCATACTAAAACAGAAAACAGTTCAATTCTATGGAAACTCCTAAATTTGAAAACTGACTAATTGTTAAGAGGACAGAATATATCTGTTCCTCAACATTCCTATGACTACTAACTACTCATTTTCAAATTCTGAACATGCCATACCAGAGACAGGCTTGGCTTACTTTTCAATATAATTTTTTCCAAGTTTTTCCATTCCCTAACAAATGGGGCAATGTCATTTTTTCTGATGGAGGCATACAATTCCATTGTGTATATATACCACATTTTCTTGATTCATTCATCTACTGAAGCACATCTGGGTTGGTTCCATATCTTAGCTATGGTAAATAATGCTGCAATAAACATAGATGTGCTGGTAGCTTTAGTGTGGTCTTGTTTGTAAACATTTGGGTACATGACCAAAAGTGGGATTGCTGGGTCATAGGGGAGCTCTATGTGGAGTCTTTTGAGGAATCTCCATATTGGTTTCCAAAATCGTTGAACAAGTTTACACTGCCACCAAGAGTGCAATAAGGTTCTCTTCTGTCCACATCCCCTCCAGCATCTGTTGTAATTAGAGTTCTTGATTATAGCCATTGTAACTGGGGTGAGGTGGTATTTCAATGCTGTTTTGATTTGCATTTCTTTCATGGCTAGAGAGTTTGAGCATTTCTTCATGTGTTTATTGGCCATCCTTCTTTCCTCTTCAGAGAAATTTCTCTTTAAGTCTTTAGCACACTTATTTATTGGGCAGTTGATTCTTTGAAGATTTGTTGTTGAGGGATTTAATTTTTTAAGTTCCAGGTATATTTTAGATATGAGAACTTTATCCATTGTATGGCTAGTGAAAATCTTCTCCCAATCCATGGGCTTTCTAGTGATCTTGCTAGCTATGTCCTTTGCCAGGCAGAAAATCTGCAATTGCATGCAATCCCATTTGTCCAACCTTTTTTTGATTTTTTTTTGTGTGTTTCTGGGTTTGCATTCAGAAAATTTTGGTCTGTACCAAGGAGACCTAGGGATTTTCTTATTCCATCCTGTAATGTTCCAATAAATACCCAAGAGAAATATCTGTAGGTAATGGTCTCCAAACAGGCTGCTCTCAAGACTTGTAGGAGATCTAGGTATTGGGAGACCCTCAGGGGCCCACTGGAAAATACTCTTCCTAGAGCCACAAAGTAAGACCAAGCAGGCTAGGTGTTGGTCATGGGGCTTGTACTCTGGGCCTGGGCACTGTGCTCCAGCTCTTCAGCTTACCACTTGAGCTACAGAGCCACTTCTGGTTTCTAGAGGTTCCTTGGAGATCAGAGTCTCCCAGACTTTCCTGCTCAGACTGGCTTTGAACCTCAATCCACACATCTCATCCTTCTGATGAGCTAGGAGTACAAGTGTGAGCTACTGGGGCCTGGCTGATCTGGCCTTTCACCACAGTGGACTAGGAACTCTTGAAAGCTCTTCTTTACTTTTTACGTGCCAGTACTGGGGATTGAACTCAGGGGTCTGGGCTCTGGTCTCTTAACTTTTTCCCTCAAGGTTAGCTCTCTACCAATTGAGCCACAACTCCATTCCTGGCTTTTGGTAGTTCATCGGCAAGAAGAGTCTCACTAATTTTCCTCCCCTGAACTGGCTTGACCCACGATCTCTATCTCAGTCTCCTGAGTAGCTAGGATTTACAGGGGTTGAGCCACTGGTGGCATTGGGCTAGAAGCTTTTCTTAAGCAAGCATTCTCCCCTGCATTTGTACTGACTCCTCCAGGCAAAGGAATTCTGTGGGTCAGGAGCTGTGAAAAATAGGCTTCCAGCCACCAGAAATGGCAGGGGTCTGTGGTGAAAAGCCAAGCTATTCTTCTCCTGGGCCCCCTTCTTGGACCCCAACCTCTGCCCTGTGAATCAAGTACAAACCTTGGCCCAGCCATGAATGTCCTGACAGACTCTTCTGAAGCCACAGAACCTTCATTCCACCCACACTACCTGCTCTACAGCACACCTCAAGACCTTTGCCCATGCTGTACCTTCTGCCTGAGGCTCTCTGTCCTGTATCCACATCTTAGAACTCCTGTGGAATTTTGGCATTGACTATAGCACCTCCTGGAGCAAGTCTTATCTTCCCTTATCTCTCTTTTTTTAAATAATGAGTTGCTAGAGATGGAACTTGTGAAAGGTGACTGGCAAATGCTCTATCATGATGTTTGTTTGTGTTTGTGTGTGTGTGTGTGTGTGTGTGTGTGTGTGTGTGTGTGTGTGTGTGTGTGTCAGTCCTGGGGTTTGAATTCATGGCCTGAATTCTATCCGATCCCTGAGCTTTTGTGCTCAAGGCTAGCACTGTACTACTTGAACCATATCTCTACTTCTGGCTTTATGGATGTTTAATTAGAGAAAAGTGTCTCATATAGACTTCCCTGCTTCCAATTGGGATCCTCAGATTTCAGCCTCCTGAGTTGCTTACAGAGGTGAGCCATCAGCAGCTTCCCTCTACTCTACTTCTTTCCTATAACCATGGCCTTCCTATGAGTCCCACAAGAATATGTCATACCAGGCTCATTTTTTTTCTTTTTGCCAGTCTTGGGTCTTGAACTCAGGGTCTGGGTATGTTCCTGATCACCTTTTGCTCAAGTCTAGCACTCTATCACTTAAGCCACAGTGCAAATTTTGGCTTTTTCTATTTCTTTGGACTGAGGAATTGAACCCAGGACTTAGTGTGTGCTAGGTAAGCACTATACCACTAAGCCACATTCACAGCCCAAGGCTCACTTCTCATGGGAGTTATGAGGGTGGGATTTATTGGCATACCCCTTTTGGCATAGAAATTGCTATTTAATATCTTTGCCAAGATTTGGGACCAGCCTGAGACTTGGCAATGACGAATGATAAATGAGTGATAGCCACCAGGCCCCAGAGGTCTAGACTCATATCCTACAGAGGGATAGAGACTATGGAGCCAGAAACTTCGACAACTCCTACAGTCTAGGAACTGTGGTCTCCCTGGAGGCAGTGGCTGGCTGCTACGTGTCCCGATGGTAGACTTCAGCCAGAATATAAGGCTTCAATTTTTAAATGGCAGAGAGGGATGCTTTGGTCAAGTTGCAGGTTCAGACTGAGGACTCTTCAGGGCTTTTCCTAGCTTGACCAGGTTGAGGGGCTGGCCATGGCAACCTGCTGACTGCCCATCATCCATACATCATACATCCATATACAGAGACATGGAGTTATTGCCTCATTTGGGGGGGGGGCAGTTCCAAGTTTTTAATATGAGCCTAGGCCCTGTCCCTGAGCTCCTTTTGTTCAAGGGTAGTGCTCTGCCCTTGAGCCACAACTCCATTGATTTTTTTCATGTGATATCTTAGAAATAAGAGTCTCAAAGACTTTCCTGCCCCCGCTGAATTCAAATTGGCAATCTCTACATCTCAGCCTCCTGAGGAGCTAGTATTACATGCATGAGCCCATGGCTCCTGGATTTCTTTTCTTCTTGTTGTTCTTTTTTATAATTGTAACAATCTGAAATCTTTATGGTGTCATTCCAATGGTTTGCATTCAAAGTAAACTACCCAGGCCTGGAGTTCAAATAATAGGACTGCCACCCACAAATGGAAGGAGATCCTTCCTATTCATGGGAATGCTAATGGAATATTATGAAAGCAATAAACTTGCAGCTAATCCATGATTCTATTTTAGAATGCCACACAAAAATTATTGGATATATATATCTTCCATTCCAGCACGATGGTATAATTCCCCTAATGGAAGTCTATTGACTAATTTTTAATTAAGGCTTTTGTAAGTATTCAACCGTGATACTTCATTAAATGGAGGCACTATTTAGTAATGAATAATTAGTAATTATATATACATATATAATTTAATATCCTCACCTTCCCTCTCTATGTATGCATATCTATCTATCTATCTATCTATCTATCTATCTATCTATCTATCTATCTATCTATCTATCTATCTATCTATAAGGCACTCCTATGGCTTGATCACAGGTCCTCAGAACTCCTGGCAGCTCAGTTAGCCAGAGGCTGGTGTGCTAAGACTGTGACCCCTTTTATGGATTGGCCATTGAAGACCCTGAGTTGAAATCCTAGCATGGCCAAAAATTTATTTGTGGATTAAGAAGCCAATTTTGACATATTTATTTTTTCCTTCTCTGAGAAAGTCCTGGGTCTCAATATGATGCATAATCCATATGCGGATATATCCTATGTGATATGATGTAATAAAAATGTTATATATGTAATAATACTAAATAAATAAGGATAATAAGCGTCATACACAGTAAACCTATGCAAGTAAATAGATCTCATATATTAATATTCCTTTTTCCAGTGCTGGGGATTCAATTCAGGCCCTGATAACTGCTCTGAATTTCTTATCTTCAAGCACAGTGAGCCTTTGCCCTTCACCTACAGTGCTACAGAGTTATCCATACCCTGAGTTCAAATACAAGGCCTGCCAGGAAAATGGTGCAAATTCCAAACCAGGGCTTTATTGTTGTTATTATTATTATTATTAGCCGAGCACAGGGCTTGCACTCAGGTCTTGGCATTTCTGTCACAGCAGACCCTTGTATCCGAGGACCCGAGTTCAAATCTTGTTACTGGCAAAAAAAATAAAAATTAAAAAAAAGGAGAAGCATAAAACTGAGAAGTTCAAGAAGGTGGTTTTACTTTTTTTTCCTTTGTATTGTGACCATCCTGGGTCTAAATGACAAGTCCCAGAAAGTGTACATGACCTTGAATTGCTGATGTTTGGCAAGCTCTTAAGGAAGCCATACTGAAACTGGCAACTTAGTTCTGGAGGTTGAATCCCGGGATTGCCACTAATGAATAGTGGAGATTCTAAGAAACCCATTCCCACATACATCCATACAAATGGATGTTATAAAATTAACAATTAAATTGGTAGTTAGTGTATGATTATAAAATTATACACAACAATTATACTACATTGACTAATTTTCAATTATTCCTTTATTATGTATTCAACTATGATAGTTAAAAAAGCAAGGAATAATTTAATTGCCAATAATCGGTAGTAATATTGTATATGCAATTTCATAGTATACAGACATATGTCTCTTGTTTTATGCATCTACATCTATCTATCTATCTGTCTATCTACGAATCTACACATTTATCTGTTTATACACTTGTCACTACTGGGGCTCAGTGGTAGAGTACTCGCCTAGTACATGCAAAGTCCTAGGGTCGATTCCTCACTACTGTGTGCATAGATAAATCTGGAAGTTGTGCTGTTGCTCAAGCAGCTGAGCACTAGCTCAGTATAAAAGCTTAGAGACTGTGTGTCAAGACTCTTACTCAAGACCCAGGAATGGCACCAAAAAAGATAGAATGTTCTGACTACAACTATATAAGGATATCACTGCAAATACCTCATCACAGAGCAAGTCTGGAGTCTCGTGCAGACAGCTGCTGTCTCACCTGAATTAGCCAGATGTAAACCGTTGCAACTCAGCTGCACAGAACCAGATGCTGCTGGCTCGCTCACCTCTGTCATCCAGGATACTTGGGGGCTAAGATCTGACACTGGTGAGTTTAAAACCCAACCCTGGCAGGAAGTCTGCGAAACTCTGAGCTGTGCCTCAAAGTGGTAGAGCTCTAGCCTTGGGCAAAAGATCTTAGGACAGTAACCAGGCTTTCAATGCAATCCCCGTGGCTGACTCCACTTTCCCCCCCAAAACCCCTCTAAATCATTAGATGTGATCTTTGTGTGCTTTTTGATGTGTTTCTGAAAGAATGGTGATATTGATGAAAGCACCCTAATTCTAAGTTTGTGGGATACAGCTATGTGATGAGTCGTTCATGAAGTTTCGTGTGCTGAGTCCTACTTTCATCTGGTTCTTGTAAGAGCTCCCCACGTCAGATGATTGTGCTGAAGAGAAACTTGAGGCTCAGATATGTCCCCACGTCAGGGCCAAAATTATGTTTGTCTCCTGCAGACAATTGTTTGCGTTTATTTTTCTCAGTCGTGAACCTTGAACTCAGAGCCTAGCCCCTGACCCTTCCCTGTTGGGCTCATGGCTAGCCCTCTACCACGTGGAGGCAAGGATCCCCTTGCAACAGAGTGTTACAGTCTAGGTATCTACAGCTGAGGTCTGTCATCCTGCTTACCCAGGAAGCTGAGATATGATGATCTCGGTTCCAAACTATCCCAGACACAAAAGGTCCCATGAGACTCTAATCTCCTTTTCACCACTTAGAAATTTGAACTGGAAGCTGGGAGCTGGTGACTCCCACCTGTCATCCTAGCTACTCAGAAGCCTGAGAGTTGAGGATCACAGTCCAAAGCCAGGCAGGGCAGGAAATTGCTTGAGAGGCTTCTCTCCAGTGAACTACCAAAAACCTCCAGGGATGTTGTAGCTCAAGTGGTAGAGCAATTGGATTTAGCTGAAGAACTCAAGGACAGCTCTCAGGCCTAGATATAAATTCCTCCAACTTCCAAAAAAAAAAGAAAGAAAGAAACCTGAAGTGGAGTGCTGGGAATGTGTCTTAGGTGTAGAGTGCTTTGCCTGTATGAATCCCTGGGTTTGATTCCATAGTACCACATACTAGAAAAAGACTGAAGTGGCTATGTGGCTTAAGTGATAGAATGCAATCCTTGTACCGGAGAAACTCAGGTCCAGTGTTCAGGTCCTTAGTTCAAGCTCCAGGACAAGTGTATGCACACACATACATGTGCACACAGACACACACACACACATAGATACACACAAACAAACACAGATACCAGAAGTGAAGGTGTGACACAAAATGGTAGAACACTGAGCTTCTATTCTGAGCTCATGGTCAACACTGAGGCCCTGTGTTCAACCCGAAAACCTAGCCATCCGGGTCCAAACTAGGAGAGGTCAAAGGTTTCAAAAATTGATGAGCATCACCAGCCCTAAATGACAGGGAGCATTGTGATATTCCACATGTGCTTAGATTTAGCAAGCTTCCAGAAACCAAGGAAGCCACCATTGCCAATAATGAATCATTTCATTAGGTTCAGTTTCCTTGTTTTCTGCCAAAAGGACCCTTGAAATAATTGTAGCAGGTTATTTCAACACTGGAACATAGTCTAACAAAGACAGGATAAATGAAGGGAACTTAGCCTGCCACTGGAGGTGGCACAAATGAAGGTTTCCTGTCAAAACAGCACTGGGGAGAGAGATAGCTTGGGGTACAAAGAGGTCTTTTTCTCCTGGCCTTTAGAGCCTGCCCACACTCCTCCTCACTAATTGGCCTGGATGGAGTTGTTTATTACACAGCTGTACTGGTGTGAGGCCTTTTGTCTGGCTGTTCCAACAATGAGGCAGACTTCCTCCAGCAACCTGGTGTGTGCAGAAAACCTCAGGCTACACTGGGAACAGTGAGGGAAGCCCGGAACACGCACTGTCTTGAAAGCACAGTCTGTGTTATGAAATCATTCTACTCAAAGCAAATTTTCTAGCTGGATGCCTTTCATCATAGTGACTCTGGATCTTTACCGATAGAAATGCATGCATACATACATGGGGAAACATGGAGTTACTTGTTTTTTATTTTGCTCTTTTTTTTGGCAGGTCCAGGGGTTGTATTATGAGCCCAGGCACTGTCCCTGAGCTCCTTTTGCTCAAGGATAGCGCTCTTTCCTTGAGCCACAGCCTCACTCATGACGAGTTTTTATTCCTTTGATCCCTCAGAAATGAGTGCTGTGGACTTTCCTGTCCTGGCTGAATTCAAACTGGTATTCTCTATGTCCCAGACTCCTGATGAGCTAGGATTACAGGCAGGAAAAAATGACACCTGGCTTTCTTTTCTTCTTGTTCTTTTTTCATTGTGACAAACTGAAATCTTCACAGTATTATTGTAATGGTTTGCATTTTGAAGTAAACTACCCAGGCCTGGAGTTTCAATGCCAGGACTGCCACCTACAAATGGAGGGAGCTCTTTCCTATTCATGTGAATGTATAATGGAATGTTATAAAAATAAAAATTGAGGATTTCCGGGAAGATGTCAGAGGAGAAGCTAGAGGCTAAACAAGCTCTCGCACAGAAAGCAGTTTTAGAGTTCCAGTGAACAGTCCTAAGGCAGAGAATCACACCAAGTGTGCGATCACAGGTCAGAGAGGTCAGAGAGGGAAAATCCAGGCAAGGAGACAGCTTTCAGCTCTTGCCACCAGCTGCCGCCGCTGCAGCAGCAGTTGCGGCGGCTGCCTCAGACGCCGTACCTGAATCACAGAGATTCCGGGACGAAGGAGTCAGATGCAGGGGCAAGCTGATTCTACTCAACACCAGCAAGAACCTACAAGGAGCAGACATCTTCATCCTGAAGTTCAGAGACAAGAGACGACCCATTAACCAAGACTCGGCATGAGTAGAAGCCTGACATATTCACTCCTTCTCAGGGAGCAGAGGAGGGAAGGCCAACCCTCCCCCCCAGCACTGAGATCTCCATCTTGGATACCGACAAATCTCGGCTGAGCAGCTAGCTCCAACTCAGACCTTGGAAAAAAAACTAGAGTCATTTAGTAGGTCACAAGAACTTAATGGCATTACCTGCCAGACTCAGCTCTACCCAGGGAAAAGTCACCCAGTTCGGGCGCCAGCCTTAGGAGTGGCTTTCTTCACTGGGTAATCAGAGCCAGAGGCTGTCCCTCCCATTAGCAGCCTCTACAATCAATTGAAATTCAGTAAACAGGAACCCTGAGAGTGGCTCCAGGATGGGCTCTGTGAGTTTGTCACAAACCAGCCCCCAGGAAAAGCTACTGTTAGTTGAAAGACCTCAACTCTACCCAGAACCTAGCCTCAGCACAGCATCTCCAAACTTGAGAAAAAAGCCATTTCCCTCTTTTGTGATACTCAAAGCAGATATCCCTCCCATTGAACTAGCCTGGGAGGAGGATCACAAAATCCTGGGTAAAGCACAGCATTTTTCTGCCTATTTGAACAAACTGACGTAAGAAACCAACCAAGCCACAGGACCACAAGCAGACCAGAGACTCCAAAAAGAGGCTGGTTATGGACACAAGGGATATAGACGATTTTTCCCACCACTCCCAAAATAAATCAAAAACTTTTTTTCTTCTTCCTTTTCTTTTTTTTTTTGGTACCTTACATAAAAAAAAACCTTTTTTTCTTTTCTAAAACTTTTTTTAATCTTTAATTTTTGCCTTTTTTGAAAAAAATTTTTTTCCAGTAACTTTTTTTTCCTCTTATAATTTTTATTTTAAGGATACATGTGTGTGTGTCTTTTTCTTTCTTTTTGTTTTCTTTCTCTCTCTTTTTTTAAATTATCTTTTTGTTTTTTGTTTAGCTCTACTGAACTTCTGATCTTTTTTTCTTCCTTTCTTATCCTTTTCACCTTTTCCTCTCTTTCAGTCTTCTTTATGGGACTTAATTGTTGTCCTGCACATCCTCAGATATACCCGTAGTTGACTATTAGACCATATCCCCCATTGTGTACATACTTAAACCACAAATTAATTGCTCAATTCAAAACCTCTGAGAATTAAATTCCTTAATAGCAGTACTACCTCTTTATACATATATACTATTTTAAGCACTATTAGTTTTAAGTTTTTCACATCTCCTTTTTATTCTTCCCATTCTCTCATTATATTCACGTTCTTCTCTAACTAGATTGTTTTCAACCCTGCATAATATTATTAATTTTTACTTTTCTACTTTTCAGGTCTCTTTTCTTTTCCCTTTCTCTTTCTTCTTTTTTTCTCTCTCTCTACTTTCATCCAACCCAACCTATTTCTTGCTTTTAGATAAGGACTTAGTTAACTCTCCCTGTGCCTTCCCACATCACTCTATTCGACAGCAGGTTAGACCATGCAGAATATCCAATCTCAGGGATTGAAGACAGCCTAGATATTATAGAGAAAGAACATACAACCATCCAAGACAAGCCCAAGAAATATGAAAACTCTATCCAACACTTGAAAGACACCATCAGAAGGCCTAATCTAAGGATAATTGGTGTAGAGGAGCACCTAGAAAAAGTAGTTAATGGTCTAGGAAATTTGTTTAACAGGATCCTAGCAGAGAACTTCCCAAACATGCAAAAAGATAGGCCTATTCAGATACAAGATGCTTTTAGAACCCCAAATAGACCAGACAAACATAGGACATCCCACAGTCACATTATAATCCACACAGGATCAACTCAGACCAAGGAAAAGATCCTTAAAGCTGTCAAGGAGAAAAGATTAATCACCTATAAAGGCAAACCAATTAGAATCACCTCAGATTTCTCAGCAGAGACAATCAAAGCAAGAAGAGCCAGGCATGATGTATGCCATGCCCTAAAATCAAACAACTATCAACCAAGAATACTGTACCCAGCTAAACTCTCCTACATAACTGAAGGCTAAATAAAAAACTTCCATAGCAATGAAAAATTAATGCAATACATCTCCACCAAACCAGCCCTACAAAAGATTCTTAAAGATGTCCTAAACATAGAAAACCAACAAGACCACACTAAAGGCCAAGAAACAGCACCCAAACTGAGAATCCAAGAACCATAAGAAGAACCCAGTTTTCACAGCACCCAAGAAGTTGGATAACATGGCAAAAACTCCCAAATACCTCTCAGTCCTACCTATCAATATTAACGGAATTAACTCTCCAATTAACGGTCATAGACTTGTCTACTGGGGTTTAAAAACAAGATCCTTCTATCTGCTGTCTTCAGGAGTCACATCTTGCCCATACCAACAAACACATTTTCAGTGTTAAAAGCTCGAACAAAATCTACCAAGCAAACGGCCCCCATAAACAGGCAGAAGTTGCAATCCTAATATCAGATAAAATAGACTTCAAATTAAAATTCACGGGAAGAGATAAAGAAGGTCGCTACATGCTAATTAATGGATCTCCCATTCAGGAGGATATTACTATTCTAAATATCTATTCACCAAACAATGGAACACCCAAATTTATCCAAGAAACACTACTTTCCCTCAAATCCCACGTAGATCCAAAGACATTAATTGTTGGAGATTTTAACACACCACTCTCCCCACTAGATAGATCAACTCAGCAAAAACTCAACAGAGAAACCGCAGAATTAAACAGCTGCATAGATCAAGAAGATTTAACAGACATCTACCGAACATTTCACCCAGCAGCATCAGAATACACGTTTTTCTCAGAAACACATGGAACATTTTCTAAAATAGACCATATTTTAGGCCACAAAGCAAACTTGTCCAAATTCAGAAACATTGAAGTTATACCTTGCATTCTCTATGAACATAAGGGAATAAAATTAGAACTCGACAACAAAAGCCTCCAAAGAAAGTCCGGTAACACTTGGAGGCTGAAAAACACACTGCTGAATCACCAGTGGGTCATGGAAGAGATTAGAAAGGACATTCAAATGTTCATGCTATTCAACAAAACGAGCACACAAATTACCAGCTCCTCTGGGACACAGAAAATGCAGTACTCAGAGGCAAGTTTATAGCTCTGGGCTCCTACATCAACAAATTGGAGAGATCTGAAACGAACAATTTAATGAGACATCTGAACCTCCTTGAAAAAGAGCAGCAAGAAAAACCCCTATCCAGTAGATGGAACGAAATAATTAATATTAAATCAGAATTAAATGAATTAGAATCCAAAAAAACTATAGAAAGAATCAACAAAACAAAGAATTGGTTCTTCCAAAAAATTAACAAAATTGACAGACTCTTAGCAAATCTTATCAGAAAAAGAAGAGAACAAACCCAAATAAATAAACTCAGAGATGAGAATGGAAACATCATCACGGAAACAATCAAGATTCAAAACATTATAAGGGAATATTTCTCAAACCTACATGCTAATAAGTTTGAGAACTTAACAGAAACGGACCTTTTGCTAGCAAATATTGACATGCCAAAACTTAACCAAGACGAGTTAAACCATCTTAACAGGCCCTGAAATAGAAAGCACTTAAATAGAAACAGCAGTAAGAGACCTCCTAGCTAAGAAAAGACCAGGACCAGATGGCTTTACAGCAGAATTCTACAAGGCCTTCAAAGCAGAGCTCACACTAATACTCCTCCAACTATTCCATGAAATTGAAGAGAAAGTTCACTATCGAACACATTCTATGAAGTCATCATATCCCTCATCCCAAAACCAGGCAGGGACTCATCAAAGAAAGAGAACTATAGACCCATTTCTTTGATGAACATTGATGCAAAACTTCTCAACAAAATTTTGTCCAATCCAAGTCAACAACTCATCCAAAAAATCACACAGCATGATCAAACAGGATTCATTTCAGGGATGCAAAGCTGGTTCAATATACACAAATCAATTAATATTATTCATCATATCAACAGGAGCAAGAATAAGAACCACATGGTTATCTCAATACATGCAGATTAAGCATTCGACAAGATCCAACACCCCTTTATGATGAAGGTTTTGGAAAAATTATGAATCCATGGAACATTCTTCAATACAATAAAGGCTGTATAGGACAAACCTACAGCCAGCATTATACTTAATGGTGAAAAACTAAAGCCATTTCCTCTTAACTCAGGAACAAGACAAGGATGTCCAATCTGTCCACTTCTTTTCAATCCAGTATTAGAATGCCTAGCTACACCAATAAGAAAAGATGCAAACATAAAGGGGATCCAAATAGGGAAAGAAGAAATAAAATTGTGCATCTTTGCATGTGACACCTTCGATCATCTTAGGCTGGGTTGCAGCCTCTGTATCCACAATTCATCCTGAGATCCTAGGAATCGAATTCAAATCTTGGCTCTGGCAAAAAAAAAAAAAATGGAGAAGTGCTGAGAAGGTAGCTCAGTAATAGAGTCCTTGCCTTGCATGCATAAGGCCATGGATTCGATTCCTCAGTACCACATAAGCAGAAACAAGTCATGAGTAGCGCAATGGCTCAAGTGGTAGAGTGATAGCCTTGAGCTGAAGAGTTGAGGAACAGCACTGAGACCCAGAGTTCTGACCCCAAAACCAAAAAGATAAAAGAAGAAAAGAGAGGGGGAAAAAGGAGAAGGTTAAAACTGGGAAGTATTAGAGGCAGTTTTTCATTGTTTGTTCCTTTGCATTGCAAGCAGGGCTCGGAAAGTTTACATGACCTTGCACTGCTGAGTTTTGGTGGGCTATCTGGGAAGCCATAGCCCAAACCAGAAACCTAGGCCTGGGGTGTGAATCCCAGGACTCCCACCTATGAATGGTAGGATATTCTAAGAAATGCATTCCGATATACATCCTTATGAACGGAATGTTGTAAAGTAACAATTACATTATTGTACGGTTATATTATAAAATTATACAAAATAATTATACTATATTGAATAATTTTCAATTAATACTTTGTTATGTATTCAACCATAATACTTCAATACAGGAAGGAATAATTTATTGATAAGTGGTAGTAATATAATATATATAATTAAATAATATACAGACATCTCTGTCTTGTTTTATACATATATACATATATATATGTATATATATATATATATATATATATATATATATATATACATATATATATGTTACAATCTACATATCTATTTCTACACTTGTCATTCCTGGAGCTCAGTGGTAGAATGCTCGCCTCGAATGTATGAAGACCTGGGTTCAATTCCACACTATTACATGCACAGAAAACCCGGAAGTAGTGCTGTCAAGCAGTTGAGCACTGGCTTTGAGCATGAAGGCTTAGGGACTGTCTAGGCCCTTACCTCAAGCCCCAGGACTGGAACCAAAAACAAGTTAGAATGTTCTGACTGCAATTATAGAAAGGCAAGATTTCAAATACCTCATCACAGAGCAAGCTGGGTGTCTGAAACTGACGGCTGTCATCTAACCTAACTTATCCAGAGGTCAATAGCTGCAGCCCAGCATCATGGAACCAGACACTGACGGATCACCACTAGCTGCTCAGGGGGTGAGATCAGACACTGGGGGTTGAAAACTCAGCCCTGGCACGAAGTCTGGTAGACTCTGAGCTGTGCCTAAAAGTGGTAGAGATCTAGCCTTGAGGAAAAGATCTTAGGACAGTCCCTCCAACCTATGAGAGGCTGATGACTCTCCCTCACAAAACACCCCTTTAAACCATTAGATGTGAACTTGTGCAGTTTGTGGCATGTATCTGAAACAACGGTGATACTGATGAAAGCACCCTAATTCTAATGACAGTTTGTGGGATATAGCTATGTGATGAGTCCTTCCTGGGGTGCTGGGTGTTGAGTACTTCTGGGTTGTCCATAGGGTATTGAGTGCTGAGTCCTTCACAGGGTGCTATGTGCTAAGTCCTTCACGAGTTGTATTCTTTAATCTGGTCCTTATAAGAGCTACACAAGTGAGATGAATGTGCAGATGAGAAAGTTGAGGCTCAGATATGTCCCCAAGGCAGGGCCAAATTTATGTATGTACTAAACTCTAGTGACTTGTCTCCTGCAGACAATTGTTTTGGTTTAGGTTTCTCCATCATGAACCTTGAACGCAGAGCATAGGCGCTGACTTTCTTCTTGGGCTCATGGCTAATTTTCTACCATGCTGTGCCAAGGACCCACTTGCAGCAAAGTGTCATGGCTTAGATGTCTTTAGCTGAGGTCTATCATTCTGCCTGCTCAGGAAGCTGAGGATCTCATTTCAAAACTATCCAAGATCACGGTCCAAAGACAGCCTTGGCAGGAAATTCCTTGAGATGGTTATCTCCAATAAACCACCAGAAAGCCTGAAGGGGCATGGTAGCTCAAGTGGTAGTGTGCTAGACTGAGATGAAGAGCTCAGAGACAGCACCCAGGCCCAGACTTCAACTCCTCCAATTTACAAGAAAAGAAAGAAAGAAACCTGGAGTGCTGGGAATGTTTCTTAGGGGTAGACTGCTTTGTGTGTGTGAAACCCTGGGTTTGAATCCTCAGTACCACATCCCTAGAAAAAAAGCCTGAAGTGGCTGTGTGGCTCAAGTGGTAGAGTACTGTCCTTATATAGCAGAAACTCAGGTACAGTGGTTAGGTCCATAGTTCAATCACCAAGACGATGTATGCGCACACACACTCACAAACACACACACGGAGGCACCATTGCCAATAATGAATCATTTCATTGTGTTCAGCTCCCTAATTGCCTAACAGAAGGACTGTTGTATTAATGGTAGCAGGTTGTTTCAACACTGAAACATAGTCTTACAAAGACAGGATGAGTGTAGGGAACTTGGTCTGCCATGGCAGGTGGCACAAATGAAAGCTTCCAGTCAAAACAGAGCACAGGGGACAGAGATTGCTTGTTGTACAAAGAGGTCTTTTTTTTCCTAACAGCCTTAAAAGCCTGAGCACACTCATCCTCACTAATTGGCTTGGATGAATTGTTTGTTATCCAGATGCACAGGAGTGAGGCTTTTTGTCTGCCTGTTCCAACAATGAGGCAGATTTCCTTCAGCAGCCTGGGGTATGGGGACTCCCTCAGGTTAACTGGGAACAGTGAGGGGAGCCCCGGATCATGCACTGTCTTGAATGCACACTCTGTGCTAAAAATTCATTCTATTCAAAGCAAATTTCCTAGCTAGGTGCCTTTCTGAATAGCAACTCTGGATCTTCACAAATTCAAATACATGTATACATACACAGACACATGGAGTTACTGGCTCTTTTTTTGTGGCAGGTCCTGAGGCTGGAACTGTGAGTCTAGACATTTTCCCTGATCTACTTTTGCTCAAGTAAGCAAATGCTTCCTTGTGTCTTAAACCATGATTACCCTAGGTTGGGATGCAGCTTTTACACCCACAGATGATTCAGGGATCCTAGTACCCGAGTTCAATTCCCAGCACTGGCAAAAATACAGCAAACCAACAAAAATGGAGAAGGAAAACTAGGTAATTTTACACAACAGGTTTACTTTTGTTTCCTTGGCACTGTGACCCTCCTAGGGCTCAATGACTTGGCTTGAAAATTGTACGTGACCTTGCATGGATGAAGGATGGGGGGCTGTCAGTGAAGCATGAGTCCAACCCAGATACCTAGGCCCTGAGATCGATCCTAGGCCTGCCACCTACATATGGCTGAAGAACTTAGAAACTTGTTCCTATCTATAGGAATACTAATAGAATGTTTGAAATGTACTAACTGAATTACTAATTAGATACTCATTCCAGTATAAGATTGTATGCAATAAATATAGGTCATTGATTAATTCTTTATTTAGTATACCGTGATTAATTAATGGAGGCATAATTTTACACCATATAATTGGTAGTAATAGAATATGTAAAAATAAGATACAGACATCACTTTTTGTATAAGATTATACACTAGAATCTACATAAATGTCTGTCTCTGTATAACTTTGTAGATGCATATACATTTATTAATACACACACACACACACACACACACACACACAAACACACTGCAATCTAAACATCTATCTGTTTATATATTGGCCATTCCTAGGCTTGATCTCAGGTCCTCAAATTTGCCCAGTAACTTCACTTGCATCAGACTGGTGTGCTAACATTTACCCTTTCATGAAGGGGGCCTATTAGAGCCTGAGTTCAAGTCACAGAACTGGCAAAAACTTAAGCCTGGTGGAAAAGCCAATTGTCCCACTTGTTTTCCTTATCGGTGAAAGTCCTGGGCCTCAGGAATGATGTAGAATACATAAGCAAGTCTATGTCTCATGTAATAGGATGCAAAAAATGTTATATGTGTAATCATACTCAAATGCATAAGAAACAAATAAAACATAAAAAATGAATACACTAAGCACAACATGAGTAAACCTGTGCATGTAAATATAAATCACGTATTTAAAATGTATACGAATATTGTTTTTGAATTCAGGCCCTAGGAACAAGTCTTTGTTTCTTGTCTCCAACACGGTGATCTTCCCATCCCTCACAGTACTGCAGATTTCCCCAGACCCTGAGTTCAAATCACAGGCCTGGCAGAAAAAATGGCAAGAATTACAAGCCAAGGATCCTCACAATATTTTTAATATTTTGTATGTATATATGTATGTATGTATGTAAGTTTTTTTTTTTTATTTTTTCAAGCACATGGCTTGAATTCAGGTTGTGGCAATTCTACCTCAGCTTTGATCACTCTAGGCTGGGGTGCAGCCACTGGACCCCCAGCTGCTGATGGGATCCTAGGCACTCAGGCCTTTCAGGGAAAACAATGCACAGAAAAAATGTGGCCTTTTTACGTTTTCTTCCTTTGCATGGTGACCCTCCTGGGTCTGAGTGACAATGTTGCAAAGGGTACTGCCCCTTGCATTGCTGAAGGTTGGCAGACTATTAGGGAAGCCATAGGCCCAAGTGGCAACATAGGATCTGACCAACCAATGGCAGGAGATACTAAGAAACTGGTTCCCATCCATAGGAATAACAATGGATTCTTGTCAATGTCACAGTTGAATGAGTTGATCATGAATGAATGCTCGTATAAAATTAGACAGCATGTTTTCATGAGTCTTATTGATTTTATTTAATATTTTTGAAGCATTAAAAGAATATTATTATTTACAGGAATGCAATAATTTCAGTACACTGATTAATTTCATTAATAGTGTAAGGATGAAAACAATAACATTAATTACATGGACGCATAAAAAATACCCAAGAATTGGTAGGAATGTAGTCTATATAACTGAATAATGTATAGACATCTCTGGCACTCTATAAAGATATATATTTATTAGTGTACTGTCATCTGCATGTCAATCTGTTCATATTTTGTTAACTCCTGGGCTCGATCTCAGGTCCTGGGAACAGCCTATCACTCAGTTTGCCCCAGGAAGGCGTGTTCACACTCGCCCATTCATGAATTTGGCCCTGTAGGCCATGAGTTCAGATACCAGCACTCCCAAACAATGAATCGTTGAGTAAGAAGCTGATGCTGACACGTTTTCCTTTTCTGTGAATGTCCTGGGTGTCAGATATGAAGTGGAATACATATGCAGGCCTATATCCTATGTAATCAATGTAACCAATGTTCTAGGTGCCATAATAGTCAATAAAATAAATGGTCAATACATAAATAAAACAAAAAAATAATAAAATAACTACACTGAATGCAATATGGAGTCAACATATGTATATAAATATAAATCATATATGTAAATTGTACATGAATACGTGGGGATTGATTTCAGGCCTAAGGAACAGACTTGAATTTCTTGACTTCAAGGAGGCCAGATTCCCCTTCCTACACAGTACAACAGTGTTACCCAGACCATGAGTTCAAATCCCAGTCCTGCTAGAAAAATGGCACCTTTATAGTATGTGAGGCCCAATTCTTAGGTATTTCATTATTCCTCCATTTTATGAATGTGATTGTTTACATCTTAATAAAGTATTAAATAAAATCGATTAGTGTCCTATAATATAATTATGTATAATTTTATCCTAGAATCATTGAAGAACTGCCCATTCAATCATGACATACATCCCATCCATTTGTATTCATATGGATATAAATGAGTATCTTAGGATTTCCTGCCATTTGGAGGTGGCAGGACCAGGATTCAAACTGTGGGCTCCAGCTCCCACCACTTAAACCTGAGGATAGGGAACTCACTGGTCTGTCCAAGAACATCAGCAACACCAATGATTAGGCAGGCACCAGTGGCTCTCAACAGTCCTTCTTGATGTTTACAAGGCTGTGATGGGAGGATCATTGTCAAAGTCACCCTCAGGAGGAAAGTCCTTGAGACCCCTGTCCAACTTCAGTGCCAACAAAGCCAGAAGCCCTGTGGCTCCAGTGGTAGAGGGCCAGCCTTGAGCAAAAGCAGCTCAGAGACTGTGCCCAGATCCTGAGTTCAAGGTTCGGGACTGGCAACAAACAGACATAAATAACAATCTGTGCAGCCATGCAGCTAAAGTGGTCTCCCTCTTGTCCCCAACTGAATGGGAAAAGGGCTGGGAGAGTCCCTGTCAACTTGACTCTGCCCATGCTGATTGCATCACAGGATTCTAGCCACACCCCCATTCTTTCATGTTTCTTTCTGACCAATGGAATACAAGAATGGTGGCAACGCCCACATTCCATGATGCCTGGTAGCAACTGGATTCCGTCTTTTAGTACACCACTACCAGCAGTTAAGGAAGGTAGAGGTAGCTGAGTGGTGAGCAAGAGACTCAAGGTAACTTTAGAGAATAGTAGGAAATTTACATGTCCCAGCCCCCTCCCCCCCCCCTTCCTGTGGTGCTGGATTTCAAATCGCAGCCAGCCTAAGGCCCTGACCTGGTCCCTGCCCCTGGTCCTCTGCTCTGGGCCCATATGTCTGCCATGCCACCGCCATCCCTGCTCGCTCTACATGGATCAGATGCCAACAGTGTCTCCCAGCAGCACAGGTGAGTGGCCGCCCCAACACCATTCCCAACTCGGGTCAGAAACCCCTCTGAAAGCACCATGACCCCTGCTTGTTTCCTCTCCCTGGCTCTGAGGAGCCACCTTTTTTTCTTGTGCATTTCTGAGAAAAAAAAACAATATATGCTCAGGCTGGGCTGAGCTCAGGTGGTCCTCCTTTCTGTGACATTTATGCTCCACCAGGCCTGGTCTTCTGTAGTTGGGATGGTAGACATGTAGAGCCATGCTCAGTCATCAGTTTAGATGGATTATCACAAACTCTTAGTCCATGGCAGCCGATTCTTGACCACAGATAAAGCTCTGGGTAGGGCCACAACAATCGGAACTCAGTCTCTTCACAGAACAGTTGTGAGGAAACAAGGGATTTATATAGAGGGATCTCTGGAACATGGCTAGGCACAGAGGGAGTGGCCTTCAGGTAATGTTCTCCACAATTCTGTGAGCATAAGACAGGAAGTTATCTGGAAAGGGCTCAGGTGTCCCCTGTTATTAATGGGGCAACAGGTGTGGGATTATGAAACAAAACATGGCTCTCTTTCATCATTACCCTATTCCCATGAGGAAGGGTATCCTTCACTGTGTTGAGTTTTGCAACTGGGGACAACAAGGCATGGAGAAGCTGGGTGACCTACTTATGATCTCAAGTTCACAGAAATCTAGGCTTGACTTCTCTACCATCCTCCCTAGTTAAATGGTTGCTATTCAGCCCACTTTTTGTAGTGGGAATTCCACTTCTTGTCAGTCATGGGGCTTGAACTCTAGGTCTGAGCGCTGTTCTGGAGCTCCTCAGCTCAAGACTAGCCCTCTACCACTTGAGCCCACAGCACCACTTTCAGTTTTCTGGTCGATCTTTGGAGATGAGTCTCACAGACTTTCCTTACCGGGCTGGCTATGAACCATGATCCTCATTTCTCAGACTCCTGTGTAGTTGGGATTAGAGTTCTGAGCCACCAGCACAGGGCTTAAGTGTAGTTCTCACTTTCTTTCTCCCTCTCTCTCACATGAACTGGTTGAATGTCCTGGAGGAGGTGGCCCATTTTCCCCATGTGGCTAGACCCCATAGTGGCCCTCTCATTCTGGAGGTGGGCTGTGGATCAGGAGCTGTCTCGCTCAGCCTGTTGAAACAGCTCCATGACATAAGCCTCTCTGTACCCTAGTTAGACCATGACAGTTATTCATTTTCCATCCAGCCTTACTAGACTTCTCATATTGTACTGCTTTCTACATCATTTTCTGGCACCTAGACAAAATTATGATACATAGTTACGGAATCAAAATGTAATGTCTTCTTAAGAAATTCATTTAGGGTTCTGGGAATGTGGCTTCATGGTACGGTGATTGCCTAGCATGCATGAAACCCTGGTTCAATTCCCCAGTACCACATAAACAGAAAAACACTGGAAGTGGTGCTATGCCTCAAGTGGTAGAGTGCTAGCCTAAAAAAAAAAAAAGCTCAGAAATAATTCCCTAGCCCTGAGTTTAAACCCCTGGACTAGCAATAATAAAAAAAAAAGTATTCAAATATTTTTTCATTCATGTGACTGTTTCTAATATATTTATAAGATGATTTCTTTGTTGCTTTGTATGCCCCCCCCCCAGGATATAACCCCTGCTTTCACTGTATTTAATGTTGGTATAATTTGTGGAGGGGAATGGAAAAAAACAAATCGTTTAAATAGGGATGCAGGTGGATCCATTGCAATAACGAGAAGTACAAGTCGTTATGTTGAAAAATGAACTTTACAATTTTGGTGGGGGGGGGCAGTAGAGATGGGAGGTATAGGAAGGGATAGGAAGGGGAAATAAAGAAGGAGGCAACAATACTTGATAAGAAATGTACTCATTATCTTGCCCATGTAATTGTAACTCCTCTGTACACTATTTTCACAATTAAAAAAAACCATTTAGTTAGTAAATGCAAAATAAAGAAACCATACTTTGAATATATAATTGCTCCTTCCATACTGACACCTGACAATAGTCCCTAATTCATGTACTTTACTTACTATAGCATACTCTGTTAAAAAAAAATTTTTGGTCATTAGGTCAAAGCAAATAATGCCAGGAATGTGCTTAGATGACAGGTGAAGAATTATTCTGGAAATTCAGAGATTCCAGGATTTTGTGTGGTCACTGCTAATCACAGAGAGAAGGATAGTCTAAGTGACATTTGGAAATCTTTTTGGTTAATCATGGTACCAAAAACGCAGAGGCTAATTAACAGTTGTGATAGAATAGAAGGAATAACTCGATGGAAGGATAAGTGATAGTAACTAAGGTGTACTAGAAATTGTTCTAGAGAACCATTTTTGGTTATTGAAAAACTAGTTATCAACTAGGCTTATTCCTCATTGCCTTTAGCATTCTAAATCTCTTAGGCTAGTTCTTAATCTCTGTGTGATAAGTTGTATATCCTTCTATGCTGTTCTTTCATACCTTATCTCTTTTTTTTTCTAAAAATCTCAGGGAACAGGAAGCAAAGGAAGAGGCAACAATGTTTGATAAGAGATATACTCATTATCTTGCCCATGTAATTGTAATTCCTAGAAGTTTATGTTAAGTATTTCACAAGTTTTATTTCTCTTAATTCTTAAGAAAACATTTGCTATAATTCTAATATTATTACCATTTTAGTGTTAGGAAATATTTTAATTAAAGGCACTAAGTGCATGGCCAAAAGGCACTAAGTGCATGGCCCAAAGACACACAGTGCTTACTTTCCAAAAGTAAGCAATAAAAAAGTAGGTAAAATCCTCTCCATTCCCTTACTCTCTCAATTCAATATTCATGTCCAAGAAATAATAGCATAGCAATTATTGCCGATGGTAATTGTTTTCTGTCACATTTTGTCTTCAACACAGTGTTGGTGACATTGGGTTATCATGCTGAGAGCTGAGCTCATAAATTGAGGTCTAAAGAGAGACAAATTTCTTCTGTTCCACAGTTCCAGTATACATTTTAAAAAGTACTAAAACTAGCCAGTAGCTGGTGGCTCACGCCTATAATCCTGGCTACAGAGGAAGCTGAGATCTGAGCATTGCGCTTCAAAGCCAGCCCGGGCTGGAAAGTCGGTGAGACTCTTATCTCCAATAAACCACTAGGAAAGCAGAAGTGGCACTGTGGCTCAAGGGGTAGAGCACTCGCCTTCAGCTGAAAGGCACAGGGACAGCGGCCAAGCCCAGAGATCATGCCACATGACCAATAAAAAAAAAAGATTAAAACTTTTAAATACCATCACTTACTGTCTTTTAAGAATCCAAAACGAAATAAATTCACATATAATCACTCCAAAATGCTTTAAAAGCAGGAGATGATAAACAAGCCTCCATGAACTCAATTTTCTTCTACTTTATAAATTATTCTGAAAGCCTGTGCTGGTTGGTCACACCTGTAATCCTGTCTACTCAGGAAACTGAGATCTGTGGATAACCGTTGGAAGCCAATCAGGACAAAAACTATTCATGAGATTATTTAAAAAGAATTACAATGGAATTCTATGCCTCCATCAGAAAGAATGACATCACCCAGTTTGTTAGGAAATGGAAATACTTGGAAAAAATTATATTAAGTGAATTAAGCCAGGCCCAAAGAAGTGAAGTAAGCCAAGCCCAAAGAAACATAGGTCCCATGGTTTCCCTTATTTGCAATATCTAGTATATGTATGAGTCAAGCAGAAAAGGTCAGATAATGTGATGTTAGGAAAATGAACCCTTAGATATGTATTTAAATGTTTTTTTCTTTAATGCATTTTTAATGCATTTATAAAATTATTTCTTTTTGCTTTGTATGTCCCTCCCCCACAGTATAACCCCTGCTTTCACTATATTTGATGTCGGTATACTTTGTGGAGGAGAAGGGGAAAAACAAGTCGTTTAAGGATACAGGTGGACACGTTGCAACAATGAGAAGTACAAGTTGTTATGTTGAAAACGAACTTTACAACATTGGTGGGGGTTGGTGAGGATGGGGTAGGGGGGGCAGGGGGAGGCTGGGAAGGGATGTGAAGGGTAAACAAAGGAGGAGGCTGCAATGCTTGATAAGAAATGTACTCATTATCTTGCCCATGTAATTGTAACCCCTCTATACAGTATGTTCACAATAAAAAAGTAATAAAAATATTTTAAAAAATTAATGAACTAGCAAAGAGCCAAGAATGGAGATGTAGCTTATATAGCAGCTCATCAATCTAGAGAGGAATGGCCTAGTGAGACCTTGGTGCACTGAATTCAAACTCTGAGAACGAAAATGCGCAGGCACGCACACACACACACATACACATACACATACACACATATTTATTCAAAATATCTTCATATCAGTATTTTGCATTAATTTCTTTGTTAACGATATTACATGGGTAAAATAGGGGAAATATTCTCTTCCATCCGAGAACATTTTTATATTTTTTATTGTAAAAGTACTGTACAGAGTGGTTACAGTTACATGAAAAGGTAATGAGTACATTTCCTATCAAGCATTGTTACCTCCTCCTTTGTTTTCCCCCGCCATCCCTTCCCTCCCACCTCCACAAGTACACTTCCCTCCCCTCCCCTCCTAAATTGTAAAGTTCATTTTTCAACATACTCTCTTGTCCGTCACATTGTTGCAATGGTCATACTGTATGCTTATTTAAGCCTTTTGTTTTTTCCCTTTCCATCCCCAAGTTAGAGAAGTGTACATACGAGATGGAAGTGTACCAACATCAGATACAGTGAAAACAGGGGTTTAACTGTGGGGGATGCACATATAAAAAATCACATCGTACATTAGAAATATATTAGAAACCACAGGAAGAAATAAAAAACCACTTGTGTCCTTATCATGGGGTTCATTTACCTTAACATAATCTTATCTAGTCATATGCACATGCTTTTGACCTTTTTTTTTAAATTGTGAAAATATCATACAGAGAAGTTACAATTACATGGAAAAGGTAATGAATACATTTTTTATCAAGCATTGTTGCCTACTACTTTTTTTCGCCTTACCATACCTTCTTTGCTTATCCCAGACATACATTAGTTATTGCAAATAAGGGATACCATAGGACCTATGTTTCTTTTTTTTTTTAATTCTGAAAATGCCATACAGAGGGGTTACAATTACATGGGTGAGTTATTGAGTACATTTCTTTTATTTTTATTGTGAGAATACTGACAGAGGAGTTACAATTACATGGGCAAGATAACGAGTACATTTCTTATCAAGCATTGTTGCCTCCTCTTTGCTTCCCCTTCCCATCCCTTCCCATACTCCCCCACTTCCCCCATCCGGTCCTCCTCCCACCAAAGTTGTAAAGTTCATTTTTTGACATAATGACTTGTACATCTCATTGTTGCAATGGGTCCACTTGCTCCTCCTTTGATTCCCCTTCCCATCCCTGCCCATCTTCCACCCCCCACCCCCACTAACCCCTCCCCCACCCCAGTCCCCCCACTGTCCACATCCCTCAACCCCCGGCCAAAATCATTTTTTGACACAACGACTTGTTCATCTCATTGTTGCAATGGGTCCACCTGCATCCCTATTTAAACGATTTGTGTTTCCCTTCCACTCCACAAATAGTACCAACATCAAATACAGTGAAAACAGGGGCTTTAGCTTGCAGGAGGAACATACAAAGCAACAAAGAAATGATCTTATAAATATCTTAGAAACAATCGCAAGAAAGAAAAACCATTTGAATCCTTATCTTGGGGTTCGTTTTGCCTAACATCAACTTATATGATGTTTTCTACTTGTAGCAGACACATACTAGTTATTGAAAATAAGGAAACCATGGGACCTATGTTTCTTTGGGCCTGGCTTACTTCACTTCTTTGGGCCTGGCTTAATTTACTTAATATAATTTTTTCCAAGTCTTTCCATTTCTTAACAAACTGGGTGATGTCATTCTTTCTGATGGAGGCATAGAATTCCAGTACACACACACACACACACACACACACACACACACACACACACACACACACACACATACACACACACACATTTTCTTGATCCATTCGTTTACTGTGGGACATCGGGTTTGGTTGTATATCTTAGCTTTGGTAAATAATGCTTCAATGAACATAGTTTTGCTGATAGTTTTAGTATGGTCTTTTTTGTGATCATTTGGGGGAATGCCCAAAATGGGATTGCTGGGTGTTAGGGGCGCTCTATGTAGTCTTTTGAGGAACCTCCATACTACTTTCCAAAGTCTTCGAACAAGTTTAAACTCCTAACAACAAGGCATTAAGGTTCCCTTCTGTCCACATCCTATCCAGCAGCTGTTCTTTTAAAAATCTGGAATGCTTCACGAAGTTGAGTGTCATCCTCAGTCAGGGGATATTCTTCTCTTTATTGTTCCAATGTTAGTGTATGTGCTACTGAATTGAGCACAGAACAATTTTATATATAAAGTGTAATTGATTTTTTTAAACTAGACAATTCCACAAAAATTAAATTCAAAAGAATTGTTGTGAAATTTTAGAATCATGTATTTCTTACATAAGAACACATTTAAGAATAAAGTCAAGATTGATATGTCCAAAACAAAATAATTCCATATATTTGTTGTTCAACGGATGTGTAGGAGGAGGAATTCAATTATTCTGTACAAGGAACCTGCCATAATGAACACTATAGAAAGTGTTAAGGTTTGTTAAAAGTTTTAATGTTTTAAATATGTTCAATTTTGGGGATTTGCTCATATATGCCAAAATTAAGACTATTTAGCACGCTGTAAAACTTTTCCATAAAGCATTTAAGATTCATGGTAGCAGTCATATACTACTAAGTATGTACATTTCAGAGTTTATAGAAACTTTACTAATGAGAAATTGAAAAGTGTTTGTGTAAAGAAGCAGAGTGAAGATTTAAGACATTAACTTCACAGTTTCTGTTAAAATTTAAGGGATTCCTTACTTTATATGTTAGCGAGGAATAAATGATGGTATAAGCCATATACAAATGATGAGATGAACCATAAATAATAATCTTAGTGGGTAACTTTAAAGGCTAAACATAGTCTATAAAATTCTTGTTGAACATCATAGACTTAGGCAGTTTTAAATGTACAGCAATATGAGAAAATAATAAATTGAATATGTAGTACATTTCAAATACTAGAAATAGAGGTAAATGTTTTGTTTTTTATTTTATTAATCATTAATATTTATGTATTGGTTTTCCTTATTTGTAGCATTGCTTTCCTTGTTATAATATAATACAACTTTTTGTAAGTCATCATTAGGAAATACTTTGAGAATGTTATTGGGATGGCCACACTGTTTTTTATAGGTATATGTGAATTTATAAAGAGCAAAATTAATAACAAAACATTGATTAAAAATTTTATCAATTAGAATCTGAATCAGGAGTGTTGATAAATGTCCACACCTAAAATCTAAGCCCTAGACAGAAGCACTAGTGTTACAATGTTGAGCACACAAAAGTGAGAAATTGTATTTTGTTTTGTTTTTGTTTTATTTTTGTAGGTTGTGGGGCTTGAACTCTGGGTCCGGGTGCTGTCTCTCAGCACTTCAGCTCAAGGCTATTGCTACTACTTGAGTCACAGCATCTCTTCCATCTTTTTCTGCTTATGTGGTGCTGAGGAATCAAACCCAGGACCTCATGCATGCAAGGCAAGCACTCTACACTGAACCACCCTCCCAGCACCTGAGAGACTGTATTTTAAAAAATCATCTAAACAACATTTACTTTCTGTTTTGGGTTATATAATGAAATAAAGAATATCTTTTTATATTTTTGAATGGTCATACTTCTAAATTTATATTAAATTCAGCCACTTTACCCTTTTCAAAGTCATGTAATATCTCTGAGAGTTTGCTTCTGTAAAGATTGTTTTTGCATTGATTATTTATTCTGAGTCATTTTTACTTTTTATCAAAAATACTTTATATTTTATGGTTTTTCGTGTTGTTTTTTTAAGTGTGAAAATACCAGACAAAGTGGTTACAATTACATGGGCAAGGTAATGAGTACATTTCTTATCAAGCATTGTTGCATACTCCTTTGCTTCCCCTTATTATCCCTTCCCATCTCACCTCTCTTACGTCCCGTTTCCCCCTCTGCCTTTCCCCCATCCAAAGTTGTAAAATTTGTTTTTCGACATAATGTCTTGTATATCTCATTGTTGCAATGGGTCCACATGTATCCATATTTAAAAAAATTTTTCCCTTCCCCTCCACAAATTATACCAACATCAAATACAGCGAAAACAGGTGTTATACCATGCAGAAGGGACATACAAAGTAACAAAGAAATCATCTTATAAATATGTTAGAAATAATTACAGAAAAAAATATTGAATTCTTATCTTGGGGTTCATTTCACCTAACATCAACTTATCTAACAATTTCTGCATGTCTCAGACATACACTAGTAATTGCTAATAAGAGAAACCATAGGACCTCTGTTTCTTGGGCCTGGCTTACTTCGCTTAATAAATATTTTTTCCAAGTTTTCCATTTCCTAACAAATGGGGCAATATCATTGTTTCAGATAGAGACATAGAATTCCATTGTGTATATATACAACATTTTCTTGATCCATTCATCTACTGAGGGACATCTGAGTTGCTTCCATATCTTAGCTATGGTAATGCTGCAATAAATATATCTGTGTGGTAGCTTTAGTATGGTCTTGTTTGTGATCATTTAGGCAAATGCCCAAAAGTGGGATTGCTGGGTCATAGGGGAGCTCTATGTGGAGTCTTTGTAGGAACCTCCATACTATTTTCCAAAGTGGTTGAACAAGATTACACTCTCACTAGCAATGAAGTAAGGTTCCCTTCTGTCCACATCCCCTCCAGCATCTGTTGTTATTAGAGTTCTTGATTATAGCCACTCTAACTTGGGTGAGGTGAAATCTCAATGTTGATTGATTTGCATTTCTTTTATGGCTAGGGTGGTTGAGCATTTCTGCATGTCTTTATTGGTCACCCTCCTTTCCTCTTCAGAGAAGTTTGTCTTTATGTCTTTAGTCCACTTATTTATTGGGCAGTATTTTCTTTGAATATTTGTTGTTGGAGGATTTAATTTTTTGATTTCCAGATCTGTTTTAGATGTGAAACCCTTGTCGGTTTTATGGCTAGTGAAGATCTTCTCTGATTCCGTGGGATTTCTATTGATCCTGCTAGCTATGTCCTTTGCCATGCAGAAGCTCTGCAACTGCATGCAATCCTATTTGTCCAAACTTTCATTTGTTGTGCTTTTGCGTTTCTTTTCAGAAAATTTCAGCCTTTGTTAAGGAGACCTAGGGTTTCTCATATTCCATCCTGTAATGTTTTCAGAATATCTGCTTTGACTCTGAGGTCTTTGATATATTTGGAGTTGATTCTGGTACAGGGTGATATATAAGGATCTAATTTTCTACAAGTGATTAACCAATTTTGCCAGTACCATTTACTCAACAGCCTTTCTTCGATTTTATCTTTTTAGATCCTTTATCGAATATTAGATGATTATGGGTCTGTAGGCTCATTTCGGGGTTTTCAATTCTATTCCATTGTTCCTGAGGTCTTTTCTTGTGCCAGTACAAAACTGTTTTAATTACTATGGCTTTGTAGTAGAGTTTGAAATTTGGTATTGATATTCCTCCAACACTGTTCTTTCTGTTAAGGATTGCTTTTTTCAATTGGGGGTCTTTTGTTGTTCCATATGAATTTTGGGATTGCCTCTTCTATTTCCTTGAAGAATGCGGTTGGAATATTGATAGGTATGGCATTGAACTTGTAGATAGCCTTGGGAAATATTGCCATTTTCACAAGGTTCATCCTTCCTATCGAGGAGCATGGGAGGTTTTGCCACTTTCTAAGTTCTGTTTTGATTTCCTTTTTCAGATTTTTAACGTTTTCATCATAAATGTCCTTCACTTCTTTGGTTAAGTTAATTCCTAGGTATTTCATTTATTGTGGGGCTCTTACAAATGGAAAACCTTTCTTGATTTGAGCCTCACTTTTCTCATTGTTGGCATACAGTAAAGCCATTAATTTCTGAGGGTTAATTTTATACCCTGCTATTTTGACAGTTTTGATTTAGCTTGAGTAATTTTGGAGTGGAGTCCGTGGGATTCTTTATGTACAAGATCATTTTATCTGCAAAGAGGGAGAATTTTACTTCTTCTTTCCTTATTTGGATCCCTTTTATATTGGCATATTGTCTTATTTCTGTAGCTAGGCATTCTAATACTAAATTGAAGAGAAGTTAAGAGAGTGGACATCCTTTTCTCATTCCTGAGTTAAGAGGAAATAGCTTTAGTTTTTCACCATTAACTATAATGCTGGCTGTATGTTTTCCATATACAGCTTTTATTGTATTGAGGAATGTTCTATGGATTCCTAATTTTTCCAGAACCTCCATCATAAAGGGGTGTTGGATCTGGTCCAATGCTTTTTCTGCATCTTTTGAGATAACCATGTGGTTTTAATCCTTGCTCTTGTTGATGTGATAAATTAAATTAATTGATTTGTGTATATTGAACCAGGTTTGCATCCCTGAAATACATCCTGTATGATATTAGTGTATGATTTTTTGGATGAATTGTTGAAGTCGATTGGCCAAACTTTTGTTGAAAAGTTTTGTATCAATGTTCTTCAAAGAAATGGGTCTATAATTCTCTTTCTTTGATGAGTCCCTGCCTGGTTTTGGAATGAAGGTTATGATGGCTTCATAGAATGAGTTTGGTAGAGAACTTTCTCTTTCAATTTCATTGAAGAGTTGGAGGAGTATTGGTGTGAGCTCTGTTTTGAAGGTCTTGTATAATTCCGCTGTAAATCCATCAGGGATTTTCTTAGATGGGAGGTCTCTTATTGCTGTGTCTATTTCAACACTTGATATAGGCCCCTTTCTATGCTTTAACTCATGTTGGTTTAGTATTTGCATGTTGCTAATTTTAATTTGAAGCATATTTTATCTGATATTATTATTGCAACTCCTTTATAGCAGCCGTTTGCTTGGTAGATTTTATTCTAGCCTTTCATTATCAAAATGTTTTTGTTTTTATTGGCAAGGTGTGACTCCTAAAGGCAAGAGATAGAATTATCTTGCTTTTTAATCCAACTAGACAGACTATTTCGCTAAATTGGAGCTTTAAGTCCATTAATGTTGAGAGCTAGGACTGAGAGGTGTTTGGTAGCTCCTGCCATGCTATCCACCTCCGTTGGGGCTGTGGAAACTTGGTTCTTCCTATGGTTCTTGTATTCTCAGTTTGGGTGTGGTTTCTTAGCCATTATTGTGGTCTTGTTGGTTTTCTGTGTGTAGGCCATCTTTAAGTATTTTTTGTAGGGCTGGTTTGGTAGAGATATATTTTTCAGTTTTTCTTTGCTATGGAAGGTTTTTATTTGACCTTCGGTTATGATGGAGAGTTATCTGGGTACAGTATTCTTGGTTGAAAATTGTTTGTCTTTAGGGCATGGCATACAGCCTTCCAGGCTCTTCTTGCTTTAATTATCTCTGCTGAAAAATATGAGATGATTCTAATTGGTTTTCCTTTATAGGTGATTGATCTTTTCTCCTTGACATCTTTTAGGAAGTTATTCTTGGTCTGAATTGATCCTGTGTGGATTATAATGTGACAATGGGAAGTGCTGTTCTGGTCTGGTCTATTTGGGGTTCTACAACCATCTTGTATCTGAATAGGCCTATCTTTTTGTATGTTTGGGAAGTTCTCTGCTAGGATCCTGTTAAACAAATTTCCTAGACAATTAACTTCTGTCTCTAGGTGCTCCTCTACACCAATTGTCCTCAGAGAAGGCCTTCTGATTGTCTATTCCAAATGTTGAATAGATCTATCATGTTTCTTCGATTTGTCTTGGATACTTGTATGTTCTTTTTAATACCTAGGCTCTCTTCAATCCCTGAGATCAGATCTACTGCATGGCTTAACCTACTGTTAAGTCTTTCTACTTGGGTTTTTATTTCTTTTCCTTTTAATTGGTCAGCTTTGTAGGCTTCAGATTCTTTGTTGGAGCTTTGTTTTAGATTTTGTGTGAACTTCTTTACTTCCTTAATTTGGTGTTCTCAAATCACTTAGTTGATTGGTTATGGTTTACTTGGACTCCCATTCCTGCTGTCGGGCTCCATTCAGCATTCCCTTTGTGGTCTCTCTGAATTCATTCAGATGTCTGTTTATGGATTCCATGAATGCCTCTATTGATCTTTGTCTATTCTCATATTGCTGTCACAATTCCTGTGTTACCCTTTGATTAGCTTCCTCACGTTCATGCAATTCCTGTAGTTCTCTTTGACTTTTCTCAGCCTGCTCATGCAATTCCTGTGTCTCTCTTCGTCTGTTCTCTGCCTGCTCACACAATTCCTTTCTTTCTCTTTGATTGTTCTCAGCCTGCTCACGCAATTGCTTTATTTGTCTTTGTTCTCAACCTGTACACGCAATTACTGTATCAATCTTTGAGCAGTTTCCTCACAGTCATGAGATTCCTGTTGTTTGGTTTGCCTCCTCTCTCTTCCTATCACGTTCAAACTGAGTCCTTTGCAAGCTTTCAGTCTTTTCATTCACCACGTTTACCAGTAGTGTTTTTAGTTCTTTGTGGGAACTCTCCTCTGGATTATTCATTAACAGTTCTGTCACTGGATTATCATGAATGAGAGTTGAGATACCCGCACTTGCCATTTTTCTCCTGTTTTCCGGCTTGTTCTGCACATTTGATATGAAAGTGACACTAATTTTTTGCTAAAATACTATTTTAAGGCAAGCATCAACCAAAGTCCTGTAGTTGCACAGTCAAAATGGCTGTAGATACAACCTAGTTCAACAGATACAATCTTTTCAACATCAAACAACTATCCATTAATGGGCTAAGAACAGCAAAGACGAATTTTTCAAATCAGAAAGTATTATGTTTAGGAAGAAATGTGGGGAAAAACAGGATTAGAAGTATGTGGAGAGGTTAAAGTAAATTTAACCAAGTCCTAAACTCAGAGAGGGAAAGGGATTGGACAGAATGACAAGAGAGAAATTAAAAAGAAGAAAATCAAAAATGGAAAAAGAAAAATTTAAATTTAAAAAGTGAAACACTTAAAAATTATGTGACTTTAAAAAGTGATATTGAGAGGAGAAAAGGATAAGATGACAGGAGTGGGATGATAGAAAGGAGACATGAAAAACTAAAAAATAAAAATTCTTAAAAGTATTTACTTGAAAATTATATGTTATAAAGATATAATACTTCTATTAAAATGTTAAGCCTGTTTCTGGGGGTTTAGCCCAGCAGAAGGGCACTTGCCCAGCACGTGCAAGGCCCTGGGTTCGGTGCTCAGCCCTGGGGGAAAAAAAAGACAAAAAAAAGTTAAGCCTAAAAATTTGTGAATTAAGTAATACATTTCTGGATTAATTATGTACAAAATAGGGGATAAGTTCTAATAAACGATGATGGGTATTTATCTTGGGATGAGGCAAAACAGCAATTAGGTCACGCAAAAAAAAAGAAAGACAAAAGATATAAAAAAATTAAAAAGGACCAAAAGGTCAATAGCGATTTTTTTAAAAAGCATACACACACACACACACACACACACACACACACACACACACACACACATACACACACACACACACACCTAAAATAAAAATTAGGAGAAGAAGAAAAAAATGATTAATAGAAAACAATTAAAAAATTTAAAAATATGGTACCAAAAAGAGTTCTTTAATTTTTTTGGGGGGGGAGGGGTGTGGAATGGGAAGATCCTGTGTCTCCCCTTTGTCTGTAACCAGTCTCTTCGTGCAGTGGCTGGTCTGCTTCTGGTGTTTTGTTTTCCTGTGGCTTGATTGATTTCTTACATTAGTTTGTTTGTGTGTGTAGTCAATAAAATGCTCCGCTTTATCTAGGATTTTGTGATCCTCCTTCAGGCTAGTTCAGTGGGAGGGAGATCTGCTTTGAGTATCACGAAAGAGAAAGATGGCTGTTTCCTCTAGTGTGGAGATGCTGTGATGAGGCTAAGTTCTGTTTAGGGTTGAGGCATTTCAGCAAACAGTATCTTTTCCCTGAGGGGCTAGCTCCTGAGACACTCCCAGAGCCCAGCCTGGAGCCATTCTCAAGGTTTACGTTTACTGAATTTCAATTGATTGTCTAGGCTGCTGTAAGTAGGGGCAGCCACTGGTTCTGTTAACCCACTGAAGATAGTCACTCCTCTGGGGGGCAGAACTCTCTCTGCTTGGGCTAGGTGACTTTCTCCTGAGTGGATCTTAGCCTGGAAGGTCAGGTCAGATTCCTGTGACCTGCTAAATGACTCTTTTGTTTTCTTCCAAGGCCTGAGTTGGAGCTAGTTGCTCAGCCTGGCCATTCTCAGTATCAAAGATGATGTCTGGTGCTAGGGAGGGGCAGCCTTCCTTCCTCTGCTCCATGAGGAGTGAGGATGTCAGGATTTTACTCAGACAGGAGTCTTTCTTCCTGGGTATCACTGGTCTGTGATCTTCAGGATGAATTTATCTGCTCCTTGTCAGTTCTTGTTGGTGTTGAGTAGAATCCTCTCACCCAGTGCATAGGGCGCTTTTGTCCTGGACTCTCTGTTGTAGATATGGTGGCTATGGGTGCCGTAGCTGCTGCCACAACAGCAGCTACTGGCAAGTGCTCAGATCTGTCTTCTTGCCTGGATCTTCCCTCTCTAGCCAAACAATGTGTACAGTGATGGCACACTTGGTGTGATTATCTAGGCTAGTACTGTTCACTGGAACACTAAAGCTGCTTTGTATGTGAGAGTTTGTTTAGCCTCCAGGTTCTCCTCTACCATCTTCCTCCGACCTCCATGAAACTCTTTATATTTTATGTTGATTGGTTATTATACAACAATTACTTCCAAATGTACATGTAGTGTCTAAAGATAGCCATATGAATATTCTCATGCAGCTCTTATTTATGTTATGTACTTTCAGTATTATGATATTTCTCTCTCTCTTATACTCTCTCTCATTTCCTCACTTTCTCTTTCATGCTTCATGTCTGCTACTTAGAATTTCTGGTGGTCTATTATTATCCTTCAGGATCCACTGGTTTGTGGGAACATGATAAAGACAATCAGTTACCCTTGACTTATTTAAGAGTTACAACAGTGATGTGGTATTATTTGCCATTCTAAATGGTAAAACAACAGATCTAGGAATTCCTTCTCACTTTTATTACTATTATAAATTTTATTTTCCTATGAATCATTGGGATGGATAAGATAATTTTAACCTGTGACCTAAAAGTACTTTTTCTTTTACAAACAACCTTTTTCTTGGAGTATCAGTGAGTAACTACATGTAATGAAACAAAGCTATCCTATGGAAAGTAGACTGAAGTTGTTCACAGGGATGAAAAACAAGATAATGGGGAATTGAGTACAAAGGATACCCATCATAGAGCACAGATCCTTAAAGTAGTTTACCCTGTACACTTTGTGAGAATGACAATGTGTTAGGAACTATAGATTAAATCACTGAACACTTGATATATATGCAAATATTTTTATATATTTATATATGCATATACGTATGTGCCCTTATATATGTACACATGTATGTTACTATACTCCCAAATACACACATACATATACTCGTGTATAAATGCACATGGAGAAAGACACATAGTTACAGTCAACACAAGTTTCACTACTTGATGAATATGCCTTAGACGGAATGCTTGGAACCAAATATGTTGAAGATGTATTTGTCTCTAAGAGTTCTTTTACCACTCCTCTTACCTCTTAAAAACTGCTACGTTTTAAGGCATGAGATTCGACTTGCAAAATGCAGTACAAGTGATAGCAAGTCATTCAGAAATCTCAGTAATAAAGGTCATAAGGTGTCTCCCTGCTCCCCACGGAATGCCTGCTCTTGTAGACACTCTCAACAACCAAAGTAGCAGGAGAATATCCTATCAGTGTATATACTATCAGAGGGGGTTAGAGGGAGGATTTGGGTGATGTGAAAGGAAGGGATGGTAGGGGAAAAACAAAGGATTGGGTAACAATGCTCAATAAGAAATGTACTCATTACCTTCCTTATGTAACTGTAACCCCTGTGTACAGTGTCTTTACAATAAAAATATATATTAAAAAGATACCAGGAAAACTTCTATACTTATGGGAAGTTGTATTTATCACTCAATATCAGTAAGGTATTGGTTTTAGGACCACAGGCATATTAAAATTTTGGATCCTCAAACATATTACTTGAACACAGTACATTATTTACATTAGAATGTGTCCACAACCTAGTTCAGTGTAATTGCTATGAAACGTTTTACTATATTTTATGTTTGAAATGGAAAATAAAAGTATTTGCACTATCAACAGAAACAATTTTTTTTCAATTTTTTTTGTCTTTTTGTCTGCATTTTGTGGATGGAATTGGGAGAGCAGTTTTGAAAAGCTCAAATTTCATCACCAAGAGCTGTCTGCAAAATGTAAAAGGATGTACTACAGCATCTTGAATAATATGGAACTCCAAGGAGAAGTTCTTGAATTGAGACATTATCAGAAACTAACCACGCAAGGAATTTTTAGACGCGCAGCTGCTATATTTCTAATGGAGAGGTTTCATAACCCTTTCTGTAACACAAGTCAGAACCTCATTGAAGTGTACATGATTTCCTTCACCTGTCTGTCAAGCTCAGTCATTATCAATCAACATACAACTAATATTGAATAATCCTCTAATAACAAAATGTTGATGGAATGTCCATCCAGTTTAGGTTAAGAGCGTTAACCTAGTAATGAACTAGATGGTAAGTAAATCTGAAACTGTTATAAGCTACAGGAGTTCAAGAAATGGATACTACAGTATTTTTCCTGATAACAGAATTTGAGGGCAAGTTATTTTATAATGGTTCATGTTAGGGAACAAGATAACTTCTGAGGAAGAGTCAGAAAATTTGTGGGAATCACGGCCATCTGAAACTCATTTCCAGAGTGCAAACTGATTAAAACTAGAGAATTTTTCTTAAACATTAGAATTGGACTATCATTAGGGTGAAAGTTAGGTTTCAGTTGCAGCTGTAGTTAGTGTTAGCATTAGGGCAATGGAAAGTTTAGGGTCAAACTGAAACTATCTTTGAATAACAAGTCATGTTAGAATTAGGATGAATGTGAAATAGGAAACTGCTAATTATATTAAGATTAGGATATGGTTAGTGAGAGGGTTAGCCTCAATATTCCAGTTAAGGTTAGAGTTACAAAAATAGCAAGATAATGGGTAAAACTACAAATTAGTTTTAGAGAGATGAGTTGAATCAAAGTTAGGATGAATAAATCTAATGTATTTTTATGGCTTTTAGAATCCAAAGGCTATTAGTTCTATGGTTAGGGTTGCTGTTCTAATTCAGGTTAGACTTAGACTTAGGTAAGGGTAAGCTGTAAGGTTAAACTGAGTTTTCTGCTAACATTTTCAAGTAAAATAAGTGTGAAATTTAACAAAAATTACAGAGTTTTCCTAATTTTACTATTCAGGGTTCAATAGGGTTAAATTTAGAGTTAGGTTTCTAGTAAGGTTTAGATATATAGTTAGGGTTAGGAACTAGAGTAAAATTTAAGTAAACCTGCAACTTCTTTTTGGAGTTAGAGGAGTTCAGTAAAAGTTAAGATCAGTGGAAACTATGATAGCTTTCATGATATGAAGATTTGAGGTTAATATTCATAATAGGGAATGATTTCATAGTCCAAGTGAGGGAATCTGTAGGATTTGGAGAAAAGTGCAAATAAATCATTTCAAAGACCATGAGTATGTGTTAGGATATATTTTCCATTAATTTTAGGATTGGGTTACTATTATCATCAAGGTTACTCTTAGGATTCTGACCAGGATTCGAGTTAGGATTATGGAAATGGAAGGTTGAGAACTTGAGTGACTTACTTCCTTTGTGTCTGTATATGCACTATTCTAAGGCTTGGACTCAAGGCTTGGGTTCTATCCATGAACATTTTGCTGTAGGCTAGCATTCTAGCACTTGAGCCATGATTCCACTTCCAGATTTCTTTGGCAGTGAATTGGAGATGAGAGTCTCACAGATTTTCCTATCCATGCTGACATTGAACTGAGATCCCAATTTCTCTGCCTTCTGATTAATGATAGGATTAAACTCATGAGCTACCAGTGCCATGGAAAATGCCTGACTTTTATTGATTGTTTTTACTTTTGTTCAAGATCAACATTGAATTCAATATTTGATAGCATTGTTCACTATGTAACAAGCTGCCACTTGAGCCATATCTCCAAAAATGATTATCTTAAATAGCTGGAAATCATTAAATTTTCTTCAGTTGATATGAATCATTAGTGCTGTTCTAAAACTTATCCTAAACTTTATAAACCCTAGAGGTGATCTGAGCAGATTCTCATGGTTGACTTCTAATTGCATAGTATTTTAGGGATATGATTTTTTAATTATTATTTTAAGTAACAAATGAGTTATTAAACAAAGCAGTTTCTGCGTACAATATAACTTGATCAACGCCAACCCTTTCAACATTCGCATCCTTCCTCTATGAACCTCTTCCTTCACTCTTCTTAATTTTGTAGGATATTTACTGGATTACTCTCTGCACTTCCCCCCTTTTCTCCTGGTCATTCTTGTACTTTTCCCCCTTCACCCCTGTTTTGATTAGCCACTTACATATGATGCAGCAACTCTACTCCTAGGCATTTACCTGAAAGATTACAAACCCGGATATAGTAAATATTTCAGCACAACCATGCGTACTGAATTAGCCCAGATACCCCTCAAGAGAGAAATGATTCAAGAAAATGTAATGCACACACACACACACACACACACACACACACACACACACACACACACACACAGAGGAAATCCTACTTACCCATTAGAAAGAGTATTGTGCCCTTTGTATCTCTCATTTCTCATTTCTTCTGCCTGGTATCCAATTGTTGTCGTACTGTCCCTGCACTGCAGTAAGTGACACATGCAATCTGATGTAAAAGATTTTCAGAGAGTTCGCTAGCCATAGATTCCTAAATATGAGTTCTATTCTCATTCTCTTTGTTTATTCATGCCTTTGAGTAGTGATTGCACAGTTTCATTTGTACCATTTGCTACACAGAAAAGACATGACCGCACATACATGGATATACATACATACATGGATATATGCACACATATGGGTATATATTAAATACTTGAATTCATTTTATGTTTTTGAGAATTACGGAGCTAACAAAAATCACATGCATTTTGCTTCCTAGTCAATTCTTTCAAAACCTAAATAACTTTGTCTCCTTTGAATACATAATTTTAAAGAGAATATCACCATCTCTAATCTTTCAGTGGCCTTGAAATTAGATGTTCCAATGGGAAAAAGTTATTTAGCCAGTCCCAAATTGTGCCTTTTCCAAGTTATCAGATATTCAATCTATCACATGCCCAAATAATAGAGAATGGGAACAGGTCTACATTGAGCACTCACAGTAGACAGCTCTCTGGACTTTCTCAGGAAGAGCTTTCTGCCATTGTGGAATGGATAGGGCTGGATAATATGCAAACAGACATCAAAGATTGAAAGTATTGTGCTAAGTTGACACCTGAGATATTGGATGTTTTAACTGCATAGTATTGGTTTTCATGAATCAGTTAATCAGATTCTTTACACTACATGATGTTACTAGACTGTGGAATGCATGTTTATTGCATTTACTTTGTATAACATATTTTGAAATTTGGTATAAATCGTTTATCTTTTTTCTTGATATGGATTACTCCTAGTTGTCAAGAGTGAGGAAATGCCCTGGAACTTTGTAATTTGAAGTCTTATGTTGCCATGTGTCATATCCTATTTTCCTTTTACAGAGTTGGTAAAAAAATATATGTAATTTATTTTATTTTTTGGGGGGGGGCCCGGTTGTGGGGCCTGAACTCTTGGCCTGGGTACTGTTCATCAGCTCTTCAGCTCAAGGCTGGTACACTACCACTTGAGCCACAGCGCCACGCCTGGTTTTTTTCTGCTTATGTGGTGCTGAGGAATTGGACCCAGGCCTTAAGCATGCAAGGAGAGCGCTCTACCACTGAGCCAACTTCCCAGCCCTGTAATGTATTTTTTATTTTTATTCATTATCTATTACAGAATTTGAACTCAGAGCCTGGGCACTGCTCCTGAGGTCTTTTGCTCAAGGTTAGCTCTCTACAACTTCGAGCCACAGTATCAATTTTAGTCGTCAGTCATTAATTGGTGATAAGTGTCCCGCAGGGACTTTTCTCAACCTGGCTTTGAATGGTGATCCTCATATACCAGGCTCCAGATCAGCCAATATCAGAGGCATGAGCTACCTCCACCCGGTTATACGTAATTTATACTGTAGTTTTCTGAAATCTTTCATCCTACACTGAATATTTTTTCTTAAGAGCTTTCTAATAAATATGTAATCTATTCAATTTTGAAAAGTACTGTGTACCTCCCACTTATTTGTATCAGTCCATACTTTCCTAGCTATGATTAGCATCAGTACAGTTAAGCACATTACATCTCAACAGGAAAATTCTACTGAAGTTCTGATCCCCTTGAGCTAGATAAGGAGAATTCCTCTAAAAGAAGCCTCTTCTCAATATGAGAAAAGATATGTTTGGAAGTTTAGTTTAGTTTCTTTTTTTTATTTTTTGGCCAGTCATGTGGCCTGAACTCTGGGCCTGGGCCCTGTCCCTCAACTCTTCAGCTCAAGGTTAGTGCTCCAACTCTTGAGCCATAGCTCCACTTCTGGTTTTTTCAGCTTATGTGGTGCTGAGAAATCGAACCCAAGGCCTCATGCATACCAGGCAAGCATTCTACCAATGAGCCACCATTCCAGCCCAAGTTTGCAAGTTTTTGAGAAGAGGAATTTGGCATTTGGTTTGCATCCTTGATTAGTCATGAATAGATATTATTTGGCTCCAAATTTTGTCTCCTTGTAGGTTCCCTAAACAGTTACACATCAGCCTCATTCCATCACATATCTTTAAGTCCTTCTTTTATTTCTTTTTATCGTTATTGTTTTGTTGTCATTGTATTGCTGGCACTGAAGCTTGAACTCATGGCCTAGGCAGTGTCCCTGGGCTCAATGCTAGTGCTCTACCACTTGAGCCGTGCACCACTTCTGGGTTTTTCTGTCTGGACATGCTTTGAATCATAATATTCAGATCTCAGCCTCCAGGGTAGCTAGGATTACAGGTGTGAGCCACCAGTGCCAAGCAAGTCCCTCTCTTTCAGACATTATTCTAAAAGCCTCCAATCCAAGGTCACTCCTAAGATTGTAAATGGAACTATGCCAATAGTTCCTTTAATTGTTCTGGCTATGGAGTTTTTTGCAAATTCTATTGAAACTACTTAACTGTTCTCTTCCTAATCCATGATTCTAGATGTTTTAGTAATAATTACTTAAATTTAGTAGCTATAAACCCTAAATCTCTCAATTATTAATTTCATTTAATTCTTTCAATATGATTATTTTTCAATACAAATATGAACTTATACTCACCTTCTTGAATCTACACCTTGGCATGAGCTGTGCCTGGGCCTATTCTACCTCAAATGCAAGAGGTTGGTAAAAGAATAGCCTACAGTATTCCTGCCTAAGAGTGAGGACAAGTAGTTGCGTGCCTAATAAAAGCAATGCATTCCTGGCATGGGAAGGGGTGGGAGAGACAACAGCCTAGAGAGCAAACTGGCAGTCACAACATTTAACAACTTCTCCTTTAGGGACACTGATCTCCTGCAAATTGGAAGTGATATAACTCACCTAGTGAATTTTCATATATGAAGGAAGTTGTCATGTCTCACTACACAACTCACCTGTAGTCAAAGAGAGGGTCATTCTTCTGTGTCCTCCTTAGGCCCAGTCTCATTTTATCTCCATCTTAGACTTTGCCCAGATCTATTCCTACCAGAAGGTCCCTGATGAGGAGGAATGTGTGACCTCTTGGCTTTTGATTAGCCCTATGGGAACTGAGGCCACTTTTAATTTTGATCCTGTTCATTCTGACAAGGCTGTGGTGGGTGGTGGGAAAGCTCATTCTCTGAATTGTTCCCTATTACCAAATATCTTCAGAGAAAGTCAAGGAATGACAGATTCTGCCTGAGGGAGTGAGTTTCTCCATTTCCAAAAAGGTCAATTAATATCTGATTATGAGGCCCACGTGGTGGTCCTTCCCTAGATCCTCCAAACAGGAGTGGATGTTACCTCAGACACCAGGCCATCCTCACATTTCTTCTGCTCTTTCACACGAAAATAAAGGTCACAGGAGTTGAGTTGAGAAACAAGGAGAAATGAGAGTAGCAGAAGAATCATTGGCATGGGGAGGAATTAGAAACCCTGTGTGAAAAAAGGGCTCAGAAAATCTAGGATCAGAGTTCCAGGAAGATGGCGGAGGAGAAGCTGGAATCTGAACAAGCTCTCGCATAGAAAGCAGTTTTAGAGTTCCAGTGAACAGTCCTAAGCCAGAGAATCACACCAAGGGTGACATCACAGAACAGAGAGACAGGACAGAGAGGGAAAATCCAGGCAAGGAGACACATCTGAGCACTTGCCAGCAGCCACCGCGGTGGCGGCAGCTGTGGCAGCAACGACAGCAGGGCACCATACCTGAGCCACAGAGAGTCCAGGATGAAGGAGCCTGATGCAGCGGGCGAGCGGATTCTACTCAACACCAGCAAGAACCGACAAGGAGCGGACATCTTCATCCTGCAGTTCGCAGACCAGAGACGACCCAGGAACCAAGACTTGGTGTGAGTAGAAGCCCGACGTCCTCACTCCTTCTCAGGGAGCAGAGGGGGGAAGGCCACCTTTCCTCCCCCGGTACCAGAGATCTCCATCTTGGATACCGACAAAGCTCCGACCAGCTGCTAGCTCCAACTCAGGCCTTGGAATAAAACAGGTCATTTAGCAGGTCACAAGAACTTAATGGTGGCGTGACCTGCCAGACTCAGCTACACCCAGGGAAAAGTCACCCAGCTCGGGTGCCAGCCCTAGGAGTGGGTTTCTTCACTGGGTAATCAGAGCCAGAGGCTGTCCCTCCCATTAGCAGCCTCTACAATCAATTGAAATTCAGTAAACAGAAACCCTGAGAATGGCTCCAGGCTGGGCTCTGTGAGTTTTTCACAAAATAGCCCCAGGGAAAATCTACTGTTTGTTGAAAGGCCTCAACTCTACCCAGAACCTGGCCTCATCACTGCATCCCCCTCTTTTGTGATTCTTAAAGCAGATCAGCCTCCCATTAAACTATCCTGGGAGGAGGATCTCAAAATTCTGTGTAAAGCAGAGCATTTTTCTGCCTGTTCGAACCAACTGACTTAAGAAACCAACCAAGCCACAGGACCACAAGCAGACCACAGGCTCCAAGAAGAGGATGGTTATAGACACAAGGGAGATACAGGATTTTTCCCACCCCTCCCAAAAAAAATCAAAGAACTTTCTTCTTCTTCTTCTTCTTCTTGTTCTTCTGGTTCTTCTTGTTCTTGTTCTTCTTCTTGTTTTTGTTCTTGTTCTTCTTCTTGTTCTTGTTCTTGTTCTTCTTGTTCTTCTTGTTCTTCTTCTTGTTCTTGTTCTTGTTCTTGTTCTTGTTCTTCTTCTTCTTCTTCTTCTTCTTCTTCTTCTTCTTCTTCTTCTTCTTCTTCTTCTTCTTCTTCTTCTTCTTCTTCTTCTTCTTCTTCTTCTTCTTCTTCTTCTTCTTCTTCTTCTTCTTCTCCTTCCTCCTCTTTTTGGGTACCTTATATAAAATTTTTTTTTCTTTTCTAAAACTTTTTTTAATCTTTAATTTTTGCCTTTTTTGAAAAAAAAATTATTTTCCAGTAACTTTTTTTTCCCTCTTATAATTTTTACTTTAGGGATACGTGAATATGCGTTCTTTCAATTTTTTTCTTCTTTCTCTTTTTTCTTTTATAATTCTTTTTGTTTTTTGTTTAGCTCTACTGAACTTCTGATCTTTTTTCTTCCTTTCTTATCCTTTTCACCTTTTCGTGTCTTTTGTTCTTCTTTATGTGACTTAACTCTTGTCCTGCACATCCTCAGATAAGCCCGTAGTTAACTAGTAATCCCTATCCCCCATTGTGTACACACTTAATCCACAAATTTATTACTCAGTTCAAAACCTCTGAGACTTAAATTCCTTAATAGCAGTACTACCTATTTATATCTATATAATATTTTAAGCATTTTTATTTTTAAGTTTTTCACATCTCCTCTATGTTCCTCTCCTTCTCTCAATATATTCACGTTCTTCGCTAAATAGGTTGTTTTCTCATCTCTATAATATTATTAATTTTTACTTTTCTATTTTTTCTGGTCTCTTTTCTTTTCCCTTTCCCATTCTTCTTTTTTTTCTCTCTCTACTTTCATCCTACCCAACCTATTTCCTGCATTGATATTAGGACTTAGTTAAATCTCCCTGTGCCTCCCCACAACAATCTATTCCTATTTTTTACCCACATCTCTCCCTAACCCTAATAATTTCTGGTTTTCCAAATTCTTCTCTGCGGTTCAAAGCCCATTTTGTATAGTTTTTTGATGTTGAATAGATGTATCTGTTGTACTAGATTGTATCTGTAGACTATTGACTGTACAAATTCAGATTTTGTCTGATGGTTGCCTTAAGATAGTGTTCGAGCACAAAACTGGTGCTAATTTCATCTCAAATGGGCAGAATAAGCTGGAAAAACACAAGAAAAATGGCAAATTCGGGTTTCTCAATTCCCAATCTTGATAATCAGGGACAGAACAGATAATGAATAATCCAGAGGAGAGTTTCCTAATAGCTCTACAAACACTGCTGGCAAACATGATAAATGAAAAGATAGAAAACATACAAAGGACTCTGAATGAGCATGATAGGGAGAGAGAGGAGGCAATCCAAAAGTTTATACAGGAATGTCATAAATGTGAGGAAGCTACTCAAAAACTGATACAGGATTTGTGTGAGCAGCTTGAGAGTACTCAAAGAGAAAGGCAGGGATGGCTTGAACAGGATGAGAACACTCAAAGAGAATTGCAAGAATCCCACGAACGGGAGGAAGCTAATCAAAGAGTAATACAGGAATTGAGAGAGCAGGAAGAGAATATACAAAGATCACTAAAAGCATTCATGGAAGCCATTAACAAAGAGCTGAAGGAAGTCAGGGAGACCATAAAGGGAATGCTGAATGGAACCCAACAGAAGGAATGGGGGTTCAAAGAAATTATAACCAAGTGATTTGAGAATAAGCAATGAACACAAAATTAAGGAGGCCAAGAAATTCATACAAGATCTAAAACAAAACTTCAACAAAGAATTTGAAGCCATCAAAGCTGACCAATTAGAAGGGAAAGAGATAAAAAACAAAGTAGAAAGTCTTGACAGCAGGTTAGACCATGCAGAAGATCGAATTTCAGGGATTGAAGACAGCCAAGATATTATAGAGAAAGAACATACAACCATCCAAGACAAGACCAAGAAATATGATAGAACTATCCAACACATGGAAGACACCATCAGAAGGACTAACCTAAGGATAATAGGTTTAGAGGAGCACCTAGAAACTTAAGTTAATTGTCTAGGAAATTTGTTTAACAGGATCCTAGCAGAGAACTTCCCAAACATACAAAAAGTTAGGCCTGTTGAGATACAAGAAGCTTTTAGAACGCCAAACAGACCAGACCAAAATAGGACATCCCACAGTCACATTATAATCCACACAGGATCAACTAAGACCAAGGAAATGATCCTTAAAGCTGTCAAGGAGAAAAGATTAGGGAAACCAATTAGAATCACCTCAGATTTCTCAGCAGAGACAATCAAAGCAAGAAGAGCCTGGAATGATGTATGCCATGCCCTATAAACAAACAAATATCAACCAAGAATACTGTACCCAGCTAAACTCACCTTCATAATTGAAGGCCAAATAAAAATCTTCCATGGCCAAGAAAAATTGAAACAATACATCTCCACCAAACCAGCCCTACAAAAGATTCTTAAAGATGTCCTACACATAGAAAAGCAACAAGACCACAATAAAGGCCAAGAAACTGTACCCAAACTGAGAATCCAAGAACCATAGGAAGAATCCAGTTTTCGCAGCCTCCAAGAAGGTGGATAACATGGCAGAAACTCCCAAATACCTCTCAGTCCTATCTCTTAACGTTAACGCACTGAACTCCCCAATTAAGCTACATAGACTGTCTAGTTGGATTAAAAGGCAAGATCCTTCTATCTGTTGCCTTCAGCAGTCACATCTTGCCCCTAAAAACACCCTCATTTTCAACGTTAAAGGCTGGAACAAAATCTACCAAGCAAACGGCCCCCCAAAACAGGCGGGAGTTGCAATCCTAATATCAGATAAAATAGACTTCAAATTAAAATTCGTGAGAAGAGATAAAGAAGTTCGCTACATACTAATTAAGGGATTTCTCCTTCAGGAGGATATTACAATTCTAAATACCTATTCGCCAAACAACGGAGCACCCAAATTTATGCAAGAAACCCTGCTTTCTCTCAAATCCCTTATAGATCCAAAAACATTAATTGTTGGGGATTTTAACACACCACTCTCCCCACTAGATAGATCAACTCGGCAAACACTCAACAGGGAAACCTCAGATCTAAACAGCTGCATAGATCAACTAGACTAAACACACATCCACCGAACATTTCACCCAGCAGCATCAGAATACACTTTTTTCTCACCAGTAAATGGAATATTTTCTAAAATAGACCACATTTTAGGCCACAAAGCAAAGTTGTCTAAATTCAGAAACATTGAAATTATACCTTGCATTCTCTCTGACCACAAAGGAATAAAATTAGAACTCGACACCAAAAGTCACCAAAGAAAGTCCGGTATCACATGGAGGCTGAACACCACACTGCTGAATCATGAGTGGGTCATGGAAGAGATTAGAAAGGAAATTCAAATGTTCATGCTATTCAACAAAAATGAATACACAAATTACCAGCTCCTCTGGGACACAGCTAAGGCAGTACTCAGAGGCAAGTTTATGGCTCTGAGCTCTTACATCAACAAATTGGAGAGATCTGAAACCAACAATTTAATGACACATCTAAACCTCCTTGAAAAAGAGCAGCAAGATAAACCCCAATCCAGTAGATGGAAAGAAATAATTAAAATCAAATCAGAATTAAATGAATTAGAATCCCAAAAAACTATAGAAAGAATCAACAAAACAAAGAGTTTGTTCACCCAAAAAATTAACAAAATTGACAGACCCTTAGCAAATCTTATCAGAAAAAGAAGAGAACACACCCAAATAATTAAACTCAGAGATGAGAATGGAAACATAACCACGGAAAAAACCAAGATTCAGAACATTATATGGGAATACTTCTCAAAACTTTATGCTAGTAAGTTTGAGAACTTGACAGAAATGGAGCTTTTCCTAGCAAATATTGACATGCAAAAACTAAATCAACATGATTTAAACCATATTAAAAGGCCCATATCAAGCATTGAAATAGAAAGAGCAATAAGAGACCTGTGAGCTAAGAAAAGTCCAGGAGCAGATGGTTTTACAGCGGAATTTTACAAGCCCTATAAAGCAGAGCTCACACCAATACTCCTTCAACTCTTCAACGAAATTGAATGAGAAACTTCACTACCGAACACATTTTATGAAGCCATCATAACCCTCATCTCCAAAGCAGGCAGGGACTCATTAAAGAAAGAGAACTATAGACCCATTTCTTTGATGAACATAGATGCAAAACTTCTCAAGAAAATTTTGGCCAATCAATATCAACAATTCATCCAAAAAATCATACACCACGATCAAACAGGATTCATTTCAGGGATGCAAAGCTGGTTCAATATAAGCAAATAAATTAATATTATTCATCACATCAAGAGGAGCCAGGATAAGAACCACATGGTTATCTCAATAGATGCAGAAAAAGCATTCGACAAGATCCAACACCCCTGTATGATGAAGGTTTTGGAAAAACTAGGAATCCATGGAACATTCCTCAATACAATAAAGGCTGTATATGACAAACGTACAGTCAGCATTATACTTAATGGTGAAAAACTAAATCCATTTCCTCTTAATTCAGGAACAAGACAAGGATGTCCACACTCTCCAATTCTCTTCAATCTAGTATTAGAATGCCTAGCTACAGCAATAAGACAAGATGCAGACATAAAGGGGATCCAAATAGGGAAAGAAGAAATAAAACTCTCCCTCTTTGCAGATGACATGATCTTGTATTTAAAGAATCCAATAGAGTCCACTCCCAAATTACTCAATCTGATTCAAAACAGGTTATAAAATTAACCCCCAAAAATCAATGGCTTTTCTGTATGCCAACAATGAGAAAAGTGTGGCTGAAATTAGGAATGCAACTCTATTTGTAATAGGCCAACAAAAATAAAATACCTAGGAATTAACTTAACCAAAGAAGTGAAGGACCTCTATGATGAAAAATTTAAAATTTTGAAAAAGGAAATCAACAGAGAACTTAAAAAAAGGCAAAACCTCCCATGCTCCTGGATTGGAAAGATTAACATCGTGAAAATGGCAATACTTCCCAAGGCTATCTACATATTCAACGCGATACCTATGAAAATTCCAACCTCATTCTTCAAGGAAATAGAAGAGGCAATCCAAAAATTCATATAGAACAATAAAAGAACCCGAATAGCAAAAACGCTCCTCAACGGAAAGAACACTGCTGGAGGAATATCAATGCCAAATTTCAAACTCTACTATAAAGCCATAGTAATCAAAACAGCTTGGTATTGGCATAAGAACAGACCTCAGGATCAATGGAATATAATTGAAAACCCAAAAATGAACCTACAGACCTATAGCCATCTAATCTTTGAGAAGGGAGCTAAAACAATAGAATGGAAGAAAGACAGCCTCTTCAGTAAACGGTCCTGGCAAAATTGGTTAACTACTTGTAGAAAACTAAAGCTCAACCCTTATATATCACCCTGCAACAGAATCAACTGCAAAAGGGTCAAAGACCTCGGAGTCAAAGCAGACACTCTGAAAACATTACAGGATGGAATAGGAGAAACCCTAGGTGTCCTTGGCTCAGGCAGAAATTTTCTGAATAGAGACCCGGAAACAGAACAAATCAAAGAAAGGTTGGACAAATGGGATTGCATGATGTTGCAGAGCTTCTGCATGGCAAAGGACATACCTAGCAAGATCAATAGAAAGCCTATGGATTGGTAGAAAATCTCCACTAGCCATACAATGGACAAGTGTCTCATATCCAAAATACACTTGGAACTCAAAAAATTAAATCCCCCAAGAACAAATCCTGAAAGAAACAACTGCCCAATAAATAAGTGGGCTAAAGACATAAAGAGAAACTTCTCTGAAGAAGAAAGAAGGATGGCCAATAGACACATGAAGAAATGCTCAACCTCCCTAGCCATAAAAGAAATGCAAATCAAAACAACATCGAGATGCCACCTCACTCCAGTTAGAATGGCAAAAATCAAGAACTCTAACAACAACAGATGCTGGAGGGGATGTGGACAGAAAGGAACCTTACTTCATTGTTGGTGGGAATGTAAACTTGTTCAACCACTTTGGAAAGCAGTGTGGAGGTTCCTCAAAAGACTTCACATAGATCTCCCCTATGACCCAGCAATCCCACTTTTGAGCATTTACCCAAATGTTTACAAACAAGACCACACTAAAGCTACCAGCACAACTATGTTTATTGCAGCATTATTTACCATAGCTATGATATGGAACTAACCCAGATGCCCCTCAGTAGATGAATGGATCAAGAAAATATGGTATATATACACAATGGAATTCTATGCCTCCATCAGAAAGAATGACATTGCCCCATTTGTTAGGAAATGGAAAAACTTGGAAAAATTGTATTAAGTTAAGTAAGCCAGGCCCAAAGAAACATAGGTCCCATGGTTTCCCTTATTTGCAATATCTAGTATATGTATGAGTGAAGCGGAAAATGTCAGATAATGTGATGTTAGGAAAATGAACCCTTAGATTTGTATTTTTACGTTTTTTTCTTTCATGCATGTGTTTCTAACGCATTTATAAGATTATTTCTTTGTTGCTTTGTATGTCCCTCCCCCACAGTATAACCCCTGCTTTCACTATATTTGATGTCAGTATAACTTGTGGAGGGAATGGGGAAAAACAAGTCGTTTAAGCATACAGGTGGACCTGTTGCAACAATGAGAAGTACAAGTTGTCATGTCGAAAACGAGCTTTACAACGTCGGTGCTGGGCGGGGGGGGGGGGGTGATGAGGATTAGGTAGGGGGAGAGGGGAGGCTGGGAAGGGATGTGAAGGGTAAACAAAGGAGGAAGCTGCAATGCTTGGTAAGAAATGTATGCATTATCCTGCCCATGTAATTGTAACCCCTCTGTACAGTATGTTCACAAATAAAATAAAATAAAATAAAGAAAATCTAGGATCACCCACATCATTTGGGAATCACATCACAGGATTCAGGAATAAAATTAATAAATTATTACCTAAATTAGTAACTCCACGGCTCTGACTACATTACAAGTGTTCTCTCAAAATGTAGCTTTACTAATTTGATGAGGAAAAAGGCGCACATCGTTTCCTCACAATGTTCTACTAAGTATCTTCTTCCATAACCCAGGTTGTTCTTACCCTGTACTTGTCGGTTACTTTCCTTTGCTGGATTCAATCAATGACACTTGAAAGTGTTATCATCTTCAGACATGTAATTACATTTTGTTTTAATCCATTCGTTATAATATAAAACAAATTTTTGGGGAAAATATGTCTATGCTATATTTTCTTCCATGCCATATATATTTGATGTTATTAAGTATTATTTTAATAGTTTCATTTTAAAACCTGAGGAAAATGTTGAGTTACTGTTAGCACTAATTAATTGCAACTTTTTTGTATTTTTCCATATCTGTATATTTGTTATTAAGCTTCTTACATTGTCTTTTCCCCCTACTGTTGCCTTCTTAAAATTGCTTCAAATTATAAACTCTATATGATGATCTGTATGTGTTCATTTATAAATATAAATTTTTATCTAATATGCACATTTTATATGATATTTTCATCCTATTGTATCTGCTCTGAAATCAATATGGAAATCCTTCATTAAAGAAAAAACACAATGCCACAAAACCAGTGAAATTAAGATTAGGTATCTATCCAAAAATATTTAGCAATGATATAGTAGAAACATCCACTTCTCTTATATACTAAAACATGTTCATAGCTATGAAATGTGCATTTTCTTTATTCCCTCTTTATGGAACATCCAGGTTGATTACACAGCTTGATTTCTATGAATATTGCTGCCATGAACATATATGTTAATATTGATTTATATTCTTTCAGTATGTATCCAAGTTGCAATAATGGTCTTCAAGATATTTGTCTTTTTTGTATCGTGTAAACTTCCATTATGATCTCCATATGGGTTTCACTAGTTTACAATTCCACACCACCAAACACAGTTCCTGATTTATTTCAAACTCTCCAGCAGTTGTTTTTTTTTTGTTTGTTTGCGTGGTGATAACTCTTCTGGTGTGTAAGATGGGATCTCAGTGACTTTCCTATTTATTTTCTTATGTATTTCCTATGTGGATAAGAATCTCAAACATTTCATTTATTTACTAAACATATTGGTATTTCGTTCTTGATCAGTGTCTTTCCTTTTCTTTTGGTATTTGATCAATTTTTAAGTTTTATAATATTTGATTTTTTCCCATTCCAAATACTCACTTTAGTAAAAAGATTTTTTTTTTCATTACAGTGGTGTATTGCTTGGATATTTTGATTTTGTAAAGGCTAAGAGAATTTGATATGTTCTCTCAGTCAAATTATAAGCCTGTAAAAATAAAGTGAACCTGATTAAATGAAGTTCTTTCTGCACATTTTCTCCGGTACAGATTTCTCTGATTTAAGAAATGTATATTTTATGTCATGCTGGATGACTAACTAAGTCTGTGTGTGTGGATGTTACAGTAAGAATTGCAGAATTCGCCACATAGATTTTGGAGCAAAGGCGTACAGCTGGTAACTGAACAATGATTCAGAAGACAGTTGAGGCTGAAGCTATGATCCCTTCTACCTGTGTTCAGTTCCCAATCTCTTGTAATACACCCCTCACTTCCCATGCGGTGGTTTCTTTTTGTATCCAAAATGTTTCTGGAGCTTCATGTTATTCTGGCCTCCTAGTAGGCCAACATGAGGTGAGTGAAAGCAAGCAAGGCAGATATGACAGAGGAATTTATTTTTTTTTTAATTGTGTAAATACCATACAGAGGGGTTACAATTACATGGGCAAGGTAATGAGTACATATCTTATCAGGCATTGTGGCCTCCTCCTTTGATTCCCCTTCCCATTCCTTCCCAATTCACCACCCCTTCCCAGTGGTCCCTCCTCAGACCCACCTCCCACTAAAGTTGTAAAGTTCGTTTTTCAAAATAACGTCCTGCTCATCTCATTGTTGCAATGGATCCACCTGTACCCCAATTTAAACAATTTGGTTTTTCACTTCCCCTGCACAAAGTATGCCAATATCATGTGCAGTGAACACAGGGGGCATACCGTGGGGGAGGGACATAAAAAGCAACAAAGAAATCATCTTATAAATATGATAGAAACAATCGTAAGAAAGAAAAACATTGAATTCTTATCTTGGAGTTCATTTCGCCTAATATCAACTTATCTGACAGTTTCTGCTTGTTTCAGACATGTACTAGTTATTGAAAATAAGAGAAACCATGAGACCTATGCTTCTTTGGGCCTGGCTTACTTCATGTAAAAAATTTTTTTGGTCGGTTTTGGAGCTTGAAATCTTGGTCTGGGCACTGTCCCTCAACTCTTCAGCACAAGTTTAACACTATCCCATTTATGGCACAGTGTCTCGTCCAGCTTTTACTGCTTATGTGGGGCTGAAGAATCGAACCTAGGGCCTTATGCTTGCAATGCAAGCACTCTACCACTCTGCCACCTTCCCAGCCCTGGCAGAGGGTTTTTATCTGAAGATCCATCACACTTGGGAGCTTCTGGCTGAAAATTCCAGAAAGAGAAAAGTGAAGAAACACTTAAGAGAAAAATGTAAAACAGAAAGCCACAATGTTTAACGCTAAAACAAATTTCTAGAATAAGGAAACTCACGAATTGGTGTCACCTGAGGAGAAAAAGGAAATATTCAGGAAGAATGAGAAGGAAGTGGGAGGGAATAGAGAGAAAGAGACCTAGACTACCTAGAGCTGGGACCTCAATGTGAGCTTAATTTTACTGGGGAAACCAACCCGAAGGATGCAATACCTTACAATTTTGATTACTCTATCTCATGCTACAAAGCCTATTCCAGATCCACTTCCACTCAGCATGGTGTCCATTCTGGGAACCAGACTGAATGCTGGAGGTTCCCAGGGGTTGCAAAGAGTGAAAACCACAGGGCTAAAGCTCAGAAAAGGCACATGCCATCACTTCTCACATGTCATTTGTCAAAGTAAGTTCTACAACCAAGCCTGGTATTAATGGGGATGGGAATAGATATTGAGAGCACTATAATAATATCTACTATTATTATTATATAATAATCTAACAGCTATTGTTTCATCAAAGGGAGAGAGATAGCATTTCTCCCTTTTTAGGTGTATGGGACAGGGCATTCTATAGAATGTTTTTCAATTGGTGGCTCTCTGAATCTTTTCTCCCAAGATTGTGGCTATGAGGTTTCGGGGAGGAGAATTAGAGTAGAAAAGTGAGTTCTCAAGCTGGGTACTGATGGCTGACACCTATATTCCGAGCCTGAGATCTGAGGATTATGATTTGAAGTCAGTCTGGGCAGGAAAATCCATGAGACTCATCTCCAATTAAACAAAAAGAGCCCGAATTGAATCTGTGGCTCAAATGTTAGAGCATTAGCTATGAGTGGGTGGGGGAGACAGAATCTTGACCCAGAATTTAAACCCAGGATTGGGGGATAGGTGGAAATGTATTCTCAGTCCATGAAATCAAAGGTGTATGGTCAACATCATTATTGATGTTAACTTTGGGGTAGAGTTGATCAGTTTTATTCTGGAAATGATTTGTTCCACTCTTCTCTGTCCTGTATTTTTTTAAAAGAAACAGCTTTGAGCAATCTATACCTAAGATGTGTGGATTGCACTGAAGCACTGGTTTCATTTTTTTCTACTTACAAAATATACAAAAATAGTGTAAAAAGGAGTTTTAATTTAATATGTCGGTTTGTGAGTACATCTTGATCGATGTCATTAATTTGATCATTCTTCTCTATCTCATCCAACCCCACCCCCTCCATTTACGTGGTCACATTTTCACACATGTTCATTGAATATTATGACTGGATTCTCCCACTGCACCAGTTTGGCAAAAAAATTTCTTCATTGTAGAAGCAAGGAAGATGAAGCTAGGACTACATGCCCAAGACAGCATAGCTATTACTTTGCATCAAGATTATTTGACTTACAAAATCTTCACCAAAAGAAGCATTATAAAAAAGAACATGGCCAGGAACTAGAAGCATCTATCTTTGTATGTGTGTGTGTGTGTGTGTTTGTCCTGGTGCCTGAGTGCTGTCCCTGAGCTGCTTTGCTAACTGTTAGCACTCTACCACTTGAGCTACAGTACCACTTCCAACTTTATCGTAGTTAATTGGAGGTAAGACTCTCATGGACATTCTATCCTGGCCTAATTTTAACCCACAATCTTCAGACCTCAGTTTCCTGAGTAGTTAGGATTGCTGGTGTGAGCCACTGGCAGCTAGCAAAAAATCTATTAGTTGTCCCAATTAAACATGTGGAGCAATTGGTTATTTGATACTGGTGACACTCAACCTTGCTAATTAGGAGGCAGAGATTTATAAGAATGATATCATGACCAGTTTTAACAAAAAAAATTGTAAAAAAACTACAAAAACAAAGAAAGCCAGATATAGTGTAATTTTCCTGTTATCTCACTATGTGGAAACCACAGGTAAGAGATCATTGCTCAAGGGAGCTTGACCTGAAAAATAATCTAAAGTGGTTAGAGCCTTAGCACCTTCAAGCACCAGTAGTGCCAAAGGAAAAAGAAAAGAAGAAAACAGAAAATGAAAGGAAAGGATAAAAAAGGAACTATTTGCTCCTCATTCGTGGTTTCATTTCATTGTATACAAGAATTGAGAGTATTTTGTTTATTGTTTTAGGATTCAGGCCTCTCTAATATAAAAGCATTTATTTCAGGTAAATATTATATTATTACTATTTATTAACTTATTATTAGACCTTTAGGTTTGGAGATTGAAATCATGACTTTGTATATATTAGTCTAGTTCTACAACTTAGCTGTACCCAAGCTCTCTTGTATAGTTTTGAAAATTGTTTATGAATTCTTCAATAGTTCGCTATTCTACTTTTCATCTTATATTTTCTCTCCCACAGAAAACTTAAATTAGATCATTTTATATCCTCCTGCACCAGAATCAATTCCAAATGGATTGAAGAGCTCAAAGTAAATCCAGATGCCTTAGGAATCTTACAGGAAGAGTTAGCGGAAACATGAGGGCTCCTTGCCATAGGTCAAAATTTCCAAAGTAAGTCTGGATAAATGGGATTAATCAAACCAAATCAATCATTTGTCAGACTCAAAAGCCATGAAAAAAAGAGATAGTGTAGCACAGATGTATTAGGGAGCAAACCTACAGATGAGAGCCTCAGCCAATGGTAAACCCTTTCTCCCTTTTCTAACTAGGTTAATTATTCTGGATTTACATGAATATAAGTATTTTCTTATGGGGATTAGTCAGAAAACAACTAATGCTAAGATAGAGATAGTATGTGAAATGAGTTGTAGCTGGAGAAAGGGAGGGATTAAGGCACGGGTGTCTAGTTCAAAGACTTGGCTTGGTGCCAGTTAAGTAAGGTATAGCTGCCCAAGGGAAGGGGAGTAAAACAGGAGTGGTTATAAACAAAAGCACTGGTCTGAAGCCTCAAAATAAGGACCGCAGTCTGTGTGGACAAAACAATCTCTAACAATGTTTTATTTAAATTAACAAGCATGATTTTAAATTTTTGCAGAGTGGGATGGTATATAGTCACAGGCAATTTCTCCTGTGTCAGGTAATCCAATCTACTCTTTCACATATTACCCAGTAGCCAGGTTTCAACACAAATGACTACAATGAGATTGTACAAATGACACTGTGACTTTTCCCTCTTATGAATCAAAATTCTGTCAAATGATTTATTTCTTCCAGATGTTTACACATTTCTCATGATCTTTTCTACTATTTTGTCTTCATTATTGATAATCATAGTACATTTTGTTGTTGTCTTGTGTGTATATGTCATTTTTAGGGCTTGAACTCGATGTTTAATGGTCTCCCCTGTATTTTTTGGTCATGGCTGATGACACTCTATCCTTGAGTCACATGCTCACCTTCGGTTTCTTGCTGCATACTTGGAGATAAGTTTTCACATTTTTGTATTTTTGGAATGACATTGAACTAAAATATTCAGGCCTCAGCCCCCTGAGTTCTAGGACTGTACATATGAATGGCTAACACCAATCTTTGCTTTACTATTATTTTAATTATGTGGTAGAGGAAAGTGGAAGTATATTTGTGTTAAGTGTGCAATTTTCAAATACAAGTTTGAATCAACTTGATATAATATAACTGTTATCAATTTTACCAGTTAAATCATGAATATTACACATTACCACAGAAATATAATAGAAAACAAAAGACATAATTGTTTTCTTAAAACAGTCAATGAAACCATAAATTACTTTCACTTTACAAATTATGTTTTATTTAACTTAAATTAGGTGGACCCATTGCAAAAATGAGATGTACAAGTCGTTATGTCGAAAAATGAACTTTACAACTTTGGGGGGGGGTAGCAGGGAAGATTAGGGGGGCAGGGGGAGGTTGGGAAGGGATGGGAAGGGGAAACAAAGGAGGAGGCTAGGATTGATTAGAAATGTACTTATTATCTTGCCCATGTAATTGTAACCCCTTTGTACAGTATTTTCACAATAAAAAATAATATAAAAAAAAGAAAAAGAAATAAACTGCAAAAATTTGGACAGGGAGCTAATATACATATTTTTCCATCATCACCTACCACATCCTCCTTCTTCCTTCCTAGGAAACACACCCAATCAATAAAAGGCATAGATATTTGGCTCTTGACCTTCAAAATGGAAGCAGAATGTTATGGATGTCTGAGATGATCATTAATAGTGTTTTACATAATAATGTCACATGCAACAACCTATGAGTCCTGCAGATCTTATCACTACTTCCTTAGTGATGTAATAGGATGTCAGCTTTATTGGACGTAGAATTGTTTTCCACTTCCTTTCCTACCACCTGACCTAAATTATAATGCATATTAACAGAAAGAAAAAGTAATACCATCTTAAGAAAGTCCCATTGGAACAAGACGTTATGTCGAAAAGGGAACTTTACAACTTTGTGGGGGGATGAGGGGATCGGTGGGCAGGGATGGTAAGGGGAAACAAAGGAGGAGCCAACAATACTTGATAAGAAATGTACTCATTACCTTGCTCATGTAATTGTAACCCATCTGTACTGTATTTTCACGCAAAAATTATTAATATGAAAAAAGTCATTTAGGACTTGGGGATTATGGCTTCATTGCATGAAACCCTGGGTTCAATTCCTCAGCACCACATAAACAGAAAAAGAAACACTGGAAGTGGTGCTTTTCCTCAAGTGGTAGACATCTAGCTCAAGAACAGTTTACGGTCCCTGAGTGCAAGCCCCAGGACAGGCAAAAGAGTCATTTAGCTAGTAAATGCAAAATAAAGAACCCATACTTGGAATATATTATTGCTGCTTCCAAGTGATACCTAACAATAGTTCTTAATTCATGTACTTTACTTATATTAGAATGCTGTGTTGAATAAAAAAAGTTTTGTTAATAGGTCATGCCAATTAATGCCAGGAATGTGCTTGGATGTCAGGTGAAGTTTAATTCTGGAAATTGAAAGATTCTAGGATTTTGTGTGGTCAGTGTTAATCAGAAAGGGAAAGGTAATCTAAGTAAGATTTAGAGATCTTTGTGGCCAGTCATGGCACCAAAAATGCAGATGCTAGTTAACATTTGTGACAGAAGAGAAGGAATAACTCCAGATGGAAGGAATAAATTATAGTAACTAAGGTATAGTAGAAACCGTTCTAGGGAACCATTTTTGGTTATTGAATTATAAACTAATTATAAACTAGGTTTATTCCTCATTGCTTTTATTATTCTAATCACTTAGGTTCTTCTTAATCTCTGTGTGATAAGTTGTATATCTTTCTATGCTGCTCTTTCATACCTGATCTCCTTTGCTTTCTAAAAATCTCAGTCTTTCTCTATTTCTCTATGAACAATTTCTGATACTAAATCCACATATGCAGACATCAGACGATGCTAATGTAAGAGTCCCATAGCTCATGAGTCATTAATGTAACAACATGGAAAAAGAGGGCATATTTATTGCTACCTCAATTTTTCTGAAAAGCTGCAATGTCACATCATTTGATTCAGATTTCCATTCTTTGTCTACATAGTGTCATTAAGTGCACATAAATGCAAATATGAGCCAGGTGCTGGTGGCTCATGCCTGTAATACAAGCTACTCAGGAGGTTGAGACCAGAGGATTGTGGTTCAAAGCCAGCCTGGTCAGGAAAATCCATGAGACCCTTATCTTCAATTAACCACCAGAAATCCGGAAGTGGTGTTGTAACTCAAGTGGTAGAGCACTGGACTTGAGCTGAAGAGCTGAGGGACAGCACCCAGGATCAGAGTTCATTGCACGATGAACAGAACAGGTGTAAATATGATGTTAAGTTTCCTCAAAAGGAACAACAAAGTCAATAGTAATCTTCCCAAGCAGAGAAAATAATTGCAAAATGACTTTACATTCGCAAAAATGTTTCAAGTTTAAAAGTCGATACTCTTGGAAAGATAAAACATAAGAATATAAGGAAGTCTGGGAAGTTCAGGTTGCATAAAGCCTAGGCAGAACAGTCTTTGCAACATTATCTAAAATTAACCAGCCAAAAGCTGCATTGGAAGAATGGCTCAAGTAATTGAATACTAGTTATGAGCAAGATTGCTGAATAAGAGCTTGAGGTTTTTTCATACACACATACAAGCATGCATATACACACAGAGGCACTTATATGTGTAAACACACATAAGAAACAACTTTCAGAATGTGTAGAAAAGTCAGAAAATATATCCTGAGTAAGACTAGAACAAGTGATAATTTTTAATATTAGAAATTCCTCAAGTGATCTTTCCCCAAAAAAGGTTGAGAATATTACATAAGTAGGGACCAGAGATAATAAGATAGTCAACTAATTATTATTAAAGTGATCAGATCCATGGAGGAACGAAACAGAGACCCCTGCAGGTGCACCTGAAAATGTTCATAACCTCTGTCAAATGTTAGAACGTCTTTGAAAATTGTACATAAACAGTTTAAGCACTTAGTCTAGTGGATAAGATTATCAGAGAAGTTCAGAATTGCTAGCCTGTTTCTAGATTAAATAAAGCATCACACTATGGCAGGGCAATGTGATACAAGACTAGAAATTTAGAACTCAGACTAAGACAGGAGATTAGAGAATGGAATTACGTAACGATATCTTCCCTGGAACAGGTAGTATAATTTTCTCTCAATAAAACAAGCCAAACAACAAAAAGAAATACACAGTTTGAAGTTTGGGCTAATTTTGTCACTATGTTTTGAGAAGTCAAGTTTCCTATTGATATGCAACTCATATATCATCCTCAGTTGTGTTTTAAATGCTCTCTTAATTTCAGAAAATGCGTAAATGCAAAATGGCTCATGATTCCCAACTAAAAATTTGAGAAAGTAAGCATCATTCTGTTGGATTCCAAAGAAATGATGAAGAATTACAAAAACTTAAGCCTGGAGAAATGGCAAAGCTCATCTAATGTAGGACTTTGTAAACCTGGCTAAATTAGAATTTACATTTAAAATAAATATTTTTTGTTTGTAATTTCATATTCGATAGGATACTGCAAAATACCTTCAAGTAGAAGGTTTAATTTAGAAATGCACAAATGATTCTGACATTCTATTTGCCTGGAATATTCTTTCAATTGAGGTATAATTAGAACTTAATAGATAATATCAACAGTTCATGTATATCATGATAATGTGAATAATCTACACAGTTGCCAACAAATGGATGCTATTAATTTATAAATTTAGAAAAAGCAATTTTTTGAGACATTGGTGTAACATGGTGTGAAGAGAGTAATTGTGTTACATCTTTTTTTCTTCTACCTATACATAACACAGGAAGAAATTTCCTTAATTACGGACCTCTGTATACAATTAGAAAAATGCTAGATTTGAGGTTTGTTTTTATTTTGTTTTTGTTGTTTAGTTTGTCCTAGGGCTTGACCTCTGGGTCTGGGCACTGTCCCTGATCCTGATTTTGCTCAAGGCTACACCTCTTCCACTTGAAATTCAATGCCACTTTTTTTTGGCTTTTCCTGAGCAGTTTACTGGAGATAAGAATCTAAGGAAACTTCTTTCCTGGGTGAGCTTTGAACCATAATCTTCAGATCTTAATATTCAGATATTCAGATCTCCTGAATATCTATGATAGATAAAATAATAATAATTGTGGGGCAAGTGCGCAGCAAAGATGGTGCTGAGAGGGAGTTGAGTAAGCAGAGTCTGATTTGTTTATATTCAGTGGGTAAATAGCTCCTGGAAGCTTAGGTGCATGATAGGGTGTGACTGGTACAGTGATTAGTTGGTTCCTTTTCCTCCCCATGCCACCCGGTCTTTTTTGCTTTTAAAAAATGCTTGCTGTGTGTTAATAAACGAGTTCCTGCTTGACTTGACTCCCTGCTGTGTCTGATTGTCTACTGGGTTAAGGGAAGCTTGGGGACGGGCAAGCGGCGCACTTAACTTTCCTCAGACCCCGTCCATCTATCATGGGATGAAGACCCGACATCAGGAGCCCAACTCGGGCAAGAAAGGAAAATATACCGCCTGAGGCTAAGTGGTCTCTCAGGGTAAGTAAAATGCTTAGTATGGGTAATGCTATTTCACAGAAGAAGGAGGAGGAGGCAACATTAAGCCTAGAGGGAGTAAAGCGGGACTTGGGAAGTGAGAAGGTAAAGGAATGGGTCAAATTCGACTGAGAATGCACTGAAACATGCACAGTGGAAGTCAAAACAAGGGTGAAGGTTACCCCCTCTGACTTGGGTGCCCTGACTTTCCTAGGCTTCCACCCTATTCCCCTGATTGGGCCAGAGGTTGTGCCTTAGTAGACCTGTGAGAAGGACCTGCAAGACCCAGACCCATACCGACCTTCCATGGAGGGGCTGAGGGCTGCAGAAGAAACCCACTCGGAGGCCTGCCCTGTAAAGGAAGTCCCACCTGGGAGCCCAGAACCTGGGCCACGGGATTCACTTCCCCAACATATCCAGTCAATCATTCACCAGGAGCTAACAGGCCCTTGGAATGGTATCCATGGGAAGCTAAGGATCTTAAAGAGATCTGCAAGGTGGTGGCGGTGAATGTCCTGAACTCTCCTTGGGCCCATACCCAATTAGAGGACATTGCTTATCACCCATGTGTCCCTAAGGACTGGCTGGATATGGCCAAAGCCGTCTTCACCAGTTCTCAGTTTATTAAATGGTGTGCTTTCTTTAAAGAGCCATGCAGATTGTGGGCGGAGAATAACTGGCAGGTTCAAGCTGCAATACCTATTCCTTATGCAGTTTTAACAGGGATGGGGAAAGGGTCCAACAGGCCACAATACCTGTCCTGTGCCATGACCAGGTGAGACAGGCAGAACTTGCCGTGTGGTACAAACTGGATGATGGGCCCACTGAGTCCCCCATAGCAGGAGTGAGACAAAAACCTGGTGAGCCTCTACTTGAGTTTATAGCCCTATTCCAACAGAGTATTAATTGCAAGCTGCTGGCAGGGGACCTCCGAAATCAGTTTGTAAAGCTACTGGTCTGGGAAGGGATGAATGCAGACCACATCATGGCCTACGTGGGATTGAGAGAGAGTTCCCTGAGCAGATGGGTGGTGGCCTTGCAGGATATGGGAACACAACAGCATCATTCCTAATCACTACCTTTATCCTTACAGGCTCAGACATCTGCAATGACTGAGGCTATTACCCAGGCTCTGGCAGCCCAGGGCCAAGGAACCCCAAGACCACTGGGGAGAGGGACTTGTTTTAAATGTGGGCAGGAGGGGTACTTTAAGAAGGACTGTTCACAACAATCCCCCACCAACCATCCAGGGGGGCCCAAACCGACCCCTACACCCTGCCCCAGGTGCAGGAAGGGGCTGGGAAGGTGGTTCAGTGGTAGGGTGCTTGCCTTGCATGCATGAGACTCTGGATTCAATTTCTCAGCAACACATAAGCAGAAAAAGCCACAAGTGGCGCTGTAGCTCAAGTCGTAGATCACTCACCTTGAGATGAAGAGCTGAGGGACAGCGCCCCACCCCAGAGTTCAAGCTCCATGACCAACAATATATATATATATATATGTATATATATATATATATATATATATATATATATGTATATATATATGAATATTGGTGATGCAGGAGCAGGAATTCCCTATAATCTCCAAGGCCAAGCAATTATAGAAAGAAATCACCAATGTCTTAAGGAGCAATTATAATTATTAAAACAAAAAGGAGGAGTTAGCCCCCATATACAGTTACAGATAGCTTTTTTACCATTAACATTTTAAATTTTTCAACAGGGGCAACTGAATCCAGATTTCAGAAGTACTGGGGACAACTAAACCCTAAGCCCTAAGTGAAAGTCAGGTGGAAGGACCTCCCTGACAAATCAATTGAGATGACCTGACCCCCTAGTTACTATGGGCAGGGGATTTGGATGTGTTTTTTCCATAGGGGAGACAGCCCCTTTGGGTAGAGCCTGTCAGATCTGATTGAGTCGGCTAGATTATCAGTTGAAGCACATTTCCTTCTCATAGAGATGTGACCCACAGGAACGTCTGCCTAGCTTGACAGCCATGAGGTGTCCAAGCTCCCTACATGCCCCCAGGGGGACCAATCAGTGCCTTTCACCAAACAGTGCCTGTCACAAGTGCCTTACATCAACTCCCCGCTAAGTGATTGTCCCAGAAGGACTCAGGAGGTTGGGGAAGCTAGGGTGTAAAATCCCCCCCACTTGCACAAGAATAAATGAGACTTGCTTAAGCTTATTCTCCCAGTGTGTGTTGCTTGTGGGCATCATTCATGCTTACTCCCTGCAGGACATCTAGCCCTATAAGTGCCGCCCAACTTGGGGCTCAAGTGTTTTCGGCAGATGGATGGTCTAATGCAAGGTAAGTGCCTCCATGGGCAACCTTCCCCCTGCAGCACGAGAGCCTCAATTACGAGCGCTTGTTGCTCTGCTTCAGAGTAGGCGGTTAAAAGTATCACAAAAGGAAGCTAGTTTAATATGGGAAATAGTAAATGAATTGTGTCCCTGGATTGACTCCGGGCCCATTTGGGATCCAGACAGCTGGACCTGCTCTTTCAGGCGGCTCATAAAAAAGAAATCTGAGAAGGTGCTGAGCTACCCCTAAAATTTACCCCATTGTAATAGCCATTCAAGCCTGTCTATCGGGGAGAGAAGAAGGGGAAACTCTGCAGGCATTTAAGGTCTCACTGCAAAAAGAAACAGCATACAGAAAATGGTGAAGCTGCTCAGGCACTCCCATCTTCCAGTAAGAATGCAGATGACCAACAACTGCCACCATCATGTGACCCAGAGGGTCAGCCAGCTATGCTTGTAAAACCCCTCTCCCACACTATGGGTCCCAGGAAACCTGCCCAAGCACTTCTTTTGGCCATTTGGCTAGCCTGGGAACTCCCCTCAGGGAACTTTGTATCCTTGGGCCTTCATATCCAACTTTGCCCAAGAAAGAAAACCCGTTGTTCCCCCTATAATACAACAGTTGTTTGTGGGCCCCACAACTACCATGGCAATGGCAGCCAAGCCTATGGTTGAACCCCAGTTCGTGTTCCCGGTAAACATCCACCGAACCAATGCACCACCTAACCAATGGTACCCCCATGGCCCAAAAGTGCTTGACAAAAATTGGACCGCTTTTAAGGAAGGTGGGTTGCACTCCCCATATGCTCAACAGATGCTCGAAACCATTAGCATTGATCTGAGTTGCCCCAATGATTGGAAGAACTTAATGTGCACAGCATCATATTCAGGGGACTTCCTTTTATGGAAGGCTGCTTTTTATGATGAATGTGAACAACAAAGCACATGAAATGTCACTGCTGGAGGATATGATGCAACCATGGGGGACCCTGATTGCTTAAAAAGGGAGGGAGCTTATGGGTCTCCCATTGCACAAGCAGTGGCATCTCCGCAGTACTTTGCCCAAGTACTCCTCTGTGCATTGTGGGTTGACTCCTTGGTCCCTTCGAAAGAAGGGAACAAACAACTAAAAACCCTCATCCAACACCACAATGAGCCTTTCATTGACTTTGTGGCCAGTGTTCTAGAAGCAGTAGCCCAGAAGTTATCCCACGCTGGAGCCCGAGAAGCACAAACCAAGACCCTAATATGGGAAGGGGCCACACAGGAATGCAGAAAAGCCATTGTCCCTGAACAAAATGGGGAGATCACTGATTGCATCCTAGCCACCAAAAATTTGGGGACATCAACTCATGCTAGGACGAACCTTGCACAGGTTTTCACCTCTATGACCGCCAGTGCGCGTGCCCCCAATGGTGCAATGGGAAATTGACCTTGTTGGGGATGCGGCATAACTGGTCATTTTATTTTTATTTTTTTCATTTTAATTTTTTTATTATGAAAGTACTGTTCAGAGGGGTTACAATTACATGGAAAAGATAATGAGTACATTTCTTATCAAGCATTGTAGCCTCCTCCTTTGTATCTCCATCCCATTCCTTTACATCCTCCCCCCCCACCCCTCCCACTCAATCCTCCCCACTACCTCCCCACACCCGCACCAAAGTTGTAAAGTTCATTTTTCACCAAAACGACTTGTACATCTCATTGTTGCAATGGGTCCACCTGTATCACTATCTAAACGATTTGTTTTTCCCATTCCCCTTAACAAATTATACCGACATCAAATACAGTGAAAGCAGGGGTTATATTGTGGGGGAGGGAAATACAAAGCAATAAAGAAATAATCTTCTAAATGTGTTAGAAACAATCACCTGAAAGAAAAAAAAAAAAAACACTTGAATACATATCCTAGGGTTCATTTAATTAACATCACCTTATCTGACATTTTCTGCTTGATTCAGACACATATTAGATATTGCAAATAAGGGAAACCATGTTTCTTTGGGCCTGGCTTACTTCACTTAATATGATTTTTTCCAAGCATTTACATTTCCTAACAAATGGGGAAATGTCATTCTTTCTGATAGAGGCATAGAATTCCATTGTGTATACATACCATGTTTTGATCCATTCGTCTACTGAGGGGCATCTGTGTTGGTTCCATATCTTAGATATAGTAAATAAACACAGTCGTGCTGGTAGCTTTAGTGTGGTCTTGTTTGTAAAGATTTGGTTAAATGCCCAAAAGTGAGATTGCTGGGTAATAGGGGAGCTCTATGTGGAGTCTTTGGAGGAACCTCCATACTACTTTCCAAAGTGGTTGAACAAGTTTACACTCCCACCAACAATGAAGTAAGGTTCCCTTCTGTCCACATCCCCTCCAGCATCTGTTGTTCTTAGAGATCTTGATTTAGCCATTCTAACTGGAGTGAGGTTTTATCTCAATGTTTTGATTTGCATTTCTTTTATGGCTAGGGAGATTGAGCATTTCTTCATGTGTCTATTGGCCATTCTTCTTTCTTCTTCAGAAGAGTTTCTATTTAAGTCTTTAGACCACTTATTTATTGGGCAGTTGTTTCTTTTTTTTTTTTAATTTAATTTTATTTTATTTGAGAACATACTGTACAGAGGGGTTACAATTACATGGGCAGGATAATGCATACTTTTGTTAACACGCATTGCAGCCTCCTCCTTTGTTTACCCTTCACCTCCCTTCCCAGCCTCCCCTCTCCCCCCACCCAATCCTTCCCCCCTCCCCCTCCCACACCGACATTGTAAAGATCATTTTTGACATGACATTTTGTACTTCTCATTGTTGCAACAGGTCCACCTGAATCCTTAAACGACTTGTTTGTCCCCATCTCCTCCACATGTTATACTGGCATCAAATATAGTGAAAGCGGGGGTTACACTGTGGGGGAGGGACATACAAAGCAACAAAGAAATAATCTTATAAATGCGTTAGAAACACATGCATGAAAGAAAAAAAAACATTAAAATACATATTTAAGGGTTCGTTTTCCTAACATCACATTATCTGAACTTTTCCGCTTGACTCATACATATACTAGATATTGCAAATAAGGAAAACCATGGGACCTATGTTTCTTTGGGCCTGGCTTACTTCACTTAATATAATTTTTTCCAAGCCTTTCCATTTCCTAACAAATGGGGAAATGTCATTCTTTCTGATGGAGGCATAGAATTCCATTGTGTATATATACCACATTTTCTTGATCCATTCATCTACTGAGGGGCATATGGGTTGGTTCCATATCTTAACTATGGTAAATAATGCTGCAGTAAACATAGTTGTGCTGGTAGCTTTAGTGTGGTCTTGTTTGTAAACATTTGGGTAAATGCCCAAAAGTGGGATTGCTGGGTCATAGGGGAGTTCTATGTGAAGTCTTTTGAGGAACCTCCATACTGCTTTCCAAATTGGTTGAACAAGTTTACATTCCCACCAACAATGAAGTAAGGTTCTTTTCTGTCCACATCCCCTCCAGCATCTGTTGTTAGAGTTCTTGATTTTTGCCGTTCTAACTGGTTGGGCAGTTGTTTCTGTGAGGATTTGTTGTTGGGGGATTTAATTTTTTGAGTTCCAAATATAGTTTAGATATGAGACCCTTGTCCGATGTATGTCTAGTGAAGATCTTCTCTCAATCCGTGGGCTTTCTATTGATTTTGCTAGCTATGTCCTTTGCCATGCAGAAGCTCTGCAAATTCATGCAATCCCATTTGTCCAACCTTTCTTCGATTTGTTGTGTTTCCAGGTCTCTATTAAGAAAATTTCGGCCTTAGCCAAGGAGACCTAGGGTTTCTCCTATTCCATCCTGTAATCTTTTCAGAGTGTCTGCTTTGACTCCTAGGTCTTTGATCCTTTTGATGTTGATTTTGTTGCAGGGTGATATATAAGGATCTAGCTTTGGTTTTCTGCAAGTAGTTAACCAATTTTGCCAGCATCATTTACTGAAGAGGCTGTCTTTTTTCCATTCTATATTTTAGCTTCCTTATCGAAGATTAGATGGCTATAACTCTGTGGGTTCATTTCTGGGTTTTCAATTATAGTCCATTGGTCCTCTGGTCTATTCTTGTGCCAGTACCAAGCTCTTTTGATTACTATGGCTTTATAGTAGAGTTTGGAATTTGGTATTGATATTCCTCCAGCACTGTTCTTTCCATTGAGGAGCGTTTTTGTTATTCGGGGTCTTTTATTGTTCTATATGAATTTTTGGGTTGCTTCTTCTGTTTCCTTGAAGAATGGGGTTGGAATTTTGATGGGTATCACATTGAATTTGCAGATACCCTTGGGAAGTATTGCCATTTTCACGATGTTGATCTTTCCAATCCAGGAGCATGGGAGTTTTTGCCATTTTCTAAGTTCTGTATTGATTTCCTTTTTCAAGGTTTTAAAGTTTTCATCAAAGAGGTCTTTCACTTCTTTGGTGAAGTTAATTCTTAGGTATTTTATTTTTGGGGCCTGTTACGAATACAGTTGCTTTCCTAATTTCAGCCACACTTTTCTCATTGTTGGCATACAGAAAAGCCATTGATTTTCGGGGGTTAATTTTATACCCTGTTACTTTGCCAAAGTTTTGAATCAGCTTGAAGGATTTGGAAGAGGAGTCCGTGGGATTCTTTAAATAAAAGATCATGTCATCTGAAAAGATGGAGAGTTTTACATCATCTTTCCCTATTTGGATCATTTTTATGCTTTCATCTTGTCTTATTGCTGTAGCTAGGCATTCTAATAGGAGATTGAAGAGAAGTGGAAAGTGTGGACTCCTTGTCTTGTTCCTGAGTTAAGAGGAAATGGCTTTAGTTTTTCACCATTAAGTATAATGCTGGCTCTAGATTTGTCATATACAGCCTTTATTGTATTGAGAAATATTCCGTTGATTCCTGATTTTTCCAAGGCCTTCATCATAAAGGGGTGTTGGATCTTGTCAAATGCTTTTTCTGCATCTATTGAGATAACCATGTGGTTCTTATCCTTGCTCCTGTTGATGTGATGAACAATATTAATTGATTTGAGTATATTGAACCAGCTTTACATCCCCGAAATGAATCCTGTTTGATCGTGGTGTATGATTTTTTGGATGGATTAGTGATGTTGATTGGCCAAAATTTTGTTGAGAAGTTTTGCATCAATGTTCATCAAAAAATGGGTCTATAGTTCTCTTTCTTTGATGAGTCCCTGCCTGCTTTTGGGATGAGGCTTATGATGGCTTCATAGAATGTTTTCGGTAATGAACTTTCTCTTTCAATTTCATTGAAGAGTTGGAGGAGTATTGGTGTGAGCTCTGCTTTGAAGGCCTTGTAAAATTCCACTGTAAAACCATTTGCCTGGACTTTTCTTAGATGGGAGGTCTCTTATTGCTGTTTCAACTTAAATGCTTGATATGGGCCTGTTAATATGGTTTAACACATCTTGATTTAGTTTTGGCATGTCAATATTTGCCAGGAAAAGGTCCATTTCTGTCAAGTTCTCAAACTTATTAGCATAAAGTTTTGAGAAGTATTCCCTTAAAATGTTCTGAATCTTGGTTGTTTCTGTGGTGATGTTTCCATTCCCATCTCTGAGTTTATTTATTTGGGTGTGTTCTCCTCTTTTTCTCGTGAGATTTTCTAAGAGTCTGTCAATTTTAATTTTTTTGAAGAACCAACTCTTTGTTTTGTTGATTCTTTCTACATTTTTTTTGGATTCTAAATCATTTAATTCTGATTTAATTTCAATGATTTATTTCTGTCCACTGAATTGGGTTTTATCTTGGTGGTCTTTTTCAAGGAGGTTCAGATCAACTAGATTTAACAGTCATCTACTGAATATTTCACCCAGCAGCATCAGAATACACATTTTTCTCAGCAGCACATGGAATATTTTCTAAAATACACCACATTATAGGCCACAAAGCAAACTTGTCCAAATTCAGAAACATTGAAGTTATACCTTGCATTCTCTCAGACCACAAGGGAATAAAATTAGAACTCAGCACCAAAAGCCACCAAAGAAAGTCCGGTAACACATGGAGGCTGTACAACACACTGTGAATCACGACTGGGTCATGGAATAGATTAGAAAGGAAATTCAAATGTTCATGATATTCAACAAAAATGAGCACACAAATTACCAGCTCCTCTGGGAACTGGTCATTTTAGAAAGGATTGCCCTTCACTCTGGGGTTCACCCAAAATAAAGCAAACTCCTTCCGTATGTCCTAAATGTAAAAAGGGTTTTTTGGGGGCCTCTGAATGCCACTCTAAGACTCAGCCTTTAAACTAAATATGGGGTAGTCCTCAGCCCCTACCCCAAGAGGACAAAAACAACAACCACCACCTCAAATGGAAAATCTAGAATGGAACTTAAGGTTAAAGAACAAAATTTAAGGGCATCATTGATACGGGTGCTAAATGTACAGTCCTTAGAAAAAAAGAAGTCGAAGGGTTGGGATGGAACCTATTTCCTGGCCCCTGCATACAAGGTGTCGGTGGAAAAGCAGATTCCCTCCATGTCCAATGGCCTGTAAGATGGACAGACTGTGATGACTTCACCGCGGCTTTTAAACCTCTTGTTGCCCCTGGCCTTCCATGCAGTATTTGGGGAAGAGATGTCCTCACTAATATGGGTATTGTGATAACAACAGATGATAAGGCCTTTTATGAAGACATCATAACCGATCAAGCCATTAGTCACCCACAGTACCCCCAATTCTAATGGCCACTGTTGTAGGGCCAGAGCTATTTCCACTCCAATGGGATACCACCAAACCCATTTGGGTAGAACAGTGGCCTATTTTCCCTGAAAAGGTCCCTCATCTTCACACTCTAGTGGAGGAGCAACCAGAAAAGGGACATATAGAACAAAGCATCAGTCCCCACAATTCTCCCATTTTTATTATCCAAAAAAAGAGCTCAAAGAAAATGGAGACTTCTCCATGACCTACATTTCATAAGCATTCATATGAAAAAGATGGTAATGCTTCAACCCGGACTCCCACATCTTTCTGCAATACCCAATGATTGGCACATTGCCATTATTGACATCAAGGACTACTTTTTTCCATTCACCTACATCCCAAAGATAAAAATATTTTGCCTTCTCAGTTTGGGAACCTCACTGTCAGTTACCCAAACATTGATATCAATAGAAAGTTATCCCTCAAGGAATGAAAAATAGCCCTACTATACGTCAGATGTATGTTGCTCATGCTATTAGACATTTGCTTTCAAAATGCTTTTGTGTCCATTACATGGATGACATTTTAATAGCACATAAAGAGGCTATCACCATTCAAGCCTGTTTAACACAACTCAAGGAAAATAGGCCTCCATATTTCCCCCAAAAAATTCGACTTAAAGCCCCTTATGCCTATCTTGGATACCATTTAAATCAAACAATTACCCCAAATGGGTCTAATATTGTCATTAAGTCCCAATATACTTTAACTGAATTGCAACAATTATGTGGACATTTCAATTGGGTGCGCAATTTTATGCGCCTCCCTACCCAAGAGCTCCAAACTTTATTTCAATTGCTTCAGGGACCCTCTGACACAACTTCCCTTTGTATACTTTCCCCTGGTGCTCAACAAGTTTCACAACAAGTCACGGATCTATTATGGTCAACACCCATGGTGTTTTTAGATACCACCGACAAAATCACGCTGATTATATTAACTCATAATTGACAAAAAAAGGTCGGTGCTGACTCAAACTTGTGGTGTGTTACAATGGGTAGACCTTGACACTTCCCAATTACCAAAAAATAGCACACCCATTACCATGCTATGCAACTTAGCCATCAAAGGCCTGGAACGATGCCATCAAACATACGGCTGATTCTCTGACTGTCTTATCTGGCCCATTCGAAAAACAGTCTTTAATTTCCTGACAGTTGAAGAGGAATTAGCCTTACAAGTCATCCATTACTAGTTTAACATTGATAATCATATGCCCAAGAACCCCTTTTTAAAGTTACACAAGAACTCCCACTTTGACGTAAATGCTGTGCTCATTCCAAGGGCAACCTATCCCTCAAGCTGTTGTGCTTTTTTCCGATATTAGCAAAACTGTTAATGGATTTTACAATGCTAATACTAAAAAATACATGATTCAACAACATTCCCTGTCCATTCAAGCTGCTGAGGTACTGGCCATTTTACTCGCCCTTACATCTTTTCCCAGAGAACCTCTTAATATTTTTTCTGATAGTTTATACGCTGTACAAACTGTTGTCGTTCTTCCTGGAGCTTTATTAACAGATGATGGTCATGATATAACACGAATAATGTGTAAACTGCAAACTGTGCTAGACAACCATGCCCAACCCTGGTACATTCAATACATTAGATTTCATGCTAACCTCCCCGGACCCCTAGCTGCTGGTAATGAAGCCATTGATCGTGCTATCACACCAACTGTATTACTCACCAATACGTCCATGGACCAGGCTTGAACGTTGCAATGTCGCTTTCATTTACTACTATCAAACAATTATTTCCTGATTTGACACACCAACAACGCAAGCACATGATTCGGTCCTGCTCCTCCTGTGCACTTCCTTTACCCTTATGATCACTTCAACCCATGGAAACAAATCCCTGAGGCCTTAGGCCCAATGGCACATGGCAAATGGACATAAACCATATCCCCCAGTTCGGCAAACAAAAATACGTCCATGTATGCATAGATTTATTCTCAGGCTTTCTAACAGCTTTAGCCTTAACAGGTGAAACAAGCCGCGCCATTAAGTCACTTCTACATGCCATTACAAATATGGGCGTTCCTTGGACCCTTAAAACAGACAATGGCCCTGCTTACACCTCCAAATATTTTCATGAATTTCGTACCCTTTGGAACATCACACACTAGACAGGTATTCCATATAACCAACAAGGCCAAGCCATTGTTGAACACAGTCATAAAGAAATTAAGACCCTTCTTTTAAAAGAAAAGGGGAAACTGGAGGGGCTAGGGCATAAAGATCCCCAAACACAATTAAATTATTGCCTTACAGTAAAAAAACGTTTTAACATTCACACCCACCACAGGTGCATCCCCCAAGGCCCTGCATTGGGGACTCATGAAAACACCTACTCCAGTCCCTTTGGTTAGATGGAGGGACCCCATCACAAGAAAATGGGAGGGCCCTGCTCCCTTAATGGCACAAGGGAGAGGATTTGCTTGTATCTTTCCAGACATGGTGATAAACCTGCAGCTGGAGTTGTCCGACCAACCGTCACCACCTACCAATGAGTTGCGTCGACTACGCTTGAACAGCCCGAGGAGGAGGAGATGCAAACCTCGATCTAGACCCCATGCCATCACTTGGGGAGACCTAAAGGAATTGGTAGAACAAGCCCAGGCTATGGCCCCAGACCCTAACTCAGGGCATGGTACTCTATTCCTCCTAATGTGTGCCATTATTACAGCCAATTCTCAATCTGCTACAGGACAAGGTAAAGAACGTTAATGTCTAGCCCCCAAATCTTGATGATAGTAGGGGAAGATACCACCATCATCCCTCAAATGCTTTCTTCCAATGGCACGGTTGGCCTTCCTTTCTTGGCAGCTACCCTATGGCACCAAAAAACAAACCTTACTTTCGGGTGGAAAGGAGCCATCTCTTTTTGCTTTTCAGACGAGACTGTAAAACAGTCTGTAACTCATGGGACAGGATGGTGGAACTACATGGCACCCTAACCCATTTGTCCCACCTGAAAAAATTGTACTCAGGGTACTGACATACCTTTTCATATGCAGTTATGCCCATGCAGGGACTTTGATAGCTTTGGCAATGTTCCCATTCCTCTTGAGGAATTAGTGATTAGCCTTTGTGCCAGTTCCAGGCAAGGCAGAGTATTTGGGGACCTCACATTGTCCCTCTACCTGGCTATATACAACCATTCTGAAAAAAATCCCAAACCTCAAAATCTAAAGGAGTTTTAGAACTCGTCAGGGGGACAATTGGGAGACCTAGTACTCCCCATGCCAGTCGTTTGTTCATCATATTCCTGCCTAGATTTATTCCCTTTCCTATTGGCCAATACTTGTCGCTGTAACCACTCTGCATGCAACCAGGTGTCAGGAATGGTAGTGGTTAGAGCCCTGTTCTTTTTTTGTCTAGGAGACAACTTCTCCGCTACTTGCACTCTCAGTAATCACTGGCAACCCAATGACTCATATCAGTTTGTAGGTTTGGTATGTGTTCCCGCATTTATTGTTCTGGCTTCTAATGACTCTCAGTTTTCTCAGGTTCAATTAGTTCATCCATTACACTCATGTTGGCGATCATCACTACAGTGGCTTCAGCTACCACCACCGCTATATCGCTGTCCCAAAGCATGTCCACCGTGCAAGAGATAAACCAGCTCATCCCTCAACTGTCATCCATAGAATTACAACATTTTCAAGTTGCCAATCATCTTAATGGAGGCCTCCTTGTGCTCCAGCAACAAATAGACTTGCTCCAAAAAGAGATTTCGTTTTTTCGATTACAAGGAGGACTATGTAATGCTATGACTACTTCTGTCTGTCAGCTTTCCACTCCAGCGCCCAACGTCACTAAAATTAGTAACTACATCAAAGGCCCTTGGTGCCTTAAGTACTTAAACTTCACGCACCATCTGCTGCATGATGTTACCCGCCTAAACCAAACCACCATACGGCTTATTTGCGCTGCCTCATTTTTAGAAGATGTGCTTAAAAAGGTACAACAATGGGTTTTACCATCCTCTCTGGTCACCTGGGGAGGCCTTGCGCTATTAGGGCTTATTCTCATGGGAATTATTAAATGCTTACACTCCTGGCAAAAATGCCTCCAATGACGGGTCACCATAATGACGTTTCTTTTAAAAGAAAAGGGGGAAATTTTGGGTAGAGTCGGTCAGATCTGGTTGAGTCAGCTAGAGTAGCAGTTGAAGCACACTTCCTGCACTTCCTGCTCATAGAGATGTGACCCACAGGCAAGTCTGCCTAGCTTGACAGCCATGAGCTGTCCATGACCCCGGGGAACGAATCAGTGCCTGTCACCAAGCTGTGCCTGTCACAAGTGCCTTACATCAACTCCCTTTGAAGTGATTGGCAGGGAAGGGAAGGACTCAGGAGGTTGGGAAAGCTGGGGCTACAAAACTCCCCCCCTTCTCCCGCCTCACCCCCCCCCCCCCGCCACCTTCAGGAAGAATAAAGGAGACCTGCTTAAGCCTATCCTCCCAGTGTTTGTTCCTTGTGGGCATCATTCACACTTACCTCCTGCCAGAGATCTAGCCCTACACATCCCATTTGGATCCCTGCCAGGATCCTTAAGTTTTTACCCATTTTCACTATACAGGATGCCCAAGGATAAACAAACCAACAAGGAAAGAAAAGTGGCAATGGTGGCCGAAGCATTTGTTTAGCTAATTATTTTAATGTTACTTGCTTTCATTGTTCTTTTACTAATTGCTTCTATAGCTGCATTACTTGAATCCATATGCTTCCTGTAAACATGTCTATAACTTGGTATGATTTTGGCCTTTATTTCATTAGCTGCCTCTGCAGCAGCAGCTGCTATGGCACTAATACAGAATGTTAATCATAATAATTTGTCTTTAGATCTTTTTCAACCCCACAGGCAAATAGCTGGATTAGAACAAGCCCCATGTCTGGACTTTGAAGTGGCAAAGACTGCTATCCCATCCCTGACAAATGTTAAAGGACTGCTAATGATATTGGTTGGCCTGGTAATGCTTTTGCTGATGGTTTTTCTATGCCTTCTTTGCATTATCCGTGCAGTGCAAATCTCTTATGAGTTTAGTCAGCTAGTTCATAAGTTCAATCTCCAAGTGAATGAATTTGCCCAGAGAGGAACTGCAGCCAGAGACAGATAAGAGGGGGTGTCAGTCTGACCAACCTAAGACAAGCATTCAGCTTCTCTCTGAAGAAGTTCCCAATGATAGGTAAGGCAGACAAGTCAAATCCACACAACCTAAGACAAGTGGGTTCACTTCTTTAAACAAAGATGGGGTGTTGGGAGCTGACAGTAAAGCTCAAAGGTCATTTTGACCCCTGTGCTCGCTTAAAGGCACATACAAGGAACTGGCTTACTTAAAAGACACCAGGTGCCTGGGATTGCTTTGCTATGTCTGCAGAGTTTGTTTTAAATTTCCTTGTTTTTCTGGACGATAGTAGAATGGCCTGAATGTGGGGACCCACTAGGATGCACCGTGCAGCATGTGTGGAACTCCCAATACCCAAGCTGCTCCCATGTTGTGAAGAGTACAACCTTACGAGATAAGGACTTTTATATATGTCCCAGAAGTAATCGAGCTGCTTCAGATATTTCTACCTGTAGTGGGGCTGATGTTTATTACTGTGCTAGGTGGGGCTGTGAGGTAACTGGGACAGGCTCTGGAATCATGAACAAGGACCCTCCCTATCCTTGTCTGGCGAATCTCGCCCCCCCAGACTTGCCTCGAACCCCCTGCATGGCCAATGCTATTCTTAACAATGTAATCCTGTTAAAATAACCTTTCCAGAGGAGGGAAAAGGATAACTAACTGGGAGGTGGGCATGTCATTAAAACAAAAAAGGGGGAATCTGTGGAACACGTGGGCAGCAAAGATTGTGCTGAGAGAGAGTTGAGTGGGCAGAGCCTGATTTGTTTACATTTAGTGCATAAGCAGCTCATGGAAGCTTAGGTGCACGATACGGTGTGAACTTTATAATGATTGGTTGGTTCTTTTTCCTCCCCAGGCCACCCGGGCTTTTTGCTTTTGAAATGTGCTTGCTGTGTGTTAATAAACAAGTTACTTTCACTTGACTCCCCGCTGTGTCTGATTGTTTCCTGTGTTAAGGGAGGCTGGGGAATGGGCTAGCGGCACACATATGTTGCCTCGGACCACGTCCACTTTTGGTGGGATGGATGAAGACCCAACAAATAACATATAATAAAATAAATGTAAAATAAAAATAAAAGAATAATATTTGCAAACGTTCTAATCTCAAGAACACCACTGGTGGGGAAATGATGCAGTAATGTTAAGTGTACTGTTCTTTCCAAATTTGGGAGGGCATCACAGCAGAAGTGCAGTATTTTTTCACAATAGTGATAAGCTAGTCATGATGTAAATTTAGGGAATTTTATGGTGTACCTTACAAGTTGGAAACTGTTGGGCTAGGATGACTTTATGGCATAAAAACTTAGCATTGATTTTCATAGAAAAACTAGCTTAAGCCGGGCGCCGGTGGCTCATGCCTGTAATCCTAGTTAATGAGTAGGCTGAGATCTGAGGATAATGGTTCAAAGCCAGCCCGAGCAGAAAAGCCTGTGAGACTGTTTTTTTTTTTTTATTTTTTATTTTTATATTGTGAAAATACTGTACAGAAGGGTCACAATTACATGGGCAAGATAGTGAGTACATTTCTTATCAAGCATTGTAGCCTCCTCCTTTGTTTCCCCTTCACATCCCTTACCAACCCCCCCCCACAAAACCTCTCCCCCCCAAGTTATAAAGTTCGTTTTCGACATGACAACTTGTACTTCTCATTGTTGCAACAGGTCCACCTGTATCCTTATTTAAACGACTTGTTTTTCCCCTTCCCTTCCACAAATTATACCAACATCAAATACAGTGAAAGCAGGGATTATACTGTGGGGGAGGGACATACAAAGCAACAAAGAAATAATCTTATAATTGCATTAGAAACAAATGCATGAAAGAAAAAACATTTAAAATACATATATTAGGGTTCATTTTCCTAACAACAACTTATCTGACCTTTTCTGCTTGAATCATATATATATTAGATATTGCAAATAAGGGAAATCATGGGACCTATGTTTCTTTGGGCTTGGCTTACTTCACTTAATACAATTTTTTCCAAGTCTTTACATTTCCTAACAAATGGGGCGATGTCATTCTTTCTGATGTAGGCATAGAATTCCATTGTGTATATATACCACATTTTCTTGATCCATTCATGTACTGAGGGGCATCTGGGTTGGTTCCAGATCTCAGCTATGGTAAATAATGCTGCAGTAAACATAATTATGCTGGTAGCTTTAGTGTGGTCTTGTTTGTAAGGATTTGCGTAAATGCCCAAAAGTGGGACTGATGGGTCATAGGGGAGCTCTATGTGGAGTCTTTTGAGGAACCTCCATACTACTTTCCAAAGTGTTTGATCAAGTTTACACTCCCACCAACAATGAAGTAAGGTTCCCTTCTCTCTACATCCCCTCCAGCATCTGTTGTTATTAGAGTTTTTGATTTTTGCCGTTCTAACTGGGGTGAGATGATATCTCAATGTTGTTTTGATTTGCATTTCTTTTATGGCTAGGAATGATGAGCATTTCTTCATGAGTCTATTGGTTATCCTTCTTTCTTGTTCAGAGAAGTTTCTCTTTAAGTCATTAGCCCACTTATTTATTGGGCAGTTGTTTGTTTGATGATTTGTTGTTGGGGGATTTAATTTTTTGTGTTCTAAGTGTATTTTAGATATGAGACCCTTGTCTGTTGTATGTCTAGTGAAGATCTTCTCCCAATTAGTGGGCTTTCTATTGATCTTGCTAGCTATGTCCTTTGCCATGCAGAAGCTCTGCATGTTCATGCAATCCCATTTGTCCAACCTTTCTTTGATTTGTTGTGTTTCTGGGTCTCTATTCAGAAAATTTCGGCCTGCTCCAAGGAGACCTAGGGTTTCTCCTATTCCATCCTGAAAGTAGAAACTCTTGAAAGAAGGTTAGACCATGCAGAAGATCGAATCTCAAGGACTGAAGACAGCCTAGACATTATAGAGAAAGATCATACAACCATCCAAGACAAGCCCAAGAAATATGAGAGATCTATCCAACACTTGGAATACACCATCAGAAGGCCTCATCTAAGGATAATGGGTGTAGAGGAGCACCTAGAAACAGAAATTAATGGTCTAGGAAATTTGTTTAATAAGATCCTAGCAGAGAACTTTTCAAACATGCAAAAAGATAGGCCTATTCAAATACAAAAATCTTTTAGAACTCTAAATAGACCAGACCAGAATAGGCCATCTCACCATCACATTATAATCCACACTGGATCCATTAAGACCTAGGAAAAGATCCTTAAAGCTGTCAAGGAGAAAAGATTAATCACCTATAAAGGGAAACCAATTAGAATCACCTTAGATTTCTCAGCAGAGAAAATCAAATCAAGAAGAGCCTGGAATGATGTTTGCCATGCCCTAAAAAGAAATAACTATCAACCAAGAATACTGTAACCAGCTAAACTCTCCTTCATAACTGAAGACCAAATAAAAACCTTCCATAGAAAAGAAAAATTGAAACAATACCTCTCCACCAAACCAGTGCTACAAAAGATTCTTAAAGACGTCCTACACATAGAAAACCAACAAGACCACAATAAAGGCCAAGAAACTACACCCAAACTTAGAATCCAAGAACCATAGGAAGAACCCAGTTTTCGCCGTCCCCAAGAAGGTGGATAACATGGCAGGAAACCTCAAATAAATCTCAGTCCTATCTCTTAATATTAACAGACTTAACTCTCCAATTAAGCGACATAGACTGTATAGTTGGATTTAAAAACAAGATCCTTCTATCTGCTGCCTTCAAGAGTCACACCTTGCCCGTAAAAACAAACACATTTTTAATGTTAAAGGTTGAACAAAATCTACCAAGCAAATGGCCACCATAAACATGCGGAAGTTGCAATCCTGATATCAGATAAAATAGACTTCAAATTAAAATTTGTGAGAAGAGATAAAGAAGGTTGCTGCATACAAACTAAGTGATCTCTCCTTCAGGAGGATATTACAATTTTAAATATCTATTCGCCACACAACGGAGCACCCAAATTTATCCAAGAAACACTACTTTCCCTCAAATCCCACATAGATCCAAGGACATTAATTGTTGGGGATTTTAACACACCACTCTCCCCACTAGATAGATCAACTTGGCAAAAACTCAACAGAGAAACCGCAGACCTAAACAACTGCATAGATCAACTAGATTTAACTGAAATCAACAGAAAATTTCACCCAACAGCATCAGAATACTCATTTCTCTCAGCATCACATGGAACATTTTCGAAAATAGACCACATTTTAGGCCACAAAGCAAACTTGTCTAAATTCAGAAACATTGCATTCTCTCAGACCACAAGGGAATAAAATTAGAACTCAACACCAAAAGTCACCAAAGAAAGTCCGATATCACATGGAGGCTGAACAGCACACTGCTGAATCATGAGTGGGTCATGGAAGAGATTAGAAAGGAAATTCAAATGTTCATGCTATTCAACAAAAATGAACACATAAATTACCAGATCCTCTGCGACATAGCAAAGGCAGTACTCAGAGGCAAATTTATAGCTCTGAGTTCCTACATCAACAAATTGGAGATATCTGAAACCAACAATTTAATGAGACATCTGAACCTCCTTGAAAAAGAGCAACAAGATAAACCCCAATCCAGTAGACAGAAAGAAATAATTAAAATTAAATCAGAATTAAATGAATTAGAATCCAAAACAACTGCAGAAAGAATCAACAAAACAAAGAATTGGTTCATCTAAAAAATTAACAAAACAGACCCTTAGCAAATCTTATCAGAAAAAGAAGAGAACACACCCAAATAAATAAACTCAGAGATGAGAATGGAATCATCACCACGAAAACAATCAAGATTCAAAACATTATAAGGGAATACTTCTCAAACCTGTATGCTAATAAGTTGGAGAACTTGACAGAAATGGACCTTTCCCTAGCTAATATTGACCTGCCAAAACTAAACCAAGATGAGTTAAACCATTTAACAAGTCCATATCAAGCATTGAAATAGAAACAGCAATAAGAGACCTCCCAGCTAAGAAAAGTCCAGGCGCACATGGTTTTACAGCAAAATTCTACAAGGCCTTCAAAGTAGAGCTCACACCAATACTCCTCCAACTCTTCAGTGAAATTGAAGGAGAAAGTTCACTGCCGAACACATTCTATGAAGCAATCACAACCCTCATCCCAAAACCAAGCATGGGCTCATCAAAGAAAGAGAACTATAGACCCATTTCTTTGATGAACATTGATGCAAAATTTCTCAACAAAATTTTGGCCAATCGACTTCAACAATTCATCCAAAAAATCATACACCACGATCAAACAGGATTCATTTCAGGGATGCAAAGCTGGTTCAATATACACAAATCAATTAATATTATTCATCACATCAACAGGAGCAAGTATTAGAACCACATATTTATTTCAATAAATGCAGAAAAAGCATTCGACAAGATCCAACACGCCTTTATGATAAAGGTTTTGGCAAAATTAGGAATCCATGAAACATTCCTCAATACAATAAAGGCCGTATTTGATAAAACTACAGCCAACATTATATTTAATGGTGAAAAACTAAATCCATTTCCTCTTAACTCAGGAACAAGAAAAGGATGTCCACACTCTCCACTTCTCTTCATCCTAGTATTAGAATGCCTAGCTACAGCAATAAGCCAAGATGGAGACATAAAGGGGATCCAAATATGGAAGAAGAAATAAAACTCTCCCTCTTTGCAGTTGACCTGATCTTGTATTTAAAGAATCCCATAGACTCTACTCCCAAATTACTCAAGGTGATTCAAAACTTTGGCAAAGTAGCAGGGTATAAAATTAACCCCCCAAAATCAATGCTTTTCTGTATGCCAACAGTGAGAAATGTGTGGATGAAATTAGGAAAGCAACTCCATTTTTAATAGCCCCACAAAAAATAAAATACCTACGAATTAACTTAACCAAAGAAGTGAAGGACCTCTATGATGAAAACTTTAAAAACTTCAAAAGGGAAATCAAAACAGAACTTAGAAATTGGGAATAACTCCCATGCTCCTGGATTGGAAAGATTAACATCGTGAAAATGGCAATACTTCCCAAGGATATCTACAAATTTAATGTGATAACTATCAAAATTCCAACCTCATTCTTCAAGGAAATAGAAGAGGCAATACAAAAATTCATATGGAACAATAAAAGACCCCGAATAACAAAAACGCTCCTCAACAGAAAGAACACTCTTGGAGGAATATCAATACCAAATTTCAAACTCTACTATAAAGCCACAGTAATCAAAACTTGGTACTGGCACAAGAACAGACCTCAGGACCAATGGAATAGAAATGAAAACCCAGAAATGAACCTATAGACCTATAACCATCTAATCTTTGATAAGGGATCTAAAAAATAGAATGGAAAAAACACAGCCTCTTCAGTAAATGACGCTGGCAAAATTGGTTAACTTGTAGAAAACTAAAGGTATCTCCTTATATATCATCCTGCACCAGAATCAACTCGAAATGGATCAAAAACCTCGGAGTCAAAGCCTGTGAGACTCTTATCTCCAATTAACCACTAGAAAAACAGAATTGGTGCTGTGGTGCAAGCGGTTGAGCACTTGCCTTGAGCTGAAGAGTGAAAGGATTGTGCTCAAGCCCAGAGTTCAAGCCCCATGATCGACAAAAAGAAAGAAAGAAAGGAAGAAAGAAAGAAAGACAAAATACCTTACTCTGATGAACAAATGTTTACTCTTCTGTAATTTATTATTATAGATATTTCATAGTTCACAGGTTTATCTTCTAACAGAATGTGGCTCTTTTTTCTGTTGACTTTTAAATACATAACATCCCATTGGAAACTGTATCTATTGCAGAATTAAAAAGCAAACAGATACTGTTTTAAATGTCTCTGGTATGGCATGTTCAGAATTTTAGAATGAGTATTTAATAGTCATAGGCATATTGAAGAACACTTATATTCTGTTCTCTTATCAATTATTCAGTTTTAAAAGTTAGGAGTTTCCATAGAATTGAACTGTTTACTGTTTTACTATAAGACAATACTAAAATTATGTTTTTTTCAAAATAATGGCAAGTGTATTGTGAAAATATTGTATACTTTGATAACATTCAAGTTGATGACCCTCTGATAGAGAAAGGGATAACAGAATAATATTTACTATACAAATACAGTGAAATTATATTTTATGTAGCTGATTTTTTAATTTAATTTTACAGTCAAGGGGATATATAGAATAGGTTGCAATAATTGTAAGGTAGTGAATACATAACATGTCGAACTTTTTACCCCCTCCCTCACTTTTCTCACAGTTTTCCTTCACCCCAATACCCCTCACAAGTTGTAATGTAAATTTCCAACATGTTGTCTTGTGAGTATTGCTATTGAGTTGGTTTGCCCATTGTTCTTTGTCTCAAAATTTTGTTGTTCCTCTTCCCTTGCCAAATTAAGATAAATGCATATACAATGACACATGATAGTGAAATCAAATACTGCAGGGAACAAACCATTGGGGAAAACGCAAAAAAAAAAAAAAAAGAAATTACATAGTACATTAAAAACAACAACCACAAAGAAAAACAACTGTTTCCATATCTAGGAGGTCATTTTGCTCAGCATCATCTTATACATATCCATTAAGCCATTCTGCTCATTTGCTAGGACTATCCTAGATATTTCCTACTATTACAACTGAGAGAAACTATGGAATCTCTTCCTTTTTGTCTTGTTTATTTTACTTACTAGGATTTTTCCAAGTCTTTCCATTTAGAATTGGAAGCATAGAATTCCGCTGCATATACACCACATTTTGTCATTATTCATTTACTGAGTGACATATTGGTTTAAAACATGATTGCATGTAACTATTACTTAGGGTCATTCAAAAATGACAGATGCCACCTCCCCAGACATTCTAAAATCATGATTTCTATGTACGATAGGATTTCATGGTGGTAAAATGGTTGAGATATCTGGATGAATCTAATGCATATCTTGCACTGAATTAGGCAGAAAGATATCCAGTATCATATAGGATAAAAATGGTAGTGACAAAATATTCCCTTGAGAAAGATATAGAAGGCTGCCAGCAGTAGTAAGTAGTTCAGATAATTTTGAAGCATTGAGAAATGCAATTTCAAGTATGTGTGTTTAAATAAAAAGTTTGTAAATGGAAGGGCAAAAGAATGGAAGAGAAGAAAATAACCGACAGCAGATCATTTTCCCAAGTTAGAGTATAAAAAGACATAATCATTAACTTCCAAGTTAAAAAAAGAACAATATCATACCTCCCATTCAATTTAGATTCTTGAAAATATTTGCTTGGCTTTTTCCTACTTTAATGCTCCAAAATAAATGAAGACTTATAAGAAAAGTTATGTGATGTCCATTACTTCACCCTGAACACTAACTGTGTTTTGCCCTCTTTTCTCAATTTGAATTTGGAAAATAGTCCCTAAGTTGATGATGTTGTGGCTGATTATAGTCAGCGTCAGGAGCTTCTACATTTACAATTATCTCAGCATACTTTAAAGCAGATACCCCCCCCCAGATATCCAACTACATTGTCTGAAGCTGTACTTTGAACACACCGTGACACCTGAGCTCATAATTTGAAATTACACTTCAGCATTTCCTTGGCACATTCTACGTTGTGCCGTTGTCTTTTTTGCACATTCCTTTTGAGTTCTGAGTTGCTCTATTTCCATTTCATCTGTACAAACTGCTAAGAACATTGTTCAACTACCACTTCTTGTTGCACATACCCAGTCTATGTATGAAGGTACTTTGTCCATGTTAAACAATAGGGTAGTACTCACTCTCTCAGGAGAAAAGTTCCACAGTATAACACTATGCCCATATTAGAGGATGTAGAATTTAAAGAATTTTGAGACAAACAGTGATATTAGAATTGAAAGGCTCCTTAGGGACATTTTCTTGGAGCTCATTAGTTTTCACAGGGGAAATATAAAAATTCACAAAATCTGGAACTAATTAGAAAGTATCGAATTAACACTAGATCCTAGATGTTGTGTTAGTACTAGTCACAATTGTATTATTGTTACATCAGAATCCTTCCCTACTTGCAAATGCGTATGAGAAAATGAAAGAAAGGCATTAAAGCAAAATGATATATCTTTCTATGCATTTAATCTTACTGGTGAAGGGAATGTCTGAACTCTTCCATTCAATAAAGTTTGAAGTTTATAAGAGAACTTCCTACATATAAGAATTTCTGGCAGGTTGATTGACATGGTTATTTCAGCATGGAGATATCCCTAACAAGAACTAGAGTTAAATAGAGTATATGACAGTTATGATGTGTCAATGCCTACTGAAGCATTTTCTATTCTAAAGAAAAATCAATTCCAGGAGTCTTCAGTCACATCAGTAAAGCTGTATGTTCAACCTAATACTTGGTGTTTCTTTTCCTACATTTATAATGAATAGGCTGATAAGATATCCAAACATATGTAAAGATATTTCAATAAAATTTCAAACTGATGTGGATACATGGGCCACTCGTTGGAACTGTGGGACAAATTAGGCTGGTTTGTGCTGTAGTTCAATCTATAAACTCCTGGCTAAATAAGTCTTCAAAAAATATTCACAGAATACCTCTAAGTAAAGTTCATGACAGTTATATCTGTATAATTCTTCTAAGGTCAGGATAAAAGCATTTGTTCACAACATTTAAAATCAACAGGTTCTGTTGAATTCATGGATCCAGAATTTTATGGATTCACATTCATATCTCAAAATTTTATCAAGATGACTTTCACCAAAACATTTTTTTTATTGAACTTGTCTATTTCTTTTTACTTTTCAAATCCAAATAGCATATTTCCTTCAAGATCTTCCTGCAAATTCTTTCCTTCCTTTAATTCTGTCAATGTCTGTTTACTACTTTTTTGTTTCCTTATGTATCTCTTTCTTCCAATCTTATCCACACTGGTACTCACATTGCTCCCACTTCTGTCAGAACTTTCCTTTTCCTCTTCCCTCCAATAATGCCCCCAATTTTATTATTCTTTTTTCCTATTCATGATCGTGGATATTTTGATGATGTCTAAACAGACCTATATTTGCATCTGTTTAATATAAACTTTAGAACTATCAGATATTTTTCCCCTAAATCCATTATTTCCACCTGTGGTTCTTATCACTAAGAACATCACTAACAGAGTTACCAGCCAAACATATGGAAGCCTTTTATATTTCTTCTTACCCTTCTTACTCCCTCCTATTAGATAAGATGAATGATCAAGATTTACTCAGTTTTTATCACTAATATGATTTCTTTTTTTTGGAGCTTTTATGACTTTCTTTAATTGTGAAAATACTGTACAGAGAGGTTACAATTACATGGGCAAGATAATGAGCATATTTCATATGAAGCATTTTAGCCTCCTCCTTTGTTTCCCCTTCCTATCCCTTCCCATCCTCCCCACACCCCACACCCAATCCCCCCCCCACCAAAGTTGTAAAGTTCGTTTTCGACATAACGACTTACACAATATGATTTCTCTGTACTTCTTTTTATGCCCCTAACACCAGCCTGTTTCATTTACTCATCACTGTCACCTAGTCCTAAAACAACCATTTCAAAAGTACGCTTTTCCCCCATAGTCTTTTCATATTGGTCCTCTCTATCACCAAATTACTCTCTTTGTAAGCACACAGAGTGAAGAGCTCAGACACATATTCTAGTATCATTATTTACTCACTACATTGATTGTTGGCCTTACATTTCTCATGCGTAAATCAATGTAATCTAAAAGAAATAATGAAGAATATATTTGTTGACTTCTAGAGCAAGAATAAAGAAAAGTGAAGAGACCTTACATTTTCCACTTTACCTTACAAATAAGGAAAGAGTCAAATTCAGTTTGTTGGTATAAAGTCACAAATTGTTTCATGTAGAAATAAAAATAAGTTTTACCTCCTGGCTCTAAGACCTATGTCCTTTCTAGGTAACTACAGATATGAAAGTGGTATTATGTAAATTGTGTCATGTCTTTACAGCTGTATTGCAGAACATACTCAATATAGCATTTGAAAACATTGGTTACTGAATAGTATCTATATGAGAATGTTATTTGAACTAATCCCACTAAGTTGAAAACTACACTTTAGTCCATCAAAATGTGGAAATAAACGATTTTATTTATAAGAAAATAGTACCATCAAGAAAAGTGAGTATACATTAGATAGACTGCAGGAATTTGGGTTTTTATGGACTCTGCCTGTTTATGTGAATGTATTTATTGATATTGAAACTCTCCTCTTGTTATTCTTATTGTATGTAATCCAACGCTGTTTATTACTATGTATTCAATGTGGGAAATCTAGCTGTAAAAATGTGTAAAGGTTTTTTTCCTTTTCAATCCCAACAATGACATTATCAGGGTACACTGTGGTCATCATCGTATCCATCAAAATTATTATTATTTTTTTTTTTTGTCAGTCGTGGGGCTTGAACTCTGGGCCTGGGCGCTGTCCCTCAGATCTTCAGCTCAAGGTGAGCGCTCTACCACTTGAGCTACAGAGCCACTTCCGGTTTTCTGGTGGTTTATTGGAGATAGGAGTCTCACGGTCTTTCCTGCCCGGGCTGGCTTTGAACCGCGATCCTCAGATCTCAGCCTCCTGAGTAGCTAGGATTACAGGCGTGAGCCACCAGCGCCCGGCATCATCAAAATTATTATTAACATCAAAATGCTAACTATTGAAAGTCTGATATGTATCTATGATTTTGCGATTATTTGTTTTTTGATTAATAATTTTAATGTTACCACTGTGCACGCATCCATATTAAAATTTTGAACAAATAAACAAAAAAACTAAAGCATATCAGGTAGCTTGACTATGTGCTTATAACAAATTATGGAATAGATTTTTGAAGTATTGCAAATTCCTAACCAGTATGAATTAACTTCCTCTCTCCCCACCACCACACACAAGTGTTTATGAGTTTGAACAGAATTATTTCAAGTAATATACTGCAAATTTTACTATAATATCATGTGTATATCTGAACTTCCTCTGAACGTAATAAACTCTACATTCTATTGGAATATTAGTTATTTTATTCTAAGAAACTTTCGGAAAATAGAGTGTATATCTTTGAATGAAAAAGTTAAAAAATATTAGCATAAAATTTTAGAGGGAGTCTGTCTTCAGAATTATACACACACACACACACACACACACACACACACACACACACACACACACACACACACATATATACATATATATTGTATGGTGAAAGGCATAGATTTTTAGAGATTATTTTTTGCCAGAAATATATACATATACCTAAATTTATGTGTAGAAAGATGTACATTATAGTGAAACAAAAATCTTAAAATATAATTAAAATTTAAAAAATACATCAAACCAAGTGCCATTGACTCACGCCTATAATTCGAACTATTCTGGGTAATGAGATCTTAGAATTGTGTTCAAAACTATCCCAGTCATAAAAGTAATTGTTAGATTCTTATCTCCAATTGACCACTAAAAACAGGAGTTAGCTCTGTGCCTCAAGTTGTAGAGTGCTGCCTTTGAGCATAAAAAGGCTTAGGGACAATGCTCAAGCCTTGCAAACAACAACGAGAACAAAAAGAACAAGAACAATAGCAACAGCATATATCACATTAATTTCATCAAAACATCTTTTAACTGCTGTGAACATTTCTTAGAATGCTTCTTTAGCCTACATCGGGGGAAGACTGGATGGGGGGCGGGGGGTTGTATGGAAAGGGATGGGAAGGGGAAACAAAGGAGGAGGCAACATTGCTTGTTAAGAAGTGTACTCATTATCTCGCCCATGTAATTTTAACCCCTCTGTACGGTATTTTCACAATAAAAAAAAAAGAAACATGAATATATGCCCCTGCAAAATGTTAAGTAACAATTATAGAATAAAGTTCGTTTTCGACATAACGACTTGTATATCTCATTGTTGCAATGGGTCCACCTGCATCCCTATTTAATTGTAACCACTCTGTACAGTATTTTCACAATAAAAAAATCTTCTATTTAAAAAAAAAGTATAGAATATTTACCTCTATGTTATAGACATGACTATTTAGATTGCTTAAGATATTTAGGTAATGTTTAGGAATTAATAATAATGATAATATATTGGGTCTTGTCATTTATTCTATTTTATGATAGTAATAAAATGATATTTGCAATGATTATATAAAATTTCTCTTGTTTGTTATTTGAATTATAATAAGAGATAAACATTTTAAAATATTTCCATAGGAAAGGATCATTTTATTGGTATCAATTCTTTTGTAATTTCAAAACAATTAAGAAAATTATTCCAAGGCTGTTTTGCTCTAAGACTATATTTGTTTTCTTGTTCGAGTTTTCATATGTTAGTAGAAATTAAAATTCCAAAAATTCAATGGATATTGGCATTCAGGAACATCTTCATAGATACTAATATTGGAGTTCCTTAATTGGAATTGTTTTATTTCGTTTGTTATTTTCACAAATAAATCAAGATGATTGTGTATTTTGTTTCTTTTCACTGCTATTGGCTCTTATCTTGAGAATACTTTTTTCTAGCAAAGAAGAGGAAAGCAATTGGATTGAGCAAGTAACATGGCTTTCGTAAAACGTACATGCATAGACCTAAGTCTTCTGTCATTTGCTAAAAGTTTCTTCCAGAAAATGTTATCAATTACTTATAAGTGATGCATAATTCCTAGATATTCCAGTCATCACATACACTTTTTGATTGAGTTATCTCTGTATAAACTAAAAAAAATACCAAAATAAACAAAATAAACAGAATCATATCTTAGTTTTAAAACTGTAATTTACAAAGAATTTTTAGCCAACAACGAAAACATCTTTTTAGGTATTCTGCAATTTGTGTGAATTATTTTTAACTATATATATATATATATATATTTTTTTTTTTGCTGACATGAAATTCACATGTAATATATTTATCTCCTTTTATTGTATACATTTTAGTGCTTTGGAAGTGAATGGTACAATCAGAGGTTTTCCAAGCCTAATTTTCACAAACTTGCATTTCTTCAAATAGAAATGCTATAATTTTATTGAACCCTAAGATATGTATTAAATCTTTTTTTCATGCATTTGTTTGTAACGCATTTATAAGATTGTTGCTTTGTATGTCCCTCCCCCACAGTATAACCCCTGCTTTCACTGTATTTGATGTCGGTATAATTTGTGGAGGGGAAGGGGAAAAACGAGTCGTTTAAATAAGGATACAGGTGGACCCGTTGCAGCAATGAGAAGTACAAGCTCTCAAGTCAAAAACGAACTTTACAACTTTGGTGAGGGGGGAAGGATTGGGTGGGGGGTGGGGGAGGCTGGGAAGGGATGTGAAGGGTAAAAACAGGAGGATGCTACAATGCTTGATAGGAAATGTACTCATTATCTTGCCCATGTAATTGTAACCCCTCTGTACAGTATGTTCACAAAAATAAAAATAAAATAAAATAAAAAAACAAATGCTGTAAATTTTAGAACAGACATTAAAATAGATACAAAATTAAGTTACAGGAATTTGTCCTCCATATATTCTTTATAGTGTGTCTTTTCAAAATTTGTTTTGGGCATTATTTCCAGATTCTCACACATACTATTCAAGTGCACTGTCAAAGAACTACATTCCCTGTCCAAATAAGTTTTTTACTTCTCTTTACTAATACATAGAAGTGTAATGGCTGGATCATATACAATTCTCTTTGACCTTTAGAAGACTTGAAAACTTGCTTGCAATATTGATTGCAGTATTATACAAATCATTCTGCTATCTAGAGTATATCAATTTCTCCGCAAATGCATTACTATATTTTCTGTCATCTTTTTATATTATGGTCATAGAAATGAGTTTTATTTTTATTTTTTCTTAGATACTAAAGAGGAGTTTAATTCATTTGCTCTTCTTATTGACCATTAATTTACATATGTTCTTTAAAGAAATAACCTGTTTAGGAAAAAATTTATATGTAATTAGAAGATATAAAAGTAGTTAAGACTCAAGATCAATGTCGAATTAACATTGTAGCATTAACAAATATGTGCCCTCTATCCGTTGGATATGTTTTCACTTTTTTCATAGAATTATGAAAGGTCATCAGTTGATATTAACCCATTTATTCTTGCTTTTCTTTAGCCACTAATGTTTTCCATTTCAAATGTTTAGAAACCTTTACTGATCCAATGCCATGAATTTTTACATTTACATATTATCAGTTTTTATATCTCACATTTAGTTTGATAATCATTTTTTATTTTCAATTTTTGTATAATGTTTAAGGTAGTAGTCCAAGATCATTCTTTAAATGTAGAGAAGCAATAGTGCCAATACACCTATTTAAAATTCTATTTTTATTTGATAAAGTTCATGGCATCCTTTTAAAAATCTTTTGACCATAAAACTAAGAATTTATTTTTAATAAATCTGTTACATTCTTCTGGGTGTCTGTTCTTATAGTAGAGCTATTTTGTCCTCACTACTAAACATGGTAATAAGATTCAAATCTAGTATGAGGTCTCAAGCTACACCATTTTACAAGATTGTTCTGAATGATCTGTATTCCTTGAACTTACATGTGAGTTTATTGAGCAGGTGGACCAATATCCAATAACACAGTTATCTAGATGTTTGATAGTCACTCATATTTTGCACCTTGTGAAAACACAAGGCCCCAGAGATTATATATAGAAAAATGTCTTTAGAGAATGCTTGAAGCCACTAAAATTAATTTAGGAATGAGTTAAAATTTAGATAACACTAGAGCATAATATACCTGAATGATAACGACTTGAGAGCTGTACTACAGAGAACAGTGAGAGGGGACAGAATGATGGACCATATAGGAGCTGTATGCCATTAGTATTTTGTTTCAAAAGACAGAAAGACGACAGAGAAGAGAAGCAGGAAAATAATCAACTGTCCTGAAACAAGTTTCTTTTTAATCCACCTAATAGTGTGGGCTGAGAGTCAGAGAAGATTGGAAAAATAAAATAAAAAATAAAGCATTGTATAGACCTCTTACAATGTAAAGAAATTGTAATAGGAATATGATAATTATTTTCCAAAGAAATAAGAGAAAGAATAAGTAAGTCTAATGGCAAAATGAAGAGAGAAAAGAAGCAAAGTAAAACCTTTATCAATAACAAACACAAGGGTTTGAAAGTGGAAAGGCAGTAGAAATATTCTAAATAACAGTAAAATTTGCTAACGTGGATAGAATATGGATCACATTTTATCATATATAATTTTGAAAAATCACTAGTAATGAAAATTTAAAAGTCATAATTTAAAACACTACATTACAACTAGACAGTATAGTGCAGTGCAAAAACCTTGGCCTAGCATATGTGAAACCATGGATCTGACCCCCCCCCCATCATTACAAAGTACACACAAAGCACACACACATACACACACACACAACCACACACACACACACACACACACACACACACACACACACCCCACGTACACACATTTAGAATACTAATATTATTATATTAAACCGAGGAATTTATCACAAATATTAAAGAAGGTTAATATATGAAATAATAATATTGCTCATACTATTTAAAAGTTTAGGAGAAATAAAAGACAATATACTTGGATTCTTATAGAATAAGTAAATTGAAAATTAAGAAATAGAACACATGAAAACCTTTGCAAACATGTTTTAAGTAATAAACATTTTGAAACATGTATCGTTTTATTTTGACAAAAGATTGAGGTTACTGGTGTTTTAACTCAAGATTTAGAATATGATATCCAGGTGCGTGCTCCATATCTTGCTATTGATGGCTATATCTCTAATCATTTCACTATGGATATTTTTAGAATAAGGTCTCATAGTTTCCCAGGCTCTCCTGAATTACAAACCTATTTGCAGTTCCTCCTATAGCTAGAAAATGAAGCCACAAATCACCATGCCCAGCTCAAACTTTTTTAATTCAAGTACAAGAAAGTAAATTTTCAAAAAGTGACCAGATAATGAAGCCTTTCTTAATAAAGTATGTGTTTCTTGAAAATACAGCTAGTATTTGTTACCTGGAAAAATATGTTTAGAACTATAAGAAAATAAATTTATTTAAATTCACCAACCATGTAAAATTAAGAAAATAATTTTATCTATTCACATGTTAAATATTTTATTTTTTTTTATTTTTTTTTTTAAATTTTATTTTATTTTATTTGAGAACATATTGTACAGAGGGGTTACAATTACATGGGCAGGATAATGCATACATTTCTTACCAAGCATTGCATCCTCCTCCTTTGTTTACCCTTCACCTCCCTTCCCAGCCTCCCCCCTCCCTCCCATCCAATCATACCCCCCCTCCCCCCCCCCCCACCGACATTGTAAAGCTGGTTTTGACATGACATTTTGTACTTCTCATTGTTGCAACAGGTCCACCTGAATCCTTAAACGACTTGTTTGTCCCCGTCTCCTCCACATGTTATACTGACATCAAATATAGTGAAAGCAGGGGTTACACTGTGGGGGAGGGACATACAAAGCAACAAAGAAATAATCTTATAAATGCATTAGAAACACATGCATGAAAGAAACAAAAACATTAAAATACATATTTGAGGTTTTGTTTTCCTAACATCACATTATCTGACTTTTTCTGCTTGACTCATACCTATACTAGATATTGCAAATAAGGGAAACCATGGGACCTATGTTTCTTTGGGCCTGGCTTACTTCACTTAATATAATTTTTTCCAAGCCTTTCCATTTTTTAAAAGCAAAATATATGTGTCTGATTAATTTACATGTGTGAAAATCATGCAATTAAATTAACTAATCCTACAGCTCTGAAAAAAGAATTACCCTAATGAAACAAAAGAAAATAAGTAATTAAGTTCAAAATTTGAAATTTAGAAAATAAAATGAAGTGTACTCTTTAGGTGACAAGTAAATGTAAACCTTCTGTATATCAATTTATAATAAAAATGCATGAACAAAGAAAGAAAAAGTACCCATTGATCAATAGCAATTGCAAAAGCATCAGTAGTTGTATGAGTGTACAAAAAAATTGATGGAGGAGATAACAATGTTCCCCCCATAAGGAATGTACTCATTATCTTACTTATGAAAATGTAACCCCTAAGTAAATTACCTTTACAATAAAATTAAATTGAAATTAAAAATAAACCAAAGAATATACCAATTAAGAATTCGTAGATGGAATGCTCTTCCTCCATCAGAAAAAATGACATTGCCCCATTTTTTAGGAAATGGAAACACTTGAAAAAATCATATTGACTTAATTAAGCCAGGCCCAAAGAAACATAGGTTCCATGTTTTCCCTTATTTGCAATAACTAGTATTTGTCTGAGTCAATTAGGAAAGGTCAGATAAGTTCATGTTAGATGAAATGAACCTCAAGATAAGTATTCAAATTTTTTTTCTTTCATGCGATTATTTCCAACATATTTATGACATTATTTCTTTGTTGTTTTATATGTCCCTCCCCCACGGTATAACCCTTGCTTTCACTGTATTTGCTGTTGGTATAATTTTTGGAGGGGAAGGGAAAAAACAAATAATTTAAATAGGGATACAGGTGGGCCCATTGCAACAATGAGATGTACAAGAGGTTATGTCGAAAAACAAACTTTACAACTTTGGCTGTGGAGGGGCGGAGGATTGGGTTGGGGGGGAGAGGAGGGGATGGGGACGGATGGGAAGTGGAAACAAAGGAGGAGGCAACAATGCTTGATAAGAAATGTACTCATTGTCTTGCCCATGTAATTGTAACCCCTCTTTACAATATTTTAACAATAACAAAAATTCTTAGAACCCATTGGTTAAAAACTTAGTAAAGAACTGCCCCAAGTACACAAGGAATATATTTTGATGATACAATTTAAATACTTAAACTTCAACAGAGAAGCAAAAAGTTTAAAAACTGTTACACAGTAAAGTAATAAATCAGTATATATTACTATAATAGTCATTAGAAGAATTTTTAGTGGTAGTCAAATATGTAACAAATGAGGCAATTTGCCATTCGTTTGCACTTAAGAAGAGAGGAAGAATTTTCTAGGTCCTTTTAAATATATCATAAGTTTAACGAAGAAACTATTCTGCCATATCATATGATAATCAGATAAAGATTATATTAGAGCAAAGAACAGATGCTATATGTTTTTGGATGTTAAGGTATATACTTATTTTGGTGGGGATTTCAACTTGGTGTATTGTTCTTGCTAGGCAGGCATCATATCAGTTGTTAATTTTAGGGTAGGGGTTCCCTTTCCACAAGAACATGCACCTGATCTGTCCTTTTAGCCTTCCCATCATCAAAGGCATCAGAGTTGCACTATCTACCATGGCTGGCCTTGATCCTGCAGTCCTTCCAATTTTAGTCTCTAGATAGTGCAAGATGGTGGAAATGATCCAATGCACCCAGTTATAGATTAAGGAAGTCCACTAAAATGTGGCCTGGGTTCTGTTCTCAAGTCTCCTAAGTAGTTAAGAGTACAGTTGGGAGCGCTGGTGCCAAGCAGTAAATATTTTTAAACAATTAGACATATATGACTTAGACTTGTGATTACCTCAGGAAAAGTATAAAACAGCAGTGAAGCATAGAGTACAGACAGCATTTTAACAAGCTACTCAGAGACTGAATCAGTTTAGCTAGCTACTCGGGAGGCTGAGATCTGAAGACCACTGTTCAAAGCCAGTTCAATCATGACAATACATGTGATTATCTCCAAAAAACCATAAGTGGAGTAGTGGCTTAAGTGGTAGACCACTCTCCTTGACCAGAAGCTTTGGGATAGAGTCTAGGCACTCTCAAGCCTCAGCAATGAATAATGCATGCATGAGCAATGCACATGCGTGTGTGTGTACACGCACATATGTGCATGCACACACACACAGAAATGATTATTTCAATGCAGAGTTCTTTATTTTTTTACCGTGCTGAACTTTATTTCCTTGTATTAGTTCACCAATCAACAAAGTCAGCTAAGCACCTATTTACATACAACTCATCATGTTTCTCTAAAGTCTACTCTCTTTTTGGAAGCCTGCTTTTATTTGACATAAAAGTAAATTATTCAGGAGGTCAAGTAATCTCCCTCAACTCTGTAGTGTTACCTGATTTTTTAGGCTCTCCCTAGCAATATGATTCTGTGAAATCCTGCATCAAGCAGCGTATTTCATTCACGGGAAGGGAAACCTCTGTCAATCAATTAGTAATAGGTTTTTCTCCTCCTGGCAAGCATCTGAGTTTTATTATATTGGTATAATTCATGATAAGTCTGTGAATGCCAAAGATGCTGTGAAAATAAAAAGACCCTTCTCAGTGATAAGCATTTGTGTACCATTCCTAGATATGAAGATGTTTAAATATTACTGAAATTGGTTTGGAATAAATAAAGTTCAGCTTGACTATCTTGAGAAAGAAGAATTGGTTTCTCAGCACTTTAGGTAAGAACTTGAGTGAAAGAAACCAAATGAAAAATGAGGAACCACTGAATACATATATTCAAATGAAACAAACGAACCCAAAGAAAACACAAATTAATTCAGTACTCAAGAACCTGCAGGAAATGCAAAGATTTATTTAAAAAATCAGCTATGGTAAGCTTATGAAAAACCTGACTATATGGGAGTCTACTGTTGTGAGGATAGTGGTTAAAGCCCAGACTGGACATAAAGATCTGTACACAATGCCAGACACCTGTTAATCTAAATTCCAGGAAGAATAACATCAAGTGGACTGAGCCCATGATCATACACAAGTAGGAAGCCAGATTCTATCTGAAAATTAATCTGGATAATTTAGGGCTGGGGGCATGACAAACTGGTAAGAACACCCATTTAGGACACACAAGACACTAAATTCAAACTTTAATATTATGGATGTTAAAGAAAAAAGCTAAGACTTCAAAGAATTGGAATAATTGTAAGATTTGAGTATTTGTGGGGAGAAAAATCCATTAGAGAGATACAGTGAACCCATGTTTCAATACTTTCTACTTAAGTGATAATGTTATGTGGTACTCCAGACATAACAGAGTTACCTTGCAAAAATAACTGAGCATGGATGTGCATTTGGGTGATGAAAATACTCTATTTACACAGGTATTATTTAAATAGATTTTTTCGGTAGATTGTAGTTTTTGAAATAAGAGCCTGGGTGATATCCCTGAGCATTTTCTCCACATGTGACCACTTAATTTATTTTTAATTCATTAATTAATTAATTAGTTTGATGCTAATACTAGAGCTTGAAGTCAGGGCCTGGCTCTGTCTCAGAATTTGTCAATTTTTTGTTTTAGTTTTCTCAAGGCTAGCATTCACTGCTTGTACCATAGCTCCATTTCTAGCTCCATAGCTCCATTTCTAGCTTTTGCTGGTTACTTTCAAATCAAGATCTAATGGACTTTTTTTTCTTGGTCTGGTTTCAAACCACAATTCTCAGATTTCTTCTTTCTGATTAGCTAGGATTAAAGCCATGATCCACCAGTGTGGCTTCTACTTTTTCCTCTATACTTTTTTAATGCACATATTTAGATAATAATGTAAAACTGAGAGTATAGAAGAAAGATGTACAGTCATGATATTGTCCTGTCACAAATTCAAGTTAGTAAAGTAAATTTCTTCCTAAGACCATACAAAAAAATACCATAATATAGTGTAAGAGAACTCAGTATTGAACAGACAAGCTTTAAGAGCTTTCTAATAGATCCATTATTTATTGTTACTCAACATTAGGAAAAATGTATAATGCAGTAAGTAAAATGGAAGTCCTTTGGAAGACTACTTAAATTCCTTGTTTTTTTAAAGACACTTGTTTTCATCTAAAAAAAATAGGCCTGTCTATTGTCTTCGTGTGATTTTGATGATTGAATATGCTTAATGAAAAGTCAAACTGTATTAGTAGTCCTTTGTTATCAATTCTGACTTTTTCTTTTTGGAGAATATAATGATCAAAGCAATAGTTCAGAATCAGCAAGCAAGAGGTCAGAATCATGCTTCCAGTGCAAGTGGGTCACCAGTAAGTAATCCTCAATACCAGTTTCCACAAAGTTTTCTCACAGATACAATCAGCCTGCCTTTTCTAGCTGCTTTCCTAGCCTGTACCTATTCCTTCATTGTACAGGAAAAGTGTGATTCAACTGATTTCAGTCAGATCTGTTACTAGTGCTATCAAGGATTTAGATTCTTATGTAGGCTATTAAAAAGGTATTTACTAATTTCAAGTAAATACATAAATTCTATTTCCATCTTTTTTTTAAAAAAAATTTCTGCTTGTTCTATAAATTGATCAGAGGCATGGATTTTGTGGATAGCTCATCTCTGTCTTTCATGGCTTTCATAGATAATATGATTGCTCCATAATTATCCTAATTTATATTGTTTTATATTTTGGCTTGCATCATTTCACTTTCTGCACTGCCATTTCCCAAATCATTTATATAGGAGGCATTATTTCACATTTTCTCATTCCTAGAATAAGTTGCACATGAGGACATCACTGGTCCTCATTTTCAGTCTGTACCTTTGAATATGGAGGAACATCTTTCCTCTGCTCTCCATTTATTCCCTAATCTCCAGTTAGAATAATTTCGAATAGTAAAAATGGAAAAAGAAAATAAATCATGGTGAAAAAACATATGCAGAGAATTCACCAGATATTTCTGACCAGTTCAACCAACATGAACTATTAGGGAAATACATGGACACCTCATTTCCACTGGCACTCAATGTATCTGGTTAGGCAATTCTAATGAAGATGAGGAACAAGATGAAAATGTGAGGGATGATAAAAATTGCAAGAAAAAAAATGGAGAAGGATCCAAGCAAATTTCTTCTTTGGGCTGCTGAAAATAACCAGCTTACTACAGTGCAGAGAATACTTTCCAAAAAGGCTACTCATGTGAATACTAGGGATGACGATGAGTATACACCTCTTCATCGGGAAGCCTACAGTGGACACTTAGACATTGTCCGTGAGTTGGTGGCTCAAGGGGCACATGCAATAACTGTAGATGGCTGGACACCCCTGCACAGTGCATATACGTGTAATAATACCAGAGTGGCTTCTTTCTTCTTCATGATGCAGATACCAATGCCCAAACTAAACGCTTTTTGACCCCCTTGCATCTTGCTGCTGGTAATTGAGATAGTAAAAATACACTGGAACTGTTGAACCAATATGTCAAACCAGGTCTGAAGAACCACTTGGAAGAAACTGCATTTGATATTACCAAAAGGATAAGTATGTATCACTACCTCTTTGAAGTTGTGGAAGGCTGTACAAATTGTTCTCCTAAATCCTAATGATTCGGTTAATTTTCTTAAATTTCAAAAATGTCATTAATTCCTTTTTGTCAATACAACATATTTTCACAATCCAAATAACAACATCTTATAGTAACAATTCATGGATTCTGTGGAGTTCTTCAAAGTGAATTGTCTGCTTTTGATGTCAAAATGTATTCAAGAGTTTTTGTATACATCTATAATGATTTATGCAGAGTTTGTGATTTTGTTGATCGGAAATAATTTTAACTTATCTGTTGAAATGAGTAGTATAGAAACTAAAGATATTTCCGGTGTTTGTCTGAAAAATTATATTTTAAAATATTCTATATTCTATGTTTGTATAGTGTCCATAATCTATTTTATTCTCTCCTAGATATAATACATTAAATTCTACATTGTTTTATAACATATAGGTTCATTAATGTGTCCTTTCAGATTGCATTCCATACAGAAACAGTTTAAGATTCCTTTTTTTTCCCCTAGGTCCTTTTAGTATTATATTTCTTTGGGATAAAACAACAATGTTGTCTAATTTCAAAAGTTGTGTAAAGGTTATTCTATGTAAAGGCTTTTCTAAGGTGAAAATTTAATACACTGATGTCAAAGTAACTTTTAATTATATGAATTAGGTGTGTTGTTACACTTGTAATTTTGTAATCAACTTTTTAATAGCTGTTTTTCATTTCTTGCATCTGAAGAATGAAAAATTTTGAATAATTCACAAATTTTCATATCATCCTTGTACAAGTGCCATGTTAATCTCTGTATTGTTGTAATTTTGGTATACAAGCTGCTGAAGAATGTAGTATCCTGTAAATTTTAGTAGCTAATGATGAAATATTTATACAGGCTTATATGCTTAGGTGCCTATTTGTAACAAGGAAACCTTATTATTCCTAAAAATGCTATTAATCTTATTTCCCTAAAATTCTGTGAATAGTTGAAAAAAATATGTTGTTCAGTTGATTGCTCACATTTGCAATTTTTTTGTCAATGACTATTTTAAGTCTTTTTCACTTAGAATTTGATCAGACTTTCAAGTATTAATAGCTAAGTCCAAAGGAGACCGCTTTTTCAAGTACTTATTTATCCAACTGTGTTAGATCTGTGGAGCCAATGGATTCAAAGTAAGCCTTGTTTAAGAGCTACTTCTAAACATATGGAGCTGAGATTTTCCCAAATGAGGTCTTACTGGCACAAATGCCTACCTGACCCTTGACCCTTCTTCCATGTAGGAATAGACCAACCAGAATATCTTACTCTGACAGCATAGATTGTATTAGTGGAACAAATCTAATCTTAGTTACAAGGGATCATTAGAGAGATGAACAGTTCAGCCAGAACTGTTCATACTAGAAGGCATTTTATCAAAATATGATTGTTTATGATACCTACCATTTCAAATGTAGCTAAAACCAAGAAAGTGAAAAATTGTTCATATTCATGATTACCTAATGTCTTGGCCTGTCTACCTTCCAAAAAGGCAGGAACTTACACTACTGCCATTTTATCACCAAATATTTTCATAGTTGCAAGAGAAGTCCATATATTTCTCTTCATTATTAGGCCTTAAATTGGTAATGTTTTTTTATTATTTTTATTTTTATTATTATTTTTATTGTGAACAAAATGTACAGAGGGGTAACATTACATGGGCAAGATAATGAGTACATTTTTTATCAAGTATTGCAACCTCCTCCTTTGTTACCCTTCACATCCCTTCCCAGCCTCCCCCCGGCCCCCACCCAACCCTCCTCCCAAACAAAGTTATAAAGCTCGTTTTCAACATGACAACTTGTACTTCTCATTGTTGCAACAGGTCCACCTGTATCCTTAAACGACTTGTTTTTCCCCTTCTCCTTCACAAATTATACCGACATCAAATATAGTGAAAGCAGGGGTTATAATGTGGGGGAGGGACATACAAAGCAACAAAAAGATAATCTTATAAGTGCGTTAGAAACAAATGCATGAAAGAAAAAAAACATTTAAATACATATCTAAGGATTCATTTTCCTAACATCACATTATCTGATCTTTTCTGCTTGACTCATACATATACTAGATATTGCAAATAAGAGAAACCATGGGACCTAGGTTTCTTTGGGCCTGGCTTACTTCACTTAATATAATTTTTTCCAAGTCTTTCCATTTCCTAACAAATGGGGTAATGCCATTCTTTCTGATGGAGGCATAGAATTCCATTGTGTATATATACCACATTTTCTTGATCCATTCATGTACTGAGGGGCATCTGGATTGGTTCCATATCTTAGCTATGGTAAATAATTCTGCAATAAACATAGGTGTGCTGATAGCTATAGTGTGGTCTTGTTTGTAAACATTTGGGTAAATGCCCAAAAGTGGGATTGCTGGGTCATAGGGGAGCTGTATGTGAAGATTTTTGAGAAGTGGTTGAACAGGTTTACACTCCCACCAACAATGCAGTAAGATTCTTTTCTGTCCACATCCCCTCCAGCATCTGTTGTTATTAGAGTTCTTCATTTTTGCCATTCTAACTGGGGTGAGGTGGTATCTCAATGTTGTCTTGATTTGCATTATCACCCTACACCAGAATCAACTCCAAATGGATCAAAGACTTCGGAGTCAAAGCAGACACTCTGAAAACATTACAGGATGGAATAGGAGAAACCCTAGGTCTCCTTGGCGCAGGCCGAAATTTTCTTAATAGAGACCCGGAAACACAACAAATCAAAGAAAGGTTGGACAAATGGGATTGCATGAAGTTGCAGAGCTTCTGCATGGCAAAGGACATAGCTAGCAAGATCAATATAAAACCCACGGATTGTGAGAAGATCTTCACTAGCCATACAACGGACACGGGTCTCATATCTAAAATATACTTGGAACTCAAAAAATTAAATCCCCAACAACAAATCCTCAAAGAAACAACTGTCCAATAAATAAGTGGGCTAAAGACTTAAAGAGAAACTTCTTTGAAGAAGAAAGAAGAATGGCCAATAGACACATGAAGAAAAGCTCAACCTCCCTAAATTGCTAATGTTTTAACCACAGTGTTTCCTCTTGCATCCAGGCTGTAAATCTACAAATGGTAAAGCTTTAGGTTTAACTCTACCAAACACTGAGGTAGAGATAATGGAATAATACTTTAAAACAGAGTTGCCTTTGATACCCTAACCACAACAGAACAATGCAAAACATGAGCCTTTTCATTATATTATATATAGTTATATATTTTACATTTATATGTGATGATTTTATATTTCACACTACGAAAGTTACTAGAATTATTTGATAATTTGACAAATAAATTGATATTTATTCCAATCAATACAATTAGAATATAAATGATTAGGTTTAGAATATATATCAGAATATAAAATGTATCAATGCAATATTTTAGGTACAAACTTGTGATACCTTCTAAGTGTACATGGCCTTCTGAATTCACATAGCAAAAAATGAGTGTTGTTTTCCTCTAATCTATATGGGATTTTATTCTGCTGCTCTGTTTATTGTTTTAACTCGCTGGTCCCAAACTGTTTTTCTCCATATTTCTGAAGCACTCCAGTGATTATGCCCAAATTTTGCTGATATGATGTCTAAAAAATACTTCTCTTCTGTAGGACCCATGGGTCCTAGGATCTCAGGTCCCAATTACCTGTATCATCAGATAACAGGGGCAAGACTTCTCACCTAGGCCCATGCAACATGCCAACAGAAAGTAATTGAAGAGCTATCTGGTCGTTAATTGGACATAATCAACTCCCAGGCTTTCCTGCATGGTCTGGCTTGTACGTCCTGCTCAGCTTTCTCTCTCAAAGCTGGAGCTCTACCCTCTGGGCCACTGCTCCACTTCTGGTTCACTGGTGGTTTATTGTAGATAAGTGTCTCACCGAGTTTCCTGCTCAGCTGGCTTTGAATGGCGATCTCCTGAAGAGGCTTCAAGTGGCTTTTCTCAGGGATTCGCAGAGGAGCTGCTTCACACAAATCCTTAGTCTAAATCTCGAGAGGTACTACAGAAAAACAGAAACACAAAGATGCTTCTAGTGTGTTCTAGATACTTAAAGTTGGAGACACAAAACACTCATAATGATTAGATCATTTCATAGGCAAAAGGAGCAATGCAGACAGTATGAGGATCACTCCAGATTTCGGTCCTCTCATCCTGAGACAGTAAATTCTAGCTCAATGCTAAGTGACAGAATTGGCATATCCTGTGGATATTTGCTCCAAAATACTGTGACACTCATTTCTCACGTTTGGCCTCAAACCTATGACCAGAGAAGAAGATGAGGAGAGAAAGCAACTATAATAAACATTGGGTAGTTTACTTATTAATTCAAACCATTGGAATGACCCTGCTAAGAAGTCAGATTGTCCAGATTAAAAAATGAATAAGAAAGGAAAGAATATGTCAATGGCTGCTGATTGTAATCCCACCTCCTTAGGATGCTGAGATGGAGAGTATCTTAGCTTGAATCCAGCCAGTGTAGGAAAGTCTATGACACTGTTACTTCTAAGAGATCACAAAAAAAACAGAATTGAGGCTATGACTCAAGCTTCATGTACTACCCTTGAGCAAAAGGAGCTCAGGGACAATGCCTAGGCTCATAGTTCAACCTCAGGACCTGCCCCCTCAAAAAGATCCTGTACTTACATGTCATTGTCTATGTATGGATGTATTCCTATAGGTGAAGCTATAGAATAGCTATGATGAATGGCACCAAGTTAGGAAATTTGTATTCAATACAATAATTTCATAACACAGAGACTTCTTTCAAGACAGTGCATGTTCCCGGGAACTCATCACTATTCCCAGTGTAACCTGAGGGTTTCTCTGCTTCCCAGGCCTGCTGGAAGAAGTCTCTCACATTGTGTGGACAGGCAGACAAAAGGCCTCACTCCTGTACAGCTTGGTAACAAACAATTCCACCTGAGCCAGTTAGTAGGATGAATGTGGGCGTGCTCTGAAGGTCAGGAGAAAAGGGTCTCTTTGTACCCCAAGCTATCTCTCTCCCCAGTGCTCTGTTTTAACAACAAGTTTTCATTTGTGACACTTTCCATGGCAGATAAAGTTATGTGCACTTATCCTGCCTTTGTGAGACTATGTTTTTGTGTTCAGATAAAGTGCTCAATATAACTCAGGAGTACTTCTGGCAGACAACTAGGGCACTGAATCTAATGAAATGTTTCATTGGAGCAATGATGGGCCTATGATGCCTCTCCTAGGTTTGGGAAATCCAAGCACATGTTGGATATCACAAAGCTTCCTGTCATCTAGGGCTGGTGAAGCTCATCATGTTTTGAAACCTTTGACCTCTTCTTGTTGGGCCTTGGGTGGCTAGGTTTTGATCACAAGGCCTTTGAGCTGAGCAGGAGCACAGTGCAGAAGCCCAGTGCTTTTCCATTTTGTGTAACAACATCACTTCTGGTCTGTGAGTGTGTGTGTTTGTGTGGGGGTGGGAGGGTGGGGGTATGTGTGCACGCACACACATACATGAGTCCTGGAGCTTGAACTCAGGACCTGAGCACTGTACCTAGTTTCTCTTGTAGAAGGATAGCCTTCTCCCACTGGAGCCACAGCCACTTCAGGGTTTTTCCTAATGATATGGTCCTGACAAATCAAGCCTAGGGTTTCATAGATGCAAAACACTCTATCCCTAATGCACTTTCCCAGACCTCTACCTCAGATTTGTTAGTGTTTTCTGTCTTGTTGTTGTTGTTGTCAGTTGTAGGAGTTGAAGTCTGGGCCTGGGTGCTTTCCTTGAGTTCTTCAGCTCAAGTCTTGTGCTCTACCACTTGAGCCACAGCGCCACTTCAGGTTTTCTGGTGGTTCATTGGAGCTAAGTGTCTCAAAGACTTTCCTGCCAAGGCTTGATTTGAACCATGATCCTCAGATCTCATTCTCCTGAGTAGCTAGGATTACCAGCATAAGGAAAGCACCCTGCTTCCACTTCAGGTTCTTAGTGGTGAATTGGAGATAATAGTCTCATGGGACCTTTTGTGTCTGGGATATTTTGGAACCCAGATCTTCAGATTTCAGGTTCCTGAGAAGGTGGGATGACAGACCAGCTACTGACCCCTTGGGCTTGGCTTCTGCTGCAAGGTGGTCCATGGTTCCAAGTGGTGAAGTGCTAGCCATGAGCCCTAGAGGTAAGGGTCAGCACCTTGAACCCGAGTTCAAGGATCATGACAGAAAAAAAGAAAACATTTGTCCACAGAAGACAACTCACTAGTCTTCAGTAATACATAATTTTATACTTGCCATGGGAGCATATCTGAGACTCAATATTCTTGTCTGCATAATCATCTCACTTGTGGATCCCTTACAAGGACACGATGTAAGAATCCACCCTGTGAAGGACACAGTACATGTCACTCTTTGCAGGACTCAGCACACAGCATCTTGTGAAAGACTTAGCACCCAATGCAGGACTCAGCACACTGCACCCTGTGAAGACTCAGCATATAGCTCTGTTCCACAAGCTGTCATTGAAATTAGGGTGCTTTCATCAATATCACCGTTCTTTAAGGAAAATTTCACAAACCATACAAGTTCACATCTAATGGTTTAATGGGCAGTTCTGTGATTTGAACTTCGGGCCTAGAAGGCTCACTTCATGAATGGGTCAATATTAGCACACCAGTCTGATTCAAATGAAGATGTAGGGCAAATTTGAAGACCTGAGATCAAGCCCTAGGAGTGGTCAATATATAAACAGATAGATGTGTAGATTCAAGTGTGTGTGTGTGTGTGTGTGTGTGTGTGTGTGTGTGTGTGTGTGTGTGTGTATTTACATATGTATATGTATCTATAAATAAATTTATACAGAGACAGAGAGACATTTATGTAGATTCTAATGTATAATTCTATATAAAGTGTGATGCCCATATCTTATTTTTATATATTCTATTACTACCAATTATTTAGTCTAAAATTATGCCTCCATTAATTAATCACGGTAGGAAACTTAATAAAGTATTAATTAAATTAATCAATGACCTATATTTATTTCATACAATCTTATACTAGAATGACTAGCTAATTAGTAATTTAATTAGTACATTACAAACATTCTATTATTGTTCCTATAGATAGGAACGAGTTCTCTAGGATCTTCAGCCCTGTAGGTGGCAGTCCCAGGATCGAACTCAGGGCCTAGGTTTCTAGGTTGGGCTGAGGCTTCACTGACAGCCCACCAGCCTTCGACCATGCAAAGTCTTGTACAGTTTTCAAGCCAAGTCATTAAGACCCAGGATGGTCACAGTGCTAAGGAAACAAAGGTAAAACTGTTGTGTAAAACTTCCTGGTTTTTCCTCTTCCATCTTGGTTGGTTTGTTTTTTTTTGCCAAAGCTGGGAGTTGAACTCTGGTCCTAGGATCCCTGGATCATCTGTGGGTGTAAAACCTGCACCCCATCCTAGGGTAATCAAGGCTGAGGCAGAGTTGTGATGACCTGAATTCAAGCCCCATGCCTGCACCACCAATAAAGTTAAGGTCCTGGCTAGGAATTTGGGCCATTTTATCTGCCAGACCTGGGATTTGAACTCAGGGACTGGGTAACTCTATTTTGCTGTGGGTGAAGTGGAAGCTAACCTCCTGGAAGAAAAAAATTCAGGAGCATTTCCCAGGTTGTTAATTCTAGCCCCAGAACAGGCAAAAATAATATTTATATACATGTATAATGTGTATCATATATATGTATTTGCATAGATATTACATATTGTACCTAGGACACAATATTTCCACACAAAAAAAACAGGACAATATTGGCTTCTTACTCACCTATTGTCTTCGGCACTGCTGGGATTTGAACTCAGGGCATGGAATGCCCAATTAATCAAGGTGTCATTGTAAGCACAGCAGTCTCAAACAAATTCACTGCCAGGCAGTTCCCAGGACCTGAGTTCTAGCCCCAGGAGTGGCCAATATATAAATAGGTAGATTTGTAAATTGCTGCAAATAAATATATATATGTATATATTTAGAGAGAGATGTATATATATATATATATATGTATGTATATATATATATATATATATATTCCACTGTATATTTAAACATATAAATATATTGATAGAATGTGAGATGTCTGTATATTATTAAATTACATGTAATATATTACTAATAATTATTAGGTATTAAATTATTGTTAAATTACTAGGTATTAGGTGTTAAATTATGCCTCAATTTAATGATGTATCATGGATTAAGGCACAATAAAGTGCTACCTTGTGTCCTTGTGTAAAAGGATCTCAGGCACAATGTCTAGGCTCATAGTTCAAGTCTCAGGACCTGCACCAAAAATAAAAAAGAGCCAGTAACTCCATGTGTCTATGTATGTATGCATGTATTTCTATCGGTGAACATACAGTTGTTATGAAGAAAGGCAAACAACTAAGATATTTGCTTTGAATAGAATGATGTCATAGAACAGAGAGTGCTTTCAAGACAGTCCATGATCCTGGTCAAAAAAAATTAAGACCCAGGCTTGGAATTTGCACCATTTTTCTGGCAGGCCTGGGATTTCAATTCAGGGTATGATTAACTCTCTGGCATTGTGGGGAAGGGGAAACTCACCGTGGTGGAAGACAAGAATTTCAGACCAGTTTCCAGGGACGGAATTCAAGCCCCAGCATTGTTAAAAATAATATTCAAACATGAGATCTATTTACGTACATGGGTTTACTCCATATGACATTTGTTACCCTTATTTATTTTTATTTATTTTATTTAGTATTCTTACATATATAACATTTATTTCATTTATTACATCTTATCACATGGATTTATTTGCATATGGATTAGACATCATATTGAGACCCAGGACTTTCACCAAGAAGGGAAATAAATGTGTCAAAATTGGCTTCTGACTCCACATATAAACTTTTGGCCATGCTGGGACTTGAACTCACAGCCCACAATGCCCAATTCATGAATGGGTCAGTTGTAAAACAAAAGCCTTTGGCAAACTGAGCTGCCAGTCAGTTCTGAGGACCTTCGATGAAGCAAGAGCATTGGTGGATAGATAGATAGATAGATAGATAGATAGATAGATAGATAGATAGATAGATAGATAGATAGATAGATAGATAGATAGATAGATAGATAGATAGACAGACAGACAGATAAATAGATAGACAGGCAGATGTGTCTTTAGCTATATATATGAGAGAGAGACAATGTAAGGATATTAAATTATATATATTATGAATTATTAGTTATTGAATCATGCTTCCACTTAATGAAATATCATGGTTGAATACTTATTAAAGCATTAATGTAAAAGTAGTCACTATACCTTAATTAGGAGAATCATACCATTGTTCAAGAATGGAAGACATAATCCAATAGTTTTTGTGTTGCATTCTATAAGAGAATCATGAAATAACTGCAAATTTAATAGTTACTTTTATAACATTACAGTAAGCATTCCTATAGATAGGAATGATTTTCTCAAGATCTCCTGCCATTTGTATGTGGCAGTCCTGGCATTTGAACTACAGACCTGGGTAGTTTACTTTGAAATGCAAACCATTGGAATGACACTGTGAAGATTTCAGATTGTCACGATGAAAGAAAAGTATGAGAAGAAAGAAACTCAGGTGTCAGCAGATCCTGCCTGTATTCCTAGCACTTCAGGAGGCTGAGAGGTAGGGAATGCCGGTTTGAATTCAGCCAGGACAGGAAAGTCCACCACATTCTCATTTCTGAGGGACCACAGGAATACAAAATCTCCATGAGTGGGGCTATGGCTCAAGGGCAGAACACTATCCTTGAGCAAAAGTAGCTCAGGGACAGTGCCTAGGCTCATAGTACAACCCCCGCCACAGCCAAAAAAATAGCCAGTAACTCTATGTGTCCCCATGTATGTATGCATATATTTCTATCAGTGAAGGTCCAGAGTCCCTATGATGAAAGGCATCCAGCTAGGAAATTTGCTTTGAATAGAATGATTTCATAACACAGAAAGTGCTTTCAAGACAGTGCGTGTTCCGGGGCTTCCTTTGCTGTTCCCATTTTATCCTGAGGTTTTCTCCTCACCAGGGACTGCTGGAGGAAGTCTGCCTCATTGTTGGAACAGGCAGACAAAAGCCCTCACTCCTGTACTGCTGTGTAACAAAAAACTCCATCGAGGCCAATTAGTGAGGAGGAGTGTGGGCTGGCTCTGAAGGCCAGGAGAAAAAGGCCTCTTTGTACCCCCAAGCTATCTCTCTCTCCAGTGCTGTTTTGACAGGAAGTCTTTATTTGTGCCACCTCCCATGATAGGCCAAGTTCCCTGCACTTATCCTGTCTTTGTTAGACTATGTTCTAGTTTTAAAATAACCTGCTACAATTAATTCAAGGGTCCTTCTGGCAGACAACTAGGTAGCTGGACCTAATGAATTGACTCATTATTGGCAATGGTGCCTCCCTAGGTTTCTGGAAGCTTGCTAAATCTAAGCACATGTGTAATCTCACAATGCTTCCTGTCATCTAGGGCTGGTGAAGCTCATCAGATTTTGAAACCTTTGACCTCTCCTAGTTGGGCCCTGGGTGGCTGTGTATCAGGGTTGAACACAGGACCTGGGTGCTTACCATGAGCTCAGAACAGAAGCTCAGTGCTTTACCATTTGGTGTCACAGCTTCACTTCTGGCATCAGTGTGTGTGTGTGTGTGTGTGTGTGTGTGTGTGTGTGTGTGTGTGTGTGTGTGTGTGTGTACATGTATGTGTGTTCATTCACTTGTCCTGGAGCTTGAACTCAGAACCTGAGTACAGTACTTGAGTTTTTCCTGTACAAGGATAGCATTCTACCACTTGAGCCACACAGCCACTTCAGGCGTTTTGCTAGTGATGCGGTACTAAGGAATCAAACCCAGGGATTCATACATGCAAAACACTCTACCAATAAGACACATTCTCAGTACACCACTGCAGCTTTCTTTCTTTCTTTTCTTGGAAGTTGGAAGAATTGAAATCTAGGCCTGGGTGCTGTCCTTGAGCTCTTCAGCTAAAGCCAATTGCTTGAGCTACAGCACCCCTTCTGGTTTGTGGTGGGTCACTGGAGAGAAGCATCTCAAGGAATTTTCTGCCCAGGCTGGTTTTGGACCCGTGATCCTCAGCTCTCTGCCACCTGAGTAGCTTGTATGACAGGCGCGAGGCTTCCACTTCAAGTTTCTAAATGGTGAATAGGAGATAAAAGTCTCATGGACCATTTGTGTCTGGGATAGTTTTGAACCCAGATCGTCAGATCTCAGCTTCCTGAGTAGGCAGGATGACAGTCCTTAGCTACTATACGCCTAGACCCTAACACTCTGTTGCAAGGTGTTCCTTGGCTTCACATGGTAGGGCACTAGCCATGATCCCAACAGGTAAGTGTCAGTGGCTAGGTCCTGAGTTCAAGGTTCATGACTGAGAAACTTAAGCCAAAAAAATTGTCTGCAGGAGACAACTCACTAGAGATAGGTACATACATAATTTTGGCCCTGACAGGGGCAAATCATCATCTTACTTGTGGAGCTCTTACAAGAACCAGATGAAAAAATGCACCACGTGAATGACTCAACACACAACATCTCATGAAGGACTGATCACATAGCTGTATCCCACATGCTGTCATTAAATTAAGGTGCTTTCATCAGTATCACAATTCTTTCAGAAACACCTCACAAACAGTCCAAATTTAGATTTTAGAGGGATGGGGTTTTGGAGGGAGGGCATCAGCCATGGAATTGCACTGACAGTTTGGGGGTACTGTCCTAAGATTTTTTGCTCAAGACTAGAGCTCTACCACTTTGAGCCACAGCTCAGAGTTTCACAGACATCCTGACAGGGCCTGGTTTTAAACCCACCAGTGTCAGATCTCAGTCCCTGAGTATCTTGGATGACAGGGGTAAGTAAGCCAGCAGCATCCGGTTCTGTGGAGATGGGTTGCAGTGGTTCACCTCTGGCTAAGTCAGGTTAGACGGCAGCTGTCAGCACTAGACTCCCTCCTTGCTCTGTGATGAGGTATTTGCAGCCCTATTCTTATATAGTTGCAGTCAGAACATTCTATATTTTCCTTTTTATTTTTTGTTTTGGTGCCAGTCATGGGTCTTGAGGAAGGGTCTAGACACAGTCCCTAATCTTTTATGCTCAAAGTTAGTGCTCAACTGTTTGAGCGACAGCACAACTTCTGGATTTTCCTATGCACACAGTAGTGAGGAATCGAAACAAGGGCTTTGTACGTTCTAGGTGAGCCCTCTATCACTCAGCCCCATTAGTGACAAGTGTATAAAAAGATAAATGTTTAGACTTGCAGATAGATAGATAGATAGATAGATAGATAGATAGATAGATAGATAGATAGATGGATAGATGTATATAACGTGAGATGTCTCTATATTATGAAATTGCATATACAATATTACTACCAATTATTGGCAATTAAATTATTCCTTCCTTTTTTAAGCATCATGATTGAATACATAATAAAATATTAATTGAAAATTATTCAAAGTTGTATAATTGTGTATAATTTTATAATATAATCGTACACTAACTACTAAGGTAATTGTTACTTTTACAAAATTCCATTCACACAGATGTATATTGGAAATTGTTTTTTAGAATCTCCTGCCATCCTGGCAGTCCAGGATTCGATTTCCAGGCTTAAGTTGCCGGTTTCGGCTTGGCTTCCCTAATAATCATCCAAATATCAGCAATGTAAGGTCATGTACACTTTCTGGGCATTGTCATTTAGACCCAGGATGGTCACAATGCAATGAAAAAAAAAAAGTAAAACCACCTCCTTGAACTTCTCAGTTTTATGCTTCTCGTTTTTATTTTTATTTTTGCCAGCCCCGAAATTTGAACTCGGGACCTGGGATCCAAGGATCGGCTGTGGCAGAGATACCAAGACCTGAGTTCAAGCCCGGTGGTTGACCCAAAACATCATCATCATCATCATCATCATCATCATGGCTTGGAATTTGCCCCATTTTTCTTGCAGGCCTGGGATTTAAACTCAGGGTCTGGGGAATTCTGAGGCACTGTGGGTGAAGGGGAAGATCACCGTCCTCGAAGACAAGCAATTCAGACAAGTTCCCAGGGCCTGAATTGAAGCCTCAGCACTATAAAATATAATAGTCATATATTAGATCTATGTCATATGGGTTTACTCCATATGATATTTATTACCCTTATTTATTTAGTATTATTGTACATATAACATTTATTTTATTATATCATATCACATATACTGAGACCCAGGACTTTCACAGAGAAGGAAAAAAATTTGTCAAAATTGGCTTCTTACTCCATGAATAAATTTTTGGCCATGCGGGGATTTCAACTCACAGCCTACAATGCCCAATTCATAAATGGGTCACAGTCTTAGCACACCAGCCTCCAGCAAACTCAGCTGCCAGGAAATTCTGAGGACCTATATTCAAGCCACAGTAGTGCCCAATATATATATATATACATGTATATACATGTATATATATGTATATATATATATACATATATATATGTGTATATATATACAGAGGGAATATTATATTATTAAGTTATATATATAATTACCAATTATTAGTTATTAAATTATGCCTCCATTTAATGAAGAATCATCGTTGAATACTTACAAAAGCATTAATAAAATATCAGTCAATATCCTTAATCATACCATGGTGCTAGAATGGAAGATATAAATTCAATAATTTTTGTGTCGCATTCTAAAATAGAATCATGAATTAATTTCACATTTACTTATTACTTTTATAACATTCCATTAGCATTCAAATGAATAAATATGAGTTTGCAGGATCTCCCTCTATTTGTGGGTGCCAGTCCTAGTATTCGAATTCCAGGCCTGGGAAGTTTTCTTGGAATGCAAACCATTGGAATGACACCGTTAATATTTCAGATTGTCACGAAAAAAAAGAACAACAAGAAGAAAAGTAAGCCAGGTTGTCAGTGGTTCCTTCCTGTGATCCTAGCTCCTCAGAAGGCTGAGATGCCAATTTGAATGCAGCCTGGGCAGGAAAGTCCGCGACACTTGTATTTCTTAAGAGATCACAGGAAAACAAAAGAAATAAACAAACAAAATCACTGAGTGGTTCAAGTTGCAGAGCACTACCATTGAGCAAAAGGAGCTCAGCGACAGGGCCTGGATGATGGGCTTTCAGCAGGTTGCCCATGCCCAGCCCCCCAACCTGGGCAAGCTGGAAGAAGCCCTCAGAGAGTACTAAGTCTGCAGCTTGAACAAAGCATCCTTTCCTGCCATTTAAGAACTGAAGCCAAGAAGGCTTTGCCTGGGCTGGTGTGTGCAACTGGTGTTGAGGAACCTATGCAACGCTATTTTCCTGAAGACCCCAACTCAGTTCTGCCACCCTTGACCTATTCCAGCCACAGACAGTCCTGGGAACACTAGATGCCAGGATGTGGAGATATCTGAAATAGCCTTGCACAGATAATTTGGGGAAACACATGGTGTTTGCTTAAGGCAGGATGTCAAGGTATCAGAAACTCCAAAACAGCCCCTTCTGTGGTCTGGTGACCATTATCTAAACCAGACACCCTGCATTTTAGCACATATCCTCTTGAGACTTCCCTGTGGTACAAGCCAACCAGTTTAAAGTATGTCAGCCCCCTTGATCTAACCAACAACTTGTTTCTCGTCCTTTCCCACATTGCAGTTCACCAATCATAATATAGAATTGTTTTATGGGTAGAGTTCCGGGAAGATGGCGGAGGAGAAGCTGGAATCTGAACAAGCTCTTGCATAGAAAACAGTTTCAGAGTTCCAGTGAACAGTCCCAAGCCAGAGAATCACACCAAGTGTGCCATCACAGGACAGAGAGTTAGTCAAGAGAGGGGAAGCCAAGCAGACACATCTGAGCAGCTGCCGCTGCGGCGGCAGGGTCGCAGCGGCGACCACCGCCGCGGAGGCATACCTGAGACGCAGTCCGGGACGAAGGAGCCAGACGCAGCGGATGAGCTGATTCTACTCAACACCAGCAAGAACCGACAAGGAGCAGACAACTTCATCCTGCACTTTGCAGACCAGAGACGACCCGGGATCCAAGACTCTGCGTGAGTAGAAGCCCCACTTGCTCACTCCTTCTCTGGGAGCAGAGGAGGGAAGGCCACCCCTCCCCCCCCAGCACCGGTGATCTCCATCTTGGATACCGACAAAGCTCGGAGGAGCGGCTAGCTCCAGCTCAGGCCTTGGAATAAAACTAGTCATTTAGCAGGTCACAAGAACTTAACGGCGAAGTGACCTCACAGACTCAGTTCCATCCAGGGAAAAGTCACCCAGCTCAGGCGCCAGCCATTGGAGTGGCTCTCCTCACCGGGTAACCAGAGCCAGAGGCTGCCCCGCCCTCTAGCAGCCACCACAATCAATTGAAAAACAGAAACCCTGAGAATGGCTCCAGGCTGGGTGCTGTGAGTTTTTTTTTTTTCACAAAATAGCCCCAGGGAAAAGCTACTGTTCGTTGAAAGGCCTCAACTCTACCCAGAACCTAGCCTCATCACTGCATCCCCCTCTTTTGTGATTCTCAAAGCAGATCACCCTCCCAGTAAACTAACCTGGGAGGGGGATCTCAAAAACTTGGGTAAAGCAGAGCATTTTTCTGCTTGTTCCAACAAACTGACTTAAGAAACCAATCAAGCCACAGGACCTCAAGCTGACCAGAGACTCCAACCAGACTCTGGTTACAGACAAAAGGGAGATACAGGACTCTTCCCACCCCTCCCAAAAAAAAAAAAAAAATCAAAGAACTTTTTTTTTCTTCTTCTTCTTTTCTTTTTTTTTCTTTTCCTTGTTTTGTTTTTTTTTCATTTTTTGTTACCTTATATATATATAAATTTTTTTTTACTTTTCTAAAACTTTTATTAATCTTTAATTTTTGCCTCTTCTGAAAAAATAATTGTTTTCCATTAACTTTTTTTTTTCTCCTCTTATAATTTTTATTTTAGGAATACGCGAATGTGTGTTTTCTTTTCTTTTCTTGTCTTCTTTCTCTTTTTCTTTCATTCTTAATTATCTTTTTGTTTTTTTTTCTAGCTCTACTGAACTTCTGATCTTTTCTTCTCACTTTCCTATCCTTTCCATCTTTTCCTCTTTGTTCATCTTTATGTGACTTAACTCTTGTCCTGCACATCCTCAGATAAACCCGTAGTTAACCAGTAGACCCTATCCCCCATTGTGTACACACTTAATCCACAAGCTTATTACTCAATTCAAAACCTCTGAGACTTAAATTCATTAATAGCAGTACTACCTCTTTATACCAATATTTTAAGCATTTTTTTTAAAGTTTTTCTCATCTCCTCTATGTCCCTCCCTTTCTCTCAACATATTCATATTCCTCTATAAATAGATGGTCTTTTAATCTCTAAAATAACATTAATTTTTACGTTTCTATTTTATTTTCTGGTCTCTTTTCATTCCCCTTTCCCTTTCTTCTTTTTCTCTCTCTCTCTACTTACATCCTACCCAACCTATTTCCTGCACTGTGATTAGGACATAGTTAACTCTCCCTGTGCCTCCCCACAACAATCTATTCCTATTTTTTACCCACATCTCTCCCTAACCCTAATAATTTCTGGTTTTCCAAACTCTTCTCTGCGGTTCGAAGTCCTTTAACATATAGTTGTTTGATGTCGAATAGATGTATCTGTTGAACTAGATTGTATCTGTAGACTATTGACTGTACAAATGCAAACTTTGGTTGATGGTTGCCTTAAGATAGTGTTCTAGCACAAAACTGGTGCTATCTTCATCTCAAATGGGCAGAGTAAGCTGGAAAAACACAAGAAAAATGGCAAATTCGGGTATCTCAATTCCCAATCCTGATAATCAGGGGTTAGAACAGATAATGAATAATCCTGAGGAGAGTTCCCAAACAGCTCTACAAACACTGCTGGCAAACATGATAAATGAAAAGTTTGACAACGGACAAAGGACTCTGTATGAGCGTGATAGGGAGAGAGAGGAGGCATCCCAGAAGTTTATACAGGAATATCATAAGCGTGAGGAAGCTACTCAAAAACTGATACAGGATTTGCGTGAACAACTTGAGAATACTCAAAGAGAAAGAGAGGAATGGCGTGAGCAGGCTGAGAACACTCAAAGAGATCTGCAGGAATCCCACGAACGGGAGGAAGCTAATCAAAGAGTAATACAGGAATTGAGAGACCAGGTAGAGAACACACAAAGATCACTAAAGGCATTCATGGAATCCATTAACAAAGAGCTGAAGGAAGTCAGGGAGACCACAAAGGGAATGCTGAATGGAACCCAACAGAAGGAATGGGAGCCCAAAGAAACCATAACCAATCAACTAAGTGATTTGAGGACAAACACTGAACACCAAATTAAGGAAGTAAAGAAATTCATACAAGACCTAAAACAGAGCTTCAACAAAGAACTTGAAGCCATCAAAGCTGACCAACTAGAAGGAAAAGAGATAAAAAACAAAGTAGAGAGTCTTGACAGCAGGTTAGACCATGCAGAAGATCGAATCTCAGGGATTGAAGACAGCCTAGATATTATAGAGAAAGAACATACAACCATCCAAGACAAGTCCAAGAAATATGATAGATCTATCCAACACCTGGAAGACACCATCAGAAGGCCTAATCTAAGGATAATGGGTGTAGAGGAGCACCTAGAAACAGAAGTTAATGGTCTAGGAAATTTGTCCAGTAGTCTTGTCAGTACCTCATGCCCTGCCAGTGCTTGTTGGAGCTTGCAGATTCTGTTATTCCTGTTGCTCCTCTATGTCCAGAGTGCTTCCAGCTTCTCCTGAAAATCTCTGTTCCCTTGCTCCAGGTCATAGAAGCTTCTGATCTTTTACTCGAGCTGAAGTGTTACATCATTCAGCTGTTCGAAGAGTATTTCAATCTCCTTCTGTGCAGCAGTGACTGCAGAAGCCTCCATCTCCAACTCTGCCATTCGCTGCTATGTGGCCTGCAGGCAGCTGGTGAGAGTTTTGTGCTCCATTACTCTGTGATCGGCCACGTGCTGCATGTGGGCCGGTGCTGATTGTAAATCGCTTTCTACCAAAACCAACTATTGTTTGAGTGGCTTGTGGATTTCTAGCTCTATTTTCAGTTCTTTGTGCCCCTGGGCTATCTTCTTCCTCTCTTTCTCCCGTTGATACTGCAGGTCTGTCTTTTCCTGATTCAGTGGTTAGATATTGGCACAGAGCACCTGGTTTCTTCTTTTGCTGCGGTCCAGGGCAGGCACCATGTGTTGGTAGCACCTCTGAAGATCTTTGGTGGTATCCGGACCCTTGACACTCTGGACCCTGATGGCTGTAACACTCTCCAAAGGCAGGGGTGGCCCCTGGACCTTCCTTTGAATCACGCTCTCCAGTGGTGTTTGTCTTGGGGATCCCTCCCTTTTTTGTGTTCTTTGTTTTTTTGAATGTTGCAGGTCTGATGGCAGGATTCTTCTGTCGGTGATCTGGCAGTTGTTTCTTGCCCACAACTCTCTCACGGAGTCTGGTTTTTAAAGACATCTGAGCACTAGGATGGGAGAGATGGGCTGGCCACATTCCCAGGCTCTGGGTAATCCTCTATTCTCCCACTCACTGACTAGGCTGTAAGTTTCCTAATCCACTCCAAAGTCGCCTCAAGACTCTTGCTCACCACCCAGCCACCTCTAACTTCCTCAACTGCTGGTAGTGGTGTCAACCAACAGAGGGAATCTGGGTGCTACTGGACAGCATGGAATATGGGAGTGGCCACAATTCTTGTATCCCATTGGTTAGAAAGAATCATGAAAGAATGGGGGTGCAGTCAGAATCCTGTGATGCAGGCTGCATAGGTGGAGTCAAGATGACAGCGGCTCCCCAGCCCCTTTCCAAGTAAACTCTGTCCAATTCAGTTGGAGACAAGAGGGTGACTTGCTTTAGCCGCATGGCTGCACAGATTGTTCTGTATGACTGTTTGTTGCCAATCTCGGAACTTGAACTCAAGGTCTGGGCACAGTCCGTGAGCTGCTTTTGATCAAGGCTAGCCCTCTACCATACGGGTCTACTTATGGCTTTGTTGACACTGAACTTGGACAGGCGTTTCAAGGACTTTCCTGCCTACGGTGACTTTGACCATAATCCTCCTATACAGGCTTGTATCAAGAAGGACTGCTGAGAGCCACTGGTGCCTGCCTAATCATTGGTCTTGCTGATGTTTTGGGACAGACCAGTGAGTTCCCTATCCGTAGGTTTAAGTGGTGGGAGCTGGAGCCCACAGTTCAAATCCTGGTCCTGCCACCTCCAAATGGCAGGAGATCTTAAGACACTCATTCATATCCATATGAATACGAATGGAATGGGATGTATGTATGATTGAATAGGCAGTTCTTGAATGATTCCAGGATAAAATTATACACTATTATAGGACACTGATCGATTTTAATCAATACTTTATGAAGCATTTACACAATCACATTCATTTAATGAAGGCATAATGAAATACCTAAGAATTGGGCATCACATAGTATAGAGATGCCATTTTTCTCTGCCAGGACTGGTATTGGAACTCATGGTCTGGGTAACTCTGTTGCACTGTAAGGGAAGGGGAAGCTCGCCTCCCTGATGTGAAGAAATTCAGTTCTGTTCCTTAGGCCTGAAACCGATCCTCAACACTAGAAAACATCCCATTCGTGTACATTTTAGATATATGATTTATATTTACATACATATGTTGATTCTATATTACATTCAGTGTAGTTATTCATTTTATTTTTCATTTTGTTCATGTATTGACTATATTATTGGTTATTTTGGCACATAGAACATTGATTACTTTGATTACATAGGATATAGGACTGCATATGTTTTCCATTTCATACCTGACACCCAAGACTTTCTCAGAAAAGGAAAACATGTGTCACCATCAGGTTCTTACTCCACGATTATTGTTTGGGAGTGCTGTCATCTGAATTCATGGCCTACAGGGCCAAATTCATGAATGGGTGAGGGTCAGCATGCAATCCTGGGGCAAAATGAGCTGACACAAACTATGCCGGACATGAGATTGAGCCCCTGGGGTTGAGAAAATAAGAACAGATTGACACGCAGATGGTAGTACATTAATGAATATATGTTTTCACAAGTCAATACCTGACAAACATTAGACATTTATCTGGGCATTATGAAACTGAATTATGTTTTTGACCAATGTGATCATTAATACCCTCCTTACTAGAAGGCAATCCTTCTCCCACTAGAAGGGAAACTTGCATTCCTGCTAGATAAAAATCCACCAAACTCCCTCATTCTCGGTAGGAAACCCTCTGTCCCTCTTGGTAGGAAACCCTTTAGGTGTAGCTTGCCTTTTTTTTTCATTTTTGGTCAGTCTTGGGACTGAACTCTGGCCCTCGACACTGTTCCTCAGCTCTTCATCTCAAGGATAGTGCGCTACCAGTTGAGCCACAGCACCACTTCTGGCTTTCTCTGCTTATGTGGTGCTGAGGAATTGAACCCAGAGGCTCAAGCATGCAAGGCAAACACTCTACTGCTGAGCAACCTTCTCAGCCCTTTATCTGAGTTTTTAGTTCTCTCACTTGCCAATGTTGAATTCTTCTAAGTCCTTTGTGCAGCTTTGGCCTTCAATCACAAAAAAAAAAAATCTACCCTTTATAGATAATGTTTCTAGAATTAATTTTCCCATGCCATCTTACTAGAGCACTTAATTTAGGGGGTTAAAAAATCTTTTAGTATAATTAACAAATCTCTGTTGATCTTATTCTACTCTACATTTTATTTTTGCCAGTCCTGGTGCTCCCTGAGCTTCTTTTGCTCAAAGCTAGCACTCTACCTGTTGAGCCACAGTGCTACTTCCAGCCTTTTCTGTTTATCTGGTGCTGAGGAATAAAACCCAGGGCTTCATGCATGCTAGGCAAACAATTTAAAACTAAGCCATATTCCTAGCCTCCAAACTACATTTTATTTATACTAATTATACTAACTTATTTATACTAATTATACTGATTCCTAAGCTGCTATTTGGGGCCTGGCTTGAATTTTTGGAAACTTTTGGGGGAGGATCCTGAATAGTACCTATGTAAATATGAAATATGAATGACCCTCTGGGGAAAGGGTCTCTCCTAACTAGTATAAAATGTTTGAGAACGGACAGGTGGATGAAATGCTAGGATGTAAGTGATGGCAAATTGAACAAAGCACAGGTTCTACTCTAGTTGGCCAGGAACGTCTCCAGCACTGGTCTTCCACAATACCATCAGACAATTCCCCTGGCTATATTTAGTGCTTACTGCTCAACTCTTCACAGGTTCGGCCTTCACTGCATCTTGATAAGTTTCCCAGAAATGCCAGTTGTCCCCCGTACCTACAGAGGCAAGGGGTATAGTTGGCCTTGGGAAGATAGGATTTTTGTCTTAGATCCTCCTCTTGCAAACAGCAATAGCAGGGTCTTTCGAGTTTCCCCAAGCTGTGTTTGGCTGACAGATCATGCACTCCATGCCCTTGGGGGTCTGAGGTTCATTACAGTGGGAAGTGTGCCACTTGTTTTTCTGGTCTCTGTGCCACACAGTCTTAACAGTAATGGTGAGCAGACTATTTAATCCATTTCACCTAAGCATTAATTTTTATTGGTCATAGGACTTGAACTCTTGGCCTGGGCACTGTCCCTGAGCTCTTTAGCACAAGGCGAAAGAAAGCCCTACTAGTTGAGCCCAGCACCAATTCCAGTTTTCTGGTGGTTAATTGGCGATAAGAGTCTCAAGGACTTTTCTTCTCTGTCTGTCTTTGAACCCCAATCCTCAGATCCAGAGTAGCTTGGATTGCAGGTGCATGCCACTGGCACCCAGATTTGGACATGACTTTTTTGAGTTCCCCTTTCAGCATATAAGATTTAAAACACACACCTTCAAGCACTTATGTATAACAAATTGTTGTTTGGACAAGTGCACAGTATGGATCTCAATAATAAAAATTATCCATTATTTAATAGTGTTCTGAGATCTTTTTCACCATTCTCCCAGTGGATTATCAGAAGCAGGTCCTTGGATCATTTTTCTTTGGTTCCTTAGGCCTAGAATTCTTATTCCCCATTTTAACAGGTCTCTTGAGATTTCAGTTTTTGGTGCACTAAATCCTATCTATTGTAAATTTCTTGTGCTCCCCTCTCATATTCAACTCTCCCCTTACTGGAGATTTCTCAAATATGGCTTCCTCCAGCTCCCACATTTTTATTCTTGGGCCAGAGAATGAAAACAAACATCAAGACTCAAGTTTTCGTTGTGCCTAAGACTCACTCAGCACATGAAAGTCCCCAACCAATGAGGTAATGGGCACTAGTCCAATTTTTCCTCTCATGGCCAATGCATGAGGTAACTTTTTATTGAGGTGCTTCCCTCGGCCCTTTCCTGACATTGCTGATACACTTTCCATCATTAACCACAATGGGTGGGTTTAACCCAACCTTGAGCTACCCCAACAAGGCAGGATGTGTCTCCTTCTAAAGGGTTACCGCCTTGCATAACAAAGATTGTGGACAATACCCCAGATTATTGGGAATACTCCCATAGTGTAAGCCAATATCCCAAGAAAGACAAGCAAGTTGAAAGAAACTTAGCACGGCAAAGTTTAGTTCTGTTGAAGGGCATGTTATTGGCAGGAAGCCAATGAAGCAACCGCTCTGAGTAGGAAGTCTGAGTAGGAAGTAGGTTTTACCCCTAATGAGTTACTACTTCTGGTATTGATCAGAAGTTGTGTTCAAAATCTTGCTCAATTGCCTCTTTTGAAGCTCAGCTGGCTAGTTTGAAAGGGGATCAGTTTCAGAGCAATCAATGAAACCAGGACAACCATTCCAGAAATTGCTAGAAAATTCTTACTACGCTTGTGCTCTATGAATTAAACTGTGCCTATGAGTTGAACCATGTTCCTAGAACGATTTTACTTACAGGATATACTTTAGTTAAAATAGCTTTTTGTAAGATTATGGCTACGTGTAGTCAATGCTTTCCTTCAAGCAATCACTTTCACAGAAAAATATTCTATCTCCTACAAAGTCCATTCCCAGACAGAATTTATTATCAGCAGCTTCCTCTTAGGAATGGAGGCTTATGAGCTTCCAGTTGAAAACACCTTATTCACATATTGCTTTGGCTCCCTTAGGCAAACTCACCTCAGCAAGTGGTTATGAAACCAACCGCTGTGTGTGGCTGCTTTATTATAAAGAACCTATCTGGTACTTCTGCTCCTAATGCTAATAGAGGAAAGCCTGCTCTCTCTGGAGGTACGTAGCTATGGATTTAAGCACACGTATTGAACCCTGAGCACAGGACACAGATTAGACTGCAGTATTTTCAGAGCCATAGATGAATCAGCCAGATCCCAGATGCTTGGCTGAGCATAGGGCACACTTCTGGTGCCACATTTCTGAGGTAAAGCAGTTCTAAGCTGCCAAGACACTATGGTAGGAAGAGGCCTGAGGGAGAATTCTTGGTGGGAAGGAGAAGGGGAAAGTTTGGATTTAGGTTTTAGAAAATGCAAGCCACTTTCTGAATTGCTTGAGGCATCGAGCAGATCAACATGTTTAGTAGCCCTCTAGATGCAGAGTATGAGAACACTTCCCACACCTTACACTCAATCCTTCCTGTCTGGCAGCCTTCAATTCCCTCTTGCAGGAGTTAAGCAGTTTTTAAGAAAGCAAAGGTCAGTGAACGTGGTCTAGCTAGTGAAGGAACCAAATCCTTTGGCTTTACAATAGATCAATTTCTATCTCAGAACAAGAGGAAGAGAAGAAACTGGTAATGACATTTTGATGAACAAATGAAAGAAAAATGATAAAAGGAGTGATATTGATCAAGCTGCATTGTATTCACTTTCTGACTTGTTGAATGATGACCCTTGCTACAACTACTTAAAGGAATATATATGCAATACTATGTATTTTCTGTGAGTGCATCTCAATCCACAGTGTAAGTATCTTAAAGATAGGAGAACTCAAATGATCATAAAAATGCAACTAGTAATGGTTTAGTCTCTTATCTGTTGAAAGCCCAGAGGAAGACAGTACAGGCATGAAGATTCCAAGAAGATGGAGGCATACCCCAGCATTAGGATATAGCTCTCACTGTCTTGGCCCAAAGTGACCCCTAAATTGCCAGTAATCACTTCCAAGTTCCAGGAAGTGTGATGAAGGAACAGAAAGAAGGAAATCAAAAATACAGAACATGTGTGGACTGGCCTTAAAGCAATATCCTAGATGCTATCAGGTAATATTTTTATCTGTATTATCTAAATATTATCACTATTGGGAAATGTTATCACTATTTGACTTACCCTAGACTTCAGTTAAATCTATTGATTCAGAAAGAAGGTTGGATATTATGGTAAGCACCTGAGATGTTTTGTTATGTATATCAAGGGCTATAGAACTCGTGTGTAATGTTTTACTATTTTGTATGAGGAATAGTTGATGCATTTTATCTGCAAGTAGAAACTGCTTTCAAGCATAAGAAAAAGAAGAAACATATTTCTTATGCTACATATGCTATTATATATTGAAAATGTGTATGAAAACATCCAAATGAAGGCACATTGACAATCTATTTTGAACTAATGGGGTGATTTCCCTGAGCATACTCTCATTACATTAAAAAAAAAAAATCTGCACTCAATGGAGGGAAGCCAGAAGGAGGAAGACAATGAGTGGAAAACAGAGCAACACACAACAAGAGGCCAATCACCTCCACTGGTCATAGAAGGAAAAGAACTAAGCAATCCAAAGACAGTGATTGGAAGGGAGGAATAAGAGGGAAAGCGGGAATAATCTACACTATACAAAAGGCAAGAAATGTAAACATCACCTAATATGGAAGAAATACTTGGTATGGCCAAAGCTTATAGAATTCACACACTTTATAGACCATGAAAATGATCATTTTCCTTGTATGGTTAAAATACGTTTGTGACTTTTACTAAGTATCATAATTCCACAATGCTGTGAATTATGTGAGTATTATGTAATCACCTATCTCAATTTTTTTTTAAAGTGGGAGAAGGGTTGGGTTGAGAGGGATGGGTGATTATGTTGTCAGACACATCGTATTCATATACTGTTGTGCAGAATGGGAACTTGTTTGTACAACTACTTAAAGATAATACTAATAAAAACATGTTTAAAAAACAACCTCACAGGGGCTGGGAAGGTGGCTCAGTGGTAGAGTGCTTGTCTTGCATGCATGAGGCCATCGGTTTGATTCCCCAGCACCACAGAAGCAAAAAGAATAAAGCCAGAAGCAGTGCTGTGGCTCAAGGGGTAAAGCACTAGCCTTGAGCTGAAATGCTGAGGGACAGTGCCCAGGCCCAGAGTTCAGGAACCACGACCAGAGACCCCCCCCCAAAAAAAAACCCTCACACACTTAAATGAGATATAGTTTTGAACACAGGTTTATAGAATTCTGACAATTTAAATTGTTTCCAAGCCTGTTGTTGTTTTTCTCTTCTTTTCAATAATTGTGCTCAAATGCAACAACTTAAAATGTATTATCTATTTTAAACTCTGTATTAGCTTTACCTAGTTAAATAAGTGTATTTCATTTTGATATATCCACATAGGCATACAATGTCCCTTGATTATACTTACCTCTTCATCATTCTCCTTCTCCTCTCCCAGGTTTTTTTTTTTTTATTATTTTAATCATTTTAAGAATACAGCATAGTTGTAGTAAGTACATTTACAATATTGTATAAGATCAGTGTTCACACTTTTCATCCTCCAAAATTCAAATTGTATATTCAGTAAAACAATTTTCCACTCTCCTCTGCTTCAAGATATGCATCAGGTACGATTTTGCTTCCTGTCTCTATCAATTTGACTGTTCTATATAACTGATATAAGTAGAATCATGTAATATTAGATCTTTTTATGACTGGCTTATTTCACTTAGCAAAGTGTCCCAAATATTCATGCATAACATAGCAGTTGTCAAAACATAATTCTATTTAAAGTTGAAATAATATACTTCTGTGGGTATAAACCACATTTGCCTTAGCTATTCATTAGTTGATGGCCACTTGGATTGCCTCCAGGTTTTGAGTATCGTACAAAATGAATATGAGAGTACAAGGATCTCTTCCAGACCTTGCTTTTAGATCTTTAGAGTATATACCCAGAAATGGAGTAATTGGATCATATGAAAATTCTCTTTTCTTCTTTTTTTATTTTCTGTCATGGGGCTTGAACTCAGGTCAGGGCCACTGTCTCTGAACTTTTCCTCAAGGCTAGTGTTTTACCACTTTAAACCACAGATCCACTTCCCATTTTCTGCCCAGGCTGGCTTTGAACCACTATCCTTTTATTTCAGCCCCTGTCCTGAGTGGTTAGGTGACTAGTATGAATAATCCTGTTTTAAATTGTTTGAAGAGATGCTCTACTGGTTCCCATAGAGGGGTTCCAATTTTACCACACTTTTGTCAACATTGTTCTTTCCTTTTCTTGTAGTTATCCTGCCTAATTCATATGAAGCGGTAATTTTCTTCATTATTTTGACTAAAACTTTCTGGTGATTAGTGATGTTAAACACTTTCTTCATGGGCTGGTTAACACTTTGACTTTATACCATTCTGTGTTGTTTCATGGACACGGTTGATTGCATCCTTTCTTGCCTCCTGATTTGTGTTTTCCCACAATGAATGACCCTACTCTGATGTCAGTTTCCAGTACGTCTTCTGGTCCTGTATCTACAAACCATCATGTTGATTTGTACCCCTGTTATTGTAACAGTGAACTAAAGATACAAAATTATGCTCTGGTCACCTATCTACTTCCACTTTTAGATCTCTCTCCCTCAGCTTTTCGTAATGGCCTTGGGGCATATCCAAAACTTACTAGGTCCTTAAAACCTGTAGAAACTTAAAGCCCCTATATTTAGTTAGTTCTAATGGAAATACGTGACATCCAATTTCCCTTTTTTTCCTTTTTGTACGTTTTTGATTGTAAAAATACTGTACAGGTGTTACAGTTACATGAGTAAGGTAATAAGTATATTACCTATCGAGCACTGGTGCCTCTTCAAGGAAAATAAGATGAAAATTGAGAGCTTTGTAATATAAAAGCACACCAAAACTCTAGATATATATTTTTCTTCATATGAGTATTTAGAATTGTGTGAAGCTAGAGATATAACCTACTTGCAAGTTAATAATGAACTTATCACATTTTCCTGTATGCTAGAAGATTTATGATACTCTTGAGTTAGAGGCAAAAAGGAGTTAATTTGTACGACAATAGTGAAAGCCAGTCAGATATGTGTGGGTATATGTGTGTATTTATATATTTGAAGTGAATCTCCCAGCCCTCAGTGACACGGAGTGAAGTAAAGATAGCCATGTGAATCCTATACAAACAATAGGTTCTGACTTTGAGCAACTACAATTTATATAATGAGACATAGGCATACCTGAACTTTACTCTGGAGTATGACAATAGCTTAGAAATAGATTATGAAAATATTCTTGCAAATATACTATAGAATATAGAGCAGCTAGCGTTCACTTGACGGTATGCAAATACATGAGATTGCCATGAAATTATTCTTTTTCTTTTTTTTCTTGAAGGTTCCTAGCTACCAAGACAGATACATATTTCTCCTAGTAAGTACATAGCTCTCCTTAAAAATGAGGCTTGACAATTTGTCGAGAATGCTTATTCTTTTTCTAGATCTAAGCCTTAAGATGAAATAGGGATTTCAATCCTATCTAGAGTACAATTCAACAAAAGAAATAGATGGAGTTCAAATTTTACACACCTAGAAGTTTTTCTTTTAGAGACATTTCTTAATGCAGGTGTGGAAGAAATTAAGGAAAAAATAGGTCCACGAATATATTTTAAGAAGATAGTCTATGTATTTTAACAGTATTAAAGGATTACATTTCTGTTTTTTAGTGTGTAAATATCTATAGTATGTACAAAGAACCAAAGTTCATTCCAGGGCCTATCATGGAATAGAATGTAGCAAATTTTGTATATATTGTTTGTATATTTATAGAATTCGCCTGTCTCACTTCTCTCCCATTTTCATAAACAGAGCACCTCTTTGACATAATGAAAAACAAACATTATATTTCTACCTCCTACAGGATTCTACACACTTTGCTGTCTGCTAAATATAGAAAAGATTCATGCACAATCCTCATCTTCAAAGAACAATTTTCAGTAACCCAAGTAGCTTATGAATATCTCCTACCACTTTTTTCCCAGCTGTCAAACTAGGTGAGTGATGACTGAATTCTATAAAACATAAAAGCTCAGATATTTCAGAGGCATGCAGTTAGTATCCAATAAAATCTTCTTCACTTGGTTATATATTATCACCATCTTTGTGAGAACTTCAGCTTCCTTATTTGAAAACTGCACTGTCCAGTTAACAGAGTAGATGAATCTCATTATTTAAAATTCCATTTAACTGAAATTGGAAGGATTAATTTCTCACACACTATTAACGTTTGAGATTCTGTAGCCACATATAGCCAGTGGCTAGTCTGTTAGACAACGCATATATAGAATATTTCCATTATCAAAGATGTTTCTGTTAAAACTGTTTTAGAGTGTGTTTCTGCTTGTTAAGAAATAGTCCATCTTCCTAAACTACATATGCACCATAGCTGGTACTCAGACTGAAGATCAGACCAGAAATTCTAGAAACCCATCAAGTTAAGATATAGATATAAATTGTTCTACATAGGCACATTTATTTATGAGGAGGAAGAGGATCAAACAGTCAACGTCAGCAGAATCAACTCTCTCAACTCTAGGAATGAATAGATGAAAAATTTAGCAATTCTTTGCAGCATTGCTTCTGTGATTGGAATTGGCTGTGGTATTCTCAATGGTGATTTTGTTGGAAAGTATAAATGTGTAATTATCACATTAGCTCACAGAAGAATTAGGATCTGTGCTTGTAAATGTCATTTGGTATTTACACATGACATTTTAATTTTGCCTGGTATCAGTACACCACAAATATCTTTATATGGTTTCTGAGGTTTTTTTTTGTTTTTTTTTTTTTACATTTTTTATTGCGAACAAACAGTACAGAGGTTTTACAATTACATGAGCAAGGTAATGAGTTCATTTCTTATCAAGCACTGTTGCCTCCTCCTTTGTTTCCCGTTATGATCCCTTTTCATCTCCGCCTTCCCCACCCCCATGCCTCCCCTTGCGCCAAAGTTGTAAAGGTCGTTTTTTGACATAACGTCTTGTACATCTCATTGTTGCAATGAGTCCACTTGTAAAACTAATAAACAATTTTATCCCTTCCCCTCCACATACTATACCAACATCAAGTACAGTGAAACAGGTATTGTACCAGGGGAGGGGACATACAAACAACAAAGGAATCATCTTAATTATGTTAGAAACAATAACAAGAAAGAAAAAGCATTTGAGTACTTATCTTGGATTCATTTCACCTAACATCAACTTATCTGACCTTTTCTGCTTGTCTGAGACATGTACTAGTTATTGCAAATAAGGGAAACCATTGGACCTATGTTTCTTTGGGCCTGGCTTACTTTACTTAATATAATTTTTTCCAAGTCTTTCCATTTCCTAACAAATGGGACAATGTCATTCAATCAACTCCAAATTTATCAAAGACCCCGGAGTAAAAGCAGACACCCTGAAAACATTGCAGGACAGAATAGGAGATACCCTTGGTCTGAGTTGTTTTTTTCATTAATTTTGATTCTTCTTACATCAGGCATTTTAAAAATTAGTGGAAAACTTAAGACTTTCTTGTGTTTTATAGTCCCATTATTACTCAGTAAGCTTAATAAAAAAAGAGAATCCATGAACTATGTATCTCCCACCACACTTTTGTTAATTACTGGAGCTAAGAGAACTGGCTCCCCAGAATCTGACCTTCAGAATTCAAGAATGAGGTGGGAATAAGACAAGGAAAGAGAGACATAGAAATTCACACTGGAGTTGCTTTGCTGTCACAATGAACACCTGTTCTCAGACAATCTTTTTGATTCCCACAGTTAGCTTTTATTTGTGCTTTTTTATTAGCATGACAAAGATAACTGACTTTCCCAGATTTAGAGTTGGAAATTTGTGGGACACGTTCCTTTATTATGTAATCTTTCTTAAAATTGTGTATCATTACTTTGGCTCTTGGTGCCTTTTCCATCCTTGTTGCAAGTATGTATTTCTACAAATGGAGACTTTGGTTCATCATCATGATTAAATTATGAGGATTTTGGAGATTGTGTGATTTGCTATAGAAGTAAGGTATTATGATTAGGACCCTTTGGTCCAGGTTTCATTTCTTTGTCGAATTTTTATTGGGGTCCTTACTCATGTCATGGACTCATGTGTAAGTAATTCTTCCAATATTCCAGTATAATCCAGTAGAGTCGGACAATGCATTAGAAATTTAAAACATGCCTACAATTCTTTTAAAATATACTTTTAAATATAATATCATAAATAAAAGCTTTGTTTTGTTTTTTGTAATTTTAATATTATTGTCAAGGTTATGTACAGATGGGTTATACTTACATAAGTAAAGCAGTTATAACATTTCTTGTGTAACTTGTTACACCCTCCCTCATTTTCTTCTTCTTTCCCTGGCTCTCTCAATCCCACCGCCCAAGTTGTACAGATCATTTCCAACATATTGTCACTTTTAATTTCCATTAAGTAAATTTTTGTGCTGTTCCCATCCTGTTCCCATATATATATATATAAATAAATATATATATAAATATATATATATATATATATGCCTACAATTTGGGTTCATATATCTGTTTGATTATTCATTTTTTTATTGCCAAAACTGGAGTTTGAATTCAGGGCCTGAACACTGTTCTCTGTGTTTTTTCCACCTCAGTGCTAGCCACAGTTAAACTTCTGGCATTTTGGTAGTTGAATGGACTTTTTCTGGGAGCTGGCTTTGAACCATGATCCTCAATCTCACCCTTGTGAGTAGGTAGGATTACAGGTGTGAGCCTACTTTATACTTTGACTTTTCATCTCATTGTATCATGAATATATTTCCTACCCAATAACATCCTTAGAAATTTCATACTGTTATAAGAGCATCACTTATAATGATTACATGGGAGTCCAGTGTTTATAAATTCCATAATTAATTGAACTGTTTTTATTACTGAAAATCTTTGTTGTCTCCAAAATATTATATGTATCATCAAAGTTCTTTTGGATTTTTCACTCTAGTATTCATTTTTTATAGAAAAGTATCTGCGAGTTAGAAAGAACCAAATACAAACTTTCTTCTTACATAATGATCCATCTTAACTTGGCTCATCTAAAACAGTAAGTTACTCCTCCCTGTGAATTTAATCTTTTTCCCAGCAAGCAGTTCCAATTTTGTAACTTTTACCCACCTTACCCACTATAAACTTTGTCTGAAATGACTCTTGCTATCATCCAGTTTTTGTAAAAACCTTTTCCATGGTATTTCATTAATAGGAAGCCATATTTAAATAATAGCAACTTAATGTCATCATTTCCACGGGTATCTGCATTTCAGCCTGGAACAGGATTTTATTTTAGTGGAAGAATCAGAGCATCATTGGAAGGCAGAGATTACCCTTATGAACAAATTTGATCTTTCATTGCTTATTTTTGTTTTGGAATTTGAAGGCTAAAGATTACCAACTCATATATCCTCTGTTGTCACTGTATTTGATTCCAGTTCCCTGCATCTTGTATATACATTTTTCTAATTTGGGGAGGGGAAGGATAACAAAATGCTGAAACAAGGATAGTGGTTGACCAATTGTAACAATGAGATGTACAATACACTATGTTGAAAATGAACTTCACAACTTCGGGATACAGAGAAAGAAGAGTTAGGGAAGTAAGGAGAGAGAGGAATGTAGGAGGAAAACAAAGGATGGAGAAACAATGCTCAACGGGAAATGTACTCATTACCTTACTCATGTAACTGTAACAATATTTTACAATAAAAATATTTTTAAAAGATTACCAGCTCATACTCCCACAGTTTACTTGCTATACACCTTAAATGCTTCATATGGCTGAAAAGGGGAAACCAAAAAGACAGCAACCTTCAATATAGATTGTCTATTTTTGTACTACCAAGATGCCAAATGCAGTGCCAGGTGCACAGGAACCCAGAGTACAGTCATTAAGCTCTAGAATTCTGAATTGTTTGATTTGGCTAGAAATCTCTTAATTTTATTATACACAATATGCAGAAATGTCCTGAAAATTATTCTTGCAGAAAAACCTTTCCTACAAAATCAGGAAAATTTGACCAAGTCAAAAAGAGTAAAATAACACAAGAAGAATTCTATTCCTGTTTATATAAAAGCTAGGATTCAACATGGGTCTACTAATAGTCTGAAGAAGACAAACAATTATTTAAGTGAGTTGTTATTATAAATGCAATGATATATGAACTCTGCCTGGGGAGTTGAAAAGAATCCTTCCTGCACAGTGTCTTGATACATAGGAAGGGAGAAAACAAATATTCTGTAAAATGATGAAAAACTTAGGAAGTTCAGTATTCTCCAAATATTATGACCAAGGAATGTAAGGTATCTGGAACAAGGTGAGTTGGAGAGTGAAATTGGAGAGATGGAAATGGCCATATAGCTTGGTGTTATGGCACTTTCTTAATATGCACAGGGCCCTGGGTTCAATCCCCAGCAATAAAAATGAAGGAAGGAAGAGACCAAGAAAGATTTGTGAGGTAGGCTTAGCATCATCATAGAAATTTTATTGTCTTCCTCTTTTTTTTTTTTTTTTGGTTGGTCATGGGGTTGAACTCTGGGCTTGGGGGCTTTCCAAGTGCTCTTCAGCTCAAGGCGAGGGCTCTACGACTTCAGCCACAGTGCCACTTCCGTTTTCTAGTGGTTTATTGGAGATAAGAATCTCATGAACTTTCCTGCTTGGGCTGGCTTTGAACGATGATCCTCACATCTCAGCCTCCTGACGAACTAGGATTACATGCTTGAGCCACTGGTGCCTGTCTACAAGTTTTATTTTCTAGCCCAGGATTTCATACTCTTAATTACACATTATTACTGCATGGGAGATTTTAAAAGTACCGTTGCCCAATTCTCAGCTGTTTTATCTGAGTGGGAACAGATATATCAACTTCAGCTGATATGACATGGGGGCACCAGTAAAGCACCCAGGATAAAGATATCATGGTAGCATATAAGAGTGTAGAACTTGAAAAATTTTCTGTGAGCAGAAAAATAAGTGCACATAGTATGTTAGCCTAAGTATGATTATAGATCAGTCTGAGTTTAAATGAACCAATATACAAGTTTTGCAACCTCTTTTTAAACCTCAGTTTCCTATTTTGGACATGGAAGCCCATGAGACTACAGTGCAAGAGTGTTCATAAAGTGTTTTCTGGGTATGCATTTTAAAATTTATTATAACTACCATTAGTTGATTTGTTTATATAGTGTAAATTTGAACTAGGTGCTGATGAGCAAAGCGGAAGATGATGAAGTGTCCTGTCTTAGGTCTCTCGGGTACTTGATGTCATTCCTTACACTCCAAAATTTGTGAAGTCAGAATTGGACAAAAGGGCACTTTTAAACGTTTCTCTATGGAGCTTTAGCATTTTTCAATATCAGAAGGACTCTGGAAAGATGGAAAAATAAAATAGAGAAAGTGGCGCTGGGAAGGTGTCTCAGTGGTAGTGTGCTTGCCTTACAAGCATGAGGCCCTGGGTTCAATTCCTCGGCACCACATAATCAGAAAAAGCCGGATTTGGGGCCTAGGCTTAAGTGATAGAGCGTTGGTCTACAGCTGAAGAACTGTGGGACAGTGCCCTGGCCCGGATTTGAGGCCGCACAACCAAAGGAAAGAAAGAAAGAAAGAAAGAAAGAAAGAAAGAAAGAAAGAAAGAAAGAAAGAAAGAAAGAAAGAAAGAAAGAAAGAAAGAAAGAAAGAAAGAAAGAAAGAAAGAAAGGAAGGAAGGAAGAAAGAATGAAAGAAAGAAAGAAAGAAAGAAAAAAGAAAGAAAGAAAGAAAGAAAAAAACCACAACAGTCCTTTTCAGCTGGCTTACTGTCAGTCCTTTTGACGTATGATGACAAATTACCAGACACTGAATTGCTTATAAACAACAAATTTATTTCTCCATTCTGGAGCCTGTAGGTCCAAGATTACAATGCCAGCATAGGCAGGATTTTTTATTTCTGAGTGAGGCCCTGTTTTAAAGTTCAGGAGTGAAATTTATTTGGTGTTGTTTATTTAAATCCAATTCATGAAGTTTTGCTTGCATGACTTAATTACCATCCATGTACTCACAAAGGCCCAATTCTATAACATTACATTTGAGATAGAATTTCGATATGTGAAACTGGATGAAGGGAGTAAATAAATGTATTGTACATATACATTCTTTTCTTTTCCTATAAGATTGTGGATCTAAGAAGAGTAAGATCCAGACATTGAATGATCTCAAAGCTGAATCTTAGCCATTCTATGATTCTGGAGTTTTATATTGATCTGGATTATTTAATTCTTTGCCTTCACTACAAGTTTATTTGGAGAATACATATGATAATTACACTAAGTGAGAAGTTTAGAGAATTATTTCATATTGTTTACTTTTAATTTTTTGGTAAATACTTGGATTCAAATTCAGAGCCTGGCATTTGCCAAGCAGGCACCATACCACTTGATTCATGCCACATCCAGCAATTTTTGCCTTGATTATTTTTGAGATAGAACCTTGCATTTGTTTATTCCTAGGATACCTGGATAGTGAACTTCCTAGTTGTATGTCCAACATAGGTAGGATGACAGCCACACATTGGCACATCCAGCTTTTATGGTTTGAGAAGAAGATCTCTTGTATGTCTTCCAGCATAACCTTGAACAGTGACTATCCATATTTCCATTTTCAGAGTAGCTAGGATTATAGGTATAAACCCCCTCATTTGGTTTGTCTTATTTATGTTTATGAGAGTTCTGAAAGTATGAGAAAATTCTCAAAAAGTTTACTAACCATACCCAGATTCTAGGTGATCCACTTATATTTATTCTGTCACAAACACAGTTTGTGATATTGCACATCAAGAATACAAATATGTATTGCTAATGCCAATTTAAAGAGTTGTGATGATCTAATTTCTATGTGTGGATTTGTTTCCTGGCAAAACATCCTGAGTACATAGGCCAAAAATTTAATAGTCCTACAAGCAAAAATTACTTCTAGTATGATCAACAGTTTGCAAATAAGGGTTCCATGCCTGCAGAGGAGACAGGTCACAGGGCAATTCCCTGCTGTGACCCTATAATAAATCTGCACTTTTCAAAATAGCAGAGTGGTGAATTTTGTCAAAATTATTATACGGGAACTTTCTTGACCTGATAAAGAGTACTGCATTAGAATGAAAATATTCCCAGTTCTTCTGAAGTCAGGCAAAGATGTCAAACATTTGTATTCAAACACATAGCAAGCATTTTTGCTAATATAATGAAGAAAAATATAAAGTTCTTCACAAATAGTTTTTATTTATATATATAAAGACTCTTAAACACACGGATAAGACAATAAATAACCCAATTAAGAAGATACAGAGAGAAGGCAAATAAGCACATCCAAAACCCATACATTACAAGAATGTTATTGAAATTCTTCTCAAATGTGTTCAGATAATGTTTTCTGGAATGTAAGGAATGTAAATAATTTCACCATCTTGATTCTTCCAATAATAATTTTCAGAAATGCATAAAGAACTTCAGAATTCATGGAATTTTTATTTCATGTTCTGTGCATAACACTTTACAAAAGTTATATTCTTTATTTCTGGAAAACACCAATATTTTTACCAGTTTACAAGAATAAAACAACACATGACAACTCTAAGAAACATGTCCAATATCACCCAGCTAGCACAAAATTTTTAAATGTTAGTATAGTCACGGGGTTTGCAAATCATGAAATGAATTTGAGCCATGATTCTAGTTTCTGCTCAGTCTCAGTTGTCATTTACACATCAGCCTTCAGAAATACACGAAGTCTCCTCTTGCCTCCATTTCTGTATTTTGAAAACGAAGACAACATCCTCCTAACCTTAGATGATGAGATATGTAACACCATCAGATGAAACAGAACACACATTTGCATTCTAAAAATCTTGCTTAAAAGTGTATCCCAAATTCTAAAAGAAATTACCCTAATTTTTAAAATTGATATAAAATCAACTCAATCATTCCTCACATTCTGACGCATAGCTATGAAGTGCATTTTCATGAAACCATTACCTCTCCTTTCGAGCTCATTGAACTCGGATTTACAGAGTTTTTCTGTAACCAAACGAGTTGTAAAGAATTTCCTGTGAATTCCCCAAATAATGGTATTCATCTGTGTAAATGACTTCAAAAAACTTTTAAGGCAATTGAAGAAGGAAATTGCAGCCAAACAATGCATAGACAATATCTTGAAAATTGTATCATAATCTTTTTCCATTTTCTTGTCTCTTTTTTTTTTCAGGAGAAGGGATTGAACTCAAGGTCTCAAACTTCCTGGGTAATTGCTCTTGATCCATACACCTAGCACTTTGTTGAGCTTTAGATTTCTTTTCAGATAGTTTCTTATTAACTGCCTAGACTGGCCTCAAACCGTTATCCTCCTACGTTTGCCTCTTATAAACATGTGGCACCAGTTTGTTTTAAATATTGAAGTACCTGTATCACATTTTTACCATACAAACAGCAAACCTCCTATACTTTCCACTGTCTAGCTCTTAAGTACTTAGAATTGTAGGCATGTACCACTATATCAAGCTGAATTTTTCTAAAAAGAAATCTTTAGTAGCTCTGATAACAAAGAAATATCACTAACTTCTCTTTAGTCTCCAATTGTCTACCTCTGTAACTTCTTTCTCATTTTTCTCCTCACTGAAGACAGTAAGTTTGTGATAAGTTCAGTTTTGTTAATGCTTTCAAAATATTCCTTTTTAGTCTACATTCTTCATGCCTCATGTTCCATATCATAGTGATTTTCCTTACCAAAAATATTTGTCTCAGCCTGGAGAGGTGACTGATGCCTACATCCCTAGGTACTCTGGAGGCTGAGATGCAAAGATTGTAGTTGGAAGCCAGCCAAATATTTTCTATCTAAAAGGAAACTGGGTGCATCCTAGTAACATAAAAATCATTATCTCATATTTGTTATAATAACATCTTACAAATTTAAGGTTATTCATTTGATAACTTTAATAGAAACAAGAAATACACATGAATTTCTCTCAGGAAATCCAAGTCATTCATTAAAACCGTAACTTGTTTTGGGAAAGAGATAAAATCTCGTTCAGAGAACATAACTAGGTGCCATTGTTACATTCTCCTTTCTGTCACTACCAAAGATGCTTCAGAGGAAACAGACTTAAACAGATATGAGTCCTGGAACATATTGTAAATGCAAGCATTGAATGATCTCTCTATGGTAAGAAAGACAATCCACAAATTTTCACGCACCTAAACAACCGATCATGTTGCTTTGCTCTGAGCCTGGATGAGTTTTCTTATTTGTCCTTCTGTGGCACTGAAGGTGTGTATCTTTTTCTATATTCAGTCTATATGGAGTTCTATTTCCTCTTGCAAACATTCTGAGAAGCTCTTCCCAGGCCACAAGAAGTACAGATAAATTATTCATCCCATATTCTCCCCTCACAGCTCTCCTGTCCTGAAAAACTGTTTACTGAAGAAAATGGAACAATGATTGCACAATGATATAAACCTGAGTGAGCATTATCACACTAGTCATAACACCAGAGAAGAACAAGGCTGTTTTCTCATAAGATCGAAATATGCTAGTTTTATATGCATGTTTTATGCGTTCAAAATACAATTAAGTAATTCACTATCCTGGAAATGATTGGCCAGACCTAAGTGTTAAGTGTCTTAAAAGCTAAAGACAACGTTTTTGTGAGTTTTATCAAAAGGGAGAGAAGAAATTTAAAATCCATAGTTTATTTTGTAGAATCAAAGTGGTAATACAAAATGAGAATCACAAAAAAATCTCTACCCAGTCTAGATCTCCGGTGCTGCCCTCAGCATGGTACTTTCTGTCTTTTCTGGGCGTGGTTAGGTCCTCCTGCCCAGTGGATCAGTTGTCTTCAAGGCATCTTGGTCCTGAATTGGGACTTGGATTACCCAGTGGTGGTTGGGACCTTGCCAAGGACACGACACAGACCACTTCCATGGAATGACTTCTTTGCCCGGCATGTAAGTAGGATTACAAGTGGAATTTCTCTGAACTTGACTCCAGAAGGCAATCACTGAACCAAACTTCAAGGCCAAACAAACTCCTTCTCCCCTCCTACATTCCTCCCTTCCTCCCTCCTTGGGAAAGAGCAAAATAATTTTGCAGGTTTTGGTACACACACAAATCACCCACCATCTCCCCTGGTAAACTAGGTTGCAAGTGAGTAAGTTATGTAATTCCATTATGCCACACTCATTATTCTGGACAACATCTTCAGGTTGTTTGGTGCTTTCATTTTTTTTTTCTTTTTGTTGGTCGTTGGGTTGAATTTCAGCTCAAGCCAAGCTCTCTACCACTTGAGCCACAGTGCCACTCCCTGTTTTCTCGTGGTTAGTTGGACATCAGTATCTGACAGACTTTCCTGCTAGGGCTTGCTTTGAATCATGAATTAATTTTTTAAGTTTTTTACTGTAAAAATGCTGTACATAGGGGTTACAGTTACATGAACAAGGCAATGAGTGCATTTCCTATTGAGCATTGTTGCCTCCTCCTTTGTTTCCCCCTACCACTCCTTCCCTCCCACCTCTATAACTAAACCCCTCCCCCGCTGAAGTTGTAAAGTTCATTTTCTTTAAAAAAAAATATGTATATCTATACATATATATACGAATATATATATATATATATATATAATAAAAATGTTGTAGAGAGGGGTTACAGGTACATAAGTACGGTAATGAGTACATTCCATAGCAAGCATTTAACTCTTCCTTTGTTTTCCCTCTACCATCACTTCCCTCCCCCCTCCCCAACACCTCCTGACCCCCTCCCCTGCATTGTAAAGTTCGTTTTTTAACATAGTGTCCTGTGCATCTTGTCATCACAAGATGGGTCAGCCTGCATCCTCATTTAAACGTTCCCCAATATCCTTTCCACTCCCCAAATTACAAAATTGTATGTACAAGTGCAGAACACCAGTATCAGATCCAGTGAAAACAGGAGTTACACGGTGGGGGGCAGGGGGGAAACATACAGAAGAAACAAAAGATTCACATAGTGCATTTTAAGAATATTATAAAACACTAGCAATAAAGAAAAAACAACTGTGTCCCTGTCTTAGGGTACATTTTGCTTCACATTATCTCATGTGTTCGTGTGTACATAGCCTTTGAACTTCTCTGCTTGTTCTAGACCTATGCTAGGAATTGCAAACAAGGGAAACCATGGAAACTATATTTCTTTGGGAGTGGCTTACTTCAGTTAATATAACTTTTTCCAGTTCCTAACAAATGAGGCAATGTCCTTCTTTCTGATGGAGTCATAGAATTTCATTGTATATATTTATAACACATTTTCTTGATCCATTCATATACTGAGGGGCATTTGGGTTGGTTACCTATCTTAGCTATGGTAAATAATGCTGTGATAAACATGATTGTGCTGGTAGCTTTGGTATTACCCTGTTTGTGATTATTTGGGTAAAATCCCAAAAGTGGGATTGCTGGGCCATAATGGAGCTCTATGTGGAGTCTTTTTTTTTTTTTTGTCGGTTGTGAGGCTTGAACTCTGGGCCTGGGCTCTGTCCCTCAACTCTTCAGCTCAAGGCGAGCGCTCTACCTCTTGAACTACAGCGCCACTTCCAGTTTTCTAGTGGTTTATTGGAGATAGGATTCTCATGGTCTTTCCTGCACAGGCTGGCTTTGAACCATGATCCTCAGATCTCAGCCTCAGTAGGTAGGATTACAGGCGTGAGCCACCAGCGCCCTGCAGTGTGGAGTCTTTTGAGGAACCTCTATACTGCTTTCCAGAGTGATTCAACAAGTTTATACTCCCACAAACAATGCAGTAGGGTTCCCTTCTAGCCACATGGCCTCCAGCATCTGTTACTACATTTCCTGATTATAGCCATTCTAACTGGGATGAAGTGGAATCTCAGTGTTATCTTGATTTGTATTACTTTTATGGCTAGAGGAGCTAAGCATTTCATCATGTGTCTATTGGCTATTCTTATTTCCTTTTCAGAGTAGTCTCTCTTTAAGTATTTAGCCCATTTGTTAATTGGGCAGTTGTTTGAGGATTTGTTTTTAGGAGATTTAGTTTTTTGAGTTTTAAGTATATTTTAGTCATGAGACTCTTGTCCATTGTTTGGCTAGTGAAGATTTTCCCCCAGTCCGAGGGCTTTCTGTTGATCTTGCGAGCCATGTCTTTTGCCTTGCAGAAGCTCTGCAGTTTCATGCAATACCATTTGCCTAACCTTTCTTTGATTTGTTGTGCTTCTGGGTGTGTATTAAGAAACTTTTGGCTTGTGCCAAAGAACCCTAGAGTTTCTCCTATTCCTTCCTGTCATGTTTTCATGGACTCTGCTTTTCTTTAGAGGTCTTTGATCCATTTGGAGTTGATTCTGGTGCAGGGTGTTAGATACGGTCCTATCTTTAGTTTTCTACAAGTTTTTAACCAATTTTACCAACACCATTTACTGAAAAAGCTGTTTTTTCTTTCCATTCAACTTCTTTTTTTTGGGGGGGGGAGTCCGATTGTGGGCCTGAACTAAGGGCCTGGGTGCTGTCCCTCAGCTCTTCAGCTCAAGGCTAGAGCTCTACCACTTGAACCACAACACCACTTCTGGCTTTTTTTCTGCTTATGTGGTGCTGAGGAATAGAACCCAGAGCCTCATGCATGCAGGGCAAGCACTCTACCACTGAGACACCTTCTCAGCCCCCATTCAATTTCTTTAGCACCCTTATCAAAGGTTGGGTAGCTATAGATCTGTGGGCTCATTTCTGGGTCTTCAGTCCTAAACAATTCATCCTAGGGTCTGTTCTTGTGCCAGTACCAAGCTGTTTTGATTACTATGGCTTTTTATTAGAGTTTTGAAATTTTGAATTGATATTCCTCCAGTGCTTCTCTTTCAACTAAGGATTGTTTTTGCTATTCAGGATTTTTTATTGTTCCATATGAATTTTTGGATTGCTTCCTCTATTTCATTGAAGAATGAAGTTGGGATATTGATAGGTATCGCAATGAATTTGTAGGTAGCCTTGGGCATTATTGCCTTTTTCACGATGTTAATCTTCCCAATCCAGGAGCATGGGAGATTTTTCCACTTGCTTAGTTCTCCTTTAAATCTTGTTTTTAAAGTTTTTGTCATAGAGGTCATTCATCCATTTGGTTAACTTAACTCCTAAGTATTTTATTCTTTTGTGGGGCTATTGTAAAAGGGATTGCTTTCCTAATTTCACCTGCCCTCTTCTCATTATTGGAATATAGTAAATACTAGTTTGAAGAGGACTGAAGGGAGTGGACATTCTTGTCATGTTCCCGGAATTTAGAGGAAATGGTCTTATCTTTTGCCATTAAGTATAATGCTGGCTGTAGGTTTGTCATATACAGCCTTTATTGTATTGAGGAATTTTCCATGGATTCCTAGTTTATCCAGAGCCTTCATCATAAGTGTTGGATCTTGTGAAAGTTTTATTCCACATCTATTAAAATAATCATGTGCTTCTTATTTTTGCTCTTGTTGATGAGATGAATTATATCGTTTTGTTTATGTTCAACCAGTTTTGCATCACTGAAATGAATCCTGTTTGATCTCAGTGTATGATTTTTTTTGATGAGTTGTTGAAGTTGATTGGCCAAGATTTTATTGAGAAATTTTGCATCGAAATTCATCAAAGAAATGTGCTCTTTCTTTGATGAGTCCCTAGTTTTAGGAGGAGGATTATGCTGAATTCATAAAAAGAGTGTGGTAGGTATGTTTTACTTTTAATTTCATTGAGGAGATGGAGGAGTATTGGTGTGAGTTCTGCCTTGAAGGCTTTGTAGAATCCAGATGTAAATCCATCTAGTCCTAGGCTTTTCTTTGGTGGGGGGTCTTTTTTCTTTTTTTGCCGGTCATGGGACTTAAACTCTGGGCCTGGGCGCTATCCCTGCACACTTCAGATCAAGGTGAGCACTCTACCGCTTGAGCCACAGCACCACTTCCGTTTTTTCTAGTGATTTATTGGAGACTCACGGACTTTTCTGCCCAGGCTAGCTTTGAACTGTGATCCTCAGATCTCAGCCTCCTGGTAGCTAGGATTACAGGCGTGAGCCACCGGCATCTGGGAAAAGTTTGAGGTCTTTTATTGCTGCTTCTATTTTGATGCTTGATATGGCTCTGTTAAGTTGGTTTAAATCATCTTGGTTTAGTTTGGGCATGTCAATATTTGCTAGAAATTTGTCCATACCTTTAAGATTCTCAAACTTACTAGCATAAAGTTTTGAGAAGTATCCTATTAGTATATCCTAAGTCTTGGTTATTTCTTTTTTTATTTTTTTTTTTGGGGGGGGGGGTCTGGTCGTGGGGCCTGAACTCTGGGCCTGGGCGCTGTCCCTCAGCTCATCAGCTCAAGGCTAGTTCTCTACCACTTGAGCCACAGTGCCACTTCCGGCTTTTTTCTTTTTGCTTATGTGGTGCTGAGGAATCTAACCCAGGGCCTCAAGTGTGCAAGGCAAGCGCTCTACCACTGAGCCACCTTCTCAGCCCCTGAATCTTGGCTATTTCTACAGCTATGTTTCCATTCTAATCTCTGAGTTTGTTTATTTGGGTGTGTACTACTTTTTTCTGATTAGATTTGGTAGGGGTCTGTCAATTCTATTAATTTTTTCGAAGAATCACCTCTGTTTTGTCAGTTATTTCTATAGTTTTTCTTTAAATGTAATTTATTTAATTTGGATTTAATTTTAATTATTTGTTCCCATCTACTGAATTTGGGTTTAGCTTGTTCTTTTTCAAGGAACTTTAGGTGACTCATTAAATTTTTAGTTTCAGATCTCTCCAATTTGTTAATGGAGGAACTCAGAGCTATAAACTTGCCTCTGAGTACTGCCTTTCTGTGTCCCAGAGAAGCTGGTAATTTGTGTGTTCATTTTTGTTGAATGTCATGAACAGTTGTGTTTACTTTCTAATCTCTTCCTTCCACTGATGATCCAAGAGTGTGTTGTTCAGCCTTCATGTTTTACAGTATTTCCTTTGGGGGCTTTTGATGTTGAATTCTAATTTTATTCCCTTGTGGTCTGAGAGAATACAGGGCATAATTTCAATGTCTTAAAATTTGGACAGATTTGCTAAATGGCCTAGAATGATATCTATTTGGAGAATGTCCCATGTGCTGCTGAGCAGAAGGTGTAATCTGATGCTGCGAGGTGACATATTCGTTAAATGTCTGTTAAGTCTAGTTGATCTATGCATATTTTAAGATCCGAGGTTTCTCTCTTGAGTTTATGCCAGATTGATCTCCCTATTGAAAGGAATGGTGTGTTAAAGTCCCTAACAACTAATGTCTTTGAATCTATGTGAGACTGGATTGAAAGTAGTGTTTCTTAGATAAATTTTGGTACTCTATTATTTGGTGAGTTGATATTTAGGATCATAATATCCTCCTGAAGAAGAGATCCTTTAATTAGTATGTAGTGACCTTCTTTATCAGTTCTCATTGATTTTAATTTGAAGTCTATTTATATGATATTAGGATTGCAAATCCTGCCTGTTTATGGGGTCCATTTGCTTGATATATTTTATTTCAGCCTTTCACTTTCAGAATGTTCATTTTTTTGGGCAAGGTGTGTCTCTTGAAGACAGCAGATAGAAGAATCTTGCTTTCTGATCCAACTGGACAATATATGTCGCTTAATTGGAGAGTTAAGACCATTAATATTGAGGGTTAAGACACAGAGGTGTTTGTCTGTCCCTACCATTTTATACAATTTTTGGGGGGGAAGCTGTGCCTGGGCTGTTCTTGTGATTACATATTTCTGTGTTTGTGGACCACTTCATTGACTATATTCTGTTCTAGTTGGTTTTCTATATGTAGAACCTCTTTGAGGAATTTTTGAAGAGCTGGTTTGGTGGGGGTATATTGCATCAGATTTAACGTGCTGTGGAAGGTTTTTATTTGTCTTTCTGCTGTGAATGAGAGGTTAGCTGGGTAGATTATTCTTGGTTGGTAGTTATTTGACTTTAGGATATGGCATACCTCTTTCCAGGACATTCTTGCTTTTATAGTGTCTTCTGTGAAATCTGAGGTAATTCTGATTGGGTTACCTTTATATGTGATTGATCTCTTCTCCCTGGCAGCTTTAAGAATTCTTTCTTTAGTGGCTATTGAGTGGTATGGATTGTAATGTAGAGGTGGGATGTCCTATTCTGGTCTATTTGGGTTTCTAAAAGCTTTTTGTATGTGTATGGGCCTGTCCTTCTGTATATTTGGGAAGTTCTCTGCTAGGATTTTGCTGAATGCATTTCCTAATGCATTGGCTTCCCTCTCCAGCCCCTCTTGTATTCCTATTATTCTCAAATTAAGCTTTCTGAACGTTTCCTGTATTTCCTGCATTGATTTGTCATGCTTAATTTTGTTATGAAAAATGGTGTGCTCTTTCTCTATGGAGTCTAAACTGTCTTCAGCTACATATATTCTTTCTTCGGCTTCTTCCATTCTAGGTTGAAGACTTTGTACTTTGGTGTTTAACCCCTTTCCTTCTTGCTGGTCTTCTTAATGGTGCCCAGCTCTTTATTAAGGTCCTCTTTCAAGTCTTGAATAGATTGCCTTACCTCCTGGAGTTGGTTATCAGATTTTTCTTTCCACTCCATTTTCTAGGTTCCTATCTTTTCATTTGATTCTTTCTCCCTCTGCTGGAGTTCCTCTACCTTTTTATTTGTCGAGGCCATGAAGTCACCTATTAACTTCTGGTTGGCCTCTTTGCACTCTCTGATAACCCCATGAAGGGTTTCCAATTTTTCATTCAGCAGGTTTACCAGCCATGCTTTTAATCTATCTTGATCATTATCTTCTATGTCATACTGGGACTGCTATGTAGCTTGTTTATGTGGAGATGGTGGTGGCATTTGTTTATTGGCTATTTTTCTTGTGTTTCTGCAGTTAGTTCTGCCCATTTGGAGACAAGAACCACACTGCTACAAGAGTAGGACAGTCTTTTAGGACTGGAGCCAACCCGATGTCATGTAGATGGGTAGATCTTAGGGTTTCAGTGGTAAGGTGAGGTGTTTTCCTGTTTAGCTCTCTTTTTCTTTGCTTGCAGGGGATATTTTGGCTTTGGGGTCGAGATTGCATATAGTTGTAACTTTTGAGGCAATCTAGGTTTGATTAATGAGTAGTCTGCTCCTTAGAGTTAACAAGATGGGCCACTTGTACTCAAAGTGGTCAAATGGAACCAATTTTGTAGTCAAATGTAGAACCAACTGCAAGTTGAGTCACATATAAATCATTAAGGATCAATGGGCTGGATTAGAATGAGAAATGAAGGGTTAAGATTAGAAAGATATAAATAAATTTCAGAAGAGAACTTGGGTATAATGATAGTAGAGGGGTAAGAACAGCTTAGGGGAGAGGTATATGTAGTAGGAAGAGAATAAATACCTTGTTACTGAATGTAACAGGTTGAAAAGAATTTGAAGAAAGGTTATGTACGGAGTAGCTTGGAGATCAAGATGAAAATAAGAAAGTGTATTGGGAAGGCTTGCTGAGATTAGAAAAATATCAGTCAGATATTATTGAAAAGTTGCTTACTCTGTTAACTCCTGTAATTATTGTTTACTCACATAGAAGGAGGCCTTATTTGTGCATAGAACTAGACAGGGTAGCCCTGATGGAGTAATAGTGTAAGGTAGAGAGAGAGAGAGAGGTTAAGGGGGAGTGAGAAGAAAAGAAAGAAGAAAAAACTTACAAATTAGCAAATAGTAAAGTAGAAGCAGATACCAAATAATAATGAAAAACAGAAGTTTTAAGTGGAATAGCAAATTCTAAATCACAATACACATAAGTAACACATAGAAATACAAATGAACAACAAATGATCAGACATTACAACTAACAACGCAGAACAAAAACCAGAAGAAAATACTAAAGAATGGATTTTTCAGGTTCTTTGGGGAGTTTATTCTCCCTGTAGTACTCAGAGCAGATTCCTGATGGAACCTTGTGTGCCTTGCTGTAGTCCACTTTCCTTGTGGCTTGGTTGGGAGCAGATGGCTTTTTGATTGGGGATGGTGCCTGCTACCTAGAGTTCCATTCTCAGGCCTGGTGGCAGGCAGTTTTGGGGGTTTCAGGTTTGTAGACTGCTATCATAGGCCTGGAGTTGGGTTCCCAGGCTTTCCCAGGTAGCCACAGGAGCCTTAGGAACAGAGCTTATGTCTGTGTTCAGTTTTGATGTAATCCATCCCTTTTGGAAGTGGGCTTGTGTCAGGGGGCTTTGGGATCCCTCAGAGAATTACCACCCCCAGGGCATGGACCCAGGTGTGTTATTCACAAGTCTGTAGTTGTTGGTGTGCTGGACCACAGAGCCTGTGCTATGGTGGCTAAGATGGAGTTGGCAGGTTCTAAAGGAGAGGGTCTGTGTGTTATCAGATCTAAGTGGAGGGATGGCTTTGCTGATGCTGAAGGGTCTCTCTCCTATGTGGTGGTGTGAGGAGTCCTGGCACTGGGAGGACTGGGTAGAGGTTGGAGTGGCAGGCTGGTGTGGATTGTGGGGGGAGCCGTGCTGGTCTGTAGCAGACGTGGTGGGAGGTGGCAGGCGCTGGAAGCCTTGGGGGTTTCTGCCTGTGGCTGCTAGGTGTGTCACCAGAGATGCCTGCAGAAGCTTGGTCATGCAACAGCTGTGTGAGACAGGGGTCTGTGCAGGGCAGCAAGGAGGGAGAAGTCCCATCAGAAAGCTCAATTGGCTGGGCAATTGGCCCATAGAGCATAGAGCGATTGGCTGCAGCTGTGGTTTCCTGGAGATCTTGTGCAGGGTTGACAGGGGCCTTCTGGGATCCTGCCAGTGCTGCAGGTATAGGCTGGTTTTGGGGGCTTATCCGGTGGTGCCAATTTCTGGCAATTGTAATGGTGGCGTAACTTCTATATCTGTTTATTAATATTGACTCTGGAATCCAAGGTGGTACTAGGCAACTAAGAACATGGGTAGCATCTTAAATACTCCCCTCCCAATCACTGCTCATTGACAAAAGTGCAAATGTGCTGTGATCTGTCTCTACATTTCCATTACGACAGTACAAATAGTTTCCATCAAACAAGTTAGTTTATTTACAAAATTCCAGACCAGTCTTGGGCTCTGCCCTAGATCTTCCTGTTCTGAAGGCACTGAGGACACCTAGATACAACTCAGACCTAATGACATGGGTGAATAGAAATGTTAGTGAGTATTGCTTAGTTTTCTGAAGTTGCGTGAAGTTGTTGTCATGTTATGACTGCAATCTAATCAATGTCCTTTCCTGATCTTCACCACATCTCTTTATTTGGTATGAGTAGCAGGTGGGAAGATCTAAGAAGCTCACCTAAGTTTGGGTCTGGGTTTAAAAGCTCCATTTTGTGATCATAAAAATTCCACCACTTCCTGAAACTAGATTTAAGGGGCAACAAGGAAGTGGGTTAGCAATTCAAAAACTTATAAATACTTCATAGTTTAATATCTGAAATCTTCCCTTCTCACCACTCAGAATATTATTTCCCATCTGTGGAGACATCAATACACTCTTTTCTCCTGGAGCGTTTGAGTGTGGCACATCATCTGCTTCTTATGTGTTCTGATTTACACAGGGAGATTTTTCTCCTAGGCGTAAAATGACTTCAGTGCTTGGGGTACGGTGCAATAGACTAAACATGCCTAGTCATTTGTTCACACCCCTAAGTAGAACTGTCAAGGACTAAGAACTAGTCAGGGCTCACTTGCTGTCAGTGATATTGCTCTGAGGAATTGCTGTCAATGTTGCCCACAGTGCCTAGACTAAGGCCTCTCAGATAGGCTCCAAATTCAACCTGCATGAGTCTCTGGGTTGATAATCATTGAGCAACTATGTTCCACAGTCTGTGAGTCACTCACATCTGTGGATATATGCATATGAGGTCTCAAGGAGAGAGTTCCCTGGAAGGAAGGTCCTGGAATGCAAAACATCTACTAGGATAATGGAAACCTGCGGTTGTGTGTTCTTAATATGCAATGAAGTAACAAAAAAGAAAGACAAGGGTCAGAAGGGTCTGAGGGGAACGGAGTCCCATGATCAGGAATATAAATGGAGCTTACAAGCCCCTTCTGGCTCTGACTTTCTAGGTTTAAAGTAAGATAACAGGCAGACTGAGTTTCTAAGAACTCAGTGTCTAGGCTATATGGCTCATTCAGAAATTCTTTTCCCTCCTCCTGTGTTCTGAGAGCAACAGTTAGTGCATTGCTTCTGTCTCCTAGAAGCAATCATTCTCTTCACACAATGCTTAAAGTAAACAATGGATGGAAATCTGTTAGTAAATCAAAAATATGAAGTAGCACACAGTGCTTCCCCTGAATTCCGGGCCCTAAAATGTTCCTAATTCTGAGGACAGAATGATCATGGGTGAGTGCTAACAACCTCCACTGAATAGTGAATTTTGAACACTTTTCCCAAGTCACATACCGTCCAGTACAGTAGTTGCCACCCATAATCCTGCTTATTAAAACAGGAAAGTCTAAGATATTGAGTCCCAAAGTGGAAACTGGGCCAAGGAAAGACGATTTATCATTGCTGGAAAGGAGGAACACTTAAATAGGAGAATGTTTCTCTGAGCCCGGATATGGGTAGCCATTTCAACAGTTTTCAAATTGTGGCTCATCAGTAGAGACTACCAAGTCAAATCTCACTAAAGCTAATTCTAAAACATATGAAAATAAAAAAATAAACTATTTGGATTTCATTACTAAGATCTTTTCTAAAGTGTGTGTGTGTGTGTGTGTGTGTGTGTGGTGTCAGATTTTGTATGGGATAGCATTGGTTGTTAAAAAACAACATATTGGCAGTGTCCTTTATGTTTCCCATTCAAGACTAATGGCATTCTAACTCTACCACTTGAAACACACAAGTCTGCTGGTTATCTGGAGAATAACACGTAATGGATATGCCAATCTAGGTTGGTTTCAAACTGTGGTTTTCAGATCTCACTTTCTGAATTAGGTAAGCTATAAGAATGAGCTTCAATGCTGAATCCGGTATTTCCAGTCAGTTACTTAACCTTTCTGAATCTCAGCTTCTTCCTGCGTGGAAAGTGAAAAGAATTACGTTCTGGACCTTAGAATCTGGTGAGAGTTATGACTTGTTGCTTGAAGTATAAGTTTTCGGGATGTGTGGACAGACCCTGACACTCTCATAAAACTACTGATGTTTATATTGAAATGAATTGCAGGAATTGGAAACGAGGGATTTTTTGATCTTTTTTATCCATTTATGGGCAGTGAGGAAGCCACAGAAGTTCATGGATAACAGGGAAACAAATGCAGCGATGGTTCTCTGTATATATTATTTTGACAATGAACTATACCACTTGTGAACAGGGACAGGAGGGAAAAGCAGAGAGAGAGAGCAAAGGAAGTGATAAGACTGTCCAATAAGAAATGAACTCAAAATGGTTTTTCATCATGAATACAGAGCTCAAAGGTCTTATAATACATATTTCTAAATGCAAATTAAAGGGGAAAATCAACCAGGAAATAAAATTTATATTAATTGTTAATTTTTAAAGAAGAAAATATGATCACTGATGGCAGACTAAAGACAAAGTAATACCAGAGCCCTATATGCTCAATAAGAAGCTTTTATTGAAAAATTGACCTGGAAAGTGCACATCAGGCAAAGGCAAGCAGTCGCAGCCTACCACCAACAAAGAAACACCACAATATATATCTCAGAAAAAGGACACAAGTTCAGAACAGCGCTCATCATCTGTATCTGTGATTTTAATAATACATGTGCACTCCCGCCACACACACACATACATACACACACAGGAATGTATACAAAAGCTCAACTTACTCACAAATATCCACTCAACATGAATCAAAGATCTTCCTGTAATATTTGAAATTTAAAAGTTTTAAGTATTTTAAATAATTAATAACAGATGCACAAGCAATTATTTCTGAATAGCACTCTGCTATAGAAATGAGAGATCATTATTATTATGACTACCTAAAACATCTCTGAATCTGGAAAGAATTAAACAGACAATCTGCATTTTGGGACCGTATTTCTACCAGCTATTCTGCAAAGGATTAATGAAATGATACTTATAAGATCCAAAAATTAAATACTAAATTAATAATGAATACATGAGTAAGTAAAGTGAAAGACATTGATCAGAGAGACCTATGCTGCCTCCAGCTCTCAGCCAACCACACACTGTGGCACCCTTGATGCTACCTGGAGCACGCAGTTGGCTTTCCCAGAGCAGTGGCCATGCTGGGGTCGGATCTGGGGGTGAGGAGAGGAGGGTAGGACACAGGGGAGGCTGCACTGGGGTTGGTGCTGGGGGTGTTGGGGAGGGGAAGGTAGGCAGAGGCTGGTGAGGGGAGGAAGGATGGGCAGGTCAGTGGCTCAGGCAGCAGCCACCCCTATGATAGCTAGGTCTGGGGACTGTCTTTGAGGTGGGATGTTTGGGGCAGATCCCTTGCGGTCTGGCAGTCTAGTGAGGAGAGGAAGGAGTCTCAAGTGCTGGCAAAGCAGACAATGAGAAATGAGACAACTAGGGGGATGAAGAATTTCAACAACAAAGGCTGGGACTTGGAGGCAAACTCTGGGGGTGTGGAGGGTGGACGCCACAGGATTCAAGCTGCAGTGTACCTCTTTTGACGCCTCCTGGAAGTTTGTGAGGGGCAGCTCCAATGCTGTGGGCTCAGTCTATGACTGGTCTCGCACCTGGCACCAAGAATGGCCAGCACAGCCTCGGCCTGCCCACAGAGCAGTGTCTGGGAGGCCACACACAGCGGGGTCGAGGAAACATGCCTGGCTGGTGCTGTTCCAGCCCAGCCAGGTCAAGGGCCACTGGGAAAGTTCCAGCTGTAGATCTGGACTTCTGCCATTGACAAGACTAGGTGTGTCCTCTGGGGACCAGCATGGTGGCTGTCATGTGTGAGCTGGGAACTTCCTTAGCTTGCCTTAGGTTTCGCCACAGAAAGGCCCATTCACTCCTGTGCCTCTTCCACCTTCTGGATTCCAGCTGTCCTCCTGCCTCCTGCCACATCCAAGTACAGTGTCAACTCCATGCCACTGAGAGGTCATTATGGAGATGCTCACAGGGCTTCCCACACCTGGTTCGCCATGCATAAAAGGCTCATGGTGTGCCATCCTCCAGGCAAAGTGGACCCCTATTTCACCTTCGCCACCCATGCCTATGGGACCACGAACTTCATTCTTACATAGAAAGCCAGGGATACACAAACCTGTGCTGCATTCTAAGGCATCCTTTCCCTCCTCCTGCTCAAGTGTAGGGTGGCTGTGGAGCCAACTGCACTATCATGTTTGATTATCTGATAGCAAGAGGAAAAAAGCTTCATTGTCCCAGATACAGCTGCCCCTGGATTTCTATGTGTACACGAGGTGTGTGTGTGTGTGTGTGTGTGTGTGTGTGTGCGTGTGTGTGGTGTGAGAGAATCAGACACACCTGAGTTTTAGGGTAAAACACTTCTTCCCTTCAGCATTGAGATTTTGTATCTAGTGGTTTTCCCCCCTCCACAAATTCTTAGTCAATGTTCTAAAGTTGTCTTTCTGTATACTTTTATCCCTTTATCTTCTTGATAATCAGATTCCTATGGTCTGCTTTTAAATTTCACCATTTGCTTCATGAAGTAGGTGCCTTTTGAAAACATCTTTTATGAAGCCTTTGGATCTCTTCAAAGGCAATTTGTGCTGTATTAATGTGTTTTACTTTGCCCAATTGTCGAGGCCTACGCAGTGACTGTTAATTTGAGATTATCTTAGCACTAATATGAGATACTATCCTTTCAATCTACTTTTCTAGTGAAAGAAGTTCAACATCTTTATTGAAATAATTGCCTGGGTGTAAACAAACAAACAAACAAAAATCCAGTGTTATAATTGTACAATCACTTGATTTTAGTAAATTTTGCACCACTGTAATAATTTTTTAGCTAATGTTAATAGTTGGAATGGGAAAAAACCACAAATTGTAAAACTTAAAAATTGATCAAATATCAAAAAGGACACTGATCAGGAATGAAGTACAAATGTAAATGTTTAATAAATAAATGAAATATTTGAAATTCTTATCCACATATCAAAAAGTTACTGAGCTCCAATCTTACACATCAGAATATTTATAACCACTCAAACAAATAAACACAAATGCTGGAGAGGTTGAAATAAATCAGGAACTGTGTTTAGTTGTGTGGCAATTGTAAACTAGTGCAAGCCATATGGAACTCAGAGTGGAGATTTACAAAATACCAAAAAACCCCACATATTTTAATGACCTTTACAATAACTTGGATACATATTGAAGGAATATAATTAAACATGAACATCCGTGTTCATGGTAGCAGTATTCATAACAACCAAGATCTGAAATCAACCTAGGTGTACCAGTAAAGGGAATAAAGAAAATGTGCTGTTCATAGCTATAAACATATTCTCGGATATAAGAGAAGTGAATGCTTCTACTGTTTCATTGCAACGTATTTTTGGATATACACCTAATGCTAATTTCATGGGCTTTTATGGCACTATGTTTTTGCTTTTGTGAGGAACATCCATATTGATTTTCAGAGCAGTTACAACAGGTTAAGGATATCCTATAATAGATGAATATTAGACCAAAATTTAAATATATTAGTGAACACATACAGGACGATCATATATAGTTTATAATTTGAAGCAATGTTAAGAAGGCAACAATTGGGAAAAAGATAATGCTAGAAGCTTAATAAGAAATTATCTTGAAAAGCTAAATAAAGAAAGTATAAAATAAGACACATCAGAAGCTGTTGAATGGTAGAAGATGGATGAATGTTAGAAAAACATTCATCTGCATGGTCAAGTTGAATGAAGTATATGCATATTTGGTGCACACTGATGAAACTCATTCCAAAACATAAAATACACTTAAAATGTTTATGAAAAGACAAAACAGTAACTGTATTTTGTATACGTAATAGTAGGAATTCACAGAAGGATCAAACTGTGAAGGAGAGAAAATATGGCCAAAAATGTTGATGTGATTGTTTGAAGATATCTGTGTTTGTGTGGGAAGGGAGGAAAGAAGATGAAGAAAACATATGGGGTGCTGATCAAGGTATATTTTCACATATACAGACACAGAAAAATAAGAAAAATGTGCAACTAATTTGTGTTAATTTAACAAAACATTTTGCTCAAATTTAAGAAATGAAACTATAAAAATAATACTTAATAATATCAAATAAGTAGGCCATGGAAGAAAATTTACCATAGAAAGATTTTCCCCATAATTTGTTTAATTTCATAACAAATGGATTAAAATAAAATATAGGATGCTATATATATATGCTATGGATGAAGATACTCAGTAGAACTTTGTGAGGAAAGAATGTGCTTTCTTTTCCTCATCAACCTATATCTAGGACACCTAGCTTTTAAAAGAACACTTGTAGTCAGAACAGTAGGGTGACTAATTTAGGCAGTAATTTATTATGTTTATTCTCTAATTTTATGATGTGATTCCCGAATTACATGAGTGATCCTACGAGATTTTGTGACCTCATTTTTACCCATAGTTTCTAATTCCTCCCACTGGGCATGATTTTTCTACTACTCTCATTTTTCCTTGTTTCTGAACTCAACTCCTGTAATCTTTGTGTTCATGAGAAAGAGATGGAGAAATGTGAGGGTGGCCTAGAGTCTGTACTAACTTCCACTCCAGCTTAGAGGATCTAGTGAAGGACTTCCACCTGGGCCTCAGGATCAGATATTAATTGATCTCTTTTGAAATGGAGAAACTCACTCCCTCAGGCAGAATCTGTTATTCCTTGACTTTCTCTGAAGAGATTTGGAACTAGGGCACAATTCAGAGAATGAGCTTTCCCACCACCCACCACAGCATTGACAGAAGGAACAGATCCAAAACTGATAGTGGTTTCAGTTCCCACAGGGCCTCATCAGGGACTTTCTGGTGGGAATAGAAACTGGACAAAGTCTAAGATGGAGATTAACTGAGACTGGGCCTAAGGGGGACACTAAAGAATTTCCCTTTCTTTGACTACAAGTGAGTTGTTTAGTGAGATATGACACCTTCCTTCATATCAGAAAATGCAGTAGGTCAATTGTGTAACTGCCAATTTGTAGGAGGTCATTTTCCTCGAAGGAGAAGGGGTTACATGTTGGGTCCACCAGTTTTCTTTCTAGTCTGTTGTCTCTCCCACGCCTTCCTATGCCAGGAACATATTGCTTCATTCCTGCATTCAACTACTTGTCCTGACTCCTAAGCAGAAATACCATAGGCTATCCTTTTGCTAGTCTTTTACATTTGTGATAGAATAGACCCAGGCTCTGCTGCTGCCAAGAGGTGACAACAAGATCAGATTTGTACTGAAGATCAATCATATTGATAGAACCATTCTATGAGGTCTTTCCTGACCACACTTTTTGAGGTTTCCACTGAAAATTGATTGAACTCACTAGAAGCTCAAAAGTTTCAGTTTGTGGGGTGGTGGATACTGGTGATTCACGTCTATAATCCTAGTTAGTCATGAGGCTGAGATCTGAGAATTATGGTTCTAAACTTGCCTGGGAAGAAAGCCTATGAGATTTGCCTGTAGCTAATCAACGAAAAACCCAAAGTGGTACTCTGTCCCAAAGAGGTAAAGGGCTAGCCTTGAACCAAAGAGCTGAGAGACAGTACTCAGGCCCTGAGTTCGTGCCCTGTGACCAACAAAAAGTAAGTTTGATTTTCCTACCATGGTTTCCTCTTCTAACACACTATGTCCTTTATCTATAAGACTTTCTTAAGATTCCTGTGTCTCACTCAAGCAATTTTTGTCTGTCAACAATAAGAAAGTCTACCTAGAATACACTCAGTAAGTTTACAATAAATATTTGTTAAGTGTGAGTGTGCAGACATTAGACTAATTCTTACTTTAAAGAAACCGTGTTGGTCTTTATTCCGTTGGAACAATTGTATGGAAAATAGATGTATCTCTGGATTCCTTTGGTTCTCTGTAGAATCTATATTCTCCATATTGTTTTTCCATTGATACAGAAAAGTTCTAATTTGTGGCCACTATTATTTATTGTGTTGCTAGTTTTAAGCATGGGAAATGGATCAAAGGGATTTCAAACTTCATTTATGTGAAAAATCTTCATTCATTATATAAATTCAAAAAACATAAATTACTAAAAGAACTTTTTCTTTGGTAAAAAGAAGAGCATGGGGGTCAGAGATAGTCTCTTCCATATAGTAGACTTTGAGGTTCTGACCATACTGTGGTCTGACTTTGAGAATTAAGTTCCTATAATGGGTCTTTTCAACACTCTTGTTTGGCACTAGAGGCCTAGCGAAACAAACACATTTGTCTCTGATTGACTTTCTTTCAGGAAGTCCATGGCTGACATTGATTGTGAAAGATAAGAATTGTCCTCCTAACAATTCCTTCTAAGTAATTTCATTTATATTTGTGGTTTTGGATCTTGTAGCAGCTTATATGTAACAGTCTCCCATGGAGCAATTTAAAGAGAGAAACTTCTGTATCTATGTTATAATGTAGTGGTATTATAAGAGTTCCTTATATTTTACAATATAAGATAAATAACAATGATTTTCTTAGCAACTCTAGCTAAATTATGTATCATAAGACATTATGATAATAGTGTCTCAAAGTTCACAGATCACTTTATTTATGTTTAATGCAGCATTATTTACCATAGTTAAGATATGTACCAACCCAGATACCCCTCAGTAGATGAATGGATCAAGAAAATATGGTTTATATACAAAACAGAATTCTATGCCTCCATCAGAAAGAATGACATTGCCCCATTTGTTAAGAAATGGAAAGACTTGGAAAAAATTATATTAAGTGAAGTAAGTCAGGCCAAAAAAAACATAGGTCCCATGGTTTCCCTTATTTGAAATAACTAGTATATGTCTGAGACAAGCAGAAAAGGTCAGAGAAGTTGATGTTAGGTGAAATAAACCCCAAGATAAGTATTCAAATGTTTTTTTCTTTCATTCAATTGTTTCTAACATATTTATAAGATGATTTCTTTGTTGCTTAGTATGTCCCTCCCATACTCCGTAACTCCTGTTTTCACTCTATTTGATGTTGGTATAATTTTTGGAGGGGAAGGGAAAAAAACAAATCATTTAAATAGGGATACAGGTGGACCCATTGCAACAATGACATGTACAAATCATTATGTTGAAAACCGAACTTTACAATTTTGGCAGAGGGAGGGGGGAGATGGGAAGGGATGGCAAGTGGAAACAAAGGAGGAGGCAAAAATGCTTCATAAGAAATGTACTCATTATCTTGTACATGTAATTGCAACCCCTCCATATGCTATTTTCACAATTAAAAAAACATAAAAAAGTAATCAGAATATTGATATTTTTGAAATGCATATCATGAGGCATGTATATTTCCAAATGCAATGTTACCCCAATACATTTCCCGTTTCTTGTTTTGTCATGTAGCTAATTTAATTTTACTTTTTGCCCAAACTAAAGCTTACTATATATTACTTTGCTACAAGAAATGGAGCACAAATTTAAATCATGTCTTTATTTTTACTCATTTGTATTTATCATAAAGTTGTTGTGCGAAGAGTTTTCAATTCAATGAGTTTGTTTATTAGTACAATGCATCTTGATTAATGTTCCATTGATCTACCCCATCTTTCCCAACACTACCCATCCTATGTTTCCTGGTTCCAATTTTACATATATATCATCAATATGATTGTATTTCCCATCCCTTCCTCTTTTCATTAATCTGCCCCCTCTTTTCTGAAACCTCTTCTGCAGCCAAACATGACTTCCCTTTCTGTTACTTATTTTCTTGAACTTTTGATTGTTTGTTAGTTATTCAGAGAACCGCCATCACTGAAATACTCGAATGAGCATACCGAGTATTGCTTTTCTAAATTTTATTTTGATTTCTACTTGTACACATGAGTTGACATTCAATACATGAGTACATGTCTATAATGGATATTAATCAATGTCACTTCTTTCATAATTTTCCCAACACAGGCACTCCCATCTTTTCCTCAAGTTTCTTCATTTTGTAGGATATTCATTAAGCTAGATCATTGCTTTTTTCCCCACTTTATTGCTTCATTTATCTATTTCTCCCTACCCTAATCCCAGCCCTACCTGTGAATACTTGATTTCTAGTGTTTCTTTTGTTGGAATTTGAGTTAGCTATTCTAAGGAATTACATTCTTTGAATTCTTTTCTGAACCAATCATATTTCAGTTCGTACCTAGGTGTATACATGGATTCCACCCCAATGTGTGCATATTGCAGTGATCTAGATTATATCTAACTTCCTATATAACAGAAAACATATCTCATTTGTCACTTTGGGTTTAACTTTCTTTCCTTACTTCACTTAACATGATTTCTCCCAATTTCTTTCCTTTCTTTGCAAATGATGCATTATCATTTTATCAAATGGATAAATAAAATTCCAGTGTGCATGTACATATGCATGTATATAAGCATATATATGAATATGAACATATATATGCATACTTATATGCATATAGCTATCATATTTTCATGATCTACCTGTCCACTGAATATCATAGTCCAGGTCTAAATGTGATTTCTTGTACTATTATGCTTTTGCTTTCAATGTTTTAGTGAATAACTTAGTATCATTTACCTAATATTGTGCATACAGTCTATTCTACAACAAAAACCATTCTATTAATTTTCCAGTCTGGTGGTTTATGTTCCTATGTATGTTAGATCCTATAAATCACAAGGGTTCATAATTGCATATGAATCTGTTTTTAAGAGCAAGACTAAATGTTCACTTGCATATAGTTGACACTTGCTAATAACATATAATTATATATATGCATATACATATGCATATACAATTTATATACATATTGACACACAAATATGCATATTTATGCATACATATAGTATATATATACATATATATGTATATATATATATATATATATATATACACATATACAATTCCTGTGTCCTAGTACTAGGAACTAAATTCAGGGCCTAGTTTTTTTTGCTTTTCCTTTGTGCTCAAAGTTAGCATTCTTCCATTTGAGCCACAGCTCCACCTTGAGCTTTTTGGTTCTTAGTTGAAGATAGCAGTCTCATGATAGATTTTACCTTGTCTGTCTTGAAACAATGATCCTCAGCTTTCAGCTTTCTAAATATTTAGGTTTAAAGGCATGCAACACTAAAACTAGCCCTATTATATGCGAATTAATAATAAATTTAAAGAATTATAACTTGTAGTATTTTCAAATAAATATCTTTAAGTTAAAACTAAAACACACTGCTTAATTTTTTTTCTTATTCCAACTCACCTACCAAGAAAGGAAAGGAAAATGCAAAGCTGAAGAACCCCTGAATGTAACAGTTCTCAAGCCTGCTAGCCACAGTTTCTTTGCTGTGAAATAGAAGAGGAGGCTATCGACTACAGGCAAAATGGGAGAACATGCTCTTCACTGAAACTGCTGAAGGCTAATGACAATGAGAACAAGCAACTTTATCCAGGAAATGTCACAAACAGTATGCTGTGGTCAGCTGACTCTAGTGGATATGTGTAGCCAATCTTAGAGGATGTTCATAGATATGAGGAGAATAATCTAAGATGAATATGTCATTAGAGAGGTGTACTTTCTTGAAGATGAATGCCCTTGATTTTGCTAAGCGTGTTATCCATACAGAAGGTTCTTGTCTTTCTGCTGCCACTTTTCAACTGTTCATCCATTTGCTTCAACTGGACCTTCTTTTAACTTAACAGGATTATTACCTCCATATGGTCCTGGTAATTTATGAAAACAAGAAATTCCAGTATTTCTCCATCTCTCTTTTTTTACTTTTTATTTGTTCCACTATGAGAACTTGAACTCAAGGCCTGGGCACTGTCCTTTAGCTTTTCTGTTAAGACAAGTGCTCTATAACTTGAGTTAAAGCTACATTTACATGGTTTTTGAGGACTAAAGGGAGATTTTTGTCTGGACTGGATTTGAACTTCAACCATCAGTTCCCAGGCTTCTGAGTAGCTAAGATTACTGGATTGAGCAACTAGTGCCCAGCCTCCAAAACTATTTATTTCTTTAGCCACAAATATGGAGTGACTCTTAAAGAGTTTTGTAATTGAGAAATTCTCATCATACGTGATAGTTAATGAAATTTCAAAGGGAAAGGTTGGAAAGTCAAGAAAGGTTCAATAAACAAATTCAAAATATGGTTTGTTCTTACTTTATTGACGCAGCAGCCCCACTGACTTCTCTCATGGATATCTTCTATTCTAATTTACTTGGGAATTCACAAGTGGATATAATTCAGTTTCATTTAACTACATGAACACCTCTCTTGTTACAGATATTATGGAGCTACATTACATCTGAGGCCTAGTGACTACCTGAAATCATCAATTTCACCATAGATGACCTCTGTTCTTGTGTAATAACTAGACTGTTTCACTAGTCTGACACACCAAGATACTTCAGGACACACAGCCCCTCTTGCTGTAAGACCTGCCAATGTAAAGAAAGCAACTGTTTTCTTCAACCCTTATAGGAATCATGCCTGTACTATAAGATTCTCAGCAGTAAGAAGGGTGTTCAAACTACACCTGCCTGGACACTGCTGGCTCACTTTCTGAAACTTCTCAGGCCTTTCTTCAATGATGATGTCAGCTGTCTGTAGAACTATTGTCCATCTACACCAGCCATCACCACAGCTCCTTATTCTCTTGATTGAATAAGATCCACGAAACTAGTCTGTCTACAATCATCCACCGCTTTGCTGATAGTCACCTGCAGAGAAAAATGCATTTGGCTTTTGAAGATAGCAAACAAAATGGTGTCCTTCCCTCCTATTAATGGAGTGTGAATTTCATTCATTTTGGTCAGCATCTTTGAGGACTTACATCTGTGTTTCTTGCTTTTAGAAACCTAGGGTTCAGCATCCTCAGACATTATCATACCTTTGCTGAAGTAACAACTCTAGGTGACCAAGAGGACTGTTACCCATTGCAAATCATTTTTTACCTTATAAACAAGAAAGGCTGAATATATTTACCACCACCTAAATTCTTCTGCTTTATGTACTTTCAATATTTATTTTCCATTGATGATAAACTTATAATTTAATTGTGACAATATTTTTGTCTATTAAAATTAATCAAATTCTTCCATCATTAAGGCCAAATGTCCTGTTTGTTTCATTTAAAAACTAATTCACATCATGTTAAAACCAAACGTTTATAATACAACATATCAGAAAGATTAAAGGCATATATATGATGGAGGATTCATACATAGTAAAATAAAAGAAACCTTAAACCAAGGCCCATCACACATTTGATCCCACACTTCTAATAGAACAGGGTGATTTTGCCTATAAATCATGGAAATGTCACCTCAATCCATTCTACTCTTCACAGGCTAACTCTGAAAGACCCAATGCTTCATTGCTTACAAATAACTCCAACAAGTAGATTTACTAAGCATAGGAATATCCTCCCAACAATGATAAATGATTATGCTAATAAATTTCAAATTAAATAGTTCAAAGCAGCCTGGCTAGAGTACAGAAGGATTCTGAGGTCTTAAAAAACTTGAAATACTTCTAGTTAAAAAGGGGCCACACAAGGTCCTTTGCTAAAGTTTTCACATGCAGTTCATAAATAAGAAAGCCAATAGGATTTTCTTCTTACACAATACTTTCAGAGTGGAGCAAAATTACCAAATGTAGCACCATCTACCCAGCCAAATGTGTTGAAAAGGCTTGAAAGTCTATTGCTAGAAAGCCAAGTTTTGTTTCCATCTCTCTGACATGTATTGACTTCAGCTTATAAAACTATAGTCGTTCACAGCTCTGAATTCCTAATTAATCTCACAATGGCTCTACATTCTGCTCTACATTAACTTTTGGAGAAATTTCCTAGAACACCAAATACTTTCTTTTTGTATAAACTTTAAATAAAAAACTTAAATTGACATTTAAAATGAGACAAGCAAATACTTTGTTCAATTTTTGTGTGTGTGTGACGGTCGTGGGGCTTGAACTCAGAGCTTGGGTACTGTCCGTGAGAGTATTTTGCTCAAGGCCAGTAATCTACCACTTTGAGCCATATTGCCACTTTCCACTGGATTTTATGTTCTTAAAGATCTTTAAGATTACTAGAAGCCTTCAATTTGCTCTGATCTCATCACTTATATAAACTGTCCAATACATTACTCAGGACTCTAACCTGAGTAGCAGTGAACAGTTAAGTACCCGTACCCTCTTGAGTTCAATCAGTTAATCTGATAGCTTCTAAAAGTTTAAAAATCCCACCAGCTTCTAAAAGAAGCTGATTACATGTGTATGTAGGGGAGCCCAGTAAGACCCCTGCTGTTAGGCCCAAATGAGGTGTTGCTCAGGAAAGGCCAGAGGCCTCTCAACAGACGGGCAACACTTGTCACAATCTAATCAATATTAGCTTAGCCCCATTATCACCCCATCCCTTTCATTGTTCTCCTACCTGATGGAGATTATTTTCAAACTTTCCTTAAATGTGTACATACTTGCAGCATCCAGTGCTATGGAAAGAAGGGATTGTTTCTGTTAAGCATGCTGCTGCCTTCTAAAACTACAGAATCTAAAGGAACAGTGGAGGAGCAGGGATCCCACTGAAAAGGAATTCTAACAAAATTAAAGCACCTTTCTAACATTTTGGGACATTGCAATTTCCTATGGGAAGATTGCTGACTTACACACAGGAGTAACAATGTGCAAGTTCTGCACAAAAGCTCTATCTATTCTTTGTCACCACCACATCCTCCTCCACACAGACCACACAGGTTGGTCTTCATATTTCGAATTACTTTCCAGGTCAGAGACCAGTCAGCCAGTGACTTCTCTTGTTCCTGCATTTAAACAAAAGAAAGAGACTTTAAAGAAAGCCTTCAACTCAAGCTGCTGCTGTTCCCATACATATAAGCTAATCCTTTGATTAGAGTCAAGGGGAGGAGGACCAGTCAGGGAAATGGACCTTAAGAATGAGAAACAGCCCTGGCCTCTTGAAGACCTACCTTGGTAGCCAGTCTCAAACCAATTTGCTCCCCTTTTCATTGCCTCAGTTATTTCCCTAATGTTTATACAATTCACTCTGATATAAAATTTAGTTCAACACTTAAATTTAGAGGATAGTGAAGTTAATATTTAGCTGAAATTAATTTAATAATGTTATATATATATATATATATTTGAAAGGTGATAAATAGGTGACACTTTTAAAAAGTAAAAAAAATGCATTGTTGCTGAAGTCGTAATCACATACAATTTCTCTTCAACTGGCATTAATTCTTGGCTAACTTTCTAAATGAAAGAGTGTAATAATTGTTTAAATATAATTAGTGCAGATTTATAAGCAGAAGTTTCATCTGACTGTTGGTACATAATTTGTTGGAAAAATATGCAAACTGTCACTAGCCATACCTGGGATTATTTTGTGTTCTATTTATTTTAATTTTTTGTGCTGGTCCTGGGACTTGCACTCATTACCTGAGCACTGTCTCTGAGATTTTTCTGATCAAGGCTATGACTCTAAAATTTGGGCCACAGTTCTACATACAACCTTTTGGTTGTTAGTTGGAGATAAGACTCAAACATTCTGTAATTGGTCCCAACTTCAAACCGAGGATCTTATGTCTCACCCTCCATAATATCAAGGATTATAAACATGAGACACTGTTAGCCATGTGTTTTTTAAAGCATCTGTCAATAATAATATTAGAAAACTATTACTATTACTAAAGGCTCATACCTGTAATCCCAGCTACTTCAGAGGCTAAGATCTATAGGATGATAGTTTAAAGCTAGACTGGTCAGACAATTCAGAGTTTGTTATTTTTTTAACCCGCTGGCCCCAGGGTTGAAATTCAGGCCTAGGCACTGCATATGAGTTGCTTTTCATTAAATCTAATGCTCTACCTCTTGAGCCACAATGACACTTGCAGCTTTTCCTGAGTAGTTTATTAGAGGGAAGAGGGAAGGAGACTGCACAGTCTGGCTCTGAACTCTCATCGCACAACTAATCCTTCAAAGTAGCCAATCAGTGATTCTTACCTTCAATTAAGCAGCAAAAAAATCCCTGAAGGTGTGGTTTAAGTGGTGTAGTGCCAACCTTGCTTGGAAAAATTTAAGGAAATTCAAGCCTCAGTATTGGCACATATGTACACAGAAGCATGCACATACATACATATAAATTATCCTCTACTCAATTCCATGTGATGAAAAAAGATATAAAAATATTAAATTAAATTAGGACAAAAAATAAATAATTTCAATTATTAAAAAAATCTACCATATCTGGGTGTCAGTGGCTCACACATGCAATCCTAGCTACTCAGAAGCTGAGATCTGAGGACTGTGGTTCAACTCCAGCCTGGGAAGGAAAAGCCCATGAGACTCTTATCTCCAAATAACCATACAGAAAACTGGAAGTGGCACTGTAGCTAAATTGGTAGGGGTCTAGCCTTGAGATGAAGAGCTGAGGAATAGCACCCAGGCCCAGAGTTCAAGCCCCATGACCAAGAAAAACAAAAAAACAACAAACAACAAACTTCCATAGCTGATTGTGACTTAGGTGGTAGAGTGCTTTCTTCCCATAAACGAGGTATGAGTTCAACCCCAGTGTTGTTCATACCAAAACAACCCAATAAAAGCACACAAAGAACTATCTAACAAAACACATCATACGTTGTAAAGAAAATTAAAACTTGCAAAAATAATTGAAATAGAGCTAAAAGGAGAACCATGGCTCAATTCTGAACAGTAATACACAGCATCAAGTAGGTATTAATTTCCATCAAAACCATCTATACATTCAATGCAATACTATGATAAGTCTTCACAGCAATTTGTATAGATTGGAGGCATCATCAGTTAGGAAAAATAAGCCTTGAGGAATGGTAGACAGGAAATCAAAAAGAAACAAGACATTTAGAAACATGCAAGCACATCTTCTTTGCTTATAAATACAGCCTGAGAATCAAGAGGATGCATTCCTCATCTTAAGGACAAATATCTGTTGTATGGCAAAATGTGTTTTTTTCCTAGAAGAAATATACTAAAGAGTGAGTCACCAAATAAATAATCAAGAACTCAAAAGGTGTAACACCAGGAATGACAAAAAGCAAAGATAAACAAGCATCTGCATGACTTTATGACAGACCTTGCTTTTTCAGAAAAACTCCCCTGATGTCAAACAGCTCTATGCTTCTCTCTGTGACAGCACCCACATACTGAGTGTGCCTCTGTCTGTCCGCTGCTGATTGTTTGCTTGCTTACTCAATAAAACTATGCCAACTTTTCTTGCCATGGTGATTTCTCTGGAAATTCTTATTCTGTGACCAAAGTCAGGGATCATAAGTAAAGAGACCCTAATTCTAGAGGGAAACTTAAAAAATCCCCACATGGACCCAGTGACTGCTGTTTCAAATAATTAAGAGCTGGGTGGGCATGTAGCTCACTTGTAGAGAACTTGGCATCCATGCAGAAGACCTGGGTTTGGTCTCCAACACTAGAAGAGGGGAGGGATTGTGAAAGATCAAAGAGGCAAAGAATGAGGAAGAACAAGTGGGGACACATCCCACCTGAAATGAAGATTTGTCACACTGAAGCATAGTAATCAAGATAGTCTGATATTAAAGCTGAGGAAACGCAATAAGAAAATAGTAGAGAAATAAGGACCAAACCTAAGTGGGAACTTGATATCAGACACTAGATTATGCAATAAACAGCCACTAGGATAGCTAGCTATCTATATGAATAAATACCAAGTATACCACGACTTAAAGCCTTTGCAAACAATTCCTAAAAACAAATAAGGACACAAAGGTAGAAAGCATCCCATGGACGTTTAAGGAATACTAAGTGAGTGTTTTAAGAATGAAAATTTATTTCACAAAGGAATATATATATATATATATATATATATATATATATATAGGAAAATATCAACAAATTTGTGTATATTACAACATAAAATCTTTTGTTCAGTAAGTGACAGCAAGAGAAAGAAAACGATGTTCTCTTAACGCCAAAGACACACCCCACAATCCCTGTGCTAAAATTGTGTTCCTACATTTGAGGAAAGAAGAGGAACCACTTACCTTGAAAAAAAAAAAACAAAGACAGATGATATATGCACCTGGGCTAACTAGGACGAGGAATCAGGGAGTTCCCAAGGTGAAGAAAGATTAGTACAACACCCTACATCTTATATATACATTTTTTTTTTAAATTTGGGAAGGGGAAGAAAAGTACCAAAATATTGAAATAAGGTTACAAGTTTAACCATTATACCAATGAGATGTACAAGAAAATGAACTTTATATCTTTGAGTGTGGGGGAAGGGAGGAGTTGGTGAGGTAAGGGGGAAAGGGATAATAGGGTAAAAACAAAGGAGGGGGTAACAATGTTCTATAGGATATGTACTCATTACCTCACTCATGTAATTGTAACCCCTCTGTAGAGTACCTTTATAATAAAAAAAAGCCATTATGACCCTCATCCTAAAACCAGGCAGGGACTCATCAAAGAAAGAGAACTATAGACCTACTATTTGATGAACATCGATGCAAAACTACTCAACATAATCTTGGCCAATCAACTTCAAAAATTCATCAAAAATATCATACACCACGATCAAACAGGATTATTCATTTCAAGGATGTAAAGGTGGTTCAAAATACACAAATCAATAAATGTAATTCATCACATCAATAAGGGCAAGGATAAGAATCACATGGTTATCTCAATAGATGCAGAAAAAGCATTTGACAAGATTCAACACCTCTTTATGATGAAGGCTTTGGAAAAATTAGGAATCCATGGAACATTCCTCAATACAATAAAGGCTGTATATGACAAACTGAGAGAAAGCATTATACATAATGGTGAAAAACTAAAGCTATTTCCTCTTAACTCAGGAACAAGACAGGATGTCCACTCTCCACTTCTCTTCAATTCATTATTAGAATGCCTAGCTACAGCAATAAGACAAGAAGCAAACATAAAAGGTATCCAAATAGTGAAAGACAAAGTAAAACTCTCTCTCTTTGCAGATGATATAATCTTGTATTTAAATAATCCCATGGACTCTACTCCCAAATTACTCGAGCTGCTTCGAAAATTTGGCAAAGAAGCAGGATATAAAATTAACCCTCAAAAATCAATGGTTTTTCTGTATGCCAACAATGAGTAGAGCACAGCAGAATTAAGAAAGCAACTCCTTTGTAATAAGCCCACAAAAAATAAAATACCTAGGAGTTAACTTAAAAAGTAAAGGACCACTAAGATGAAAATTATATAAACCTGAAAAAGGAAATCAAAACAGAACTTAGAAAGTGGCAATCCTCCCTTGCTCCTGGATCAGAAGGATTAATATCGTGAAAATAGCCATACTTCCCAAGGGTATCTACAAATTCAATGTGATACCTGTCAATATTCCAACCTTATTCTTCAAGGGAATAGAAAAGGTAATCCAAAAATTCATATGGAACAATAAAATACTGTGCATAGGAAAAACAATCCTTAACAGAATAAAACAGTGCTGGAAGAATATCAATAGCAAATTACCAATTCTACTACAAAGCCATAGTAATCATAACAGTGTGGTAGTGGCACAAGAAGAGACCTCAGGAACAATGGAATAGAATTGAAAATTCAGAAATGAACACACAGAATTTTAGCCACCTAATCTTCGATGAGAGAGCTAAGAAATAGAATGCAAGAAAGACAGCATCCTCACTAAATGGCAAAATTGGTTAATCACCTGTACAAAACTAAAGTTATATCTGAATATATCACTCTGCAAGCGAATCACCTCTAAATGTATCAAAGACCTAGGAGTCAGAGCAGACAAACTAAAAAAATTAAAATACAGACTAGGAGAAACCCTAGGTCTTCTTGGCATAGGTCAAATTTTTCTTAATAGAGATCCTGAAGCACAACAAATCAAAGAAAGGTTGCACAAACGGGATTGCATGAAGCTGTACAGATTCTAAATGGCAGAGCACATAGCTAACAAGATCAATAGGAAGCCCATGTACTGGGAGAAGATCTTAACTATCCACACAACTGATAAGGATCTCATATCTAAAATGTACTTGGCGCTCAAATAATTAAATCGCCCAACAACAAATACTAAAAGAAACAATTGCCCGATAAATAAGTGGCCTAAAGACTTAAAGAGAAGCTTCTCTAGAGAGGAAATAACAATTCCCAATTGACACAGGAAGAAATACTCAACCTCTCTAGACATAAAAGAAATGCAAATGAGAACAACATTGAGATTCCACCTCACCCCAGTTAGAATTGCTATAATGAAGATCTCTGATGGAGGCATAGAATTCCATTCACATTTTCTTGATCCATTCATCTACTGAGGGGCATCTTGGCTGGTTCCATATCTTAGCTATGGTAAATAATGTTGCAATAAACATACTTGGTCTGGTAGCTTTAGTATGGTCTTGTTTGTGATCATTCAGGTAAATGCCCAATGTGGGATTGCTGGGTCATAGGGAAGCTCTATGTGGAGTCTTCTGAGGAACCTCAATACTACTTTCCAAACTGGTTGAACAAGTTTACACTCCCTCCAACAATTGCCTCATTTTTTAGGAAATTGAAAGACTTGGAAAAAATTATATTAAGTGAAGGAAGCCAGGTCCAAAGAAACATAGGTCTCATGATTTCCCTTATTTGCAACAAGTAATATATGTCTGAGACAAGCAGAAGCCGTCTGACAAGTTGACGTTAAGCTAAATGAACCCCAAGATAAGGACTCAAATGGTTTTTCTTGCTATTGTTTCTAACATATTTATAAGATCATTTCTTTTTTTTTTTTGTATTTCCCTCCCCCATGGTATAAACCCTGTTTTCCCTGTAGTTGATGTTGGTAAAATTTGTGAATGGGAAGGTTAAAAAAACTGTTTAAATAGGGATATAGGTGGATCAATTCCTACAATGTGGTGTACAAGATGGTATCTCTAAAAACGAACTTTACAACTTTGGAGGACCCGGAGGAGAGATGGTAGGAAAGGAATGGTAAGGGGAAACAAAGGAGGAGACAATAATGCTTGATAAGAAATGTACTCATTACCTTGCTCATGTCATTGTTACCCCTCTGTACTGTATTTTCACAATCTAAGAAACTTATTAATATAAAAAAGAACACTAGTAACAGATTCTGGAGTGGATGTTCCCAGGTGGGAACCCTACTGCATTGTTGGTGGGATTGTAAACTTGTTCAACCACTTTAGAAAGTAACATGGAGGCTCCTTAAAAGACTCCACATAGTGCTCCCCTAAGACCCAGCAATCCCACTTTTGGGCATTTACCCAAACGATCACATATAAGGCCATACTAAGGTTAGCAGCACAACGATATTTATCAGAACATTTTTTGGGGGATTGCCAGTCGTGGGGCCTGAACTCTGGGCCTGAGCACTGCCCCTCGGCTATTCAACTCAAGGCTAGCACTCTACCACTTGAGCCACAGCGCCACTTCTGGCTTTTTTCTTTTTGCTTATGTGGTACTGAGGAATCAAACCCAGGGCCTCATGCATGTAAGGCAAGTGCTCTACCACAGAGCCCCTTCCCAGCCCTATCACAGCGTTTTTTACCATAGGTAAGATATGGAAGCAGCCCAGGTGCCCTTCAGTAGAAGAATGGATCAAGAAAATGAGGTATATGTATACAATGGAATCCTATGCCTCCATCAGGAAGAATGACATAGCCCAAATTGTTTGTTGTTGTTGTTGTTGCTTTTGTTTTTGTTTTTGGGTCCAGTCATGGGCCTGAACTCTGGGCCTGGGGCTGTACCTCAGCTTTTTAGCTCAAGGCTAGCGCTCTACCACTTGAGCCATAATGCCACTTCCTGCTTTTTTTCTGCTTATGTGTTGCTGAGGAATCGAACCCAGGGCCTCATGAATGCAAGGCAAGCACTCTACCACTGAGCCACCTTCCCAGCCCCTCATAGCCCAATTTGTTAGGAAAGGGAATCATTTGGGAAAAAAATTATATTAAGTGAAGTAAGCCAGGCCCAAAGAAACATAGCTCCCATGGTTTCCCTTATTTACAATAACTAGTATATGTGTAGGACAAGTAGAAAACACCAAAAGCTATGTTCATATGACCTGATAAGAAGTTAAGTGAAATGAACCCCAAGATAGGGCGACAAGTTGTTTTTCTTCTCTTAATGCTATTGTTTCTAATGTATCTGTAAGGTACCATGTGATTTTTTGGTTGCTTTGTATGTCCCTCCTCCATGGTATATCCCCTTTCACTCTATTTGATGTGGGTATAATTTGGAGAGGGGAAGGGTAAAAACACAATGTTTAAATAGGGATACAGGTTGACCCATTGTAACAATGAGTTGTACAAAACACTATGTTGAAAAATAATCTTTACAATTTAGGCAGCGGTTGGGGATTTGTAGTTGTGGAAATGAGAGGAAAGGGATGGTAGGGGGAAAAAAGGAGGGGGCAACAATGCTTTTTAAGAAATGTATTCATTACCTTTCTCATGTAATTGTAACCCCTCTATACAGTATTTAAAAAAGTAAGGAAAAGCTGTTCATCATGCTCTGTAGCAGGTTAAGCACTGGTTTGGAAGGACAGAATCATTGCAGGCTTTAAGCACATAACCCAGGGCAATGAAGTCTATAGCCTGGAAGGGACTCCTGAAATACTCTGTGTATGGTCTTCCTTCCCTTGGAACCACAATTTAACAGGAAGAGGCAAATGTGTGTACCTCAAACTTGGGAATGCACAGTTACAATCACATACCCACAAAACCTCACCCGGGAATTGTTTCTCAGAAATGAGGAAGAAGGCGCACTTGCTGCAAAATTGGGGTAATTGGGATAACAGTACATGGGACTACTGGGAGGAACCAACAAGATGGCAGTCCAGAAAGTGGAGAACAGGTAACTTGGCTCCACCTTGGGACAGTCTGCAAGACCTGGCCTTCCTTCTCCTGGGTCCAATGTAGCACCTGTCTGGCCACTCTGGCACAACCTGCATGCATTCCAGTAAACATATCTATACATGCACTCAATCCCTCACCAGCAATTTGTTCCCTCAATGGTAGAGTGGAAAGGCACCCACTTATGTCATACAGCTGCAATGCCTCTGGAAGTTGCTTCATAACAACCAGTGACTACTGAAGGCATGACCAAGAGGGGATGGGGGTGAACTCTAAGCCCCTATCTTCCTTCTATAGAGGAGGTTCTTCCCCTCACCAATGAATCTTCCTACACTGAGAGAGGAGGGGCCGAGTTGAGAGTTAGGTTCAGACCATCAGGGGTGGAGAGGAGGATATTGGGGTGAGTGGGGCCCTATCCTTGAAACTGGGTCTTCTAGGATTGTCTTTGGCAGCTGAGTCCCAACATCCCTAACCCAACAAAGGTTTGTGGGGCACTGGAGGATCAGGGAACAGGACAGGGTTGGCCCATGTGTTGAGGGGCAGGGGGTGGGGGAGCCGGGTGGTGGTGGAAGGAGGAGCCTGGGAAGGGATTTTGGGCCCCAGGAAGAGGGGATGGCACATTTCAGTTGAAACCGCGCTGAGATGGGAGGCTCCCATAGGAGAACAGAGAAGAAAATGGAAAATAGAGGGGTTAGGGAGGGGGCCTCTTAAAATCGGTTTCATCATGGTATAGTGCTGGCAGCTGGGCCCACACTGCGTGGAAAGTTGGAGGTCCACACAGTGAAGCCAATGATCCCTCAGGAAGGCACAGCACTGGTTGAGGAGATGGAGGCGAGGACTGCATCTCCAGCCCCACAACCACCAGTGAACTCAGGGAAACCAGAGAGCCCTGTGGCTGTCCAGGCTTAGCCACTGCAGGGAGGAGAGGAAGACTCTGACCTGAGCTTTCCTTCTCTGCAGCAGCCATAGCTCATGTTTGGAACATTCTGGCACCTGGCATTATGTAGTAAGTGCTGGGCATATGCACATTAACCTTCCCACTCCTGTGTTCCCACCGGAGGTTTGGGCAGGCAGTACGGGGACAGCACAGGGGCCATAAAGGTTAGGGCTAGAAGGGGTGGGGCCATAAAGGTGGGGGTGGAGCTAAACGTTGTGGCTGGGAGAGGGGAGGGTCAGGAGAGTGAGTGGGTTCTTGAGGGGTGTCTGACCTCAAGAAGGGGACTGATTCAAAACGGGGTAATAGGGCACATAGCCTATAGTAGGCACAGCTTACCAGGGTGGTAGGCTGGGGAAACATGGGGTGGCGATGGGCCAGTGGATGGGGGCAGTGATGGTATGATGGGAAAGTGAGGTAATGGACAAGGAACCTAGCATAGTGAAGGAGTGGATAGGGGAGCAAGAAGAGGGGTTGGGTCCACTTAACTGGAAACAGTGCTCTCCAGTATGGCTCTCTCCATGTGCTGTGTGCTATGCTCATCTGTGCTCTGTCGGGGGTAAGCCCAGCTTGTTAGAGTCCCCATGCCCCACAATCTAGACTAAAGGAAAGAAACTCCATCTAACTATTCACCTGGCAGGGGCAAAACTCTCTGGTGCCCTGGGAAGAGGTTTATAGCGAAGACCAATTGATAGAATGGGACATATCTGGGGTAACAGATTCATATCACCCATACCCATGAGGCATAGTTATAGTTAATGTATAAAATACACTCAAGCAATAGGTCCTTCTTTTTCCTTTTCCTTTCTGTTTTTTTCCTTTCTTTTCTTTAACTCTTTTTTGTTCCAAAACTGGGACTTGAACACAGCTTCTAGGGCCTACAAAAATTCCCTGCCCAAGGGCCTATTATTCTTCACCTCCTAGTTCTCCATTTTCCTGGTCCCTGTCAGTCCAGGTGCAGGTACCATGGCCAGATGCCACCTTGCAAGGTAAATAGATCCCCACCAGCCTTCTCCCTGTAGGAAACAAAAGGAGGATTAAGGTTATTTTGTATGTGCATTCACATTAATATTTCCTTCCATCTTTGGACAATTCTAAGTACTTAATGTTTTACTTAACTTCAGTTATAAATCATTTGAAAATGGAGGCATGGAGCAGGAAGGGTGAACAAAAACTCAAACAACAAAACAAAAGACAAATCAAACAACCATTGGATATATATAAAGATGACTGAATGAAGGCAACTAAGACTCAACCTAACAATGTATTACCAAATATCTTATGCTTGAATGGTGAGAGCTACATGGAGGAAGATGTCAGTCAAAGCAGGGAGGCTTTATGTTTAAGGATGCTATCATTAATATTTAATCATTTGATCATTCATCCAGGAAGGGGAGATCAATTATGGCAAGCTGCCATAATAAAAAATAAGGCTCCTCTGCCAAGCAGTAGTTATCTTTAGTTAACTTCCAAGCCATATACATCATAACCATATCCAAAGAATGCAAGGAAGGGAGGTAAAGAATCCACGTTCTGACGTATTAGCTGGGACCAACACACTGTTCAATTTGAACTGTTTATCCTCTGTGGTATTACTTTCTTCCTATTTTTGGATGTGATCTGTGTGCACATATGGACTATGTGCATATATCTGTATACACATTCTGACTGAATATATATGTCCATAAACTGAGGTATTAGCTTGCAAAGGTTCATTTTAACTTGTAGTGCAGTAGGGTGTCAATGTAATTTCTCCTGTGTCCCATGTGCATCTCTCCAAGTTCTACTCAAGATAATGTCATTCACTGTTTTACTTATATGGCTGCTGCCATTACCAGGGTTCCTTCTCCCCATTTTCCCTCCCTCATCCTTCAATACCCTGCAGTAAACCATAGTCTTTATGGTTTTGTTTCTTCAGTTTTGATTACCTGAGATTTGATGGGTCCAGGTATAACACACTTGGTAGCTATGGCAGGTGCCAGGGGTGGCTTTTCTTCTTCTTCTTTTTTTAACACATACCAGGAGAGTTGGTCCGTGTTTCAGGAGTTTTACTTCAGTTACTTTCCACTTTCTGGACTTTAAGCTGATTTTGTATCTCCTTTTGTATTAATGAGTATTCAACCCAGGATGTTTCATTAGCTAGTCAAAAACTCTCAATGAACTATAAACCAGCCCCTGAACATCTTTTTAAATTCTCCCTACATCTGAGTGTAGGATAGAAAAAATGGTTTATTCCAGTGTATTGGACTGTTTCAAATTTTTAGGTTTTGAGGAATCTAGTTAGATACAGTCATAGTCTAGAAACAGATATGTTGGTAGAAACTGATAAGACAGGCTTTCCCTCACTATATAGTTGTTGAGGGGAAGGGCTTGCCCTACAGTATAACCTTGGAAACTTAGTGGTGATGCCTTCAACATCAACTCATTGGGGAAATAAGTTCAACCCAAGTGAGTTGCTGTGGTCTGAAGCTACCCCCAGTTTTCTCCTTTTCCACCTTGCATACTACATTCCATACTAGCATTATCTACCATGCTCAGTCTGACTGCTTAGATTTGTTGAAAGGTTGTGAGTGAATGTATGTATCATCCTAGACAACTTAACATTGAATGATGTGAAGAACTTCACCACAAAAGAGATCAATTCATTTGTATTGATGATTTAAGATAAATTTTCATATGTTGACCACAAAGCCTCCTCTTTTATGCCAAACACTAGAACTTGAGCTAAAGTGATGCTATGGCAATAATCATCTTATAATAAATCCAAAGACAAAGTTCTTTTGCTTAAGGCAGAATGAAGTATGCCAACCAATATATTCCCAGAATTTTTACCTGTGTTTTGACCATATAAAAAAAAATTGAATTTTGGTCATGAGGATTGAACTCTGGGCCTAGGCGCTGTCTTTCAGTGATTCAGCCCAAGGCTGGTGCTCTACCGCTTGAGCCAGAGCTCCACTTCCAACTTTCAGGTGATAAGAGTCTCAAGGACTTTTCAGCATGGGCTGTATTTGCACCACAATTTCATATCTCAGCCTCATGAGTAGCTAGGATTACAGGTGTGAGCCACCGAAACTTGGCAACCAAGTAAAATTTTAACCATAATTGAAAATGCTAATGTATATCTTTTTTAAAAATGTATTTCTTAAAAATGGAAATATTTTTAAATTCTCATGCACACTTCCCATTAGGCAGTTCAGATGATGTTAATTTGAATTGTTGTCAGAGTTATGTGTGTATATGTGTGACGGTCTTTGAGGTTGAAGTTTGGCCCTAGGTGCTCTCCTCTCTCCCCACCCCCTTTTTTTTTTGCTTGCTCAAGGTTAGCACCTTCCCACTTGAGCCACATCTTTCAGCTTTTTGTTTTTCAGTTGGAGACAAGAGTCTCTCTTTTTCCTGTCTGAGCTGGTTTTCAACCATGTTCCTCAGATCTCAGCCTCCAGAGTTTCCTTGTCCTCTTTTGTCAAAATACACCCCCCCAGCCTCAAAGATAAAAGAACAAGTTTAAAGTTATTATGATACTCCCAACACAAAGAAGATACTTGATATACTTAATTTCAGTACTAAGATACAAAATTTGGAGTTTTGTAAGACTGAATGTCTTTAGTCTCATTTTGGGAAAAGTGAATCAAACATTCAGACCATTCCTAGATAAAGAGAATAAAGTAGACCTGTTTTATGAGGAGCATTAATGAGAAGAACAATGTTTTTGTGTCATTAACTTAGCCTAATTGAAACTTTTTCAAAGCACAGATTCTCAGGTATATTTTCTGTGTAGTAATCACTGAATTCTAAATTCTTTGTTTTCCTCAGCATTCTCAGTTTGTTTTCATCAGCTATCTAATTTGAAACACACACCTTGCTACCAGGGGTCTTCTATACTTATTTTACATTTTAAGAAAGTAATTTTAAGTTTTTTAAAATCAGAAAAGCTAATAATGATAATCATTTTCTGATGTCCTTCACATTTCTCCACCTTTCATTATATTGGTTTAATATAACATTAGTATATTTATTGCTATCAAGTTTGATTGTGGTTTTGGATTTTGTGCTGGTGTTGGAGCTTGAAATCAGTGTGTTGGTCTGTCACTAATGCCAGCATTGAAGGCTCATTCCTGTAATTTTGGCTATTCAGGAGGTTGAGATCTGTGGATCAAGGTTCAAAGCAAGGAAAGATCATGATGCTCTTGTGTTCAATTCATGATTAAAAAGCCCAAAGTGGAGTGAGGTTCAAGTGGTAGAGCACCAGGCATGAGCAAAGAAGCTAAAGTCCAGTTATGTGTAGTTCCTGCCAAGGGTTTTTCTCTCTTATTATGATGAGTTCCATTTCTTTCCAGGTAAACCAGAACATTGCATGTCTTTCTGTGTACCCACATGTAAATAACGTTTTTGTAAAATGTCAGCCATTGCACACCTTCTTTTTCTCTTCTCACCATTAGTGAGTTTGTTGTCAGCCAGCATTTTTCTAAGAAAAATGGAATTTTCTAGAAATTATTATGGGATGTTTATATATGTAGGTTAGAATTTATAGTTCTTTTGTTCTAGTGAATTGAGCAACATCTATGTGAGTTATAGATAACCTTTTGTGAACTTTTTTCTATGGTATAGATGAATTTTGGATATAATATCTCTATGGAAGTCCAAAGATATCTTTAAGTAATTTGTCCAAATGAAACAGGAATAGAAAACACTTTAATTTTTTTAGTTTTAATCAGAGTCTTGTATTGATTTGGGATATAAGAATTTTAAGTGATGCAATCTATCAATTTCATTTGTAGGAAACGTGACATATACGAATGTACCTGAAGATACAGCATAACTTTTCCCTTTTGATGAGTTAAAAGGCTTAAGTTTAATTTCAACTAAGATACAAATCCAGTTTCTGCAATTAAGTAGATTAAATTAGTAGAAAAGGTACTTTGTTTGCAGTAACAATTACAATATGATATATAGAAAAATGTGTGGCCAACACATTTGTGTAGTTGTGTAGTTAGATATCTTGATGTTGGAGTTATAAAATATAATAAATTACTTCACACAAGGAAAAAAATTGAGAGATGTTAGAGTTTTACACAGAGCGCAGAAAATACCAGGTGGTCTTCAACAAATGTTTTCATTTTTCTATTCTTTTTTGTGTTTTTTTTTTTGTGTGTGTGTATGTGTAAGTGCTTGTATTGGAGTTTCTATTTAGGGTCTTGTGCTTTACTTATCTTTTCCCTTAAGGCTGTTTCCCTACTTCTTAAGCCATACCACCATTTCCAGGTTTTTGTTATTTATTGGCAATATGAATGTCACAGATATTGCTGCTTGAGATCCCTTTGAATCTGGATCCTCAGATATCAGTCTCCTATGTAGGTGGGGTTACAGGTATGAGGCACCAGCACTCTGAGAGATGCATTTATTTTGTCATGTTCTGTGGCAAATTACCACATATTTATTTGTGCGTCCATCAAATACCAACTGTTTTAGGTTAGCAGTTTGGGCTGGTAGTATGGGTGTGGTTTGTCTATAGCAGCTTCTCAGTTTCTAGCAGGGGGCCAAAAAGCTATAGTCTATCATGGAATGTGGGGATCTCTTCAAGATTAAAGGATGCCTGGTTGGGTTTAGGTCCTGTGGTTGTGAGACTGTGGTTTCTGCTTTCTGGTCACCTATCATACAAACACTGTTGTCAGCTCCTAGGCACCCCTATACTTTCTTGACAAACATATTCTCCTTACTGCTTGATTCATTCTGTTGACATCTCTGACCTCTAGAAAACCCTTAATTTACACTCACACCTTGGAAATAACTCATATCCAACTCTTGTGGGAACTAATTACATTTGTAGAATCTCTTTAATTTTGTTATCTACCAGAGTATATTGTAGGTTTAGATCCTGCCCAGACTGGAAGATAAAAGACTTCCCAAGGGTCTGAGTTGTTGTGTATCACCTGATACACATGAAAAGCTATTTATTAGATGGGAACTGGTGGCTCATTCCTGTAATCCTAGCTACTCAGTAGGATGAGATCTGAGGCTGTCAGTTCAAAGCCAACCCTGCAGGAAAGGCTGAGAGACTATTATCCCCAATAAACTTAGAAAACTGGAAGTGGCACTGTGGCTCAAGTGTTAGAGGACTCGCCTTGAGCTGAAGAGCTGAAGGACAGTGCACAAGGTCCAAATTTCAAGCGTATAACTGAAAAAAAATTGAAAAAATTGTTTATTATTCTAAGTGTCTTCAATTTCAGACACTGATAATGTTGAGTTATTGTTTGGGTTTAGCCAATGAGGTCTGAAATTTAAGAAAATGAAAGCTAATTCTGTGGGTTGAGTGGAAAATAATTCGGCAGTTATAGGATATGAAAAGTAGGAGTAAAACTGAGGATATATTCAAGAGCAGTGGCAGTGGCTTCAGAGATGGGACAGAGGTGAAAACATGTTAGAAACAATGAGGGGGCAACAGTGCTTGATGAGAAATGTACTCGTTACCTTGTCCATTTAATTGTAACTCCTCTGTACGGTATTCTCAAAATAAAAAATAAATACACAAATAAAAAAACATATTTTAGAAAGAGAACATGTGGCTGGGAATGTGGCTCAGTGGTACAGTGCTTGCCCAGCATGCATGAAGCCATGGGTTCAATTACTCAGTACCACATAAACAGAAAGAGCCAGAAGTGACGCTGTGCATAGGGTGCTAGTCTTGTGCAAAGAAGCAGCTCAGTGACAGTGGCCAGGACCTGAGTTCATTCACCAAGACTGCCAAAAAATAAAAAAAGCGATCATGTTAACAATTGATAAGGGAGGGATACAGAGACCATATTCTTCACTGAATTTTTCCTCTATTTCAAAATCAAGACATCATTCCAGAGAGAAAAATGGGGCATAAACCTGGTCCAGAATGAACATATCTTATGAAGAAATACAAGATTTTTTTTACTGCAACTGTCCTGTAGAGATAATCCATTAGACATAATGGTGACTTGTAATATCACAAGTGCTATCTGGAGATTTTGTACGAGTGCTGGTCCTGAACCTTAAAAAGAGTCTAGGTGCTATTTCTATATTTTTCGTCAATAATATTACTCTATTACTTAAGCCACAGCTAGACTTTTGACTTTTTTGGTGATTAAATGGAGATCAGAGTGTCATGGACTTTTCCTGGCTCACGTGGATTAACAATGTTACCCGAGGAGTTCCGGGAAGATGGCGGAGGAGAAGCTGGAATCTGAACAAGCTCTCACATAGAAAGCAGTTTTAGAGTTCCAGTGAACAGTCCTAAGCCAGAGAATCACACCAAGTGTGCCATCACAGGACAGAGAGTTAGTCAAGAGAGGTGAAGCCAAGGAGACACATCTGAGCGCTTGCCAGCAGCTGCCGCTGCGGAGGCAGGGTCGCGGCGGCGACCACCGCTGCGGGGTCATCCGGGACGAAGGAGCCAGACGCAGCGGAGGAGCGGATTCTACTCAACACCAGCAAGAACCGACAAGGAGCGGACATCTTCATCCTGCAGTTTGCTGACCAGAGACGACCCAGGATCCAAGACTCGGTGTGAGTAGAAGCCCGATGTCCTCACTCCTTCTCAGGGAGCAGAGGAGATAAGGCCACTCCTCCCCCCCCCAGCACCAGTGATCTCCATCTTGGATACCAACAAAGCTCGGAGGAGCTGCTAGCTCCAGCTCAGGCCTTGGAATAAAACGAGTCATTTAGCAGGTCACAAGAACTTAACGGCGAAGTGACCTGCCAAACTCAGCTCCATCCAGGGAAAAGTCACCCAGCTCAGGCGCCAGCCATTGGAGTGGCTCTCCTCACTGGGTAACTAGAGCCAGAGGCTGCCCATCCCTCTACCAGCCACCACAATCAATTGAAAAACAGAAACCCTGAGAATGACTCCAGGCTGGGCGCTGTGAGTTTTTTCACAAAATAGCCCCAGGGAAAAGCTACTGTTTGTTGAAAGGCCTCAACTCTACCCAGAACCTAGCCTCATCACTGCATTCCCCTCTTTTGTGATTCTCAAAGCAGATCACCCTCCCAGTAAACTAACCTGGGAGGGGGATCTCAAAATCTTGGGTAAAGCAGAGAATTTTTCTGCCTGTTCCAACAAACTGACTTAAGAAACCAATCAAGCTACAGGACCTCAAGCTGACCAGAGACTCCAACAAAAGGCTGGTTACAGACAAAAGGGAGATACAGGATTCTTCCAACCCCTTCCCCCCCAAAAAAACCAAAGAATTTTTTTTTCTTCTTCTTATCTTTTTTTTTGTTTTTTGTTACCTTATATATATAAAAAAAATTTATTTCCTCTTCTAAAACTTTATTAATCTTTAATTTTTCCCTCTTCTGAAAAAATAATTGTTTTCCAGTAACTTTTTTTTTCTCCTCTTATAATTTATATTTTAGGAATACGTGAATGTGCGTTTTCCGTTCTTTTCTTGTCTTCTTTCTCTTTTTCTTTCTTTCTTAATTATCATTTGGTTTTTTTGTCTAGCTCTACTGAACTTCTAATCTTTTCTTCTCCCTTTCCTATCCTTTCCACCTTTTTCTCTCTTTTGTTCTTCTTTATGTGACTTAACTCTTGTCCTGCACATCCTCAGATAAACCCGTAGTTAACTAGTAGACCCTATCCCTCATTGTGTACACACTTAATCCACAAACTTACTACTCAATTCAAAACCTCTGAGACTTAAATTCATTAATAGCAGTACTACCTCTTTATACCTATATAATATTTTAAGCATTTTTTTAAAGTTTTTCACATCTTCTCTATGTCCCTCCCTTTCTCTCTATATATTCACATTCCTCTCTAAATAGATGGTCTTTTAATCTCTTAATAACATTAATTTTTCCGTTTCTATTTTTTTCTGGTCTCTTTTCATTCTCCTTTAACTTGCTTCTTTTTCTCTCTCTCTCTACTTGCATCCTACTCAACCTATTTCCTGCACTGTGATTAGGACATAGTTAACTCTCCCTGTGCCTCCCCACAACAATCTATTCCTATTTTTTACCCACATCTCTTCCTAACCCTAATAATTTCTGGTTTTCCAAATTCTTCTCTGCGGTTCGAAGTCCTTTAACATATAGTTGTTTGATGTCGAATAGATGTATCTGTTGAACTAGATTGTATCTGTAGACTATTGACTGTACAAATGCAAACTTTGGTTGATGGTTGCCTTAAGATAGTGTTCTAGCACAAAACTGGTGCTATCTTCATCTCAAATGGGCAGAGTAAGCCGGAAAACACAAGAAAAATGGCAAATTCGGGTACCTCAATTCCCAATCTTGATAATCAGGGGTTAGAATAGATAATGAATAATCCAGAGAAGAGTTCCCAAATAGCTCTACAAACACTGCTGGCAAACATGATAAATGAGAAGTTTGACAACGTACAAAGGATTCTGTATGAGCGTGGTAGGGAGAGAGAGGAGGCATCCCAGAAGTTTATACAGGAATATCATAAGCGTGAGGAAGCTACTCAAAAACTGATACAGGATTTGCGTGAACAACTTGAGAATACTCAAAGAGAAAGGGAGGAATGGTGTGAGCAGGCTGAGAACACTCAAAGAGATCTGCAGGAATCCCATGAACGGGAGGAAGCTAATCCAAGAGTAATACAGGAATTGAGAGACCAGGTAGAGAACACACAAAGATCACTAAAGGCATTCATGGAATCCATTAACAAAGATCTGAAGGAAGTCAGGGAGACCACAACGGGAATGCTGAATGGAACCCAACAGAACGAATGGGAGTCCAAAGAAACCATAACCAATCAACTAAGTGATTTGAGGACAAACACTGAACACCAAATTAAGGAAGTAAAGAAATTCATACAAGACCTAAAACAGAGCTTCAACAAAGAACTTGAAGCCATCAAAGCTGACCAATTAGAAGGAAAAGAGATAAAAAACAAAGTAGAGAGTCTTGACAGCAGATTAGACCATGCAGAAGATCGAATCTAAGGGATTGAAGACAGCCTAGATATTATAGAGAAAGAACATACAACCATCCAAGACAAGTCCAAGAAATATGATAGATCTATCCAACACCTGGAAGACACCATCAGAAGGCCTAATCTAAGGATAATGGGTGTAGAGGAGCACCTAGAAACAGAAGTTAATGGTCTAGGAAATTTGTTTAACAGGATCCTAGCAGAGAACTTCGCAAACATACAAAAAGATAGGCCTATTCAGATACAAGAAGCCTTTAGAACCCCAAATAGACCAGACCAGGATAGGACATCCCACCGTCACATTATACTCCACATAGGATCAACTCAGAACATTAAAAGATCCTTAAAGCTGTCAAGGAGAAAAGGGTAATCACCTATAAAGGGAAACCAATTAGAATCACCTCAGATTTCTCAGCAGAGACAATCAAAGCAAGAAGAGCCTGGAATGATGTATGCCATGCCCTAAAAACAAACAACTATCAACCAACAATACTGTACCCAGCTAAACTCTCCTTCATAACTGAAGGCCAAATAAAAACCTTCCATAGCAAAGAAAAATTGAAACAATACATCTCCACCAAACCAGCCCTACAAAAGATTCTTAAAGATGTCCTACGAATCCAAGAACCATAAGAAGAACCCAGTTTTCACAGCCCCCAAGAAGTTAGATAATATGGCAGGAACTCCCAAATACCTCTCAGTCCTATCGCTTAACGTTAACGGACTGAACTCTCCAATTAAGCGACATAGACTGTCTAGCTGGATTAAAAAACAAGACCCTTCTATCTGCTGCCTGCAGGAGTCACATCTTCCCCATAAAAACAAACACATTTTCAATGTGAAAGGCTGGAACAAAATCTACCAAGCAAACGGACCCCATAAACAGGTGGGAGTTGCAATCCTAATATCAGATAAAATAGACTTCAAATTCAAATTCGTGAGAAGAGATAAAGAAGGTCGCTACATACTAATTAAAGGATTTCTCCTTCAGAAGGATATTACAATTCTAAATATCTATTCGGGAAACAATGGAGCACCCAAATTTATCAAAGGAACACTACTTTCCCTCAAATCCCATATAGATCCAAAGACATTATTTGTTGGGGATTTTAACACACCACTCTCCCCACTAGATAGATCAACTCGACAAAATCTCAACAGAGAAACCGCAGATCTAAATAGCTGCATAGATCAACTAGACTTAACAGACATCTACCGAACATTTCACCCAGCAACATTAGAATACACGTTTTTCTCAGCAGCACAAGGAACGTATTCTAAAATAGACCACATTTTAGGCCACAAAGCAAACTTGTCTAAATTCAGAAACATTGAAGTTATGCATTCTCTCTGACCACAAGGGAATAAAATTAGAAATCCACACCAAAAGCCACCAAAGAAAGTCCGGTATCACATGGAGGCTGAACACCACACTGCTGAATCATGAGTGGGTCATGGAAGAGATTAGAAAGGAAAATCAAATGTTCATGCTATTCAACAAAAATGAACACACAAATTACTACCTCCTCTGCGAAACAGCAAAGGCAGTACTCAGAGGCAAGTTTATAGCTGTGAGCTCCTACATCAACAAATTGGAGAGAACTGAAACTACCAATTTAATGACACATCTAAACCTCCTTGAAAAAGAGCAGCAAGATAAACCCCAATCCAGTAGACGGAAAGAAATAATCAAAATTAAATCAGAATTAATGAACTAGAATCCAAAATAACTATAGAAAGAATCAACAAAACAAAGAGTTGGTTCTTCGAAAAACTTAACAAAATTGACAGACCCTTAGCAAATCTTATCAGAAAAAGAAGAGAACACACCCAAATTAATAAACTCAGAGATGAGAATGGAAACATCACCACGGAAACAACCAAGATTCAGAACATTATAAGGGAATACTTCTCAAAACTTTATGCTAATAAGTTTGACAACTGGACAGAAATGGACCTCTTCCTAGCAAACATTGACATGCCAAAACTAAACCAAGATGAGTTAAACTAGCTTAACAGGTCCATATCAAGCATTGAAATAGAAACAGCAATAACATACCTCCTAGCTCAGAAAAGTCCAGGACCAGATGGTTTTAAAGCCGAATTTTACAAGGCCTTCAAAGCAGAGCTCACACCAATTCTCCTCCAACTCTTCAATGAAATTGAAAGAGAAAGCTCACTACAAAGCACATTCTATGAAGCCATCATAACCCTCATCCCAAAACAAGGCAGGGACTCATCAAAGAAAGAGAACTATAAACCAATTTCTTTGATGAACATTGATGTAAAACTTCTCAACAAAATTTTGGCCAACCGACTTCAACAATTCATCCAAAAAATTTTACACCACGATCAAACATGATTCATTTCAGGGATGCAAAGCTGGTTCAAAATATGCAAATCAATTAATATTATTCATCACATCAACAGGAGCAAGAATAAGAACCACATGGTTATCTCAATAGACGCAGAAAAAGCATTTGACAAGATCCAACATCCCTTTATGATGAAGGTTTTGGAAAAATTAGGAATCCATGGAATATTCCTCAATAAAATAAAGGCTGTATATGACAAACCTACAGTCAGCATTATACTTAATGGTGAAAAACTAAAGCCAGTTCCTCTTAACTCAGGAACAAGACAAGGATGCCCACTCTCGCCACTTCTCTTCAATCTAGTATTAGAATGCCTAGCTACAGCAATAAGACAAGATTCAGACATAAAGGGGATCCAAATAGGGAAAGAAGAAATAAAAATCTCCCTCTTTGCAGATGACACGATCTTGTATTTAAAGAATCCCATAGACTCCACTCCCAAATTACTCAAGCTGATTCAAAACTTTGGCAAAGTAGCAGGTTATATAATTAACCCCCAAAAATCAATGGCTTTTCTGTATGCCAACAATGAGAAAGTGTGGCTGAAATTAGGAAAGCAATTCCATTTGTAATAGCCCCACAAAAAAATAAAATACTTAGGGATTAACTTAACCAAAGAAGTGAAGGACCTCTATGATGAAAAATTTGAAATTTTGAAAAAGGAAATCAACACAGAACTTAAAAAATGGCAAAACCTCCCATGCTCCTGGATTGGAAAGATTAACATCGTGAAAATGGCAATACTTCCCAAGGCTATCTACAAATTCAACGCCATACCTATCAAAATTCCACCCTCATTCTGCAAGGAAATAGAAGAGGCAATCCAAAAATTCATATGGAACAATAAAAGACACCGAATAGCAAAAACGCTCCTCAACGGAAAGAACACTGCTGGAGGAATATCAATACCAAATTTCAAACTCTACTATAAATCCATAGTAATCAAAACAGCTTGGTATTGGCATAAGAACAGACCTCAGGACAAATGGAATAAAATTGAAAACCCAGAAATGAACCTACAGACCTATAGCCATCTAATCTTCGATAAGGGAGCTAAAACAATACAATGGAAGAAAGATAGCCTCTTCAGTAAATGGTGCTGGCAAAATTGGTTAACTACATGTAGAAAACTAAAGCTAGATCCTTATATATCACCCTGCACCAGAATCAACTCCAAAATGATCAAAGACCTTGAACTCAAAGCAGACACTCTGAAAACATTACAGGATGGAACAGGAGAAACCCTGGGTCTCCTTGGCTCAGGCCGAAATTTTCTGAATAGAGACCCGGAAACACAACAAATCAAAGAAAGGTTGGACAAATGGGATTGCATAAGGTTGCAGAGCTTCTGCAGGGCAAGGGACATAGCTGGAAAGATCAATAGAAAGCCCACGGACTGGGAGAAGATCTTTACTAGCCATACAACGGACAAGGGTCTCATATCTAAAATATACTTGGAACTCAAAAAATTAAACCACCCAACAACAAATCCTCAAAGAAACAACTGCCCAATAAATAAGTGGGCGAAAGACTTAAAGAGAAGCTTCTCTGAAGAAGAAAGAAGGATGGCCAATAGACACATGAAGAAATGTTCAACATCCCTAGCCATAAAAGAAATGCAAATCAAAACAACATTGAGATATCACCTCACTCCAGTTAGAACAGCAAAAATCAAGAACTCTAACAACAACAGATGCTGGAGGGGATGTGGACAGAAAGGAACCTTACTTCACTGTTGGTGGGAATGTAAACTTGTTCAACCACTTTGGAAAGCAGTATGGAGGTTCCTCAAAAGACTTCACATAGAACTCCCCTATGAGCCAGCAATCCCACTTTTGGGCATTTACCCTAATGTTTACAAAAAAGACCACACTAAAGCTACCAGCACAACTATGTTTATTGCAGCATTATTTACCATAGCTAAGATATGGAACCATCCCAGATGCCCCTCAGTAGATGAATGGTTCAAGAAAATGTAGTATATATACACAATGGAATTCTATGCCTCCATCAGAAAGAATGACATTTCCCCATTTGTTAGGAAATGGAAAGGCTTGGAAAAAATTATATTAAGTGAAGTAAGCCAGGCCCAAAGAAACATAGGTCCCATGGTTTCCCTTATTTGCAATATCTAGTATAGGTATGGGTCAAGCAGAAAAGGTCAGATAATGTGATGTTAGGAAAACGAACCCTTAAATATGTATTTTAATGTTTTCGTTTCTTTCATGCATGTGTTTCTAACGCATTTATAAGATTATTTCTTTGTTGCTTTGTATGTCCCTCCCCCACAGTGTAACCCCCGCTTTCACTATATTTGATGTCAGTATAACATGTGGAGGAGATGGGGACAAACAAGTCGTTTAAGGATTCAGGTGGACCTGTTGCAACAATGATAAGTACAAAATGTCATGTCAAAACCAGCTTTACAATGTCGGTGTGGGTGGGGAGGGGGGGTATGATTGGGTGGGAGGAGGGGGGAGGCTAGGAAAAGAGGTGAAGTGTAAACAAAGGAGGAGGCTTCAATGCTTGGTAAGAAATGTATGCATTATCCTGCCCATGTAATTGTAACCCCTCTGTACAGTATGTTCTCAAATAAAATAAAATTAAATTAAAAAAAAAAAACTGTTATCCCAAAATCTCAGCATTCTGAAGAGCTAGGTTTACAGTTGAGAGCTACGAGCACGCAGAGAAGCATTTCTTTTTTAGTGAAAGAATTAATAATACAGATTCTTCATGAAGATTCACCCTCAGTACTAAGTAAATCACCAAGAACAGTTCTCATGAATACACACACACACACACACACACACACACACACACACACACACAAATACATAAGCATCTCATGGGTCTGTATCTCTTTCCCCAAAAGAACAGCATATTCTAACTGGCAAACTGTGGTGTCACTGGCCTGTAATCCCAGATATTGGGAGGTAGCTATATAGGAGGATGGGATACTGAAGGTGGCTTGAGTGATGTTAGCACAAGACCCTATATGAAAAGTAAACTGAAAAAGAAAAATAAGGGTTGGGGTTATGCAGGCTCAACTGGTACCATATCTGCCTAGTAATTGTAAGGCCCTCAGTTTAATCCTCAATATGAAAAAGATAAAAAGAATAGCATCTCATCCATTTGGTCATGGTTTAACAAAATCCTTTAAGCTGTACACTTCATAAGGAATAAAAGGTCTATTTCAATCACAATAGTAGTGGCTGGAAAGTCTAAATAGCATGGTAGCACATGGGACAAGGCTCCTTAGGTGCATCATATCACAGAGGATATCAACATCATGGCCATGTGCTAGAATGACAGAGAGTAAGGGGCATAATTTGCCTGTTAATAGTGTTAATGTTAGTCACTTGAGAGTTGATTAGATGGCATTAATCCATTTATGACTGAAACCTCTCTTAAAGTTTCCATCTTCTGACACTGCTACATTGAGAAGTTAAGCTTCAGTGTGAGCTTTGATGGTGACAGACCATCACCACGCTTCTGACAGAGGCAGGTGAGACCATTGAAAGCTGAGGACATTCATACAATCAGGCACCTGGGACAACTGCTTCGATCTCATTGATTCTGATATTTGCTGTATTTGGGGCCATCTCAAAACCAGGATCCATCGAGTCCATGTCTATGCCATGTGCCAGATGACTGTGATATAAACTGCTAGACAATAGGGAGAACAAGGATGGACATGGTCACAAAAACGGAAGTTTGGCATTCTTCATGACAATTAACATTAATAGATTTATGTATGTAAGTCATTAGAAAGCTCTATGTCATTACACAATACTTACATAGATCCATGTAATAACTACTATATGACCCAGAATGATACCTTATTGAGCAGCTGGTTTACACAAAATAGACACATTCCTATGAACAAAAAGAATGGAAAAAAAACAAGTTCTGACATACAAAATTAATTGTCATTCTTAGAGTCAAAGCAGACACCCTAAAAACTTTACTGGAAGGAATAGGAGAAATGCTAGGTCTCCTTGGCACAAGCCAAAATTTTCTTAATAGAGACCCAGAAACACAACAAATCAAAGAAAAGTTGCACAAATAGGATTGCATGAAACTGCAGAGCTTCTGCATGGCATAGGACATAGCTAACAAAATCAATTAGAAAGCCCACCGATTAGGAGAAGATCTTCACTAGCCATACAACAGACAACGGCCTCATATCTAAAATATGATTGGATCACAAAAAATTAAATCCCGAACAACAAATCCTCAAAGAAACAACTGCCTGATGAAATAAGTGGGCTAAAGATTTAAAGAGACACTTCTCTGAAGAGGAAATAACAATGGCCAATAGACACATGAAGAAAAGCTCAACTTCTCTATCAAAAATAATGAAATGCGAATCAAAACAACATTGAGATTCACATTACCACTGTTAGAATGGCTATCAATAAGAAATCTAATAACAACAGATCCTGGAGGGGATGTGGCCAAAGGGAACCCTATTGCATTGTTTGTGGGAGTGTAAACTTGTTCAACCATTTTCAAAAGCAGTATGGAGATTCCTCAAAAGATTCCACATAGAGCTCCCCTATGATCCAGCAATCCCACTTTCGGACATTGACACAAATGATCACAAACAAGGCCATACTAGAACTATCAGCACAAGTATGTTTATTGCAGCATTATTTACCACAGCTAAGGTATGAACCCAACCCAGATGCCCCTCAGTAGATGAATGGATCCCAGGTTCCAGTTACCTACATGATCACCTAGGCCCATGCAATAGGCAAACAGAAAGTAATTGAAAACACATCTCAATTCCTCATTTCTCATATTTTAGGGCCCCAATTCCTTGAGATGCAAAAATTAGCAGTAAGCAATTGTAAGACGCAAGGCAACTTAAAACGAAAGATGAAATCACAAAATCTGAGAGAAAGTACTCTAATTCAAACTTTCAATTTACAGATGACCAGCCCATAGGAGTGAACAAGATCACAAAGTGTCATAAGATTATTTTTAAGACTCCCATTAGTGACTAATGAAATATTTAGGTCCAGAATAAGTGGGCCAAAAAATAGTTCCTGGAAGGAATCCTTAATTGGTCTACCAAGAACCAGAAAACTTGACTTAGAGGTCAAATGTAATTCAGAAAAACAATTATTGAGAAGATCCTTAGGGCTTCAAAACACTGGTATTTCAGTACAACTTGGGTCTGTGGTATAAAAATGTTTTTACTCTCAAACCAATGATAATCTCCGTTTAATCTCCTGAAAGTGTATTCCTTTCAAATAAAATTTTTAAAATCACATTCAGCAAAATAACATTTGACAAGTAGATGATACTTACATTACAAGCTTTTCAAATGTAGGGAGCAAATTACAATAGAGTTGATTTATTTAACCAAAAAGGTTCAATGATTCATTAAAGTGTAGAAATAGTACCACCTACCATTTGTGTTGTTCAGTAGGTGCCTTCCAGAAATGTGTTAAACAGATAAGCCTCCCATATTTCAAACCCAAAAGTTAGCTAATAAAGTAAATTTCATCACTTAATAAGGTACATTTTAAAAAGTCACAAATAATTGCCTTATCATATGTTGTTTTATGTTTTCCCTATCTGTCTAACATAGTAAGAAATATGAATTTAAGTCTTGAATTTGGGTACTCTTCAGAGATGTGACAAACATAAAATCTGTCTTCTATTTCTATCATATTCCTCTATAGTCGTAAATTTAGTTTTCTTCTTTTTCCAAAACTTATAGGTAGTAGAAAGTATTATCCCATGTAAAAAAAAATAATCACAAACCATTGTACAAACCATTTATAAAAGCTGGTAGTTAGGAATACTTTCTAAGCCATTTTTAAACTTTCTTGTTGACTGAAGATTAATCTTCCAAATGGATGATAATAAAATCATGTCTAGGTGCTTCACGTCTCCAGTCTTGCAAATAGTTACTGCAAATGAATGAATTATGGAAATTTAAGCTGACATCAGTTCAAGTATATGCAACATTGACATTCCATGGAATGTATATAAAGCTTGTAAACTGTTAACAGACAGTTTAACAGAATGACTATTAGGAAGTTGAAAGCAGAGAGAAATAATAGTAAAGACATGAAATGAATGAAAAATGGAACAAGGGGCTAGTACACCTAAAATACTCAATGTACACGTATGATAAAGGAAGTGATAAATCAGATATAAATCTTGGAGAGGGGGGTTGGTTGAGAATGATAGGAGTGACTGATCTAGGAGCATTGGACAATTAGTTGGATATATTTAATTGCAACACACTTGCACAACCTTTTAAATTCAGTTAAAAATAAAACAAAAAACAAAAACACACAAAAATCACAAACAAGCAGCAATCTCTAGAGAGTATGAATATGACCTCTCAAAATTTTAAGCAGTTAATGAAGAGCAGTTTTGGGAAAAGCAAACTAAGCTGTTCAAAGTGGGCAGTTAGGAGTAGGGGAGAATTTTGAACAGACTTAAGTAGATTGTCTCAGATTATAAATCATCTACATCTGCTGCAAATATTATCTTTCTTCTGCGAGTTCTCTTTGTCTGAACTGGATACTCCAGTCCTGAGACACACTTGATAGATTGTGAAGATAGAATGGAAGAAACAACCTCAAGGACCCATTACGCCACTGGACAGAAAACAATCCTCGATGGTTACTGTCATTTCTCTACACTACTCTTTCTTCATACTTTTAAGTAAATTCATTTTGAATTATATTGTTCCTTCTTTGTTTTGGCAAAGTAATTGGTCAAAGTAATTCCCTAAATATTATTGGCCATTTTTCCATCATGCTGTTTACATGTCCAAACGAGTCCAGTAAACTTCCCTCTTGCATTTGGTTGCCATGAAACAACATCTATGTTAATGAGGAGAAATCTAATGTAAACCTTTTCTCCAGAAAACCAGTCCAAGAAGCTGTGATCACAAATATTTGGCTTCATTTTTTTCCTTTTTCTTTTACCTTGAAAGTCTTCTTGTGTCTAAAGCCCAGAAAAATAAGAACTCCATCACTCTTTGGTTCAATCAATTCAAAGATATATTTTGCTAACAAGATGCTTAGAGGAAACCGAAAAATTCTGCACTTTTATGTTCTCTCTTATGACTCTCGTTAGATACCATATCAGGAACAGTGAAGTGATTCTTTGCAAAATTATTTCAATAGATTATTTTTCTCTTGATCTTGCATTTGCTCTATAATATGTATGGAGGAGAATAGTATTAAATCACTCATACCTGGGAAGACAGTGTCTGGTAAAATGGACAATGCTTACATGTTCTACTTCTATGTCCTCCTCTTAGCTCTTGCCTGATTTCCAATTATTCACAGCTTCTTGGCTTCAAGTCTAGTGAAGCTGAAGGACTATAAGTCCTCCCCCACTGCTACATGTTCATGATTTCCCTTTTAAAAGTCTTTTAAGTTGCCTCTTTTGGATGTGGAATTTATTTTCATGTCTTCATTCAATCTGTTCTGCATTGTAGTGAGCCAAATCTGCTTTGTAAAATCACTTTAGGTCGCAAAAATATTGACAAAATGTATATCAAAAAGTTTTGGCCTCCCTCCACTGCTGAAGGGAATACACTTAGCTAGGGCTTCTAAGAACACTGTTTTCTCACATTTTCAATTTGTTCAATTCTTTTCCGAACCCAAAACTTTTTTGTCTTATGTAAGAAGAGAAGTCTTCACTACCTCACTATTATATTTTGTGTGCCACTTACAAATGTGAAATTATTGGTTTGAAATATCCAATAGATTTTTTCTGTGTTTCACAGCTTCACGTGTAAAGATATTGAAGGAAGTGTTACAAAAAGAAAAGTGTAAACCCAATACCTTCCTTCATTGTTAGGGCACTTTCTCCCTAAATATTTTGACCCAAATTATTTTTTTCAGAGTATTACAGTTTGGTAATTAAAGGTTAATTCACAAATTTTGACATCTTATTTTTTATAAACTTTGAATTTATATTCCCTACAACCTTGTTTCACACAGTGAGAGGATATTTCCCAGGTAAGGACAATTATCAAGGGAACCTACAGAATTTACAGCAAGGTTTCTGAGGTTTGTTTAATGTGAAAAAAGCCATCTTCATCCACATTGCTCCCTCTCTACTAAGTCTCTTTGGATTTCTTTGCATGAAAACCTATTCTCCCAGGGAATTTCTTAATAGGCTAAGTTGTTAAAAATGTTTGAACAATTAAAATTTAACTGTCATAACTTTAAAATTCTATTGAAATTCCTTTATCAGAATCACGAATTCACCAATCCTAATTATACCTTTACCATAAAAAATTAACACGTTTTTTTTCATGTTATAGTGTACATGCAACTATTATTTGCCAATGGCTTTGTTATGTGTACATATGACCATTTAAGCTGATGCTGACCAAAATGAACTTCACGATTTGGAAACAGATTTTTTTCATTTGTGGTTGTTGTTTTTGATGTAATATGTGATTTCTGTTTTCTTTGGGTTTTTCCCCTATGGTTTATCCCTGCTGTATTTGATTTTGTATTGCATATAAATTTACCTTAATTAGGTACGGAAGAGGAAAAACAAAATGGTGAGCAAAGGACAAAGGGAAAACCAATGCAATAGCAATATGCACAAGACAATATGTTTGAAATGTACATTACAACTTGTGAGGGGTGAAGGGATAAAAGAAAACTGTGAGAAAATTGAGGTAGGAGTAACAAGTTTGAAAAGTTAGGAGTTCACTACCTTACAACTACTGTAACCCCACTGTACATCACTTTGGTAATAAAATTTTAAAAATAAGCTGCATAATATATAAATTCACTGTACTGATATGGTAAATATTATTCTTCATGTATTAACTTTTAAAAATCAATACTATTTGGCATCTAATTTGAATTAATTACCCCTTCTTTATCAGTGGACCATCAACTTGACTGTTATCCAACTAGACAATATTTTCACAATGAACTTGCCAATATTTTGAAAAAAGAATAAATTTAGTATATTCTCATACTAAAACCGAAAACAGTTTATTTCTAAGGAAACCCATAACTTTTAAAAGTAAATAAATTGTTAAGAGGACAGAATATATGCGTTCTTCAAAATTTGTATCAGTAATAACTACTCATTTTTAAATTCTCAAAATTCCAAACCTGAGAGGTTCAAACAGTACCTGTTTGCATGTTATGAAATTCTGGAATAGATGCAGTTTCCAATGGGGTCTTACAGATTGAGAAGTCAACAGAAAAATAGAAACATTCTGGTAGAGGATAAAACTATGAAGCATTCGTAATAATTAATTTTTCATGAGTAAGCAATTGATTATCAGTGTAAACCATTATTTCTATGACTGTCAATTCCAAGATTTATGCCATAAAGTACAACAGTTTCGAACTTGTAGGGTGTATCTTAAAATTCCTTAATTCACATCATGAATAGCTTATCTCTATAGTGAAAATACTACACCTCTGCTAATGTGATGCCCTCCTTATTCTGGAAAGAACACCACAATAAACTGAGCTGCATCATTTTTCCCACAGTGGTACTCTTGAGATCAGAACACTTGCAAATATTATTTATATTTATACTTTATAACTATATTATATATATTCAGGATGCTAAGAATGTAAAATTATGGTTCAAAGCGCACCCAGGCAGGAAGATTTTTAGACTCTTCTCTCCAATAACCTTCTCAGAAAAAGCCAGACACAAGTGGCAGTGAGATTGAAGTGGTAGGGCATGAGCCTTGAGCTCAGCGACAATATCCAGGATGAGAGTTCAAACCCTAGGACAAACCAATAAAACAGAAACAAAAATAAAATTGAACCCCAAACCTAGCATTTTTATCATTGTGTACAGACGCACAGAATTAAGGAAATTGTTGCCTATTACATATATGTAGAAGAAAGAAGATGTCACGCAATTATTCTATTCATACCATGTTATACCAAAGATTCAAAAAACGCTTCATGTTCCACTTAGGAGTACTGCTTTCTCTATATCACTCCCATAAATCTACATACTGCACTTGGCTTCAATGTTTTAATGTTGTCTTATTTGTAGAGATTTTTATATTGTATTGAACACTTATACTTAAACACGAAACTTCTATTTTTCCTATTATTGCTATTGGTTCTCTTATTTTTACCTCATGTGCACTTGGGAAATTAATGCACAGCACATACACTCACAAGAAAATCATCTGAGATCTTTCTTCCCGTTTAAAATTCACCTTAATTTATAGAGAACTTAAGAAGTTTGAACTCAATCTACTCATGGATAATGTATTTATAAGCAATTTAAATTTCATATTTTCTCTTTACTAAGTTGTCTCTGAAACATGTGTGACCTAATGTCCAAAGCTGTCCTTGTGCTATTTCAATGAAGCCAAAAAGCATTCATTTTATCTGGAGCAGCGCCATATATTCTTACTGGAAGTAAATGGAAGTAACTTTTACTGGATGTGAAAATTGATCCCAGGAGAGGAATTGAACATAGAGGAATGAGAAAATTCAAGTTAACTTTTGCTTTCCTCTTTATTGTAAGAGAAAAGAATCCAAGGCTTGAAGGAACCTCTGTCATTGACTTTTTTGAGTGTCTTCTTTACTCATATAAAACTTTAGTTGAGAGTATTACAAAAGGAAACAATGGCTATTTCAAGGCCAGCATATAACAAAAGGAAATAACTTTTTTTAAAAGAGTTCTACTACAAAGAAAAAAACCACGGAGGTTAAAAACGTCTTACGGATGAATGTTTCACTCCTGAGGTGATTCTTTTTTGGCAGGATTCACTTATCAATTCCTTTAGTCTGATCCTGAATTTTCTATAGCAATAAGGATTCCAAAAAAGCAGGATCCAATGAGTATGATCGGCAAAAACAACCTCTTCTCAGACCAGTACTCCTTTAAAGAGGGACCCAAAGAAATACCTACGATTTCCTTTGTTTGGTTGTTTGTATAGTTTGTGCTGGTTCTGGGGCTTGAACTCAGAAGCTGGAACTTGTCCCTGTACAGTTGTCTTTCCTGCCCACCTGCCCCCAAAACTAGTACTCTACTGCTTGAGCCAAAAATCAACTTCTGATTTTTTGGTGTTTAATTACAGATAAGATTTGGACAGACTCTCCTAAATGGGTTGGCATTGAGATGAGATAGTAAGAAAGCTAAGTGACATCAATTGTATAGACTTCTCTTTTGAACCAAGAAATATTAGTTGAAGTTTATTATAAAACCAATATTTGACAATTTTTAAAAGAGAATATGTCCAGCAAAGAAGCCATAACTTAAATAACTTAGCAAAAGTAGGTGCACTGAATCATTTAGGAATTATTTTCTCTGCTTGGGAAGATTAATCTTGAATTCATCATTCCTTTTGGGGAAGCAAAGTTGTATTTGCACTTTTTTGTTGGTTGTGAGGCCGGAACTCTGATCCTGGTCATTGTCTCTCAGCTCTTCAGGTCAAGCTAAGTGCTCTACGACTTTAGATACAGCACCACTTCTGATTTCCAGTGGTTAATTGAAGATAAGAGTCTCATGGACTTTCCTGACCAGGCTGGCTTTGAACCACAATCCTCTGGTCTCAACCTATTGAGTAGCTAGGATTACAGGCATGGGCCACCAGCAGCCCGCTCATATTTGCATTTATTCCAGTTAATGACACTAAGTGGACAAAGAATGGAAATCTGAATCAAATGATGTGACATTGTAGCTTTTCAGAAAAATTGAGATAGCAATAAATATGTCCTCCTTTTCCATTTTGTTACATTAATGGCTCATGAGCTATGGAACCCTTACATTAGCATTCTCTTCCATATGTGTAGGTGTATTTAGTATCAGGAAATGTTCATAGAGATATAGAGAAAGACAGATTTTTAGAAAACAAAGGAGATCAGGTATGAAAGAACAGCATAGAAAGAGATACATTTATAAACCAGAGATTAAGAACTAGCTTAAGAGATTTAGAATGCTAAAGGCAATGAGCAATAACCTTGGTTGATAACTAATTCTTCAATAACCAAAAGTGGTTCCCTAGAATGCTTTCTGCTATATCTTAGTTACTATCATTTATTCCTTCCACCTGGAGTTATTCCTTCTCTTCTGTCAAAACTGTTAATTAGCCGCTGCTTTTTGGTGCTATGACTGGCCTACAAAGTTTCCAAATCTCAGTTTACCCTTCTCATTGTGATTAGCAGTGACAACTGAAAAGCCTGGAATTTTTGAATTTACAGAATTAATCTTCACCTGATATCTAAGCCCGTTCCTGGCATTAACTGTCATGACCTAATGAAAAAAACATTTTTTTTCAAAACAGTATCGTAATATAAGTAAAGTACATGAATTAGGGACTATTGTCAGGTATCAGTATGGAAGGAGGAATTATATATTTCAAGTATGGGTTCTTTATTTTGCATTTAATAACTAAATGTTTATTGTGCTTCTGTTGTTGTTGTTGTTTTGCCAGTCCTGGGGCTTAAACTCAGGGCTAGGGAATTATTCCTCAGCTTTTTTGTTGTTGTTGTTCAAGGCTAACACTCTACCACTTGAGGCACAGCACCACTTCCAGTGTTTCTTTTTCTGTTTTTGTGGTACTGAGGAATTAAACCCAGGGTTTTGTGCATGCTAGGCAATCACCGTACCATAAAACCACATTCACAGAGCCCAAAATGACTTCCTTAAAATGGCATTACATTTTCATTCCATAACTATATATCATAGTTTTGGCCAGAAATTTTTGTTAGAAAAGGACTTTGAACATAATACTAAGTCCAATAAGGCTATATGTACAATGAATAACTGTCATGGTCTAGCCATGGACAAAGGGCCTTACCACATGGAGCTGGTACAACAGACTGAACGAGACAGCTCCTGACCCACAGCCCACCTCCAGAATTAGAGGGTCTCCTTGATTCCAGCCACAAGGGGATGCTGGCCTCCTCCTCCAGCACCCATTCTATCAGTTCCTTAGAGAGAGAGAGAAAGAAAGAAAGAAAGAAGGTCAGAATTACACTTAAGGCAGGTGCCGGTGGCTCAGGCCTCTAATCCTAACTACACAGGAAGCTGAGATGTGAGGATCATGATTCATAGCCTGCCCAGGCAGGAACATCTGTGAGACTCTTATCTCCAAAAGAACCACCAAAAAACCAGAAGTGGTGCTGTGACTCAAGTGGTAGAGTGCTAGCCTTGAGCTGTAAAGCTTGGGAACAACAACCAGGCCCAGAGTTTAAGCCCCATGACTGACAAGAAGTGGACCTTCCCATCACATGAAGTGGACTGAATAGCACTCATTGTCCTAGGGAGCATGGCAGAGAAGTCAGACCAAGCTTCTTGTCAGCTGGGAGTCATGATTTGGTCACCTGGTTTCTCTGTGCCTAAGTTTCTCCAGTTGCAAAACTGAACAAAGTGAAGGATTCTCTTCCTCATAGGGGTAGGGTAATAATGAAAGAGAGCCATGTTTTGTTTCATAATCCCATACCAGTTGCCCCATTAATAACACACACACCATCTAAGCCCTTTCCAGGTATCTTCCTGTCATATGCTCACAGAATTGCTGAGAACAGGATCTGACAGCCCCGCCCTCTGTACCTGGCCCAGCTCTAGAGATCCCTGTGTATTAATCCCTTGTTTCCTCAAAACTGTCCCATGATGATATTGAGGTCCAGTAGTTGAGGCCCGACCCCGAGCTTCACCTGTGGTCAAGAATCAGCTGCCATGGACTGAGTTTGGGATATTCCATCTAAACCATTGACTGAGCATGGTGCTACATGTCTATCATCCCAACTACAGAGGACCGGGCCTGGTGGCACATGCCAATCACAGATAGGAGTACCACGATCCAGCCCAGCCTGAGCATATATGAAGTCTTAGTCTCGGAAATGCCCGACAGAAAAGCTTGGCTCGCAAGGTCAAATACATGAGTGGCAAGCCTAAGGCCTGATGTCAAACCCTAATATACCAAAAAGAACCAGAGGCCCAGTGCCAGAGGCTCATGCCTATAATCCTAGATCTGAAAATCACAGCTCAAGATTTAAAATTGGGTTTGCCTGCCTATCAGACGTCATGATGAGAAGACCCAAAGTCTGACCTATGCTGTTGCACTCCATATTAGCAGGGCTCACATCCTTACTAAGTTCTCTGTCTCCTGGGAAACCAATCCCTAAGCACCGCACTCCCAGGTCCTCCCAAGCTTCCACTGTTACCAACCAGGTCCAAGGGAGTACACAGCTCCAGGGCACACAGATCCCTTGTTCTTCTAATTTAACATTGCTGAGTCCCCTTCAAGCGTCTTACCCTTTCAGGCCCCCAGACCTCAGCTGTGAAGCCCATGCACCCCTCAAAGATAGCAGGTAGAAGTTACCAAAGCATCCAGCTTCCATGTTACAACCCACTTCTACACACAAACACACTCATTCAGACTGGTGAGAGAAGGATCGTCCATGCAGTACCTGCAATTTGCCAACTGATCAGTCACTTGAGCACAGTCAGTCTGTACAAGGAGAAAGATCATCTCTCTCTCTGTGTCTCTCTGTCTCTCTCTATGTCTCTCTGTCTCTCTGTCTCTGTCTCTGTCTGTCTCTCTGTATGTCTCTCTCTCTCTCACTCTCTCTCTCTCTCTCTCTCTCTCTCTCACACACACACACACACACACACACACCAACTGAGAACAGTGCCTCTCTTGAGTTTGTTGGAGACCAGATGGACCGGGAGGACCAGCATAAGCTGGCAGAACTGGGAAATGTGATCACCTGGGAGAACTGTTGACAGCTGGGAGGGGTTGAAAGTCCACGTGTATGTGTTTGTGTGTGTGTGTGGAGGGGTGTTCCCCCCAGATATTATCCTTCTGTTTTGACCCCTGCACCCTCACCTCCCTACTGGGCTTTTCTGGAACCCTCTTCACATGAAAGTGTGACTAAGCACAGAAGACAAGGGCTCACACAACAAGGGGTTGTTTATCTTCTGTATCCAACACCCCCCACCCCCAGAGAAAAGGAAAAGACCCCAAAAGGCAGATGTGGACATGGTGGTCCCTATCTCTGACTAAAGCCACCAAGTTCCGACCAGGGAAAGGAAGGGTGCAGACACACCGCTATGAGTCTCCCACTGTTCCAGGCCAGAGGCTCTGTGGCTCCCATTCCTCACCCAACCCTGTATTTCCCCATTTCCTAGGACACTGGCTGCTAGGGATAGTTTGGGGTCCTCAGGTCTACACCCACACCCACCCCTGGGGCACATTTTTGGCAGGACCTGGGCCAGACTGTGGGACATGGGAGAGGCACAGTTTTGGGGAAAGGGGGGAGGATATGGGGTCACGGGGTGTGGGCATGTGTGGCAGCCACTCACATATGGCACTGGGAGAAGCTGCTGGCAGCTGCTCTGGGTGGGGCGAGCAGTGATGGCAGAGGCATGACGGACACTCAGGCCCAGAGCAGAGGACACGGGGGCAAGGACCATGTCAGGGATGCCAGCCAGCAGCACACCAATGCACCATTGCCTGAGGACTCCAAGAACACTGCGGATCTGAGCCAGCAGCACCACCTTTGAAATGCTGTGCTGTGGGGAATGAGGGAGGGGGCCAGGGTGCGGGCTGGCATGTGTCGAGTTGAGCAAAGCCTCTCCTTTAGGCCTCAAGTCTCTTACTCACTATTTAGCCAACTCTACCTTCCTCAACTGCTGGTAGTGATGTCATTCAACAGAGGGAAAACCAGTGCTACAGGGAATCATGGAATGTGGGCGTAGCTGCCATTCTTGTATCCCATTGGGCAGAAAGAACCAAGAAATAAAGGGGGTGTGGCCAGAATCCTGTGATGCAGGCAGAATTAGCAGAGTCAAGGTGACAGCAACCCCTTTCCCAGGGAACTCTGTCCAACCAGTTGGGGACAAGAGGGTGACTTTCTTTACCCAGATGGCTGCACAGATTGTTGTGTATGTCTGTTTGTTGCCATTCCTGGACCTTGAACTTGGGATCTGGGCACAATCCATGAGCTGCTTTTGCTCAAGGCTAGCCCACTACCACTGGAGACACAAAGCTCTACTTCTGGCATTGCTGGCACTCAAGTTGGAAAGGGGTCTCAAGGACTTTCCTGACTAGGGCGACTTTGACCATGATCCTCGTATCACAGTCTTGTAAGTATCAAGGAGAGCTGGTGAGAGCCACTGGTGCCTGTCTACTCATTGGTCTTGCTGATTTTCTTGGATAGACCGGAGAGTTCCCTATCCTTGGGTTTCAGTGGTAGGAGTTGGAGCCCACAGTTTGAATCCTGGTCCTGCCACCTCCAAATGGCAGGAGATGCTAAGAAACTCATTCTTATTCATATGATTATCAATGAAATGTGATGTATGTCATGATTGAATGGGCAGTTCTTGAATGATTCTAGGATAAAATTATTCACAATTATATTATAGGACACTGGTTGATACTTTATGAAGCATTTAAACAATCCCATTCATTAAACGGAGGCATAATGAAATACCTAAGAATTGGGCCTCAGATAGTATAAAGGTGTTATTTTTTCTGCCAGGACTGAAATTTTATCTCATGGTCTGGGTAACACTGTTGCACTGTGAGGGAAGGGGAAGCTTGCCTCCTTGAAGTCAAAAAATTCAAGTCTGTTCCATATGCCTGAAATCGATCCCCACCACTAGAAAACTTCCTATTTGTGTACATTTTAAATATATGATTTATATTTATATACATATGTTGACTCCATATTTTGTTCAGTGTCTTAATTTATTTTATTTTTTGTTTTATTCATGTATTGACTTCAATTGATTGACTATTATGACACATAGAACAGTGATTACATTGATTACATAGGATATAGTCTGCATATTTAATCCACTTCATACCTGACACTCAGGACTTTTACAAAAAAGGAAAACATGTGTTACCATCAGCTTCTTACTCCACAATTCATTTTTTGGGAATGCTGGCATCTGAACTCACAGCCTACAATGCCCAATTAATGAATGGGTGAGTGTCAGCATGCCATTCTGGGGCAAATTTAGCTGACAGGCAGTTCCCAGGACCTAAGATTGAGCCCTAGGGGTTGACAAAATAAGAACAGATTGACAAGCAGATGGTAGTACACTAATAAATATATTTCTTTATAGAGTGCCAGAGATGTCTATACATTATTCAATTATATAGACTACATTCCTACCAATTTTTGGGTATTTATTATGCCTCCATGTAATTAATGTTATTGTTTTCATCCTTAACAAACTAAGTAAATCCATCAGTGTCCTGAAATTATTGCATTCCTGTAAGTAATAATATTCTTTTAATACTTTATAAATATTAAATAAAATCAGTCTCCTGAAATCATGCTGTCTTATTTTATAGGAGCATCATCCACTATCAACTCATTCAACAGTGGCATTGATAACATTTGAATGTTATTCCTATGGATGGGAAGGAGTCTCTTATTATCTCCTGCCATTGATTGGTGTCAGGATGGGGATTCGAAATCAGAGCCTACGTTGCCACGTGGACCTTTGACTTCCCGAATAGCCCAACAACCTTCAGCAATTAAAGGTGAAGTACCCTTTGCAACAGTGTCATTCAGAACCAGGACGGTAACCGTGCAAAGGAAGAAATCATAAAAAGTCCATCTTCGCATTTTTTTCTGTGCATTTTTTTTCCATACAAGGCCTGGGGGTCTAGGATCCCAGGATCAGTTGTGGGTCCAGTGGCTGCACCCCAGCATAGGGTGATCATAGGCTGAGGCAGAGTTTCCATGACTTTAATTCAAGCCATTTGTTGAGCAAAAAACAAAAAAATAAATAAAAGAAATTAGCTCCCAGGCTTGCAATTCACCCCATTTATTCGGCCAGGCTTTGGATTTGAACTCAGGGTCTGGGTAAATCTGCAGTACTATGGAAGAAGGGGAAGCTCACCATACTTGAAGATAAGAAAGTCAGGCCTGTACTCTAGGCCTGAATTCAGACCCAGGCATGGAAAACAGACTTTTTATATACATTGTAAAGCCAAGATTTGTACTTACCTATGGGTGTTCAGTCCATACGCGTTTGGTGTGGTTGTTCCATGTACTTTTTCATTTATTCATTTATTTACTGTTGATTTTACTATGATGATACCCATCCCGTTTATTACATTGAGAGCATCCTATAACATGGCATCCAGATTTGTAGACATGTTCTCCATCATGCCTGACACCCAGGACTCTCAGAGAAAAAGAAAAAATGTTTCACACTCTGCTTACTGCATGATCCAATTGTTGGTAGTGCTGGGATCTGAACTCAGGGCTTAGCAGGAACAATTGGTGAATACTTCAAGGTGAACACACCAGTCTGTGAGCAACTACGGAGTTAGGCCATTCCCAGGATTTGCTATTGATCCCTAGGGTGGGCCACGATACTCATAAATTCATTATTTAAACATAGGATCTATATTTACATACGTGTGGACAGCATCTTGCATTTGGTGTACTTCTCCTTATTTTCTGCCTTATTCATGGAAGTATTGTGTATTTTACTGAGTATGTTGACAAGCGCTTACATGTATGACAGCCTATTGCCATGGCTACAGGATTTTCTGTTCATTCTCCATCCTAGCTGAGACCCAGGACTTTCACAGGAAAAGAAAACAGGTGAATCTATGGGCTTCTCACATCAGGATTAATCTTTTGGCAGTGTTGGGATTTGAACTCAGGGGCTAGCAGGCCCAAATGGGGAAAGGGTCAAGGTGAGGCCACCAGCCTGTGAGCAATGGAGGAGATACACCATTCTCAGTACCTGACATTGAGTCCCAGGGAGGGCCAGATAGTCAAAAATTCATATTTTAAACATAGGATCTATATTTACATACATATGTGGACAGCATCTTGCATTCAGCGCACTTTTCCTTATTTTTTTGTCCAATTCATGGAGCTTTTGTGTATTTTACTGAGTATGGTGACAGGTATAAGTGTGCTGACATGGATGACAAACTGTTCTCATGGTTATAGGGTTGCCTATGCATTCTCCATCCTAGTTGAGACCTGGGATTTTCACAGGAGAGGAAATCATGTGCAACACCTGGCTTCTGACAGGACAATGAATCTTTGCTCAGTGCTAGGATTTAAACTGAGGTCTGGGTAGCTCTGTTTCACTTTGGATGTAGGAGAAGCTCACCATCCTTGAAGACTAGAATGTTAGGCCTGGTTCAGGGCCTGATTTGAAGCCCCAGAACTGGACAAAATAACAGGCCCACCTTGTTTAAACATAGGATCCCTCTTTACCTACAGGTGTGGTATGGATCTTGCATTCAGTGTAGTTATTCTTTTTATTTTGTGTTTTATTCATGGATGTATTCTGTATTTTATTAAGAATTGTGATAGATTTAACTGTGCTAACATGGATGATAAACTATTCCCGTGGCTATAGAGTTGCCTATATAGAATTCTCCATCCTCGTTGAGACCCAAGACTTTCACAGGACAGGAAAACAGGTGGAATGATTGGCTTCTCCCATCAAGGTGAATCTTTTGGCAGTGATGAGATTTGAAGTCAAGGCCTATCAGGCCAAATTGCTGAATGGATCATGGTGAACCCACCAGCCTGTGAGCCACTAAGGAGCTAGGCCATCCCAAGGACCTGAGATGGAGCCCTGGTGGGGGCCAATATAGTCATAAATTCATCATTTAAACAGAGGATCTATATTTCAATACATGGGTGGGCAGCATCTTGCATTCGGTGTAGTCATTCTCTTTATTTTGTGTCTCATTCATTGATGTATTGTGTATTTTCCTGAGTACAGGATGATAGATATAACTGTGATGACCTAGGTGACAACCTATTCCCATGAGTATAGAGTTGCTTATGCATTCTCCATCCTAGCTGATACCCAGGACTTGCACAGCACAGGAAATCAGGTCTAACGACTGGCTTCTCACATCAGGGTGAATTTTTGGCAGTGCTGTGATTCGAACTTTGGGCCTAGGAGGACCAACTGCCCAATGGGTCCATATGAGCACACCAGTTTGTGAGCCACTAAGGAGCTGGGTCTTTGCCAAGAACAGAGATTGAGCCCCAGGGAGGCCACAATAATCCTGAATGCATCATTTAAACATGGGATGTATATTCACATCCATGTGTGGACTGCATTGTGCATTTAGAGTAGTTATTCTGTTTTGTATGCTATTCATGGATGTGTTGTGTATTTTCTTGAGTATATGATGACAAGTATAACGGAACTGACATGGATAACAACCTATTTCCCTGGCCACAACGTAGCCCATGCATTCTCCATCCTAGCTGAGACCCAGGACTTGCACAGGAAAGGAAAACAGGTACAACAATTGGCTTCTGACATCAGGATGAATTTTTGGCACTGCTGGGATCTGAACTTTGTGCCTAGCAGGCCCAATTGACGAATGGGTCCATGTGAGCACACCAGCCTATGAGCCACTAAGGAGCAAAGCCATTCCCAGGACCTGAGATTGAGCCCCCAGGTGTGTGTGTGGGGGGACATCGGGAGGGCACACAACAGTCATCCATTCATAAGTGGATGGTAGTATGAAAATAAGTACATATTTGTATGGAGTAGGAGAGACAGTGACCTGTGTTGGAATCCAATCTACAATGTGTCTACTGATTCTTGGATATTTCCAGATGCCTCCATTTCATGACTGTCATTATTGTCACGCTTAATCAACACTTCTTCACAAATAAGCGATGCCTCATGAGTCTTGCCTAACATTTCCTACTGACATCATGCACAAACTACTCATTCAAGGATGAGATCCATTGTATTCCATGATTTTCCTGGTCCAGAAACTAGTATATCAGGATTTCCTGCCATTGCCTTCTCATAGGACGTCTGAATTCAAGCCTCAAGTGTGGAAAACATACTCCTTACATACATTTTAAAGATAGAATTTATACTTCTATTCAGATGCTCAATACATATCATGTGTGGTGTGGTCAGATTTATACTTCCATACAGATGTTCAGTCCATATTGTGTTTGGTGTGGTTATTCATTCTATTTCTTGTTTTATTCATTTATTTACCATTCATTTTATTGACTCTGATGACACGTATGCCATTTATTACATTGTTTACATTCTATCACATAGCATCTAGATTTGTAGATGTGTTCTCCATCATGCCTGACACCCAGGACTCTCCCAAAAAAGGAAAATATGTGACACACTCAGATTTTCAATCAAAAATTAAATTTTTGGCAATACTGGGATCTGAACTCAGGGCCTAGCAGGCCCAATTCATGAATGTGTGAGTATGAGCACGGAAGCCTCTAGCCAATGACGCTGTCAGGTAGTTCCCAGGCACTGAGATCGAGCCTCAAGTTTGGCCAAAAGAGCAATACATAGATAGGCAGACAGTGGGATACAAATAAATATATAGGGTTGAGAACGTGGCTCAGAGGTAGAGCGCTTGCCTTGTATGCATGAGGCCCTGGGTTCGATTCCCCAGCACCACATAAGAAAAAGAAAAAAGTGCCGGAAGTGGCGCTGTGGCTCAAGTGGTAGATTGCTAGCCTTCAGCTGAAGAGAAGAGGGACAGAGCCCAAGCCCAGAGTTCAGGCCCCACGACTGGACCCCCACCCCCTAAAAATAAATAAATATTTATTAGTAAAGAGTGTCAGAACCGTCTATCTATGATTGAATGACATTTACTACATCTCTACCAACTCTTAGGTATTTATTATATTGCCATTGAAATAATATTATTCTTTTCATGTTTAATAAACTATTAAGATCAATTAGCATCGTAGGATTATTGCCTCTATTTTAGACTAGACAAATGCAGGAACTACTCTTTCAATCGGTATTCTTTTGCATACGAACAAGTCTTTTGTGATCTCCTGCCATTGGTAGGTGTAAGAATCAGGATTAGAACCCAGGGCCGATGTTGTCATTTTGGATTATGGCTTTCCTGATTGCCTGCCAGCCATCAGCAATGTTAGGTCAGATCCACTTTGCAACTGTGTCATTCAGAACCAGGATGGTGACTGTGCAAAGAAAAAATTGTAAAAAACCCCAGCTCACCACTTTTTATGCTGTTCTGCTTTTCTTTTTTTTTTTTTTTTACTTCCTGCAAGCCCACTGGGCCTAGAGTCCCAGGATCAGCTATGGATCCGGAGGCTGCACCGCAGCATAGGAAGATCAAAGTTGAGGCAGAGTTGCCAAGACCTGAGTTCAAGCCACGTGTTTGGCAAAATTAACTAGCTAACTAACTAACTAACTTACTAACTAAATTAAAAAAAATAAAGCTCCCTGGTTTGAAATTTCTGCCAGTTTTCTTTCTGAGCCTGAGATTTCAATTTAGCGTCTGGTAAATCCGTAGCAATGTGAGGGAAGGTGCAGAGTTGCCAGTCCTTGAGTTCACACCCCATGCCAAGCCAAAAATAAATAAGTCACTGAGCTCGGCATTGAAAGGTAGTTGTGGAGATGGGAGGGAAGGGATAGTGGGAAAATAAAGAGGCAACAATGCTCACTACGAAATGTTCTCATTACTTAGCTCATGTAACTGTAACCCCTCTGTACAACATTTTTACAATTAAAAAAATGTACAAAAACTACCGAAGTGCTCAAGAAGCACTTTGGGGATAATGGAAGGGTATCTGAACACTGTACAAAATTCTACACTGCTTTTTTTAATGTTCAGTATGGAACTGAATAAACATAACTGCTTCCATTACAAACATTAAGTCACTGTCTTGGAACTGGGGCCAATATTTCTGCTACTGATGGATTTTGAGATCACCGTCCAGGTAACTCTTTTACACCATTTGTGAAGGGGAAGCTCACTGTCCTTGAGGAAAAAAAAATTCAAGCTAGAGTTGCCAGGGCCTGAATTAAGGCCCTGCAATGGAAATGGTATTTATATACATGTGTAATATTTGATATATATGTACATATGTATGTTTGTTTCATATTATGATTATTATTATTGATTTTGTATTTATTTTTATTTTATACATTTTATTTTTTATGGTATCTAGTATTATTATAAACATAATCTTTATTCTGTTTTGTACATCTATTATAAAATTATACACAATAATTTACGACATTGACTCATTTTTCATTAATACTTTATTAAGTGTTGAATCATGATACATAATTAAATTGAACCATTTGTCACATTCAACATGTGTTTAGAGTCTGCCACCAGTATGAGATTTGTCTTATCTTTGGACAACTTCCTATAGGGATTTTTTCAGATGATTTATACTCAGAAGCCTTTTCTTGAGGATAGGCAAATTGAGGGATAAAACTGTAAGCTTGGGGCTGGGAATGTGGCTTAGTGGTAGAGAGCTTGCTCAGCATACATGAATGCCAGGGTTTGGATCCTCAGTGCCACATAGTTAGAAAAAGCCAGAAGCTGTGGAATGGCTCAAGTGGTAGAGTGCTAAGCTTGAGATAAAGGAGCTCAAAGACAGTACCCAGGTCCAAGTTCAAGCCCCAGGTCTGGCAAAAACATTAGGCCAGACGCCAATGGCTCATACATGGAATCGTTCCATCTCAGGAGGCTGAGATATGAAGACCACAGTTTGAAGACAGCCTCGGGATGGAAAGCCTGTTAGACTCTTACCTACAATGAACCCCAAAAGACCCCATGTGGCCCTGTGTGTCTAGTGGCAGAGTGTTCACCTTGAGCTGAAGGGCTCAGGGACAGTGCCCAGGCTTCGATTTGAGAGACACAACTGGAAAAATAGTGAGGGATAATCAAAGTCCTTTTCCTATTTGCTAATTATGAGAATATTTTCTGGAAAATGAACGCTGATGTACAACAGAATTGGAGTCTGAGCTCAAGGTTCAAGTATAGTATATCCATATTCCCAGCATCTCAGACTCTAGCATTATAACCTTGGTTCCTACAGGGTTCTGAACTGTCTATTGTTGAAGGGCTTAATATACTCCCCATCTCTATTTGATAAGCAGTTGACTTGTATTGTCAGTGTAACTACAGTTCTGAACCTAGCAGAGAACTAATAGCTCATGTCCATCACCCTAGCTCAGTAGACTGAGGTCTCAGGATCTCAGGGTGAAGCCAGCCAGGGCAGGAAAGTCTATGACACTCTGACTTCTGCTTCTGAAAGGTGTGTTTCCTCTGTTTCCCTTGGTGATAAGAAGTTACTTGCACTCTCAATGTTCTTAGATTTCTTGAGCTATAGAAGTAGGAAAGAAATATCATTGACCCATCCTGGGTTCAAATGAAGTTCTCAGGATGCAATACGTAGCTCTGTTAGCAGAAGAAGTCCAGTGTAACACTGTATTTGAAGGACAGAAACGAGTTGCAAAGGCCAGGCTAGGTGCAGAGCCCTCGACCTGCAGGATTAGGAGGCAGAATGTACACACTCAACAACAGGGAACTGAGCTGCAAAAACACTTATTCACTCCAGGCACAGGCAGCAACGGGGGACAACCTGTAACATTTGTTACAGTTACACCAGGGTCATGCTTTTCTCAGGTTCTTCAAACAAGGACTAATTAACCTTCATCCCTCAGGTGAAGGGAGACTCAGTCTATCATTAGTTAGCAAGAGAGAGCCAGATTAGTGGAGGAGAGGGAAGGAACAGAGTAGGAAAACCCTGTTCTCTGGTCTTAGGGAGTGGGTTTTTGACTCTCCATCTATCAGATTTGAAGGCCCTTCTTCATCTCTGCAAATCCATTCTCCTTCCTTCCTTCTCCACATCATTAATGCAAATCCCCAGTCCAAGGAGAAGCAGGGTCGTTCTTCTTCTGTCTCCAAGCACCTGATTCTGCCCTCGTGACTCTGGGGCTCTTGGCTACCTGAGTAGTGGACCAGAGACCATCTCCCTGCTCTGTGGTTGTGTGAAGGTGATGCTGGTTTCCTGGCACACTACAGAAGACCTCATGATTGGGAAGTGTTCCCTTCTTTTCCTGCCGCCCAAAACCAGATTCATCTATTAACTTTTCTTTTTCTATCATCTTTCTCTCTTTCTTTCTTTCTTTGTCTCTTTCTTTGTCTCTTTCTTTCTTTCTCTCTTCTTTCTTTCTTTCTCTCTTTCTTTCTTTCTCTCTTTCTTTCTTTCTCTCTTTCTTTCTCTCTTTCTTTCTTTCTTTCTTTCTTTCTTTCTTTCTTTCTTTCATCCTTTCTTTCTTTTCTCTCTCTCTCTCTTTCTTTCTTTCTTTCTTTTTCTTTCTACCTACCTACCTACCTACCAACCTACCTACATACCTATCTAGCTATCCCTTTTCCAGTCCTTGGGTTGAACTCAAGGCCTAGGCACTGTGTACAGCACACTGGTACTTGAGCCACAGCACCAATTCTGGTTTTTTCTGTGTATGTGCTGCTGAGGAATCGAACCCAGGGCTTCTTGCATGCTAGGTAAACACTCTCTCACTAATCCACATTCCCAGCCCCCTCATCTTTTTCTTAATGGTAGTTTTACGTAAGTATGCTACCATTTTAAGTTCGCAAGTTTAATTTTCTGAATACCATTTACTTCTATGAAACCTGATCTTCTCTTCCTCTGCCTGATTTTTGACTGTTCCTGTATTGGTCTCATAATAAAATGTAAATAAAGGCTGCTGAGAGCTTAAGTGTGCATCATATAAGGACACAGGCCTGGAAACCTGGAAGAGAAAAGCGATGGGCCTGAAATGAAGAGAATGATGCAGTGTGCACAATTACAATATCTGAAAAGTAAACCAGTGAATAAAAGCAGAATCATTGCATAGGTATGTTTGCACTCGGGGAGGTAATATATATACACACATAAGTAGGTAGGGTACTGATACATAAACTTGGCCTTCTCTTTTTGAATGTTTTGTGACAATCCTAGGACTTAAACTCAGGGCCTTATGTGTTCCTGAGCTGTTTTGCTCAAGGCTGAGGCTCTATCACCACACAGCTCCACTTCCAGCCATCTGGCCATTAATTGGACATAAGCAATTCCCAGGCTTTCCTGCCTGGTCTGCCTTGTATCTCTGGCTCGGTTTTCATTCTCAAAGCTGGAGCTCTACCCTCTGGGCCTCTGCTACACTTCTGTTTCTGTGGTGGTTTATTGGAGACAAGAGTCTCACAGACTTTCCTGCTCAGCTGGCTTTGAATGGCAATCTCTCACGAGGCTTCAAGTGGCTTTACTCAGGGATTCGCCAGAGAGCCACTCCACACAAACCTTTAGTCTAAATCTTGAGAGGTACTACAGAAAAATGGAAACATGAAAATGCTACTAGTGTGTTTTAGATACTTAATGTTGGAGACACAAAACACTCATAATTATTAGTTCATTTTATAGGCAAAAGGAGCAATGCAGACAGTATGAGGATCGCTCCAGCTTTCAGTCCTCACATCCTGAGACAGTAAATTCACTGCAGCTCAATGCTCACTGACAGAACTGGCATGTCCTGTGGATATTTGCTCCCAAATCCTCTGACACTCATTTCTCACTTTTGGCCTCAAATTTGAGACTAGATGGTAAGATGAGGAGAGAAAATCCTTCTCAGTGAAATCAGCTATAAAGAACATTGGAGTAGTTTACTTATAAATTCAAACCATTGGAATGACCATGTTAAGAAGTCAAATTGTCACGGTGAAAAAATGAAGAAGTAAATTTGTATTTTTTTTAATTTTTGTCTGCCATGGGGCTTGAACACTGGGACTGGTCATTGTCCTTTTGCTCTTCAGCTCAAGGTGAGTGTGCTACCAATTAAGCCACGGTGTCACATCCCCATTTGTTAGGAAATGAAAAGACTTGGAAAAATTTATATTAAGTGAAATAAGCTAGGCCCAAAGAAATATAGGTCCCATGGTTCCCCTTATTTGTCATAACTAATATATGTCTGAGACAAACAGAAACTGTCAGATAACTTGATGTTAGTTGAAATGAATCCCACAATAAGGATTCAAATGTTTTTTCTTACTTGCGATTGTTACCAACATATTTATAAGAAGATTTCTTTGTTGCTTTGTATGTATCTCCACCATGGTATAAGCCCGGCTTTCACTGTATTTGATGTTGATATAATTTGTGGAGGCGAAGGGAAAAAAAAAACACACTGCTTAAATAGGGTTAGAGGTGAACCAATTACACAATTAGATGTAGAAGACATTATGTCGAAAAACGAATTTTACAACTTTGGTGGTGTGGAGGGTTTGGGGAGTGGGGATACGGGTAATAGAGGGGTGTGGGATGGGGAGGTGGAGAGGTGAAGGGATGGTATGGGGAAACAAAGGAGCAGGCAACAATACTTGATAAGAAATGTCCTCATTATCTTGCCCATGTAATTGTAACTCCTCTGTATGGTATTTTCACAATAATAAAAAATTAAAAATTAATAAAATGAAGAAGAAAAGAAAGAATGTGCCAGTGGCTGCTGACTGTAATCCCCGCTCCTCAGGAGGCTGAGATGTAGAGAATCTGAATTTGAATCCAAACAGCTTAGGAAAGTCCATGACACTATTATTTCTAAGAGATCACAGAAAAACCCAGAAATGAGGCTGTGACTTAAGCTTAATGCAGTACCCTTGAGCAAAAGGAGCTCAGGGACAACACCTAGGCTCATAGTTCAACCCCGGGACCTGCCCCCTCAAAAAGAGCCTGTACTTCTATGTCTTTGTGTATGTATGGATGTATTCCTATTGGTGAAGCTCCTGAGTAGCTATGATGAATGGCACCAAGCTAGGAAATTTGTTTTCAATACAATGAGTTCATAACACAGAGACTTCTTTCCAGACAGTGCGTGTTCCGGGGCTTCCTTCACTGTTTCTTGTGGGTTTGTCCGTATCCCAGGATTGCTGGAAGAAGCCGCTCTCATTGTCTGGACAGGCAGACAATAAGCCTCAGTCCTGTACCGCTGGGTAACAAACATATCCATCTGGGTCAGATAGTGAGGAAGAGTGTGGGCGGGCTCTGAAGGTCAGGAGAAAAAGGCCTTTTTGTACTCCAAGCTATGTCTATCCCCAGTGCTCTCTCTTAAAACGAAGCCTTCATTTGTGCTACCTCCCATGCCAGGCCAAGTTCTGTGCACTTATCCTCCCTTTGTGAGACTATATTCCGGTGTTCAGATACATGCTCAATAAAATTCAGGAGTTCTTCTGGCAGACAATTAGGGCACTGAACCTAATGAAATGTTTCATTGCTGGCGATGATGGGCCTATGATGCCTCTCCTAGGTTTAAAGAAGCTTGGGAAATCCAAGCACATGTCTGATATCACAAAGCTTCCTGTCAGCTAAGGCTGGTGAAGCTCATCAGGTTTTGAAACCTTTGGCCTCTCCTAGTTGTGCCCTGGGTGGCTGGGTTTTGGGGTTAAACACAGGGCCTGGGTGCTGACCATGAGCTCTGAGCAGAAGTGTAGTCCTTTACCATTTTGTGTCACAGCTTCACTTCTGCTTCTCTCTCTCTCTCTCTCTCTCTCTCTCTCTCTCTCTCTCTCTCTCTCTCTGTGTATGTATGTGCATACACTAGTCCTGGAGCTTGAACTGAGGACCTGAGTACTGTACTTAGTTTCTCTCATGCAAGGATTGCCCTCTCTTAAATGAATCAGGGCTACTTCAGGTCTTTTCCTAGTGATGTGGCCCTGAGAAATCAAGCCCAAGGTTTCATATATGCAAGGCACTCTACCCACAAGGCACATTCCTAGCCCTCTACTTACGTTTTTGTTAGTTTATTTCTGTCTTTTTTTGTTTTTCTCAGTTGTAGGAGTTGAAGTCTGGGCCTGGGTGCTGTCCCTGAGCAATTCAGCTCAAATCTTGTGCTCTACCACTTGAGCCATAGGGTCACTTCAGGTTTTCTAGTGGTTCATTGGAGCTAAGTGTCTCAAGGACTTTCCTGCCCAAACTAGCTTTGAACCATGATCCTCAGATCTCATCCTCGCGTGTAGCTAGGATGACCGGCATGACCCACAAACACCCACCTTCCACTTCAGGTGTCTTAGTGGTGAGTGGGAGATAATAGTCTCATGGTATATTTTATGTCTGTGATAATTTGGAGCCCAGATCCTCAGATCTCAACTTCCTGAGACGGCAGGATGACAGACCTCGACTATAGGACCCTAAGCTGTGGCACTGTGCTCCAACGGGGTCGTTGGTTCCACGTGGTGGATTGCTAGCCATGAGCCCAAGAAGTAACAGTCAGTGCTTAGGCCCTGATTTCAAGGTTCATGACTGAGAAAAAAAACAAAACAAACAATTGTCTACAGTAGACAACTCATTAGTTTTCAGTAATACATAATTTTGTCCCTGCCATGGGGACATATCTGAGCCTCAATATTCTTGTCTGCATAATCATCTTAGTTGTGGAGCTCTTACAAGGACAGGAAGAAAGAATTCACCCTTTGAAGGAGGACAAAACACATAACATTCTTTACAGGACTCAGCACACAGCATCCTGTGAAAGACTCAGCACCCAGCACCCAATGAAGGACTCAGCACACTACACACTGTGAAGGACTCAGCACGTAACATCTTGTGCAAGAGTCAACACACAGCACCCCATGAAGGACCCAGCACCCCAGGAAGGACTCATCACATAGCTGTATCCCACAAGCTGTCATTAGTATTAGGGTGCTTTCATCAGTATTGCCATTCTTTCATAAACACATCACAATCTGCACAAAGTTCACATCTAATGATTCAGAGGAGTGGGTTTTTTGTGGGGGGGGGGGGTCAGCCACAGAGATTGTACTGCCCTAAGAGATTTTGTTTAAGGCTGGAGCTCTACCACTTTGAGCCACAGATCAGAGTTTCACAGACATCCTGCCAGGGCTGGGTTTTAAACCCACCAATGTCAGATCTCAGCCCCCGAGTATCTTTTTTTTTTTTTTTTTTTTTTTTTTTTTTTTTTTTTTAATTTTATTTTATTTTATTTGAGAACATACTGTACAGAGGGGTTACAATTACATGGGCAGGATAATGCATACATTTCTTACCAAGCATTGCATCCTCCTCCTTTGTTTACCCTTCACCTCCCTTCCCAGCCTCCCCCCTCCCTCCCACCCAATCATACCCCCCCTCCCCCCCCCACCGACATTGTAAAGCTGGTTTTGACATGACATTTTGTACTTCTCATTGTTGCAACAGGTCCACCTGAATCCTTAAACGACTTGTTTGTCCCCGTCTCCTCCACATGTTATACTGACATCAAATATAGTGAAAGCAGGGGTTACACTGTGGGGGAGGGACACACAAAGCAACAAAGAAATAATCTTATAAATGCATTAGAAACACATGCATGAAAGAAACAAAAACATTAAAATACATATTTGAGGTTTTGTTTTCCTAACATCACATTATCTGACTTTTTCTGCTTGACTCATACCTATACTAGATATTGCAAATAAGGGAAACCATGGGACCTATGTTTCTTGGAACTCAAAAAATTAAACCACCCAACAACAAATCCTCAAAGAAACAACTGCCCAATAAGTAAGTGGGCAAAAGACTTAAAGAGAAGCTTCTCTGAAGAAGAAAGAAGGATGGCCAATAGACACATGAAGAAATGTTCAACATCCCTAGCCATAAAAGAAATGCAAATCAAAACAACATTGAGATATCACCTCACTCCAGTTAGAACAGCAAAAATCAAGAACTCTAACAACAACAGATGCTGGAGGGGATGTGGACAGAAAGGAACCTTACTTCATTGTTGGTGGGAATGTAAACTTGTTCAACCACTTTGGAAAGCAGTATGGAGGTTCCTCAAAAGACTCCACATAGAGCTCCCCAACGACCCAGCAATCCCACTTTTGGGCATTTACCCAAATGATCACAAACAAGGCCACACTAAAGCTACCAGCACAACTATGTTTATTGCAGCATTATTTACCATAGCTAAGACATGGAACCAACCCAGATGCCCCTCAGTAGATGAATGGATCAAGAAGATGTGGTATATATACACAATGGAATTCTATGCCTCCATCAGAAAGAATGACATTGCCCCATTTGTTAGGAAATGGAAAGGCCCCCGAGTATCTTGGATGACAGGGGTGAGCGAACCAGCAGACATCTGATTACGTGGCTGGGTTCCAGTGGTATACCTGTGGCTAAATCAGGTTAGATGGCAGCTGTCAGCACCAGACTCCTGGTTTGCTCTGTGATGAGGTACTTGAAGTCCTATCCTTATAGAGTTGCAGTCACCACATTCAATCTTTTTGTGGTGCCAGTCCTGGGTTTGAGTAAGTGTTTAGACACAGCCCTTAACCTTTTATGCTCTAGCTAGTGCTAGACTGCTTGAGCGACAGCACAGCTTCTGGAATTTTATGTGCATGTGGTAGTGAGGAATCGAATCCAGGACTTTGTATGTACTAGCCTTCACTATACCACTGAGACCCAGGAGTGACAAGTATATAAACAGATAAATGTGTAGATTGGCATATATATACATAAACATGTATATATGTATATGTATAAAACAAGAGAAAGATGTCTGTATATTATGAAATTACATATCCTATATTACTACCAATTATTTACAATTAAATTATTCCTTCCATTTTTAAGTATCATGATTGAATACATAATAAGTATTAATTGAAAATTAGTCAATGTAGTATAATTGTTGTGTATAATTTTATAGTAAACTCATTAACTACTAATTTAATTGTTACTTTTTTAACATTCCATTTGTATGGATGTATATTGTAATGCGTTTCTTAGTATCTCCCACCAATCATTAGTGGCAGTCCCGGAATTTGACCTCCAGGCCTAAGTTGAGGTTTGGGGTATGGCTTCCCTAATAGAAAGACAAATGTCAGCATGCAAGGTCATATACACTTTCTGGGCCTTGTCATTTAGACCCAAGATGGTCGCAATGCAAAGGAAAAAAAATGTAAAACCACCTTCTTGAACTTCTCCATTTTATCCTTCTCACTATTTTTTTTTTTGCCAAGCCCAAGATTTGAAATTGGGTCCTAGGATCCCAGGGTGAGCTGTGTCAGAGATGCGAAGATCTGAGTTCAAGCCCCATTGTTGGCCAACAAAAAGGCCCTGGCTTGGAATTTGCTCCATTTTTCTGGCACGACTGGGATTTGAACTCAGGGTCTGAATAATACTGTGGCAATGTGGGTAAAGGGGAAAGGCTCACCATCCTTGAAGACAAGAAATTCAGACCAGTTCCCAGGGCCTGAATTGAAGCTCTAGCACTGGAAAAAATAATCTTCATATATGATATCTATTTACATACATGGTTTGAGTGAGTATGACGTTTAGTACCCTTATTTGTTTAGTATTATTACAATATAACATTTCATTTATTACATCCTAACACATAGGATATATTGGCAAACAGATACCTAGTTAGGTACGTAGGTAGGTAGGTAGGTAGATAGAAAGTTAGATAGATAAATAGATAGACAGACAGAGATAGATAGATAGATAGATAGATAGATAGATAGATAGATAGATAGATAGATAGATGATAGATAGATGATAGATAGGTAGATGATAGATAATAGATAGATAGATAGATAGATAGATAGATAGATAGATAGATAGATAGATAGATAGATAGATAGATAGATAGATAGATAGATAGATAGATGATAGATAGATGATAGATAGATAGATGATAGATAGATAGATAGATAGATAGGTAGGTAGATAGGTAGGTAGATAGGTAGGTAGATAGGTAGGTAGATAGGTGGATAGATAGATAGATAGATAGATAGATCGATAGATAGATAGATAGATAGATAGATAGATAGATAGATAGATAGATAGATAGATAGATAGATGATAGATAGATAGATAGATAGATAGATAGATAGATAGATAGATAGATAGGTGGATAGATAGATAGGTGGATAGATAGATAGGTGGATAGATAGAAAAATAGATAGATAGATAGATAGATAGATAGATAGATAGATAGATAGATAGATAGATAGATAGATAGATAGATAGATAGATAGATAGATAGATGATAGATAGATGATTGAGGAATCTGGTCTTGAATGTCAGAAGTAAAGATGGAAACAATTCCCAGTAATAAGAACTTCTGCAGTGTGCTAGGCCACCAGCATCACCTTCACACAACCACAGAGCAGGAAGACTGTCCCTTTTCCACTTCTCAGGTAGCCACAGAGACAAGACGGCAGAACTAGATTCTAACTCAGGTGCTTGGAGAGAGAAGAGATACAGCCTTACCTCTAGTTGGTCTGAGGATTTGCAATAATTATATGGAGAATGCAGGAAGAAGAATAGACTGGCAGAACTAAAAGAAGGGCCTGTATATCTGACAGATGAGTCAAAAAACCACGCCCTAAGACCAGAGAGTAGGGTTATTCTACTATGTTCCTCCCCACTCCCCCACATAACTGGCTCTCTATTGGCAAGCTAACGATAGACTGAGGCTCCCTTCACCTGAGGAAGGAAGGTTAGTCATTGTTTGAAGAGGCTGAGCAAAGCCTGACACTGGTGTAATTCTAAAAAAATGTTTCAGGTTTCCCCCCATTGCTGCCTGTGCCTGGAATGAATGAACTGGTTTTGCAGCTCACTTCCCTGTTGAGTGTGTACATTCTGCTCTTAATCTGATAGGCCTGGTCTCTGTACCTAGCCTGGCTTTTGAAACTGTTTTCTGTCCTTCAAATACAGTGTTACACTGGAGTTCTTCCTGCTAACAGGGATAGGGCTTGTATCCGGAGAGCTTCATCTGAACCCAGGATGGGTCAATAATGTTTCTTTCTTGCTTCTATAGCTCAAGAACTCTAAGAACATTTAGAGTGCAAGTACTTCTCAACACCAAGGGAAACATAGGAAGCTTTTGAACATCTTGAACAATTTTCAGAAGTGGAAGTCAGAGTGTCACAGACTTTCCTGACCTGGCTGGCTTCACCCTGTGAATCCTGAGACCTCAGTTTCCTGAGCTAGGGGGATGGGCCTGAGCTACTGGTTCTCTGCTAGGTTTAGAACTGTAATGAAATTGACAATACAAGTCAACTGATAATCACAAAGAGCTTGGGGAGCATATTAAGCTTTTCAAAATTGGACCTTTCAGTACCCTGTAGGACACAAGGTTACAATGCTAGAGTCTGAGAGGCTGAGCATATGGATGTGCTGCACTCAAACCGGGAGCTCTTACTCCAATTCTGGTGTACATCAGTGTTCATTTTCCAAAGAATGTTCTCATAATTAACAAGTAGGAAAAGTACTTTGATTAACCCTCAATTTTTTCCAATTGTGTTTCAAACTCAAGATTGGGCACTGTCCATGAGCCCTTCAGCTCAAAGCGAATACTCCACCACTTGAGCCACAGCACCACATGGGGTCTTTTGGTGGTACACTGAAGAGAAGAGTCTAACAGGCTTTGCCTGCCTAGGCTGCTTTGAACTGTGTTCTTCAGCTCTCAGCCTCCTGAGATACTAGGGTTCCAGGTGTGAGCCACTGGCATCTGGCCTATTGTTTTTGACGGTCCTGGGGCTTGACCTTAGGGCCTGTGTACTGTCTCTGAGCTTCTTTTTCTCAAGGTTAGCGCTCTACCACTTGAGCCACTCCACAGCTTCTGGCTTTTTCTGAGTATGTGGCACTGAGGATTCAAACCCTGGCATTCACGCATGCTGAGTGAACTCTTTTCTACTAAGCAATATTTTGAGCCCCACCCTGACAATTTTCCTCTTCACTTCCCTATCCTCAAGAAAAGGCTTCTGACTACAAACCAGCTAAAGAAATCCCAATAGGAAGAAGTCCAAAGATAAGATAAAGCTCATACTTGGGAGAGATTCTAAACATGTGAGGACTGTGACAAATGCTCCATTTAATTATGTATTATGTTTCAACACTTAATAAAATACTAATGAAAAATTAATTAATGTCCTAAATTATTGTGTATAATTTTATAATAGAAGTGCAAAATTTAATGAATATTATGTGTATAATAATAATAAATACAATAATAAATTAATGAATCAAAGTAAAATAAAATACCAAATTAATAATAAAAATCATAATATGAAATTAACATATGTATGTAAGTATATATCTTATATTCCACATGTATAGAAATATTTTTTTTCTTTGCAGGGCCTTCATTCAGGCCCTGGGAACTCTAGCCTGAATTTCTTTTCCTCAAAGACCGTGAGTTTCACCTTCACCCATGGTGCAAAAAAGTTACCTGGACGGTGGGCTCCAATCCTAGCAATGGCAGAAATACTAGCCCCAGTTCCAAGACAGTGACTTAATTTTTTTAAATGGAAGCAGTTATGTTTATTCAGTTCCATACTGAACATTAAAAAAAAAACTGTAGAATTTTGTAGAGCTATTCAGACATCCTTCCCTTACCTCAAAGTGCTTCTCTGAGAACTACAATCTTTTTTTGTACGTTTTATTATTGTAAAAATGTTGTAGGGAGTGGTTACAGTTACAGGAGCAAGGTAATGAGTACATTTCCTATTGAGCATTTTTGACTCCTCCTTTTTTTTCCCCTTATCATCCCTTCCCTCCCATCTCCACAATTACCTCCCCTACCAATGTCAGTGACTTAGTTTTTCATTTTTGGTTGACACTCAAGTAGTGGCAACACTTCCCTCACAGTTCTACAGATTTACCAAGACCCTGAGTTCAAATCCCAGGCTGGGAATGAAAACTGGCAGTAATTGAAAAACTGGGGGCATTATTTTTTTAATTTAGTTAAATAATTAATTTTTTATTTATTCTTGTTTTTTTTGGCCAACCATGGGGCTTGAAATCAGCTCGTGGAAACTCTATCTCAGCTTGGATCTCCCTAGGCTGGGGTGCAGTCTGTGGACCCATATCCGATCCTGAGATCCTAGGCCCAGAGGGCTTTCAGGAAGAAAAAAAAAGATGGAAAGCACAAAAGAAAATGGAGAGCTGCAGAGGACTGGGTTTTTACAATTTTTTTCTTTGCACAGTGACCATCCTGGGTCTGAATGATACGGCTGCAAAGTGGACCTGACCTGCTGATGGCAGGTGGGCTATCAGTGAAGCCATAGGCCAACTTGTCAACATAAGCCCTGGGTTCAAATCCCAGTCCTGACACCAATGACAGGAGATCACAAGAGACTCTTTCCTATGCTTAGGAATACAGATTGAAAGAGTAGTTCATGCATCAGTCTAGTCTAAGATTGGATGCAATAATCCTAGAATGCTGATTGATCTTAAGTAATAGTTTATTAAGCATGAAAAGAATAATATTCCTTCAATGGCGGTATAATAAATACCTAAGAGTTGGTAGAAACATAGTAGGTGTTATTCAATCATAAATAGACGGCTCTAGCACTCTTTACCTATATCTATTTATTTGTATACCACTGTCTGCCTATTCATGTATCACTGTTTTGGCTAAAACTGGGGGTCGATCTGAGCACCTGTGGACCACCTGACAGCTTCATTGGCTAGAGGCTGCCATGCTCAAACTCATCCATTCATGAATTGGGCTTGCTAGGCCCTGAGTTCAGATCCTAGCACTGCCAAAATTTAATCTTGATGTAAGAAGCCGAGTGTGACACATGTTTTCCTTTTCTGGGAGAGTCCTGGGTGTCAGGCATGATGGAGAACATATCTACAAATCTAGATGTTATGTGATAGGATGTAAACAATGTACTAAGTGGTATAGGTGTCATCAGAGTCAATAAAATGGTAAATAAATGGCTAAAACAAGAAATACAATGAATAACCACACAAAACACAATATGGACTGAACATCTGTACCAAAGTATAAATCCTATCTTTTCTTGGTTATTTTTTTTTGGGGGGGGGTCCAGTCATGGAGCCTGAAATCTGGGCCTGGGCACTGTCCCTCAGCTCTTCAGCTCAAGGCTAGCGCTCTACCACTTGAGCCTCGGTGCCACTTCCGGCTTTTTTCCTTTTTGGTAATGTGGTGCTGAGGAATCGAACCCAGGGCCTCAGGCATACAAGGCAAGCACTCTACCACTGAGCCACCTTCCAATCCCCTATGAATCGTATCTTTAAAATGTATATAAGAAGTATCTTTTCCAGGAATGAGGCTTGAGTTCAGCCCCTCTATGAAGAGGGAATGGCGGGAGACTCTGAGATACTCGTTTCTGGACTTATGACGAGTCATGGAATGTCATCGATCTCATCCTTGAATGAGTAGTTCGTGCATGATGCAAGTAGGAAATGATGGGCAAGACTCATGGAGTATTGATTATTTCCAAAGAAGAGTTGATGAAGCATGACAATAATCATCAGCATTATGAAATGGAGACATCAGGAAAGATCCAAGAATCAGTAGTCACACAGATGGAATTCCATCACAGGTCACTATCTCTACTACTTTATACAAATATGTACTTATTTGCATACTACCTTCAGCTTATGAATAGATGAATATTATGCTCCCCACTTTCCCCCAGTGGGAGCTCAATCTCAGGTCCTGGGAACATCCTAGCTCCTTCGTGGCTCCCCGGCTGGTGTGCTCATGTGGACCCATTCGCCAATTGGGCCTGCTAGGCCCCGAGTTTAGATCCCAGCCCTGCCAAAAGATTCATCTTCATGTCAGAAGCCAATTGTTACACCTATTTTCCTTGCACCTGTGCAAGTCCTGGGTCTCAGCGATGATGGAGAATGTATAGACAACTCTCTACTCATGGGAATAGGTTGTCATCCAGTTCACCAGATTTATTTCTGTCATCCTATACTCAAGAAAATACCCAGTACATCAATGAATATGCCACAAAATAAAGAGAATGACTACACTGAACGCAAGATGCTGCCCACCTCTTTGGAAATATAGATCCTTTGTTTAATTATGAATTTATGACTATATTGGCCCCCACCAGGGCTCCATCAAAGGTCCCAGGAATGGCCTAGCTCCTTAGGGGCTCACCAGCTCGTGTGCTCACCATGACCATTCAACAATTGGACCTGTTAGGCCCTGAGTTCAAATTCCAGCACAACAAAAGGATTCATTCTGATGTGAGAAGCCTATAGTTGCATATGTTTTCCTGTCCTGTGAAAGTTCTGGGTCTCATCGAGGATGGACAATTCTATATAGGCAACTCTATAGCTATGGGAATAGGTTGTCATCCATGTTAGCACAGTGATATCTGTCACCATACTCAATAAAATACAAAATACATCCATGAATAAGACACAAAATAAAAAGAATAATTACACGGAATGCAAGATGCATACCACACCTGTAGGCGAAGAGAGAGCTTATATTTAAGAAAGGTGGGCTTGCTATTTTCTCCAGTGCTGGGGCTTCAAATCATGCTCTGGACAAGGCCTGACAGTCTAGTCTTCAAGGATGTTGAGATTCTCCTACCCCGAAAGTGCAACAGAGCTACTCATATCTGAGTTCAAAACCCAGCACTGACAAAAAATTCATCCTGATGTCAGATGACAGTTATTACACACGTTTTCCTCTCCTGTGAAAGTCCTGGCTCTCAACTAGGATGGAGAATGCATAGGCAACCCTATAACCATGGGAACAGATTGTCATCCATGTCAACACAGTTATACTTGTCACCATACTTAGTAAAACACACAATACCTCCACGAATAAGACACAAAATAAGGAGAAGTGCACTGAACTCAAATTCCTGTCCACACATGTATGTCAATATAGATCCTACTTTTAAATTATGAATTTATGACTATGGTGTACCTGGGGATCAATGGCAGATCCTGGGAATGGCCTAGCTCCTTAGTTGCTCACAAATTGGTGTGTTCACCTTGCCCGGAGTTCAGATCCCAGTACTACCAACAAATGGTTCATGGAGAAAGACGCCAAGTGTGAAACTTGTTTTCTTTTTCTCTGAGAATCCTGGATGTCAGGCATGATGGAGAACATTTCTACAAATCTAGATGCTCTGTGATAGGATGTCATCAATGTAATGAACGGAATGGGTTTCATCATAGTAAAATCAACAGTAAATGAAACAAAAATTATATGGAACAACCACACCATATATGTATGGATTGAAAATCTATAGGTAAGTATAAACCCTATCTTTACAATGTATATACATAGTACGTTTTCCAGGTCTGGAGCTTGAATTCATGACTAGTCAACAGGCCTAACTTTCTAATCCTCAAGTAAGGTGATCTTCCCCTTCATCCACATTGCTGCAGATTTACCCACATCTTGAGTTCTAATACAAAACCTAGAAGAATAAACAGCACAAATTGCAAGCCAGGGAGCTAATTTTTATTTTTTAATTTTTCTCAGCACGGGGCTTGAACTCAGGTCATGGCAACTCTGCCTGAGCACTGATCAACCTATGTGGGGGTGCAGGCATTGGACCTAAAGCTGCTTCTGGGATGCTAGACCCCCAGGCCTTGTAGGGAAAACAATGCACAGAAAAAAATGTGGCCTTTTTATGTTTTCTTCCTTTGCACGGTGACCCTCCTCGGTCTGAATGACACTGTTGCAAAGGGTACTTCACCTTGCATTGCTGTATGCTGGCAGACTATCAGGGAAGCCATAGGCCCACCTGGCAACATAGGCCAGGATTTTGAATCTCCGTGCTGAAACCAATGGCAGGAAATATTAAGAAACTGGTTTCCATCCATAGGAATAACAGTGGCATGTTATCAGTGCCACGGGTGAATGAGTTGATCATTAATGATGCTCCTATAAAATTAGACAGCATCATTTCAGGAGGATGATTTATTTTATTTATTATTTATGAAGCATTAAAGAATATTATTACTTACAGGAAAGCAATAATTTCAGGACACTGGTTGATTTCATTAATAGTTGAATGATGAAAACAATAACATTAATTTCATGGAGGTATAATAATTATCCAAGAATTGGTATGAATGTAGTCTATATAACTGAATAATGTATAGACATCTCTGGCACTCTATAAGGATGTATATTTATTAGCATACTGCCATCTGCATGTAAATCTATTTTTAATTTGTTAACCCCTGGGGCATGATCTTAGATCCTGGGAACTGCCTGTCCGCGCAATTTGCCTCAGGATTTTGTGTTGACACTCACCCACTCATTAATTTGGCCTTGTAGGCCACGAGTTCAGTTGTCAGCACTCCCAAACAATGAATCGTTGAGTAAGAACCTGATGGCAATTCAGGTTTTCCTTTTCTGTGAATATCCTGTGTGTCAGGTATGAAGTGAAATACATATGCAGACCTATAACCTATATAATCAAGGTAATAAATGTTCTGTGCACCATAATAGTCAATAAAATAAATGGTCAATAAATAAATAAAACAAAAAACTACACTGAAGGCAATATGGTGTCAACATATACATATATATATATATATATATACATATATATATATATATATGTAAATCATATATTTAAAATGTACATAAATAGGATGTTTTCTAGTGATTGATTTCAGGCCTAAGGAGCAGACTTGAATTTCTTGACTTCAAAGAGGCAAACTTCCCCTTCCTACACAGTGCAACAGAGTTACCCAGACCATGAGTTCAAATCCCAGGCCTGGCAGAAAAAATGGCACCTCTATACTATGTGAGGTCCATAATGAATATTATGCCTCCATTTTATTAATGTGATTCTTTAAATGCCTCATAAAGTATTAGCTAAAATCGATCAGTGTCCTATAATATATTTGTGCATAAATTTATCCTATAATCATTCACGAACTGCTCATTCAATCATAACATACATCACATTCCGTTGGTAATCATATGGATAGGAAGAAGTTTCTTAGGATCTCCTGCCATTTGGAGGTGGCAGGACCAGGATTCCAACTGTGGGCTCCAGGTCCCACCACTTCAACCCAAGGATAGGGAACTCATCGGTCTGTCCAAGGACATCAGCAAGACCAATAGTTAGGCAGGCATCAGTGGCTCTCAGCAGTCCTCCTTTATACTTATAAGCTCTGATAGGAGGATCATGGTCTAAGTCACCCTAGGCAGGAAAGTCCTTGAGACCCCTGTCCAACTATAGTGCCAACAAAGCCAGAAGCCCTGTGGCTCCAGTGTGGAGGGCCAGTCTTGAGCAAAAACAGCTCACAGACTGTGGCCAGATCCTGAGTTCAAAGTCCAGGACTGGCAACAAATGGACATACACCGCTATCTTTGCAGCCATCCAACTAAAGCAGGTCGCCCTCTTGTCCCCAACTGAATTGGACAGAGTTCCATGGGAAAAGAGCTGGGGGACCTGCTGTCATCATTACTCTGCCCATGCTGCTTGCATAACAGGATTCTGGCCACATCCCCATTCTTTCATGTTTCTTTCTGACCAATGGGATAAAAGAATGGTGGCCATGCCCCATATTCCATGATGCCCAGTAGCACCAGGATTCCCTCTATTAGTTTACACCACTACCAGTACTTGAGGAAAGTAGAGGTGGCTGAGTGGTGAGCAAGAGATTCGATGTGACTTTGGAGTATAGTAGTATATTGATGCACTAGCCCACCCTTATCTCCCAACCCCTCCCCACCTTCCGGAGGTGCAGGGTTTTAAACCTCAGGCAATGGCCTGCTGTCAGCCGGCCTAAGGCCCAACCTGGTCCCTGCCATTGGTTCTCTGTTCTAGGCCCATGAGTCCATAATGCTGCCACCTTGGCTGCTTGCCCCACCTGGAGCAGCAGCCAACAGCTTCTCCCAGAAATTCAGGTGAGTGGCTGCCCTAACACCACCCCAGCCCGGGTCAGACACCCCTCTGTGGCCACCATGATCCCCTGCTTGTTTTCCCTCCCTGGCTCTGAAGAGCAACCTTTCTGTCTTGGGCATTTCTGAGATAGAGACTCTATGCTCAGGCTGGGGCGGATCGTGGTCTTCCTATCTGTGAAAAGGTATGATCCACCAGGCCTGGTCCTCTGTTGGGAGGGTTGACATGTAGCGCCATGCTCAGTCATCAGTTTAGATGGATTATCCTAAACTCTAAGTCCACCACAGGTGAAGCTCTGGGTAGGGTCTCAACCATCGGACATCAGTCTCCTCACAGGACAGTTGTGAGGAACCAAGGGATTTATACAGAGGGATCTCTGGAGCATGGCTAGGCAAAGAGGGAGCAGCCTTCAGATAAGGTTCTCAGCAATTCTGTGAGCATATGATAGGAAGATACCCAGAAATGGCTCAGGTGGGGCCTGTTATTAATCGTGCAATTTGTGGGATTATGAAACAAAACATGTCTCTCTTCCATCATTACCCTATCCCCATAAGGAAGGGGATCCTTCATTCTGTGGAGTTTTCCAGCTGGGGAAACCGAGGCTCTGAGAAGATAGATGACCTATTTATGATGTCAAATTCACAGGAAGCTCAGCCTGACTTCTCTACCATGCTCCCTAGGACAATGGGTGCTATTCAGTTTACTTCTTTTGGTGGGAAGTATACTTTTTGTCAGTTGTGGGGCTTGAACTCTAGGCCTGGACATGGTTCCCCAGCTCCTCAACTCAAGGCTAGTGCTCTACCACTTGAGCACACAGTGCCACTTCCAGTTTTCTGTAGTTCTTTGGAGATAAAAGTCTCACAGATGTTTCTGCCCGGCTGGCTATGAACCATGATCCTCATATCTCAGCCTCCTGTGTATTTAGGATTAGAGTTCTGAGCCACTGGCACCCGACTTAACTATAATTCTGACTTTCTTTCTCTCTCTCACTCTCACAGGTGAGAGAGTGAATGGGTGAATGGGTGCTGGAGGAGGTGACCCAGAGTCCCCATGTTGTTGGTACCCAAAGTGTCCCTCTCATTCTGGAGGTTGGCTGTGGGTCAGGAGCTGTCTCACTCAGCCTGTTGAAATAGCTCCACGAGGTAAGCCCCTCTGTGCCCTGGCTAGACCGTGATGGTTATTCATTGTCCATCCAACCTTACTCGACTTATCGTATTTTATTGTTTTCTACATCATTTTCTAGCACCTGGCCAAAATTATGATACATAATTACGGGATGACAATGTAATGCCATCTTAACAAAGTCATTTAGGGCTCTGTGAATGTGGCTTCATGATACAGTGATTGCCTAGCATGCATGAAACCCTGGGTTCAGCTCCTCAGAAAAAAACCTGGAAGTGGTTCTGTGCCTCAAGTGGTAGAGTGCTAACCTTGAGAAAAAAAAAAAAAAAAGCTCAGGATTAATTCCCTATCCCTGAGTTTAAGCCCTTGGACTGGCAAATAAAAAAGCATTTGGCTAGTAAATGCAAAATATAAAAACCTTACTTGGAATATATAATTGCCCCTTCCATACTGACACCTGACAATAATCCCTAATTCATTTACTTTACTTATATTAGGATACTGTGTTGAAAAAAGAGTATTGTTTATTAGGTTACAGCAATTATTGCCATGAATATGCTTAGATGTCAGGTGAGGATTAATTCAGGAAATTCAAAGATTCCAGGATTGTGTGTGGTCACTGCTAATCACAAAGAGAAGGGTAGTCTAAGTGATTTAGAAATCTTTTTGGTCAGTCATGACACCAAAAAGGCAGAGGCTAATTAACAGTTGTGACAGAAGAGAAGGAATTACTCCAGACGGAAGGAAAAAATGATAGTAACTAAGGTATACTAGAAACTGCTCTAGAGAACCATTTTTAGTTATTGAAGAACTAGTTATCAATCTTCATTGCCCTTAGCATTCTACATCTCTTAGGCTAGTTCTTAATCTCTGTGTGATAAATGTATCTCCTTCTATGCTGTTCTTTCATACTTGATCTCCTTTGCTTTCTAAAAATCTCAATCTTTTTATATTTCTCTATGAACATTTCCTGATAATAAAAACACCTATACAGATGGCAGAAGATATTAATATAAGGGTCCCATAGCTCATGAATCATTAATGTAACAACATGGAAAAGGAGGACATATTTATTGCTACCTCAAATTTTCTGAAAAGCTGCAATGTCATCATTTGGTTCAAATTTCCATTCTTTGGCTACATAGTGTCATTCAGTGCACATAAATGCAAATATGAACCAGGTGCTGGTGGCTCACGCCTGTAGTCCTAGCTACTCAGGAGGTTGAGACCAGAGGATTGTGGTTCAAAGTCAGCCTCGCCAGGAAAGCCCATGAGACTCATATTTTCAATTAACCATCAGAAACCCAGAAGTGGTAATAGCTTAAGTGGTAGAGTGCTCAACTTGAGCTCAAGAGCTGAGGGACAGTGCCCAGGATCAGAGTTCAAGCCCCATGACCAAGTGCAAATATGAATTTAATTTTCCCTGAAAGGAACAACAAGATCAATAATCTTCCCTAGCAGAAAAAATAATTCCAAAATATTTCAGTACACCTGCTTTTGCTGAGTTATTTAAGTTACAGCTTTCCTTTCTGGACATAGTCTCTTCTTTTAAAAATTGCCAAATATTAGCTTTACAGTCAACTTCATCTAGTATTTCTGGTTTCAAAAGAGAAGACTATACAGTTGATGTCACTTAGCTTTCTTACTATCTTAGTTCAAAACCGACCCAGGCAGGAGAGTCTGTCAAACACTTATCTCTAATTAAACACCAAAAAAAAAAAAAAAAAAAAAAACCAGAAGTGGAGTTTTGGCTCAAGCAGTAGAGTACTAGCTTTGGGGCAGGTGGGCAGGAATGTCAACTGTTCAGGGACAGGGTCTAGCCTCATGGTCAAGCCCCAGAACCAGCACAAACTAAAAAAACAATCAAACTAAAAATCCCAAATATTTCTTTGGGACCCTCCTTAAAGGAGTGCTAGTCTGAGAAGAGCCTCCTTTTGCTGATCATACTCACTGGATTCTGCTTTTTTGGAATCATTATTGCTCTGGAGAACTTAGAACCAGACTAAAGGAATTGATAACTGTCTCCTGCAACAAGAGAATCATCTCAGCGGTGAAATATCCATCCATAATAAAACCTTCATGTCTTTGTTTCTTTGCTGTAGAACACCTTTAAAACAACATTATATTTGTGTTCTATGCTGGCCTTCAAATGGCACATTATTTCTTTTTGTAATACTCTCAAATAGAAGTTTACAGAAAAGTTTTATATGAATATAGAACACACTTGAAAAATCGGGGACAGAATTTCTTTCAAGCCTTGAATTCTTTTCTTATAGGGTAAAAAGGAAAGCACAAATTAACTTGAACTTTGTCATTCCTCTATATTCAATTCTTCTCTTGGGATCAGTTTTCACATCCAGTAACTGTTACTTCCAGTAACAATCGATGGTGTTGCCTGAGGTATAATGAGTGTTTTCTGGTGTTGCCTGAGGCATAATGAATGTTTTCTGGGTTTACTGAAATAACACAAGGACACCTTTGTACCTGAGGTAACACGTGTTTCCAAGACAACTTAGTAAAGGGAAAATATGAAATTTTTTTGCTTATAAATACATTATCCATGAGTACATTGACTTCAAACTTTGTAAGTTCTCTGTAAATTAAGGTGGATTTTAAATGGGAAGAAGGTTCTCAGATCATTCTTTTTGTGAGTTTATGTGCTGCGCATTTTTTCCCGTGTACATGAGTTAACAGTAAGGGAAACAATAGCAATAATAGGAGAAAGAGAAGTCCTGTGTTTAAGTATAATGATTCAATTCACTATAGAATGAATGCCAGAGCCTTCCAGCAACAAAAGGGAATACTGATTTATGGGGCAAGGATAAGAAAAAAAAAGACATAAGGCAAAGGTTGGGGTCAGGAGGTCTGCAGCTCAAGACTGCAGCACCTTTTACTTTTAACTTTCCCTAATATATACTGTTAGAGTTCAAGAAGTAGTATAAGGTTACTATAGTCCAGAAAAACAAGGAAAATTTCAGTAAAAGCAGAGTGCAGTAAAAACAAGACAAGTTCAACTGGTTGAAAGTAAAACAAACTCTGCAGACATAGCAAAGCAATCCCGGGCACCTGGTGTCTTTCAAGTAAGCCAGTTCCTTGTACGTGCCTTCAAGCGAGCACAAGGGTCAAGATGACCTTTGAAATTTACTGTTGGCTCCCAACAATAAAAGACGCTACAAATAAGACAACATTGATACAATAAAGCCAAGTCCAGTATGTAGATTTGTGGGAGTGATATAGAGAAAGCATTACTCCTGCATGGGACCACGAAGTATGAGGCCACTCCCTTTCTAAATCATGCTTGCAAATCAAGCAAATTTATAGAAAGTAGACTGGAAGAATAATTCTGGCTCTAATGCAAGTCAGATATAAGAGCATGGACTTAACTGGAAAAAATGTCCATCTTGAGAGAGCAGGGATTATACTAGCATTGAACTGGTGGCTAAAATTACATTTCTTTTTCTTTCCTTTACTTATATATATTTTTTTGTTGGTGGTAGTCTTGGCACTTGAAATCTGGGCCTGGGCACTGTCCCTCTGCTATGTAGCTCAAGGCTTATGCTTTACCTCTTGAGCCACAGTGTCACTTCCAGTTTTGTTATAGTTAATTGGAGAAAAGAGTCTCTGGGACTTTCCTACCTGGGCTGGCTTTGAACCCCAATCCTGAAATCTTACCGCCACCCATCTTAAGATTACATTTCTAACACTGTACACTCAGCATATGTAATATGTATGTTCATCTATCTTTATATGAATTCGTGCATTAAAAACTGGGCTACAGCTTAGACTTTACACTCACAAACATGTTTGTAGTTCAAAAGTTGATACTACTGGAGAAATAAAACCTAAGAATGTAAAGGAGTCTGGGAAGTTCAGTTTGCATCCAGCCTGGGCAGAGCAGTCTTTGAGACACTATCTATAATTAACCAGCCAAAAGCTGGACTGGAAAAATGCCTCAGGTGATTAAATACCAGTCATGAGCAAGATTGATGAATAAGAGCTAAGGCTTTTGCATACGTACATACAAACATACACATACATACAGAGGCACTATTATGTGCACACACAAATACACAAATGAAACAACTCTCAGAATATGTAGAAAAGTTAGAAAACAATAGAAAATATGTCCTGAGAAAGACTAGAATCAAGGGATAAGTTTTAATATTAGAAAGTCCTCAAGTGAACTTTCTTCAAAAAAGTTTGAGACTATTACCTAGGTAAGGATCAGAGATAGTAAGAGAGTCATGTAATCAAAATTAAAGGGATTGGATCCATGGAGGAATGAATCAGAGACCCCTGCAGGTGCATCTGAAAATGTTCATATCCTATGTCAAATGTTAGAACATCTTTGAAAATAGTTCATGAACACTCTGAGCAATCTAGTGGATAATATCACGGGAGAAGTTCAGAATTGCTAGTCTGTATCTAGATTAAATAAACCAAGAAACTATGGCTGGGCAATGTGATACAAGCCTAAAATTCCAGCATTCAGACTGAGACAAGAGATTAGAGAGTGGAATTACATAGTGATACTTTCCCTGGACCAGGTAGTATAATTTAGTCTTATTAAAACAAACCAAACAAGAAAGAAATACACAGTTGGAAGTCTGGGCTTTTTTTGTCACTATGTTTTGAGAAGTCAACTTTCTTATTGAAATGCAAATCATATATAATCCTCAGTTGTGTTTTAAATGCTCTCTTCATTACAGAACATTCCTAGATGCAAAATGGCTCATGATTCCCATCCAAAATTTGAAAAAGTAAGTAATCATCATTCTGTTGGATTCCAAAGAAATGATGGATTGCAAAAGCTAAATTATAATCTAGATTTAAAATATTTGGTTATGTAAGTAATTTCATATTCTATAGGATACTACAAAATTCTTTTTAAGTAGAGGGTTTAATTGACAAATTCACAAATGATTCTTGCATTTTATAAGCCTAGAATATTCTTTCAAGTGAGTTATAATTAGAACTTAGTTAATAGATAATACCAACAATTCATGTATAAAATGATAATGTGAATAATGTAGACAGAGTTGCCAACAAAGAGAATAATTGTGTGACATCTAATTTCTTCTACCTGTATGTAACAAAGGAATCAGTTTCCTTAATTACGTGCCTCCTTATACAATGAGAAAAAAGCTAGGTTTGGGGTTCGTTTTTTTTTTTTTATTGGTTTGTACTAGGGCTTGAACTCTGGGCCTGGACACTGTCTCTAAGCTTGTTTATGCTCAAGGCTCGTGCCCTAACACTTCAACCTCAGTGCCACTTTTGTCTGGCTTTTGCTGTGAAGTTTATTGGAGATAAGAATTTGGGGAACCTTCCTGCCTTGGTAGGCTTTGAACTGTAATCTTCCGATCTTAGCATCCAGAATATCTATGATAGTTAAAAAAGAATAAATATAAATAATATTTGCAAGTATTCAGATCTCAAGAATACGTGGGTGAAAAATGATGCAACCCAGATTATTGTGGTGTTCTTTCCAGAACAGGAAGGGCATCACATTAGCATAGGTGTAGCATTTTTTCACAATAAAGATAAGCTATTCTTGATGTGAATTAAAGGAATTTTAAGGGAATGAATTTCCCTTAAAACTGTTGGGCTAGGATGACTTAATGGCATAAATCTTGATTGATGATATTAGATAAAATAGCTTACTCTGATAAACAGTTGCTTACTCTTCAAGAATTAATTATTACAGATGCTTCATAGTTTTATTTTCTAGCAGAAACTGCATCTATAGTAGAATTACATAACATGCAAACAGGTACTGTTTTGAATCTCTCAGGTATGGAATGTTCAAAATTTGAAAATGAGTAGTTATAAGTCATAGGAATTTTGAAGAACAAATATATATTCTGTCCTCTTAACAACTTATTTACTTTTAAAAGTATGGGTTTCCATAGAATTAAACTGTTTTCAGTTTTAGTATGAGTATGTATTAAATATTTTTTTTCAAAATATTGGTAATTATATTGTGAAAATATTGTCTAGTTAGATAACATTCAAGTTGATGGTCCTCTGTTAAAAAGGGGTAATTAATTCTAATTAGATGTCAACTAGAATTTATTTTTAAAAAGTTACTACATTAAGAATAATATTTATTATACCAATGCAGTGAAATTTTATTTCATGCAGCTTACTTTTTAAATTTAATTTAATTGTCAATGTGATGTACAGTGGTGTTACAGTAATTGTAAGGTAGTGAACACATAACTTTTCAAACTTGTGACCTCTGCTTTCATTTTTCTCACAGTTTTGCTTCACCGCTTCACCTGTGACATGTTGTAATGTACATTTCCAACATATTGTCTTCTGAGTATTACTGTTGCATTGGTTTGCCCTTTGTCCTTTGTCTCGCCATTTTGTTGTTCTCTTACCTTCCCTAATTAAGGTAAATATATACACAATACACAGGGTACCAAAATCAAATACAGCAGGAGATAAACCATAAGGGAAAAACACACAGAAAATAGAAATCACACAGTACATTAAAAACAACAACCGCAAATAAAAATTTCTGTTTCCATATCTTGGAGTTCATTTTGCTCAACATCGGCTTATATAGTCATATATATGCATAACAGAGCCACTGGAAAATAATAGTTTCATGGACACTATATCATGAAAATAACATGTGAACTGTTTTTGATGATAAAAGTGGAATTAGGGTTGGTGAATTCATGATTCTGATAAAGGAATTTCAAAAAGTTTTATAATTATGAAAGGTAAATTTTAATTGTTCAAACATTTTTAACAACTTAGCCTATGAAGAAAATTTAAAATTGTCCGGGAAAATAGGCTTTCATGCAAAGAAATCCATGGAGACTTAGTGGATAGAGAGCAATGTGGGTGAAGATGGCTCATTTTCACACTAAACAAACAAACCTCAGAAACCTTGCTATAAATCCTGTAGCTTCCCTTGAGAATTGTCCTTACCAAGGAAATATACTCCTATATGTGAGACAAGGTTGTAGTGGAATTTAAATTCAAAGTTCTTTAAAAAAGACATCAAAATTTGTGAATTGACCTTTAATTACCAAACAGTAATTTCCTGAAAAAGATAATTTGGGTCAAAATATTTAGGTAGAAAGTGCCCTCCACAATGAAAGAAGATATTGCGTTTACACTTTTCTAATTGTAAAATTTTGCTCAATGTCTTTGCACGTGAAGCACTGAAACACAGAAAAAAATCTGATTGAATACTTCAAACCAATAATTACACATTTCTAAGTAGCTCAAATATATAATATCCTTATTAACATCAGATAGTGAAGACTTCCCTTATTACATAAGCCAAAAAGTTTTGGGATCAGAAAAAAAATTAGCAAATTGAAAAGGTAAGAAAACGGTGTTATTAGAAGACCTAGCTAAGCGTATTGGCTTCAGAAGTGGAGGAAAGCCAAAACTTTTTGACATGGATTGCCTTAATATTTTTGCTACCTAAAGTGGATTTTACAGAGCCTATTTGGCTCACTACAATGAAGGACAGATTGAATGAAGACATGAAAATAAATTCGACATCCAAATAAAAGGGTTTTAAAAGAGAAACCATGAAGATGTAGCAGTGGGGGAGGCCTTACAGTCTTTCAGCTTCACAAGACTTGAAGCCAAGAAGGTGTGATTAATTGGAAAACAAGCAAAAGCTAAGAGGAGGACATAGAGGTAGGACATAGAAGTATTGTCCGTTTTAACAGACCCTGTCATCCAAGGTATGGGTGATTTAACTCTATTCTTCTCCATACATCTTGTTGAGCAAATGCAAGACCAAGAAAAAAATAATCCATTGAAATAATTTTGCAAAGAATACCTTCACTGTTCCTGATATTGCATCTAAGCATCGTGTTAGCAAAATATATCTTTGAGTTTAGAAGTGATTGAAGCAAATAGTGGTAGAGTACTTATTTTTCTGGGCACTTTAGACACAAGAAGACTTTCAAGGTAAAAGAAAAAAAGTATAGCTAAATATTTGTGATCCCAGCATCTTGGATTGGTTTTTTGGAGACAAAATTTTACATTAGATTTTGTCCTCATTAACATAGATGTTGGGTTTTTGTGGCATCCAAATACAAGGGGGAAGTTCAATGGACTCACTTGGACAAGTAAACAGCATGATAGACTTAAAATGACCAATAATATTTAGGGAATTAGTTTGACCATTTACTTTGCCAGAACAAAGAAGGAAAGATATAATTCCAAATCACTTGACTTAAAAGTATGAAAAAAGAGTAGTGAAGAGAGATGAGAGAAAACATAGAGGACTGTTTTCTCTTCAGTGGAGTAATGGGTTCTTGATCTTGTTTCTTCCATTCTATCCTCACAAGCTATAAAGTATGTTTCAGGAATGGAGTATCCAGTTCAGATGAAGACAACTCGCAGAAGAAAATATTTGTATCAGATGTAGGTGATTTATAACCTTAGGCAATTTATTTAAATCTGTTCAAAATTCTCCCCTAACCCAAACTGCCCACTTTGAACAGCTTTGTTTGCTTTTCCCAAGACTGCCCTTCACTATTTAAAATTTAGAGGTCATATTTATACACTCTAGAGATTTCTGTTTCCTTGTGATTTTTATGTGTTTTTGTTTTTCGTTGTGTTTTTTCACTGAATTTCAAAAGGTTGTGCAAATGTGTTACAATTAAATATGTCCATCTAATTGTCCAATGCTCCTAGATCAGAGTCACTCCTTCTATTATTCTCAACCAACCCCTTCTCCAAGATTTATTTCAGATTTACCACTTACCTTATCATATGTGTACATTGAGTATTCTAGTTGTACTTGCCTCTTGTTCCATTATTCATTATTCCATTATTGTACTATTATTCATTTTCTGGTTTCAGTTTCCTGATAGTCATTCTGTTAAACTGTCTGGTAATAATTTGAAAGGTTTATATGCATTCCATGGAGTTTCAATTCTGCATATACTTTAACCGATGTCTGCTTATATTTCCATAATTTATTCATCTGCCATAACAATTTGCAAGAGTGGAGACGTTAAGCACCTAGACATGATTTTATTCTTATCCATTTCGAAGATTAATCTTTAGTCAACAAGAAAGTTAAAAAATGGCTTAGAATGTATTCCTAACTACCAGCTTTCATAAATGGCTTTGTACAATGGGTTGTGATTATTTTATTTTATATGGGATAATATTAAAATTTACTACTATATAGGAATACGATAGAAATAGAAGACAGATTTCATGTTTGTCATATCTCTGATGAGAACCCATATTCTAAACTTAAAGTCATATTTCTTACTATGTTAGACAGATAGGGAAAAGATGAAACAACATATGATATGGCAACTATTAGTGACTTTTTAATAATATACCTTATTATGTGATGAAATTTACTTCATTAGTCAATGTTTGTGTTTGAAATTTGGGAGGCTTATGTATTTAACACATTTCTGGAAGGCACATACTGAAAATCACAAATGGTGGGGGTACTATTTCTACACTGTAATGAATAGTTGAACTTGTTTCCCATTAGTGCTGGGTAAATAAATCAACTCTATTGTAACTTGCACCCTACTCTTGAAAAGCTTGTAAAGTCACTAAGCATCATTTACTTGTCAAATGTTATTTTGGTGAATGTGATTTTAAAAAGTTTATTTGAAAAGGAATATATTTTCACGAGATTAAAAGTAGGTTATCATTGGTTTGAGAATGACAACATTTTAATACTACAGGACCAAGTTTTACTGAAGAACCAGTATTTTAAAGCAATAAGGATCTTCTCAATTAACGTTTTTCTGAATTATATTTGACCTCTAAGTCAAGTTTTCCTAGCCTTGGTAGACCAATTATGGATCTATCATTCCAGGAACTTTTTTGTCCTACTTATGCTGGACTGAAATCTTTCATTAATCATTAGGAGACGGGTATTAAAAATTATTTTATGACAATTGTGATCTTGTTCACTCATATGGGCTGGTCATCTGTAAATTGAAAGTTTGAATTACTGTACTTTCTCTTAGATTTTGTGATTTCATCTTTCATTTTAAGTTACCTTGCATATCACAATTGCTTACTGCTAATTCCTCTGTCATAAAGAATCGGGGCCCAGAAATATTATAGGAAATGAAAAATTAAGATGGGTCTTCAATTACTTTCTGTTGGCATGTTGCATGGGCCTAGGTGAGAAGTCTTGCCCTTGTTATCTGATGCTGTAGATACCTGGGACCTGGATCATAGCACCCGTGGGTTCTGCAGAAGTATAATAGCTTTTAGACATCATATCAGCAAATTTTGGGTATGATATGAAGGAATGCTTCAGAAATATGGAGAAAAACATTTTGGGACTAGCGAGTTAAAATAATAAACAGAGAAGCAGAGTAAAATTCCTTACAGATTAAAGGAAAACAACAATTTCTTTTACCATGTGAATTCAGAAAAACAAGTACATTTAGATAGTATCACAAGTTTATACCGAAGACATTGCATCGATACTTTTTATATTCTAATATATATTCTAAGCCTAATTATTTATTATGATGTCATTTTTGTTTTAATGTGCATATATTTGATGACTGATGATGTTTTTCTTGTGCTTATTTTGCACAAGATGTATTTTACTGGTCTCTGATTGATTTTTTTTATTTATTTTACTTTTTGTAGTTTTTTTAAAATGTGAAAATACTGTATAGAGGGGTTAAAATTACATGGGCAAGATAATGAGTACATGAACAATCCATCCAAAAAATCATACAACATGATCAAACAGGATTCATTCAAGGATGCAAAGCTGGTTCAATATACGCAAATCAATTAAAATAATTCATCAAATCAACAGGAGCAAGGATAAGAACCACATGCTTATCTCAATAGATGGAGAAAAAGCATTTGACAAAATCCAACACCCCTTTAAGATGAAGGTCTTGGAAAAATCAGGAATCCATGGAACATTCCTCAATACAATAAAGGCTGTATATGACAAACATACAGCCAGCATTACACTTAATGGTGAAAAACTAAAGCCATTTCCTCTTAACTCAGGAGCAAGACAAGGATGTCCACTCTATCCACTTCTCTTCAATCTAGCATTAGAATGCCTAGCTACAACAATAAAACCAGATGTAAACATAAAGGGGATCCAAATAGGGAAAGAAGTAAAACTCTCCCTCTTTGCAGATGACATGATCTTGTATTTAAAGATCCCATAGACTCCACTCCCAAATTACTGAAGCTGATTCAAAACTTTGGCAAAGTAGTAGGGTATAAAATTAACCCTCAAAAATCAATGGCTGTTCTGTACGCCAACAATGAAAAAAGTGTGGCAGAAATTAGGAAAGCAACTCCATTCATAATAGCCCCACAAAAAAAGAAAATAACTAGGAATTAACCAAAGAAGTGAAGGACCTCTATGATGAAAACTTTTAAAACTTGAAAAAGGAAATCAAAACAAAATTTAGAAAGTAGAAAAAAACTCCCATGCTCCTGGATTGGAAAGATCAACATCGTGAAAATGGCAATACTTCCCAAGGCTATCTACAAATTTAATGCGATACCTATCAAAATTCCAACCTCATTCTTCAAGGAAATAGAAGAGGCAATCCAAAAATTCATATGGAACAATAAAAGACCCCGAATAGCAAAAACAATCCTCAATAGAAAGAACAGTGCTGGAGGAATATCATTAACCAAATTTCAAACTCTACTATAAAGCCATAGTAATCAAAAGAGCTTGGTACTGGCACAAGAACAGACCTCAGGACCAATGGAATAGAATTGAAAACCCAGAAATGAACCTACAGACCTATAGCCATCTAATATTTGATGAGGGAGCTAAAAAAATAGAATGGAAGAAAGACAGCCTCTTCAGTAAATGGTGCTGGCAAAATTGGTTAACTACTTGCAGAAAGCTAAAGCTAGATCCCTATATATCATCCTGCATTAGAATCAACTCCAAATTGATCAAAGACCTCAAAGTCAAAGCAGACACCCTGAAAACAATACAGGATGGAATAAGAGAAACCCTAGGACTCCTTGGCCCAGGCAGATATTTTCTTAATAGAGACTCAGGAATGCAACAAATCAAAGAAGGTTGGACAAATGGGATTGCATGAACTTGCAGAGCTTCTGCATGGCAAAGGACATAGCTAGCAAGACCAATAGAAAGCCTACGGATTGGGACAAGATCTTCACTAGCCATACAACGGACAAGGTATCATATCTAAAATATACCTGGAATTCAAAAAATTAAATCCCCCAACAACAAATCCTCAAAGAAACAACTGGCCAATAAATAAGTGGACTAAAGACTTAAAGAAAAACTTCTCTGAAGAGGAAAGGACGGTCAATAGACACATGAAGAAATGCTCAAACTCCCTAGCTATAGAAGAAATGCAAATCATAACAACATTGAGATACCACCTCACTCCAGGTAGAATGGGTAAAATCAAGAACTCTAAAAACAACAGATGCTGCAGGGGATGCGGACAGAAGGGAATCTTACTGCATTGTTGGTGGGAGTGTAAACTTGCTGTATGCCTCCATCTAATTGATTTTTTTAACATTAGGTTTTCAGAATTCTACATAGAGTCTCTATTTGCGGCATTCTTCAGGTACAGGATTTGCAAATATTTTATCCTTGACTATGGTTACCCTTCATTATCATTGTTGTCGTCGTCGTCATCATCATCATCATCATCACTATTATTATTACTATTATTACTTTTGTACATGTATGTATGCTCCTGAAAATTGAACTCAGGGTCCCTGAGATTTGTTGCATTTTGTTAAAAATTTACCCTTTGAATGATGCCTCACTTCTGCATTTTTGCTGATTAGTCACAGATAAGATTTTCAGGGACTGTATTTTGTGTGATGGATTCAAACAACAATACTCATATCACACCCTCCCAAGTAGCTGGGATGAGATACATGAGCCCTGTGCTCCCAAATTCTATTCACTACGTTTATATGAGCTTCCACACACCAAATTATTTTACAATGTTTTGAGTTCTACTATATCAAGTTTTTCTTTTTTTCTTTTTCTTTTTATTGTGAAATTACTATAGAAATGGGTTACAATTACAGGGACAAGGTAATGAGTACATTTCTTATCAAGCATTGTAGCCCCCTTCCCATCCCTTCCCATACTCTCCCCCATACTCCGCTCCCCCCACCTAATGCTCCCCCCCCCACAAAGTTGTAAAGTTCGTTTTTCCACATAACGTCTTGTACATCTCATTGTTGCATTGGATCCACCTGTATCCCTATTTTTAAACAATTTGTTTTTTCCCTTCCCCTCCACAAATTTACCAACCTCAAATACAGTGAAAGCAGGGGTTATACCATGGGGGTGGGACATGCAAAGCAACAAAATGATAATCTTATAAATGTGTTTGAAACAATCACCTGAAAGGGAAAAAAACAATTAAATACATATCATAGGGTTCATTTCTCTAACATCAACTTATCTGACCTTTTCTGCTTGACCCAAACATGTACTAGTTATTGCAAATAAGGGAAAACATAGGACTTAAGTTTCTTTGGGCCTGGCTTACTTCACTTTCTATATTATTTTCCATGTCTTTCCATTTCCTAACAAATGGGGCAATGTCATTCTTTCTGATGTAGGCATAGAATTCCATTGTGTATATATACCATGTTTTCTTGATCCATTCATCTACTGTGGGGCATCTGGGTTGGTTCCCTATCTAAGCTATGGTAAATAATGTTGTAATAAACATAGTCGCACTGGTAGCTTTCTTATGGTCCTGTTTGTGATCATTTGGGTAAATGCCCAAAAGTGGGATTGCTGGGTCATGGGGGAGCTCTATGTGGAGTCTTTTGAGGAACTTCTATACCGCTTTCCAAAGTGGTTGAACAAGTTTACACTCCCACCGACAATGCAGTAAGGTTACCTTCTGTCCATATCCCCTCCAGCATCTGTTGTTATTAGAGTTCTTGAGTATGGCCATTCTAACTGGGGTAAAGTGGTATCTCAATGTTGTTTTGATTTGCATTTCTTTTATGGGTAGGGAGGTTGAGCATTTCTTCATGTGTCTATTGGTCATCCTTCTTTCCTCTTCAGAGAAATTTCTCTTTAAGTCTTTAGCCCACTTATTTATTGGGCAGTTGTTTCTTTGAAGATTTATTGTTGCAGGGTTTAATTTTTTGAGTTCCAGGTATATTTTAGATATGAGACCCTTGTTTGTTATAAGGCAAGTGAAGATCTTCTCCCAATCCGTGGGCTTTCTATTGATCTTGCTAACTATGTCCTTTGCCATGCAGAAGCTCTGCAATTTCATGCAATCCCATTTGTCCAACCTTCTTTGATTTGTTGTGTTTCTGGGTCTCTATTAAGAAAATATCTGCCTGGGCCAAGGAGTCCTAGGATTTCTCTTATTCCATCCTGTATTTTTTTCAGGGTGTGTGCTTTGACTTTGAGGTCCTTGATCCATTTGAAGTTGATTCTAGTGCAGGGTGATATATAGGGATCTAGCTTTAGCTTTCTGCAAGTAGTTAACCAATTTTGCCAGCACCATTTACTGAAGAGGCTGTCTTTCTTCCATTCTAGTTTTTTAGCTCCCTTATTGCATCAAGTTTTTCTTTCCTATAAGTTTATTGCCTGAGTTAAAAATGCTTCATCTCCAAAATTGTCAAGAAATCTTTCTTTGCTTTACATTTATATCACTCTATTTCATTTATATGCCATGTTTTAATCTTGCTTGTAGTTAATATTTGAATAAATTGTTATGTTTAAGTCAATGTTCATTTTTTAACTCTCCCCAATACTGTCTAATTTATCACTACTTATTAAAGAGAATGTAATTCCACAAACTTTTGGTTTTACTCCTTATTAATATTCCTTGATAATAATTTTGTGGATTTAATCTGGTGCCTTACAGACCCATTGAACTGTGTAATCTTTCCTCTACAAATGTAACAATTTTACACTAACAGCTTAATATTGGTCAGAGAAATATATTCCAGTTTATGTTCATTTGTCAGTGAGTCAAAGAATGCTGGTCAGGTGATTTAGAAATTATCAGAAACATAAATATTAATGCCAATCAAAAACTTTAACCTTCCTGAATAAGTTATCAAAAAATACAAATGTATATCTCTGTAATAATATACCAACCACCAAAGAACATATGGAAAGATTATATCATACTTAGACATTGCATACATATAGAAATTAGTGGAAATAGAAACAACAATAAGATATCCCTGCACAACAACTATGTAGAAATTGGAATCCTTGTACACTGTGGCTTGGCACTTAAAGTAATATAGTCACTTTGTTAAACATACTGGCAATCATTAAAATATTAAACATAGAGTTGCATCTATGATCCAGCATTTACAATCATAATTTTATATACAAGATATATTTCAACATATGTCCAATGAGACACATGTACAAGAATATACATAGCAAAAGTTTTTACAATACCATATAATAAAATATTGAAATTGCCCTTGAGTACGTTACACAAGTATATACATGAATACAAAACAATATGCTCTATCCATGAAAAAAAATTACATGGACTTACTTACTTGGGAAACACTAATATTGCATAGGAGAAATGGATAAAACAGACTACATTTTCTAATTATATGAGCTTTTTAAAATTGGCACCTCTGTAGTGGTAGACTATGAAGTAATGATTGGTCAAGTGGAGGGTAGGTTGAAATGATGACAGGAAGTGTGAGCTAATAAAAATTGGAGTATTTTGAGAGGGCAGTGATGATAAAATATTCTAGAACTGAAGGTGATGTTCATAGTACATCTCTTTGACATTCTAAAAATCATTGTACTTTATCAAAGAATTACAGATTGCATTTGCATTAACCTTAGTAAAAAATTTTGAATAGTAGTGAGTGAATCTGAGTGATAATTTAGAATTTAAAATCACAGAATTCTGTAATGTGTAAGTTTAGCATGTTGATGAATAAGACTATAAATAAAATATAATCTGTGACATATCCTCTGAGTGATTATATATGACATTGTGAGTCAGTGAATATTCTACAAAATTAAGTAAATTGAGGGATAAGATAGAATTGAGATGGATGAGCGATAATGAACCTCAAGGTGCATTGTATTAGCCATGAAATGTGGATTAATTGTAGACTGTTTGCCTTGCATGTGTGAAGCCCTGTGTTTGATTCCTCCGTACTACATAAACAAAAAAGCTTGAATTGGCACTATGACACAAGTCATAGAGTGTTAGCATGAGGTAAAGAAGCTCAAAGACATTGCCAAGGCCCAGGACTAGTCAACAATAAAAAGGATGCATTGTATTAAGCCGGGCACTAGCGGCTCATGCCTGTTTTACTAGATACTCAGGAGGCTGAGGATTGAGGTTTGAAACCATCCCTGTCAGGAAAGTCTGTGAGATTCTTATCTCCAATTAAAACTCAGAAAAATCTAAAAGTGCTGCTGTGCCTCAAGTGGTAGAGCTCTATCGTTCATTGAAAGGAGTTCAGGGACAGCGCTCAGAACTAGAGTTCAAACCTCAGGAGAGAAAAATAACTCACTAAACACTATTCATAAACTGCTTTTTCAAACAGCAATTCCCATACAAAAACTTAAAGTTAAGTTAAAAATATGATTAGAATAAAATATGAATCATTTTAGGAATAAGACATAGATAGGATTGAAAGGTTGTTTACAGGGGACAAAGTAAATTTTATATGATGCATTATGAGTTGTAATTTGTCAGTATACTTACATCATTTATGAAATTGGCAATATATTGTCCATTACGAGTCAATTTCTTTGAGGAACAGATTGTATTCTGCTGTCTTTTCATAGGAAACCGTAGAGGTGATATTTTGGCCTCATTTTTTTTTCTTAATTGTGACAATAACTTACAAGGGGTTTACAATTACATGACCAATGTAATGAGTACATTTTTTTTCTTTCATTTTTTTGGGGGGTCCAGTCGTGGGGCCTGAACTCTGGGCCTGAGCCCTGTCCCTCAGCTCTTCAGCTCAAGGCTAGTGCTCTACCACTTGAGCCACAGCGCCTCTTCTGGCTTTTTTCTTTTTGCTTATGTGGTGCTGAGGAATCGAACCCAGGGCCTCATGCATGCAAGGCAATAGCTCTACCACTGAGCCACCTTCCCAGCCCCCGTTCTGAAGTTTTTAGTACAATTGTCCTAAGATATAACATAGGTTATTAAAATTAATATTAATCTAGATAACATTTATAATTACTCATAACACTTTTGAGTACAACTGTTGGTATTTTTTTCTATAGCCAAAAGAAATATTCTGAGTAAAAGAAAGAGAGGAAGTTGGAAGAAACAAGAAAGATAGAAAGTTCAAAAGAAAGAAAGGAAGAAAGAAAGAAAGGAAGGAAGAAAGGAAGGAAGGAAGGAGAGAAAGAGAGAGAAGTAGGGATGGAGGGAAGGAAAGAAGGAAGGAAGAAAGGAAGGAACAAAACAATTTAATTTATAAAATCTATTTAGCCCAACACAAACTTCATCTAATTGATCCTTTAGTAAATTCAACTTTGCAATTTTCACTTCTTTGCATTTTCTCCATGCATGAATGAAACCAAGAAATGAAGGATCATAAATAACCACTTGAATCTGTTTGCATCTGTAGTAATATGTATGCAAATTTTTTCTCATTTTCTATACATAATCAAATAACTATTTGCATACAATCTACACTTAGGTATAAATATTCTAAAAACTGATGAAATCCAAGTATGTCAATATATTATATAATGTGAATACAAGTATTTGTAGTGCTATTAATATTACAGTCTACATGTTATATTAATTATAAAAATGTTATTACGTATTTTATCAGAGAAATTAGCATCCTCTGATTTTGGTGTCTGAGTCCTACTAGCAGGCCTTAATTAAAATCAAAGGAGATCTGTAATTGTTGGCTCAAACGAATATTTCCGAAAGCAATTGACTCATCGGGTATTGTTCAAATATACCAGAAGGGCCTTAGAAAGTTGTACCACGTTTACATGATTACTTCTGATGTGATTCAAGAGCCACTAAACAATCATATTTTCCTTTACCATCACTGTAATTATTCCCATTGTAAGAAGAATCATTCACATAAGCCATATGATATAAGCTTGTCCTTAAGTTATTATTTTCTACGAAATTATGTCCAAATGATACACTACACTGAGTTAAAGCAAAAGTTGCAAAGTGTATTGGACGATGTAACTCCTTCCATATATACATGTTGAAATTCTATTCCCCTGTCTGGTGACATTAGAATCAACATTTCAGAGATAACACTACAATAATGATCCTGATAAAAGAAGCCTTATATAACTACTTTGACATGTGAATGTCCAGCAAATGATGAACCAGAAATTGGACCCCCCATAAGACAAGGAATTGCTTTGAACAACCATTTTTATAATCAATGTCTAGATTTCGAGCATATGGGTAATATACTCCTGATGGTTTTAAAACACTTACTTTGAAGTATTCTCTTATAACAGCTCAAAGGCTGACAAAAGACAAAGTAGTTTTGAGTTAATTTCACAAATTCTGATAAAAAGAAATTCATAATGTTTTATTATTTGAATTTTAATCTCCAAGTCTCCAACATAAAATATTTTAAAATGGGAATTGATTTGAGGTTCAACTCTATTCAACTATCATAATTAATATTTTCAATATTTTTTTATCTTTAAGTAGTTGTACAATGGAATTGCCATTCACTGAAACAGTTTATGGATACAGTGCATCTTGATCAATCTCACCTCTTTCAACATTCTCATCCACCCCTTCCAATCAACACAGTCCTTATGTACCTCAAGATTATGTTATGGAATTACTTGCCATTTAACCAAGCAGTTTATGTGTACAATGCACCTGCAATTGTGTTACCACTTCAACATCTTCACCCCCATTTCACACTACCCTTTGCTTTGTATATTTCAATTCTGGGAATTATACAATGGATTCTTGCCCGTATTCTATCCTTTTCACCTTCAATTTCCTACCCCTCCCATATTGCCCCCCCCCCCAGTTGTCCTGTCTTGTAGTACATATTTACTGGTATTTATTTTGTTGGGCTTTGACTTAGTCTTTTTTGTCTTTTCTTTTTTTTGTTTGTTTGTTTGTTTCTCCAAAATTTTAATTTAAATTACAGGGCCAGCCAGATATTCTGATGAGAAAGTCACTTTTCCTCAGGAGATGGGAAATGCTTCCATGGCATAGTTAACAGCTGTATACATCTCTACTTTTTTGTGTTTATCAAGGAAGCGCTAAAAAAATCACATTAGGTAATTGACTTAAGTAAAATTAAACCTTTATTACACAAAATTTCCATAGTGTTTTCTAAAGTAGTTGAACAAGATTACATTCCCACCAACAGTGTAATAGAGTTTTCTTTGGGCCACAACCCTATCAGTATCTTTGATTGTTCATTTTTTTTCATAATTACATTGTAACAGGGGTGAGATGAATCTGTGTTGTTTGCATTTGCATTTCTTTTATGGAGAGAGATGTGTCTATTTGTCATTCTTTTTTTAGTTGGTTGTGGGGCCTAAACTCGGGGCCTGGGCACTGTCCCTCAGCTCTTTAGCTCAGGGCTAGCACTTTACCACTTGAGCCACAGCACCACTTCCAACTTTTTCTGCTTATACGGTGCTAAAGAATTGAACCCACGGCCTCATGCATGCAAGGCAAGCACTCTACACTGAGCCACCTTCCTAGCCCCTTATTTGTCATTCTTACTTCTTCTAAGAAGTTCTCTTTAAGTCTTTACCCCATATATTAATTGGATTCTTGTTTATTTGAGGCTTTATTTTTGTTGGGCTTAACTTTTTGATCTCTAAATATGGGTTAGTTATGTGAACCCTTGTCTGATGCTTACCTAGTAAAAATCTTCTTCCATTCTGTTCTCTTTTTATATATCCTGCTAACTATTTCCTTTGCCATGAAGAAAATCTTCGGTATGATGCAATTCTATTGATCCAGAAAGAATGAAAATACACCATTAATAAGAAATGGAAAGACTTGGAACAAACTTATACTAAGAGAAGAAAGACAGACTCAGAGAAATATAGATTTCCTAATTTACCTCATTTCTTGTAGTAGAATGTGCCTCTAATTCTACAAGTAAACACAGTTGGATGGTAAAAGAGAAAACATTACACTTAGACATGATAAATTTTATGGGATTCTAAACATTTATACAGTGAGATCAAGAGAGGATGCCCTTTGAATAGGATCATGAAGGCTCAATAGCTATATGAATTTTATCATATAAAATAATGTTCATTAAAATGATCTCCAAGAAATGATGAGAGGTTTTTTTTTTTAATATTTTGCTTTTTCCTTCTGTGTTGTGATAGTGTTATTTTTTTTTAATTTCTGCACCTTTGGTCTTACATGTAAGTTTGGAAAGTGCAAGGGGGAACACAGAAATGGGGGGACAAAGGCTGAACAAATGCATCAGTGCTACTCAATGGACACTACATTATAGAAGAACTATACAACATTTTGGGAAGGGAGGTTGAAAGGGAAAAACTGGGAGACCAAGAAGAAAGAGGGGACACTTTTCAAAAAGAAATGTGCTCACTATGTGACTTAAGTAATTGCAACCCTTCAGTACATCATCTTTATTGTAGCCAGAGTACCTCAATAATATTAGATAAAATATGCTTTAAATTAAAAGTGGTATGAATGTAAAAAGAAACAAAGAAGGACATTAAATATTGATAAAGAAAACTTTCCATCACAGGGATATAACAATTCTAAATATCAATACCTTGTATTCTAGAGCTCCCAAATTCATCAGACAAATACTACTTACCCTGAAAACATGCATACGTCCAAATTCATTGCTGGTTGCTTGAATACATTATTCTTACCTCTGGACAGGCCATCCAGATAAAAATTTAGCAAAAAAACTTCAGAGCTAAATAAATATATTGACAAGCTATACCTAACAGATATCTACAGAATATTTCACCTAGCAGTGTCACAATATATATTCCTCTCAGCAGCCCATGGAACATTCTCCAAAATAGATCATACTTAGATCACAAGAAAAATATGTCATAATTAAAAAATAAAAAATAAAATTACTCTTTGTATCTTGTCAGTCCACGATGGGACCAAGTTTAATCTCGACATCAAAAGAAATCACAGAAAATTCTGAAATTCACAGACTGAATAACACATTGCTAAATCATCAGTGACTCACTGAAATGATATGGAGGGAATTTCCAACATTTATGGAATTCAGTGGAATTGAACACACAAAATACTACTACCCCTGGGACACAATAGCACAGGCAATACTCAGAGAAAAATTTCTTTGAGTATATCATCAACAAATAAGAACAATCTTGAACCAGCACTAATGATGCACCACTAGGTCCTTGAAAAGCAGGAACAAGCCAAACCAAAACCTGTATACAGAAATAATACAAATTAGATTAAAGAAATAAATGAATCAGAGTCTAAAAAAAAACACAGTCATGATTGAATTTTATCTACTAGTAGCTCAAAAATTTGACAGATTAATGTCAACATAGCTTTTTTCAGAGATAGACTCACCCAGCCCAAATGAGTGAACAAAACAAACTTCTAGGATTCTAAGAAAAAACATTTTGTTTACCTTTTTAAAATAAATTTACTCTGTTGTTCTTATTAAGGTGATTTATAGATGGATTACAATTACATGAGTCAGGTAATGAGTACATTTCCTTTTGTGAAATGTCTTCATTCCCCTCCCTTGTTCCCAGTCCCACCCTGCTGTCCCCACCCATGTGTTAAATAGATAACTTTCATCAATGTTCAATGAATTCCATTGCTGCAATTTTTCACTCTTTTCCCTAATGCTCTGTGCCCACCTCCCCAATTTTCTGAAGACGTACAATGAATAGACCAGGCATAAGTTAAAGAAGACCAAATCATCACAAACTATAAACAACAACAAACACAAATCCAAAAAGGAATTTTCTGTTTTAACGTCTCACGGCCTGTTTAATTATGTCTATCTTGTTATTTAAATATAATTGCTTTTTATCATAAAGTCAATTCAAGGATTAAGGTGTGATAACATAATTTTCCTTTCTATTTAATAATGCTTTTTATTTTAATATTAAAGTTGAAAATAACCCAATTCAAGTTCTAGTGAAATTTGAAGGTTCAGATTTAAAGTTAAAGTTTCAAAATGGCTAATATTTCCATTTTGGCAACGAAAATGAAAAACACATGTTTTATCCTCAAGAATGTCATTAGTTCATGTGCAAAGAAGAAACTAAATGCAATATTAATTCAGTGGAAATAAAGAATAAAAAACTTATTCAATGCATCAATTCCATAGATCATGAGATCTATTGATCAAATTAATAAAACTTGTTTTAAGTAGATTACTTAAGACTTGAAGTAAGTGATAATTTTCTTTTCTAGGTGTAGTTGATATAGAAATCAAAGCCCAAAGATTCCAGAGTTCTGTGTGCTTGATACATTTGAATTTACACATATGCTTGTCTCATCTCAATATTATTTGAACTGAGAACTGGATTAGAATAAAAAAATCATGCAAATGTTTGGCTGTATTTTGTGAGTAATATGTCCATTTTATATCTATTTTATTTGAAAAATCTGGAAAATTTATTTAAGTCACATCAACATTAATGAGAAATAAATATCTCCTAGCTCCTTAAAAGAGAATCAATAAAAAAAGGAAACAACAAAGAAAAAATTGAACCCCATTTTGTACGTGGTTTTTGTATATTGTGGTGCTTTGCAAGTGTGGATTATGTGACTATCCCATGAATCTTGGCTCAAATCACAAGGGCTAGTAGACGAAAATTTCAAAATCTAGAGCAGTTAACACAGCTGTGCAGTTGTTTGTAGGTTTCACTACAGTCACAGCTGGACATCAACTGTACAAAGGCACCAATTCTACTGATTTGGAGGCAAGAATGTGATGAAAAACAAACTTTTATCTTCTTAGATGAAGTTAGAAGACCACACTTTAACAGCTTACTAAACGATCAGCCCTTTGAATAAGAGTGCCATTTTTAAGGCACTCTAGATAATTGAAGTCCTTCATCCCTGCACAACCATTAATGCCTTTCACAAATCATTGCCGAGGGCAATTTCTAGTTCTATTTGATATTTCAAATGGTTTAGGAGTGACATAAACAGTAATTCAATTGTTGAGAAAATTTAATTTAGATTAAGCAAACAAATCATATTCAACTCCATAGCATACCCTTTAGGGAAAATGAATTAAGGAATAGGGCATGTCCTCTGTTATTTAATATTAGACATTAGGGCAAAATGCCAGAAACAGACTCTGCAAGACAGAAACAGAAGTCTTTGTTAAGATATATTAAACATTACCTAGGGACAAGTAATTTTACCTACATTTTCTATTATATGATGACATATTTTTGTCTGCTAATCAGAAAGACTCAAAGAGATTTTTAATTATGATATGAAAAATGCATCATCATGAATGAATGAAATCAGGAAGTAGATGGCTCAGGAGCTGGTTGGTTCTGTTAAATATTCTCATTAGTTTGAATGATCTGGTGTTTTTCTATGTGCAAAATTATGAATGTATGTCTGGACAGGAAAGTTTGATTATTAGATCATTGTCTGATACCCAATGTTAAGAAACTAACCTAAGTCAGAGTGTTAAATATATATGGGTGTGTGCGTGTGTCTGCAAGTTTATATTTAGACGGCAGTACCTTATTTCCCTCAGGGTATATACTTAATTCTATTAGTTAAAATACATTAATGACAGTACATTAACATTTTGAGACATATTTATATGTTCCTATGATTGCATGAACAAATTAAATTTATGTTTTGGCTATGAGTTCTTGAAAGGTCTGCTGAAAGTATAAGCATTTGGAATCTTGAGAAAGATATTAATGGCAAACATTTCAGTATAGATCATTTTTAGACAACCCTTGCAAGGTTCTGTAATCTTATATGAAATGCAACTTTCATTGAATTTCCAAAGCTACAGTATTCTAGAAATTTGTAGGAAAACCAGTTAAATTATGGAAACATAAAAGTAATGTAATTATTGTATACAGTTTTACATTTTAGTTTCGTCAAGTAAAAGTACTATTTATTGCTTCTGTATAGGAAGGAAAACCGTAATTATTAGAATTTGTGCCATATTTCACATTGGGCAACTTTGTCTAAATCAAAAAGTTTATTTCTTTTGTTTCTGCTTTCCTATTCATAATTCTGTTTCTCATAGTATTATTCTAAGGACTTTTTCTTTTTCCCAGTTTGGAGTTGAACATACCTCATGCTCTCAGTTTGTTTGCTAACAGTATACCATTTGAACCATGTATCCAGTCCAGAAATTTTTGTAGTTAATTGTAGAGATAACCTCATGAACTTTCCTCCCAGCCTGAAAACCATTATCCCTCGAGTCTCATCCTTCTTAATCACTAGTATTATAAATTTGAGTCATGGACCCCAAGAGTCAATGATTTTTCATATCTTATAGATTGCACATGTTTGCTAGTAATTGTAATAATAAACTACCACAGATTGGGTAGGATTAACACTGTAAATACATCGCCTCTGAGTTGGTGGAACTAGAACTGCAAGATCAGAGTTGGCTTCTGATTCCTCTTTACTTGGCATATTCAAAGCATTCTGCTACTCTTGGAGGAGACTTCAACTTAAATACTACCTTTGAGATTCTGTTTCCATCTGCAGTCACTTCTAAGACAATGGGTTTTTGATCTTTAGTATGATTTCAGTGGGACAGTACCCAACACATTACATATTACTTAATTGATAGAAGAAAATCTCTAATAGAAAATAATTTGTTTGGGGCATGGAAGTTATGGTTATACTGTACAAAGTAGTAAAAGAGGTAAAGGTTTTATTAAAGCTTGTAAAAAGAGTATGAAGTCTTGACGTTAGACATGCCAAATTCTTACACTGGCACACCCTTAAATTCCTAGTGGTACCAGAGGATTTAACCTGAAACCCTATACTTGTGAAATAGCATCTCTACTACTATCATACCTGCAGATTATAATTGGATTGCTTACTTTGAGTTAGTATCACTATGCCTGGGCCTGCTTGGACTGTGGTCTTCTTAACACAAGCATAAAACATTGCACCCAGCAAATGGTTAGAATTTCTGAAACATCTTTTTGTGTCTGGGATTGCCTGGAACTGGAATTCTCTAATCTCTGTTTTCCAAGTAGATAATATTTTAGGTTTGAGCCACTTTAACCAATAAAAGCATACAATTTCATAATATCTTGATATTGCATATATTTGTGCTTAAAATATATGGCTAACCTTAATTTTCACCCGCTTTTTTTAGTACTCTGAGTTGAAAACATTGGCATTCTTGATATAAGTGGCTTTGTTTTGGATGGAATCCCATCTCAATCAAAAAATTCTTCCAAAAGTTTATGTCAATAATCATGGAAAAGAAGGCTTCAGGTTGGAAAAAACACACTGTTAATAAAGTTATAAATGCAGTATACTCATAGTGTTAGTCAATGGTTTCTTTAGTGTGAGGAGGAAGGCAGAAATGTGAAAGATGTAAGGTCTCTGTAGAAATACTGTAGCTGTCACGTCAGGTTATCTTCCTTCTCTAAAGCTTGCTTTATTAAAACCCTCTGGGTGCACATTGGTTGGACTGATTGGTAATCTTCTCCAGGAAATGAAGCTGATTTTACAAGGTTGATGGTGTGGTAAATAAAGGAATGATCAGAATAAGCACTGATATTGTCACAGATTGAGCAGATCAGATTAACTGCTGAACAGCAAAACTAAGCAAAGTTTCAAGTCTCATTATTCACATTGGAACATATATAGATAGTACATAAACACATACATATAAATATACATATACATACATACATGAAAATTTAAATCTCCAGTAGAATATATAGAAACTTGGTATGACAAGTGTTAATCTATATGAAATTGGTTGCAGGAAAGGTACAGTAAAATATAAATAGTTTAGCATAGATCTTGCATAGATTTTGTAAAGGATGAAAATTCTTCCTTCATTATATACTTTACAAATATCTTTAGAGTTCCGGGAAGATGGCAGAGGAGAAGCTGGAGGCTAAACAAGCTCTCGCATAGAAAGCAGTTTTAGTGTTCCAGTGAACAGTCCTAAGCCAAAGAATCACAAGTGTGCCATCACAGGACAGGGAATTAGGCCAGAGAGGGTAAATCCAGGCAAGGAGACAGATCTGAGCAATTGCCAGCAGCCACCGCTGCGAGGCGTTGGCCCTACCCATCATACCTGCAACACAGAGAGTCTGGGATGAAGAAGCCCGATGCGGTGGTAGAGCAGATTCTACTCAACACCAGCAAGAACCGACAAGGAAAAGACATCTTCATCCTGCAGTTCGCTGCAGACTAGAGAAGACCCAGGAACCAAGACTCGGCATGAGTAGAAGCCTAACGTCCTCACTCCTTCTCAGGGAGCAGAAGAGGGGAGGCCACCCCTTCCCCCCCACTACCAGAGATCTCCATCTTTGATACTGACAAAGCTCGGATGAGCTAGCTCCAACTCAGGCCTTGGAAAAAAACTAGAGTCATTTAGCAGGTCACAAGAACCTAACTGACCTGCCAGACTCAGCTGCACCAGGGAAAAGTCACCCAGCTCAGGGGCAAGCCCCATGAGTGTCTTTCTTCACTCGGTAATCAGAGCCAGAGGCTGCTCCTCCCTTTATCAGTGTCAACAATCAATTGAAATTCAGTAAACAGAAACCCTGAGTGTGGCTCCAGGCTAGGCTCTGTGAGTTTCTCACAAACTAACTGCTGTTTGTTGAAAGGCCTCAACTCTACCCAGAACCTAGTCTCATCACAGCATCTCCAAAACTTGAGGAAATAGCCATCTCCCTCTTTTGTGATACTCAAAGCAGATCTCCCTCCCATTGAACTAACCTGGGAGGAGGATCACAAAATCTTGGGTAAAGCAGAGCGTTTTTCTGCCTGCTCAAACAAACTGACTTAAACCAACCAAGCCACAGGAAAATCAAACACCACAAGCAGACCAGAGACTCGAACAAGAGGCTGGTAATAGACACAAGGGAGATGCAGCATCTTCCCACCTCTCCCCTCAAAAAAAAACAAAGAATTTTTTTCTTTTGTTATTTTTTGTACATTTTATAAAAAAATTTTTTCTAAAACTTTTTTAAATTTTTAATTTTTACCTTTTTTGGAAAAAATTGTTTTCTAGTAACTTTTTTTCTTCCTCTTATAACTTTTATTTTTATTTTAGGGGTATATGTGTGTGCATTTTCTTTCTTTCTTTTTCTTTTAAAAGTTTATTTTATTTTCTTTTATTTTTGTTTTTTTGTTTAGCTCTACTGAACTTCTGATCTTTTCTCTTTCTTTCTCATTCTTTTCACCTTTTCTCCTCTTTCGTTCTTCTTTATGTTACTTAATTGCTGTTCTTCACATCCTCTGATACACCCATAGTCGATTAATAGACCTTATCCCACATTGTGTACACACTTAATCCAGAAATTTATTACTCAATTCAAAACTTCTTAGACTTAAATTCCTTAATAGCAGTACTACCTCTTTCTACCTATATAATATTTTAAGTATATTTATTTTTGTTTTTCACATCTCCTTTATATTCCTCCCCTTTTCTCATTATATCCACGTTCTTCTCAGAATATTTCATATTCAAATCTGTATAATTTTTAAGCATTGCTATGTTAATTTTTAATTTTTACTTTTCTAAATTTTGGGGTCTTCTTTTTCCCCTTTCTCTTTCTTCTTATTTCTCTCTCTCTCTACTTTCATCCTATCCAACCTATTTCCTGCTTTATTGTGCCTTAATCCATGATACATAATTAAATGGAAGCATAATTTAATACCTAATAACTATTAGTAATATATGTAATTTAATAATATATAGACATCACATTCAATAATTATATTTATATATTTAAATATACAGTGCAAAATACATCTACATCTTTCTGTATATATATATGTATATATAGGTATTTGCAATAATTTACACACCTATCCATTTATATATTGGCCACTCCTGGGGCTAGAACTTATGTCCCGGGAACTGCCTGGCAGTGAATTTTTTAGAGGCTGTGGTGCTTACACTGACCCCATGATGATTTGGGCATTCCAGGCCCTGAGTTCAAATTCCAGCAGTGGCAAAGGCAATAGGTGGAGTAAGAATCCAATGTTGACCTGTTTTCCTTTCTGTGGAAATATTGTGTCCTAGGTACAATATGTAACATTTATGCAAATACATATATGATATGTATTATACAAATATATATATAAATATTATTTTTGCCAGCTCTGGGCTGGGAATTCACACCCTGGAAATGCTCCTGGATTTTTTTTCTTCCAGGGGGTTAGCTTCCACTTCACCCAGAGCACAATAGAGTTACCCAGTTCCTGAGTTCAAATCCAGGTATGGCAGATAAAATGGCCTAAATTCCTAGCCAGGACCTTATCTTGTTTTGGGGCAGGCACGGGGCTTGAACTCACAACTCTGCCTCAGCCTTGATTACCCTAGGCTGGGGTGCAGCTTTTACACACACAGATGATCCAGGGATCCTAGGACCCAAGTTCAACTCCCAGCCTTGCAAAAAAAAACAAGATGGAGGAAGAAATACCAGGAAGTTTTACTCAAAAGTTTTACCTTTGATTCCTTTGCACTGTGACCATCTTGGATCTCAATGACTCGGTTGAAATTGTACCTGACCTTGCATGGCCGAAGGCTGGTGGGCTCTCAGTGAAGCCTCAGCCCAACCCAGACAGCTTGGCCCTGGGTTCGATCATAGGAATGCCAACTACACACAGCTGAAGATCCTAAAGAACTCGTTCCTATCTATAGGAACACTAGTAGAATGTTTGAAATGAACTAATTAAATTACTAATTAGCTAGTCTTTCTAGTATAAGATTGTACACAATAAATATAGGCCATTGATTAATTTAATTAATATTTTATTAAGTCTCCTACCATGATAAATTAATGGAGGTATAATTTGATACCAAATAATTGGTAATAATAGAATATATAAAAATAAGATATAGCCATCATTCTTTATATAAAGTAATACACTAGAATCTACATAAATGTATGTCTCTCTACATAAATTTATTTATAGATGCATATACATATACACACTCTGCAGTATACACATCTGCTTATATATTGGCCACTCCTAGGGCTTGATTTCAGGTCCTCAAATTTGCCCGACAACTTCACTCGCATCAGACTGGTGTGCTAACATTGACCCATTCATGAAGTGGGCCATCTAGACCCAGAGTTCAATTCACAGAACTCTCAAAAACTTAATCCTAGTAAAAGAAGCCAATTGTCCCACTTGCTTTCCTTATCAGTGAAAGTTCTGTGTCTCAGGAATGATGGATAATACATAGGCAAATCTATTCCCTATGTAATAGGATGTAAAAAAATGTATACATGTAATCATACTCTCTAAAATATATAATAAATACATAAAAAAAGAAAATGAATATCTACACTAACTGCAATATGCAGTAAACATGTATATGTAAGTATAAATCATGTATTTAAAATGTATATGAATATTATTTTTTCGAGTGCTAGGGCTTGAATTCAGCCCCTGGGCACAGGCCTGACTTTCTTGTCTTCTAGCACGGTGAGCTTCCCCTTCCCCCACAGTGCTGCAGATTTACCCAGACCCTGAGTTCAAATAACAGTCCTGGCAGAAAAAATGGTGTGAATTCCAAGCCAAGGAGCTCTCATAATTTTTAAAATATTTTTAATGTATATATGTATTTTCATTTTGTCAAGTACAAGGTTGAACTCAGGGCGTGGCAACTCTGCCTCAGCATTGATCACCCTAGATTGGGTTGCAGCCTCTGGATCCACAGCTGAACCTGGGTTCCTGGGCCTCAATGGCTGAAAGGAAAAAAAAAATTAAAACGACACAGAATAAAAATACAGAAACTTGCAGATGGCTGCCAGTTTTACATTTGTTTTCTTTTCAAGGTGACCATCCTGGGTCTGAATGACACAGATGAAAAATGTTCAGAACCTGGCATTGCTGAAGGCTGGCAGGCTTCTAAGGAAGCCATAGGCCAACACGGCAACATAGGCCTTGTGTTCAAAGCCAGGTCCTGAACCCTACCAATGGAGGGAGATCCTAAGAGTCTCCTTCCTATTCATAGGAATACTGATGGAAGGTTATGAATGTGAAGTTTGAATTAGTTGTTCCTGAATGATACTACTATAAAATTAGAAAGAGATTTTAGAAGGCCGATGGATTTTAATGAATATTTGTGACACATTAAAAGAATACTATTAATTACATGGACACAATCATTTCGGAACTGTGATTGATTTAATTAACAATTCATTAAGGATGAAAACAGTAATATTAATTACATGGAAGCATAATAAATACCCAAGAATTGGTAGGAATCTAGCCTATATAACTGAATAATGTATACACATCTCTAGCACTCTATTATCATCTATATTTATTTGTGTACTGCCATCTGCATGTCAATCTGTTCTTATTTTGTCAACCCCTGGGACTCTATCTCAGTTGCTGGGAACAGCTTATCAGCTCCATATGCCCCAGGCAGGCGTGCTGATACTCACCCATTCATGAATTGGGCCTTGTAGGCTTTGAGTTCAGATGCCAACATTCACAAAAATTGAATTGTAGAGTAAGAAGCCCATGGTGACACATGTTTTCCTTTTCTGTGAAAGTCCTGGGTGTCAGGTGTGAAGTTTCATACATAGGCAAATAATCTATATCCTATGTAATAAATGTAGTAAATATTCTATGTGTAATAGCAGTCAATAAAATAAATAGTAAATAAATGAATGAGATGAAAAATAAAATGAATAACCGCACTAAGCGTAATTTGGAGTCAACATACGGGGCTTGATCTCAGGGCCTGGACACCACCTGTCAGCTGAATTGGCTAGAGGCTGCTATGCTGGTAGTCACCCATTCATGAACTGACCCTTGTAGGCCCTGAGTTTACATCAAACCACTGCCAAAAATTTGACCTTGGAGTGAGAAGTGGAGCATGACACATATTTTTCTTTTCTGTGAATGTGCTCGGTGTCAGGTAGGATGTATAATTCAGATGCAAATCCATATGCTATGTAATAGGTTGTAATAAATGTAAAAAGTGTCATAGATGGAAGAATTGTCACTATAATAAATGATAAGAGAATTGAGTGAATCCTTCTAGGATAAAATTAGGTGCAATAAGTATAGAGGTGCATTAAGTTTAATCAATATTTTATTAAGCATTAACAGAATAAAAATTGCATGGAGACATAATTAAATACCTAATTGGTAGTAACACATGATTCATACATAATTTAATTATATATAGATATCTGTCTCATGTATAAAATATGTAATTATATATATGGATGTATGTACATATATATACATACATACATACATATATATATATATACATATATATATATATATCCCAGCAGGTCTGAGATTCAGAGAAATCCTGAGGTTAAACTGGGAACGATGAGGGGAGCCCCAGAACATGCAGTGTCTTGAAAGAAGTCTCTGTGTTTTGAGCTCATTGTATTGAATACAAATTTCCTAGCTTGGTGCCATTCATCAGTGCTACTCAGGAGTTTCACCTATAGAAATACATCCATACATAGACAAAGACATGGAAGTACAGGCTTTTTTTGAGGGAGGAGGTCCTGAGGTTGAACTATGAACCTAGGCGTTGTCCTCAAGCTCCTTTTGCTCAAGGGTAATGCATTAAGCTTGAGTCACAGCCTCATTTTTGTGTTTTTATGTGATCTCTTAGAAATAATAGTTTCATGGACTGGATTCAAACTATGATTCTCTACTTCTCAGCCTCCAGAGGACCTGGGATTACAGTCAGCAGCCACTATCACCTTCTTTCTTTTCTTCTTCACTTTTTTAATTTTATAATTTTTTACTATTGTGAAAATATTGTACAGAGAGATTACAATTACAAGGGCAAGATAGTTTCCAATACTATCTCTTCCCCTCTCCACCCTCTACCCCCAGCCCCCTACCACCACCATCCCCACCCCCACCCCGCACCCCACCAAAGTTGTAAAGTTCATTTTTCGATAATGTCTTGTATATCTCATTGTTGTAATGGGTCCACCTGTAAACCTATTTAAACAGTTTGTTTTTTCCCTTCCCCTCCAAAAATTATATCAATATCAAATACAGTGAAAGCAGGGCTTATACCCTGGGGGAGGTACATACAAAGCAACAAAGAAATATGTTGGAAAAAAATTGCAAGAAAAAACAAAATATTTGAATCCTTATCTTGGGGTTCATTTCGCCTAATATCAACTTGTCTGAGAGTTTCTGTTTGTCTCAGACATATACTAGTTATTGCAAATAAGGGAAACCATGGGACTTATATTTCTTTGGTCCTGGCTTACTTCACTTAATATAATTTTTTCCAAGTCTTTCCATTTCCTAACAAATGGGGATGTGACATTGTGGCTTAACTGGTAGAACACTCACCTTGACTGAAATACTGAGCGAAAATGACCAGGCCCAGTGTTCAAGCCCCACGACAGACAATTTTTTTAATAGAAATTTACTTCTTTAATTTTATAATCTGGACAATCTGACTTCTTAACAGGGTTATTCCAATGGTTTGAATTTATAAGTAAACTATCCAATGTTTATTAGAGCTGTTTTCACTGAGAATGATTTTCTCTCTTCATCTCACCCTCTGGTCTGAGGTCAAAAGTGAGAAATGAGTGTCACAGTATTTGGGACCAAATATCCACAGGACATGCCAGTTCTGCCACTTAGCATTGAGCTGAGGTAAATTTACTGTCTCAGGATGACAGGAACGAAAGTTGGAGTGATCCTCATACTGTCTGCATTTCTCATTTTACCTATAAAATGATCTAATAATTATGAGTGTTTTGTGTCTCCAACCTGAATTGTCTAGAACCCACTAGTAGCATCTTCATGTTTCATTTTTCTCTAGTACATCTTGAGATTTAGACTAAGAGTTTCTGTGGAGCAGCTCCTCAGCAAATCCCTGAGAAAATCTACTTGAAACCTCCTCAGGAGATAGTCATTCAAAGCCATCTGAACAGGAAAGTCTGTGAGACTCTTGTCTCCAATAAAACACCAGAGAACCAGAAGTGGAGCAGTGGCCCAGGGGGTAGAGCTCCAGCTTTGAGAGAGAAAACCGAGCAGGAGATACAAGCCAGACCAGGCAGGAAAGCCTGAGAGTTGCTTATGTCCAATTAACGACCAGATGGCTTAAAGTGGAGCTGTGGTGGTGGTAGAGCCTCAGCCATGAGCAAAACATCTCAGGAACACATCAGGGCCTGAGTTTAAGCCTTGGGGTGGCTACAAAAATCAAAAAGAGCAGGCCAAGTTAATGTATCAGTACCTACTTATGTGTGTATACATATTACCTCCCCGAGTGCAAACAGACCTATGCAATTCTTCTGCTTTTATTTACTGGTTTAGTTTTCAGATATGGTAGTTGCTCACACTGCATCATTCTCTTCATTTCAGGCCATTTCTTTTCTCTTCCAGGTTTCCAGGCCTGTGTCCTTATATGATGCACACTTATGCTCTCAGCAGCCTTTATTTACATTTTATTATGAGGCCAAGGCAGCAACAGTCACAAATCAGGTAGAAGAACGGAAGATCAGGATTTGTAGAAGTAACCGGTATTCAGAAAATTAAACTTGGGAACATGAAATGATTGCATACTTATGTATAAACTACCATTAAGAAACAATGAGGAGGCTGGGAGTATGGATTAGTGAGAGAGTGCTTGCCTAGCATGCAAGAAGGCTTGGGTTCGATTCCTCAGATGCACATACACAGACAAGGCCATAATTGTTACTGTGGCTCAAAGTAGCAGAGTGCTGTAGACAGTGCTCAGACCTTAAGTTCAACCCAAGAACTGGCAAAGAGATAACTAGTTAGGTAGGAAGAAAGAAAGAAAGAAAGAAAGAAAGAAAGAAAGAAAGAAAGAAAGAAAGAAAGAAAGAAAGAAAGAAAGAAAGAAAGAAAGAAAGAAAGAAAGAAAGGAAGGAAGGAAGAAAGAAAGAAAGAAAGAAAGAAAGAAAGAAAGAAAGAAAGAAAGAAAGAAAGAAAGAAAGAAAGAAAGAAAGAAAGAAAGAAAGAAAGAAAGAAAGATAAGTAGAAAGATAGGTAAAAAGATAGATAGGTAGAAAGATAGATAGAAAGTTGATAGATGAATCTGGTCTTAGATATCTTGAGGAAAGAAGGGAACACTTCCCAATCATGAGGCCTTCTGCAGTGTGCCAGGAAACCAGCATCACCTTCACATAACCACAGAGCAGGAAGACTGTCTCTGTCCCATTTCTCAGGCAGCCAAGGGCTCCAAAGTCAAGAGGGCAGAGCCAGTTTCTAACTCAGGTGCCTGGAGACAGAGGAGAAACAGCCCTGCCACTCCTTGGACTGGGGATTTGCATTAATGATGTGGAGAATGAAGCAAGGAGAATAGACTGGCAGAGGTAGAAGAAGGGTCTTCAATCCTGACAGATGGAGAGTCAAAAACCCACTCCCTAAGACCAGAGAGCAGGGTTTTCTTCTCTGTTCCTCCCTTCTCCCCCACTAAACTGGCTCTGTATTAGTTCACGAGAAGGAGGAAGATTAATTAGTCATTGTTTGAAGGGGCTGTGAAAAGCCTGACCCTGGTGTAACTCTAACAAATGTTTCAGGTTTCATTGCTTCCTGCGCCTGGAATGAATGAACTGGTTTTGCAGCTCACTTCATTGTTGAGTGTGTACATTCTGCCTCCTAATGTGTTCCTCAGAATGGCCCAGTTCCTTAGTGGCTCACAGGCTGGTGTGCTCATGTAGACCCATTGGGCAGTTGGGCCACCTAGGTCCAAAGTTCGAATCCCAGCACTGCCAAAAATTCACCCTGATGTGAGCAGCCAGTCATTGCACCTGTTTTCCTGTGCTGTGCAAGTCCTGGGTCTCAGCGAGGAGGGAGAATTCTCTATAGGCAACTCTATAGCCATGGGAATAGGTTGTCATCCAGGTCAACACAGTTATATCTCTCTGTTGGTCCTTCATCCACCCTGCGAAAGACAGATGGGGTCCAAGGAAAGAGAAGTGTGCTGCTCATCCATTCCCCAACCTTCTTTAGTCCCGGAGACAATCAGATGCAGTGGGGAGTCAAGGCAAGCAAGAACTTGTTTATTATTACATAGCAAGCCTTTTTAAAGCAAAAGACTTCAGAGCACGGAGGGGGAGTAAAACAAACCAATCAATCACTGTAAAGGTCACCATATCATATGCTTTTCACCTGGGGCCCAGGGTTTAATTGTCCCTAGTGCTTCTGAACTTTCCCTGCCATTCACGAGCTGTTCAGGCACTGACATCACTTTGCTTAATAATGGTAGGCAATCAGATTTTAACATAAACAACTCGGGCTCTGCCCACTCACCTTCCTCTCAGCGTCATCTTTGCTGCTCATGTGCCCCACATCTATCATCCTATTCTCAAGAAAATACACAATACATCAATGAATAAGACACAAAATAAAGAGAATGACTACATCGAATGCAAGATGCTGCCCTCCTATGTATGGAAATACAAATCCTATGTTTAAATGATGAATTTATGACTATATTGGCCCCCACCAGGGCTCCATCTCAGGTCCTGAGAACAGCCTAGCTCCTTAGTGCCTCACAGGCTGGTGTACTGACCATGACTGATTCACGAGTTGGGCCAGGTAGGCCTTAAGTTCAAATCTCAGCCCAAAAAGATTCACCTTGATGTAGAAGCCAATCGATCCACCTGTTTTCCTGTCCTGTGAAAGTCCTGGGTCTCAGTGGGGATGGAGAATTCTATATAGGCAACTCTATAGCCATGGGAATAGGTTGTCATCCATGTCAGCACAGTTATATCTATCACCATACTCAAAAAAATACACAATACATCCCTGAATAAGACACAAAATAAGAAGAATAATTACACTTAATACAAGATGCATATCACATCTATAGGTAAAGATTGATCCTATGATTACAAAAGGTGGGCTTGTATTTTGTCCAGTGTTGGGGCTTCAAATTAGGCTCTGGACCAGACCTGACATTCTAGTCTTCAAGGATGGTGAGCTTCCCCTTTCCCCAAAGTGCAACAGAGCTACCCAGACCTCAGTTCAAATCCCAGCATTGACAAAAGATTCATTCTGTTGTCAGAAGTCAGGCATTGCACATGTTTCCCTCTGCTGTGAATGTCCCGTGTCTTAACTAGGATGGAGAATGCATAGACAAACTTATAACCATGGGAACAGGTTGTCATACATGTCAGCACAGTTATACCTGTCACCATACTCAGTAAAATACACAATAACTCCATGAACTAGACACAAAGTAAGGAGAAGAGCACCGAATGCAAGATGCTGTCCACACATGTATGTAAATATAGATTCTATGTCAAAATTCTGAATTTGTGACTATCTGGCCCTCCCTGAAACTCAATGTCAGGTCCTGGGAACGGCCTATCTCCTTTGTTGCTTACAGGCTGGTGTCCTCACCTTGAACCTTTCCCCAACTTGGCCTGCTAGGCTCAGAGTTCACATTCCAACACTGCCAAAAGATGAATCCTTATGTGAGAAGCCCATCGATGCACCTGTTTTCCTGTCCTATGAAAGATCTGAGTCTCAGCTAGGATGGAGAATGCATGGGAAACCTTATAGCCAAGGAAATAGGTTGCCATCCATGTTAGCACTGTTATATCTGTCACCATTCTCAGTAAAATACACAATACTCCATGGATAAGACAGTAAATAAGGAGAAGAAGTACACCAAATGCAAGATGCTGTCCACACATGTATGTAAATATAGATCCTATGTTTAAATAATGAATTTATGACTATCGTGGCCCACCCTGGGGATCAATGTCAGATCTTGGGAATGGCCTAATTCCTTAGTTGCTCACAGGCTGGTGTGTTCACCTTGAACTATTCGTTAATTGGTCTCCTGCCATTTGGAAGTGGCAGGACCAGGATTCCAAATGTGGGCTCCAGCTCCCACCACTTAAACCTCAGGATAGGGAACTCACCAGTCTGTCCAAAAACATCAGCAAGACCAATGATTAACCAGGCACCAATGATTAACTGGCTCTCACCAGTCCTCCTTGATACTTACAAGGCTGTTATAGGAGGATCATGGTCAAAATCACCCTAAGCAGGAAAGTCCTTGAGACCCCTGTCCAACTTGTGCCAACAAAGCCAGAAGTGGAGTGTGTGGCTCCAGTTGTAGAGGGCTAGCCTTGAGCAAAAGCAGCTCATGCACTGTGCCCAGATCCTGAGTTCATGGTCCAGGACTGGCAACAGACATACAGGCATGCAGGCATCCAGCTAAAGCAGGTCACCCTCTTTTCCCCAATTGGATTGGACAGCTTTCCCTGGGAAAGGGGCTGCTGTCATCTTGATTCTGCCAATTCTGCCTGCATCACAGGATTCCAGCCTCACCCACATTATTTCTTGGTTCTTTCTGACCAATGGGATAAAAGAATGGTGGCCACGCCCACATTCCCTGCTGCCCTATAGCACTGGGATTCCCTCTGTTGGTTGACACCACTACCAGCAGTTGAGGAAGCTAGAGGTGGCTGAGTGATAAGAGACTCGAGGCCTAGGAGGAGAGGCCTTGGTCAGCCCCACCACGTGCCCACCCCTGTCCCGGCCCCCTTACCACCTTCCCCTCAGCACAGCGTTTCAAACTTGGTGCTGCTGGCTCAGAACTGCAGTGCCTCTTTGGAGTCCTCAGTCAAAGGTGCAATGGTGTGCTGCCAGCCATCTTGTGGCCCTGACCTAATCATGGCACCCCTGTCCTCTGCTCTGGGCCTGAGTGTCTACCATGCCTCTTCCATCGCTGCTTGCCCTTCCCAGAGCAGTTTCCAATAGCTTCTCCCAGCAGCATATGTGAGTGGCCACCACATAAGCCCGTATTCCACGACCCCATATCTCCTCTCCTCCCAACCACCGTGAACCCTGCCTGTCCCATGCCCCACAGTCTGGCCAAGGCCCTGCCACAAATGCACCCAAGGGATGGGGGTAAGTGTTGGCCTGAGGATCCCACTCCCATCCCTAGCAGCCAGAGTCCCAGGAAACGAGGAGATGCAGGGTTAGGTGAGGAGTGGGCACAACAGAGCCCCTGACCTGGATTAATGGGAGCCACACAGAGGCGTATCTGCACCCTTTCTCTCCCTGGTGGGAACCTGGTGTCTTTAGTCAGAGTTTGAGTGCAGCATGTTCACACCTGCCTTCTGGGGTCTTTTCCTTTTTACTTGGGTGGAGGGTGTTGGATTATGAAGATAGACCCCCCCCTTGCTGTGTGAGCCCTTGTCTTCTGTGCTGGGTCACTCTTTCATTTGAAGAGGGTCCCAGAAAAACCCAGTAGGGAGGTGAGGGTCCTGGTGGTTAGAACTGATGTGAATATCTGGGAGGAACGCTCCCGCCCCAACACACACACATACAATTGGCCTGTTCCCCCCTCCCCGGCTGTCAACAGGTCTAGTGGGCGATCACATTTCCCAGCTCTGCCAGCTTCTGCTGGTGCTCCCTGTACATCTGGTCTCCAACAAACTCAGGAGAGGCACTGCTCTGAGATTGTGTGTGTGTGTGTGTGAGAGAGAGAGAGACAGACAGACAGACATACAGACAGACAGACAGACAGAGGCAGAGACAGAGACAGAGACGGAGACAGAGACAGAGATAGACAGAGAGAGAGAGACAGATCATCTATCTCCTTGTACAGCCTGACTGTGCTCAGGTGAGTAATCTGTTGGAAAATTGCAGGTGCTTCATGTTGCCCGGGCTGGCTATGAGCCCTGATCTTCATGTCTCAGCCTCCTGTGTAGTTAGGATTATAGGCCTGACCCACCAGCACCTGGCTTAAGTGTAATTCTGATATTCCTTCTTTCAATCTCTCTCCCTCATAGGAACTGATTTGAATGGGTGCTGGAGGAGGTGGGCCAGCGTCCCCAAGTGGCTGGAACCAAGGTTTACCTCTCATTCTGGAGGTGGGTTGTGGGTCAGGAGCTGTTTCACTCATTCTGTTGTACCAGGTCCATGAAGTAATCCCCTCTGTGCCCTGGCTAGACCGTGACGATCATTCATTTTCCATCTAGCCTTACTGGACTTAGTATTTTGTTCTATGTACTTTTCTAGCAAAAATTTCTATCCAAAGTTATGATACATAGTCACCGAATGAAAATGTAATGCCATCTTAAGAAAGTTATTAAGGGCTCTGGGAATGTGGCTTCATGGTATGTTGATTGCCTAGCATGCATGAAACCCTGAGTTCAATTCCTCAGTACCACATAAACAGAAAAAAAAACATTGGAAGGGATGCTGTTCCTCAAGTGGTAGAGTGTTCCCCTTTAGAAAAAACAAAGCTGAGGCATAATTCCCTAGCCCTGAGTTTAAGTCCCAGAACTGGCAAAACAACAACAGCAACAAAAACAAAAACAACAGCAACATTTAGTTAGTAAATGAAAAAAAATAAAGAATCCATACTTGGAATATATGATTCCTCTTTCCATACTGATACCTGACAATAGTCCCTAATTCATGTACGTTACCTATATTAGGATAGTGTGTTGAAAAAATGTTTTGTTCATTCGGTCACAGCAATTAATGCCAGGAATATGCTTAGATGTCAGGTGAAGATTAATTCTGTAAATTCAAAGATTCCAGGGTTTTGAGTGGTCACTTCTAATCAGAATGAGAAAGGTAGTCTAAGTGAGATTTGGAAACCTTCTTGGCCAGTCTTGGCACCAAAAAGGCAGAGGCTAGTTAACAGTAGTGACAGAACAGAAGGAATAACTCCAGATGGAAGGAATAAATGATAGTAACTAAGATATAGCAGAAAGTGTTCCAGGGAATCATTTTCGGTTATTGAAGAACTTGTCACCTAGGAATATTCCTCGTTGCCTTTAGCATTCTAAACCTCTTAAGCTAGTTCTTAATCTCTGGGTGATAAATGTATCTCCTTCTATGCTGTTCTTTCATACATGATCTCCTTTGCTTTCTAATAATCTGTCTTTCTCTTTCTCTATGAACATTTCCTGAAACAAAATACACCTACACAGATGGAAGAGGATGCTAATGCAAGCGTCTCATAGCTCATAAGTCATTAATGTAACAAAATGGAAAAAGAGGACATATTTATTGCTACCTCTATTATTCTGAAAACCTGCAATGTCACATCATTTGATTCAGATTTCCATTCTTTGTCTACTTATTGTCATTAACTGCACTAAATGCAAATATGAGCGGGGTGCTGATGGCTCATGCCTGTAATCCTAGCTACTCAATAGGCTGAGACCAGAGGATTGTGGTTCAAAGCCAGCCTGTTCAGGAAAGTCCATGAGACATTGATATTCAATTAACCACCAGAAATCTGGAAGTACTGCTGTATCCAAAGTGGTAGAGTGCTCAACTTGAACTGAAGAGCTGAGTGACAGCACCCAAGATCAGAGTTCAAGCCCCACAACTAACAAAAAAGTGCAAATATGACTTTAAGTTTCCCCAAAAGGAATGATAACATCAACAGTAATCTTTGTAAGCAGAGAAAATAATTCCAAAATGATTCAGTGCACCTACTTTTGCTGAGTTTTTAAAGTTATGGCTTCTTTGCTGGACATATTCTCTTCTTTTAAAAATTGTCAAATATTAGCTTTATAATAAATTTCATCTTATATTTCTTGGTTTAAGACAGAAGTCCATACAGTTGATGTCACTTGGGTTTCTTACTATCTTAGTTCAAAGCCAACCCAGGCACGAGAGTCTGTCAAACTCTTATTTGTAATTAAACACCAAAAAATCCAGAAGTAAAGTTTTGGCTCAATTAGTAGAATACTAGCTTTGGAGGTAGGTGGACAGAAAAGACAATTGATCAGTTACAGGGTCCAGCCTCTGAGTTCAAGCCCCAGAACCAGCACAAACTAAACAAACAAGCAAATAAAAGAAACCCCAGGTATTTCTTTGGGACCCTACTTAAAGGAGTACTGGTCTGAGAAAAGGCTGCTTTTGAAGAGGCTGCTTTTGCTGATCATACTCACTGCAATCTGCTTTTTTGGAATCCTTATTGCTATGGAGAACTCAGAACCAGACTAAAGGAATTGATAACTGAATCGTACAACAAGAGAATCAGCTCAGGAGTGAAACATCCATTCATAAGACACGTTAAAGCCTCCATATCTTTGTTTCTTTGCAGTACAATACTTTTAAAACAACATTATTTCTTCTTCTTCTATGCTGGCCTTCAAAAGGCACATTGTTTACTTTTGTAATGCTCTCAACTAGAAGTTTACAGACAAGTTTATATGAGTAAAGAAGACACTCAAAACAGCCAGTTTCCTTCAAGCCTTCGATTCTTTTCTTGTACAGTAAAAAGGAAAACAAAAGTTCACTTGAACTTTTAAATTCCTCTATGTTCAATTCCTCTCCTGGGATCAGTTTCCACATCCATTAACAATTACTTTCACTTACTTCCAGTAACAATCTATGGTAATATGTTCTTGATCTTGTTTCTTCCATAGTATCTTTAAGCTATCAAGTGTGTCTGAGGATAGGACTATCCAGTTCAGACAAAGAGAACTCGAAGAAGAAAGATAAGGTTTGCAGCAGATGTAGGTGATTTATAATCTTAGACAATCTACTTAAATCTGTTGAAAATTCTCCCCAACCCCAAACTGCCCTCTTTTAAAAGCTTTGTTTGTTTTTTTCCAAAGACTGCCCTTCATTAACTATTTAAAATTTTGAGGGATCATATTCATACTCTTTAGAGATGGATGTTTGGTTGTGATTTTTTTTTTTTGCCAGTCATGGGCCTTGAACTCTGGGCCTGGGTGCTGTCCCTCAGCTCTTTAGCTCAAGGCTAGCACTCTACCACTTGAGCCACAGCACCACTTCTGGCTTTTTTTTGCTTATGTGGTGCTGAGGAATCGAACCCAGGGCCTCATGCATGCAAGGCAAGCACTCTACCACTGAGCCACCTTCCCAGCCCTGGTTGTGATTTTTATGTGTTTTTGCTTTTTGTGTTTTTTCACTGAATTTCAAAAGGTTGTGCAAGTGTGTTACAATTAAATATATCAAATTGTCCAATGCTCCTGGATCAGAGTCACTCTTTCTATCATTCCTACCCCTTCTCCAAGATTTAGTTCTGATTTAACACTTCCTTTATCGCATGTGTACATTGAGTATTATAGCTGTACTTGCCCCTTGTTCTATTTTTCTTTTTTTATTGTGAAAATACTGTACAGAGTGGTTACAATTGCATGGGCAAGATAAGGAGTATATTTCTTATCAAGTATTGTAGCCTCCGCCTTTGTTTCCCCTTCCCATCCCTTCCCATTCTCCCCCCGCCCCGCACACAATCTTCCTCCCCCCCACCAAAGTTGCAATTTTTGTTTTCAACGTAAGTACTTGTACATCTCCCTTGTTCCATTTTTCATTAATTCTATGTCTTTACTATTATTCCTCTCTGGTTTCAAATTCCTAATGGTCATTCTGTTAAACTGTCTGTTGATATTTTGACAGGTTTATATACATTCCATGGAATGTCAATGCTGCATATACTTGAACTGATGTCAGCTTTTATTTCCATAATTCATTCATCTGCAATAACAATTTGCAAGTCTGGAGACGTGAAACACCTAGACATGCTGTTATTCTCATCCATTTGGAAGATTCATCTTTAGTCAACAAGAAAGTTTAAAAATGGCTTAGAATATATTCCTAACTACCAATTTTTATAAATGGCTTTGTACAATAGTGTGTGATTATTTAACTTAACATGGGATAATACTTTATTCTATGTATGAGTTTTGGAAAAAGAAGTAAACTAAAATTTACTACTATAGAGAAATATGATAGAAATAGCAGACAGATTTTATGTCATATCTCTGAAGAGTATCCAAATTCAAGACATAAAGTCATATTTCTTACTATGTTAGACAGATAAGGGAAACATAAAACAACATATGATAAGGCAATTATTTGTGACTTTTTAAAATGTACCTTATTAAGTGATGAAATTTACTTTATTAGCTAACTTTTGGGTTTGAAATATGGGAGGCTGATCTATTTAACACATTTCTGGAAGGTACCTACTGAACAACAAAAGTGGTGGGTTGTACTATTTCTACAGTATAATAAATGGTCGAACCTATTTGGCATTAGTGCTGGGTAAATAAATCAACTCTATTTAACTTCCTCTCTACAATTGAAAAACTTGTAATGTCACTAAATATCATCTAATTGTCAAATGTTATTTTGGAGAATGTGATTTTAAAAAGTTTATTTGAAAAGGAATACATTTTCAGATTAAATATATGTTAACATTGGTTTGAGTGTGACAACATTTTTATAGCACAGAACCAAGTTGTACTGAAGTACCTGTGTTTTGAAGCACTAAGGAGCTTTTCAATTAATGTTTTTCTGAATTATATTTGACCTCTAAGTCAAGTTTTCCATGACTTGGTAGACCAATTATGGATCTATTCTTCCAGGAACTATTTTTTAACCAATTTATGCTGGACTGAAATCTTTCATTAATCATTAGAGGAGAGGTACTAAAAATAATCTTATGACACTTTGAGATCTTGTTCACTCATAATGGCTGGTCATCTGTAAATTGAAAATTTGAATTACAGTACATTCTCTCAGATTTTGTGATCTCTTCCTTCCTTTTAAGTTGCCTTGAATTTCACAATTGCTTACTGCTAATTTCTGCATCTCAAGATATTTGGGCCCTGAAATATAGGAAATGAGAAATTGAGATGGGTCTTGAATTATTTTCTGTTTCCATGATGCATGAGAAGCAGAGTAAAATCCCTTATAGATTAGAGGAAAACATTGTTTTTTACCATGTGAATTCAGAAGATCAAGAACACTTACAAGGTATCACAAATTTATACTGAAGTCATGGTACTGATAACTTTTATATTCTAAAATATTTTCTAAACCTAATTATTCATATTCCAATTGTATTTATTGTAATAAATAAATATCAATTTGCCAAATTATCAACTAATTCTAGTAAGTTTCACTGTGTGAAGTATGAAATCAGCACATATAAATATAAAATAGATAACTATGTATAATATAATAAAAAGGCACATGTTTTGCATTGTTCTGTTGTGGTTAGGGTTTCAAAGGCAACTATGTTTCAAAATATTATTCTTTTTTCTCTAACTTAGTGTTTGATAGGGTTAGACCTAAAGCTTTACCATTTGTAAATTTATAACCTGGAAGCAAGTGGAAACATGGTGATTAAAACATTAACAATTTAAGGCCTAATAATGAGGAGAAACATAGGGACTTCCACGGCAACTATGAAAATATTTGATGATAGAAAGGTAGTAGTGTAATTCCTGCATGGTTGGATGGTAGACAGGCCAGGACATTAGGTAATAAATGCATATGAACAATTTATTCTCCCCCTTGTCTTTAGCTACTTTTGAAATGGTAGGTAAAATAAACAATTATATTTTGATAAATACGTTCTAGTCTGAACAGTTCTGTCTGAAATGTTCATCTCTCTATGATCCCTTGTAACTAAGATTTGTTTTGTTCAAGTAAGACAATCTAGGGTGTCACGGTAAGATATTCTGGTTGGTCTGCTCCTACATGGAAGAAGGGTAAAGAGTCAGGGAGATATTTGTGCCTGTAAGACCTCATTTGGGAAAATTTCAGCTGTAGAGGTTTAGAAGTAGCTCTTAATCAAGCCTTACTTTCAATCCATTAGCTCCACAAAGGTAACTCAGTTGGATAAATAAGTACTTGAAAAAGCCATCACCTTTGGACCTAGCTATAAATTTTTGAAATTACAATCAAATCCCAAATGAAAAAGACTTAAAATAATTATTGACACAAAATATTTCAAATGTGAGCAATCGACTGAACAATATAATTTTTTCCAGTATTCACAGAATTTTAGGGAAATAAGATCAATCGCATTGTTAGGGATAATAAGGTTTCCTTGTTACAAATAGGCACCCAAGGATATAAGCCTGTTTAAAGATTGCATCATTAACTACTTAAATTTAGAGGACACTACATGCTTCAGCAACACGTATACCCAAATTAAAATACAGAGATTAACATGGCACTTGCACAAGGATGATATGAAAATTTGTGAAGTATTCCATATTTTTCATTCTTCAGATTCAAGAAATGAAAAACAGTTATTAAAAAGCTGATTACAAAATTACAAATGTAATAATACATGTAATTCATATAATTAAAAGTTAGTTTGACCTCAGTGTATAAAATCTTCACCTTAGAAAGGCCTTTACATAGCATAACCTTTACAAAACTGTTGAAAATAGACAACTTTGTCACTTTTACCCAAAGAAATAAAATAGTATAAGGACCTAGGAAAAAAAAGAATCTTAAAATGTTTCTATCTGGAATGCAATCTGAAAGGACATACTAATGAACCTATATATTATAAAACAATGTAGAATTTAGAGTATAACTAGAAGAGAATAAAAAAAGATTATGGACATTATACAAACATAGATTATAGAATATTTTTAAATAGACTATTTTCAGACAATGACCAGAAATACTTCAGTTTCTCTACTACTCATTTCAAAAGATAAGTTAAAATTATTTCTGATTAAAAAATAACCAACTCTGCAGAAATCATTATAGATGTATATAAAAACTCTTGAATATATTTTGACATCAAATGCAGGCAATTCACTTGGAAGTATTCCACAGAATCCATGAATTTTTACAGTAAGAGATTGTTGTTGCCAGGTGCCAGTAGCCATGCCTATAATCCTAGCTACACAAGAGGCTGAGATCTGAGGATCTCGGTTCAAAGCCAGCCCGAGCAGGAAAGTCCATGAGATTCTTATCTCCAATAAACCACTAGAAAACTGGAAGTGGAGCTGTGGTGTAAGCGGTAGAGCACTCTCTTTCAGCCGAAGAGCGCAGGTATAGCACCCAGGCCCAGACTTCAAGCCCCACAACCAACCAAATAAAAAAAAAAAAAAAAAAAAAAAACCAACAACAACGAGATTTCTTTTATTTAGATTGTGAAAATATTTTGTAAGGACATAAAAGGATGGACTGTCATTTTTGAAAATTAAGAAACTTAACCAAACCGTTAGGACTGAGGAGAACAATTTGTAAAGCCTTCCACAACTTCAAAGATGTAGTGATACATACTTTTCCTTTTGGCCATATCAAATGCAGTTTCTTCCAAGTTGTTCTTCAGGCCTGGATTGACATAAGAGTTCAACAGAAGGAGATCCAAAGTATCTTTGCTATCTCAATTCTCAGCATCAAGATGCAAGGGGGTCAAGAGGCCTTTAGTTTTGGCATTGGTATCTGCATCATGATGAAGTAAAAAAGAAGCCACACTGGTATTATTCCATATATATGCATTGTGCTGGGGTGTCCAGCCATCTACAGTTACTGCATCTGTCGCTGAGCCACCAACTCATGGACAATGTCTAAGTGTCCACTGTAGGCTTCCTGATGAAGTTGGGTATATTCATCGTCATCCCTAGTATTCACATGAGTGGCCTTTTAGGAAAGTAGTCTCCACACTGTAGTAAGCTGATTATTTTCAGCAGCCCAAAGAAAAAATTTGTTTGGATCCTTCTCCATTTAATTCTTGCAATTGATATCATTCCTCACTTGTTCATCTTGTTCCTCATTTTCATCATAATTGCCTAACCAGAGACTTTGAATGCCAATGGGAATAAGGTGTCCATGTATTTCCCTACATAGATTGAACTGGTCAGAAATATCCAGTGAATTTTCTGCATATGTTTTTTCACCATGATTTCTATTCTCTTTTTCCATTATTACTACTCAAAATTATTCTAACTTGAGAGTAAGGAATTTATGGAGAGCAGAGGAAAGATGTTCCTCAATATTAAAAGGTACAGACTCAAAATGAGGACCATGGGTGTCTTTATGTGCAGCTTATTCTAGGAATTAGAAAACATGAAATAATGACTTCTATAAAAATGATCTGGGAAATGTCAAAGCAGAAAGTGAAATGAGGAAACCAAAAACATAAAAGCAAAATAAATTAGGATAATTATGTAACAATAATATTATGCTGATTCTGAACTGCTGTTTGTTTGTTTGTTTTTGGGTCCGGGCGTGGGGCCTGAACTCTGGGCTTGGGCACTGTCCCTCAGCTCAAGGCTAGCGCTCTACCACTTGAGCCACAGTGCCACTTCTGGCTTTTTTCTTTTTGCTTATGTGATGCTGAGGAATAGAACCCAAGGCCTCAGGCATGCAAGGCAAGCGCTCTACCACTGAGCCACCTTCCCAGCCCGAACTATTGTTTTGATTATATTCTCTAAGAAGAAAAAGCGAGAATAGATAGCAAAGGACTACTAATATGTTTTGACTTCTCATTAAGCACCTTCAATCACCAAAATCACATGAAAACAATAGACAGGCCTAATTTATTAGATGAAAACAAGTGTCTTTAAAAAAAAAAAACAAAAGAATTTAAGTAGTCATGCAAAGGACTTCGATTTTACTACAGCACTATACATATTTTTATAATGTTGAGTAACAATAAATATTGGATCCATTAGAAAGCTCTTAAAGCTTATATGTTCAATAGTAAGTTCTCTTACACTATATCATGATATTTTTTGCAAATGATCTTACCAAGAAATTTACATTACTAACTTGAATTTCTGACAGAACAATATCATCACTGCACATCTTGCTTTTATCATCTACGTTTTAAATTACTATTTAAATATGTGCATTAGATAAGCATAAAAGAATAATAGAAGCCACGCTGACGGCTCATGTCTTTAATCCTAGCTAATCAGAAAGATGAAATCTTACGATTGAGGTTTGAAACCAGACCAAGAAACAAAAAGTCCAGGGGCTGGGAAGGTGGCTCAGTGGTAGAGCTCTTGCCTTGAATGCATGAGGCCCTGTGTTTGATTCCCCAGCACCACATAAGCAAAAAGAAAAAAAGCCAGAAGTGGCACAGTGGCTCAAGTGGTAGAGCGCTAGCCTTAAGCTGAAGAGCTGAGGGACAGCACACATACCCAGAGTTCAGGCCCCAAGACCGGACCCACACCCCAAAAAAAGAAAAAATTAAAAAAATCCATTAGATTCTGATTTGAAGGTAACCAGCAAAAGCTAGAAATGGTACTGTGGTACAAGCGGTAAAATGCTAGCCTTGAGAAAACTAAAACAAAAAAAAACCAACAAATTCTGGGACAGAGCCAGGCCCTAAGTTCAAGCCTTAGTATTAGCACCAAACAAATGAATGAATTACTTAATTAAAATAAATTAAGTGGTCACATGTGGCGAGGCAAGTAAAATGTAACACCCGTGGTGACGGGATTGTGTATTATTTTGTAATGAGATAAATAATCATTTGTCCTAATCACTAATATTTTATTTGAACTTTTTTGTACAATAAACCCTGAATTTAGCATGCCTGTATATGTGTGTGTGTACATGTGCACACATGTGTGTATGTGTATATGTACGTGTGTGCTGTTGCAATGTTGCTTGCCATTGTGAACAAGTTGAGGCTGAAAAGATCTAACTGTGTTGCAATATTTTATTTATCAGTATCTGTCATGTCATTTCTATGGAACCACCCTTCTGTACATTTTAGTTGTCAAATAATAACATCATCATAATCAAAGCATTTACAACATTAAGTTAGATAAAAGAGACCGCTTTCAGCACTTATTATATGTTAGGTGAGAAGATACAGACATAATTAGGTAGTAAGTTATTGGTGTAAGCTGATTGTCAGTACAAAATATGTACTTGATCTCTTAAATTTTTTATACATTTAAGATATACTCATGAAGTGGGTTTGACTGACTTGACCAAACAAGTATTACTCTCTGGTTATTCCTGTGAAACACAAGGTCGATAAACTCTTTCCAGATTTCTGTTGAAAATAACTTTCTTAGTAAGATCATATCTATTCTAAGAGATAATCAACTCCATATTACATTTGAATATCCCATCTTATTGCCTGAAAATCAGTATTGTGGATATGCTTGTTAGATATTCCTTTCAAAAACAAACAAACAAAATCATGTGTCATCTCCAAATGGTGGATGTATTTGAAGTTGTTTTGTACATGCAAAGGGATCTTCACGAATGGCTCTTTTGTGGGATTAACTATGGCAACTTTAACAAATAAGGCTTTTTAAATATCTTTTCCAATATAAATAACATCCCAGAGCGAGTCCTAAATTTCTGAAAAAATTTTGACTATTTAAGTATTATTTCAGTTCATTGACTGTAGAGCTGAAGACATTTCGAAATAAATATTGTTAAGATCTGAAAATGTAAGTAGGTATATAGGCTTTTTATGCATCATTTTATGAAAACCCAATTTTTATGAAAGTAAATGAAATAGAATAATAGAATGTAAGTGAATTTCATAAGCTAATTATTAGTATAACTTTGTTTTCTATTAACACAGTCCTTTGAATATAGATGATGCAGTTAAATTATTTCCTTTGTGTCTCTTAACTTTAGTTAGTTTTAGAATCTGTATACGTAGAAGAGTGAATTTGTAGTATAAATAAAGGTCTTTAAAATGATTAGGATTAATCTTGTGTTTTGTGTCCTACGCCCAAGAAAATAAGTTATTTTCAAGTGTTAATAGTTTATCATTATCATTATCATAACACATTTTGAAAAAATGCAGTAGTATTGATGTCTTTTTAAACCAATTGTATTCACAAGTTGGAGAGTCTTAAATTCATATGTAAGTCTTGGTGTCTATGAGTTTTAACCTCTTGTTCCTAACATTAATGATAGGCCAGACTGCATTTTGGGGTATATGAAACGTAAAATATTTATCTGGGTTCAAATGTGATTTTTATATCAGTCTTGCTTTAAGAACATTTTAAAGTAATACATTTCTCTCAAAATGTTGGGTGTAAAAGCAATCAAAATACATCTAATGGTAAACAACTTAGGTGAGCAATGTGGAAATGATTGTTTCCATAAGATCTGCAGTCTGTTTCCAACAGGATTTGGCAGGTCGTTCTTTCACTATGACTGTGTTAAACAGAGATGTGGTCCCCAGGCAGTGCAGAGTTCAGTCATGGGATAGTATATGATTTTTACTATTTTGAGCGAGAAATCAAGAATGTTATAGTTGAGCAGTTCCTTTCACCAGGGAAGTATAAATTGATTATGAACTTAGACTTTTCATATTACAGTTACTTATTTTCTTTTTTTTTTTTGTTCAGTCATGGGGCTTGAACTCTGGGCTTGGGCAGTGTCCCTGTGCTCTTCCACTCAAGGTGAACGCTCTGCCTCTTGAGCCACAGTGCCACTTCCAGTTTACTAGTGGTTTATTAGAGATAAGAGTCTCACAGTCTTTCCTGTCTGGGCTGGCTTTGAACTGTGATCCTCAGATCTCAGCCCCCTGACTAGCTTGGATTTCAGACGTGAGCCACTGGCATCTACCTGTTACCTATTTCCTAACAAAGTTAAAGGGATATATTATTAGAGTGTGCCCAACAATTTTGGGCAATTTTCTTAGAATTAGTAGATTGAGTGCTGGTATTTTAGTCATAAAATAGAATGAGTTTATTTGATATGGTGGGAATGAGCCACATGCTAACACTTAACATGTGTGCAATGTTGTAATAGTAATTCCAACTCAGAAGTCTTCAATATCATCATCTGAGAATTAAAAAAAGAAGTAGTTCCATTTTATGGTAATATTGTGAGTATTAAATTAGATATCATAGGTAAAGTGCTTGGAAAAACAAGCAGTATTTGATACTTTCTACTTGTTATTTTATCATGTGATGATTCTAATATTTTTACTGTGATTTTTATATTGTGTCTATTTAGGATATGCAATGTGCTGAATTGATATTCATTGCATTGTGAGAAAAATACCTGCAGGTAAAATTTCTGAGGAGGAAATTATTATATTGACTCATGGTTTAAGAGAACACAGTTTAAGATCAGATATCTCCATTGTTTTTAATTATATTCTTATTAAATAGTTGTATGAAGGAATTTCCCTTCAACAAATCAGTTTATAAGTACAATGGATCGTTAAATAACTTTCCCACACACTTCCAAAGCTCACCCCACTTTATTTTTTCTAGTTTCATACTATCTGCATTGAATATTATGCCTTCATTGTCTTCCTTCATAGCTCTCTTTATTCCTTCCCTTTGACTTCCCCTCACACCTTCCAAGTGATAGTTTTCTGATATTCATTTTGTAGGATTAAAAGTTCCATTTTATAAGAAAATAAACCTTTTAACTAATCCTCAGCAAATATCATGGGTTGGTTAATACTGTTGTCTAAACTTGCATAAATTTTGGCTTCAAAATACACGACGGAACATGGGTCCTTTGTGTGACTGGTTCTGAATTAACTTACTTAACATATTTTTAGATCTATCTATTTCATCACAAATGATTTAACAGTCTTTATAATGGATGGGTGCAATTCAATTGTGTATATGTTCTACACATTCTCCAACCCTCCATCCGCCAAAAGGCATCTGGACTGTTTCCATAACTTGGCTATGGTGAATCATACAGCAGTGAACATGATTGTGAAAGTGATTTTATTGTAATCTTTTGGAAGAATTCATCCCTATCTTTTTGGGAGCAATCCTCTAGCCAATTTTACAGAATATGCACATCCCTCCCTTCATCTCCATCACAACGTGTTGCAAGTCTTCAAAAACAAACTAACCCCTAATGGTCTCAATAAGCTAAAACCACACGGTGCCCATATTTTTCAATACATTTTTTTCATAATTGTACACATAATTTAGTGAGAACCTTTGATGTACTTTCCTAATGTGGGAATGAGGGACATGACAATAGAGTAAAAGTAAGAAATATGCAATGTAATTGCCTATTATCATATTTAAAATCTTTTTCAGCTCTAATTCATAGACCCACTATTATTTTAATCTTTATTTGATTGCTTCATCTATCTCCTAAATTATAACAGGTGATTTAAATACAAAGGCAAAAAAGTGTAGTTTGATTTTGACACTCATGTGTGAGGATCCATGATATGGGCAATACATGGATTGAAATTAATAGCCATTATTTGTTTTGTTAAAGTAAAATTGGTTTTCCCAAACTGATTCTTGCAATACATATTCAATTCAACAAGAAACATTTGACAAATCCTTGTTTTATTCATCATTAACTTTTGTTTCCATTTTATTTTATAACGAATGATAATTTCATAAACCTACTATAGATACAAAAATATATTAAATATTTCTATCTGAGGATAGGAAGGTGGCTCAGTGTTGAAGCGCTTGCCTTGCATGCATGAGGCCCTGGGTTCAATTCCTCAGCACCACATAAGCAAAAAAAGGAAAAAGCTGGAAGAGGCCCTGTGGCTCAAGTGGTAGAGCTAGCCTTGAGCTGAAGAGCTGACGAACAGCATCCAGGCCCAGAGTTCAGGCCCCACGACCAAACCTCCCAAAATTATTTATATCTGTATGCATTGATATATACATACACACATATATTATACAGGTTATAATGCTAATTTATAACTTCTGTAACAATTTACTAAATTATAAAAACATCAATGGCTCATGCCTGGAATCCTGGTTACTCAGGAGGCTGAGATATAATGATCATAGTTTGAAGCCATCCTGGGCAGGAAAGTCCAAGAGCCTCTTATCTCCAAACAACTAAAAGAAAATCAGAATTGGAACTGTGCTCAAAAGAGTAGAGTGGTAGCTTAGAGAGAAAAAGCTCAGGGACATCACTCAGGATCTTAGTTCAAGAACTACAATCTACCCTAAAAAGTCTATTTAATTTACCCCTGTGTAAATAGAGTATTTCCATCACCCAAATTCACATCCATTTTCATTTGCAAGGTAACACTATTACGTATTTAGTATCACATACATTATCACTTAAGTAGAAAGCATTGCAACATGGGTTCATTCTATCTCTTTCATGGATTTTAGTCCACCCAAATACTCAAATTTTACAATTATTCCATTAAAGCCATAGCTTTTTTCTTTAATACCCATAATATTAGAGCTTGAATTGAGTGTCTTGTGTCTCATAAATGGGTGTTCTTACCACTTTGTCATGCCCCAACCCTAAATGATCCTGATTAATTTTCAGATAGAATCTGGCTTCCTACTTGTGTGTAATCGTGGGCTCAGCCCACTTGATGTTATTCTTCCTGGAATTTAGAATAACAGATGCCTGGAATTGTGTACAGATCTTTCTACCCAGTCTGGACTTTAACCACTATCCTCACAACAGTACACTCTCATATAGTCAGGATTTTCATAAGCTTATCATAGCTGATTTTTTAAAAAATCTTTGCATTTCCTGCAGGTTCTTAAGTACTGAATTAATTTGTGGTTTTGGGGGGGGGTTGTTTTCTTTCATTTGAATGTATGTGTTGAGTTTTTCTTCACTTTTCCTTTTGTTTCTTTCACACAAGTTCTTACCTAAAGTGCTGAGAAACCAATTCTTCTTTTGCAAGATAGTGAAGGTGAACATTACTTAGTCCAAAGCAATTTCAGTAATATTTAAACACCTTCATATTTATTAATGGTATACAAATGCTAAGTTGCTGAGAAAAGTCTTTTTATTTTCACAGTTGTCTTTGGGATACACAGACAGATCATGAATTATATGAAGATAATAAAACTACAGATGCTTGCCTGGAGGAGAAAAACCTATCATTAATTGTTTGACAGTGGCTTCCCTTCTCATGAAAGAAATATGTTGCTTTATGCAGGATTTCTCAAAATCAAATTGCTAGGAAGAACCTAAGCAATCATCTAACACTACCGAGTTGAAGGAGATGATTTGACCTCCTGAATAATTGACATTTGGATCAAATAAAAGCAGGCTTCCAAAAAGAGAGTACACTTTAGAAAAACGTAACGAGTTGTATGTAAACTGGTGCTTAGTTGGTTTTGTTAATTTGTGAACTAATACAGGGAAATAAATTACAGCAAGGTTAAAAATTAAAGAACTCTGTATTGAAATACATATTTGTGTGTATGTGTGTGAGTATGTGCACGTGCCTGTACACACATGCGCATGTGCGTGTTCTCATGCATGCAGTCATCATTCTTGTGGCTTGATAGTGCCTGGGCATTATGCCTAAGCTTTTGTGCCCCAGGATATTGCTCTACCACTTGAGCCATTGCTTCACTTCTGGTTTTTTGGAGATAATGTATTTTCATGATGGGACTGGCTTTGAACAGTGCTCTTCAGATCTCAGCCTCTCAAGTAGCTAGCTAAGCTGATTCAGCCTCTAAGTAGCTAGTTAAAATTCTGCCTGTCCACTAGGCTTCACTGCTCTTTTATTCTTTTCTTGAGGTAATCACAAGTCTAAGTCATGTATATGTCTAATTGCTTTAAAAATATTGTTACTGCTTTGCATCAGAGGTTCCCATGTGTACTCTTAACTATTGAGGAGGCTTGAGAACAGAACCCAGGACAAATTTTAGTGGACTTCCTTCTCAATCTATAGCTGGGTTCATTGTATCATTTCCACCATCCTGCACTATCCTAGAGACTCAGATGGGAAGGATCCAGGCCAGCCAAGGTAGGAAACTAGACAAGTTGGTGTGCAACTCTGATGCCATTGATGATATGAAGGCACAAAGGACAGATCAGGTTCATGTTCTTGTGGAAAGGGAACCACTATCTTAATATTAACCACTGATATTATGCCATCCTAGCAAGAACAATATCCCAAGTGGAAATCCCCACAATTTACTAAAACCAAAATAAGTATATAGATTTTCATCCAAAACTTAGTACAATCTGTTGTTTGCTCTAAAATCATCTTTATCTCATTATCATATAATGTGACAGAATAGTTTCTTCATTAAACTTATTATATATTTAAAAGACCTAGAAAATTTTTTCTCTTATTAAGTGCAAACGAATGTCAAATTGCCTCATTTCGTACATATTTGTCTACCACTGAAAATTAATCTAATGTTTATTATAGTAATATATTCTGATTTATTACTTTACTTTGTAACAGTTTTTAAACTTTTTTCTTCTCTGCTGAAATTTAAGTATTTAAATATTATCACCAACGTATATTCCTTGAGTACGTGGGGCAGTTTCTTACAAAGTTTTTAACCAATATCTTCTAAGAATTTTAATAGGTATATTATTTGGTTTATTTTTAATTTCTATTTAATTTTATTGTAAAGGTGATGTACACAGGGGTTACAGTGACTTAAGTAAGGTTATGAGTACATTTCTTATGGAAAGAACATTGTTATCCCCTCATCGATTTTTTTTTTGTATACTCAAACAACTTCTGATGCTGTTGCTGTTGCTGTTGCTATTGATCAATGGGTACTTTTGCTTTTTTTGTTCATGCGTTTTTATTATAAAATTTATATACAGAGGGTTTACAGTTACTTAAGTCAACTAAGTGTACACTTCATTTTATTTTCTAAATTTCAAATTTTGAACTTAATTACTTATTTTCTTTTGTTTCTTTAATGTAATTTTTCAGAGTGGTAGGATTAGTTGATTTAATTTTGCATGATTTTTACACATGTAAATTATTCAGACACATATATTTTGCTTTAAAAATATTTAACATGTGAATATTTAAAATTATTTTCTTAATTTTTATATGGTCAGTGAATTTAAATAAATTTATTTTCTTATAGTTCTAAACATATTTTTCCAGGTAACAAATACTTACTGTATTTTCAAAAAGCACATACTTTATTAAGAAAGGCTTCATTACCTGGTGACTTTTTTGTAAATATTTGTACTTGAATTAAAAATGTTTAAGATAGGCATGGTGACTTGGGGCTTCCATTTTCTAGCTCTGGTAGGAACTGCAAATAGGGTTTGTAATTCGGGAAAGCCTGAGAAACTATGAGACCTTATTATAAAAATATCCAGAGTGAAATGATTAGAGATATAGCCATTCATAGCGGGATATAGAGTGCATGGATATCATATTCTAAATCTTGAGTTAAAACAACAGTAACATCAATGTTTTGTCAAAATAAAAGCATATATGTTTCACAATGTTTATTATTTAAAACTTGTTTGCGAAGATTCTCATGTCTTCTATTTCTTAATTTTCAATTTACTTAATCCATAACAATCCAAGTATATTGTGATTATTTTATTTCTACTACTTTTAAATATTATGAGCAATGTTTTGATTTCATATATTAACCTACTTTTACTATTTGTAAAAATTTTCTCTGTTTAATATGAAAATATCAATATTCCAAATGAATGGATGTGGTGTGTATGTGTGTGTGTGTTTATGTGGTTTCTATGTGTGTGTGTTTCTGTGTACTTTGTAATGCTTGGGAGATCACACCATTGTTTCACATATGCCAGGCCAAGGTTTTACCACTGAAACATATTGTCTAGTTAGAATGTAAATAGTTTTTTAAATTATGACTTTTAAATTTTCTTTGCTAGTATGTTTTTTCAAAGTAATATATAATGAAATGTGTACCATATTCTATCCACGATAGCAATTTTTATTGTTATTTTAGTGTTACTTAGAATATTTCCATTGCCTTTCCACTTACAAACTCTTGTGTTTGTTATTGATAAAGGTTTTACTTTGCTTATTTTCTCTCTTCATTGAATTTGCATTCAGAGTTTACCTATTCTTTCTCTTATTTATTAGGAAATTAATTATCATATTCCTATTGCAATATCTTTACATTGTAAGAGGTCTATACAATGCTTTATTTTCTATTTTATTTTTTCCCACCTTTTCTGACTCTCAGTACACACTATTTTGTGTATTAAAAAAAAAACTTGATTCAGGACACATCGATTATTTTCCTCCTTCTCTTCTCTGAAGTCTTTCTGTTTTTTGAAACACAATACCAATGACATACAGCTCCTATGTGGTCCATCATCCTATTCCCTCTCACTCTCCTCTGTAGTACATCTCAAGTCGTTATCATTCAGATTTATTAGGCTATAGTATTATCTAAATCTTAACTCATTCCTAAATTAGTTTTAGTTGCTTCTAGCATTCCATAAAGACATTTTTCTATATATAATATCTGGGGTCTTGTGTTTTCACAAGGTGAAAAATATGAGTGACTATCAAACATGTAGATATCTCTACAGAATATTGGTCCACTTGCTCAATGAACTCCTATATAAATTCAAGGAATGTAGGGCAGTTAGAACAATCTTGAAAAATGGTGTAGCTTGAGCCCTCATATTAGATTTGAATTTTATTACCATGTTTAGTAGTGAAGAAAACATATCTCTACTATAAGAATAGACACATATGTCCAACCTTTCTTTAATTTGTTGTGTTTCTGGGTCTCTATTAAGAAAATGTTGGCCTGTGCCAACAAGACCTAGGGTTTCTCCTGCTCGATCCTGTAATGTTTTCAGATTGTCCGCTTTTACTCTGAGGCCTTTGATCCATTTGGAGTTGATTCTGGTGCAGGGTGATATATAAGGGTCTAGCTTCATTTTTCTCCAAGTAGTTAACCAATTTAGTAAGCACCATTTACTGAAGAGGTTGTTTTTCTTCCATTCTTTTTTTAGCTCCCTTATCAAAGATTAGATGGCTATAGGTCTGTAGGTACATTTCTGGATTTTCATTTCTATTCCATTGGTCCTGAGGTCAGTTCTTGTGCCAGTACAAAGTTGTTTTGATTACTATGTCTTTATAGTGAAGTTTGAAATTTGGTATTGATATTCCTCCAGCAGTGTTCTTTCCTGTTGAGGATCATTTTTGATATTCAGGGTCTTTTATTGTTCCATATGAATTTTTGCATTGCCTCTTCTATTTCCTTGAAGAATGAGGATGGAATTTTGATAGGTATCGCATTGAATTTGTAGATAGCCTTGGGAAGTATTGCCATTTTCACGATGTTGATCTTTCTAATCCAGAAGCGTAGGAGTTTTTTCCCCTTTCTAAGTTCTGTTTGGATTTCCTTTTTCAAATTTTTTAAGTTTTCATCATAGAGGTCCAGAGCTTCTGCAAGGCAAAGGACATAACTAGCAAGATCAATAGAAAGCCCACGGATTGGGAGAAGGTCTTCACTAGCCATACAACGGACAAGGGTCACATATCTAAAATATACCTGGAATTCAAAAAAATTAAATCCCCCAACAACAAATCTTCAAAGAAACAACTCCCCAATAAATAAGTGGGCTAAAGTCTTAAAGAAAAACTTCTCTGAAGAGGAAAGCAGGATGGCTATTAGTCACATGAAGAAATGCTCAACCTCCCTACCCATAAAAGAAATGTAAATCAAAACAACATTGAGATATCACCTCACTCCAGTTAGAATAGCTAAAATCAAGAACTATAATGACAACAGATGCTGGATGGGATGTCGACAGAAGGGAACCTTATTGCATTGTTGGTGGGTGTGTAAACTTGTTCAACCATTTTGGAAAGCAGTATGGAGGTTCCTCAAAAGACTCCGCATAGAGCTCCCCTATGACCCAGCAATCCCGCTTTTGGGCATTTACCCAAATGCTCACAAACAAGAACACACTAAAGCTACCAGCACGATTATGTTTATTACAGCATTATTTACTATAGCTAAGATATGGAACCAACCCAGATGCCCCTCAGTAGATGAATGGATCAAGAAAATGTGGTATACACACACAATGGAATTCTATGCCTCCCTCAGAAAGAATGGCATTGCCCCATTTGTTCGGAAATGGAAAGATTTGGAAAAAATTATATTAGGTGAAATAAGCTAGGCCCAAGGAAACATAGGTCTCATGGTTTCCCTTATTTGCAATATCTAGTATATGTCTGAGTCAAGCAGAAAAGGTCAGATAAGGTGATGTTAGGGAAATGAATCCTAAGATATGTATTCAAATGTTTTTTTTTTCTTTAATTCGATTGTTTCTAACAGATTTATAAGATTATTTCTTTGTTGCCTTCTATGTCCCTCCCCCACAGTATAACCTCTGCTTTCACTGTATTGAGGTTGGTATAATTTGTGCCGGGGAAGGGGAAAAACAAATCGTTTAAATAGGGATACAGGTGGACCCATTGCAACAATGAGAAGTACAAGTTGTCATGTCGACAAAGAACTTTAAAATTTGGTTCTGCGGTGGGAGGATTCGGTGAGATGGGGGAAGGATGGGAAAGGATGTGAACGGGAAACAAAGGAGCAGTCTACAGTGCCTGATTAGAAATGTACTCAATCTTGCCCATGTAATTGTAACCCCTCTGTGCATTATTTTCACAATAAAAAAAGAAAAAAAGAAGAGACACATAGAAGAATGTAACAGATTTATCAAAAATAAATTCTTAGTTTTATGGTCAATACATTTTGACAAGGATGCCATGACTTTATCAAATAAAAATATAATCTTAAATGGGTATATTGGCACTATTGTCCCCCTAGATTTAAAGAATGATCTTAGACTACTACCTCTAACCTTATACAAAAATTTAAAGTAAAAAATAATTATCAAACTAAATGTGAGGTATAAAAATCTATAGAACATAAATATAAACATTCATGATATTGGATCAGTAAAGGTTTCTAAAAGATTGACATTGAAAGTATTAGTTGCTAAAGAAAAGCAAGAATAAACTGATTAATATCAACTGATTACTGTTCTTAATTCTAAGAAAGGAGTAAAAACATATCCAACAGATAGAGGACACATATTTGTTAATGCTACAATATTAATGCTATAATGATACTGAGTCTTACGTACATTTATAACTTCTAACACCATATAAAATTTTTCCCAAACATGATATTTTTAAAGAACATATGTAAATTAATAGTCAATAAGGGGGGCATATGAATTAAGCTCCTCTTTATGATCTAAGAAAAATTATAAAAAACTCACTGGTATGACCATCATATAAAAAGATGACACAAAATATAGTAATGCATTTGTAGAGAAATATATACTCTCCACATAGCAGAATGATTTATAAAACTGCAATCATTTTAGCAAGCAAATTTTGAAGTATTCAAAAGGTCAAAGAGAATTGTATGATCCAGCGATCACACTTCTATGTATGTATTAAAGAGAAGAAAAAAAAAAAAACTTGTTTGGACAGAGAATGTAGTTAATTGACAGTGCACTTGAATTGTATGTGTGACACCCTGGAAATAATGCCTCAAATCAAATTTTGAAAAGACACATTATAGAGGATGTATGCTGAACAAAATCCTGTAACTGAATTTTGTATCTATTTTAATGTCTGTTCTAAAGTTTACAGCATTTCTATTTGAAGAAATGCAAGTTTGTGAAAATTAGGCTTGGAAAACCTGTGATTGTACAATTCACTTCCAAAGCACTAAAATGTATACAATAAAAGGAGATAATATATTGCATGTGAAATACATGACAGCCAAAAAAATTTATTAAAAATACTTCACACAAATTTCAGAATATATGAAAAGATATCTTGGTGTTGGCTAAAAAATCTTTGTAAACTACGGCTGTTAAAACAAAGATGTTATTTCTCTTTATTTTTAGTTTTTTGATCTGTTGTTTTGATTTTATGCAGATATAACTCAATCAAAAAGTTTATGTGATAAATGGAATATCTAGGAATTATGCATCACTTATGAGTAATTGATAACTATTTCTGGAAGAAACTTTTGGCAAATGACAGAAGACCCAAATCTATTAATCTGCATTTTATGAAAGCCATATGTTACTTCCTCAATCCAATTGCTTTTCTCTACTTTGCTAGGAAGAAAATGTATTCTCACGTTAAGAGCCAATAGCAGTGAAAAGAAACAAAATACACAATCATCTTGATTTATTTGTGAAAATATCAAATGAAATACAACAATTCTACTTAATCAACTCCAAATTTGGTATCTATGAAGATGTTCCTGAATGCTAACATCCATTGATTTTTCGGAATTTTAATTTCTACCAACATATGAAAACTAGAACAAGAAAACAAATACAGTCTTAGAGCAAACCAGCATTGGACTAATTTTCTTTATTGTTGTGAAATTACAAAAGGATTGATACCATTAAGAAAATGATCCATTCCTATGGAAATCATTTAATAATGTTTATCATTTATAATTCCAATACCAAGCAAGAGTAATTTTATATAATCATTACAAATATCATTTTATTGCAATCTAAAATAGAATAAAAGACAAGTCCCAATATATTATTATTATTCTTAATTTCTAATCATTACCTAAATATCTTAAACAATCTATATAGTCATGTCTTTAATGTAGACGCAAATATTCTATACTTTGTTTTTTTTTGGGGGGGGGCAGTTCCAGTAGCGAGGCCTGAACTCTGGGCCTGGGCACTGTCCCTCAGCTCTTCATCTCAAGACTAGTACTCTACCACTTGAGCCACAGAGCCACTTCTGGCTTTTTTCTTTTTCTTATATGGTGCTGAGGAATCAAACCCAGGGCCTCATGCATGCAAGACAAGCGCTCTACCACTGAACCACTTTCTCAGCCCCAAATATTCTATAATTTTTACTTATCATTTTCCACGGACATATATTCATGTTTCTTAGAAATGTTCACAGCAGTTAAAAGATGCTTTTGTGAAATTAATGTGCTATATTTTGTTGTTGTTTTTGTTGTTGTTGTTTGCAAGGCCTCGGCATTTTCCCTAAGCCTTGTTGTGGTCACTGCCAGCAGTCTCCAACTTGAGGCACATAGATAATTCCTGTTTTTAGTGGTTAATTGGAGAAAGAATCTAACAAGTACTTTTCTGTCTGGGCTAGTTTCGAACACAATTCTAAAATCTCATTATGACAATGATCTCTAAAAATGTATGGAGTTTTTTTTTTTTTTTGATTGGAGTTATTTTTTTTAATTGGCAGAGTACCGTACAGAGGAGTTACAATTACATGGGTAATATAACGAGTACAGTTTTTATCAAGCATTGTTACCTCCTGTGTATTTCCCCTTCCCATCCTTTCTCATACTCCTCCTACCTCCCCCCACCCAATCATTACCCCCATCAAAGTTGAAAAATTCGTTTTTCGACATACTACTTGGACATCTCATTGTTGCAATGGGTCCACCTGTATACCTATTTAAAGGGTGTGTTTTTGACCTTTCCCTCCAAAATTTTACAAACATCAAATACAGTGAAATCAGGGGTTATACCATGGGGGAGGGACATTCAAAGCAACAAAAAATCATTTTATAAATATGTTAGAAACAATCACAAGAAAGAAAAAAAAACATTTGAAGTCGAATCTTATCTCTTAAAACCTACCAGTTTTAAAACCTGCCAGTTTTAAGAGATAAGAGGAGGGGTAAAAGTTCTCTTAGATACCAATCCATCTTCAAAATATTTGGTTCCAAGCACTCCGTCTAAAACATATTCAACAACTAGTAAAACTTCTGTTGGCTGTAACTTCCTCCATGTGTGCATGTATACATGGGTATAAGTATGTGTGCATTAGTGTGTATAGTAACATATATGTGTACATATATAAGGGCATATACACGTATAGGAATATATAAATAAATATACATTTATAAATATATGTGCACACATATATAAATACATAGATATGTATATGAATATTTATGCATATCAGGTGTTCTGTGATTTAACCTATAGTTCCCAGCACATTGTCTTTCTCACAGTGTACATGATAAACTGCTCTGTGTATCTGTGGTATATGATGTGTATCACTTTGTACTCACTTCCCCCATTACCTTGTATCTCATTCCTGTGAACAACTTCAGTCTATTTTCCATATGATAGCTTTGTTTTCATTACATGTAGTTACTTACTGATAATAAAATAAAAAGGTTGTAAAAGAAAAAGAACTTTTAGGTCACAGGTTAAAAGTATTATATTCATCCCAATGATTCCTATGAGATAAAATTTATAATAGTAGTAAAAGTGAAAAGGAATCCTAGATCTGTTTTGCCATTTAGAATGACAGAGAATAATATCACGTCACTGTTATAACTCTTAAAGAATGCAAGGGTAACTGACGGTCGTTATAATGTTCCCATAAAATCAGTGGTACCTGAAGTATAATAGTAAACTAGCAGAAATTCTAAGTAGCAGACATGGAACATGAAAGAAAAAAAGAGGAAATGAAAGAGAGTGAAAGAGAGAGAAATATCGTAATACTGAAAGTGCATAACAGAGAAACAAGAGCTATATGAGAATATTCATACTGCCATCTTTAGATTCTACATGTACGTTTGAATGTATTTGATGTATGATAACCCATCAACATAAAATATAAAGTAATTTTGATAAAAAATAAAGACTCAGAAGTAGTTATAAATGCTAAAACAATCTTCACAGAAGGAAAGTCTCAGAGATATTTCATGACTTTGAAAAGGATAAAGTAGCTTCGGTTATTAAAAATTTAGAAATATGACAATTCACAAAAATATAAAAAGATATTCATATATTTCATTATATAACCCAAAGTAGAAAGCAAATGTTGTTTAGATGCTTTTTTAAAACACAGTCTCTCAGGTGCTGGGAAGGTGGCGTAGTGGGATAGTGCTTGCCTTGCATGGATGAGGTCCTGGGTTTGATTCCTCAGTACCACATAAGCAGAAAAAGATATAAATGGTGCTGTGCCTCAAGTGGTAGCACTAACCTTGAGCTGAAGAGCTGAGGTACAGACCCAAGATCCAGAGTTCAAGCCCCACAACCTACAAAAACCAAAACAAAAAAGAAAACAAAACCCAATCTCTCACTTTTGTGGCCTCAACTATGTAATACTGCGGGTTCAGCCTAGGGCTAAGATTTTTGGTGCGGACATTTATCAACTCTCCTGATTCAGACTCTACTTGATAAAAGTAACTAGTAGATGTCAGGGACAAGCAGAAAAGGTCAAAAGCTATGTACAATGACTAAATAAGATGATGTTAAGTGAAATGAGCCCCAAGATAGGGACACAAGGGTTTTTTTTTTTTCTTTCTTGCTATTTTTTCTAATGTACTTATAATGTACCATGCGATTTTTTTTGTTTCTTTGTATGTTCCTTCCCCAAGGAATAACTCCAGTTTTCACTGTATTTAATGTCGATATTCTGCATCTTGTATATACATTTATCTAATTTAGGGAGGAAAAGGGACAAAACAAAATACTTAAATATGAATACAGTTTGACCCATTGTAACAATGAGATGTACAGACAGTATTGTAAAAAACGAACTTTGCAATTTAGGCAGGGGTGGGGGGTGAGGATTATGGACTGTATTTGTGGAGGTAGGGAGGAAGGGATCTTAGGGAAAAACAAAGGAGGCGGTAGCAATGCTTGATAAGAAATGTACTTATTACCTTATTCATGTAACTATAACCCCTCTATACAGTATTTTTACAATAAAAAACGTATTAAAAATTATACTAAATGAAGTAAGCCAAGTCCAAAGAAACATAGTTCCCATGGTATCCTTTATTTGCAATAACTAATATATGTCTGGGATAAGCAGAAAAGATCAAAAGCTATGTGCATATGACTAGATAAAATTATATTAAGGTAAATGAACCCCAAGATAGGGACATAAGTGGTTTTTTCTTTCTTGCTGTTGTTTCTAATGTATTTATAATGTACAATGAGATTTTTTCTTTTTTATATGATCATCCCTCATAGTATAACCCTTGTTTTTACTGTATTCGATGTTGGTGCTCCTGCATCTTGTATATAAACTTCGTTAATTTGGGGAGGGAAAGGGAAAAACAAAATGCTTAAATAGAGATGTAGGTTGACCCATTGTAACAATGAGATGTATGAACTTCACAATTTAGCAGGGGAGAGAGGAGTGAGGGGTTAGGAGTTGGGATGTGTACTTGTGGAGGTGTGAGTGAAGGAACGGTGGGGGAAAAACAAAGGAGGAAACAATGCTTGATAGGAAATGCACTCATTATCTCACTCATGTAACTCTAACCCCTCTGTACAATATTTTTACAATAAAAAACGTGTAAAAATGTTACAAGATAATATTGTTAACAAAGAAATTAATGCAGAACAGTGACATGAAGATATAATGAATAAGAGTGTGTGTGTGTGTGAGTGTGTGTTTGTGTGTGTGTGTTTGTGTGTGTTTCTTCTTGTTGACATGGTCAGAATTTGAACTCACGTCTTCAAAGTCTTGCTAGGCCATTCTTCTTTAGATTGGTGAGTTATTATATAAGCTACATCTCCATTCCTAACTCCTTGCTAATTCATTATAATTTTTGAAAAATAATCTCATGAATTTTTTTTGCCCTGATTGGCTTTCAACTGTTATCCCCATATCTCAGCCTCCTGTGTAGATATCTCGAGTAGTGAGGATTACAGGTGTGATCAACCACCACAAGACTTTCAGAATAATCTTAAAAGTAGGATAAAGTTTACTTCACGGGGACCTGTTTTTATATCTCCTAATTTGAAAACATTTTGGAGTGATTATATGTGAGTTTATTCCTTTTTGGCTTCTTAAAAGACAGTAAGTGATGGTATTTAAAAGTTTCTAGTACTTTTTTGTTTTTGGGTCAGTCGTGGGACTTGAACTCTGGGATTGGGCTCTGTTGCTGCGCTTTTCAGCTCAAGGCAAACACTCTACCCCTTTAGCCACAGCGCCACTTCTGGTTTTCTAGTGGTTTATTGGAAATAAGAGTCTCACGGACTTTCCTTCCTAGGCTGGCTTTAAGCCACAGTCCTCACATCTCAGCCTCTTGATTAGCTAGCATTACAGGCATGAGCCACCAGCGCTCAGATAGCTTTACTACTTTTTACAAAGGACACTGCAACTGTGGGACAGAAGAAATTTGGCTCTCTATGGATCTCAATTTATAAGCTCAGCTCTGTGCATGATAACCCAATGTCACCAACACAGTTTGTGTTGAAGACAAAATGTGACAGAAAACAATTACATGGGCAATAGTTGCTATGCTATTGTGTCTTGGACAATATGAATATTGAATTGAAAGTGTAAGAAAATGGAGAGATTTTTACCTACTTTTTGTATTGCTAAAAGACTTTGGAAACTGATTCATTTCCCACCTCACTGTTGGTCACTGAGCCAGGACCTTAGCGCCTTTAATTAAAATTTTTCCCAACACTAAAATGGTAATAACATTAGCATTAGAGCTAATGTTTTCTTAACAGTTAAGAGACATAACACTTGTGAAATACTTAACATAAACTTCTATGAATTAGCTTTGAGTTTAGCCAGCAGTTTTTTAAATACTAAACAGAATGTGATATGTATTACAGAAACAATTACATGTAGTGAGAAACCAGAAATAATCTTATCTATTGGCTATGCTCTGTTTCCAAGGAAGCTAAGTGGATAACATCTCATGCTGTAAGTCAAAATGGTTATCTTATGTCTTGATAGTGCAAAAAAAAAAACCAGGGAAATTATAATGAAGGAATGTTGTAGACTGAGGTGAATCCATATGAAAATGTGCAAAACTGATTAAATGTAAAAGTAAATGAGCAGCATATTGTGTTTTATATCATTTAAGTTACATTGAAAAGATAGGGAAAACCTAGAGGAATAAATTCTCTTTTTGAAATCTTATCATAGGTTCTTAGAAGGACGAACTCTTTCCTCATTCTTGTAGAAGCATCATCAGATGAGAGGAACTTTATTTTTTTGTTTGCTTCCTTCCATTTATTCTTCAGTTTGAAATGTGAACTACATGAGACTGAAAGAAACCAAGGGAAATTAGACTCACAGGCTTTGGAAAGAGCAATCAACATAAACTACATAAAATACTTATAGCCTTGTAAAAGGTCTAACTAAATTGAGTTATAGAATCTCACGCATAAACAGAAAATGATTTAAGCAATATCATGTTATTGACAATTGAAAAATGTTAGGAGTTGCTTAATTTTTTCCTTTCTATTACATTGAATTAAGTATTGATTTTGTATAGAATGATTAAAGGTGAGATTAACAAGAAATGATTAAAAATGGACAAATTTTGTGAATAGACATATTTTCCAAAAAGCCCTGAAAATCGCTAGTGGGATTACTAAGTTTTGTTGTACCACTTCTATGCTGGCTTAATTCTTTGTGAACAAAGTCATTAGAGAAACGCAATCAAAATTACTATGATACTACTTCATAACTATTATAACTCTTATCAAAAAAATCAAAGGAAACACTTGTGGTGGTAAAGGCTTTTAACTCCAAACACTTATGATGCTGGAGTAAGTACATTTGCGTCTAAGGCCAGTCTGGGGTACTGCACATAGTAAAAACCTGCCATTTAAAAAAAAACTTAAAAGGCTATAACTTTGGTTAGAGTGTGGAGAAAAGGAAATTTTCTACACTCTTCGTATTCTCGCTTTAGAAAGTAGTATGCAGTTTTGAAAAGAAATGCAAAGTCGAAATCTCATCTGACCCACCAATCATATGATTATTTCTCTCTGGGTAACACGTAAATAACTCTGTAGTACATTCTTATTCATATTGTTCACAACAACAGCCAAGATAAAAATAGAAGTTAAGTGTTCAACTACAGACTAATAATGCAACTGTGGTGCATGCACATATATAGTTTTCAGTTTCATCCTTAAAATGGTAAGAGATTTCTCTCATTAACCACAACTTACAATGACCTGAAAGATGTATTCTAAATGACGAAAAATGTTATTTTCTGATCTTTGTAAAACCACACAAACACAAACTCTCTCACACACACACCAACCTCAAACATTAAGAGAGAAATTTATTAAAAAATTAAAGCAAAGTGGAATTGCTGGGACATTTAGGTCACAATGTAGAAGGTTGTAGATATACAGGATGACCAAGTATGGAGTAGTAATGTACAACATAAGTATACAGGGAACAACACTGGCCTTACATGGGAATGAAGCGAAGTAAGTACGAGTTCTTCTTAGTAGGGGTTGCTCTTTTAGTTGTTCTTATTTCAGTAATGGATGAGATGAAAGTAATTCTTTTAAAAACCTGCCTGTTTGCAGAAATAATAAGAAACAATATAGCAATAATGATGTATGCTCAACATAGAACGAAATGTCAAATTAAAATACATGAGATTATCCTTGAAATAAACTAGTTATTACAAATAAGGGAAACTATAGGACCTATGTTTAAGTCTGGCAAACTTCACTTAATATGATTTTTTCCAAAATCTTCCATTTCCTTACAAATGAGGTGATATCATTATTTCTGATGGGAGCATAATATTTCATTTGTGTGTGTGTGTGTGTGTGTGTGTGTGTGTGTGTGTGTGTGTTTGTGTGTGTGTGTGTGTGTGTGTGTGTGTGTGTGTGTGTGTGTGTGTCTGTCTGTGTCTGTGTCTGAGTCACATTTTCGCGATCCATTCATCTACTGAGGGGCATCTGGGTTGATTCCTTATCTTAGCTATGGTAAATATTACTGTGATATACATCATTGTGCTGGTAGCTTTAGTGTGGCCATGTTTGTGATCATTTGGGTAAATGCTCAGAAGTGGGATATCTGGGTAATAGGGGAGCATAATCTTAGTAGATGAGCAGAATAGCTCAAAAGCTATGTACATATGATCATATGAGGTAATTCCAAGAGAAATGTACTCCAAGGCATGTTCTTTATTGTTGCTGATCCTAATGTACTACGTGATTTCTTTTTATCATTTTCTTTTCTCCATCTATGGTTATCCCCTGTAGTCACTGTATTTGATTTTGATACCCTGAGTATTGTAAATATGTTGATCTGAACTAGGGAAGGTAAAGGGAAAAACAAAATGGTGAGACAACGGACAAAGGGAGAATCTATGCAAAAGTGATACTCTGAAGACAGTAGTTGGAACTAATCCTGGGTGGGGACGTTGGGAGGGAAGCGGGAGAAAAATAGGGGAAAGGGTAACAAGTTAGAAAAGAAAGGAATTCATTACCTTATTTATGTAACTGTAACCCCTCTGTACATTAACTTGACAATACAACTTAAATAAAAAATAAAATAAAATACATGAGAGCAGTAACACAAGAAATGGGACTGGGGGAAATACTGTACTCTACAAAGAAGAGTAAAACATCTGTGGAGAGCAGTAATTTTACTTTAACATAGGAAGTAATAAACTAGCATACAGTTTTTCAGCCTCATGTCAGTCACTTAAAAGGTGGAAAAAGGCACAATTAGTAAACCAATAGAGATAAAATAGAAAACTAAACATTTAAGAGGAAGAGATGACTTGGACCAAGAATAACAAATGACACAATTAGGAAACAAATAACAAGCTGGTAAGTTTAAAAAAAATTAACCATAATTCTTTCAACACTTTTTACATCACAATTTGAACTATAATTCAAATCACAGATTAATAGCATATCATTTTAATAATATGTTACTTATTATTGATTTCTTAATATTGAATGTTTAATATATAATTTTAATTTTAGTAACTATAAAAAAGAAGAAGGATTGGGATTAGGGGGGAGGGGGGAGGCTGGGAAGGGATGTGAAGGGTAAACAAAGGAGGAGGCTGCAATGCTTGGTAAGAAATGTACGCATTATCCTGCCCATGTAACTGTAACTCCTCTGTACAGTATGTTCACAAATAAAATTAAATTAAATTAAAAAATAAAAATAAAAAAAAATAAAAAAGAAGAAAGTGGAACTAAGCTTAATAATATATTTCACGAATTGTAAAATTGAGAAGTATTAGAATTTAAACAAATAACATATCATTATTGTTTCATTTCTGTGAATTAATTTAATAATTCAAAGTATATTCTACATAGCACTCATCTTAATGACAAATAATAAATTATTGCACATGACTCTTGCTATTAGGTGGAAGGGTTCAGCCCGTGGTAAAATTCACACAATACAGTACATGAGCGTATGACTCCTCTCTAGTTTAAATTTTGGAAATTTGATTTCTACATGCATGTTAAATTCCTGACTAGGTAAAATCTATACAATTGTATGCAATTATATACATGAGGAGTTTTTCAGATGATACTTAAAAGTCATATTCATTAATTAAATTTTTATTATTTTGTACTAAATAAATATTTATAGGGAGACTGAACTTCTGAGTAGATGATGGTGTATGTGTGCTAGATTACACCTATTGAGGCTTATTTTATATTTCTGACATTGTTTCTACAGTTGGATTTAATTTTCCATAAGAGGTTAAGTCTATTACATTGGATATATGAAAGTAAACTGAATGTTCATTCCATTAATCCTTTGCCACTTTTCTAATCCCAACATAAATTATCCATGTGTTTGAAGTAATGAAAATAAGGACAGTCATAAGCAAGATTAATCAGTCATACTAGACAATATTTTCACCTTCATTTTGATAGTTGGTCCTCTTTTACATTACAGAATATTTTTGGGAGAATGTGCTCCAGGCTTACCACAACTGCAGAATATTTTGGTTTGATCTGTCATAAGAGAAGGAAAGAAGGGGAACCTTCCTTCCAAAGTCTGCTCCCAGGAGTGTGATCTGTTTTATGTGGTGACTTGGAAATGAACATTTTTCACAGTCAACTTTGAAAAGCAATCTTGATAGACCATTTCTGTAAGTGGTTACAAGGATTATTCATCGCTTCGCAAGGATGCCAAATTGACTCATTTTGAGACAATTAAAATAGGAATTTAGTCAGCTGTTCTTTGTATCTTTAGGAGAAAAGCCCATTGACTCTAGGCCAGGGGAGTCACTGGGACCCAGAGAAGCTACTACCTTCAATAGTAATCCTAGACATCTAAAAACAAACAAACAAAAAAACAGTAAAAACCTCCAGTAAGCACAGCCAGTCAGGGCTGCTATCACAATCTACATGAAGTCAGGCAAAACAACAAAAAACAAAAAATAAAAAAAAAAAAAGAAGCTAACAATCAGTTAGCTGATAACTAATATCTTTTTATGAGGGAGAATGAAATGACACTCTAGAGAGAGGGTCTGAAAGACTGATCAGAGAGACTAAAATTGGTCACACGAAGAATGGAAAATAGAATTCCTTGTAGAACAAATAAATCATAGAAAGCCTGTGCATGTAAGTACAAGACAGCAGACCAAATTCCAGAAACGCACAATTTCTTAGAGGTCAGCTTAATAAATTATCCAAGGAAATCTTTGAATTCTCAAAAATTTACCACATCTGGGAGAAGGCCAATTTTTGAAGAGAAAGAAAATATCATCACTCTGATAGGAAGTCCAATATTACATTAGAAAGTAATCAAGCACGATTTGTAATAAAAAGAGAAAAACATTATTCCCAATGAGGGTTTCATTTCTTATGAAAATTTACAAATGTCTGATAAAATGAGTTGAGGGAGAAGTGTTCTAATAATGATATCTGAGTTGTAGACCCAGGATAAGAGATGGATTTTTTTTCTTTTATAGAAAAACAAAAATAAAAAATAACCAAAACTATTTTTAGCCTAGTGCCAGTGGCTCACAGCTGTAATCATAGCTATGCAGGAAGCTGGGATCTGAGGACTTCTGTACAAAGCCAGCATGGGCAGGAAAGTCCCTGAGATTCTCACCTCTATTTAACCAACAGAAAACCAAAAGTGGCACTGTGGCTCAAGATGTAGAGCACTTAGCTTGAGTTGAAGAGCTCAAGGACAGTGCCCAAGTCCACAATTCAAGCCCCTCAACCAACAACAACAACAACAATCTCCTTTTCTTGGACTGCCTACATTTTTTCCTAATATTCAACAAAGAAGGCATTTTATCACCCAGCATATTTAAGTCCTATCCTAGCTACTGCAAATAGAGTTATTTGTTATATTATATCAAGACATTCATACTTGCGGAAACAAATGCTAGCAGTGGTAACACTCTTTCCAGTCCTTGAACTCTGGGCCTGGGCTCTGAACATGATTATACTAGCAGATTTAATATGAGCTTGTTTGTTATTTATTGGATTACTGTTCATGAGGAGAATTACTGAGTCATAAGGGAGATCTAGGTTTAGTCTTTGAGGAATCTCCGTACTGCATGCCAGAGAGGTCGAACAAATTTAATTTCCCACCAACAGTGTAATAGACTTCCTAATTGACTACATCCATGACAGCATTTGCTATTGTTAGTTTTCTTGATAATGGCCATTCTAAATTGAACGAGGTAGAATTTATCTTGTTCACTTCTATATTTGTAGGAACTTTCTTGCTACCACAAGTGAATGAATACATCAAACCTATAATTCTCTGAGTCTGCATTCCTTTCTCTTAGTATAATTTTCCAAGACTTTCATTTTCCTTAAGACTGGTGAAAAGTCATCCTTTTTGATGAGTGAATAGAATTCCATTGTGTGTGTGTGTATATGTGCGTGTGTGTGTGTGTGTGTGTGTGTGTGTGTGTGTGTGTGTGTGTGTATTCAAGATGCGTATAGGCCCATGAGTTCATTTCTAAGCCTTCTGTTTCATGTGTAATTTTGTAATTTCATTTTGAATTTGGATTCCTTTCTCGACTGCATTGAACAATATTATTGGGATTTTGATGGGTATTGCATTGTCAATTGTTTGGGGGCAGTATTTCAGTTTTAACGACGCTAATTCTTCCAAACAGGAGCATTGAAAAACTTTCAATTTCGTTGAATCTCCTTCAATTTCCCTTTTTAGATTTTAACGTTTTCACTGTAGAGGTCCTTCAGATTTTTAGTTAAATTAATTAATTCATAGTTGTGTTGTTGTTTTGTTTAGATTTGATTTGATTGTGAGGATAATACATATGTGTTTGTTCTTTGGATTTCAGCCTGGACCTTCCCATTGTTGGTAACAGAAAAAATACTGATTCTTGTGGATTTTATACCCTGCTACATTGCTGAAGGTTAGCATAACCTTTTACAGGATCATTTCATCTGTAAAAAGGGATAGATTTATTTCTTCCCCATGTGAGTTCCCTTTTTGTCTTTCTTTTGCCTATTGCTCTTGCAATATGAAATAGATGTTAAACTACGTTAAAAGAAAGCAAGAAGACATTTTAACCTACTTGCTACAAATAAATTAATATTAAGCAGTGCTAATTGAAGTAATTACGTATTTACTCTTCAGAGGGTAAGTATAGGTCTCTTGGATATCTTGGAGGAAAAGACTTTAGACTCATTACAACTGATGCCTTACACTGAAACTGCTGGCTAAACTTTCTTCTTCAGAAAGTCAAAAGCATATTTCTTTCATATTAGTATTATAAAATCATAAATAGCTGCATGTTAAATTGTTTTCCTCTGCTATTTTCAAATCTATTCTTTGTCCATCAGGAATCTAGAGCTTTGAATGACCAATTATTTAAATTCCTATATTGCTTATATTTTGATATAAATCTCATTAATATTAATATGGATTTATATTTGAGTCTCATTTGAGCTACATTCATATGAAATTTATGCAGTCTCAAGCAAGAAACCTGAGTATTTTACTCTTTTTTCTGTTTTAATCAATATATCTATTCTTTTTAGAAATGTGTTGTAATCTTTTATATTGTTCCAGTAAATATCAAGCATTTCTAGTACTTTTAGGGAAATAAATATAGAGTTTGGAACATGAAGACAAGCCCCTCCCACGATTATCACTTTAAAGTAAATCCTTGGGGACTAATTTTTATATATAAAATAAAAACGTGCAATGAACATGTTTATACACGAATAGTATTATGGTTAAGTCAATTAGACACAAGAACTACCACATCAAATTTCAATTTACTTAATGGCACCAAAATATTTGTGTTCATGAATATCACTCATTTTATTTAATTATTTTTATTGTGAAAACACTGTACAGAGGGGTTACAATTACATGGGCAAGATAATGAGTACATACATTTCTTATCAAACATTGTAGCCTCCTCCTTTGTTTCCCCTTCCCATCCTCTCCCCGCCCCCCCACCCAATCCTCCACGCCCCCCACACCAAATTGTAAAGTTCATTTTCGACATAACGACTTGTACATCTCATTGTTGCAATGGGTCCACATGTATCCCTATTTAAATAATTTGGTTTTCCTCTTCCCCTCCACAAATTATAACGACATCAAATACAGTGAAAGCAGGGGTTATACTGTGGGGAGGGACATACAAGGCAACAAAGAAATAATCTTATAAATCTGTTAGAAACAATCTCATGAAAGACCAAAAACATTTGAATACATATCTTAGGGTTCATTTCCCTAACATCCCCTAATCTAACCTTTTCTGCTTGACTCAGACATATACTAGATATTGCAAATAAGGGAAACATGGGACCTATGTTTCTTTGGGCCTGGCTTACTTCACATAAGATAATTTTTTCCAACCCTTTCCATTCCCTAACAAATGGGACAATGCCAGTCTTTCTGATGGAGACATAGAATTTCATTGTGTATATAGACCACATTTTCTTGATGCATTCATCTACTGAGGGGCATCTGGGTTGGTTCCATATCTTAGCTATAGTAAATAATGCTGAAATAAACATAGTCGTGCTGGTAGCTTTAGTGTGGTCTTGTTTGTAAACATTTGGGTAAATGCCCAAAAGTGGGATTGCTGGATCATAAGGGAGCTCTATGTAGAATCTTTTGAGGAACCTCCATACAGCTTTAGAAAATGACTAGTCAAAACAAAGTTTATATAATATTTGAAATTTAAAAAATGAAAATGAGACGCAGATTTTCTGTCTATATCCTGATTCCAGGAATACATTTATTCAGCAAACAGAGAAACAAAAAATGTCACATAGAATGAAAGATGTAGAAGCACACTGTCTTTCCTTAAGATGTTAAGTACATGCAAATAGTGTGATTTATTCAAAGATACTATAAAAATTCACAAGAAGATTTGTGATCAGAAGTGCTAGATAAGCAAATAACTGGAAAATTATATATGTGAATTGGGCTTTCAATATAGGATGACAATTTTTCAATAAATTAGCATATAGAAGATGATTTGGTATCTCTAACTCACATCCAGTATTCTAAATTTCCCCACATACTCCCGTTCTCTAACCACAGTTTCTGATCAATATACTTCTACTTTCATGATGTCAATTGCTACTAAAATAACAAGGTGGGTGTTTTTTTACGTTTCTAGATCCAATAAATTTTAGTATTTTGGAATACAAGTATAAATTCATGGAATTTGACTTGAATGACAAGTTTGGGGATACTGTACACAGGGTAATGTTAATTGACCGGAAGCAGCCAGGGATCATATTTTGAATACACAGACACACAATATACTAAGACCAGGGGACTTGATCTCAGGGAAAGATACAGGACTAGGCAAGATCCTAAAGCAAAGAAAAACCATAGGATCAAACATCAAACAACTATCATTACAAAGGAATGAAACTGATCTCTGATGCGTCTGGGTGGTAGCTCTGTGTGTGTGTGTGTGTGTGTGTGTGTGTGTGTGTGTGTGTCAGAGAGAGAGAGACAGAGAGAATTTTAGACTGGCTTCCATATTTACATTCCATAGAGCATTATTTGTTAGGGAGAAGGTGCTCATATTAGAGCTGTGATACCACTGTCATCACTTTTTATTGTGAAAAACACTTGATTAAACTCTAATTAAAAAGGGAAAAGTAAACTAACATTTTACAGATTGTTCTCAGAATTAATTGGTATATTGAAGGCCAAAAGGAAAAACGAGATTAATATGATTTTTTTGTCTCTTCTGAATATTAGACAGCAATAGCTGTGATTTCAGGAGTCTCCTGCATTGTACTCACAGCTGAATTACTAACATGCTTAATAATATGAAACATATGATAGAGAAATTGATCAACCAGCAAGCACAAAGAACTAGTGATAAGATCGAACTTTTAAGCAGGTTGTCACATCTTTTAAGAATGTAATACCTTCATATGAACTTCAAATTTTGTGGCTTTCCCTCTGTCATTAAAAGGTAACAAAATACTATAGAAACAAGAATTCCTGTTCAGCCAAGTAGAAAGTGCTCATGATCCCATCTTCATGTTGCAAATTTCCACTTCATAAAGATTCTCTTTTAGAGTGCTTTCATTTAATACACTTCAGCACCTCATCCTTCCCTGTGGGAGAAAGGAAAAAAGATAATTTTGTTTGAATATAATCTTACATAAATTAGTGTGCACAGGCATGATTTGTATAATTACAGAAGTTAGTAATAAATGTAAGTAGAGATCATGTCACAACTAAAAATATAATTAAATTCAGATAACAAGACTAGAAGTCAAAGCATTTTGTGCATGAAAACATACATTAGATTAGTTCCAGAATTTTTATTTTGAGATTAACTTTATATTAAAGTATAATGCACTTTGCTTAAAGATTGAAACATTTTATTGAAAATATATTTCTTAGAGATAGTTTTTGCTGCATAATTTTAAGAAGAAAATAGTCCCAAAGTAATCATTTTTCTTATTATTTTACAGTTTCCATGTGATTAACTTTCAAATTAGAAATCCAGGTATATGATTTAATTTAATTTTAACAAAAATATTATTAAGTATAAAGACCTTATACTCTGTACTTTCTTCACACTAAGGTCATCAAATATGGTGAGTCTGAAATAATTAGTCTCTGTGTGAACTATGTTTATATTAGTTACAATGTGAGTGAAATGTTTAGAAAGTAGTATGTATTTTTGTATAATTGCTCTGAAGAGACAATAAATGATATAATCAAAGGCTAAAATGATTAGATTTATAATTTAGAATTCAGGAAATGTTTTTAACCACACTGGTTACTGGAGCCTTCACAACAACCTCATGAGAAAATTTATATTGATGAAGCAAATATCCCAGAGGTTAGACACTTACGAATAGAAAAAATCATGTCATTGTGAATATGTAGAGCTACATAACAACATAGAAAATTTAGCTTTTAAATACCTGACTATTGTTATACATTTAATTGCAGGGTAAATATTTGTTCTGAAAGTAGAATTTGAAAAGTAAACCTAAGTATTCATTTGAATAAAAGACAATGTTTAAAATATCTCTCATTCAAGAATCTAGATATACAGTTTGTTCTTTTTCATGCCAATTATGTTCTCTAGACAAACACTAGATTAATAAACCTAAATCATTGCTTTGTAGGGAAATATAAATTTATTTTCCTAAAAATCATAACTGTAACTTTTTTCTCAAACAATTACTAAGTAACTGTTTTATATTTTTATCATTGAATCATATTTGATATATTTTTTGATTAAGTTAACTAATTCACCAATAACAATATGAGTTATGCATGAACAAAGTTTATCTAACACCAGTACTTTCTTCCCAAGACATATCATGGCTCTGTTAAAGAACACCAGAAAGAATGACATTGGCCCATTTTTTAGGAAATGAAAAGACTTGGAAAAAATTACATTAAATGAAGTAATCCAGGCCAAAAGAAATATAGGTCCGAAGGGTTCCCTTATTTGCAATTTCTAGTATATGTCTGAGACAAGCAGAAATGGTCAGATAAGTTGATGTTAGGTGAAATGAACCTCAAGATAAGAATTCAAATGTTTTTTTTTCTTTCTTGCTATTGTTTATAACACATTTATAAGATGATTTCTTTGTTGCTTTGTATGTCCTTCCCGCACGGTATAACCCCTGTTTTCACTGTATTTGATGCTGGTATAATTTGTGGAGGGGAAGGGGAAAAAAATTTTAATTAGGGATACAGGTTGACCCATTGCCACAGTAAGATACACAAGACGATATGTTGAAAACCGAACTTTACAACTATGGGGGAGGGGGAGAGGAGAAGTGGGGAGGGGGAGATGGGAAGGAATGGGAAGGGGAAATAAAGGAGGAGTCAACAATGCTTGATAAGAAGTGTAATCATAGGGAGTTCCGGGAAGATGGCGGAGGAGAAGCTGGAGGCAAACAAGCTCTTGCATAGAAAGCAGTTTTAGAGTTCCAGTCCTAAGCCAGAGAACCACACCAAGTGTGCCATAACAGGACAGAGAATTAGGCCAGAGAGGAAAAATTCAGGCAAGGAGACAGATCTGAGCTCTTGCCTGCAGCTGCCTCTGCAGCAGCAGCGGCGGTGGCAGCGGCCATACTGCCATACCTGAAACAGAGAGTCCGTGACGAAAGAGCCAGACGAGGCAGGCGAGTGGATTCTACTGCATACCAGCAAGAACCGACAAGGAGCAGACATCTTCATCCTGCAGTTCGCAGACCAGAGACGAACCACGAACCAAGACTCGGCATGAGTAGAAGCCTGACATCCTCACTCCTTCTCAGGGAGCAGAGGAGGGAAGGCCACCCCTCCCGCCCCAGTACCGGAGATCTTCATCTTGGACACCGACAAAGCTCCGCTGAGCGGCTAGCTCCAACTCAGGCCTTGGAATAAAACTAGGGTCATTTAGCAGGTCACAAGAACTTAACGGCATGACCTGCCAGACTCAGCTCCACCCAGGGAAAAGTCATCCAGTTCGGGCGCCAGCCCTAGGAGTGACTTTCTTCATCGGGTAATCAGAGCCAGAGGCTGCCCCTCCCTTTAGCAGCCTCGAATATCAACTGAAATTCAGTAAACAGAAACCTTGAGAGTGGCTCCAGGCTGGGCTTGGTGAGTTTCTCACAAACTAGCCCCCCGGGAAAAGCTACTGTTTGCTGAAAGGCCTCAACTCTACCCAGAACCTAGCCTCATCACAGCATCTCCAAACTTGAGGAAAAGCCCTCTTTTGTGATACTCAAAGCACACCCCCTCCCATTGAACTTACTTGGGAGGAGGATCAAACAATCCTGGGTAAAGCAGAGAATTTTTCTGCCTGTCTTAACAAACTGAATTAAGAAACTAACCATGCCACAGGACCACAAGCAGACCAGCGATTCCAACCAGAGGCTGATTACAAACACAAGGGAGATATAGGATTTTTCCCAACCCTCCCAAAAAAAAGCAAAGAACTTTTTTTCCTCTTCTTCTCTTTTTTTTATACCTTTTACAAAGTATTTTTCTCTTTTCTAAAACTTTTTTTAATTTTTAATTTTTACCTTTTTTGAAAAAAATCGTTTTCTAGTAACTTTTTTCCCCCTTATAGCCTTTATTTTAGTGATACATGCATGTGTGCATTTTTCTTTGTTTTTTTTTTCTACTTTTAAAAATATATTCTTTTTGTTTTTTGCTTAGCTCGACTGAACTTTTGATCTTTTTTTTCTTTCTTCCTTATCCTTCTCACCTTTTCCTCTCTTTTGTTCTTCTTTATAGGACTTAATTGTTGTTCTGCACATCCTCAGATAAACCCGTAGTTGAATATTAGACCCTATCCCCCATTGTGTACACACTTAATCCACAAATTTATTACTCAATTCAAAACTTCTGAGACTTAAATTCCTTAGCAGTACTACCTCTTTATACCTCTAGAGTATTTTAAATATTTTTATTTTTGTTTTTCACATCTCCTTTATATCCCTCCCTTTCTCTCATTATATTCACGTTCTTTGAATAGATTGTTCTTGAATTTGCATATTATTAATTTTTATTTTTCTGTTTCTTCTGGTGTCTTTTTTTGCTTTCTCTTTCTTTTTGTTTTCTCTCTCTCTACTTTCATCCTATCTAACCTATTTCCTGCTTTGAGACTAGGACTTTGTTAACACTCCCTGTACCTTCCCACATCACTCTATTCCTATTTTTTACCCACATCTCTCACTAACCCTAATAATTTCTGGTTTACCAAATTCTTCTTTGTGGTTCGCAGCCCATTAATATATACTTGTTTGATGTTGAATAGAGTTATCTGTTGAACTAGGTTGTATCTGCAGACTATTGACTGTGCAAATTCAGACTTTAGTTGATGCTTGCCTTAAGTTAGTGTTCTAGCACAAAACTGGTGATACTTTCATCCCAAATGAGCAGAGTAAGCCAGAAAACCACAAGAAAAATGGCAAGTTAGGGTAACTCCACTCCCACTCATGATTATCAGGGGACAGAACAGATAATGAATAATCCAGAGGAGAGTTCCCAAATAGCTCTACAAACACTGCTGGCAAAAATGATAAATGAAAAGATTGAAAACATACAAAGAACTCTGTATAAGCGTGATACGGAGAGAGAGGAGGCAATCCAAAGGTTTATACAGGAATATCACGAGGGTGAGGAAACTACTAAAAAACTGATACAGGATTTGCGTGAGCAGATTAAGAATACTCAAAGAGAAAGGCAGGAATGGCATGAACAGGCTGAGAACACTCAAAGAGAACTACAAGAACGGCATAAATAGGAGGAAGCTAATCAAAGAGTAATACAGGAATTGAGAGAGCAGGATGAGAATACACAAAAATCACTAAAGGCATTCATGGGATCCATTAACAAAGAGCTGAAGGAAGTCAGGGAAAGCACAAAGGGAATCCTGAATGGAACCCAACAGAAGGAAAGGGAGTCCAAGGAAACCATAACAAATCAACTAAGTGATTTGAGAATAAACACTGAAGTAAAGAAGTCCATACAAGATTTAAAACAAAGATTCAACAAAGAATTTGAAGCCGTCAAAGCTGACCAATTAGAAGGGAAAGAAATGAAAAACAAAGTATAAAGTCTCGACAGCAGGTTAGTCCATGCAGAAGATCGAATTTCGGGGATTGAAGATAGCCTAGATATTATACAGACAGAGCATACAACCATCCAAGACAAATCCAAGAAATATGAGAGATCTATCCAACACTTGGAAGTCACCATCAGAAGGCCTAATCTAAGGATGATGGGTGTAGAGGAGCACCTAGAAACAGAAGTTAATGGTGTAGGAAATTTGTTTAACAGGATCCTAGCAGAGAACTTCCCAAACATGCAAAAAGGTAGGCCTATTCAGATACAAGAAGCTTTTAAAACTCCAAATAGACCAGATCAGTATAGGACATCCCACCATCACATTATAATCCACACAGGATCAACTCAGACCAAGGAAAAGATCTTAAAGCTGTGAAGGAGAAAAGATAAATCAACTATCAACCAAGAATACTGTACCCAGCTAAACTCTCCTTCATAACTGAAGGCCAAATAAAAAACCTTCCATACCAAAGAAAAACTGAAACAATACATCTCCACAAAAACAGCCCTACTAAAGATTATTAAAGATGTCCTACACATAGAACACCAACAAGAGCACAATAAAGGCCAAGAAACTGCACCCATACTGAGAATCCAAGAACCATAGGAAGAACCCAGTTTTCGCAGCCCCCAAGAAGGTGGATAACATGGTGGGAACTCCCAAATACCTCTCAGTCCTATCTCTTAACATAAATGGACTTAACTCTCAATTAAGCGACATAGACTGTCTAGTAAGATTAAAAAACTAGATCCGTCTATCTGCTGCCTTCAGAAGTCACATCTTGCCCGTAAAAACAAACACATTTTCAATGTTAAAGTCTTGAGCAAAATCTACCAAGCAAACGGCCCCCATAAACAGGCGGGAGTTGTAATCCTAATATCAGATAAAATAGACTTCAAATTAAAATTCGTGAGAAGAGATAAAGAAGGTTGCTACATACTAATTAAGGGATCTCTCCTTCAGGAGAATATTACCATTCTAAATATCTATTCGCCAAACAATGGAGCACCCAAATTTAACCAAAAAACACTACTTTCCCTCAAATCCCAGATAGATCCAAAGACATTAATTGTTGGGAATTTTAACACACCACTCTCCCCACTAGATACATCAACTCGGCAAAAACTCAACAGAGAAACCGCAGATCTAAACAGCTGCATAGATCAACTAGATTTAACAGATATCTACCGAATATTTCACCCAGCAACATCAGAATACACGTTCTTCTCAGCAGCACATGGAACATTTTCTAAAATAGTCCATATTTTAGGCCACAAAGCAAACTTGAACAAATTCAGAAACATTGAAGTTATACCTTGCATTCTCTCCGAACACAAGGGAATAAAATTAGAACTCAACACCAAAAGCCACCAAAGAAAGTCCAGTAACATATGGAGGCTGAACAACACACTGCTGAATCACAAGTGGGTCATGGAACAGATTAGAAAGGAAATTCAAATGTTCATGCTATTCACCAAAAATGAGCACACAAATTACCAGCTCCTCTGGGACACAGCAAAGGCCGTACTGCAAGTTTATAGCTCTGAGCTCCTACATCAACAAATTGGAGAGATCTGAAACCAACAATTTAATGAGACATCTGAACCTCCTTGAAAAAGAACAACAAGATAAACCCCAATCCAGTAGATGGAAAGAAATATTTAAAATTAAATAGGAAGTAAACGAATTAGAATTTTAAAAAATCCATAGAAAGAATCCACAAAACAAAGAGTTGGTTCTTTGAAAAAATTAACAAAATTGACAGACCTTTAGCAAATCTTATCAGAAAAAGAAGACAACACACCCAAATAAATAAACTCAGAGACGAGAATGGAAACATCACCACGGAAACAACCAAGATTCGGAACATTATAAGGGAATACTTCTCAAAACTTTATGCTAATAAGTTAGAGAACTCGACAGAAATGGACCTTTTCATAGCAAATATTTTCATGCCAAAACTAAACCAAGATGAGTTAAACCAGCTTAACAGGCCCATATCAAGCATTGAAATAGAAACAGCAATAAGAGACCTCCCAGCTAAGAAAAGTCCAGGACCAGATGGTTTTACATTATTTTTAGTGTCTCTCCTACTCTGTCCTACAGTAGTTTCAGAGATACAGGTTTAATCTTAAGGTCTTTAATCCATTTTGAGTTGATATTGGTGCATGGTGATAGGTTGGGGTCCAATTTTAGTTTTCTGCATTTGGCTGCCCAGTTTTCCCAGCACGAGTGGTTGAAGAGTGTTTCTTCCATTGTATGTCTTTGGCTCCTTTGTCGAATATCAGCTGGCTCTAGGCCTGTGGATTTATTTCTGTATCTTCTATTCTGTTCCATTGGTCTTCGGGTCTGTTTTCGTGCCAGTACCATGTTGTCTTTGTTATTATAGCTCTATAGTAGAGTTTAAAGTACGCCATGGATATCTCTCCCATGTTGTCTTTATTCCCTAGAATTGTTTTGGCTATTCTAGGTCTTTTGTTGCTCCACATGAATTTTTAGACTGTTTTCTGTATTTCAGTGATATACATCATTGGGATTTTAATAGGAATTGCACTGAATTTTTATATTAATTTTGGCAGTATTGCCATCTTTACTATATTAAGTCGGCCTATCCAAGAACATGGGAGGTCTTTCCATTTCCTAGCGTCTTCTGCAATTTCTTTCTTTAACTTTTCATAGTTTTCATTAAATAGTTATTTTACATCTTTGGTTAGGTTAGTTCCTAAATATTTTATTTTTGTGGAGGCTATTGTGAATGGGGTTGCTCCCTTTATTTCCCTCTCTTCTTGTACATTGTCAGTGTACAGGAAGGCCACTGATTTTTGTGGATTTATTTTATGTCTTGCTACTTTGCCTAAGTGATTTATGATTTCTTAGAGTTTGGGGATGGAGTTTTTGGGATCATGAAGGCATAGTATCATGTCGTCTGCAAAAAGGGATAGTTTAACTTCTTGTATCATATCGTCTGCAAAAAGGGATAGTTTAACTTCTTCTTTCCCTATGTGGACACCTTTAGTATCTTTTTCTTGACTTACTGCACTGGCTAAGGGTTCCAGGACTATATTGAAGAGGAGTGGAGATAGTGGGCATCCTTGCCTTGTTCCTGATTTTAGGAGAATTGGTTGTAGCTTTTCCCCATTAAGTATAATATTGGCTATTGGTCTGTCATAAATGGCTTTTATTGTTTTAAGAAATGTTCCTTCTATTCATATTTTCTCCAAAGCTTTTAGCATGAATGAATGTTGAATTTTGTCAAAGGCCTATTCTGCATCTGTGGTGATAATAATGTGATTCTTGACCTTGTCTCTGTTGATATGTTGGATTACTTTTATTGACTTATGTATGTTAAACAATCCCTGCATCTCTGGGATGAAGCCTACCTGGTTATAGTGTATGATTTTTTTTTGTTTCTGGATTCTGTTAGCTAGAATCTTCTTAAGGATCTTTGCATCTGTGTTCATCAAGGCAATTGGCCTGCAATTCTGTTTTTTGGTTGGGTTTTTGCCTGGATTGGGGATGAGTGTGATATTAGCTTCGTAGAATGAGTTTGGGATAGCTCCATTCTTCTCTGTTTCTCTGAAGAGCTTGAGGAGTATGGGTATTAGTTCTTCTTTAAATTTCTTATAGAATTCTGCTGTGAATTCATCTGGTCCTGGGCTTTTTTTTTGTCAGAAGATTTTGATAGCTTCCTGTATCTGGTTGTAGGATATTGGCTTATTTAATTGGTTTACTTCTTCTTTGCTCAGTTTGGGCAACTTGTATTTCTCTAAAAATGCATCCATTTCTGCCAGGTTTTCTTCCTTTAGAGAGTATAACTTTTGAAAGTAATCTGTTAGGATTGTTTGGATATCTTGGGTACTTGTTGTGATTTTTCCCATGGCATCCTTAATCCTGTTAATATGGGTTTCCTCTCTTCTTTTTTTAGTTAATCTTGCGAACAGACCATCAATTTTATTTATTTTTCTAAAGAACCAGCTTTTTGTTTGGTTAATTTTGGCTATAATTTTCTAATTGGTTAATCTCTGGCTTAATTTGGTCTTCTGGCTCTGTCTAGTAACTTTGTTACATTGTTTCTTGTTTTTCTAGCTGTTTTAATTGCAACATGAGATTATGTACTTGGTCTGTTTCCATTTTCTTGATGGGGGCACTGAGAGCAATAAATTTGCCACTCAACACTGCTTTTGCTGTGTCCCACAAGTTTCTTTGCGAGGTGTTTTCATTTTCATTGAGTTGTAGGAAATGTTTTATTTCTTCTCTGATCTCTTCCGTTACCCAGGCATTGCTAAGAAGTGTGCTGTTCAATCTCTATGTATTAGAGGAATTTCTGTGGTATGCTTTGTTATTGAGAACTAGCTTGATTCCACTGTGGTCAGATAAGACACAGTGGATTAAATTGTTCACTTTCTATTTGCTTAAGTTCCTTTCATGAACTATGATATGGTCTATTTTGGAGAAAGTTCCATGAGCTGCTGAGAAGAATGTGTACTTTGTTGTTTTTGGGTGAAATACTCGGTAGATGCCAGTTAATTCCGCTTGAAGTATGGCCTCACTTAATTCGGTAGATTCTTTGCCAATCCTCTGGTTGGTAGACCTGTCCTTTGGTGAGAGTGGTGTGTTAAAGTCTCCTAGTATATTGTATTAATATCTATTTTATTCTGTAAGTTTCAGAATATTTGTTTAATATATCTGAGTGCACCAATATTTGGGGAATATAAGTTGACGATGGTAATATCCTCCTCTTGGATTGTTCCTTGTATTAATATATAGTGTCCATCCTTGTCTTTCTGTACTGATTTTAATGAAAAGATTATTTAGTCAGATATCAGGATAGCTACACCTGCTTTCTTACTGGGGGCATATGATTGGTAGATCCTTTTCCACCCCTTTACTCTAAATTTGTTTGTATGTTTGGCTGAGAGGTGGGTCTCCTGAGGCAACAGATGGATGGGTCATGTTTTCTGATCCAGTCTACAGTTCTTTTTCTTTTGATTGGCAAATTAAGCCCATTAATATTAAGAGAAAGTATAGAGAGATGCATTGTTGTCCTTGTTATTCCCTGTTTCCCTAAGTTTTTCTTCTTTCCTTTCCTCCTGTGCTTGCTCAGTTAGACTTTGATTAATGCCTGTCTGGGTGCAGGTCCCAGTTCCTGGTTGCTTTCTTCTGGTTGTGTCCACCACTCTTAGTACTCTTTGTAATGCTACCTTATGTTTATATATTCATTTAGTTTTTCTTGGCTATTAAAAATTTTCAGTTCTCCATCGAATGTGAATGCTGGCTTTGCCGGGTATATCAGTCTGGGTTGGCAGTTATTGGCTCTCAGGGCTCGTATAGTTCTTTCCCAGGCCTTTCTTGCATTCAGTGTTTGTGTGGAGAGATCTTCAATGATTCTAATTTTTTCCCATTATAGTATAGCTCCTTCTTCATTTTTGCTGAATGCAAGATTGTTTCCTTATTATTCAAATCTATCAGTTTTACTATAATGTGTCAAGAAGTGTTTCTCTTGGGATCTTGCTTGTTGGGTGTTCTATATGCTTCTATTATGTAGGTAAGATATTCTTTTTTGAGGTGGGGAAAATTTTCACCAATTATCTTGCTGAATAGATATTGCATTCCCTTGCTCTGAAATTCTTCACCTTGGTCTACTTCCAATTATATGAAGGTTAAATTTCTTGGCATTATCTGCTTGCTCTTGAATTTCTCTTTGGCTTAATTTGAGTGATTTTTCCATATCTGTCACTTTTTGGTCCAGTTGGTGTATTCTGTCTTCTGTATCTGACACTATGACACTCTATATTCCATTTTGTTCACTCTTTTGACCACTCTATTGTGGTTTGCATGGAGGAAATGGACTCCTTTATGGATTCGATGTTGGTTCTCAAAGTACTGATCTCACTTCTTAATGAGATATGTACTGCCTCTAATTTAGCATTCATCTCACTTCTTACTGAGGTTTGTGCTGCCTCTAGTTTTGCATGCTTCTCCTGTATGATATCTTGTATCTCCTTTGATAGTTCATCCTTATGCTCTTTCAATTTTTGGTCTATTTCTCACTATATTTCTTGAGTCATTGCCTCCAGCATCCCTTGGATATAGCTTTTGTCTTCCATTCCTGCTTTGCTCACACTGGTGCTCTCCCCTGCATGCCTGATGGCTACTGAGGATAGCTTGCTATCCTGGGTGGTGATAAACCTTGTAATTTTTCCATGTGATTTTCTCATGGGGGTTCGGGGATTATTGGAGATTAATCTCCAATTTTGTTTTTGTGTGTCTGTGTTTGCTTGGTTGCTGATTCTGTATTGGTAGAGAGAGTCTGTGCCTGATCTGGGTTCTGTTGGGGACCTACCTCCAGCTGCTGGTCTGACCTACATAGGATTCTTGGCTCTCTGCTGTAGATCACTGGCCATTCCCGCCTTTGGAAGGGTTGAACAGCCTAGACTGCTGGTGTTTGCTCCTACGGGTGCTCTTGGCAAGACCGGATGCTCTGGATGCAATCTCCCAGATGCTGGAGTCTGCTATGGACTCCTGATGTTTTTTTTTTTTTTTTTTTTTGGCCGGCTTGTGGGCTTGAACTCTAGGTTTGGATGCTGTCCCTCAGCTCTTCAGCTTAAGATGGGCACCCTACTGTGTGAGCCACAGCACCACTTCTGACCCTCTGTGCTTATGTGATGCTGAGGAATCATATCCAGGGCCTCATGCACTCAAGACTGTCACTCTACTGTTGAGCCACCTTACGAGCCTGAGCTCCTGCCTACTATCAGGTGCTGGCAGCCTGTGTTGCCCAATTCCCAGCCTAGAGTATATGGGTAGGGGTTTGGTGGTGTTTGGGCTTCTCTTGTCCTGAGCCTCCAGGTCTTTTGCTCTCATAGGCATGCTTCCCAAGGGGGGGGCAGTTTTATGTTTTTCTCCCCTCTGCTGAAGCATATGCTCAGCTTTTGACTTCAGTTGGGAGGATTTGGTTGTGCTGTTCAGGCACCGGATCCCCAGGCCTGGTGCCGGCCCCCCACCTGGGGCACACCGGTTGAGCCTGTGCTGCTGTGTATACCACATAGCTTATTCAGCCTGGGGTACACAATTCAGATTTCTTCTACTGTTGGTTGTCTTGACCCAGGGGCACTGTTCCTGGCTTGGGCATTTAAGCTCCCTTCCAGAGGCGCTTTTGCTTGAGCCTGGCCTGCAGAGTGTGCTCCATGGGCTGGTGGAGCTCTCGAACAGTTCCCAGTTTTAGTGGGTCCTGTGGTCCGGGTGTTGGAGTAGGGAGTCTGGGTCAGGGTCTGGGGATTCCCTCCAGCTCTGGTCTCCCTTGGGTGATACACTGTCCCTGTGGGGTACTCACCCTGGAGCTAGATGTTTCTGTGTGGTATAGGTTGTCAATTGCTGTTGCAATCTGAGTTCAGTTGGGTGGTTGTGGGTTGGGCTGGGAGGTGATGGCTCTGTGTGATGCTCTTCTGTCTCTGCCTCTGTAGAAGCTGTTGGGTCCACAGTGTCCATGGTACGGACGAGGGGTGGGGGGCTGGGCCTCCGTACAGGATCTGAGCACTGTGGTTTGCACTCTCTGGATCAGTACCAGTTCCTTGTAGGTCTTTTGCTTTGGTGTTCTCTGGGCGTCCCATGTAGCTCTGGGGCTCCCATCATGGGGCTGAGTTCCAGGCTCAGGGGTTTCTCCGTTTATCACAATCGGCGGGTCTGAAACTGGTACCTCAGGTGACTTCTGCGAGAGTTATCTGCAGACAGCTCACTGTGTCTCTGGGACTCTGGCAGCCCCCCGCCAGGCCAGCTGGCAGTGGCTTGATGCTGCTGTACTGGGCGACTTTGGCGGGATGGAGCCTCTCTGCTGGGATGGAGAGTGAGGGTTTGGGGTAGGTTCTTTGTGGAGACTCCCGGCTGGGAGGTTTCTCTGTGGCCATCAGCGGGTCTGCAAACCGGTACCTCATGCGGCTTCTGCGCGGGTGATCTGCAGGCAGCCCCCTGTGTCCCTGGGAATCTGGTAGCTCCCACCCGACCGGCTGGCCATGGCTTGGCGTGCTGCTGTGCATCCAGTAAAGGTTGGGGGAGGGGTCTTCGCTCTTCTTTGTTCTGAAATTCTTCTTTTCCTCTCTTTCTTTTTTTTATTTTCCACCTCCTGTTTTTCTCTGAGTGTTTGTCTTTTTGTTGTTGTCGGTCTCGGGGAGATTAAGCATTGGAACTCAAACTCTCTTTTTGGTTGGGGAGAGCTGTGGTGTTTCTCTACTGCCCCATCACCATCTTCCTGAGCTACTTTTTCTCTCTCATATCTTTTAACTAGACATTCATTTTTTCCTTGGACTCCTTTGCTTTTTCAGAATTTATTTTTCTGTTTGTAGTCTCCATGATTTATTTTGCTAATACTTGGTTTGTCTCATCTTGTTCAGAAATTTCCTTGTAGAGGTTTTGTATCTTTTCATTAATCATATTTTTCAGCATTATTAGTAATGGATTGTTAAAACTATCTTCTAGGTCCTTCATTGTCTGTTCTTATGCCTGGTTATTTACTGTGTGAATTATACTACCTTGACATCACTTTTCTTGTATTTTTCTGATTTGTTCTGACCACTTGGGGGATTTTTTTGGGGGGGATCTATGATCTTAATAGGTGACTATGTTCTTGGTTGATTTGCCAGGTGTTGGTTTGATCTGCTGTTGTGATTTGTTTTTCTGGAATTAGGTTTTTGGCTAGACTATTAAGTGTAAGAGTAAAAATCAATTGTGCTGAGATGATGTGATGTTAATATGGGTGGTTCCAATAACTGTCGGTCTGTCCAGTGGTATATTGAATTGTCTGAGTATGGATGTGGCTGTCTGCATTGTACACTTCTCTTCCTGCTTTTTTCCCATGTGGACCTTTTATTTCCAAACTGCAGCTCTGTTTTTTAATATGTTGGCCAACACAGTCACAACAGTCACCTGCCTGGCTGGGCACCATTTTATAGACTTCAGTTTTCTTGTGAAGACTATAAAATCTTTTTTTGAATTGTATATCTGTATATAATTGTAGATGGCTCAGTGTGACCCTCTAGAAGTGGAGTACCTGCTAGGACTCTAAATCTCTGTTTCATTAGAGAGAGCTAGGGTAATTTTCTGTTTTTATTCTGCCATTGTTTTTCTTTTTCCTCAGATTTATTTTATATAATGTTGATTTTTTTTCACATAATTTAGGATTCATGATGGTTGTATCAGGTTATTTTTGTTTTTTGTTTGTGTTACTTTGAAATAGTGATTTCAGACTTGTATGAAGTGACAGTAATAATATGAAATGTATGTTATTACATTGAAAGAAATATAGCAGATATTTTAACCTATTTGCTACAAGTGAATTAATATTAATCAAAGCTAATTAAAGTAATTACTTATTTACTCATCAGAGGATGAGTATAGTACTCTTGGATATCTTGGATTAAAAGACATTAGTCTCATTACAACTGATGCTTTCATTGAAATTACTAGCTAAACTTCCTCCTTCAGAAAGGCAAAAGCTCCATTTCTTTCATATTAGTATGATAAAATCATAATACCTGCATGTTGAATTGTTTTCCTCTGTTATTTCCTTTTTTATTTTCTGAAAATACTGTACAGAGGGGTTACAATTACATGGTCAAGATAATGAGTACATTTCTTATCAAGCATTGTAGCCTCCTCCTTTTTATCCTCTTCCCATTCCTTCCAATTCTCCCTCTGCCCCCCATCTTTTTCTCCTCCCCCCACCCAATCCTCATTCCCTGCTCCCCCCACCAAAGTTGTAAAGTTTGTTTTCGACATAACTACTTGTATATCTCATTGTTGCAATGGGTCTACCTGTATCTCTATTTAAACTATTTGTTTTGTCCCTTACGCTCTACAAATTATACCGCCATCAAATACAGTGAAAGAAGGGGTTATACCATAGGGGAGGGACATACAAACCAACAGAGAAATAATACTATAAATGTGTTAGAAACAATCGCATGAAAGAAAAAAAAAACATTTGACTATGTATCTTAGGGTTCATTTCCCTAACATCAACTTATCTATCCTTTTCTGCTTGACTCAGACTTATACTAGTTATTGCAAATAAGGAAAACTATGGGACCTATGTAACTTTGAGCCTGTCTTACTTCACTTAAGATAATTTTTCCAAGTCTTTCCATTTCCTAACAAAAGGGGCAATGTCATTCTTTCTAATGGAAATACAGAATTCCATTCTGTATATATACGACATTTTCTTGATCCATTCAGCTACTGAGGGGCATCTGGGTTGGTTAAATATCTTAGCTATGGCAAATAATGCTGCAATAAACATAGTCATGCTGGTAGCTTTAGTGTGGTTTTGTTTGTGAACATTTGGGTAAATGCCCAAATGTGGGATTGCTGGGTCATAGGGGAGCTCTATGTGGAGTCTTTGGAGGAAACTCCATACTGTTTTCCAAAGTGGTTGTACAAATTTTCACTCCCACCTACAACGCAGTAAGGTTTCCTTCTGTCCACATCCCCTCCAGCATCTGTTGTTATTAGAGTTATTGATTATAGCCATTCTATCTGGAGTGAGGTGGTCTCTCAATATTGTTTTGATTTGCATTTCTTTTATGGCTAGAGAGGTTGAGCATTTCTTCATGTGTCTATTGGCCCTCTTTCTTTCTTCTTCAGAGAAGTTTCTTTTTAAGTCTTTAGCCCTCTTATTTATTGGGCAGTTGTTTCTTTGAAGATTTGTTTTTGGGGGATTTAATTTTTTGAGTTCCAAGTATATTTTTGATATGAGTCCCTTTTCCGTTGTATGGCTAATGGAGATCTTCTCCAAATCCATGTCTTTCTATTGATCTTGCTAGCTATGTACTTTGCCAAGCAGAAGCTCTGCAATTTAATGCAATCTTATTTATCCAACCTTTCTTTGATTTGTTGTGTTTATGGGTCTCTATTAAGAAAAATTTAGCCTGTGTCAAGGAGTCCTAGGGTTGTTCCTACTCCATGCTGTAATATATTTAGAGTGTCTGCTTTGACTCCAAGGTCTTTGATTCATTTGGAGTTGATTCTGGTGCAGGGTGATGTATAAGGACTAGGTTTAGTTTTCTGCAAGTAGTTAACCAATTTTGCCAGCATCATTTACTGAAGAGGCTTTCTTCCATTCTATTTTTTTTTTAGCTCCCTTATCGAAGCTTAAATGGCTATAGGTCTGTCGGTTCATTTCTGGGTTTTCAATTCTATTCCATTGGCCCTGAGGTCTGTTCTTGTGCCAGTACCAAACTGGTTTGAGTACCATGGCTTTGTAGTAGAATTTTAAATTTGGTATTGATATTCCTACAGTACTGTTCCTTGTATTGAGGATCATTTTTGCTATTTGGGGTCATTTATTGTTCCATATGAAGTTTTGGATTGCCTCTTCTATTTCCTTGAAGAATGAGGTTGGAATATTAATAGATATTGCATTGAATTTGTACCAATTCCTTAAAATACCTATATTGCTTATATTGTGATGAAAATCTCAGTAATATTGATATGACTTTATATTTGAGTCTCATCTTGAGCTACATTCATATAAAATTTGTGCAGTCTCAAGCAAAAAACCTATTTTACTCTTTTCTGTTTTAGTCAATAAATCCATGCTCTTTAGAAATATGTCCTCATCTTTTATATTGCTCCAGTAAACATTATGTACTTCTAGTATTTTTATTGAAATAAATGCAAAGTATGGAATATGAAGACAACCCCCCCTTTATCACTTTAAGTATTTCCTTGGGGACTATTTTATATATAAAAATATAAATGTGCAATGCACATGTTTATACATGAATAATCTAATTGTTAATCAATTAGACCCAAGAACTACTGTACCACATATAGTCTCAATTTAATTAAAGCCACTAAAATATTAGTGTTCATGGATATCACTCATTTTTATAAAATGATTAGTCTCAACAAAGTTTATATCATATTTCAAATTTTAAAAATGAAAATTACACCCAGATTTGCTGTCAGTATCGTGTTTCCAGGAATACATTTATTCAGCAAACAGAGAAACACAAAATAAGGGTTTGTCACATAGAACGAAAGATGTAGAAGCAGACTGTCTTTACTTAAGATGACAGTCCTTGCAAATCATGTGATTTATTCAAAGATACTATAAAAATCTATTAAGAGGATGTGTGATCAGAAGTGATAGATAAGGAAGTGGCGAGGTAGCTCAAGTGGTAGAGCGCTAGCCTTGAGCTCAAGAGCTGAGGGACAGCGCCCAGGCCCAGAATTCAGGCCCCACGACCGGACCCAAAAAAAAAAAAAAAAAGAAGTGATAGGTAAGCAAAGAAACTGGAAAACAGTATATTTAAATTGAGATTTCAATATACGATCACAAGTTTACAATAAATTAGCCTATAGAAGATGATTTTATATCTCTAACACTCATCCAGTATTCTACATTTTCCTACATACTCCTGTCCACTTACCTCAGTTCCTGATCAATATTCTTCTACTTTCATGTTGTCAATTGCTACTAAAGTATCGAGGTGGGTATATTTTTGGTTTCTAGATTGAATAAACTTTAGTACTTTGGAATAGTAGTATGAATTCATGAAGTTTGACTTGAATGACAAGTGTGAGTATACCGTATTAACGGTACTGTTAATTGGCCTGAAGCAGCTACAAACATACTATGAATCCATAGACACACATTACACTAAGAGCAATGGACTTGATTTCAGAGAAAGATGCAGGTCCAGGCAAGATCCTCAAGAAAAGAAAGACCAATGGAGCAAACATCAATCAACTATCATTACAAAGGAATTGAACTGATCTCTGATGTGTCTGAGTCGCAGCTGTGTTTGTGTGTATGTGTGTGTGTGTGTGTGTGTGTGTGTGTGTGTGTATGTGTATGTGTATGTGTCTGTGTGTGTGTCTGTGTGTGTGTGTAGAGAGAAAGAGAGAATTTTAGTATGGCTTCCTTATTTACAGCCCATAGAGCATTACTTGTTAGGGATAAGGTGCTCATATCATAGCTCTGATACTACTGTCTGATACTACTTTTTACTGCGAAAAACACTTGCTTAATCCTAGTTAAAAAGAGAAAGATAAACTAACATAGTTCATGATTGTTTTGACAATTAATTGGTATGTTGAAGGCCAAAGAGAGGAATTGGGGATTAATATAACCTTTTTCCTCTCTGCTGAATATTACCCAGCAATAGCTGTGATTTCAGGAGTCTCCTGCTATGTACTCACAGCTGAATTACTAATATGCTTAATAATATGAAACATACAATAGAGAAATAGATCAGCCAGCAAGCACAAAGAAATAGGGATGAGACAGAACTTTTGAGCAGGGTTACCACATCTTTTAGGAATGTAATTACTTCATATGAACTTCAAATTTTGTGGATTTCCCTGAGTGATTAAAGGTTAGAAAGTATTGTAGAAACGAGAATTCCTGTTCATCCAAGTAGAAAGTGCTCATAATCCCATCCTCACGTTACAAATTTCCATTTCATAAAGACTCTCTTTTAGAGTGATTTCATTTAATATACTCCAGCATCTCACTCTTTACTGTGGGAGACAGGAAAACAGATAATTTTGTTTGAATATTATCTTATGTAAGTTAGTGTGTACAGGCATGATTTTTCTGATTACAGAAGTTAGTATTAAGTGTATATAGGACTCATGTTACAACTAAAAATATAATTAAAATCACATAACAAGATTAGAAGTCACAGCATTATGTTCCTGAAAATATACATTAGATTATTTGCGGAATTTCTATTTTGAGATAAACTTTATGTTAAAGTATAATGCATTTTACCTAAGGCTTCAAATATTTTATTAAAAATATATTTCTTAGAGATATTTTTGGTGCATAATTTTAAGAAAATGGTTGCAAAATAATCTTTTTTTAAATTATTTTCCTGTTTCCAAGTGATTAACCTCCAAATTAGAACTCCAGATATATGATTTGATTTAATTTAACCAAAAATATTATTTAGTATTATGACCTTTTACTCTCTACATTCTTCACACTAAGTTCATCAAATATGGGGTGAATTTGAAATAATTAATCTCTATGTCAGCTATGTTAATATTATTTACAATGTGAGTGAAATGTTTTAAAAGTAGTATTTATTTTAGTTTAATTGCTCTAAAGAGACATTGAATGATATAATCAAAGGCTAAAATTATTAGATTTAAAATTTAGAATTCAGGAAATATTTTTGCCAATACCTTTTACTTGAAACTTCACAACTTTATGAAATAATTTATATTAATGAAACAAAAACCCCAGAGTTTACACATTTACAAATAGAAAAAACATGTCATTCTGAATATGTAGTGCTACATAACAAACATTTAGCTTTTAAATACCTGAATATACTAATACATTTAATTGCAGGGAAAGTACTTGTTCTGAAAGGAGATACAATTGCATTTACTTTGAAAAGTAAACCTAAGTATTCATTTGAATAAAAGACAATGTTTAAAACATCACTCATTCAAGAAACAAGATGTACAGTTAGCTGTTTTTCATGCCAATTATGTTCTCTAAACTTACTAGTAATACTAGATTAGTAAACCTAAATCATTGCTTTGTAGGGAAGAGACCCCAGAGTCTGAATCCTAACTTATTGAACCACAATGCATTTAACCTGGTCTCTGCAAATATAGGTTCAAAAACATTACACATCAAGTGTACTTCATTCTTTATAAATATTGGGATCTATTCACCAACCAAGTTAGACTACACTAATGATATCATTAATAGGATATCAGGCTTCATTTACCTAATGTCTGGTTTCAGAAATATTTTATCTATGTAGAACATGTTTTTGTGGAAAAGTTAATCAGTCCAACTTTGGTAGCACGTGCCTGCTATCCCAATTTTTCAGGAGGCAGAGGTCAGTATTAACATCGTTTAAGATTTGCTATAAGAAAGGAGCCAGATTACATCTCAACCCATCTTTATTCCTAGCCATGCAGGAGGCCATCAACATAATTGCGAATTGTGGGCTGGGAAAAAATGTGAGATTTTATTTGAAAATAATTAAGGTAAAGCTAAGGTGACAGGATATTTTCAAGGTTAATTTGTAGTTTATGCATGATTTTATGTTCATATGTATATATTTGTGAAAGGAATTATTCTTTTACTGCTGAAACCTAACAGAAAATATCATGGAAGGAAAATATTAATTCTGGCATGAAAATTTGGACATTTTAGTTCTATATAATTTCTGTCATTCTTGGCATACATCTTTATAACATGTTTTTATTGTGACCTTTCCAAAGACATTTCTACATCCTACGCTGGTAACAGGAGCGCCACCTTGTGGACGCAACGTAACATTTCTTATGGCTTCGGATTGACAACTAAAGGTCAAATCTGCAGCACTGTAGCTGTATAAAAGGTATGGTGCTTTTTGTTGTTGTTGTTTGTTTGTTGTATTGTGTATTCCCTTTTCTTTGCCAATCTCTATACATTCCCATGGTCTAAACCAGCCCTGGGTAAAAATTCTACATAAATTCTCTCAGGAAAGAATTATTCAATACTTCAAAATCTTTGACACTGTTCCCTTCATTCCCAATGATGTTGGCTGAGTTACTTTTGCGTGCATGTGTGTGTGTGTGTGTGTGTGTGTGTGTGTGTGTGTGTGTGTGTGTGTGTGTGTGTGTGTGTGTGTGTAGGCCCTGGGGTTTGAATTCAGTTTCTAGGCTCTGTCTCTGAGCTTTTCTGCTCAAGGTTAATGTTTTACCCCATGAGGAACAGCTTTTTAGGTAGTTTGTTGAAGAGTCTCACAGTCTTTCCTGTCCCTGGATGGCTTCAAACTGCAATCTTCTGTTCTCAGACCCATGTGTAGTTAGAATGCCAAGTTTTACGCGCAAGGAATCAAACTCCAGTGATTGAAAACCTACTTCACCATCATTTTCACAAAGATGGGCATTCAATCTCCACATGATCCCATTGAAATAAAGATCATCTGCTTTAATAGTTACTAGAGATGAATTAATCCCACTCCTCATGGTGCTGTACTCTACTACATTCTTAGCCAGCAGTCCCTCCGCCACAACTCTAGCACCTCTGGTTACAGTCAACTGACTTTTACTTGCTGCAAAAGCCATGAGTATTTATTAACTTAAGTTTGCCCTAGTAATAGATGCATTCTGAACATAGTCTTTAAAAGCTCTTCATCCTCATTAGGAAAAGAAATCCATAATGCTATAGGCGTTAAGTCTATCCAAACGCTTTGCTTGATTGCCCACAAGCTCCCGGAGAGAAAAATCGCTGTTCTACATCTTATTTATTGGGGAATATTTCTATTAGCTATCATTATAAGCTAAGTGCTGTGCTTTACTGCTAAAAAATGCCTGGGGCAGTTATTATCAATATGCAGAGCTTTCCAAAATGTGAGGCTGATAGTTTTAACTGCATGCTAAACTCCCACAGGTTCTCACCAATCGTGAACTCTTCAATATACAATTCCTCATTAATAACAAATAAAATCATAATAAAAAGCGGGTTAGCAGTAGCTCCTAGGGACTTATCTCAAAGGATGAACCAGAAGGATACCTAAGGATAGTAGAGGAAGCATTCATAGGGGCTTAGTGAAAGGATAGTTCTTGTTTAAAACACATTTTTATGTTTTTAAAATACATCAATGAGTAGACAGTAAGGTAGAATGGAAGAGTATGTTTTGGACCTTCAGAATAAAACTAGTCTACTGTCTTTTCTCTTAATTCCCAATTAGGAAAATTACACAAACATTATGAGCCCATTTTTTAAAATTTAATTTAATTTTGTTGCAAAGGTGTTGCAGAGAGGGGTTACAGTTACATAAGTAAGGTAATGAGTTCATTTCTTATCAAACATTGTTACCCCCTCCCTCATTTTTCTCCTACTTTCTGTCCCATCCCCTACCCCTTGAAGTTGTAAAGTTCATTTCCAACATAGTGTCTTGTGAGTATCATTGTTGCATTGGTTCACCCGTTGTCCTTGGTTCACCATTTTGTTATTTCCCTTCCCTTCCCCAAATCAGATAAATGTATATACCAGATGCAGGTGTACCAGAATAAAAATCAGTGACGACCAGGGATAAACCAAAGGGAAGGGGGTTCCGGGAAGTTGGCGGAGGAGAAGCTGGAGTGTAAGTAAGCTCTCGCATAGAAAGCAGTTTTAGAGTTGCAGTGAACAGTCCTAAGCCAGAGAATCACACCAAGTGTGCCATCACAGGACAGAGAGTTAGGCCAGAGAGGGGAAACCCAGGCAAGGAGACACTTCTGAGCTCTTGCCAGCAGCCGCCGCCGTGGTGGCAGCTTTGGCGGTGGCAGGCAAGCCATACCTGAGCCACAGAGAGTCTGGGATGAAGGAGCCAGACACAGTGGACAAGCGGATTCTACTCAACAACAGCAAGAACCGACAAGGAGCAGACATCTTCATACTGCTGTTCGCAGACCAGAGACAACCCAGGAAACAAGACTTGGCGTGAGTAGAAGCCTGACGTCCTCACTCCTTCTCAGGGAGCCGAAGAGGGAAGGCCACCAATCCCGCCCCAGTACCGGAGATCTCCATCTTGGACACCGAAAAAGCTCCGCTGAGTGGCTAGCTCCAACTCAGGCCTTGGAATAAAACTAGGGTCATTTAGCAGGTCACAAGAACTTAACGGCATGACCTGCCAGACTCAGCTCCACCCAGGGAAAAGTCATCCAGTTCGGGTGCCAGCCCTAGGAGTGGCTTTCTCCAGTGGGTAATCAGAGCCAGAGGCTGCCCCTCCCACTAGCAGCCTGGAAAATCAATTGAAAATCAGTAAACAGAAACCCTGAGAATGGCTCCAGGCTGGGCTCTGTAAGATTTTCACAAACTAGCCCCGGAAAAGCTACTGTCTGTTGAAAGGTCTCAACTCTACCAAGAACCTAGCCTCATCACTGCATCCCCCTCTTTTGTGATACTCAAATCAGATCTCCCTCCCAATGAACTAGCCTGGGAGAAGGATCGCCAAATCCTGGGTAAAGCAGAGCATTTTTCTGCCTGTTCGAACAAACTGAATTAAGAAACCAACCAAGCCACAGGACCACAAGCAGACCAGAGACTCCAACAAGAGGCTGGTTAAGGGCACAAGGGAGATACAGGATTTTTCCCACTCCTCCCAAAAAAATCAAAGAACTTTTTTTTTCTTCTTCTTCTGCTTTTTTTTATTGTTGGTACCTTATAAAAAATTTTTTTTTCTTTTCTAAAACTTTTTTTAATCTTTAATTTTTGCCTTTTTTGAAAAAAAAAATGTTTTCCAGAAACTTTTTTTTCCTCTTATAATTTTTGTTTTGGGGATACGGGAGTGTGCATTTCTCTTTCTTTTTTGGTTTTCTTTCTCTTTTTTTTCTTTTTTAATTATCTTTTTGTTTTCTGTTTAGCTCTACTGAACTTCTCATCTTTTTCTTCTTCCTTTCTTATCTTTTTCACCTTCTCTTCTCTTTCGTTCTTCTTTATGTGACTTAATTCTTGTCCTGCATATCCTCAGATAAACCCATAGTTGAATATTAGACCCTATCCCCCAGTGTGTACACACATAATCCACAAATTTATTACTCAATTGAAAACCTCTGAGACTTAAATTCCTTAATAGCAGTACTACCTCTTTATACCTATGTAATATTTTAAACATTTTTATTTTTAAGTTTTTCACATCTCCTTTATATCCCTCCCCTTCTGTCAATAAATTCACGTTTTTATCTAAATAGGTTGTTATCGATTCTACATAATTTTATTAATTTTTACCTTTCTATTTTTCTGGTCTCTTTTCTTTTCCCATTCCCTTTCTTCTTTTTTTCTCTCTCTCTACTTTCATCCTACCCAAGCTATTTCCTGCTTTGAGATAAGGACACAGTTAACTCTCTTGAGCCTCCCCACATCAATCTATTCCTATTTTTTACCCACATCGCTCCCTAACCCTAATAATTCCTGGTCTTCCAAATTCTTCTTTGCAGTTCATAGCCCATTAACGTATAGTTGTTTGATGTTGAATAGATGTATCCATTGAACTAGATTGTATCTGTAGACTGTAGATTATTGACTGTGCAAATTCAGACTTGGGTCGATGATTGCCTTAAGATAGTGTTCTACCACAAAACTGGTGCTATTTTCATCTCAAATGGGCAGAGTAAGCTGGAAAAACACAAGAAAAAATGGCAAATCTTGGTATTTCAATTCCCAATCTTGATAATCAGGGGACAGAACAGATAATGAATAATCCAGAGGAGAATTCCCAAATAGCTCTACAAACACTGCTGGCAAACATGATAAATGAAAAGATTGAAAGCATACAAAGGACTCTGTATGAGCGTGATAGGGAGAGAGAGGAGGCATCCCAGAAGTTTATACAGGATTATCATAAGCGTGAGGAAGCTACTCAAAAACTGATACAGGATATACATGAGCAGCTTGAGAATACTCAAAGAGAAAGGCAAGAATGGCGTGAGCAGGCTGAGAACACTCAAAGAGAACTACAGGAATCCCACGAACAGGAAGACGCTAACCAAAGAGTAATGCAGGAATTGAGAGAGCAGAAAGAGGATACAAGAAGATCACTAAAGGCATTCATGAAATCCATTAAAAAAGAGCTAAAGGAAGCAAGGGAGACCACAAAGGGAATGCTGAATGGAACCCAACAGAAGGAATGGGAGTCCAAGGAAACCATAATCAATCAAATAAATGATTTGGGAATAAACACTGAACATCAAATTAAAGAAGTAAAGAAGTTCATACAAGATCTAAAACAAAGCTTCAACAAAGAATTTGAAGCCATCAAAGCTGAACAACTAGAAGGAAAAGAGATAAAAAACAATGTAGAAAGCCTTGACATCAGGTTAGACCATGCAGAGGATCGAATCTCAGGGATTGAAGACAGCCTAGATATTATAGAGAAAGAACATATAACCATCCAAGACAAGTCTAAGAAATATGATAGACCTATCCAACACTTGGAAATCACCATCAGAAGGCCTAATCTAAGGATAATGAGTGTAGAGGAGCACCTTGAAACAGAAGTTAAGGGTCAAGGAAATTTGTTTAACAGCAAAGAACTTCCCAAACATGCAAAAAGATAGGCCTATTCACGCTGTGGCTCAAGTGGTAGAGCACTAGCCTTGAGCTGAAGAGCTGAGGGATAGTGCCCAGGCCCAGAGTTCAGGCCCCACTACCGGACCAAAAAAAAATTGAAAAAAAGAAAAAAAAGATAGGCCTATTCAGATACAAGAAGCTTTTAGAACTCCAAACATACCAGACCAGAATAGGACATCCCACCGTTACATTATAATCTACACAGGATCAACTCAGACCAAGGTAAACATCCTTAAAGCCCTCAAGGAGAAAAGGATAATCACCTATAAAGGGAAACCAATTAGAATCACCTCAGATTTCTCAGCAGAGACAATCAAAGCAAGAAGAGCCTGGAATGCACCAAACTGAGAATCCAAGAACCATAGGAAGAACCCAGTTTTCGCAGCCCCCAAGAAGGTGGATAACATGGCGGGAACTCCCAAATACCTCTCAGTCCTTTCTCTTAACGTTAACGGACTGAACTCTCCAATTAAGCGACATAGACTGTCTAGTTGGATTAAAAAACAAGACGCTTCTATCTGCTGCCTTCAGGAGTCACATCTTGCCCGTAAAAACAAACACATTTTCAATGTTAAAGGTTGGAACAAAATCTAGCAAGCAAACGGCCGCTTAAACAGGCAGGAGTTGCAATCCTATATCAGATAAAATAGACTTCAAATTAAGATTCGTGAGAAGAGATAAAGAAGGTCACTACATACTAATTAAGGGATCTTTACTTCAGGAGGATATTAAAATTCTAAATATCCACTCGCCAAACAATGGAGCACCCAAATTCATCCAAGAAACATTACTTTCCCTCAAATCCTATATAAATCCAAAGACATTAATTGTTAGGGATTTTAACACACCACTCTCCCCACTAGATAGATCAACTCGGCAAAAACTCAACAGAGAAACTGCAGATTTAAACAGCTGCATAGATCAACTAGATTTAACACATATCTACAGAACATTTCACCCAGCAGCATCAGAATACACGTTTTTCTCAGCAGCACATGGAACATTTTCTAAAATAGACCACATTTTAGGCCACAAAGCAAACTTGTCTAAATCCAGAAACATTGAAGTTATACCTTGCATTCGCTCTGACCACAAGGGAATAAAATGAGAACTCAACACCAAAAGCCACCAAAGAAAGTCCAGAAACATATGGAGGCTGAACATACTGCTGAATCACGAGTGGGTCATGGAACATATTAGAAAAGAAATTCAAATGTTCATGCTATTCAACATAAATGAACACCAAATTACCAGCTCCTCTGGGACACAGCAAAGGCAGTACTCAGAGGCAAGTTTATAGCACTGCGCTCCTACATCAACAAATTGGAGAAATCTGTACCAATAATTTAATTACACATCTACACCTCCTTGAAAAAGAGCAACAAGATAAACCCCAATCCAGTAGATGGAAAGAAATAATTAAAATTAAATCAGAATTAAATGAATTAGAATCCAAAAAAACTATAGAAAGAATCAACAAAACAAAGAGTTGGTTCTTCGAAAAAATTAACAAAATTGACAGACCCTTAGCAAATCTTATCAAGAAAATGAGAGAACACACCCAAATAAATAAACTCAGAGACGAGAATGGAAACATCACCACGGAAACAACCAAGATTCAGAATATTATAAGGGAATACTTCTCAAAACTTTATGCTAATAAGTTTGAGAACTTGACAGAAATTGACTTTTTCCTAGCAAAAATTGACATGCCAAAACTAAACCAGATGAGTTAAACCAGCTTAACAGGCCCATATCAAGCATTGAAATAGAAACAGCAATAATAGACCTCCCAGCTAAGAAAAGTCCAGGACCGGATGGTTTTACAGCGGAATTCTACAAGGCCTTCAAAGCAGAGCTCACACCAATACTCCTCCAACTCTTCAATGAAATTGAAAGAAATTTCACTACCGAACACATTCTATGAAGCCATCATAACCCTCATCCCAAAACCAGGCAGGGACTCATCAAAAAAGAGAACTATAGACCCATTCTTTGATGAACATTGATGCAAAACTTCTCAACAAAATTTTTGTCAACCGACTTCAGCAATTCATCCAAAAAATCATACACCACAATCAAACAGGATTCATTTCAGGGATGCAAAGCTGGTTCAATATACGCAAATCAATTAATATTATGCATCACATCAACAGGAGCAAAGATAAGAACCACATGGTTATCTCAATAGATGCAGAAAAAGCATTCAACAAGATCCAAAACCCCTTTATGATGAAGGTTTTGGAAAAATTAGGAATCCATGGAACATTCCTCAATACAATAAAGTCTGTAAATGACAAACCTACAGCCAGCATTATACTTAACGGTGTAAAACTAAAGCCATTTCCACTTAAATCAGGAACAAGACAAGAATGTCCACTATCTCCACTTCTCTTCAATCTAGTATTAGAATGCCTAGCTACAGCAATAAGACAAGATGCAGACATAAAGGGGATCCAAATAGGGAAAGAAGAAATAAAACTCTCCCTCTTTGCACACGACATGATCTTGTATTTAAAGAATCCCATAGACTCCACTCCCAAATTACTCAAGCTGATTCAAAACTTTGGCAAAGTAGCAGGTTATAAAATTAACCCCCCAAAATCAATAGCTTTTCTGTATGCCAACAATGAGAAAAGTGTGGCTGAAATTAGGAAAGCATCTCCATTTGTACTAGCATCACAAAAATTAAAATACCTAGGAATTAACTTAACCAAAGAAGAGAAGGACCTCTATGATGAAAACTTTAAAATCTTGAAAAAGGAAATCAACACAGAACTTAAAAAATGGCAAAACCTCCCATGCTCCTGGATTGGAAAGGTTAACATCATGAAAATGGCAATACTTCCAAAGACTATCTACAAATTCAACGTGATACCTATCAAAATTCCAACCTCATTCTTCAAGGAAATAGAAGAGGCAATCCAAAAATTCATATGGAACAATAAAAGACCCCTAATAGCAAAAACGCTCCTCAATGGAAAGAACACTGCTGGAGGAATATCAATATCAAATTTCAAACTCTACTATAAAGCCATAGTAATCAAAACAGCTTGGTATTGGCATAAGACCAGACCTCAGGACCAATGGAAAAGAATTGAAAACCCAGAAATGAACCTACAGACCTATAGCCATCTAATCTTCGATAAGGGAGCTAAAACAATAGAATGGAAGAAAGATGGCCTCTTCAGTAAACGGTGCTGGCAAAATTGGTTAACTATTTGTAGAAAACTAAAGCTAGATCCTTATATATCAACCTGCAGCAGAATCCACTCCAAATGGATCAAAGACCTCGAAGTCAAAGCAGACACTCTGAAAACATTACAGGATGGAATAGGAGAAACCCTAGGTCTCCTTGGCTCAGGCCGAAATTTTCTGAATAGAGACCCGGAAACACAACAAATCAAAGAAAGGTTGGACAAATGGGATTGCATAAAGTTGCAGAGCTTCTGCATGGCAAAGGACATAGCTAGCAAGATCAATAGAAAGCCCATGGATTGGGAAAAGATCTTCACTAGCAATACAACGGACAAGGGTCTCATATCTAAAATGTACTTGGAACTCAAAAAATTAAATCCCCCAACAACAAATCCTCAAAGAATCAACTGCCCAATAAATAAGTGGGCGAAAGACTTAAAGAGAAACTTCTCTGAAGAAGAAAGAAGGATGGCCAATAGACACATGAAGAAATGCTCAACCTCCCTAGCCATAAAAGAAGTGCAAATCAAAACAAGTTTGAGATACCACCTCACTCCAGTTAGAATGGCTACAATCAAGAACTCTAACAACAGATGCTGTAGGGGATGTGGACAGAAGGGAACCTTACTTCATTGTTGGTGGGAATGTAAACTTGTTCAACCACTTTGGAAAGCAGTATGGAGGTCCCTCAAAAGACTTCACAAAGAGCTCCCCTATGACCCAGCAATCCCACATTTGGGCATTTACCCAAATGTTTACAAACAAGACCACACTAAAGCTACCAGCACAACTATGTTTATTGCAGCATTATTTACCATAGCTAAGATATGGAACCAACCAAGATTCCCCTCAGTACATGAATGGATCAAGAAAATGTGGTATATATACACAATGGAATTCTATGCCTCCATCAGAAAGAATGACATTTCCACATTTGTTAGGAAATGGAAAAACTTGGAAAAAATTATATTAAGTGAAGTAAGCCAGGCCCAAAGAAACATAGGTCCCATGGTTTCCCTTATTTGCAATATCTAGTATATGTATGAGTCAAGCGGAAAAGCTCAGATTATGTGATGTTAGGAAAATGAACCCTTAGATCTGTATTTTAATGTTTTTTCTTTCATGCATGTGTTTCTAACGCATTTATAAGATTATTTCTTTGTTGCTTTGTATGTCCTTCCCGCACAGTATAACCCCTGCTTTCACTATATTTGATGGCAGTATAACTTGTGGAGGAGATGGGGAAAAACAATTCGTTTAAGGATTCAGGTGGACCTGTTGCAACAATGAGAATTACAAGTTGTCATGTCCAAAACGAGCTTTACAATGTCTGTGTGGAGCGGTGGGGAAGGGGAAGGATTGGGATGGGGGGGTGGGGGGAGGTTGGGCAGGGATGTGAAGGGTAAACAAAGGAAGAGACTGCAATGGTTGCTAAGAAATGTATGCGTTATCCTGCCCATGTAATTGTAACCCCTCTGTACAGTATGTTCACAAATAAAATAAAATTAAATTTAAAAAAACCAAAGGGGGGAAAAAAAAAGAAAAGAAGAAGAAAAACTTGATATAATACATTGATATCAGCAAAGTCAACACAAAAAATAGATCTCTTGTTTCTATATCTTGGAGTTCATTTTGATAGGCATCATTTTATAAGGTCCTATGTCCATAGCTACTGAGCTAGTGTGTTCCTGTGCTAGGAACTATCCTAGACATAATCTAATTGTTACAAATGAGGGAAACCATGGAGCCTATGTTTTGGGAGTCTGGCTCACTTCACTTAAAATGATTTTTTCCAAGTCTTTCCATTTCTTTACAAATAGGACAATGTCATTCTTTCTGATGGAAGTCTAGAATTCCAGTGTGCATATATTCCTCATTTTCTTGATCCATTCATCTATTGAAAGGCATCTGGGTTGGTTCCATACCTTAGCTATGGTCAATAATACTGCAATGTTATGTTAGCTTTAGTGTGGCCTTGCTTGTGATAATTTGGATAAATTCCTGGAGTGGGATTGCTGAATCATAGGGGATTTATATGTTTAATCTTTTGAGGAACCTCCATGATGCTTTCCAGAGTGGTTGAGCCACTTTACAATTCCATCAACAGCATAGTAACGTTCCCTTTTGGCCACATTCTCACCAGCATCTATTATTATTTGTTTTCTTGATAATGGCCATTCTAACTGGGGTGAGGTGGAAGTCAAGGTGATTTTGATTTGCGTTTCTTTTATGGCAAGAGATGTTGAACATTTCTTCATATATCTGTTTTCTATTCTTATTTTCTCTCCAGAGAAGTCTCTTTCTAATTATTTAGCCCAATCAGTAATGGGGTGGTTGTTTATTTGAAGGTTTTATGTAGGAGATATAATTAATTGAACTCTATGTATATTTTAGATATGTGACTCTTGTCTGTTGTATGGCTAGTGAAGATCTTCTCCCAATCCATGGGCTTTTTATTTATCTTGTTGATGAGCCCATTATTTTGCTTACATAAAGAGGAATCACTGTTACTTGAAGAATTGGTGCTAGAAATCAAGTGAGACAACAGATCTGCAAATCATCTCTCATGCATTTCTTTTTGAAAATTATTTCATGGTAGTACAAAATCCAGAGAAGCTGTGACTCTCATGGATTTCTCCGACATAGAAATATCTTTATCAGAGCCTAGTGCCAGTGGCTCACATCCGTAATCTTAGCTACTGAGGAGGCTGAGATCTGAGGATCTCACTTTGGAGCCAGCACAGGAAAGAAAAGTTTATGAGACTCTTATCTCTAACAACCAAAAAGCTAGAAGTGAAAGTATGGCTCAAGTGGTAGAGCACTTGCTTTGAATACAAAAGCTTGAGAACAGTACCCAGGTCCTGAATTCAAGCCCCAGGATCAGCACACACACACACACACACACAGAGCACACATGCACACACAAATTTTTGCCATCTATTTTGGAGGAAAGGTCATATATTACCAACTGTATTTCTTTGTTTACTAAACATAATTTTTAGTCTTAAGATTGAGACCACAACATATCAATTTATTTTTATTGTCCGTTTCATTAACTGCTTGACTGATTAACTTAATATTTAGCTTCAAACAATGACTTTTATAGTGTGTTTTTATGTGAGTTGAAAAGGCAGCTCCTTTTATGGCTTCCAATGGACTTGCTCACGTTTTTGCATTTAACAAAAGACTGAGCTAGGCTATCCTTGGCTCGTAGCTTTTCCACATGCTGCTAATGGCAAGATTTCTTTGGACCAAGTAACATCACACTGATGGCCTGAAATCAATCATGATTTCTGTCCACACAGAAAGCACCAAATCCCCTACACCAGGCTGTCTCTTTTCTGTTGAGTTGTAAAGCAATGAACCTCACAGTCCATGTTGGAAATTTGGCTGAACAAAGGTCAGGATGGCTTCAACTCACTGTTTCTCCATTGATTTTAGCTGTGGACTGAAATAACACAGCTTTCTCCCACAGTGACTAATTCCAATTCCATCATAGATTTTCTAATCTTTAGGTTCAGTTTGTCCATGAAATTTGTTCATGCTTAAATAGTTTTTCATTACTTTTTTGTCAGTTGTGGGGATTGAACTCAGGGTCTGGTGCTGTCCCAAAGCCTCTTTGTGCTCAAAGCTAGTACCCTACAACTTCAACCACAGCACTACTTCCAGTTTTTGAGTAGTTAATTGGAAATAAGAGTATCAGTGGGACTTCTTTGCTCAGGCTGGCTTCCAACTGTGATACTCAGATCTATGTCTCTTGAGTACCAAGGTTATAGGCATGATCCACCATAGACCATCTGCGTTAATAGAATAATTATCACAAAATTGTAAAACTTGCTAACAAATTTGAAGCAATTAATAATTTAAGAAACTTAAAATGATTTATCAATTAGATTGCATGTTAGGAAGAATTAAAGTGGAAAATGCAGAATAAAGAAACCCTAATAATATACGATGATCCTACTGAGTATTTTCCATTTCTCATTTCCCTTTCTTTCCCCAATAATTCTGTGAGTTGAGCATCAGGAACCCCATTTTATGAAGCAGACTCGAAAGCTCATTGAGTAGAAAGAAATGAGGCCCTGAAGTCCACGTGGCCAGAGCATGGCAGAGAGAAGACGGAGGTCTTTCCATTCATTAAATTCTCCCTGAATTTCTGCACAGGACTTCTCCGAAGCTACCTTAAACAATATTTTCAATGTCTTTACATATAATATCGAATTTTTAATTTTGTTTTCACATGACTAGACACCTAATAATGCAAGTATTTTCATTTGCAATGCAAAACAAAAATCAACATTCCACAGACTATTTTCCAAGATGTATTGACAATAAAACTATTCAAACGGGAGATTTAAATCTCTCTGGTTCTTCCCTAGATCACTGTGTTCAAGGAAAGAGTATGTGTTACCTTAGACAACTACTTGTCTTTAATATATGAAAACTTTTCATCCTGGACTATTACCTTCAGGAAGAGAAAAACATCCAAATACCAAGGGATTCCTAAACAAGCTACTCAGAACAAAGGGGCTCAAAGATTTTATGGTTATTCAGACAATTTTGTTCCTAGTTTGGATTCTAGATTTGGCTAATTTGGGTTCTGTGCTACCTATTGCTCTTTCTTGATGTGTTCTTCCCTAAGCATTACACATGGACGCCTTTCCACATCTAGTGATGAGTTGAAAGTCCTATAGTCATGCAAAGTCTCTAAGTCCAAAGAGAACTTAAAAGTGTTATTTACATGGGTACCGATGGCTCACGTCTGTAATTCTAGCTATTGAAGAGGCTGAGATATGAGGATCACAGTTTGAAGCCAGCTCAGGAAGGAAAGTCTATGAGACTCTCCAAAAAACTACTCAGAAAAAGCTGGAAATGCACCGTGGCTCAATTGTAGACTCTAGCCTTGAGTACAGACAAGCTCAGGGACAGAGCCAAGGCCCTGAGTTCAAGCCCAGGACCAGCCCCGCTCCCATAAAAATGTGGAGATAGAAAAATATTCATTAGCATACTGAAATAATTGTCCTGGAAATTCTTAGACTTGACATCGAGATTTAATGGCAGACAACCCCTTCCACACTTGGACAACTGGAGAAGACTGAACTGAGTACCAGTCTACTTTAACTAAAAGATGTGGGAAATAATCTACCCAGAGACTCACATGAGTTAAAAAGGCAATGGATGGCAAGTAAAATCAGAAAGCTACCTATGTTAGTCAAACCAATTATTCATTATAAATGCAAAATTGAAATAATTTAAATTCATCAAAAGTAATAAGCCATGGAAAAAAAGTATCCTGAAAGAGGAAAAAGTGACTGTAAAAAATGTTAGTTCTTGGAAAGAAATATATAAAATAAGAACAGATTGGTTGTTGGTGTTCAAAGAAGCAGCATTAAATTTTCTGTGATGTTGATAATGGAAATTGAATGCAGGACCTGAAAGTATTGCTTAACTTTTGTCCTCAAGGCTTGTACTCTACCACTTAAACATTCGTTCAGCTTCTAGGTTTTTGCTGGTTAATGGTCAATAAGACTCTCACAGATTTTTCTGTCTGGGCTGATTTCAAACTACAATTCACAGATCTCAGCTTCCTGAGTAGCTAGGATTACAGGCATCAGGCATTGACACCATGCTAAGAAGAAACATTATTGACGATTAAAAATTAAAACACTTTATAAAATGAATTGTCTATGGTAAAATAACAGAATTTAAAGACACAGTAAGAAAGCAAAGAGACTGAAGAGCAATTCAGAACTCAGAATGACAGCTATCAGTCTGAATCACGTTAGCAAATGAAAAGACATAGGACATATATCGAAAATTATTATTATCCAGAATTTGGAAAATATTTTCCAACTAGGGGAAACAAAAAAGACATCTTCACATTGAAAAGCCTTGATGACTGAGGAAAAGATACAAAGCCAGATATGCTCTATTCTGCTTCCCATCCAAAATTAAGAGAAGGAATCCTTAAAATATTTAGGAAAAGTCATTCTCGTCTACATAGCTTGTCAGTCTTATTTAATACTAAAACTCCCTGAGGAAAGACGATAATTTTCTCTAGAATTTCATGCTTTATTAAATTCAAGTGGGAGAAAGAAAAAATTTCATGTCAGAATTCTATTCAGAAAGTTTTCCCTGCATGTATCTTTTGTGAAAATATTCCTGTGGGTATATACTTGGTAAAACAATTCAGAAACCCCAGAGAAAACTATTAGATACAGAGCCAGCCTACTAAACTACATAAGATGAAAATTTAAAAACATGAATTATGAGGCTTATTGTTGCACAGCTGGCCTAAAGGTCAACTATTTGAACAAAACTTATAAAAGAAGTTGAATTAGTCTAATTAAATCAAAAGGAAGGATTTATTTTTAGTAATGGAGAAGTGGTTTATACCTGTAATCTCAGCTACAAGGGAGACAGAGATTGAAGAGGTGAATTTTGAAGCTGGGCTAAGAGAGTGTAGTGTGGCCCCCATTTCAATAACCAAGCCAAGTGGGGTAGCATGGACTTCTTCCTGGGAGACCTAAAGTAGGAGAATCCTAATCTGAGGTTGGTCCTGGGAAAAAAATGCAAAATCTACCTACAAAATACCTAAAGCAAAAAAGAGCTAGAGGCTGGGCTAAAAAAACTGGGAGAAGCTAGGTACTGGTGGCTCATGATTAATCTGTGCAATTCAGGAAACTGAGGGCTGAGGATTGAGGTACAAATACAATCCAAGCAAGAAAGCCTGTGAGACTCTTATCTCCAATCAAACACCACAAAGCCAGCAGTGGAGTTGAAGTGGTAGAAAGCTAGACTTGAGAATAAAGCTCAAGGACAGTGCCTGGGTCCTGAGGTTAGCCCCAGGACAGGCACCAAAAAAAGGGGGAAGGAGGGTGAGGGGATAAAATGCTGGTTTAGCAACCATGAGGCCCTAAATTCAAATACTATTACCATCAAAAATATAAAACAAAGATATAGATATATTTGTTTTCATATAGCCAAAGAATAGTTGTTAAAATATTGAGACAATGATTTTTTAGAGAGTTATAAATCATAGTCCAAATATAAAACATCTTAGAATGGATTTCATTATTTTAATGCAAATGTATATATAGAAATTTGTGCAGTGTGTAATTAAATATGTATATAATATGTATACAATATATAATTATATACTAATAGTAATATATTTACACTATAACACACCTAAATATAAGTTTAAATATATATAATTTTTAATTTTGTGAAAATTCATTAGGTAAGTTTAAATTGATATGTAAATATTCATTTGTTCCAACCTTGTTCATTATCAGAAACGAGGAAGTGAAGATATGATAGAATTTCTACTCAAAATACACAAATACTGGGGTACAACCCTGATTCAGACAGAATTGGACTTAAAGGAAAGAATGCACTTGTGTAAGGACATTCAGAATGACTTTTTTTGAATGAGATGTTAGTGGAGTGGGTTAGACCTGAAATCCCAGCTACTGTGGGATCGAGAGGATAATGGTTTAAGGACAACTGAGGCAAAATTTTCATGAGTCCTTCTTTCAATCAACAGCCCGATGTGGTAGCACACACTTGATATTCCAGCTATGAAGGAGGCTTAGATAGAAAGTTCATAATTCCAGACCAGAAAACATAAAAGACTGTGAGACAGTATCTCAATGGAAGAATCTGGGCGTGGGAGTTGTCTCATCTAAGACAAAAAAATGTAAAGTTGGAGATTTATAGATGTTATAGAGACCTGGTCAAAGATTAAGACCTATCTGAAAATAATCAATGCACAAAAGTGCTGTAGTCATGGATTAATTATAGAATTCTTGCCTAGTAAGTATGAAGCTCAGGGTTTAATCCCAGTCTTGCCAAAATATAATAATCAAAGGAATCATTTTAGTTAGTGTAATACAATTTATAATGAGGTTTATTGGCATCAAACTCTGATCTAAGTTTAAGAAGAATACCCAAGAAAGGAAAAGTACTTGGCCTTCCTGAGAATTGATGGTAAACACTTAGAAAGTTTTCTGATCAGTGGGAAGTGGACAAATAATCCCTAAAGGGGAAGAACTTGGAGAGTGAAAATGGGATCACCTGGGCAAGAAGACAGTGGTGGAAGGTGTGACTGAATGGACAGCACAGTTTGAGGGTTATGATAAATAGGTCTAACTTATACCTAAGTTTAACAGCAAGCAAAGCATTAAAGAGTTCCAGGCCTGACTTCTCAGGAAAAGGGAACTCTAGCAAGTGCCATGGCAACAAAGCAAAATTGTGCATGAAGCAAGGCAAGAAACACCAACACCCTTGATTGGTACAGTATTCCTTGGGGATCTAGGAAATTAAGCATCTAATTTACAACATGACTCCAGCTTTGGGAGATTTGGCATCTAGTTTGTGAGGCATGTCTAGCTTTGGGAGATTGAGCATCTAGTTTGCAAGGTAATCTCCAGGTTTTGTTGTATAGTAAACCTCCAATAAGGAAGATTAGGTGTAAGGTTTTTCAAGAAACCTAGAGTAGGGAAGGTGTTCAAGAAAACTCCAGTAAAGAAGGTTGAGTGCACCAGAAATCTTAGGCCTAGAAACCTGCCAAAAATGGAAATAGAACAGAGAGCAAGGCAACAAAGACTGAGTTAAGAAGGCTCCTTTGGTCATTTCCCTATTAGTCCCTTGGGAAAAAGTGTTAAATACAGCATGCTAATGTAAAGTTGAGTTCTTATTGTTGTCTTTCTTAATATTTTGTTCTTAGTAGATCTTGTGTTTCTTGTTGGCCTCTTGATATTTCCACTCTCTGTGGCATAGGATTTTTTAGTCTTTATTGCAATAAATTTCTGAGCTGATTGTGTTCTAAGTTCTGTCATTAGGCTGCTAGCAATATAGAACCATATGGTCAGCTAGAAAACAAAGATGAACTTTTTCCAATAACCAACCACAAACAGAATTCAACACAATCTCTAGTCTTAAACAGATTACAAAGAATAGAAAACTTTTCAAACAATTTTGGTAATGAGACACACTCGCATATGAACTGACTTTGTAATACTTCCTAGAAGGTCCTTAATCTTGAGGGCCTGCAAAAATTACTAGGGGAGGGAAAGTGCCCTACTGGGATTCCTCAGGGGAGAGACAGACACTTCTCCCAAATTATTTTATAAATATTATAGAAGCTTAAGATGGGTCTAATGACCCACATCCTACACCCAAAGTGGGCATTTTGACTCACAAAGGATTCTGAATTTGCTAGGAGCTATTTTTATAGTCTCCACAATTTTAACCAGGTATTTTAAACAATGGCCTTAGTCTGTGTTTCACCACATTTTTTAGACTAGAGCACTTTTTATATCAACTTATATTAAAGCCACATTATATTACACAGAGAGGTTAACTTTTTCTTCTTAAACTGTCTTTTATTAAGTCTTTAAGCAGACATTGGGGGACAGTAGTCTTACTATGGGACGAACTATATCTCTAGAGACTGAGATGCAAGAACAGTGGATGCATGGAACAGACAGACAAAAGGACCTCACATGTCTTGCGAGATCGAATGAATGTTCTTGTCAGGCCCAGACCATCTGACAAAGAATAGTCCCCAAAAACCAAATTCAGGCAAACCAAACAAGTTAACTCACCAAAGGACAAGTGAAAGGAATTAACTCACCAAAGGTCTGGCAAGGAAAAATAGGAGTGAAGAAAATTCACCAACAGGCACAGAAGATAAAAGTTTATACAGCAGACTGGTACCAGTTCCTGAAAAATCCAAAACTCTTTTCTGACATTTCAGCCTTAGAGAGGCTGTTGGAGGTAGGGGGAGGAGGGTGTGACTACAAGCGATCCACTTCCACCTAGTCCAGATAGATGGATCTTCAGAATCGGAAGCAGAATCATACTCACCTCTGGAGATCGGCTGAATGATTCCAAAAAGATTTAGTGGTGTGGGAGGAATCCAGAGTCTGGCTTTCTGAGCAGTGGAAAGTCCATGGGGCCCTGGGATATCTCAAAAGTTATCTCCTGTGTGCAGTTCCTGTCCACCAGTGGCTTCAAGGAACCTAAGTAGCCCCTTGGCACTGGGATTTGGCTGTGGCTTCTAAGTCTTATATGGTGAGATACAGAGAAGCCACAGTTTGAGGGGTCAAATCAGGAGTCTTTATTAGAAAGCCAGCAACTGCAAGCAGACTCATCCCCTCCCCCACCAAAACTTGCAGTTTTGTAGCTAGCATAAAACTTATAAAGACAAAAACCACATCAAGGCAAATGCTGTATGGTATGGGGATTAATAAAGTGTGTTTACAGAAGAAAAACAGGTCAGTTAGGGAGTAAGGGAGCAGTTAGAGCATGTTCAAGGTGGTTATAATAGTTATCTATGGGTAATAAACAGGAGTAGAGACTTCCCAGAGCCTAACAATCCGTGATATACCCAAAGGTTTCAGAATGGCCTATGCCCAATCTATAGTTCTTCGAAGTGAAATTTCCCTATTACCTACTAAGGTGTCAAGATGCAACTGAAGGATTGACTCCTGCCATATTTCCCCAGGTCAAGCAAAACACCAAGTGGGGACTCACGTGCCCATCTGCAAGCAGGCCACTCCAACCTTGGCTTAGCTGAAAGCCCACTTACCCTAGGCAGAGCATTCCATTCTGTGTCTGTCCAAGTCTTGACCCCCAAGAGACCATAGCCTACAATTTGTCCTTGTCTCCAACCCAAGCAGTATCTATTCCAGGCCTGGCCAAGGACACTGCCCTGAACACCCAAGAGACCATAACCTTTTTTTTTTTTTTTTTTTTGTCTTCGGCTTCTTTGTTAAGGCCCATATAACCAAACCCCAAATCCACACAATCACTGGAAGATCTGTGCTTCTCACTGGCAATAAACAGTTTTAGCCTGTTGAGAATCCACTCTAATCCTTTTTCATTCTCCTTCATTTTCCTAACAGTAATGAGGACAAGATGGCATTACTTAGGCCCAGTAGCCATATTTCATGATAAGCAATTTTTTTTTTGCCAGGAGGAGCCATTTTTCCAAGTGTTTCCTTCTCCAGGATACGTCTTTTTTCTATGATGTCCATTCTCAGCTTTTAGAGCACACCAATTGGGGACAGCAGGCAAGGTCATATGTAGAAAGAAGTTCTTGTTATTTTGTTTCCCCTGGTGTAAAAACTACACCTGATTAAGGAGTATAAGGTTTAAAACAACGGAGATAGTGCTATCTTTCTAAATACCCTGTTTCTAAATCCCTGGCTGCCACTCACCTTATCTTTCCTAGTCTATCCTCCCTCTGTTAAATTAAGAGTTAAATTGGAGAGATTGCATAATAACTACTTTACACAGACTTGTGAATTGTTTGCCCTGAACCAGACTTTAAAGATATTAAAAGAAAAAAGGGAACAATGTATATGGACTATATATATGCATTCAATGTGATATATATCTTTGGGAAATGTGGGCTGAGAGATTAATTTAAACAGTGCTTATTCTCCTGATGAAATTATGATAGTTCATGTTTCAGCTTATTAATGAGAGGAGTCTGTTAAAATATTGGTAAATCAACCTTGGATCGTGCAAGAAATCTCCAGTGGGTTTGTGGTAAGTGGAACAGATTTTCACAAGAGATTGAGTGCAGAGAAACAGGGTAATATTTGCCTGAAGATGCCAACGCATGCCATATGGCTAGCTCTTGCCTTTATCTCTCAGATAGAAGCTCCACTACGGAACATAGGCCAGAGCCATTGGGAGACACAGATATGTGTGATATTATCAGAACATATGTGTGCCAAGGGATTTTAGGCCTTAAAGGATCATCTCAGGGCAGGAAAACCCAGGATTCAAATTGATGGTCTTCCTTATCTGTACTGGTCTTTTGGTCACTCTCAATTCCACTAAAAACATGTGTTCAGTATTTCCTCAGCCTTTTCATCCCTCAAGGCAACAAGGACTGCTGACTCCACATCTTGAGTTTCCAAATACTAATGTAAGCCTAAAGATTACATCCTGATCAAGAGTTAAAAGAAGATGAAATTCCAGCTGATCTAGTGCTATTCACTGATAAGACACTTCATACCACAGAAAAGGATGGATTTGCTACACTTGGGTCACCAGAGCTTCTGAGGGAAGACAGTGGTCTGTGTCTTCTAGATCTGGAGGTAAGAAATTGCTTTTAAAAGCCTGAAATGGGGATTTGACACCTGGTTAAAAAGCTACTTGCTCTCTGTGATGACAGAGAGACAGAGGAATGTAAAACAGCATTCTCTTCAAGACAAAGCCCGAGAAAGAGGGTATCTGACCTGCTATGGTTAAGACTGATGTGGAATGTTCAACTGGAAATAGTCATTAAAATTTTTATATGGGAATTGGTTCATGAGAAACAGACAAGCAAGACTTTGAGAGCTCAAATTGAGAATCTTTATTAGAAAGCAGGTGACTGCAGAAGGACTCATGTCTAAAAGACCTGCAGACTATAATGTAGCTTGCACAAAGCTTGTAAAGACAAAATAATCACATGTTTGGGGTAAAGACCCAAGCCCAACAAAAACAAACCATCTAGGGGAGCAATCAGGGTCGAGCATTCTATGTAGCAGAGCTCTCTAGGGACCCAGCAGCATGACACCAATATTCCCAGAATGGCCTGTTTTCCCTCTAGGCTTTTTAGAGCTGGGTAAAAAGCCTCCAAGACCCATCCAGACTCCATGATGACGGTGAGGACAAAACAATGTTACTTTGACCTAATATCCCTACTTCATTATAAAACAAGGGTAAATACAGAAGTTTAGGAAAACAACATGTGGCTACACTGGCTCCATAACTAACAGCAGACTGCAGAATCCAAACACAGAATACTCCCACAACGCCATACCCAGAAGAGACCAGAGGTGAGGCCCCACAACACCCATACCCAGAGAGCTCCCCTGTCACCATGGCTCAGCCCACAACTAACACAGAAGAGCTGCAGGAGCAGCTCCATGTCTGTCCAGGATATGGGAGCCAACCTGAGAGTTCCTCGCAAAGACACAGAGGTCTGCCACAGCACTGCTGGTCATCCTCACAACCAGTTCTCTGCTGGGGTGAAGCCCTCCCGTCCCACAGGAGATCAGAGCTGGTGGTTACCCACAGATCATGACACGGACCCCTCTCCCTCCAACCCATGAAGGAACATTACACTTGAAGATGTCAAAGAAGTCCGAGCCCTTCCTCACTGCCCACATCCCACATGTTGGATTCCAGCAGGAGGTCCTAGGGACTCACACGTGCTGGGCGCCAGGACTCGGTGTCCTCAACAGTCCTGGCTATCAGGGGATAACAATGCTGGTCTGAAAACAAACGTCCCCGCACCCACAGAGCCTCTCCCTTCAGGAACCATGAAAGGCTTCTGAATGGCAGCTGCAGGAGAAGCATTTCATCAGCTGCAGTTGCTAAGTGAACATGAGTGCCAGCTATAGGAGAAGCAACCCCCTATCGTGAGCACCTGCTGGCGCTGGTAGAGCAATCCCCCATCAGGAGCCCAAACTCATGCATTCACAGGCCCCTACCAGAAGCCCAGGAATCACGCTGTAGCTGCTAGCAGAGAGTTCCCCTCTAGGGTGCCTGCCTCTCCACAAACCTCATGCCTGTCTCTCAGAGTCTTGAATCTACTGTTTCCATAATTGTGCAGCAGACATTTCCAATGGAACAATTTCTGGTAGATCTCATCCTCAGATATATCAAGCATGCACATGTGCCCACCAGCCATAGGAGGCCAAGCATAGACCACTTGTGGGGACAGACCCAACCCAGGGCCAAGGCACAAACAAATCTTGTGCCCATGTGGGTAGCCCAACCCTCCTGAAGTCCCGATTCTAACCTTGCCATCCCCCACTGCAGACGGGACCATGCTCCTCTCAGCCAGCTGGAGACAGCGCATGCACATGTGCTTGTTGGCATGGGCTGGCCTACCCAGTGTCAACTAGCCCGGGGCAAGTGAGGGCTGTCACATCATTCTGGTGTGAGCAGGCCAAGCTCAGGTCACGACCCCCACAATCCCAGGACCCAAATGTGTAAATCACAATGAAAGAAGACATGATTCATGGACTATCAGGACAACAAACCAAATCCCAAATCTGACAACAACCCAGGGAAGGACCCCAGTGAAAGTGAAGAAGAGATGGAGGACAAAAGAACCATTAAAGAAATGATGATGGAATTGGCCAAAGAAATAAAGGGGGAAATGTGAAAGTATCAATAGGAGAAGGAAGACATGAATATTTACCTGGTAGGGGAGATACCATGATCACGAAGGTGGTTTTCCCAGGGCGAGGATTATCCATTGCACTACAGATGTGCTGAGCCTTGTGATTTCCCCAAAGTGGGAAACTCAATTGCATAATTTGCAGTAGTGGGAATGACATTAGTGCTCTCCCCTGGTAAAAAATTTAAAAAAAGAAAAAGAAAGAACACATGACAAAGGAATTCCAAGATTTCTTAAGCCAGGCATCAACAGATCTTGCCTGTAATCCTAGCTACTCAAGAAGCTGAGATCTGAGGATCATGGTTCAAAGCCAGACCGGGCAGGAAGTCCTTGAAATTTTATCTCCAATAAACCACCAGAAAACTGGAAGTGGTGCTGTAGCTCAAGTAGTAGAGCACTCGCCATGAGCTGAACAGCTGAGAGAAAGCACTTAGGCCCAGAGTTCAAGCCCCACGACCGACAAAGAAAATAAAAAACACAGTAAACCCTTCATTAACAGATGAAATTAATACTTGGAGAACTGATATTAATAGCATAAAGGGCTCATTTTCCACAATGCAAACACCAGTAGAAGTCATAGTTAACAGAATAAGTGAAATGGAAAATAGCATATCAGGAGTCAAGAAGAAATCAGAAGAACTGGAACAGAAAGTCAAAGGCAGACGTTATGTCAAAAAACGAACTTTTTACAACTTTGCCGTGGGATGGGGGGATGGAGAGGAGTAGGGATAAAAGGGGAAACAAAGGAGGAGGCAACAATGCTTGATAAGAAATGTACTCACTATCTTGCCCATGTAATTGTAACCCCTCTGTATGATATTTTCACAATTAAGAAAACACTTAGAACATTCCAAAGGGAAATCCAAGATTTGGCCAAAGCAGCCAAGAAATTAAATCTATGCATAATTAGAATCAACGAGGGAGCATAATTTAATAGAGGCATGGAAAACCTATTTGGTATAATAACAGAGTAGTTCCCCATCTTAAGAGAGAAAATCTCACCCACAAACAGAAGCATATAGAATCCTTAGCAGACAGGATACAAGGAGAAATATTTCTAGACACATCATAGTAAAAATATTAGACTTGAATAGCAAGGAATTGGCTTTAATTGCTCTAAAATCAAAGAAGGACATATATTACAATGGAAATAAAATGAGAATCACTGCGAACTTCTCTACACAGTCCCTCAATGCAAGGAGAGCCTGGAATGATATTATCTAAATCCTGAAAATCAACAACTGCCAAACCAAACTGTGACCCATTAAAGCAATCATTTATATTTGACAGAGAAACTAAAACTTTCCATGACAAACAAAGATTAAAGGAAGTCATGAACATCAAACTGGCATTACAAACAATTCTAAAGGGAGGAATACAATCTGAAAAAAAAAACAAAGAAAATGAAAGAAACATATCAGAGAGAAACCACCACAAGACAAATTTAGTAAGCACGGGAAAAGAAAAGAAACAAAATACAGGAAAATAAGTAAATGGCAAGAAAATTGACACATTTCTATAATAACCCTAAACATTAACAGACTCAATTCCCCAACGAAAGAAAATGAAAAGCAGATTGGATCAAAAGTAAAAGATCTATTCATTTGATTTTGCTAAGAGACCAATCTCACAGCCAAAGATAAAAACCAACTGTGAGCAAAGCGTTGGAAAGAGATCTTCCATTCAAATGTACCCTGCAAGAAAACAGGAGTAGCCATATTACTATCTGATAAGTAGACTTACTAAAATAAATACAGAGACAAGTAAGGACATTATATACTAATAAAGTGATTGATGCATGAAGAGGAAATCAGAGTGGTCAATATCTATGCACCAAGCAACGGAGTGCTTAAACAGGTTAAACAAATACTCTCAGCCTTACCGAACAAAATAGACTCAAATGCAATAATATTGGGAGATTTTAACACCTTACTCTCCTCAGAGGATACATCAACCAAACAAATATAAACAAAGAAGCCTCTGAACTAAATGACACAGTAATAAAAATGGACTTAGCAGACACCTAGTTTTCTACCCAACAATGACCTAATACACCTTCTTCTCAGCAGCCTATGGAACATTCTCAAACATAGATCACACATGCAAAGAACCTCAGCAAATACAAGGAGATTGGCATAAATCCTACTATTATATCCAAACACAGTGGAATCAATCAAATTATTAAGAGCAAATCATACTTTAGAAATTACTCAAAAACATGGAGATTGAACAGCACAGTACTGACTAACACCCAGGTCACAGAAAAAATTCAGGAAGAAATTATAATATTCTTACAACTCAATGAAAATGTAAACACATCACAATGGAACCTCTGGGATAGAACAAAGGCAATGTTGTAAAGAAAGATCATAGCACTAATTGTACATATGAAAAAAATGGAAACATTAAAGTAAATAACCTCCTGATGCAATTGTAACTGCTAGAAAAACTCAAATCTAAAGTGACTAACTGGAGATACATAGCAAAAATTAGGGCAGAAATCAACAAAACAGAAACTAAAAAAAAACTATCCATAAAAATCAATGAAACAAGGGCTGGGAAGGTGGCTCAGTGGTAGAGCACTTGCCTTGCATGCTTGAGGCCCTGTGTTTGATTCCTCAGCACCACATAAGCAGAAAAAAAGCCAGAAGTGGCACTGTGGCTCATGGTAGAGTGCTAGCCTTGAGGTGAAGATTTGAGGGACAGCACCCAGGCCCGGAGTTCAGGCCCCATGACCAGACCCAAAAAGAAAAAAATCAATGAAACAAAAAGCTGGGAATATTTTGGAAAACAAATTAATAAAATTGACAGACTAATTGTGAGATTAATGATAAAAAGAAGAGAGGAAATTTATATAAACAAGATCAGAGACACCACAGGTAATATTATGACAAACACCCAAGAAATCCAAATAATTATAAAGGACTACACTCAAAATCTACACTCACTAAAGAAGGAAAACCAAGCAGAATTTCTAGAAACATACTAACTGCCTAAACTGAACCAACTAAACAACTAAACAAACAAATAGCATACAAGGAGATTGATGAAGTAATCAGAAGTCTTCCAACAAGGAAAAGCCGAGGCCCAATGGACTAACCACTGCATTCTGTGAGACTTTTAAAGGTGAACTAATATCAATACTCCCCAAGCTTTTCCGGGAAATAGATGTAGAGGGAGTAATCCCAAACTAATTCTATGAAGGCAATATCATACTCATCCCAAAATAAGGTAAGGCTCTGAAAAAAAAAAAAAAGAGACAACAATTGACTAATTTCTCTGATGAGCACTAATGCAGATCTCCTCAATAAAATATTAGCCAAAAAAAATCTAGAACCTGCTAAAAAACATCTTACATTATGACTAAGTAGCCTTCATCTCAAAGATGAAGGCTGATTTTGTTAGTATTATCCCCATATTTTTTCCTCAGCACCACACATACCTAAGCACCGCCCTGCTCTGGAGTTCTGGCCAAACAGCTGGCCACTCCCTCTCTCTTTCCAGATTCACCTGAGCATGCACCTACCTCACTTCCTGCCCCCAGACACTCCAGCTACCTGGAGTGGAACTGATGCCTTGTGCTTCCTCTCCTTGGAAATATGCCCCCTCTAATAACCTTATAATAATCTTTCTCCTGTGTCTGCTTGCCTCCAGCCTCCACATCCTCCCCTGGGATGGATCTGAAGGATTCCTTTCAGATTTAATATAGCTAAATCAATATATGTAATTCATCACATCAATAGAGCCATGGTCAAGAATCGCATGATCATCTCAATAGCTCAAAGGAACAGATTAGAAGATGCAGCCATAAAACCACATATTTATAGTCATATTCAACAAAGGAGCCAAAGGCAAACAGTTAAAAAAAATAGCCTCTTATTGGTGTTGGGAAAACATGACAGTCATATGCAGAAAACTAAAAATTTATCCCTAATTGTCACCACACACTAACATCAATTCAAAGTGGATTACGTCAGACCCAAAACTCTAAAGTACTGTAAAATGACATGAAAACTCATAGGTACAGACAGGCAGGAACTTCCTGAATAGAGTCCCAGGGGCACAATGGATAGGAGAGTGACTCAACAAGTGGGACTACATTGAAAAAAAGGTTTCTGACCAGCTAAGGACATAGCTAATAATCTAGAAAGACAGCCAACCAATTGGGAAAACATCATTACCAGCAATATATCAAAGGCCTACTACTCAACAAATACATTTTGCTCAAGAAATAACCCCTCCCAAACCTAATAAACAAATCACTAAATGGGCAATGGAGTTAAGGAGAGACGTTTCAGAAGGGGTGAGTGTGGCCAAAAAAATAAAAACAAAAAACAAACAACAAAAAAAACACATAACGAAATATTCATCATCCCTGGCCAAAAAGGAAATACAAATCAAAAGAACCCTGAGATATCATCTTACCCCAGTTAGACTGGCGAATACTTTGAACTCTGACCACAACAAATGCTGGCAGGGAGATAGAGAAGGAACCCTACTTCACTGTTGATGGGAATGTAAATTAATACAACCACTGTGGAAAGCAGTCAGTAGGTTCCCCAAAATCTCAACACAGACCTTCTGTATGACCCAGCCACACTATTCCTAGGCATCTACCCTAAGCATCATGAACCCCAATATGATAAATACTCCTGTACACCCATGTTCATTGCCACACTATTCAAAAGAGCCAGGATACGGAAACAACGCAGATGCCCCAAAATAGATGAATGGATGCAAAAAAAATGTGGTAGCTCTATGCAATGGAATTTTACACAGCCTCATCCATCAGGAATGGCGTGGAACTAGAACAAATCATATTAAGTGAAGAAAGCCAAGATCAGAGAGAGAAATGCCACATATTCTCCGTGATATATGAAAGATAGACGTAAAACAGAATGGGGGGCTGGGAAGGTGTCTCAGTGGTAGAGCGCTTGCTTTGCATGTATGAGGCCCTGGGTTCGATTCCTCAGCACCACATAAGCAAAAAGAAAAAAGCTGGAATTGGAGCTGTGGCTAAAATGGTAGAGTGCTAGCCTTGAGCTGAAGAGCTGAGGGACAGTGCCCAGGTCCAGAGTTCAGGCCCCACAACCGTACCCCCCAAAAAAAACAAACAAAAGCAGAATGGGATATGACAAATGATACAGGATTCTAGACACTCAAATATAGGGAGCCTAAAAGAGGATAGTCTTAGGAGAAAATCACGATATTGTAAGTTTCTTAATATATTTATACGTGTGTGTGTGTGTGTGTGTGTGTGTGTGTGTGACCATGGCATTACTGTTCAACTTTCCATTAAAGTTCATCTAGTGTGTTGAGTTACTTGTCTGTTCTTTCTTTATTCTGACTCCCTCATAACTCAGTTTCCTAAAAATAACTGTTGAAAATGGGTCTGGTCAAACAAATGCCTGGTTGCAATGCATAAAATATTCTAATTACCCTTTAAATACAGGTAGGGCAAGAACTCATATTGTCCCCCTTGTCTCCATGATGGACCACAGATCCTGTCAGTACAGTGTGCCTGAAACTCTGCTTCCAAGGCAAGATGTCTTAGGGTAACAAGTCCTGAAGCACAGTCTCACTGTTGTCTCCCATGATCAATTAAAGCTACATCAGTTGGTTAAGTTCCTGTCCCATAATGTTAACTTCACCCCATGCCTTGCTAGGCAGGGTAGGAGAAGTCGAGTCCCTGGGAAATATATCTGGGTAGAGTGAAAGCCAGGCATTTGAGGAGATGTGAAAGTTCCACCTCTCAGAATTGCTACAGCTGATATCCAGTAGTATTGTGGGGCACATTTTCTTCAGGCTTTTCTGAACAAATGGAGCTGAACCTGTGTTAGGAAAAAGAAAATACCAACAGGCCCAACTTGGTCTTCAACATAGGAGGGGCAGACAAACCGTCCAGCAGGATAGAATATTGTGCAAGTTGGTGGAGTAGGGTTCAGGTTTATCTTGGTCTTAACAAGCAAACAGAAAATACGAAGCATAATATGGTCTCTTGGGGGCCCAGAGGGGCCAAGGGCGTGTGCTCTTGGTCAGGCTCAGAATAGAACGCTCTGCGTCCGGCAGGGAACTTTTCTGATAAGACCAGGTTGGAATGACTCACAGTCAAGCACGAGAGCACTCACCTGGTGTTTTGCTTGACCTGGGAGAAAAAGGCGTCTTCAATCCTTTCACCCTAGTATTTCAAAAAGTAGGAACTCTTCAACTGGAACTCCAGGTTTACATAGATGTTTTCAGGATTCAAGGAGGAGTTCCTGGTGACATTAAGGCCAAGGACATTTGAATTCATTTAGCAAGATGGCATGGGAAAATTGGACCACTCCTGATATTATTCTAGCAGGAAAAGGGGGGAAGAGCATGTGTTCTAAAAAGCTTGTAATATCACCTCGAAAAATACTACGTTGTATAGGACCACAAATTAAAAGTTCAGAAGTGGCTTTCTTGCTCTGCAAGAGTGCAGGTATCAGTTCTAAAATCTCTCATTCTTGGGATTGGAAAATATTTTTAATTGGGTGTTGTCAATTAAATCACATGGAGACTAGTATTAAAATAGTTAAAAGAAAAAAATAGTAAAAAAAAAAAAAAGAGAGAGAGAGAAGAGAATTGTCAGAGAACCTTGCTAAAAATTTCCTGCTTTGGTCTGGTGGTTTGGCTCCTGTTGAGTAAAAGAGGAACTGCTTTGGTCTTAAATAGGTTTCTTTACATGATGGGATTAAGACACACCCTAGACTCTTCCGGAAATAGCAGAGGGTGTGGGTATATTTTGAGATTTCTTGTGTACCCTTCACCACATTTCAAAGTCACCTTATGTAAATATATTTTACCCTATTTAAACTAGCCAATATTGAGCTAATTTTGAACCTGAGCTTGGCCAATCTGAGCAGAGGGGCAGGGTCTGCGGCAGTCAGGATAAATAGGGGAGCAGCCTGCCTGTTCTATGTGTTTGCTTGACGATTTTTGGTTGATGGTACACCTAGAAATATTTTCTGTCTTGCTGAGACAATTCTTTATTCTCTTTCTTTCTTTTCTTTCTTTTTCTTTTTTCTTTCTTTCTTCTGTCCTTTATTTCTTTCTTTTTCTTCCTTTCTTTTTCTTTTTCTTTTCTTACCATTATTTTATTTTATTATAGAGGTGATGCACAGAAAGGTTATAGTAACAAACAAAAGGTACCAAGTATATTTCTTTTCCTAAGGTGTTATCCCCTCCCTTTCTCCTGCTTTCGGTTCTCGTGACTGCCCCCTCCCATGTTGTAAAGCTCATTTCTAACACAGTGTCTAGTGAGTATCACTGTTGCATTGCTTCCCCCTTGGTTGATCTATGATTCCACTTCCCTTTTCCAAATCAGATAAACTTTGATACTCCAATGGTTGTTCGGAGCATAGTTATAACAAGGACAAACACAACTTGTACCAGAAATTCACTGAAAGCAACAGTAAAAGGGTGGGGCCTTGTTTTTAATCTCAATTCCAATTGATATGGAAATGAATTGCACACCCTTCTCTACACACCCTTCTCTAAGCCCTCCCACCCTAAGTGTAAAAAAATGGAACTAGGGAATCAAGCTATTCCGCACATCCCACCGCCTTGCCATGGACAGCACTTGGAGAGAGCTTGCCAGTGGTGAGGACCAGAGCAGGAGAATCAGCTCTCTCCATCCTCTTTGTTTGGAAAGATGGAGTGGGACATTGCCCAAGCCTTCCAGGAAGAGTTGAGATGCCCCATCTGCATGGAAACCTTTATCGACCCAGTCACCATCCACTGTGGGCACAGTTTGTGTCGACCGTGTCTGCGCCTCCTCTGGGAAGAAGCTGAGACTCCAGCCAGGTGCCCTGTGTGCAGGCAACCCTCTCAGCAAGAAGAGCTCAAAACCAACATTGCCCTACAGAGTCTGGTGTCCATCAGCCGACAAATCAGCCTCCGACAATTCCTGAGCTCCGAGGAGCATACATGCTGCACACACAAGGAGACCAAGCAGATGTTTTGTGAAGTGGACAAGAGCCTGCTGTGTCCTCACTGCTCCCCATCTCGGGAACATGAGGCTCACAGACACCAACCTGTCGACTGTATTGCTGCAGACAAACGAAAGATTATTTTAAAGGAAATGGACACTATATGGGAGAAGATACAAAAAAACCAGAGCAATATACACGAGAAGAGGAACATCATCAACCAGTGGGTTTGGTACATGAATCTACACAGGGAGATGACCAAAGATTTTTATTCAGCACTGCATCTGGGTCTCCGGGAGGAGGAAATACGACTTTCGGAGATACTCAAAGAGAAAGGAAGAGTCATCTTTCTGCAACTCAGGACAATGGAAACCCAAATGCTTCAGAAAAGCAGTGACCTCAGAAACATATATCAGGAGCTGATGAAAACCTACCAAAAGCTAGACCTGGAACTCCTGCGGCATTTAGAAGACACCCTGGAAAGATGCGAGAGTGCCTTGCTCTTCATGCCCCAGCTGAAGAAGCCAGAGCTCAGCCCTCCTTCCATTCCTAGATTGATGGATAACCTCAACCATTATCGAGTGGAGATCACCTATTGTCATTTGATTCAGAATCATGAAGAATCCAACTATGTTGCTCTTTCAGGAATCCAAGAGTTCAGCTCTGGGAAACATTACTGGGAGCTCAGTGTCCAAGGCTTCTCCACCTGGGCTGTGGGCGTCTTCAGAAATTCAGCAATAGGGAGCAACCTTATTCTGAATGAATCTGAGGACATTTTTCTTCTTTTCTCTGGCAAGGGGAACATTCATTATAGTATCTTTACCACCGCTCCATTGCTTCCTTACTTTATAGAGAGACCAGTGGGCCGCATTGGTGTGTTTCCTGATCTCGAAAATGGAAATGTGAGTTTTGTGAATGCTACTAAGAATTCCTTTATCTGGAGATACCCAACTAACTCCTTCCAGTATCCTGTCAAGCCTTGTTTTTTCTCCTGGTAACCCATAATCATAAGTAAAGAGCTTTTATTTCCTTTTTTTTTTCTTTCTTTTTTTTTTCTTGGTTGTGGAGATTGAATTCTGGGCCTGGGCACTATCCCTGAGCTCTTCCGCTCAAAGTGAGTGCTCTACCGCTTGAGGCACAGAGTCATTTCTGGTTTTCTAGTGGTTTATTGGAGATCAGGGCCTCTCGGACTTTCCTGACAGGGCTGGCTTTGAACTGTGAGTCTCAGATCTCAGCATTCTGAGTAGCTAGGATTACAGACATGAGCCACCTGTGACAAGCTAGTAAAGAGACTTCCTATGTGTTGGGAACTCTCTATACCAGAGAACCCTTCTCAACTGATGCAAATAACTTATGCTGTTCTTATTTGTCTTTGTAATGTAATTACATTTTTGTTATGAAATATAGAGTTAAAATAAAATGCAAGATGTAAAAATGTTAGTGCATGCATGTTTAATTTTGATTCTGACATATGATAAACACTATAATAAACAGTGGATGGCACAATGAAACTTGGCTTATAAGTAGCTTATTTCTTAATTGTTTCATCTTCATCTCTAACACCAGTAGCTATGAGTTTCCATATTCCCTCTGCATTTCCACAAATGATATTACTTCCCTGAAGAACAAAAGCAGAGTTGGCATGACATCTTTCTGCAGACCATAGAGAATATCTGGGCCATAAGACACTAGGCATTACCTATGTCTTCATGGTGCCTCAAGAAAGAAGAAGTTCTGATGTTTCCCAAGCAAAGAGATTAGTTAAAGGAAGAGCCATCTTATTGCTTTAAAGATAGCATCCATCTAAGCTACTGTGCCCACAAAACTCAGATTAATGGCATGAGGCAGATATTCAGGAGGGAATGAAAAAGATAACTGGCTTATTGATTTTTGCAAGATTAAATCGAACACAGTACTAGAAATGAATCATACTAAATTTAGCTTGCTTACCTACAAAGCAACTCTTCACATCCAATCGTGTGTCACTGTGCTCAGTTTAACAAAGGCAAAACCCCCCTCAGTGCCAGGAATATTTAATTTCCTCCTTCGAGCCTATTAGGGTTCACTTTTTTTTTTATAGGCAAGCCAGATTCCTGTAGTGAGATCATTTTTTAAAGTTTTCCTTTTGGTTATGGATAGAGGCTGTTTGGAGGGGTTGTGAGTTAAAGAAATGGAGAGAGTGGGCTTAATTGGGATACATTACATGTGTGTATGAGAGTATCGTTTCCCTTTCCCATCCCTTCCCATACTCCCCCCACCTCCACACACCCTATCCCCCCCCAAAGTTGTAAATTCGTTTTTCAACATAACGACTTGTACATCTCATTGTTGCAATGGGTCTACCTGTATCCTTATTTAAATGATTTGTTTTTTCCCTTCCCAAAATATTCATTTTTTAGAGTGGAGTAACTCCATAATATTTCTTCTGGCTAGTTTGTCTTCCTCATTGGTTATCTTAAAATTATAGAATTATTTACTTTTACATCTTAGAGAAAATTGAATTTAGCTTCTTATATATTAGATTCAAAATGAAGGTGACTTAAGGAAAAATGTTTTGTATTACTATAGGCCGCAAACAGTGTTAAGAAATTTGCTCACATTGTCAAATATGTTCATCACAAAATTATTTAGAGGATTTTTGTCATCATTGATTTGTTTCACTTTGGCAGAAGTGGGTTATAACTCAGGGTCTTCCACTTGCTAAGCAAGCATTCCATCACTTGAGCTACCCTGCCTGACCACCCTTGCTGTTTCTTTTTTTCTCTGTTTTTTTTTTGTAAAGCTAGTGCTCAAATCCAGGGCCTCAGACATGCTAAGCAAGCACCATACCATTGAGATGTACCCCAGGCTCAAGCAAAGCAATCTTATCACATCCATACAGAAAGAAATCTGGTATTTTAGTACACCATGATGTCAGAATGAAGCAAGATCACAATAATATTAACAGGAGGATAAATCACTCAATGGTGATGTATCTATCTATCTATCTATCTATCTATCTATCTATCTATCTATCTATCTATCTATCTATCTTCCTGACCCTGGGGTTGAACTCAGGGGCTGGGTGCTGTCACAGCGCATCTTTGTGCTCAAAGCTAGCACGTGAGGCACAGTTTCATTTCTGGCTTTTACTGAGTTGTTTATTGGAGAATAGAGTCTCACAGACTTTTCCACCCCACTGTCTTTGAAATGAGATCCTCAGATATCAGCCTCATGAATAGCTGCAGGTGTGAGTCACCAGTGCCCTGCTTGGTGATTATATCTTTGTCAAGATGCGAATATGGATCAATTTAACCCCCAAAATTTATAAAACTGTTTTTATACAAACATTGGAGATATTTTCATTTTTCTATCAGATCATTTTGATTAAAAATATTCCTACACTAACCTGTAATTAAAAATTGTGTACATATTATTCTTGAGTCTCTTACTTAAATCTATAACTTTAGAAGGAATGACTCCAATCACTTGATCTTCTATGCTTTTCTGTTCATGCTTTTCTGTAGACAAGTACATGTTAAGACCAATTTTGTTCTCCAATTTACATATTATTCTTATAACCTTGAAAAATCAGTAGATAGCTCACTTTGTGCAAATTACATGCTTTTCTGAAATCTTTACCACTCATACCTCCATAAAGTAGAAGCTATATTGAAAACTAATGCAAGCTAAATGGTTTAGGCATTAACAAAGTTTCAGTCAACCAAGAAATCAGACAAGGATATAGCAACATAGTAAGTCTGAAATTTATTTTAAATAAATATGGTAGATATTCTTTTCCTACAGGTATGAAAATGAAACAATGAAGCTTATTGAGGTTTGTTTGTAAAGCTGGGAGAATGGATGAAGGAAAAAATATGGAAAGGAGAAAGCTAAACAAGGTACACTCTATGCACATATGGACATATCAAAATGAATGCCCATGCATAATGAGCCAATAGATTACATACAATATAATTAATAATGTACTATGGGCTAATAGATGCTCAAAATGTGAAAATTTTTATTGTATTTTTAGGTTGAAAATAATATAAGGTACAAGTGGAATTATCACTTAATTCTACATGATAACAGCCCAATTTTCCATTTACATATCATAATTTATTTTTCAGCTTGAGAGTAAATAAAACAATTAAATTAGTTAACCATGGGATCAGGCGACAAATTAACCAGGGATTAAATACTGGCTTTACCAGATAGCAACTGGGAGATTTCAGGTTCTCTGAGGCTACAATCTTCCATGAGGATCTACTTTGCAGCTTGACAAGCTGTTGAAAATGTTAAATTACATAATAATTACTTAGTACGGACACAATGAACACATTCTGTATTCATGAAGTAAATGTTAGTTTTAGTGGTACTAGAGTGAAATTTACTTAAGAGACCTATAAGAAATTGGTACAAACGAAAGCATTGTTTACACTTTTATCAAAGATGAGTCAATAAAGAGAAATCTGGCAACACGAATGTTCAACTTTCATGCTGTTTTCTGTTTCAGTCTACATTTTTATTGTGGTGTTCTCATTCCTCTCACAAAATTTCTGGTGTTTTTGACTAAGAGTGTTACCATTATACGTAATCGTTTCTACAAATATTAAATGTTGCCTCTTAAGCCATCATATTGTTGATGTTAATGTGGCCTTAATCACCTTCTTAAAACAGCTGCCTGAATCCTTCTGCCTTATATCTGAGTGATTGGACCATTAGTGGTAAAGAAGAAAGATGAGAGTTGATGCCAGTTTGGCTCTTGGTAGATCGTAGATTTTTTTGTTCCATGGGAAATCTAGAACAGAACTACCTGAAGTAAATAACAAAATATTTGCAAATTCTAGGGTATATTTAGGGGCTTATTAACTCGTTTTTAAAAATAGTTATTATGTGCATGGTTTTATTCTTAGAATTTCAGTTACTTAAGAATGGAAGCCTTAAGTGAACTCAGCAAATAATTTGAGGAAAAAAACTTTTAATGATAGAAATTAAATTGGACAATCCTACATGAGACTAAAATGGATGGTTACATATTCAGAAAAAATGTTCAAGAAAGGGACTCCCAGAAGAAGTGCTAGTTAAGTTGGGAAATGAAGGGAGATAAGCCAACCTATGTTGGAGAGAAAATCCAAATTGAGGATAACAGCAAAGGCAAAAAAAAATCTCTGTCTTCGCAAAAGCCTTGCTCTGGAGGTATGTGGCAAAAAAGGGCTTGCCATTAAAGAGTTAACAAGGAAGAAAAATAGAACATAATGCTCCTCAGAAAGCCACTGGATAATGTTAAAGTAGAGAAAATTGTATTATCTAAATACTTGAGTCTTTTAAATAACACTAGCCGTCCTGTGGGGACATGACAGCTAGTGGTCAGAGTGCTGATAGGGGGCAAAAAGGTGGTTTTCATTTTCCTAGGGGTTCATACATTTTTGTATAAAAGTATGTTCACTTTTGCCAACAAAACCACACAGTAAATTCAAAACTAAGTAGATCAATGAATAGCTTCTCAATGTTTCTTCTAAATGCTCCTCCAGCTAGGGTGGAAGTAATAAGGAAGTTAAGTTGTTCTCCTGCATACCTAAAAGGCAGTAAAAGAAATGCACTTTCAGTGCAATAGTAATGGCAAAGCAATGTAAGTCCTGAGCCACATCATAGATGGGGGTACAGACTTCTGAATGTATTGATGTGTGAAGACTTGTTCATTTTGTGACATTATGTAGTCACTTCTGGACAGAATTTTAGTAAAATCCTTCTCTCCTCCCCTATCACATATCCTATTCTTGCTGCTCTTGGGGAGTTTTTAAAATCTGTTTTTGTTTTCTGCATGTGAAATTTCGCTATTTTAGGAAATCTAAATTCTTCCCCTGAATTACAGTCCCTTCTGCAGTTTTCAACTTTAATTGCTGACACACAAAGTAGATTTTTTTTAACACATAGCCTGGTCACTGGGACACCAGGTGTGTGTGACACCAAAATTATTGACTTAACCTCAGCAGATTCCTTCAGTGCTGTATTCATGAGGTGCTGAAAAAAACAATGGCTGTAATTTTTGTTTTAAAGAAAAATGTATACATTCCCTCTTACTTTGAATGAACACTTCTTTTTTCGGTCCGGTAGTGGGGGCTGAACTCCGGGTCTGGGCGCTGTCCCTCAGCTCTTCAGCTCAAGGCTATCACTGTACCATTTGAGCCACAGCGCCACTTCCGGCTTTTTTCTTTTTGCTTATGTAGTGCTGATGAATCGAAACCAAGGCCTCAGGCATGCAAGTCAAGCAACCTACCACTGAGCCCCCTTCCCAGCCCCGAATGAACACTTTTGAAAGGACTTGGAATAAGAATTATTTTCAATCTGCACTTCATTCATTCACTCATCATCACACAATTAATTTTGAGGTGATGGGAGGAAACCATTGTTATTGGTTTTAGTCATGAAGGACGTGGGTGATAGGCAGCAGGACATTTCTGGTTCTGGAAGGATGTCCCATCCACAGGTTTCCTGAAGAGAAGTAACTCTAGATTTCTAGAGTAATCTAGGGTGACCACTTACAAGAAATGGACACTTGAACCAGAGGGTAGGAAATATATTTTAGTCTGAAGAAAATATCTTGAAGATTGCAAAGAAGTTGATATCAGCAGATTCTAAATGAGAAGGCGGAGAAGATTCAAAGAGCAACAAGGAAGCACACATCGAATTCAACATAATTTTATGTTAAATTCTTGGATGAGACATTAAATCATGGATATTTCTGAAGTCAAACTCCTATTATAACTCACATTTTAGCCTGATTATGTCGCAAACGTGGTTCATTAAAAAAGTTTTTCCCCTTATTTTAAAATTGACAGCATATTTTTGTTTACTATATAAGGGAGGCAAATTTGATTCAGAAAGCAAATCCATATTAATTGTGTCCACACAGAATCCTTCACCTATGTAGTATTCGATTGGTTCAAAGCTCTTTCTTTTATCTGTGTTGGTTGATGCTTGAGTCCTGGAAGGGTGCTATCTTGTGAACCTGCACTATTTGGATTCCATCAGTGAAAACACTTTAATTCCATTTGTCTGGGCTGACTTGACAGGATGAAGTCATCCATTAGACCCTCAGGTCTGTCCTGTAGAATGACACTCTTCCCAGTGGAGTGGTTCCTTAACACTTCAACTATAGATGAAATCCTGTCACCAGAGCTTGTGTTCCCCCTAGAATTCTCTGCCTCGTTGCTTATTTTAAATGGAGTAGAATGGAATCACAAGCACTCTTTATGTCCCTTGTTTTCCTCTTGCCTAATACATGGCAAGAAAATTCCCCTATCTCTGTGCGACAGGGTGAAGAGAAGAAATCTACTACTGCAGGATTCTCCAGCTTCTTTGTATGTTGGTGAATTGCTATCCAATTTCACAAAGGAAGTTCATAACATGATTATGTCTTAAATCTCCACTGCCAGTCACACCTTTTCTATGCTTTCATACCCATAAGAAAACCATCTTCATTATGAGAAGTCAAAAGAGCATTGGGGAGCAGGGCAGCTCACTGGATACACTTGAAAGATGATTGTTAAGGTAACATCTGGTCCTAGTTTTCATGCTAAATGTATTTTTACATTCACTGGAGGAGACACCACTGGCAGCATTCAGTGTAATTTATCTAAATCTTTAATTCTCTGTTTTATTCAGGAACAGAAATATATTTGCTTTCTAAAGAGCATCGAGAATAATGTTAAGGGATTCTATATTTCTTTGGGCCTGGCTAATTTCACTTACTATGCTTTTTTTCTAAGTTTTTTTTTTTTCCAGTGTCATTCTTTCTGATGGAAGCATAGAATTCCATTGTATATATATATATATATATATATATATATATATATATATATATATATATATATATATATATATATACCACATTTTCTTGATCCATTCATCTACTGAGGGGCATCTGTGTTGGTTCCATATCTTAGCTATGGTTAATAATGTTGTGATAAATATAGTTGTGATGGTAGATTTAGTATGGCCTTGTTTGTGATCATTTGAGTAAATGCCCAAGAGTGGGATTGCTGATCATAAGGGAGCTCTATGTGTAGTCTTTTGAGGAAACTCCATACTACTTTCCAACTTGGTTGAACAACTTTACACTCCCACCAACAATGCAGTAGGGCTCCCTTTTAGCCACATCCCCTCCAGCATCTGTTGTTAGGAGATTTTTGATTATAGTCATTTTAACTGGGATGAGGTGGAATCTCAATTTTGTTTGGATTTGCATTTCTTCTATGGCCAGAGAAATTTAGCATTTTTTCATGTGTCTATTGTCTATTCTTATTTCTTCTTCAGCTAAGTCTCTCTTTAAGTATTTGCCCACTTATTACTGTGGTGGTTGTTTCGTTGAGGATTTGTTTTGAGGGGATTTAAATTTTTGAGTTCCAAGTATATTTTAGATATTAGACCCTTGTCTGTTGTATGGAAAGTGAAGATCTTCTCCTAGTCCATTGGCTTTCTACTGATCTTGCTAACTATGTCCTTTGCCATACAAAAACTCTGCAATTTAATACAATCTCATTGTTCGATTTTTCATTGACTTGTGTTTCTGGGTCTTTACTAAGAAAATTCTTTGGCTTGTGCCAAGGAGGTCTAGAGTTTCTCCTATTCCATTCTGTAATGTTTTCAGGGTGTCTGCTTCAGGTGTTTCTTAATGGCATCTATGTTCAACTATTTTTCTTAAGATTCTTCAACAAAGAAGCCTTAAAGAAAGTCTAAAGTCTCTTGACTAAAGCCCTTCCCCTCACAATGACTTGAATATAGATTATTAATCTCAAATTATTGAGGAAAATTGCTCATTGTTTTGCTTATTTATTAAAACAAGTGATGTATACTAAGACTTTACTTCAGTCTAGGTCCTGGACCTCTTGGACAATAAGGATGATTTCTTGGTACTAAACAGAATTAATAAAAAAAAAATCTAGTGATTACCTACAAAATATGGGCCAACTATGACATTTCTAGGAAGTACACAGAATGGTACAGAATTTTCACGTTGACACCACAAGGATCTGTGTGCGTTGTTTTTAATTTCCTAGTTAATTTTCTTGGTTAATTTGTCTCTCATTAATACTTATCCACTTAAAATTCTTACTCTTTAAAATTCAGTGTTTCAGTTTTTATTACACCTGGCATAGATTCAATATATTGAACACTATTTTTAAGAAGAAAGAAGAAAGCGACCATTTTCCTAGAAAATTCATGTATGTTTATTGTCTATGCATGTACTTTATAGTTTTTTTACAAATGCTTTATCATGTTTTATGATTCTTATACTGCTTTTCTTATGTAACATCCTAACAGTTCCCAATATTATGCTTTCATGCACTTGATTGAATTTCCTTTTGCAAATTTAATTTTGCAAACCCAACCCCATTCTTGTTAATATGATGATTAGTGATGGTAGGAATAGTTTTGCATATGTAATGTGCATTTGAATGTCTCCTTGTAAGAAATTATGTTCAAATGTATTATCTGTAATTTTTAATCAAATTATTTCATTCTTTTTGCTATTGGGTTGTAGGAGTTGTTTATGTGTATTGGACATGAATGTATATTATGTGTTAAATAATTATACATATTTTTATCATTGCATAAGTCATATTTTTCATGTTGATTGCTGCCTTAGATGTGCAGAAGTTACATTAGTTCCACTTAGTCCCACCTGACTATTTTGCTTTTGTCTCTGCTTTAAGTGTCATACAAAAGAAATCACTGTCAGCATTGATGATAATGAGCTTTTCCTCCATGTGGCTTTTCTCTAAGAGTTTACAGGTTTTGTGTTTGGTTAGTTTTTATTTTGAGTTGACTTGTGTTTATGATAGGTGATAGGATCAAATTTTATTTTTTTATCAAATGGATATCCAACCTTCCCAGCAAAAATTGTTGAAGAGATAGAGATTTCCTTGTTCTTGGCACTCTGGTTGAAGACCAGGTTTATAAATTAACACCTAACTTCAATGCAATCATTTATTAATCCAGCAGATGACATAATTGTATCAGTGGACGTGGCCTTGGCCTGAGAGTTACCTGAGAAGTGGGATAATGTTCCTTTGAAGTCTTCTTCCTAGACTAGTCTCTTGCATTTGTCAAATTTTATCATCCAAGATTGCCTTCTTTCCAAACCTCAACAGTGTCACCAATCAGCTTTGCCTTTGTTGCTCATTTTATCCAGTTGGCCCAGGGGATAACCCCAGAGCAAGGATTCTTTTGCTTCAAATATTGTGCTTGATGGGACTGGGGGGAAGGGCATCAAGAAAATGTTGAAGACAGATCATATATACCTATCTTCTGTTTCAGAAAAAAAGGTTCTGTCAACATTGGTGCCCATAGTATAGTCAAGGACATACACAGTCTGATTAAGGCTTTGGGACCAGGTTAAGAATGCTGTTAATTTCAAGTTACTTTTTAATCAACTTTTCCCAAGGAAATAAAATGTCAGAAATGTTAAAAGTAGACAGAGTTAATACAATTAATATGAAACAGACATTCCCAATAGAATATTTTATGGAATATAATTTCATCTGTCAATTCAAAAACAGCATCTATTTAAATAAACATATGCTTTGAAACTGGACATTATTAAATTTACCTGAGCACAAAATCGAAAATTTGGAGAGTCACTTGTAGTTCATATCATAATCCCTTCTTAGATGCTACACCTGAGAGGATTGCTATTTGAGACCCTGATGACACATCTTTCAGTTGTCCATCTCCAAAACAACCAACAAAATCTATGCTGGAGGTATAGATCAGGGGATGAAGTATCAGTCAAATAAGCAAACCAAATGAATATATAGCGCTAAGTTCAAACCCCAGTAATAGCAAAAAGAAAATATAAAACTCAAAACTAGGGGAAGAAAGTTTTAAAAATCCAAAGAATGTTTTCATAAAAATGCACTCTCTTTAAATACTTTGTCATTCTATCTTCTCAAAGATCAAGTTACAGACAGAAGTTTAAAAAACACAGGAATGGCTCCAAACTTCTCTACTTCCTCCCATATAGCAAGTAAGTAATAATTAAAGCAAGAAAAGGTTAAGTTACATACAGATATTTTTAGACACAAGTCAAACAAAGTTGAGAAAGGAGAATAAAGTTTAAGTTACATAAGATAAAAAGTTCCAGAAACCAGTGGTCTAATATTTTGCTTCTAATGTACAATATGGTACTGCACATTGAAAAAAAATGCTGAGAATAGATTTTATGTTGTGTTCTTATCACAATTAAAGAGAGAACATTAAATACTGTACTTTAAAAATCATTATTTTAAAGTCATTTTCTATGGTAAATAAAAAATGAAGGAAATATAAAAAGTTTTAACTGGTCACATTTAAGTAGTTTAATAAGGACATTAATAATCAGGAATATATGAAAGCCTTTTGTAGTATTTATTCCTCAAAAATATTTTCATTAGAATTTCAAAGGCACAGCTGTTTTTGTATAAAGGATATCTGAGATAAAATGTACCTCAACAATAATTAATGTTTAAGGTATTTGATAAGCTTTTGGGTTACACGTAGAACCATGTGTGTGTGTGTGTGTGTGTGTGTAAAAATATTGAACAGTATAATGCAAAGTTTTCATTATTGTGTGACAGGTTATACATGTTTAAGTTCCTATTATTTGCAAGTATCATGATTCTTCTTTGTTGTCATTGCTGATGTTGTTGTTCATAGGGTTTGAACACTGGACCTGGGTGTTGTCCCTGAGCTCTTAGCTCAAGGCAAGGACTCTACCACTTGAGTCACAGCACCACTTCTGATTTTCTGGTGATTAATTGGAGATAAGAGTCTCATGGATGTTCCTGCCAAGGCTGGCATTGAACAGTGATCTTCAGATCTCAGCCTCCTGAGTAGCTAGGATTACATACGTGAGCCACTGACACCTGGCTATGATTCTGACTTTTTAAAAATATTTTTATCTTTAAATAGTTAAACAAAAGAGTTCCCATAATTGAGACACAAGAGGTTTTCATCTTTGTTGCGGTTGTTTTTAATGTACTTACAATGTATTATGTGATTTTTTTGTTTCTTTTGTATGTTCTTCCCCCATGATATAACTCGTATTTGATTCCAGTGCCCTGTTTCTTGTAAATACATCTTTCTAATTTGGGAAGGGGAAGGGAAATAACAAAATGCTGAAACAAGGAGACAGGTTGACCTATTGTAACAATGGGATGTACAAGACACTATGTTGAAAACAAACTTTACAACTTTGGTATTGGGGGAGGGAGGAGTTGGGGAGGTGGGGCGAGAAGGGATAGCAGGGGAAAACAAAGGAGAGGACAACAATGATCAATATGAAGTGTACTCATTACCTTATTCATGTAACTGTAATCCCTCTCTATAGTAACTTTACAATAAAAAAGTAAAAAAAAAAATGAATGCACCCATTACCTTACTCATGTAACTGTAACTCCTCTGTACATCACTTTTACAATTAAAATTTTAAAAACCTTAAAAATATAAACTTAAACAAGCACATGAAAAATTACAAAAGATAAAAAATGTTGTATTTTCTCTTCCCCTCCCTGAATTAGAGAAGCATATATACAAGATGCAGGACACTGACATCAAATAGAGTGAAAATAGGAAGTATAACATGGGGAAGGAACATACAAAGCAACAACAAAAAATCACATGGTACATTACAATATATTAGAAAGTAAAAAAGATATTTGTGTCCCTAATGGTTAAATAAGGATACAGCTTGACCTCTTGTAACAATGAGATGTACAAAACACTATGTTGAAAACGAATTTTACAACTTCAGCCTGGAGGGGTTCAGTATAAGTTATGCAGGTGGGATGAAAGGGATGATAGGGGGAAAACAAAGGAGGAGGCAACAATGATCAATAAGAAATGTACTTACTTTGCTTATGTAACTGTAATCCTTCTGTACAGCATTTTTACAATAAAAATTGTACCCAAAAAAGAAAAGAAAAACAATGTTGCAAGGACATTACCATACAAAACAGTAACTTTTTTCTTTGTCTATGATAGAAGATAGTACAAATGATAATTTTGTTTTCATAAATCAGAAATACATATAAAAATTCTACATGTATGGTAGATTCATGAGAGATCTCAAAAAATATAGTTCCTTTGAAAGGCTAATTTAAATTTCAACAAAATAAATGCCAGGAAGTGATACTCAAGTGGGTGGGGAAGGGAAGTGAGAAGAAGGGGTTCTACTAATGAAGAGGAGAAGAGGGGGAGAAGACAGTCAAGTTTCCACTATATATCCTCATAAATTAAGAAGAGTACGGGAAGGAGTGAGTAGTGAAGGGATGAGTGAGAATGCTCAAAGCTGTGACACTGATCAAAAATTTATTGTATTCATAAACTGCTTTGTTAAATGGAACTCTTTTGTACAACTATTAAAAATAATTAAAAAGCAATACAAACAACAACAAAAGAAACTTGTTAATGGAACCATACCTTAGAATGCAGTCCATTAAATTTTAATTTCCCTCTTGCCTCCTTCCTGTCAGAACATTTGTGAAATTACTAGAATGATGCACAAGATTAAAAAGCAAGCAAAAATTTGTGCAGGCTAGCCTTGATATGTGATCTTATGGATTTCAGCTTCTCACAGGGCTAGATTTACAGGAATAAGCTACTGGTGCCCAGCCCATTTCCCTTTTGTGAACATGGCTGATCCCTATTTTTGCCACCTACCTTGATAGAACCATGTGGTTTGGACTATATATTCACCATGATGTGAGCTGAATATCCTTCTTTGTTTCATCATTTATCCAGCCACAAGCATTTTATTACCACAATTCAAACAGGACTGTGACTGTAAGGGAAAAGTGTACATGACAAAGCAGCCAGAAGTATATATCATGAACTTTAAAAAGTATTATTTGGGCAGCTCAGAAATCAAATAAAATGGAAATTTACCCAGAGAACAAAATAGGTCTTTCAAATAGTGAGAAACTCATGAGGTTTTAGCAACAAGAGGCAATAACGAGATTGTAGAAAAGGTTAAATAAAAAATATAAAAATTGATAACAGGAAATAAACAAAATCCTTTAGCTACATACTTTATACATAAGAAAATATTCCTTAAAAAGTGTGAAGACATTCAAGAAATTCCAGTGGAAATGAAGTACCCGATTTCAGTTGCCCTCTCACAGACCACTAGAGATCACAATCAATGCAAACAGCAAAGACGTTTATTAAAAGCTTGAGCTTGGTCCTCCACGCACTCTGTAACCGGTGACTCTAAGAGGCCCCTAGTACAAAAGTAGCACAGCTTTTATGGTATCAAACAAACAAGTCTAGGGGGTTTCCACACAAGCAAGTTCACAAGTTCAGTGGGTTGATCCCACTTAACTTTTTATGATGGAACAATTAGGCAACTATTCTGTTCCTTAAGGGTGGGCAGGGTTGATGGTAACCTGCTTTTTTTTTGAGAACTGTTCCTCATTCAGGGTTATTCTGAGGGCAGCACAGCTACAAGTCGGTGGGGTTAATCTTAAAATGGAGTCACTTTAGCTCTTCATTCCCTCCTCTTCTAGAGCATCGGGGACCAATCTTGGTCCCTTAATTGGCACAGTCTTTTATATTTACGGTTTGGTATTGGGATCTCAGAACCAAAAATGGACTGTCCTGATCTCTTTTTACAAGATCCAATTATGAGTAACAAAATTAACAGTATGAAAGGCCCGTACATTTTTTTTAATCCAGAGGATACCAATTTTTCCCAGTTGTTTCTAAAGCTTTCTTTATTACCCTCCTCTTTTTTACAATTCCTTGAGCTTGTTTGTGGCTAGAGTTTAACACTGACCATTTTTTCCTGTTGCTTGTGGAACTAAGTTATCTCAGAACAGCCACAAGGCACCACTGGGATGCAGAAGCTTGCTAGGTTTTGAGGCTAAGAGCAGGGCTGGGTCTCATTCCTTTTACTACCAGCATTGATAACACACTCAGAGTATTACCAAACCAGAGCCAAACAAGGCTGTGACTATAGAGTGGATTTCCAGTCACTATGCACTGAAGTGCCTGAGGCAAGCAAGACAGTGATATCTTTGCCCCCAATATCCACTGTGGGAATAGAGAGGGTTTTTGGATTTCACCAAAATGAAGGTCCCACAAGATCTGAGTTTTCCACTGGCATGCAGTCTCAGGTGATGGAGCCAGGCAGGAGGTCAGTCTTCTTTTACCATGGTGGGGGTGGTCTATGTGACAATGTAGATTTCCTCCAGGTGACTGTCAGGCTGTCTTTAAACTTTACCCATTAGGGTGTGCAGCAGCAGCAGCAGCAGAATCTCTCAGTGGGTCCAAGGGAGTGTCTCACCTCATGCTGGGCTGCAAATTCCTACACAGACTGGTTAAGGATACATTGCATAGGTTTGGCAGGCTTTGGACCCTTGGATTTTAAGACTGTTTAGACAATAGCGCAGGACAATTTACCAAAATTACTTTTTTTTTTTTAACTAACGGGATATTTTTGTAAACAGACACAAAAGGCTTAGTCTTGTAACTATCTCTGACAGATGCAATCTCCACACTTGCAAACCTGTTTTTATGCTTTTTTTAAAAAAAATAATTATTTTATCTATTTTACCTTGTTTTCCAAAAATGACTCTGGACTCTTGGTTTTAAAAGGGGGCTTCTGTCCCACAGCTCCAGTATCCTTTTTTAAAAAAGTACTAAAACTTTTAAATACCCTCACATAATGTCATTTAAGAATCCCAAAACGAAATAAATTCACATATAATCACTCCAAAATGCTTCAAAAGAAGATGAAGTAAATTTTCTTCTACTTTTAAATTTATTCTGAAAGCCTTGTGCTGGCTGGCCACACCTGTAATCCTATCTACTTTGGATATCTATTCAGGAGCCTGAGATCTGTGGATAACTGTTGGAAGCCAATCAGGGCAAAGTAAATGTAAATCTGAGTGTGTTATCAATGCTGGTAGTAAAAGGGATGAGACCTAGCCCTGCTCTTAGCCTCAAAACATAGCAAGCTTCTGCATCCCAGTGGTGCCTTGTGGCTGTTCTGAGATAACTTAATTCCACAAGCAGCACATTTATTCAAAATACCTTCATATCAGTGTTCTGCATCAATTTCTTTGTTAACGATATTATATGGGTAAAATAGAGAAAATAAACTCTTCCATCTAAGAACATTTTTATACTTTTTATTGTAAAAATACTGTACAGAGGACATTTGCATGAGCAAATAATGAATACATTTCCTAACAAGCATTGTTACCTCCTCCTTTGTTTTCCCCCACCATCCCTTCCCTCCAAACTCCACAATACACTACCCTCCCCCTTCCCCTGCCTAAATTGTTAAGTTCATTTTTTAACAGAGTGTCTTGTACATCTCATTGTTACAAGGGGTCAACCTGTAACCCTATTTAAGCATTTTGTATTTCCCTTCCTCTCACCAAATTAGAGAAACGTATACACAGGATGTAGGTGTACCAACTCCAAATACAGTGAAAACAGGGGTATAGCGTGAGGGGGGGGAACATAAAGAGAAACAGTTAAATCACATCTCACATTATAAGTATGTTAGAAACAAGAGCAAGAAAGAAAATAAAAACACTTGTGTCGCTATCTTGGGGTTCATTTCACTTAATAGCATCTTATCTGGTCATATGCACATAGCTTTTGATCTTTTCTGCTTATCCCAGACATATATTAGGTATTGAAAATAAGGGAAACCATGGGACGTATGTTTCTTTGGACTTGATTTACTTCACTTAATTTTTTTTCCAAGTCGTTCCAATTCCTAACAAATTGGGCCATGTCATTCTTTCTGATGGAGGCATAGAATTCCATTGTGTATATATACCACATTTTCATGATCCATTTATTTACGGAGGGCCAACGGGGTGGGCTCCATATCTTAGCTATGGTAAATAATGCTGCAGTAAACATAGTTGTGCTGGTAGTTTTAGTATGGTCTTGTTTGGAAATCCCCAAAAGTGGGATTGCTGGGTCACAGAGGAGCTTTATATGGACTCTTTTGAGGAGCCTCCATACTGCTTTCCAAAATGGTAGAACAAGTTTACACTCCCACCAAGAATGCCATAGGGTCCCCTTGTGGCCACATCCTCTCCAGCGTCTGATGTTGTAAAAATATGAAAAGCTTCACGAATTTGCATGTCGACCTTGTGCAGAGGCCATGCTAATCTTCTCTGTATTGTTCCATTTTTTTAATGTGCTGCTGAATTGTGCACAGTACATTTTTATATGTAAACTGGAACTGATTTTCTTAAACTGATTTTCTTAAACTTCAAAAGAAGTAAATTCAAAAGAATTCTTGTGAAATTTTAGAACAATGTATTTCTTACATAAGCACACATTTAAGAATAGTCAAGATTCAAATGTCAAAAACAAAATAATTCCAGATATTTGTTGTTCAAGAGATGTGTAGGAGGAGGAATTCAATTATTCTATACAAGGCACCTGTCACAATGAACACTGCAGCAAGTGTTCAGGTTTGTTAAAAAGTTTTAATGTTTTAGAGTATTTAATTTTGGGAATTTGCTTATATATGCCAAAATTAGGACTGTTTGGCAGGTCATAAAACTTTTCTATAAAGTATTTAAGATTTATAGTAGCAGACATATGCAACTAAGTATGTCCATTTCAGTTTATAGAAATATTACTACTGAGGGCTGGGAAGGTGGTCTCAGTGGTAGAGCGCTTGCCTTGCATGCATGAGGCCCTGGGTTCGATTCCTCAGCACCACATAAGCAAAAAGAAAAAAGCCGGAAGTGGCGCTGTGGCTCAAGTGGTAGAACGCTAGCCTTGAGCTGAAGAGCTGAGGGACAGCGCCCAGGCCCAGAGTTCAGGCCCCACGACTGGACCAAACAAAAACAAAAACAAACAAACAAACAAAAAAAGAAATATTACTAATGAGAAGTTGCAAAGTATTTGTGTAAAGAAGCAGGGTGAAGAGTTAAAACTTTGTTAATTACACAGTTTCTGTTAAATTTAGGGCTTCCTTACTTTATATGTTAGTGAGGAACAAATGGTGATATAAGCCATATACAAATGCTGAGATGAGTCATATAAAATAATCTTAGTGGATAACTTTAAAGACTATTTATAGCCTATAAAACTCTTGTTAAACATCATAATCTTATCCAGTTTTAAATGTACAGGAATATGAGAAAATAGTAAAATCTGCTATGTAGTACACTTCAAATACTGAAAACACTGGTAACTGTTTGGTTTTTTAATTTTATTAATCATTAATATTTAGATATTGTTTTTCTTACTTGTAGCATTTGTTTCCCTTGTAATATAATACAACTTTTTGTAAGTCGTCATCAGGGGGTACATTGAGAAGGTTACTGGGATGGCCAAATCATTTTTTATAGGTGCATGTGAATTTACAAAAAAGAAAATGAAGAACAAAATATTTATTTAAAAAAATATCAAGTACAGTCTGAATCAGGAGGGATATTAAATATCCACACATAAAATCTTAGCCCTAAGCTGAAGCAGCATCATTACAGAGTTGAGGCCACAAAAGTGAGAAACGGTGTTTTGTTTTGGTTTGTTTTTTATTTTGATTTTGTTGGTCATGGGGCTTGAACACTGGGGCCTGACTGCTGTCCCTGAGCTCAAGGCGAGCGCTACCACTTGAGCCACAGCACCACTTCTGTCTTTTTCTACTTACATGGTGCTGAGGAATCAAACTCAGGGCCTCATGCATGCAAGGCAAGCACTGTACCACTGAGCCACCTTCCCAGCACCTGAGAGACTGTGTTTTAAAAAAAAATCATCTAAACAACATTTGCTTTCTGCTTTGGGTTATATACTGAAATATATGGGTATCTTTTATATTTTTTTGAATTGTTATACTTCTAAATTTATTCTACTTTCAGCCACTTTATCCTTTTCAAAGTTTTGAGATATTTCTTAGAGTTTGCTTCTGTGAAGATTGTTTTTGCATTTATAATATCTTCTGCATCATTTTTATTTTTTTATCAAAATCATTTTATATTTTATATTGATGGATTATCATACATGAAATACTTTCAAATATACATGTAGAATCTAAAGATAGCAGTATGAATATTCTCATACATCTCTTGCTTATCTGTTATGTACTTTCAGTATTATGATATTTCTCTCCCTCTTTCACACTCTCTCATTCCTCTCTTTCTCTTTCATTCTCCATGTCTGCTACTTAGAATTTCTGCTGTCTACTATTATCCTTCAAGATCTACTGAATTTGTGGGAACATATAGGGACCAACAGTTTCCCTTGCATTCTTTAAGAATTATAAGAGTGATGTGATGTTATTCTTTGCCATTCTAAATGGCAAAACAACAGATCTGGAATTCCTGTTCATTTTTAATAATATTACAAATTTTATCTCATAAGAATCATTGGGATGGATAAGATATTTTAACTTGTGACCTAAAAGTTCTTTTTCTTTGACAAACAACCTTTTTCATTGAAGAACAAAATATTTATTTAAAGAAAACATCAAGTACAGTCTGAATCAGGAGGGATATTAAATGTCCACACCTAAAATCTTAGCCCTAGGATGAAGCAGCATTATTAGAGAGTTGAGACTGCAAAAGTAACTACATGTAATGAAAACAAAGCTATCCTATGGAAAGTAGACCAAAGTTGTTCACAGGGATGAAAAACAAGGTAATGGGGGAAGTGAGTACAAAGGATGCCCATCATAGAGCACAGATCCTCAGAGCAGTTTATCATGTATACTTTGTGAGAATGACAATGTGCTGGGAACTATAGATTAAATCACTGAACACTTTATATATATATATTATATATATATATATATATTCTTGTACATATATTTATATATGTATATTTATATATGCATATATGTCTTCATTTGCCCTTATATATGTACACATGTATGTTACTATACACAGAAATACACACATATGTAAACATATGTATACATTCACACATAAAGAAAGATACATAGTTACAGGCAACACAAGTTTCACTATCTGTCGAATATGCCTTAGATGGAATGCTCGGAACAAATTATGTTGAAGATACATTTGTCTCTAAGAGTTCCTTTACCACTCCTCTTATCTCTTAAAACTGGTAGGTTCTGGTAGATTCGAATTGCAAAATGCAGTACAAGGGAAATCAAGTCACTCAGAAATCTCAGTATGTAAAAATCATATGGTGTCTCCCTGCTCCCCACGGAATGCTTGCTCTTAAAGACAGGTAAAGAATAAAATATTAAGACTTTAAGGCATCCTTCCTTGAACTCTTTTCCAACAGCCAGCATCAATTCCTAAGCAGATGAGTGAGTCCTCAGAAGACTGGAGCTCAGGTCAACATTTCACCAACCTGTGTGAAAACTCCTATGAGAGAAATGCTGACTGAGATCTTGCTGATTTCCTGGCCAAGGAAATAAGAAATGAAGAAAATATTTTTAATGTAGTAAAGTTTGAGAATAATTTGTTACCTCTCAATAAATGTGTAGAACACAACTATACCGACTGACAATAAATGATGTGCATTTCATTTATATGCTCTTGGACTTAGCGAGTGATTTTAGGTGTGTCTACACAAGTAGAATCAGTAGAATCAAGCTAGCATTTCTTCATTTAAGATACAAGGAAAGGATACAATTTGACTCCTTGTAACAATGAGATGTACAAGACACTTTATCAGAGACGGAGTGGAGGGATGAGTTGGGGTGTTCTGAAGAGAAGGGATAGTAAGGGGAAAACAAAGGAGGGGGTAAAAACGCTCAATTAGAAATTTACTTATTCCAGGCGCCGGTGGCTCAAGCCTGTAATCCTAGCTACTCAGGAGGCTGAGATCTGAGGGTCGCAGTTCAAAGCCAGCCCGGGCAAGAACGTCCGTGAAACTCTTATCTCCAATAAACCACCAGAAAACCGGAAGTCGTGCTGTAGCTCAAATAGTAGAGCACTAGCCTTGAGCTGAAGAGCTGAGAGACAGCACTGAGGCCCAGAGTTCAAGCCCCACGACCGACAATAAAGAAAAAAAAAGAAGTGTACTCATTACTTATGTAACTGTAACCCATCTGTATATTAAAAAGATACAAGGAAAACTTCTGTACTTATAGGAAGTTGTATTTGTCACTCAATATCAGTAAGGTATTGCTTTTAGGACCACAGGCATATTAAAACTTTGGATACTCAAATTCTCCAAGTGAACACAGTATATTACTAACATTAGAATCTGCCCACAACCTAGTGCAGTGTAATTGCTATGAAAATTTTTACTATATTCTGTTTGTAATAAAAATAAAAGCATATGCACTGTCAACAAATACAACTTTTTTCACATAGTTTTTGTCTGTGTTTTGTGAATGGGATTGGGAGAGCAATATTGAAAAGCACACATTTCATCACCAAGACCGGTCTGCAAAATGTAACAAAGAACTAATTCAGCATCATTGAATAGTTTGGAACTCCAACGAGAAGTACTTGAATTGATACATCATCAGAAAGTGTAACAACCCAAGGACTTTTTAGAAATGCAGCTGCTAGATTCCTCATGGAGAGCTTTCATAACACTTTGTGAAACACAAGTCAGCACCTCACTGAAGTGTAAATGGTTTTCCCTCAACTTTCTGTCATTCTCAGTAATTATCTAATCAACATATAGCTAAACTTGAATAATCCTCTAATAACAAAATGTTGATGGAGTGTTTATATGCACAAAACCTGGGACAGCTAACTTTTTCCAATTAGAACAGTCTGTATTCTATGATAGAACAGAGAAAAAACTAGGTAAGTATCCATTTACAGCCTTCTGAATAATTCTGATTCTGCACACATCAGTTATCTATCCATACCTGTGCCTGAGTGAGAGGATTTAAACAGACTTCAGTGATTTAAAATTTAAATTTAAATGTGGAATGAAATTAGTTCCAATGCATTACATTAAGAAATTTAGAAACAACCGAGAAACCTATAACACTTTTATTGAAAGTGAAGGGATGTTGGAATTTGGTTCTCTATATTTTAAGCAATTTGCAAAAAGAATTGGCAAAATAAAAATTTCATTTTCAGCAGGCTTGACAATTTGTATATTGAAAAGTGCACTAGCCTCAACAATATGTCAATGATATCCTTTTATTTATCTCTAAATGTTTATGCTTCTGGTCTCTTAATATTAAAACCAAAATTTTTTTACTCTTTAGCTAGTTGTGCAAATGGGCTTTGATCCATCATGTCAGTGTGGAATAGAGGGTATGTACATTTCAATGTACAATACATCTGGATCATTGACAATCCTTCCAATTTTCTTCCTTCCGTTAACCCAACCCCACCTATCCCTTCAAGTTTCCTACTTATATTCTCACATATGTACATTGAGTGATATGAGTATATGAGTCCACCATTTCCTTCTCCATTCTTCTGCTCTACTCCCTTTAAGCCCAGCTCCTTATTTAAGACTTATTTCAACTTCATGGTATTTTGTTAAATATCTCTGCCTTTGGGATTGGGCTTTGTGCTTGCTCACTTCCATGTTTGAACTACATAAATGAGGATATTTCTCTATATTTCTAATCTATGAATGGCTGAGACAGGTCTCCTTTACTATTCACCTTCTGTCCTAAATTTAGAATTGGACCTTCAGGACCATCCAATAGAGCTTTTTTCTTCTCTACACACTGTAGATGGAAGGAAAATAATTTCCATGCTCTCAACACTATGCTATCCATCATTAATTTCCATCACTTATCACTTCAACAGTCTAAATTTAAAGTCATGTTTTTGCATTATATCCACATAGTTTAAGTGTAATTTACCTAGCATTGGAAGTTTAGGGATGATTTTCAATTTTTGATGATAGAAGCAGGAGTCAGTTTAAATTATGCAGATTCCACTATGTAGTGAGCCCTGTAGTCTTCTAAATTTTCAATAAATTTAGAATTACTTTTTATTAATAATTGAAAAGGTTTTATTTCAATATTTGGAATGCTGTCGCAATTATTTAAACTCTTTCACATTTAGAATGAACTTTCCCCCCTCCAATTTCCCCCACTACTTCAGGTTAAGTCTCCTTTGGCTTTAGTGTTTGAGAGGATGAGGGTAAATTGATAAGGGTAAACAGAAAGATGATCGTTACTCAGATATCTCCTTCCTCTTCTGTTTCTGTTATTCTTGTTGAGAGGAAGACTGGAGCAGGGAACAAGAGTAATGCTTGGGTAAGGTAGCATTCCTGGCATATCAGTTATTGTTTCTGAGAATCACTTAAAATTGTGTACTTTTGCCTTCTCTGTAACAGAAACCTAACTGTGGCTTCCTTCGTGCAGGAGTAAGCACACTAACAGGTTATTACATGTAAATTGGTATTTTATACCAATTTATACATGTAAATTGGTATTTTATTACATGTAAATTGGTATTTTATATATTATATATTTTATATAAAGGCACTGATTGTTCAACAATACCTTAGTGAGGAGTAGAAAATTCTACTCAGCTCCCCCCTCCTTTCCTCTTCATCCTTCCCCTCCTCTCCCCTCATTTACCCTCCCTTCCCTTCTTCTTTCTTTGAGGGTCTCTCCTCCATATTCATCCCTATCTTCTCTCTTTTTCTCTTCCAGTAGCAAGTGATTTGGTTTATCTGACAACACGTAAGTAATTGAAAAAATATGTTTTCTCTTCTTTTTGTGAATATTTATTCTTAAGAAGTGAGTTCTAGCAGAGCACCAGTGGCTTACAGCTAGATACTAGGTAGGTTCAAATTTGATAATTGCAATTCGACGCTATCCCAAGTAGATAAACCTAAGAGATTCTTCACTTGTAGTAAAAGGAAGAAGTGAAGGTGTGGCTTAGGTGGTATAGAGTAAACATTCAAAATTAACGCCCAGATTGTTAGGTTTGTAAAGAGAGTTTGAGTAAGAACCACACCATGCACGTGGTATTCAGGTAAGGGGTAGGTTTATTCATCATTTCGGCTGGCACCAAGCCATGTTGGCCCTCCATACAGCTGGGAAAGGCCTGGGCAAGACCTGGGAAAGAAAGCAACTACGCCTGGGGTAGGCCTTATCTAGAGTATGGGTGGAAAAGATATGGTGACATCAAATTCAGATGTGACCTCTTCCAGGTGTGCCAGTTGCCTAGGTAATGCAGGTACTAGGTAGAGACTTTGCTGCAAGGAGGGTAGAGTCTGCTTGCCATCCAGGAGCAGACCTTACATTCCAGCCTTTTAGTAATCAGGAAATAGGGCATGGATTCTCTCTGGCTACTTCCTGCTAACAAGGGGTGGGAAATTAGGAGTAAAAGGCTAGAATTTTGTTCCCTCCCAGAGAAGGCAGTGAGCTGCAGCTGTCCCTTGGTGGGCGTGAGTCCATAGATGAAGTCTGGAGGAGACAAGTCTCTTGGATGAAGTCTGGAGAAAGTCTCATGAGGCATTGAGGGTCTGGAAAAAATATTAGAGAGCAAATAAATGGCAAGAGGAAGGATTTGGGGCTGAAAAATTTTGGTAGAAATGTCCCTATCTGGTGACTAGGTAGAGGAGAATTCAGGTAACAAAGGTAAGAATGTAAATTCTTTTCCAGTTAAGAATGTAAATTGTTTTCCAGTTAAAAGGTAGACAAGTATGGACATTAGATGGGCAGGCTTCTTAATATATTGACCTCCCGGCTCTGGTTAATTTTGAAAGGGCAGGCACAATGTGGCTGATATTACATCATCTCCTCTTACTTCTCTCCATGGTCCCTTGTTCCCCAGACTGGCTGAGTCTAGGTGCTCATTGCTAGGATGCTTGTATTATTTAGTATTCATAGAGATTTAAACTCAAGGTCTAGACACTGTCCCTGAGCACTTCTGCTCAAGGCTGGTGCTCTACCACTTTGAGTTACAGTGCCACTTCCAGTGTTTGACTGCTTAGAGTTAAGAGTCTTCAGCCATGCTTCCAGCCTGACTCTTTGCAGTTTAGTTGGGAGTGAAGTCTTAGGGATTTTTCAACCCAGGCTGACTTTGAATTGCAATCTTTGTTACAAAAACCCTTTATTATTTCCAATTAAACAACAAGGAGATCAAATAGAATAATTAGAGCTTACTTGGTCGTTAGAGCTTACTTTGTCGTTATCAAGAATTGACCAAGAAATATTCTGTAATGACAAAACTCATTAGATGTGAGAATTTTAGCATTGATATGCCCAATATTTTAGAATCACGTGCTCAGCATTAGAATATACAACATAAAACAAAAAAGGCAAAACTCAAAATCTAAAATTTTTTACAATAATGTTTAGACATCTTTGCTAACAAAGCACATCAGATGGTTGGGCCTCAGTTACCAGGGTCTGTGAAAAGAGCAACTTGTTAGCAAGGTGCGTTAGAACAGATGATGGAGTAGTAGTAAACTTGGTGGAAGGGTATGGGTCAGATGGGGCCAAACCGTTAACCCACCATGTGGGTTAAGGTCAATATGGCAAACTCAAGATGTCGAATTTCTGAAAAATGCAAGAAAGCCTGAACAAATAGATCAAGCCTAGTTTGGCTAGCCTTTGGTAGGAAACCTAGAGGTAGTCCCTGGGACCCAGGCTGCTTCACACACATTAGGGCACAATCAAAAAAGTTCTTGAAAAGAAATGGAAAGATAGAGAAAGTTGGACATGATTAGCAGAGAGCAAAGAGAACCTGAAAGTGAATAGACTTCTGACCATTTACTATTGCAAAGGCAAAAATAGTCTAAAGCTGAGAAGAGCATAAAAAATTAGGTGCTCTGTCTTTCCAGGGAGCGCAGGAGGCATTTCAGAGTGGTTTCAAAGCACTGGAGTGACACACAGCTCTCCATTAAAGGTGTAGGAGAGAAAGAAAATCAGTGAGTGAAGGTGGGCTTATCAGATGGAAGTGGCACCCCAACTTACCACTTAGCCCTCTAAGAGGAGTGGCCAAGCAATCAGAGTCAAGTGTCCTTGGCTCCAGAGGTGACCAGCCTTTCAGTTAAAGGCTTAGCAGGTTCTCCGGTGTGGTACCATATCTGGAGAGAGACTGAGCAACAGAGAAGCCTTAGAGAGTAGTTCACTCACCAATGTGTAGAAGCATGGTGGATACAGAGGCCAGCAGTAGAATTGATGCACTCTGACTACAGCAGACAGACCGGTTCCCAAAAGGCCATCAGAACTGTGGTATTCCTCTGAGCAAAAAAAAGGAAAAACAAACAAAACAAAGAAAAAAAATGAGAGGAATCCCACTGCCTATCCTGACTTTAAGCCCTTCCCGGGTTCAACCGGCACCATTTATGTTAGGTTTTTAAAAAGAAGTTGCCGAGTAAAAGCCACACCATGCACGTGGTATTGAGGTAAGGGGTAGGTTTATTCATCTTTATGGCTGGCACCAGGCCATGTTGGCCCTCCACGCATCTGGGAAAGGCCTGGGAAAGACCTGGGAAAGAGATCATCTGGTCCTGGGCTAGGCCTTATCTAGGGTATGGGTGGAGAAATGTGTGGCCCCATCAAATTCAGTTGTGACCTCAGCAGATGCAGATGTGACCTCTTCTAGGTATGCCAGTTGCCTAAGAAGCACAGGTAATGGGCAGAGACTTTGCTGTGAGGAGGGTAGAGTCTGCTTGCCATCCAGGAGTAGATCTTACACAGATAGAGCTCAAGGCCAGGAGTTCAAACCCCAGTACCAGCGCAATATAAAAAAAAATGAGGACTGGGAAGGTAGCTCAGTGGTAGAGCGCTTGCCTTGCATGCAAGAGGCCCTGGGTTCGATTCCTCAGCACCACATAAGCAAAAAGAAAAAAGTCGGAAGTGGCTCTGTGTCTCAAGTGGTAAAGTGCTAGCCTTGAGCTGAAGAGCTGAGGGACAGTGTCCAGGCCCAGAGGTCAGGCACGAGGACCAGTCCCCCCCCCAAAAAAAATGAGTCCTTTGTCTTTGAAAATGGATATTTCCCAAAAATTCATACCCAGGACTATTTTCAAGGCCAAAGACTCTTTGAAAGGCTTTTTCACATCTTAACCTTATTCTTATGCTTGATTCACATTATGAAAATAGGAGTCACTCTTCACATTAAAAAGTATGCAGATTGTTGAACATTTCTTACTATTTTTAATTTAACGGAAGCATGGGAGAGGAATTCACCTCACTTGGGTGAGTTAGATTTCACTCACTGACAGACATTTATAAGTAAATCAGGATCTGTTTACATGTAAAGAAGTCTATACAGATGGTTTTCTAGGAGAGAGAACAAGCTAGCTGCTGTCCATGTTTGAATCAGAGTTAAGTTTATTCCTATGATATGTCAAAAAGAAGCTCATCTCATAGAACTCTATGTGAACAGCAATTTCAAAAGGTTTAAAAACCCATGTCTATGTTGTGAACAGCCAAATTTTCACAAAAAAAGAGTTTCCTGAGCCAAAATAATATAAGTTAGAGCAAAAGGAACGATGTTAAATATAGTTAATGGGTGAGTGATAGGTGTAAAAGAGTTCTGTAATCACAACTAAACTTTAAATTTTTCATCATGTCCCTAACAATAATCTCCAAGATAGGCCTTGCTAAATCTGTCATAGAGTGCTGAGTTTATGCACTTGTCAGTTTTGTTTAGGTTCCAATATATTCTATGGCAGCTTTGTTTGCCAACTGCTCACACCACATGCGGTGTCTGGAAAAACGTGTTGTCTTGCTAGGCACCTAAGGGATTTTTGTGCCACTGTGAATCGTTTTACTTCTTGTAATTATGCCTGTGAATGTGAAGTGCTTTTATGATAAGAATAATAATTTCTGTACCCTTTGTTCCACTAACAAATCTCAGATATTATATTTAGCCAGGCACCGGTAGTTCATGCCTGAAATCCGAGCTACTCAGGAGGCTGAGATCTGAGGTTCACAGTTCAATACCAGCCTGAGCAGGAAATTCCATGAGATTCTTATCTCCAATAAACCACCAGAAAACTGGAAGTGGCGCTATGTCTCAAGCGGAAGAGCACTGGTCTTGAGCTGAATAGCACAGGGACAGCACCCAAGCCCAGAGTCCAAGCCCCACTACTGACCAAAAAAAAAAAAAAAAAAAAAATATATATATATATATACACACACACACACACACACACACACACACACACACACACATATGATGCAATGAATTACATTTAAATATAAATGAATATTTATGATATACATAAATATACTAAATGTATAATATATTTACATATATAAGATTATATTATATCTGATGTTTATAAATATATTTGTAATTAATATCCAAAGAGTACATTTGAAGATTTTGTGGAAAATGTGGAGTTTCTAAAGACTTACTACTGACCCATCATATTTTCAATTATTTTTTCCACTTATTACAATGTCTGGAGTACTAAGATTGAATGATTATGAAACAGAGTAGCTGTTTCATTCCTTATGATTTTGGATTAGAAACATCTACTTACTTGTTATAAAACCTACCAAAATGTGATTTTGAAATCACACTCCACGAACTGGACATATACAACAATTTACCAACTTAACGGTCTAAAACCTTTATTTGAATCCTATATCTCACATAAATTCAGCATAAAGCAATATGTCATAATGTGAAAAATAAATTCTAGATTTCTCACATGCAGACTGTAGACCCAGAAAATAAAATGAATGACCACGGTATAAAAGATGGAACTGATTAAGTTTGTATAAAATAAGAGAGGAGATGAAGAGAAATATTTTGGAGTATATATGTTCAAATACTTTATAACTTAGTATGATGGCATAATAAAAGTATAAAAATAGGATAATGAAATTAATAAAATGAATAAAATTTAGCAAACTAAATTATATGGACATATGTATATAACATAATAAAATACTTTGTGAAATTAATATTAGCTAATAAAAAGACAAAAATTCATTCTAGTTGTTATAGGTTCATATGTTAATTTCCCCTTTTTGTTCAGTTTTTCCCAGATAAAGTAAAAGGAGAAATAGGTTTTGCTCATTTAGAAAGACAAAATTTAAGGAGTCATCCAAATTTAGTTACCAAGATATACACCATTTAACAAAGTGTTTTAAAAACTCAAGCTGAAGGAAATAAATTATTGAAACATCTTTTATAATAAGTACAGAATCTGTATGACTGATTTTTCTACTTTTTTTTAGGGGGGGTCCGGTCGTGGGGCCTGAACTCTGGGCCTGGGCGCTGTCCCTCAGCTCTTCAGCTCAATGCTAGAGCTCTACCATTTGAGCCACAGCACCACTTCTGGTTTTTTTCTTTTTGCTTATATGGTGCTGAGGAATTGAATCCAGGGCCTCAGGCATGCAAGGTAAGCATGCTACCACTGTGGCAACTTCCCAGCCCCATGACTGATTTTTCTTATATGCCAGTTTGCAATACGGCTTGCATGATGGTTTTCTGACTATATGTTTAGTTAGGTCTTGATATTTAGTTGAAGAAATTATGTTCTTTCACATATTCATTTGTCAGATCAAAGAGGAAATGAATTCCATGCCAGAGACAACATCCATAATAATGTTACAGTTGTATCCTGCTACTTTGCCAAAGTTTCATATCAGGTCGAGTAACTTGGGCCTTTTTTGCATGGTGACCATCCTGGGTCAGAATGACGCAGCTGCAAGTAGACCTGACCTTCTATTGCTGAAGGCTGGTGGCTATTAGGGAAACCATAGGTCAACCTGTCAACATCGGGTTGAAATCCCGATCCTGACACCTCCCAATGGCAGAAGATCACAAGAGACTCGTTCCTATGCATAGGAATACCAATTGAAATAGTAGTTCTTGCATTGGTCTAGTCTAAAATTGGTTGCAATAATCCTAGGATGCTGATTCATATTAATAGTTTATTAAGCATAAAAAGAATAACTTTCATATTTTTAGTAGGTTAGTGGAGATAAGAGTCTCATGTACTTTCCTGCCTGGGCTGGCTTCAAGCTGCCATGCTGAGATCTCAGCTTCTTGAGAAGATAGGATTGCTAGGATGGACCACTGGCACCTGCTAAGGATGTTAGTGTGTGTGTGTGTGTGTGTGTGTGTGTGTGTGTGTGTGTGTGTTTACTGGGACTTGAACTGAGAGCCTAGGTGCTATCCTTTAGCTTGTTTGCACAAGGTTGGTGCTGTACCACTTGAACTACAGTAGCTCCACTTCACATCTTTTTGGTGATTCATTGGAGTTAAGAGTCTGCCCAGGCTAGCTTTGAAACTTAATTGATCCTCAGATCTCAGCCTTTAGTAGCTAGGATGACAGGCCTGAGCCACCGGCGCCCAGCTGATAATGGCCTTTCTCCACAGTGGACTGGGAGCTCCTGAAACCTTTTCTTTATTTTTTCTCTCTGAGTACGGGGGCCTGAACTCAGGTTATGGGCTCTGGTCTCTTAACTTTCCCTCAAGGCTGGCACTCTACCACTTAAGCCACATCTCCATTTCTGGCTTTTGGTCGTTCATTGGCAAAGGAGTCTAAGTAACTTTCCTCCACCCTGAGCTGGCTTTGACCCATGCTCTCTGATCTCAGTCTCCTGAGTATCTAGGATTTACAGGGGTTGAGCCACTGGTGGCATTGGGTAGAAGCTTTTCTTAAGCAAGAATTCTTCACTGCATTTTCCTTGATTCCTCCATGCAAAGGAGGCCGGGTCAGCAGCTGTGAAAAACAGGCTTCCAGCCACAGGAAATGGCTGGGGTCCATGATGAAAAGACAAACTAATCTTCTCCTGCGCCCCATTCTAGGACCCTACCCTCAGCCCTACCTGTGACTCAAGTACAAACCTTGACCCAGCCTTGAATGTTGCCCCAGACTTGTCTGAAGGCACAGAACCTTAATTCCACCCACACTACCTTCACTAGACCACACCTCAGGACCTTTGCACATGCTGTGTTCCTTCTGCCTGAGGCTCTCTGTCTTGTAGCCACATCTTAGAACTCCTGTGGAATTTTGGCACTGGTTATATCACCTCCTGGAGCAAGTCCTTCCTTCCCTTCTCCCTCTTTTTTTATATTGAGTTGCTAGAGATGGAACTTGTGCAGGCTGACTGGTAAATACTCTATATTGGTGTGTGTGTGTGTGTGTGTGTGTGTGTGTGTGTGTGTGTGTGTGTGTGTGCATGTGTGGGCCAGTCCTGGCGTTTGAATTCATGGCGTGTATGCTAACCTATCCCTAAACTTTTGTGCTCAAGGCTAGCACTCTACTACTTGAACCACAGCTCTACTTCTGTCGTTTTGCGTGTTTAATTGGAGAAAAATGTCTCATATAGACTTTCCTGTTTGCAATTGTGATCCTCAGATCTCAGCCTCCTAAGTAGCTAAGATTACATGGGTGAACCACCTGCATCTTCCCGCTACCCTACCTCTTATCTATAACCTCAGTCCTCTGATTCCCAGAACAATATATCTCACCAGGTTGACTTTTTTTTTGCCAGTCTTGGGGCTTGAACTCAGGGTCTGGGCATGTTCCTGAGCTTCTTTTGCTAAAGGGTAGCATTCTATCACTTAAGCTACAGTGCCACATTTGGCAATTTCTTTTTCTGTTGTACTGAGGAATTGAACCAAGGGCTTCATGCATGCATGCTATGTAAGCATTCTACCAATAAGCCACATTCACAGCTCAAGGCTCACTTCTAATGGAAGTTATGAGGGTGAGGTTTATTGGCTTACCCCTTTTGGCATAGAAATTACTGAAAATTTCATATCTTTGCCAAGATTTGGGACCACCCTGTGATTCGGCAATGAGGAATGATAAATGAGTGATAGCCACCAGGCCCCAGAGGTCTAGGCTCACATCCTACAGAGGTATAGAGACTATGGAGCCAGAGCCTTCCACAACTCCTACAGTCTAGGAACTGTAGTCTCCCTGGAGGCAGTGGCTGGTTGCTAGGTGTCCTGATGGGACACCTCAGCCAGGACATAAGGCTTCAGTTCTTAAATGGCAGAGAAGGAGCCTTTGGTCAAGCTGCTGGCTCAGACTTAGTACTCTCTGAGGGTTTGTGCCAGGCTGCCCAGGTTGGGGGGCTGGGCATGGGCAACCTGCTGAATGCCTATCATCCATACACAGATACATGGATTTATTGCCTCCTTTTTATTTGTTGGCAGGTCTGGGGTTGTACTATGAGCTTAGGCCCTGAGCTCCTTTTGTTCAAGGGTAGTGCTCTGCCCTTGAGCCACAGACCCATATGTGTATTTTTTTTTCCTGTGATCTCTTAGAAAGAAGAGTGTAGCAGACTTTCCCACCCTGGATGAATTCAAATTGCCATGCTCTACATCAGGAGGCTGAGGCCTCCTGAGGAGCTAGGATATAGGCAGGAGCCACTGGCACCTTGCTTTCTTCTTGTTCTTTTTTTTAAATTGTAACAAACTGAAATCTTCACAGTGTCATTCCAATGATTTGTATTCGAATTAAACTACCCAGGCCTGGAGTTGCAATTCTAGGACTGCCACCCACAAATGGAGGGAGATCCTGACAAACTCATTTCTATTTGTGTGAATCCTAATGGAATGTTATAAAAGTAATGATTAAATATGCAGTTGATTCATGATTCTATTTTAGAATACCACACAAAAATTATTGGATTTTTGTCTTCCATTCTAGCACCATGTTTTGATTAAGGATATTAATTACTATTTAATTAATGCTTTTGTAAGTATTCAACCAGGATACTTCATTAAATGGAGACATAATTTAATAACTAATAATTGGTAATATATGAGTATATATATATATATGTATATGTATATATGATTTAGTATCCTCACAGTCCCTCTCTTGATCACAGGTCCTCAGAACTTCCTGCTCAGTTGCCTGAGGCTGGACTGCTCAGACTGTGACCCCACTTATAGATTGGTCATTTTAACACCATGGTATGATTGGTCATTCTAGCACCATGGTATGATTAAGGATATTGATTACTATTTAATTAATGCTTTTATAAATATTCAACAAGGATACTACATTAAATGGAGGCATAATTTAATAACTAATCATTGGTTATATATATATATATATATATATATATATATATATATATATAATTGAATAACTTCACAGTCCCTCACTTCATCACAGGTGCTCAGAATTTCCTGCTCAGTTTGCCGGAGGTTGGACTGCTCAGACTGTGACCACATTTATGGATTGGTCATTGTAGGCCATGAGTTGAAATCCTGGGATGGCCAAAAATTTATCTGAGGTGTAAGAAGCCAATTTTGACAGATTTTTTTCCTTCTTTGCTAAAGTCTTTGGTATCAGCATGATGTATAATCCATATGCTAATATATACTATGTGATATGATGTAATAAAAGAAATGTTATATGTGTAGTAACTAAATAAATGAGAGTAATAAATGTCATATGCAGTAAACCCATGTATGTAAATAGATCTCGTATATGTATATTATTTTTTCCAGTGCTGGGGCTTCAATTCAGGCCCTAGGACCTGGTCTGCATTTCTTGTCTTCAAGGACGATGACCTTTTCCTTTCATCCCCAGTGCCACAGAGTTACACAGACCCGAATTCAAATCCTAGGTCTGCCACAAAAATGGTGCAAATTGTTAGCCAGAGGCTTATTATTATTATTATTAGCCAAGCACAGGGCTTACACTCAGTTCTTGGCATCTATGCCACAGCCGACCCTTGAATCCTCGCATCTGAATTCCAATCTCCGAGGTGGCATAAATATTAAAACAATGAAAAGGAGAAGCATAAAAATAAGAAATTCAAGGAGGTAGTTTTACTTTTTTTTTCCTTTATATTGTGACCATCCTGGGTGTAAATGAAAAGGCCCAGAAAGTGTACATGACCTTCCATTGCTGATGTTTGGAGGACTATTAGGGAAGCCATAGCCAAAATCAGCAACTTAGGCCTGGAGGTGGAATCCCGGGACTGCCACTTATGAATGGAAAGAAATTCTAAGAAACCCATTCCCATATACCTCCCTACGAATGGAATGGTATAATAGTAACAATTAAAGTAGTAGTTAGTGTAGGATTATATTATAAAATTATACACAACAATTATACTACATTGACTAATTTTCAATTAATATCTTATTATGTATTCAAACATGATAATTAAAATGAAGGAATAATTTAATTGCCAATAATCGGTAGTAATATTGTATATGCAATTTCATAGTATACAGACATTTCTCTCTTGTTTTATACATATACATCTATTTATCTATCTATCACTCTACACATTTATCTGTTCATTCACTTGTCACTCCTGGGGCTCAATGGTAGAGTGCTCGCCTAGTACATACAAAGCCCTGGGTTCGATTCCTCATTAACATGTACACAGAAAAATCCAGAAGTTGTGCTGTTGTTCAAGCAGTTGAGCACTAACTTTGAGCATAAAAGCTTAGGGACTGTGTCTAGAACTTACTCAAGGCCCGAGACTAGCACCAAAAAAAATAAAAAGGTAGAATGTTCTGAATGCAACTATATAAGGATAGGGCTGAAAATACCTCATCACAGAGCAAGCTGGGTGTTTGGTGCTGACAGCTGCCATCTAACCTGACTTAGCCAGAGGTAAACCATTGCAACCCAGCTCCACAGAACCAGATGCTGCTGGCTCGCTTACCCCTGACATCTAAGATACTCGGGGGCTGAGATCTGACACTGGTGGGCTTACAACCCAGCCCAGGCCGGAAGTCTACGAAACTCTGAGTTGTGGCTCACAGTGGTAGAGCTCTAGCCTTGAGGAAAAATCTTACAACAGTACCCCTAACCTTTCAGTGCATTTGCTATGGCTGACTCCCCACCCCCCAAAAAAACACCCCTCTAAATCATTAGATGTGAATTTTGTGCAGTTTGTGATGTTTTTCTGAAAGAATGGTGATACTGATAAAAGCACCTTAATTCTAATGACAGTGTGTGGGATACAGCTTTGTGATGAGTCCTTCATGAGGTGTTGTGTGCTGAGTCCTTCATGGGGTTCATTCTTTCATCTGGTCCTTGTAACAGCTCCACAAGTAAGATGATGGTGCAGATGAGAAAGTTGAGGTTCAGATATGTCCCCATGTCAGGGCCAAAATGATGTATATACTGAACTCTAGTGAGTTGTCTCCTGCAGACAATTGTTTTGATTTATTTTTCTTGAATTCAGGGTCTCAGCACTGACCCTTTCCTGTTGGGCTCATGGCTAGCACCCTACCACGTGGAGCCAAGGACCCTGTTGAAACAGAGTGCTATGATCTAGGCATCTGTAACTGAGGTCTGTCTCTCTGCCTACTCATGAAGCTGAGATCTGAGAATCTGGGTTCCAAACTATCCCAGATACAAAAGGTCCCATGAGACTATTATCTCCTCTTTACCACTTAGAATCTTGAAGTGGAAGCTAGGCACCAGTGACTCATGCCTGTCATCCTTGCTACTCAGCCTGAAAGCTGAGGATCAAGATCCAAAGCCAGCCTGGGCAGGAGATTCCTTGAGATGCTTATGTCCAATAAACCACTAGAAAGCCTGAAGTGGCGCTGTAGCTCAAGTGGTAGTGCGCTAGAGTTGAGCTGAAGAGCTCCGAGACAGCACTTGGCCCAGACTTCAACTCCTCCAACTTACAAGGAAAGAAAGAAGGAAACCTGAAGTCGAGTGCTGGGAATGTATCTTATGGGTAGAGTGCTTTGCATGTAGGAAACCCTGGGTTTGACTTCTTAGTACCACATCCCTAGAAAAAAAGCCTGAAGTGGCTCTGTGGCTCAAGTGGTAGAGTGCTATCCTTGTACAGAAGAAACTCAGGTACTATGTTCAGGTCCTGAGTTCAAGATCGAGGACTGGTGTACGCTCACACACACACACACACACACACACACACACAGAAGTGAAGATGGGACACAAAATGGTAAAGCACTGGACTTCAGCTCTGAGCTCATGATCGTCACCCTGGCCTTGTGTTCAACCCCAAAACCTAGCCACCCAGGGCCCAACTAGGAGAGGTCAAAGGTTTCAAAATCTGTTGAGCTTCACCAGCCCTAGAAAACAGGAAGCATTGTGATTTTGCACAAGTGTTTAGATTTAGCAAACTTCCAGAAACCTAGGGAGGTACTGTTGCCAATTAGGAATCTTTTCATTAGGTTCAGCCCCTAGTTGTCTGCCAGAAGGACTCTTGAATTAATTGTAGCAGTTTGTTTCCACATTGGAACATAGTGTAACAAAGACAGGATGAGTGCAGGTAATTTGGCCGGCCACGAGAGGTGGCACAAATGAAGGCTTCCTGTCAAAACAGAGCACTGGGGAGAGAGATAGCTTGAGGTACAAAAAGGCCTTTTTCTCCTGGCCTTCAGAGCCCATCCACACTCATCCTCACTAATTGTCCTGGATGAATTGTTTGTTACACAGCTGTACAGGAGTGGAGCTTTTTGTCTGCTTGTTCCAAAAATGAGGCACTCTTCCTCCAGCAGCCTGGGGTGTGGAGAAACCCTCAGGCTACACTGGGAACAGTGAGGGGTGCCCCAGAATATTCAGTGTCTTGAAAGCACTTTCTGTACTATGATATTATTCTTTTTTTATTGGGAAAATACTGTACAGAGGGGTTACAATTACATGGGCAAGATATTGAGTACATTTCTTATCAAGCATTGTAGCCTCCTCCTTTGTTTCCCCTTCCCATCCCTTCCCATCCTCCCCCCGTCCCCCCCACCCAATCCTCCCCACCCCCACCTACCCAATCCTCCCAGGCCCTCCCCCCCCCACACCAAAGTTGTAAAGTTCGTTTTCAATATAATGACTTGTACATCTCATTGTTGCAATGGGTCCACCTGTATCCCTAGTTAAATGATTTGTTTTTCCCCTTCTCCTCCACAAATTATACCGACATCAAATACAGTGAAAGCAGGGGTTATACTGGGGGAGGGACATACAAATCAACGAAGAAATAATCTTATAAATGTGTTAGAAACAAACGCATGAAAGGAAAAGAAACATTTGAATACAGATCTTAGGGTTCATTATTCTATTCAAAGCAAATTTCCTAGCTGGGTTCCTTTCTTCATACCGACTCTGGCTCTTCACCGATAGAAAAACATGCATACATACACAGACACATGGAATTACTGGCTCATTTGTTTGTGGCAGGTCCTGAGACTTGACCTTTGAGTTTAAACATTGTCCCTGAGCTCCTTTTGCTGAAAGAAGTACTTTGTGTCTTAAACCATGATTACCCTAGGCTGGGGTGCAGCTGTTACACCCACAGATGATCCAGGGATTGATTCTAGGACCCAAGTTCAACTCCCAGCACTGGCAAAATTACATCAAACCAACAAAAATGGAGGAAGAAAAAACCAGGAAGTTTTATACACCGTTTTACCTTTGTTTCCTTAGCACTGTGACCACCCTGGGTCTTAATGACTCAGCTTGAAAATTGTACGCGACCTTGCATGGCTGAAGGCTTGTGGGCCATCAGTGAAGCCTGAACCCAACCCCGACACCTACGTCCTGAGTTTGACGATCCTGAGAGCACCACCTACACACGGTTGAAGATCCTAGAGAACTTGTTTCTATCTATTGGAACACTGGGAGAATGTTTGACATGTACTAATTGAATTACTAATTAACTAGTTTTTCTAGTATATGATTGTCTGCTATAAATATAGGTCATTATTTAATTTAATTAGTTCTTTATTAAGTGTTCTACCTTGATTAATTAATGGAGGCATAATTTTAGACCAAATAATTGGTAGTAATAGAATATATAAAAATAAGTTATAGACAGACATCACTTTATATAGAGTTATACAGGAGAATCAACATAAATGTCTATCTGTGTCTCTGTATACATTTATTTATAGCTGAATATACATATGTAAATATACACACGCACTGCAATGTACACATTTATCTGTTTATATATTGGCCACTATTAGGGCTTGATCTCAGGTCTCAAATTTGCCCGCCAACTTCACTGGGATCAGCCTGGTGTGCTAACATTGACCTATCCATGAAGTGAGCCTTCTAGGCCCATAGTTCAATTCACAGAACTGCCAAAAACTTAATCCTGGTGGAAAAAGCCAATTGTCCCACTTGTATTCCTTATCAGTGAAACTCCTGGGTCTCAGGAATGATGATAATACGAGGGCAAATCTATCCTATGTAATAGGATGTAAAAAATGTTATATGTGTGTAATCATGCTCACTAAAATACATAAGAACTAAATAAAACACAAAATAAAATGAATAACTACACTAACTGCAATATGCAGTAAACATGTGTATGTAAATATGAATCATCTATTTAAAATGTATACGAATGTTATTTTTGCGAGTTTAAGTAGTTGAATTCAAGTGCTGGGAACAGGCCTGATTTTCTTCCCCTTCCCCCACAGTGCTGCAGATTTACCCAGATGCTGAATTCAAATTCCAGGCCTGGCAGAAAAAAATGGCATGAATTCCAAGCCAAGGAGCCTCATAATGTTTTTAAATATTTTTAACATATATATATATATATATAACATATATATATATAGACAAATATATGTGTATATATATTTGTCTATATATATAGACATATATATGTCTCTCTCTATATATATATAGAGAGAGAGAGAGACATATATTTGTCAAGCACAAGGCTTGAACTCAGGTCGTGGTAACTCTGCCTGAGCTTGGATCACTCTATGATGGGATGCACCACAGCCACTGGACCCACAGCTGAACCTGGGTTCCTTGGCCACAAAACTGACAGGGAAAAAAAAAACCAACACAGATAAAATTCTGGCAACTTGCAGATTGCTGCCTGTTTTACATTTGTTTTCTTTGCAAGGTGACCATCCTGGGTCTGAATGGCACGGCTGAGAAGTGTTTGTAACCTGGCATTGCTGAAGGCTGTTGGGCTACCAGGACAACATGGCAACATAGGCCCTATGTTCGAAGCCGGATTCTGAACCCTACCAATGGAGAGGCCTACCAATGGAAGGAGATCCTAAGATCCTAAGAGTCTCATTACTATTCATAGAAATATGGATGGAAGGTTCTGAATGTCAAGGTTGAATTAGTTGTTCCTGAATGATACTATTATAAAATTAGAGAGTGATTTTAGGAGGCCGATGGATTCTTGTGAATATTTTTGGACACATTAAAAAATACTATTAATTACATGGATACAATAGTTTGGGGAAAGTGGTGGATTTAATTAATAATTCATTCAGATGAAAACAATAATATTAATTACATGGGGGCATAATAAATACACAAGAATTGGTAGGAATGTAGTCTATATAAATGAATAATATATAAACATCTTTTGCACTCTATAAAGATCTATATTTATTTGTGTACTACCATCTGCATGTCAATCTGTTCTTATTTTGTCAACACCTGGGGCTCAATCTCAGGTGTTGGGAACTGCTTGTCCGCTCCATATGCCCCAGGCTGGCGTGCTGACACTCACCCATTCATGAATTGGGCCTTGTAGGCTGTGAGTTCAGATGCCAGTACTCACAAAACATGAATTGTGGCATAAGAAGCCCATGGTGACACATGTTTTCCTTTTCTGTGAACATCCTGGGTGTCAGGTGTGAAGTTTCATACTTTAGGCAAATCTATATCCCATGTAATAAGTGTAATAAATATTCCATGTGTAATAACAGTCAATAAAATAAATGGTAAATAAAAAAATAAAATGAATAAATACACTAAGTGCAATATGGGGTCAACATATGGGGCTTGATGTCAGGACCTGGGAACTGAATTGGCTAGAGGCTGCTGTGCTGACAGTCACCCATTCATGAATTGAGCCAACTAGACCCTGAGTTTAGTTCCCAGCACTGCCAAAAATGTAATCTTGGAGTGAGAAGCCAAGCATGATACATGCTTTCTTATTCTTTGAAAGTGCTCAGTGACAGGTAGGATGTATAATTCGGATGCAAATCTGTATGCTATGTAATAGGATATCATAAATTTAATAAATATCATAGGTGCAATACTTGTCACTAAAATAAATGATAAACAGACTGAATTAGTAGTGAACCATTCTAGGATAAAATTAGCTGTAATAAGAATAGAACATGAATTAAGTTTAATTAATATTTTATTAAGCATTAACATAATAAAAATTGCATGGTGACATAATTAAATACCTAATAAGTGGTAGTAGCACATGATGCATAATTTAATAATAGATAGACATCTGTCTCATGCTATAAAATATGCAATTATACATATGATTGTATGTACATATATGATAAACAATAACAGGAAATTGAGTAATTATTAATTAATACTTTTTTAATTGTTCAACTGGGACACATCTTTAAATGGAGACATAATCTAATACCTAATAATTGGTAGTAATATTATCTATAATTTAATAATATACAGACTTCGCTCTTTTGTGTATATAATATTTATATATAGCAATTTCTATCTATTTATACCTCGTTCACTCCTGGGGCTAGGTGGTTGAGTGCTCACCTTGTAAGCACCAAGCCGTGGGTTCGATTCCTCAGTGCCACATTAACAGAAAACCCGGATTTTCTGCTGTTTTTCAATCAATTGAATGTTAGCCTGGAGCACAAATGCTTAGGGACAGTGTCTAAGGCCTTACTCAAGCCCCAGGACTACTACCACAAAAAGACAGAATGTTTTAACTGCAACTATAGAAAGACTGGACTTCAAATACTTCATCACAGAGCAAGCTAGGAGTCTGGTGCTGACAGCTGCCACCTAACCTGACTTAGCCAGATGTAAACTGCTACAACCCAGCTCCACAGAACTAGATGCTACTTGATTAATCCCGTCATCCTAGCTGCTCAGGGGTTTTAAAACTAAGCCCTGGCAGGAAGTCTCTGAAACTCTTCGAAATGTTGCTCCAAGTGGTAGAGCTCAAGCCTTGAGCAAATGTTATTAGAACAGTATCCCCATGCTTTGAATTGAAGCCCCATGCCTACCCCCCCCCAATCACCCCAATAAACCATTAGATGTGAACATGTGGGGTTTGAAAAATGTTCCTCAAAGAGTGATGATACTGATGAAAGCACCCTACTTCTATTGACAGCTTGTGGAATAGATCTATGTGCTGAGTACTTCATAGGGTGCTCTGTGCTGAGTCCTTCACTGGGTGCTATGTGCTAAGTCTTTCACAGTGTGCAGTGGGCTGAGTCCTGAATTAGGTTCTGTGTGCTGAGCCTTTCTCAGACAAGAATGTTGAGGCTCAAATATGTACCCATAGCAGGGAGAAAATTATGAATTACTGAAGACTAGTGAGTTGTCTCCTGCAGACAAATGTTTGAGATCTGAGGATCATAGTTCAAAATTAGCCTGGGCAGGAAAATTCTTGAGACACTTAGCCCCAATGGACCACCAGAAAAGCTAAAGTGCCGCTTTGGCTCAAATGGTAGAGTACCAGACTTGAGCTGAAGATCTCAATGACAGAACCCAGGCCCAGACTTCCACTCCTGCAACAATAAAAAAAGACAGAAACAAAGTAACAAACCTGAAGTAGATGGCTGCGAATGTGCCTTAGGGGTAGAGTGCTTTCCATATATGAAACCTTCGGTTTGATTTCTCAAGACCACATCACTAAAAAAATAAAAGCCTGAAGTGGCTCTGTGGCTCAAGTGGGAGAGGGCTATCTTTCTACAAGAGGAAGTAGGTACAGTGCTCAGGTCCTGAGTTTAACCTCCAGGAATGGTGTATGTGCCCACAAGCATACCTGCTCTCTCTCTCTCTCTCTTTCTCTCTCATGCACACACACACACACACACACACACACACACACACACAGAGCCTAGAAGTGATGTTGTTAAACAAAATGATAAAGCACTGGGCTTCTGCACTGAGCTCATGGTCATCACCCCAGCCGTGTGTTCCAACCCAAATCTTAGCCACCCAGAGCCCAACTAGGAGAGGTCAAAGGTTTCCAAACCTGATGAGCTTCACCAGCCCTAGATGACAGGAAGCTTTGAGATACTAGATATGTGGTTGGATTTCCCATCTTCTGGAAACCTAGGAGAGGCATCATTCTCCTCAATGAAACATTTTATGAGGTTCAGTGCCCTAGTTGTCTTCCAGAAGGACTCTTGAATTATATTGAGCACTATATCTGAACACCGGAATATAGTCTCACAAAGGCAGGATAAGTGCCCAGAACAATGTCAAACCAGAGTACTGGGGAGAGAGATAGCTTGGGGTAGAAACAGACCTTTTTCTCCTGAATTTTAGACCCTGCGCACACTCAACCTCACTAATTGACCCAGGTGGAGTGTTTGTTACACAGCTGTACAGGAATGAGGCCTGTTTTCTGCCTGTCCAGACAATGAGAGAGACTTCTTCTAGCAAGCCTGGGATACAGAGAAACCCTCAGGCTACACTGGAAATAGTGAGGGGAACCCCAGAACATGTATTGCTATGAAAGAAATCTCTGTGTTAGGAAATCATTTTATTGAATACAAATTTCCTTGGTTGGTGCCATTCATCATAGCTACTCTGTAGCTTCACCTATGGGAATACATCCATACATACACAAATACATGGAGGTACAGGCTCTTTTTGAGGAGGCAGGTCCTGGAGCCTAAGCATTGCCCCTGAGCTCCTTTAGCTCAAGGTTAGAGCATTAACTTTGAATCATAGACCCACTTCTGGGTTTTTCTGTGATCTCTTAGAAATAACTGTCATGGACTTTCCTATGCTGGCTGTATTCAAATTCAGATTCTCTATACCTCAGCCTCCTGAGGACCTGGGATTACAGTGAGAAGCCACTCGAACCTGCTTCCTTTTCTTCTTCATTTTTTTAATCTGGACAATCTCATTTCTTAACATGGTATTTCCAATGTTTTGAATTTATAAGTTAACTATCCAATGTTCATTATTGCTGCTTTCTCTGAGAAGGATTTTCTTTCCTCATCTTCTCCTCTAGTCACAGGTTTTAAGCCAAAAGTGAGAAATGAGTGTCACAGGATTGAGCAGCAAATGTCCACAGGACATTCCAGTTCTGACACTTAGCATTGAGCTGCAATGAATTTACTTTCTCAGGTTGAGAAGACCAAAAGCTGGAGCTATCCTTATACTGTCTGCATTGCTCCTTTTGCCTATAAAATAATCTAATACTTATGAGTGTTGTGTGTTTACAATCTTAAGTATTTAAAACACTAGAAGCATCTTCATGTTTCTGTTTTTCTCTAGTACCTCTTGAGATTTAGATAAAGGGCTTGTGTGGAGTGACTTCTCGGTGAATCCCTGAGGAAAGCTTCTTGAAGCCTCTTCGAGAGATCACCATTCAAAGACAGCCCTACCAGGAAAGTCTCTGAGACTATTATCTTCAATAAACCACCAGAAAACCAGAAGTGGAGCAGTGGCCCAGAGGGTAAGAGCTCCAGCTTTGAGACAGAAAGCTGAGCAGGAGACACAACCCAGACCAGGCAGGAAAGCCTGGGGAAGTGATGTCAAATTAACGACTGCATGGCTGGAAGTGGAGCTGTGGCAGTGGGAAAGCCTCATCCTTGGACAAAACAGCTGAGGAATGCATTGAGCCCTGAGTTTAAGTCAAGGAATGGCCACAAAAATATTTTCAAAAAGAGAAGACAAGTTTATGTATCAGTGCCCTACCTACTTATGAGTGTATGTTACCTCCCTGTGTGCAAAAAGACCGTATGCAATGCTTCTCCTTTTTATTTTACTGGTTTATGTTTCAGAATTGGTCATTGCACATACTGCATCATTCTCTTCATTTCAGGCCCATGGCTTTTCTCTTTCAGAGTTCCAGGCCTGTGTCCTTATATGATGCACACTGAAGCTCTCAGAAGTCTTTATTTACATTTTATTATGAGGCCAAGGCAAGAAGAGTCACAAATCAGGCAGGAGAAGTGAAGGTCAGGTTTTGTAGAAGTAACCAGTATTCAGAAAATTAAACTTGGGGATGTAAAATGGTAGCATAATTATGTAAAAACTATAATTAAGGAAAAGATGAGGGGGCTGGGAATGTGGATTACTGAGACAGTGCTTGCCTAGCATGCAAGAAGCCCTGGGTACAATTCCTTGGTAGCACATATACAGAAAAAGCCAGAATTGGTGCTGTGGCTAGACCTGGCAAAGAGATATCTTGGTAGGTAGGTAGGTAGGTAGGTAGACAGACAGACAGACAGACAGACAGACAGATAGAGATAGAGATAGATAGATAGATAGATAGATAGATAGATAGATAGATAGATAGATAGATAGATAGATAGATAGATAGATAGATAGATAGATAGATAGATAGATAGATAGATAGATAGATAGATAGATAGATAAGTGATAGATGAATCTGGTCTTGGATGCCAGGAGGAAAGAAGGGAACAATTCCCAGACTTGTGGCCTTCTATAGTGTGCCAGGCCACCAGCATCGACATCCCACAACCAAAGAGCAAGAAGACAGTCTCTTTCCCACTTCTCAGGCAGCCAAGGGCTCCAGGGCCAAGAGGGCAGAGCCAGGTTCCAACTAAGGTGTTTAACGCCCCTGCCTCTAGTTGGGGTGGGTATTAGCATTAATGATATGGAGAATGAAGGGAGGAGAAAGGCCTGCCAGAGGAAGAAAGGCCTTCAAATCTAACAGATGGAGAGCCTAAAACCCACTCCGGAAGACCAGAGAGCAGGATTTTTCTACTCTTTTCCTCCCCTCTCCCTCACTAAACTGACTCTCTATTGTTAACCTAAAGATAGCCTGAGGCTGCCTTTACCTGAGGGAGGAAGTTTAATTTGTCATTTTTTGAAGAGGCTGAGAAAAGCCTTACCCTGGTATAACTCTAACAAATGTTTCAAGTTTCCCCACATTACTGGCTGTGCCTGGAATGAATTAAGTGGTTTTGCAGCTCACTTCCCTGTTGAGTGTGTACATTCTGTTTCCTAATCCTCCAGGTCTGGTCTCTGCACCTAGCCTGGCTTTTGAAACTGTTTTCTGTCCTTCAATTACAGTGTTACACTGGAGTCCTTCCTGCAAATAGTGCGAGGGCTTGGATCCTGAGAACTTAATTTGAACCCAGAATGGGTCAATAATGTTTCTTTCCTGCTTCTATAGCTTGAGAACTCTAACAACATTTGAGTGCAAGTAACTTCTCATCACCAAGGGAAACACAAGAAGCTCTTGATATCTGACGTTTCAGAAGTGGAAGTCAGAGTGCCATAGACTTTCCTGCCTTAGCTGGCTTCACCTTGTGATCCTGAGACCTCAGCCTCCTAAGCTAGGGTGATGGGCGTGAGCTACTGGTGCTCTGCTAGGTTCAGAACTGTAATGATATTGACAATACAAATCAACTGCTTATCACATAGGGCTTGGGAAGCATATTAACCCTTTCAACACTGGACCTTTCAGAACCCTGTAGGACACTAGGTTATAATTCTAGAGTCTGAGAGGATGGGCATATGGATCTACTACATTTAAACCTGGAGCTCTGACTCCAATTCTGGTGTATATCAGCATTCATTTCCCAGAGAATGTTCTCCTAATTAGAAAATAGGAAAAGTACTTTGATTAACCCTCATTTTTTTTCCAGTTGTGTGTCTCGAACTCAAGCCTGGGCACTGTCCCTGAGCCCTTCAGCTCAAGGTGAACCCTCTAGCACTAGAGCCACAGCACCAGGTGGGGTCTTTTGGTGGTTCACTGGAGATAAGAGTCTAACATGCTTTCCTTGCCTAGGCTGTCTTTGAACTGTGTTCTTGACATATCAGCCTCCTGAGAAGCTAGGGTTCCAGGTGTGAGCCACTGGCATTTGGCCTATAGTTTTGTCACTCCTGGGGCTTGATATTAGGGCCTGGGTACTATCTCTGTGCTTCTTTTTCTCAAGGCTAGCGCTATACCATTTGATTCACTCCACAGCTTCTGGCATTTTCTGAGTATGTGGCACTGAGTATTTAAACCCTGGCATTCATGCTTGCTGATGGAGCTCTTTACCACTAAGCCACATTTCTAGCCCCACCCTTACAATTTTATCCCTCAACTTGCCTATCCTCAAGAAAAGTCTTCTGAATATAAATCATCTAAAGAAATCTCTATAGGAAGATGTCCAAAGATATATAAGGCAAAGCTCATACTGGGGACAGACACTAAACATGTGATGAATGTGACAAATGCGTCCACTTAATTATGTATCATGTTTCAACACTTAATAAAGTATTAATGTAAAATGAGTCAATGTCCTAAATTATTGTGTATAATTTTATAATAGATGTAAAACATGTACTAAATATTATGTGTTTAATAATACTAAATACAATAAACAAATAAATGAATCAAAAAATAAAATAAATACAAAATCAATAATAAAAATCATAATATGTAATAAACATACATATGTAAGTATATATCCTATATTACACAGGTATAGAAATATTTTTTCCGGGGCTGGAAAGATGGCTCAGTGGTAGAGCGCATGCCTTGCATGCCAGAGGCCCTGGGTTCAATTCCTCAGCACCACCTAAGCAAAAAGAGAAAAGCCAGAAGTGGCGCTGTGGCTCAAGTGGTAGAGCGCTAGCCTTGAGCTGAAGAGCTGAGGGACAGCGCCCAGGCCCAGAATTCAGGCCACACGACCGGACCCCAAAAAGAAAAAAAACAAAAAAAGAAAGAATTTTTCCATTGCAGGGCTTTCATTCAGGCCCTGGGAACTCTAGCCTGAATTTCTTTTCCTCAAGGACAGTGAGCTTTGCCTTCACCCATGGTACAAATAGTTACCTGGACAGTGAGCTCAAATCTCAACAATGGCAGAAATATTGGGCCCCAGTTCCAAGACAGTGGCTTAATTTTTTTAATGGAAGCAGTTTTGTTTTTTCAGTTCCATACTTGCATTAAAAAAAGCAGTGTAGAATTTTTACAGCTATTCATACATCCTTCCCTTAGCCCCAAAATGCTTCTCTGAGAACTACATTGTTTCTTTATTTTGAAAGTTTTTTATTGTAAAAATGTTGTACAGAGGGGTCACAGTTACATGAGCAAGGTAATGAGTACATTTCCTATTGAGAATTGTTGCCTCATCCTTTGTTTTCCCCCTACCATCCCTTCCCTCCCATCTCCACAACTACTCCTCCTGCTCAGCTCAGTGACTTTTTTTTTCTTTTGGCTTTGCACGGGTTTGAACTCAAGTAGTTGCAACTCTGCACCTTCCCTCACCTTGCTACAGATTTACCTAGACCCTGAGTTTAAAACCCAGGCTAGGAAAGAAAACTGGCAGAAATCCCAAACCAGGCAGCTTTATTTTCTTTATATTTAGTTAAATAATTTATTTCGTCTTCTTCTTCTTCTTGTTCTTCTTCTTGTTCTTCTTCTTCTTGTTCTTCTTGTTCTTCTTGTTCTTGTTCTTGTTCTTGTTCTTGTTCTTGTTCTTGTTCTTGTTCTTGTTCTTCTTCTTCTTCTTCTTCTTCTTCTTCTCCTTCTCCTTCTTCTTCTTCTTCTTCTTCTCCTCCTCCTCCTCCTCCTCCTCCTCCTCTTCCTCCTCCTCCTCCTCCTCCTCTCCTCCTCCTCTCCTCCTCCTCCTCCTCCTCCTCCTCCTCCTCCTCCTCTCCTCCTCCTCCTCCTCTTCTTCTTCTTCTTCTTCTTCTTCTTCTTCTTCTTCTTCTTCTTCTTCTTCTTCTTCTTCTTCTTCTTCTTCTTCTTCTTCTTCTTCTTCTTCTTCTTCTTCTTCTTCTTCTTCTTCTTCTTCTTCTTCTTTGGCCAACGATGGGGCTTGAACACAGGTCGTGGAAACTCTGCCTCAGCTTGGATCTCCCTAGGCTGGGGTACAGTCTCCGGACCCATAGCCGATCCTGAGATCTAGGCCAAGAGGGCTGTCAGGAAGAAAAAAAAGCTGAAAAACACAAAAAGTGGCCAGCTGCAGAGGGCTGGGGTTTTATGATTTTTTTCTTTGCACGGTGACCATCCTGGGTCTGAATGACACGGCTGTGATCTGGACCTGACCTGCCATTGCTGTTGGCTTGTGGGCTCTCAGGGAAGCCATTGGCCAACCTGTCAACACAGACCCAAGTTTCAAATCCCAGTCCTGACAGCAATGGCAGGAGGTAAGAAGAGATTCGTTTCTATGTACAGGAATACCGATTTAAACAGTTCATGCATCGGTCTAGTCTAAAATTAGATGAAAACTCCTAGAATGCTGATTGATCTTAATTAATAGTTTATTAAGCATGAAAAGAATAATATTCCTTCAATGGTGCTATAATAAATACCTAAGAATTGGTAGGAACGTAGTAAGTGTCATTAAATCATAGATTGACAGCTCTGGCACTCTTTACCAATATATATTTATTTGTATACAACCATCTGCTTATCTATGTATCGTTGTTTAGGCCAAACCCGGGTGTCGATCTCAGGGCCTGGGAACTACCTGACAGCATCATTGGCTAGAGGCTGCCATGCTCAAACTCACCAATTTATGTATTGGGCCTGCTAGGCCCTGAGATCAGATCCTAGCACTGCCAGGCATGATGGAGAACAGATCTAAAATCTAAGTGTTATGTGATAGAATGTAAGCGATTTAATATATTGTATAGGTGTCATCAGAGTCCATAAAATAAATGGTAAATAAATGAATAAAACAAGAAATAATATGAATAGCCACACCAAACACAATATGGACTGAACATCTGTACAGAAGTATAAATCCTTTCTTTAAAATGTATATGAGTATCTTTTCCAGGGCTTGAATTAAGCCCACCTAAGAGGAGGGAATGACGGGAGATCCTGAGATACTAATTTCTGGACCTACGAAGAGTCATGGAATGCTATCGATCTCATCCTTGAATGTGTAGTTTGTGCATAGGCAATTCGATACTCATGGGAATAGGTTGTCATCCAGTTCACCAGCATCCTATACTTAAGAAAATACACAATACATCAATGAATAAGACACAAAATTAAGAGAGTGACTACACCTAACACAAGATGCCGCTCATCCATGTTTGGAAATATAGATCCTCTGTTTAATTTGGAATTTATGACTAAATTTGCCCCAACAGGGCTTGATCTCAGCTCCCGTGAATGGCCTAGTTCCATAGTGTCTCACAGGCTGTTGTGCTCACCATGACCCATTCACCAATTGGGCCTGCTAGGACTTGAGTTCAAATTCCAGCACTGCCAAAGATTCATTCTGATGTGAGAAGCCAATCGATCCACCTGTTTTCCTGTCCTATAAATGTCCTGGGTCTCAACGAGGATGGAGAATAATATATAGGCACTCTATAGCCATGGCAATAGGTTGTCACCCATGTCTGCACAGGTATATCTGTCACCATACTCAATAAAATACACAATCATCCATGAATAATAAACAAAATAAAAAATAACTACACTGAATGCAAGATGCATACCACACCTGTAGGTAAAGAGAAATCCTATGTTTAAAAAAGGTGGGCTTGCTATTTTGTCCAGTGCTGGGGCTTCAAATCAGGCCCTGGACCAGGCCTGACATTCTAGTCTTCAAGGATGTTGAGCTTCCCCTTCCCCCACAGTGCAACAGAGCTACCCAGACCTGAGTCAAATCCTAGCACTGACAAAAGATTCATCGTCAGAATCCAGTTGTTGCACATATTTTCCTCTCCTGTGGAAGTCCTGGATCTCAACTGGGATGGAGATTGTATAGGCAACCCTATTACCATGGGAACTGGTTGTCATCCATGTCAGCAGTTATACCTGTCATCATACTTAGTAAAATACACAATACCTCCATGAATTAGAGACAAAATAAGGAGAAGAAATGTACCAAACAAAAGATGCTGTCCACACATGTGTGTCAATATAGATCCTATGTTTAAATTATGAATTTATGACTATAGCTGACCACTCTGGGGATCAATGTCAGATCCTGGGAATGGCCGAGCTCCTTAGTTGCTCACAGTTTGGTGTGTTCACCTTGACTTATTCACCAATTGGTCCTGCTAGGCCCTGAGTTCAGATCACAGCACTACCAACAAGTGGATCATGGACTAAGAAGCCGATTGCAAAACTTGTTTTCCTCTTCTCTGAGAATCCTGAGTGTCAGGCATGATGGAGAGCATTTCTACAAATCTAGATGCTCTGTGATAGGATGTCATCAATGTAATAAACGGAATGTGTTTCATCATAGTAAAATCAAGGGTAAATAGATGAATAAAACAAAAAATACAAGGAACAACCACACCAAAAACGTATGGACTGAACATCTATAGGTAATTATAAATCCTATCTTTAAAATGTACATAAATAGTATGCTTTCCAGGGCTGGGGCTTGAATTCAGGCCTAGTGAACAGGCCTGACTTTCTTATCTTCAAGTATGGTGATATTCCCCTTCATTCACATTGCTGCAAATTTACCCGGATCCTGAGCTCAAATCCAAAGCCTGGCAGAATAAACGGCACGAATTGTAAGCCAGGGAGCTAATTTTATTTTTATTTTTATTTTATTTTATTTTTCTCAGCGCGGGGCTAGAACTCAAGTAGTGGCAACTCTTTCTCAGCTTCGATCACCCTATGCTGAGGTGCAACCAGTGGATCCACAACTCCTCCTGGGATCCTAGACTCCCAGGCCTTGCAGGAAAAAAATGCACAGAAAAAAATTGACCTTTTTACGTTTCCTTCCTTTGCACGGTGACCCTCCTGGGTCTGCATGACCCTGTTGCAAAGGGTTCTTCACCTTGCATTTCTGAAGGCTGGCTGACTTTAGGGGAAGCCATAGGCCCATGTGGCAACATAGGCCCTCATTTCGAATCCCCATCCTGACACCAACCAAAAGCAAGAGATATTAAGAAACTGGTTCCCATCCATAGAAATAACAATGAAATGTTGTAAATGTCACGGTTGAATGAGTTGATCGTTCATGATGTTCCTATAAAATTAGACAGCATCATTTCAGGAGGCTGACTAATTTTAGTTAATATTTATGAAGCATTAAAAGAATATTGTTACATATAGGAATGCAATAATTTCAGAACACTGATTGATTTCATCAATAATTTAAGGATGAAAACAATAACATTAATTACATGGATGCATAATGAATAACCAGGAATTTGTAGGAATGTAGTCTATATAACTGAATAATGTATAGACATCTCTGGCACTCTATAAAGATATATATTCATTAGCATACTTCCATCTGAGTGTCAATCTCTTCTTATTTTGTTAACTCATGGGACTCAATCTTAGCTCCTGGGAACAGCCTGTCAGCTCAGTTTGCCCCAGGATGGTGTGCTGACACTCACCCATTCATAAGTTTGGCCTTGTAGGCCATGAGTTCAGATGCCAGCACTTCCACACAATGAATTATGGAGAAAGAAGGTGAGAGTGACATATGTTTTCCTTTTCTGTGAATATCCTGTGTGTCAGGTATGAATTAGAATACATATGCAGACCTATATCCTATGTAATCAATGTAATCAATTTTCATTGTGCCATAATAGTCAATAAAATAAAAGGTCAATACATGAATAAAACAAAAAATAAAATAACTACACTTAATGCAATATGGAGTCAACATATTATATAAATATAAATCACATGTGTAAATTGTACATGAATAGGATGTTTTCTTCTGGTAGGGATCGGTTTCAGGCCTAAGGAACAGAATTGAATTTCTTGAATTCATGGAGGCAATCTTTCCCTTCCCACACAGTGCAACAGAGTTAGCCAGACTATGAGTTCAAATCACAGTCCTAGCAGAAAAAATAGCACCTTTATATTATGTGCAGCCCAATTTTTAGGTATTTCATTATGCCTCCATTTTATTAAAGTGACTGTTTAAATGCTTAATAAAGTATTAACTAAATTTGATCAGTGTCCTATAATATAATAGCATATAATTTGATCCTGGAATCATTCAAGAACTGCTCATTCAATCATGCCATTGATCACATTCCATTGGTAATCATATGGATAGGAACAAGTTCTTAGGATCTCCTGACATTTGGAGGTGGCAGGACCAGGATTCTAAATTTGGGCTCCAGCTCCCACTACTTCAACCTGAGGATAGGGAACTCACTGGTTTGTCCAAGAACATCAGCAAGACCAATGATTAGGCAGGCACCAATGGCTCTCAGCAATCCTCCTTGATACTTAAAAGGCTGTGATAAGAGGATCATGGTCAAAGTCACCCTAGGCAGGAAAATCCTTGAGACCACTGTCCAACTTCAAAGCCAACAAAGCCAAAAGCCCTCTGGCTCCAGTGTGGAGGGCCAGCCTTTAGCAAAGGCAGTTCACAGACTGTGCCGAGATCCTGAGTTCAAGGTTCTGGACTGGCAACGAACAGGCATACACAACAATCAATGAAGCCATCCAGCTAAATCAGGTCACCCTGTTGTCCCCAATTGAATTGGACAGAGTTCCCTGTGAAAAGGGATGGGGGAGCCACTGTCATCTTGATTCTGCCCATGCTGCTTGCATCACAAGACTCCAGCCACAGCCCCATGCCTTCATGTTACTTTCTGACCAATGGGATACAAGAATGTTGGCCATGCCCACATTCCCTGCTGTCCTGTAGCACCGGGATTCCCTGTGTTGGTTGACACCACTGGCAGCAGTTGAGGAAGGTAGAGGTGGCTGAATGGTGAGGAAGAAACTTGAGGAGACTTTGGAGTATAGTAGGGAATTAACTTGCCTGCCCTCTCTTCCCCACGATGCTAGGTTTTAAACCTCAGGCAATGGCCCACTGCCAGTCAGCCTAAGGCCTCCATCTGGTCCAGGCCCCTGGTCTTCTTCTCTGGGCCCAAGTGTCCACAATGATGCTGCCATTTTTGCTCACCCCACCTGGAGCAGCTGCCAACAGTTTTTCCCAGCATCACAGTTGTATGGCCGCCCCAACACCATCCCCACCCCTGGTCAGACACCCCTCTATGGGCACCATGAACCCCTGTTTGTTTTTTCCTCTCCCCAGCTCTGAGGAGCTTTCTGTCTTGGACATTTCTGAAAAAGAGACTCAATATATGCTCAGGCTGGCCTGGATCCTGGTCCTCCTATCTGTGACAGGTATGTTCCACCAGGCCTGGTCCTTTGTAGTTGGGATGGTAATATATAACTCCATGCTTAGTCATTGGTTTAGATGAATTATCTCAAACTCTTAGTCCACAGCAGCCGATTTTTGACCACAGGTGAAGCTCTGGGTAGAGCCTCAACCATCGAACCTCAGTTTCCTCACAGGACAGTTGTGAACAAATAAAGGGATTTATACAGAGGCACATCTGGAGCATGATCAGGCACAGAGGAAGCAGCCTTCAGATAAGGTTCTTGGCAATTCTGTGAGCATATGACAGGAAGATATCCGGAAAGGGCTCAGGGGGGGCCTGTTATTAATCATGCAACAGGTGTGGGATTATGAAACAAAACATGGCTCTCTTTCATTCTTACCCTATACCCATGAGGAAGGGGATCCTTCACTGTGTTGAATTTTGCAGCTGGGGAAAGGGAGGCACAGAGAAGCCAGGTAACCTACATTTAACCTCAAGTTCACAGGAAGCTCAGCCTGACTTCTCTGCCATGCTCCCTAGGACAGTGGGTGCTATTCAGCCCACCTTTTTTGGTCGGAAGTCCATTTCTTGTCAATCGTGGGGCTTGAAATCTAGGCCTGGGCACTGTTCCCGAGCTCCTCAGCTCAAGGCTAGTGCTCTACCACTTGAGCCCACAGGGCCACTTCCGGTTTTCTGGTGGTTCTTTGGAGATAAGAGTCTCACAGTCCTTCCTGCCCAGGCTGGCTATGAACCAAGATCCTCATATCTCAGCCTCCTTTGTAGTTAGGATTAGAGTTCTGAGCCACTGGCACCGGACTTAGGTGTAATTCTAACTATTGTTCTCTCTCTCACATACACAGCCACTGGTTGAATGGGTGCTGGAGGAGGTGGTCCAGTGTTCCCATGTGGTTGGAACCCAAGGTGGCCCTCTCATTCTGGATGTGGGCTGTGGGTCAGGAGCTGACTCGCTGAGCCTGTTGAACTACATCCCTGAGGTAAGACCCTCTGTGCCCTGGCTAGTCCTTGATGGTTATTCATTGTCCATCCAGCCTTACTGGACTTATTGTATTGTATGGTTTTCTACATAATTTTCTAGCACCTGGCCAAAATTATGATACATAGTTATGGAATGAAAATGTAATGTCATCTTAAGAAAGTCATTTAAGGCTCTGGGAATGTGGCTTCATGGTATGGTGATTGCCTAGCAAGCATGAAACCCTGGGTTCAATTCCTCAGTACCACATAAACAGAAAAACACTGGAAGTGGGGCTGTGCCTCAAGTGGTAGAGTACTAGCCTTAAGGAAAAAAAAAGAGAAGCTCAGGAATAATTCCCTAGTCCTGAGTTTAAGCCTCTGGACTAGCAAAAAACAAAACAAAACCAAAATATTTAGTTAGTAATTTCAAATTCAATAAACCATACTTGGAATATATAGTTGCTCCTTCCATACTGACACCTGACAATAGTCCCTAGTTTGTGTACTTTACTTACGTTATCATACTGAGGTGAAAAAATAGTTTTGTTCATTAGGTCACAGCAATTAATGCCAAGAATGTGCTTAGATTTCAGGTGAAGATTAATTCTGGAAATTCAAAGATTCTAGGATTTTGTGTGGTCACTGCTAATCAGAAAGAGAAGGGTAGTATAAGAGAGATTTGGAAATCTTTTTGGTCACTCATGGCACCAAAACAGCAGAGGCTAATTAACAGTTGTGACAGAAGAGAAGGAATAACTCCAGATGGAAGGAATAAATGATAGTAACTAAGGTATACCAGAAACTGTTCTAGGGAACCATTTTTGGTTATTGAAGAACTAGTTATCAACTAGGCTTATTGCTCATTGCCTTTAGCATTCTAAATCTCTTAGGCTGGGGTCTATAGTTCTCTTTCTTTGATGAGTCCCTGCCTGGTTTTGTGTGCACATTTTTGTTGAATATAATGAATATTTGAATTTCCTTTCTAGTCTCTTCCATGACCCACTCGTGATTAGCAGTGTGTTATTTAGCCTCCATGTGTTACTTGACTTTCTTTTTTGGCTTTTGCTGTTGAGTTCTAATTTTATTCCTTTGTGGTCTGAGAGAATGCAAGGTATAACTTCAATGTTTATGAATTTGGACAAGTTTGCTTTGTGGCCTAAAATGTGGTCTATTTTAGAAAATGTTCCATGTGCTGCTGAGAAAAATGGGTATTCTGATGCTGCTGGGTAAAATATTCGGTATGTGTCTGTTAAATCTAGTTGATCTACGCAGTTGTTTAGATCTGCGGTTTCTCTGTTGAGTTTTTGCCAAGTTGATCTAACTAGTGGGGAGAGCGATGTGTTAAAAATCCCCAACAATTAATGTCTTTGGATCGATGTGGGATTTGAGGGAAAGTATTGTTTCTTGTATAAATTTGGGTGCTCCGTTTTTTAGTGAATTGATATTTAGAATTGTAATACCCTCCTGAAAGAGAGATTCCTTAATTAGTATGTAGCGACCTTCTTTATCTCTTCACACGAATTTTAATTTGAAGTCTATTTTATCTGATATTAGGATTGCAACTCCCGCCTGTTTATGGGGGCCGTTTGCTTGGTAGATTTTGTTCCAGCCTTTAACATTGAAAATGCATTTGTTTTTATGGGCAAGATGTGACTTCTGAAGGCAGTGGATAGGAAGATCTTGTTTTATAATCCAAGTAGACACTCTATGTCGCTTAATTGGAGACTTAGTGTCCGTTAATGTTGAGAGATAGGACTGAGAGGTATTTGGGAGTTCCTGCCATATAATCCACCTTCCTGCGGCCTGCAGCTCCTGGGTTCCTCCTGTGGTTGTTGGATTCTCAGTTTGGGTGAGGTTTCTTGGCCTTTATTGTGCTCTTGTTGGTTTTCTATGTGAAGGACATCTTTAAGGGTCTTTTGTAAGGCTGGTTTGGTGGAGATATACTGTTTCAATTTCTCTTTGCTATGGACGATTTTTATTTGGCCTTCAGTTTTGAATGAGAGTTTAGCTGGGTACAGTAGTCTTGGTTGATAGTTGTTTGTCTTTACGGCATGGCATACATCATTCCAGGCTCTTCTTGCTTTGATTGTCTCTGCTGAGAAATCTGAGGAGATTCTAATTGATTTCCCTTTATAGGTGATTAATCTTTTCTCTTTGACAACTGTAAGGATCTTTTCCTTGGTCTGAATTGATCCTGTCTGGATTATAATGTGACAGTGGGATGTCCTATTATGGTCTGGTCTATTTGGGGTTCTAAAAGCTTCTTGTATCTGAATAGGCCTATCTTTTTGCATGTTTGGGAAGTTCTCTGCTAGGATCCTGTTAAATAAATTTCCTAGACCATTAACTTCTATTTGTAGGTGTTCCTGTACACCCATTATCATCAGATTAGGCTTTCTGATGGTGTCTTCCAAGTGTTGGATAGATCTATCATATTTCTTGGACTTGTCTTGGATGTTGTATGTTCTTTCTCTATAATATCTAGGCTGTCTTCAATCCCTGAGATTCGATCTTCTGCATGGTTTAACTTGCTGTCAGGACTTTCCACTTTGTTTTTTATTTCTTTTCCTTCTAATTGTTCAGCTTTGATGGTTTCAAATTCTTTGTTGAAGCTTTGTTTTAGATCTTGTATGAACTTTTTTACTTCCTTAATTTGGTGTTCAGTGTTTATTCTCAAATCACTTAGTTGATTGTTTATGCTTTCCTTGCACTCCCATTCCTTCTGATGGGTTCCATTCAGCATTCCCTTTGTGGTCTCCCTGACTTCCTTCAGCTCTTTGTTAATGGATTCCATGAATGCCTTTAGTGTTCTTTGTGTATTCTCATCCTGTTCTCTCAATTCCTGTATTACTCTTTGCTTAGCTTCCTCACGTTCACGCCACTCCTGCAGTTCTCTTTGAGTGTTCTCAGCCTGCTCATGCCATTCCTTCCTTTCTCTTTGAGTGTTCTCAAGCTGCTCACGTAAATCCTGTATCAGTTTTTGAATAGCTTCCTCACGCTCATGATATTCTTGTATAAACCTTTGGATTGCCTCCTCTCTCTCTCTATCACGCTCATACAAGTCCTTTGTAGGTTTTCAGTATTTTCATTTTTCATGTTTGCCAGCAGTGTTTGTTTAGCTATTTGGAAACTCTCCTCTGGATTGTTCATTATCTGTTCTGTCCCCTGAGTATCATTAGTGGGAATTGAGATACCCACTCTTGCCATTTTTCTTGTGTTTTTCCGGCTTTCTAGCCATTTGCAATGAAAATATCACCAGTTTTTTTGCTAGAACACTATATTAAGCAAGCATCAACAAAAGTCTGTATTTGCACAGTCAATTGTTTGCAGATACAATCTAGTTCAACAGATGTATCTATTCAACATCAAACAACTATATCATAATGGCCTATGAACCGCAAAGAAGAATTTGGCAAACCAGAAATTATTAGGTTTGGAGAGAGATGTGGGTAAAAATAGGAATAGAGAAATGTGGGAAAGCACCGGGATAGTTCACTTAACTAAGTCCTAATCTCAAAGCAGGAAATAGGTTGGATAGGATGAAAGTACAGAGAGAGTAAAAAATGAAGAATGAGAAAGGGAAAAAAAGAGACCAGAAAAAAAGAAGAGTAAAAATTAAAAATTAAACTTAAAAATTAAAAAGGAAATATTCAGAGAAGAGCGTGCACATAATGAGAAAAGGGGAGGGATATAAAGAAGATGTGAAAAACTTAAAAATAAAAATATTTAAAATATAATATAGGTATAATGAGGTAGTACTGCTATAAAGGAATTTCAGTCTAAGAGGTTTTAAATTGAGTAATAAATTAATGGATTAAGTGTGTACAAATGGGATAAGTCTATATATCGATTATGGGTATATCTGAGGATGTGCAGAACAGTGATTAAGTTATATAAAGAAGAGCAAAAGAGAAGAAAAGGTGAAAAGAATAAGAAAGAAAGAAAAAAGATCAGAAGTTCAGTAGAGCTAAACAAAAAACAAAAATAATAAAAAAAAATTTAAAAAGAAAATAAAAAGAAAGAAAAACGCACACACATATATACCACTAAATGAAAAAGTATAAGAGGAAGAATAAAAGTTAGTAGAAAATATTTTTTTTCAAAAAAGGTAAAAATTAAAACTTAAAAAAGTTTTAGAAAAATTTTTTATAAAAGGTACAAAAAAGAAAAAAAAAGAATAAAATTTATTTGATTTTGGGGGTGGGGAGATGAGTGGGAAAATCCTGTATCTACCTTGTATCTGTAACCAGCCTCTTGTTGGAGTCTCTGGTCTGTTTGTGGTGTTTGATTTTCCTGTGGTTGTTTGGTTTCTTAAGTCAGCTTGTTTGAACAGGCAGAAAAATGCTCTGCTTTACCCAGGATTTTGTGATCTTCCTCCCAGGTTAGTTCATTGGGAGGGAGATCTGCTTTGATTATCACAAAAGAGGGAGATGGCTATTTCCACAAGTTTGGAGATGCTGTGATGAGGCTAGGTTCTGGGTAGAGTTGAGGCCTTTCAGCAAACAGTAGCTTTTCATGGAGGGCTAGCTTGTGAGAAACTCACAGAGCCCAGCCTGCAGCCACTCTCAGGGTTTCTGTTTACTGAATTTCAATTGATTGGTGACATTGCTAAAGGGAGGGGCAGACTCTGGCTCTGTTTGCCCAGTGAAGAAAGCCACTCCTGGGGCTGACGCCTGAGCCTGGTGACTTTTCCCAGGGTAGATCTGAGTCTGGCAGGTCAGTTTGGTTCTTGTGACCTGCTAAATGACTCCAGTTTTCTTCCAAGGCCTGAGTGGGAGCTAGCTCAGCCATGTTTTGCCAGTATCAAACATGGAGGTCTCCGGTAGTGGGGGAGGGGAAGGGAGGCCTTCCTTCCTCTGGTCCCTGAGAAGGAGTGAGGACGTTAGGCTTCTACTCATGCCGAGTCTTGGTTCCTGGGTTTTCTATGGTCTGCGAACTGCAGGATGAAGTTGTCTGCTTCTTGTCGGTTCTTGTTGGTGTTGAGTAGAATCCGCTGTCCCGCCTTGTCTGGCTCCTTCATCCCAGACACTCTGCGTTGCTGGTATGGCTGCTACGGCCGCCGCCGCTGCTGCCACTGCAGCGGCGGCTGCTGGCAAGTGCTCAGATCTGTCTCCTTGCCTGGATTTTCCTTCTCTGGCCTAACTCTCTGTACTGTGATGGCACACTTGGTGTGATTCTCTGGCTTAGGACTGTTCACTGGAACTCTAAAACTGCTTTCTATGCAAGAGCTTGTTTAGCCTGCAGCTTCTCCTCCGCCATCTTCCTGGGACTTATTGCATCATTCTTAAGGAAAATGAAAGACTTAGAAATAATCATGTTAAGTGAAATAAACCAGACCCAGAGAAACTTAGGTTGCATGATTTTCCTCATTTGTGGTAGATAGAAGGTGTCTACAAATGTAAAAGTAAACACACTGGATGGTATGCACGGAGTTACAAATGAATTATCTTAAGTGTCAGAGTCTATGGAGAGTGAAGATACATAACTCTCTTAAAAACTTAGCCAAAGTCCAACAAAATAAAAGCTAGTGTACTGCAATGGAGGTCAGTGAGGGGCAATGTGAGAGGAGTAGGAAATTGAAGGTGAAAAGGATAGATTCTAGGCAAGAATCCATTGTATACTTCCCAGAATTGAAATATAAAAAGGAACGGGTAGCGTGAAATGGGGGTGAAGATGTTGAATAGGTAAGACAATTCCAGGTTCATTGTACACATATACTACTTACTTCAATAGGAAGTAATTCCATACATAACATAATATTGAGATACATAAGGACTGGCATTGATTGGGAGGGGTGGATGAGAATGTTGAAAGGGGTGACATTGATCAAGATGCAATGTATCATAAACTGTTTTGGTGAATGGCAACTCCTTTGTACAACTACATAAAGATAATAAAAATATGTAAAAATTATTTATGATAGTTGAATAGAGAGTTTAACCTCAATTCAATTCTCAGTTAAAAATATTTTTAACCTGGAGGTTTAGAGAATAAAATTCAAATAATAAAACATTATGAACCTTTTTTATCAGAATTTTTGGAATTTAAATGAAAACTACTTTGCTTTTTGTCACCCATTGGGCTGTTTTAAGAGATTACTTCAAAATAAGTGGCTTAAAAACATCAGGAGTTTATACTCTAGAAACATGAACAGTGACTATAAAAATGGTTATGCAAAGCAATTCCTTGTCTCACGGGGGTCCCCTTTTTGGTTCATTATAATCTATTTTCTGGACATTCATATGGCAGAATAGTTATATTGGGCTTCTTTTATCAGGGTCATTATTTCAGAGTCATCTCTGAAAGGGTGATTCTAATATCCCCAGAAGGGGAGTAGAATTTCAACTTGTCTATCTGGAAGGATTTACATCATCCAATACCCTGGGAACTTTTGTGTAATGTATCATTTGGATATTATTTCACAGAAGATAACTTAAGGACAAGTTTATATCATGTAAATTATGTGAATGATTCTTTTTGCAATGGGAATAATTATAGTGACGGTAAAGTGAAATGTGATTGTTTAGTGGCTCATGAATCACATCACAGGTAACCATTTAAACATGGTACAGCCTTCCTAAGGCCATTGTGATGTATAAGAACAATCTGTGATGAGTATATGAATAATATGTTATGCTTTCAGAAATATACGTTTGTGCCAACAAATACAGATCTCCTTTGATTTTAATTTTGGTCTGCTATTAGGACTTCCACAGAAACCAAAATCAGAGGATACTAGTTTCTCTGATAAAATACATAATAAAATTGTTATAATTAATATTACATGAAGACTGTAATATTAATAACTCTATAAATACTAGTATTCACATTACATAATATATTGACATTCTTTGGTTACATCAATATTTAGAATATTTATAATTAAATGTAAATTGTTTGCAAATAGTTATTTGATGATGTATAGAAAATGAGAAAAAGATTTATGTACATATTTACTATAAGTGCAAAAAGATTCATGTGTTATTTTTGATCCTTCATTTGTTGGTTTCATTCATGCATGAAGAACAAGCAGAGAAGTGACAATTGCAACCTTGCATTTACTAAAGCGCTAATTACATGAATTTATGTTTGGCTAAATAGTAGATTTTAGAAATTAAATAGTCTTTTTCTTCCTTCCTTCCTTTGTCCTTCTTTCCTTTCTTCCTTTCCTCTTTTTTCTCCTTTTTTCCCTCCATCCCTACCTCCCTCTCTCTTTCTTTCTTCCATCCTTCCTTTCTTTCTACCCTTCTTTCTTTCTTTCTTTCTTCCTTTCTTTCTTTCTGTCTTTTTTCATTCTTCCTTTCTTTCTTTTGCTCAGAATATTTCTTATGTGTATAGAAAAAATATCAGCTGTTTTACTCCAAGTTGTGATAAGTAATTTTAAATATTCACTGGATTAATATTAATTTTAATAGCCTATGTTATATCTTAAGACAAATTGTACTAAAACAACGACACAAAAGTTGCAAGATATGTAACAAATATTACTTTTATGAATTGTTTATTTCTTCAAACAAAAATAAGAATTTAGACATACTATTTTTTGTCTGTGTTGTTCTTGTTATTTGAACTCAAGACCCTATCCCTTAGTTTTTTCACTCAAGGATATTGCTCTAACATTTGAGCCACAACTGTTCTTCTGGCTGTGTGTGTGTGTGTGTGTGTGTGTGTGTGTGTATGTGTTGTGATGTGTGTGTGTGTGTGTGATTAATTGAGATGCAGCTCACAAACATTTTTACCAAGGCTGGCTTTGAACCCAGCTTCCAGAGTAACAAAGATTAAAAGCTTGAGACACCCATATTCAGCACAGATATAATATATTTAAAAATAAAATAAATTTTATATTATTTGAAGTGTAGAGGCTCAAATTAACAAATTAACATTTAGATAGTTATTTCATTATTACCCCTGAACCTGCACTGTGAAAAATATTTTTCATTTTTATGAAAAAATTACACTCAAAGGTTTAAATGACAAAATCTTTGGGATTGAAATACACTATTATTCAAAAGTGAAAAAGAGTTCGTTAATCAAATTTCTCATGTAAGCTAAGAGCAAAGGGCTCTGTCAGGCTGAATGAAGCAATTCTTCATTAAATTAAATATTATCTCCTGCGGTCACATGATTTTCTCTCCTTTTTAACCTAAAATTTTTTGACATAAAAATGTAGATTCATATATTTTTTGAGTATTTAAAAATCGTAGTTACAGGCCATATATTTCTGAGGTTTGATTACCAATCATTTGAGAATCACTGAATTTCATGTATTTTACGTCAACATTGATTTTTATAAAGGGAATGAATCTCAATATGAGAGAACTGAAGCAAGATATTCCATCACTTATCCAATTATTCCTATGGACTTGAATATAACTTATTTTTGAATGGCAGGAAATGCATATTATACTTACTCTCTATTAAATAATTAAGAAATAAATGATTGTGATAGTATTTATTTTTCCTTTAACTAGAAAGAAAGAACTTCACTATAGATGACAAAATCTTTAATGGAAATGCCTTAAAATTATGAAAAATTTGTCATTATGAGTTTGATGAAATAGTTATTTTTGAAGGTCACAAAATGAAATCTCTTGAAACTCCCTTAAATGTTAAATAAAATGTACTTGCATTCAAAACATTTCATGCATCCCTCCAGCAATGTTATAACCAAACCACCTCCATGCGTAATAGCTTCTCTTACTAATTCAAGTAAATATTTAGGAACAAAAGTTATAGCAATTGTATGGAAATATCTATCCAGCACTCTAGAAATTAATCTGAATTCATAAAGGAAAGTTTTCACTATTGTGCCATAAAGAGGTGGTCAACCGTTTCAAGTGTGCAAAATTGTAGAGATTTGGTCACTGAGAACTTGTGATTAAAGAGGATGGTAAGATCAAATTTCTTTCCTCCTCTTCCTTCTTTTTGTTCTCTGTCTCCTCCTTTTCCTTCACCTCTTTCTCCCTCTACCACTATTTCTCCTCTTCTTTACTTCCTGGCTTTTATAAATACACAAACTTTATCAAATGTTCCTGACATAGGGTACTGTGCCACCACCAACCCAAGCAGTAAGGATAAAATCATGAAGTGAAATGTATAAAATCAGGAGCCAAGATTAATCTTTCCTCCTTTTAAGTTAATCTTACAAAGCATTTTCTCATATTAATAAGAGACTGACACAGCATGCTCTTTTTATTATAAGGGATAAGATTTATTGCAAATAAAAATCTGACGAACATTGCCCTTATGAAATGATTGATTAAATTAATATTATAGTTGGACAAATCTACTTTAAAATATCTAATGTTCTTCAATAAGAGGAAAAAAATACACCTTTATGGTTTTCTATGAAAAGACAGCAGAATTCATTCTGTTCCTCAAGGAAATTGACCTATAATTGGGAGTATTGTCCATTTCATAAAAGATGTAAGAAGATTGAAGAATAAATTTCAACTCAAACTTCATGATATAAAATTTATTTTGTCCCTGATACTACCCTTTTATTCTAGCTATATCTGGTTCCCAAAATGATTCACATTTTATTCTAATCATATTTTTAGTTAACTTTAAGTAGTTTTATGGAAATTGCTGTTTGAAAAAGCAATTTATGAACAGTGTTCAGTGAGTACTTTTTTTCTGTTTTCTCTCCAGAGGCTTGAACTCGGTCTGGGCACTGTCCCTGAGCTCCTTTGGGTGAAAACTAAAACTCTGTCACTTGAGGCACAACAGCACTTCCAGATTTTTCTGAGATTTAATTGGAAATAAGAATATCACAGACTTTCCTGCCTGGGCTGGCTTCAAACCTCAATTCTCAGCCTCCTGATTATCTAGGATTACAGGCATGAGACGCTAGTGCCCGGCTTAATAGAACACATCTTTTTTTTTTTTTTTGGCAGTCCTGTGACTTGAACGTAGGACCTTGGCAATGTCTTTGAGTTTCTTTTCCTCATGCTAGTCCTCTAAAGCCTGTGTCATAGTTCCAATTCCATATTTTTTTATGTAATACTGAAGAATCAAACCCAGGGCTGCACACATGCAAGGCAAGCAGTCTACCACTAAGCCACATTCCATGGCCAATCCAATGCATCTTGATGATCATTATCCCTCATCCTTCTCAATCCTATGTCATCCGTCAAATTACATAACTTTGTAGAATATTCACTGACTTGCAATGGCATGTATAGTCAATCAGAGGATATATTATAGGTCGTATTTTTTGATAGTCTTATTCATTAACATACTAAAGTTATATGCATTACAGAATTCTGTGATTTTAAATTCTGAATTATCACTCAGATTCACCCACTACTATTCTAAAATTATTCCTAAAGTTAATGCAAATGCAATCTGTAATTCTTCGATAAAGTACAATGATTCTTTGTTTAGAAACAATGAAAGGTGGTTTTTAATCAATACACTGTTAAATTTCTTGAATGTACAGAGACTTTAACATAATGTCACTCTTAATAAATGCCAATACCCTCCTTAATCATCCCTCTTTTAACAATTCCATCCACATAGCTTGAGTCTAAATTGAGAACACACATTTAGTTTTTTATTTAAGAGTTGGAGTATAAACATCACCTCCATTTCTAGAACACCCCTACCTTCTCAAAATACTCCAATATTTATTAGTAGTCACTTCTTGTCATCATTTCAACCTACCCTCCCCTTACGTAACTATTATTTCATATTCTACCTCTAAAAATGTGCCAATTTTAAAAAGTTCATATAATTAGAAAATGTAGTCTATTGTATCCATATCTGCCATATAATATTAGTGTTTCCAAAGTAAGTCCATGCAATTTTTTCTCATGAATAGAGCATATTGTTTTGTATGCATGTGTATAATTGTATAACGTCCTCAATAGGCATTTCAATATTTCATTATATGTTATTGTAAAAGGTTTTGCTATATGCAGTGCTGCATATATTTAATTGGATCTGGCTTATTTCAGTTACTATCTTTTTTTCCCAGTCTTTCCATTTCCTCAGGAATGCGGTAATGCCATTGTTTCCAATGGAAGCACAGAATTCCATCAATACAACAGAATTGAAGACCCAGAATTTAAGCCACTCCTATAGGCATGTAATCTTTGATAAGGGAGCCAGAAACGCAGGATAGAAGAAAGACAGCCTCCACAAAAAATTGGGCTGATAGAATTGACTGTACAAAGAGAAATGAAACGAGATCCTTATAAAATCTCCGCTGTACAAGAATCAACTCCAAATGGATGGAAGACCTCATTGTGAGTCCAGATACATTGAGAATGTTACAGGAAGAGTTATTGAGGGGAAACACAAGGGCTCAAAAGCCATGAAGAAAAAAAAGATATTATAGAGCAGATTGATTAGGGAGCAAACATACAGATGAGAGCCTTAGTCAATGCTAAACCCTTACTCCCTTTTCCAACTAGGTTATTTATAGTGGGTTTACATGAATATGACTTTTCTGGTGGGGATTAGAAAGAAAACGACTAATGCTAATACATAGATAGTGCGTGAAATGAGTTGTAGCTGGAGAAAGGGAGGGGTTAAGGCATGGGAGTCTAGTTCAAAGCCTTGTCTTTGTGCCATCTAAGTAAGGTATAGCTGCACAAGGGAAGAGGGGGTAGAACAGGAGTGGATATAAACAAATTCACTGATCTGAAGCCTCAAAATAAGCACCTCAGACTGTGTGTAGACCAAAAGTCTCTAACATGAGGTTTTATTTAAATTAAGAAGCACGATTTTCATTTTTTTGCAGAGTGGGATCATGCATACTCACAGGCAATGTCTGCTATGTCAGGTAATCCAATCTACTCCTTCAGGTTACCCAATAGCCAGATTCCAACTCAAATCTGTACAATGAGATTGTACAATTGAGACTGCGAAAATTTCCCTCTCATGAAGCAAAATTCTGTCAAATGATTTCTCTCTTCCAGATGTTTACACATTTCACATGATACTTCCTACTATTTTTCTTCATTATAGATGTTCATATTAATTTTGTTGTTGTTGTCTTGTGTATATATGCCATTTTTAGGGCTTGATCTGAATATTCAATAGTCTCCCGTGTATTTTTTGCTCATGGCTGATGACACTCCATTCCTTGAGTCACATCCTCACCCTCTCCTTCTTGCTGGATAATTGGAGATAAGTTTTCACATTTTTTGTCTGTTTGGACTGATATTGACCTAGTATCTTCAGGTCTTAGCCTCCTGAGTTTCTAATTTTGCTTTACTGTTATTTTAATTAAGTTGTAGAAGAAAGTGGAAGTATATTCGTTTTAAGTGTGCAATTTTTAAATACACCTTGCATCAACGTGATATAATGTAACTGTTATCAATTTTAACTGTTAAATCAATGAATATTACATATTCCCACAGAAATAAAATTAAAATAAGATATATGTGTTTCCGTAAAGAAGTAATGGAACTTTACAATTCGTGTTTTATATAACTTTAATTAGCAGACTTCCATGAATAAAATTAAATATATTAATTTTATACCACAAGAAGCAAAGCGATTATAATAAAGAATAGATATTTTGGAAGTGGTGATGTGGCTCAAGTGTTAGAGCGCTAGCCTTGAGCTGAAGAGCTGAAGGATAGTGCCAAGGCCCAGAGTTCAAGCCCCATGACCGACAAAAAAAATAGGTATTTCATCGCAGCCAGAAGATAAGTTTTTGAGCATTCTCACTAAAAAGAAATGTATACATGAAGAAATTAATAGATATTATATAGCTTAATCATTACAAAACATAAATAAATGGGATTACCACTCAATACTTCATAAATATGTAAAAAATAATTGTGTCACAAGGCGCCAGTGGCTTATGCTTGTAACCCCAGCCTCTAAGGAGGCTGAGGTGAGAATCATCGTTCAAAGCCAGCCTAGGCAGGAAAGTCTGTGAGACTCTTATCTCCAATGAGCTACCAGAAACCTGGCAGTGGCTCAAGGGCTAGAGCACTAATCTTGAGCTGATGAGCTGAGGGACAGTGTCCAGGACCAAAATTCAAGCCCCATGACCGACAAAAATTAAAAATAAACAGTTAAAAATAAACAAATATTTTGACATAAATGTTAAAATACATATTCTAAATATTTTAAAATCCTCACTAGATACACTAGTTCATATAAATATAGAGAAGTGTTTATCTGGTTTTAGTTGCCATTGAATCAGTTCTATAAATCACACATTTCTCACTCAATTCATATTTATATTTTTGTATACTAATATGTTATAATGTAATTAACTGATAGGAAATGCTGTTTTAGGAATCTCCCTTGGCTTTCTAACATTAACCCTTCTAACCTAACCCTCCAACCTTGTCAGAGGTTTCATCTCATTGGAGCAGAAAAGTATAAACCATAACCATTGTTTGAAACAACTGTAACATTGTACATGCATTTCACTAATATATGAACCAAAACTTTCAAGTCATCTTAACCATGCCAGTAATAGCAAAATGTCTTCTGAGATTTTCAGTCTCTTAAGAGATGAAAATCTTTAATTATACATCTGTTTTTTTCTGCCTAACATCCTGTATCTTAGGCAGATCTTTTTGTGTAACCCTATGTTCCTGAGTAGAAAACCAATAGAAAGGTAATAATGAAAATAGCCAAGGAAAATACTTGAAAACTATTAAAAAAGAAATCCAGACACTCCTGTTTTCACATATTCAAATGAGAATGTATGTTAAAGTATAATGTTTTTGTTATCATTTAAGAAGAAATAAACTTTCATTAGCAGTGAAAAAGGAAACAAAATCTCTGATTGAAGACAGCTGGACCTTGAACAATTCAACATAAGAATAATGGATTTATCTTGTGTTTCTATGTAGTTGCCAAAATTATAGAAAGCAACACCCAAAGTCAGGAAAACACCTAAGCCAAAGCAGTAAAATTTTGTCTATAAAGTAATTGTCAGGGTCTGACTCTTTAAAAGTCAGGCTTGCAAAGAGGAAAAGTATACTTGTTTAATGTGAACAATAAGACATATAAAAATCTTTAATTAATGTTTTACATACCTTGACTAGGACTTCTTGTGTTGGAGAAGAGGAAAGATATGAAAAAGTTCAAGATTGTTTGAATATACCCCAAAGTAATTCTTATGTATCAGTTATAGCAATGGAAGTAGCCTTGGGTACACTTAGTATCATGCTTGTTTACATTTAGAAGCATTATTTATTGCTGCGTTATAAGCTGCAAACCCTTGAGTATTAATAAAGAGTCATTTCCTAAGAGAGGAAAGTTGCTGTGTAAACAAACCTAAAATATCAAAGACTTCGCATAGGGGAAACTATTTTCTAGCTGTCTCACAATCTGTAGGTGTAGATTTTGTTTCCCATTGTTTTACGGGACCCATTTTTGTTATCTTCTTTTTCACCATAGAGTGAGCCTATAACATTCTATACCATCCTGGGATTGCTCTATCTTTACTGGATTCTCTAATTCCCTAATAGAAAATTGAATTTCTTTTCCTGTTTTACCGTATCTTTTATTACTTTAGAAAATGTAACTCAAAATGACATAACTTATCTTTATAATATTCAGAGACATATTTTATTTCCATATTCTTACCCTCACCTTCTATATAACTTGGTATTCATGGATCCATAAATGTGAAAATAAAGATAAGGAGCTTCTTATTTAATATTATTTAGAATTTCAAGACTTCATTAATGCAAGCCACTTAGTAGTATGTGCATCATACATGTGTACAATGCCAGTGGCAATTTTTTCTTATTCTCAGAAACTAGGGCATGTGGTATCCATGTAGCTACATAAGGAAAACGCTGTATTTGAGTTAGTTTACTAAACCAAATCTCCTGTAACAAATTTCTGCAAGTTAATTGGCTTGAATAATCCATATTTATCATTTTACATTTCTAAAGGACAGAAATCAAAAAGAAGTCTCACTAGATTAAAAGCGAGCCACCGAGAGAGCTGAAATACTTTTCAGATGATTCCAGTGGAAAAGGCATTTACTTTCTGTTTTGTTTGCCACAAATTAAGAATCTGGGTTGTTGTCTTTTCCTTTATCTTCTAAAGTAGCATCTTTACATCTTTCTGATGGTTCTTACCTTATCATGTAATTTTCCAAATACAGCTGGGACTTTTAAGTACAAATGTAAATATACTTCCTCCATCTGATAATTATTCAAATTTGTGTTCCTTGGGTAATGAAAGGTGATTATTTTACAAACATATATGTATATAGCAAATCTACATTTGATGGATTAGCTAATTGGGAACGATAGATATTTTCAGAAGGTATTTTACTGCCTACCACATTGAGTGTGTAGCATTCTTTCTACTATAACCTGCTATCTTTTCAGTAATTTTGAACAACATATTTCTTCAATGAAATAAAACTAGAATACAATTTAGTCCCTGACAGCAATTAATCCTGATTAAAACATTTGTCATATGCTAGAAATTCTGAATGCCAGAAAGCAGCACCTGAAGCAGTTCTCGCACTATCCCCCCCCCTTTTTTTTTATTGAGAAAATACTGTACAGAGGAGTTACAATTACATGGGCAAGATAACGAGTACATTTCTCTTTTATTTTAGGGGGGGGGGTCCAGTGGTGGGGCCTAAACTCTGGGCCTAGGTGCTGTCCCGCAGTTCTTCAGCTCAAGGCTAGCGCTCTACCACTTGAGCCACACCACCACTTCCGGATTTTTTCTTTTTGCTTGTGTGGTGCTGAGAAATTGAACCCAGGGCCTCATGCATGCAAGGCAAACGCTCTACCACTGAGCCACCTTCCCTGCCCTACGAATACATTTTTTATGAAACATTGTTGCCTACTCTTTGTTTCCCCTTCCCATCCCTTCCCATATACATTCTGATTAATATCTTTTCTTTTCAAGAGCATTTGATTGTTATTATTTTGAAATTAGCGGTAGTATTTATTTGAATGCTTTTTTTTTAACGAATGTACCCCCAATGCTCGTTCTCTTTTTTCTTTTATGTCTAATCTATTTATGAAAGAAACACAGCTATTTAAATGACATGCACTGCTTATTGAAGTTGAATCAATGTGGAGAGGAAAAGAAGAAAGAAGATGTCTTTGTGTGTATGTCACGTTAAAAATGTACCTACACGCTGTTTATCTTAAAATCATGTACTTTTCATTATGTTTAGATTCTGATAAAATTTAGCCTCTCAACAGTGTTAATGCACTCTTATTTCATGCCTCCCAAAAGCAAACAAGAAATGACTATTTAGTAATATTTTTTAATTTTAAAATTATTATTTATTATAAAAACTACATTTAAAAAAAAATAACCATTCAAGTGGTTTATTTGATATTTAGAGTCATGTTCAGACTCTATGTTGGAAACCAGAAGTGAAAAATATCATGTTTATACTCTTCCTTGAGCCATTCTGATTTATTTCATCTATATCTGAAAGAATGAAATTCTTGCTATCCACAATGTGTTATTCTTTCCATATTAATAGGAGAATTTGGAAAAAGGATGCGAATTCACACTAGAAAAAGGATAAGAAGAAAAGAGACAAATCTAGATATTTTGTTCTTCCTCATCTCAATCACAAGGTCTGCGGATATTAGATACAGTGCTCTACAGTGATTAAACGCATCTATAGAAATAGATAACCCCACCAGTGATCTCATGGAGAATGCTAATTTATAAAAAATAAAATAGCTTCAAACAGGAAATGTTACCTATTTGTTTAGTTCTTGTTTGGAATTTGTTAAATTCTGGTGTGCTATAGTCAACTATCATAAAGGTATACAAGAATGGTAAGAAACTATCATCTTAATATCATATTCTATTATTAGCTTAATTCTTGCTGTGTTATATGTATGTGGCTGTATTTGAGTTTTGCTTCAGTATCACATGCTATATTCTTCCAGTGTATAAGTTGAAAGAAGGCTCCCTCTGGAAATATGCTACTATTATAGCTAAAGGAAAATAAATCAGCTGGTAGAACAGACAATGGGAGCTGAGGGACAGCACCCCGGATCAGAGTGCAAGCCCCACGACCATTAAAAAATGTGCAAATATGAATTTAAGTTTACCCAAAAGGAACAATGAAAGCAATAGTACTCTTCCCAAGCAGAAAAAATAATTCCAAAAGGACTCAGTGCATCTACTTTTGCCGAGTTATTTAACTTATGGCTTCTTTGCTGGACATATTCTTATTTTAAGAATTGCCAAATATTAGCCTTATAATAAACTTCACCTAATATTTCTTGGTTCAAAAGAGAAGTCCATACAGTTGATGACACTTGGCTTTCTTATTATATTAGTTCAAAGCCAACCAGGCAAGAAAGTCTGTCGAACTCTTATCTGTAATTAAACACCAAAAAATCAGAAGTGTAGTTTTGGATGAAACAGTAGAATACTAGCTTGGGGGCAAGTTGGTAGGAAAGACAACTGTTCAGGGACCTGCCTCTGAGCAAAAACTAAACAAACAAACAAAAAAATCCACATATTTCTTTGGGACCATCCTTAAAGGACTGGTTTGAGAAGGAAGAGGCTGCTTTTGCTGATCATACTCACTGGATCCTGCCTTTTTCAATCCTTATTGCTATGGAGAACTCAGGACCAGACTAAAGGAATTGATAACTGACTCCTGCAACAAGAGAATTATTTCAGGAGTGAAATATTCATGAATAACATATTTTAAAACCTCCATGTCTTTGTTCCTTTCCAGTAGAACACTTTTTAAAACAGTTATTTACTTTTTTTCTATGCTGGCCTTCAAATGGCATTTTGTTTCCTTTAGTGATACTCTCAACTAGAAGTTCACAGACAAGTTTTTTCTTGGGAAAATACTGTACAGAGGGGTTACAATTACATTTGCAAGATAATGAGTACATTTCTTATCGAGCATTGTAACCTCCTCCTTTGTTTCCCCTTCCCGTCCCTTCCCATCCTCCCCCCTTCCCCACCGAATCTTCCTTCCCCCTTTTCCCCCCACCAATGTTGTAAAGTTTATTGTTCGACATAACGACTTGGTTTTATGTCAGTATAGAACACACTCGAACAAGTCAGGTACAGAGTTTCCTTCAAGCCTTGGATTCTTTGCTTGTACACTAAAAAGGACAGCACAAATTAACTTGAACTTTGTCATTTCTCTATGTTCAATTCCTCTCTTGGGATTAGTTTCCACTTGCAGTAACAGTTCCTTCTAGTAACAAGCTATGGTTTCTTGAGGTAAAATAAATGTTTTTTGGCGTCATTGAAATAGCACAAAGACATCTTTGGACGTGAGGTAACATGCGTTTCAGAGACAGCTTAGTAAAGAGAAAATATGGAATTTATGCATGTACATATGTTCATTTAAGATGATGTTATGTAAAACGAACCCCAAGATATGGACACAACCTGCTTTTTTTTTCTTTCTATTTTTTTAATGTATCTAACCTGTATTATGTGCTATTTTGTTTCCCTACTATTTTCTTCATCCACGGTATCACCCCTGTTTTCACTGTATTTGATTTCGGGGGCCTGCAAACTTGCCTATATATTTTTCTAATGTGGGGAGTAGAAGGGAAATAAAATGCTGAAACAAGGATACAGTGTGACCCATTGTAACAATGAAATGTACAAGACACTATGTAGAGAACGAACTTTACAACTTGTGGAGCGGAGCACTTAGGAAATTTGAACTTGATGTACTCCAAGATAATGATTTTTTCATATTTTTATTGGGAATTGAGGAGGTAGGGAGAAAAGAGTTGGCAGGGGAAAACAAAAGAGGTCGTAACAATGCTCGATAGATAATGTATTCATTAATATACTTATGTAACTCTAACCCATTTGTACACCATTTTTACAATAAAAATATGAAAAAATCATTAACTTGGAGTACATCAAGTTCAAATTTCCTAATTGCTCCTTAAATTAAGACAAATTTTAAGTGTGAAGAAAGTTCTCAGAAATATTGTTTTTGTGAGTGTGTGTGTTGTGCATTATTTACCAAGTTTACATAAGTTAACAGTAGAAAAACAATAGGAATAATAGGATAAAGAAAAGTTCTGTGTTTAAGTATAATGGTTCAATACATTATAGAAGACTCTGAAAATAAGACAACTTTGAAACTATAAATCCAAGGCCAGCATATAGATCTATGGGAGTGATATAGAGAAAGCATTACTACTAAGTGGAACATAAGGGATGAGTTTACTCTCTTCCATCTACCAGCTCTAAATCATAGTAGCTAATCATGAAAATTTGTAAAAAGTAGAATGGAAGAATAATTCTGGTTCCAAAGCAAGTCAGATATAAGAGCATGGACTTAACTGGAAAAGAGGCCATGTTGAGAGAGTGGGAATTATACTAGAAATGAACTGATGGCTAAGATCACAAATCTTTTTCTTTCTTTCTTTCTTTTTTTTTTTTTTTTTTGATGTAGTGGGGCTTGATCTCTGGGCCTGGGCACTGTCCCTCCTGTCTTCTGCTCAAGGCTAGCACTCTATCACTTATGCTACAGAGGCACTTCCATTTTTCTGGTGGTTAATTGGGGATAATTGCCTCAGAAACTTTCCTACTCATGTTGAATTTGAACTGCAATTCTCAGATCTCAGCCTCCTGAGTCGCTAGGATTATAGGCTTGAGCCACCAGCACCCACCTGGCTTAAGATCACATTTCTAACAGAATAGACTCAGGATATGCAAAATGTATGTTCATCTACCTTTATATGAATTCTTGAGTTAAAAATCTGGGCTACAGGTTAGACTTTACAATTACAAAAATGTTTCTAGTTTATAAGTTGATACTCATGGAAAAATAAAGCCTAAGAATGGAAAAGAGTCTGAGAAGTTCAGTGTGCATCCAGCGTGGGCAGAACGGTCTTTGAGACGCTATCTATCATTAAGCCGACAAAAGCTGAATTGGAATAGCTCAAGTGATGGATACTATTTATGAGCCAGATTGCTGAATAAGAGCTTGAGGTTTTCGCATACATACATACAACCATGCACATACACACAGAGGAACTGAAGTGTGCAAACACACATATGAAACAACTCTCAGAATGTATAGAAAAGTTAGAAAATAGTAGAAAATGTGTCCTGAGTAAGAGTAAAAACAAGTAATCATTTTTAATATTAGAAAGTCCTAACGTGAACTTTCTTCAAAAAAGCTTGAGAATATTACATAGATAGGTACCAGATAGTAAGAAAGTCAAGTAATCATTATTAAAGGGATCAATCCATGGAGGAATGAATCAGAGACCCCTACAAGTGTATGTCAAAATGTTCATATCCTGTGTCAAATATTAGTACATCTTTGAAAATAGTACATAAACAGTCGGAGCCATCAGTTTAGTGGAAAATATTATCAGAGAAGTTCAGAATTGTTAGTCTGTATCTAGATTAAATAAACCAAACAACTTGGGCAAGACAATGTTATACAAGCCTAGAATTCTAGCACTCAGACTAAGACAGGATATTAGAGAGTGGAATTATATAGAGATACCTTCCCTGAACCAGGTAGTATAATTTCGTCTCAAAACAAACCAAAAAATTTACAACCTGTTGTCTTGTGAGCATTGCCATTGCATTAGTTTGCCCTTTGTCCATTATCGCACAGTTTTATTGTTCCTCATCCCTTGACAAATTAAGATAAATGTATATAAAATACACAGGATACTGAAATCAAATACAGTAGGGGAAAACAGAAAAGAAAAAAAAAAGAAATAACATAGAACATTAAAAACACCAACCACAAAGAAAAACCTCTCTTTCCATATCTAGGAGTTTATTTTGCTCAGCATCATTTTATATGATCATATATACATAGCTATTGAGGAATTCTCCTCATCTGCTATGACTATCCTATATATTTCCTAGTTATTATAAATGAGGGAAACCACGGAATTTGTTTCTTTGTGTCTTGCTTATTTTACTTAGTAGGATTTTTCAAAGTCTTTCCATTTCCTTATGAATTGGAAGCATAGAATTCCACCGTTTGTGTGTGTGTGTGTGTGTGTGTGTGTGTGTGTGTGTGTGTGTGTGTGTGTGTGTGTACATATATATGCATATATATCATTTTGTCTATTCGTCCATCTACTGAGTGGAATATTGGTTTAAACATGATTGCATGTAAGTATCACTTATGGTCATTCAAAATGACAGATGCCACTTCACCCGATATTCTAAAATCATGATTTCTAAGTAAGATAGGATTTTATCATCGTCCAAATGTCGAGATATCTGGATGATTCTAATGTATATCTTGCACTGAATTAGGCAGGAAGATATCCATTATCATATAGGATAAAATGGTAGTGACAAAATATTCACTTGAGAAAGATATTGGAGGCTGCCAGAAGTATGATGTATTTCAGATAATTTTGAAGAATTTAAATATGCAAGCTCAAGTATGTCTTTTTATATAAAACTTATGTAAGTGGAAGTACAAAAGAAGGGGAGAAGAAAATAACTGACAGCAGATCATTGTCCCCAGTTAAAGTATAAAAAGACATAATATATAACTTCCAAGTAAATGAGAGACCAATATAATACCGCTCACTTAATGTAGGTACATGCAGAATGTTTACTTGGCTTTTTCTCCAAAATATATGAAGACTTATAAACTTCAGCATTTCCTTTTGGCACATTCTACTTTGGGCCTCTGTCTTTTTTGCACATTCTTTTTGAGTTCATAGTTGCTCTATTTCCATTTCATCTGTACAAACTGCTCATAACATTGTTCAACTACCACTTCTTATTTGCACACGTCCAGTCTATGTATGAAGGTACTTTTGCCATGTTAAGCAATAGGGTAGTACACACTCTCTGCGGAGAAAAGTTCGAGAGTATAACCCTATGCCCACATTAAAGGATGTAGAATTTAAAGCATTTTGAGACAAACAGTGATGTTGGAATTGCAAGGCTCCTTAGGGACATTTTCTTAGAGCTCATTAGTTTACAGAGGAGAAATATAAATATCCACAAAATTTGGAGCTGATTAGTAAGTATCCGAATTAACACTAGATCCTAGATATTGTGTTATTACAAGTCACCACTGTATTATTGTTACATCAGAATCCTTCCCTACTTGCAAATATGTATGTGAAAATGAAAGAAAGTTATTAAAGAAAAATGTCTTATCTTTTTAGGCATTTAATCCTAGTACTGAGGGTAATGACTGAGAAATTCCATTCGATAAAATCTTGATGTTTATAAGAGCACTTCCTACATATAAGAATTTATGAAAGGTTGACTGAAAGGGTTACTTCAGCATGGAGATATCCCTAACAAGAACTAGACTTAAATAGAGTATATGACAGTTATGATGTGTCAATGCTTATTGAGGCATTTCTATTATAAAGAAGAATCAATTCGTGGAGTCTTTAGTAACATCAGTAAAGCTGTATGTTCAATCTAATACTTGGTGTTACTTGTACTACATATATAATGAATAGGCTGATAAGATACCAAAACTTATTTAAAGATATTTCAATGAAATCCCAAACTGATGTGGATAAAATGGTTGCTCATTTTAACTATAGGACAAATTAGTTTTGTCTGTTCTGTAGTTCAACCTATAATCTCCTGGCTAAACAAAGTCTTCAAAAATATTCACAGAATACCTCTAAGGAAAGTTCATGAAAGTTATATCTATATAATTCTCCTCAGGTCAAGATAAAAGCATTTGTTTCCAACATTTAAAATCAACAGGATCTGTTGAATTCATGGATCGAGAATTTTATGGCTTCACATTCATTTCTCAAAATTTTATCAATATGAGTTTCATGTCTACCAGTTCACTAAAACACTGTTCTTATTGAACTTGTCTATGTCCTTTTAGTTTTCATATCTAAATAGCATATTTCCTTCAATATCTCTGTAACAGTTTTGACCTTTTCTTCCTGCAAATTCTTTCCTTTGTTTACTTCTTTAAATCTGTTTTTTGTTACTTTCTTGTTTCCTTATCTCTTTCTTCCTATCTTGTCGACACTGGTTCTCACATTGCTCACACTTGTGTCAGAACTTTCCTTTTCCTCTTCCCTTTAATAATGTCTCCCTAATTTTATTATTATTTTGCATACTCATGGTCGTGTATATTTTGGTGATGCCTAAACAGACCTACCTCTGCATCTGTTTAATATAAACTTTAGAACTATCAGAGTTTTTTTTCACCTAAATCCTCCATTACCACTTGTAGTCCTTATCACCAAGAATATCACTAACACAGTTGTCTGGCCAGAGATGTAGAACACTTTAGATTTCTTTTACCCTTCTACTACCACCCATTCGATTAGATGAATGGTGAAGATTTTTCTCAGTTTCTGTCACTAATATGATTTCTATATATTGCTATTTATGCCCTGAAACAGCCTGTTTCATGTACTCATCACTGGTCACCTTGTCCTAAAACAACCATTTACAAAAAGTATGCTTTTTTTCATCATAGTCTTTTCATATTGATCCTCTTCATCACTAAATTACTCTCTTTGTAAGCACACAGAGCGAAGAGCTCAGACACAAATTCTTTTTTTTTCTGTCGGTCGTGGGCCTTGAACTCTGGGCCTGAGCACTGTTCCCCAGTTCTTCTGCTCAAGTCAAGCTCTCTAACACTTGAGCTACAGCACCACTTCCTCTCTCACACAAATTCTAGTGTCATTATTTACTCACTACATTGACTGTTGACCTTATATTTCTCATCTGTAAATGGATGTAATCTACCAGAAATATTGAAGAATATATTTGTTGACTTCTAGAGCAAGAAAAAAGAAAAGTAGAGTCCTTACATTTTCCACCTTAGCTTACAAATAAGGAAAGAATCAAATTCAGTTTGTTGGTATAAATTCACAAATTGTTTTCGGAGACATAAAAATTAATTTATCTCCTTTCTCTAAGGCCTGTGTCCTTTTAAGGCAACTATAGATATGTAAGTGGTATTATGTAAATTCTATCATATGTTTACAGCAGTATTGAAGAACATACTCTTAATATATCATTGGAAAACTTTGGTTCTTGAATAGTATCAATATGAAAATGTTATTTGAACTAATCACACTAAGGTGAAAATTACATCTTAGTCCATCAAAATGTGGAAATAAATAATTTTATTTATAAGTAAACAATACCACCAGGAAAAGTGAGTATACATTAGAAAGACTACATGAGAACCTTAAGGTTTACTATCTCTACCAGTTTATGTGATTGTGTTTCTTGATACCGAAACTGCCCTCTTGTGATTCTTATTGTATGTAACTATATTACATACAGTTACCCTGTATTCAATGTGGGGAATCTAGTTTCAAAGATGTCTAAAGTTTTTCCTTTTCAATCACAACATTGTCATTATGAGGGTACCCTGTATTCATCATCATCTTCATCAGAATTATTATTAGCATCATTAGTGTTAGTTATTGAAAGTTTGATATATGTTTATGGTTTTGCTATTATTTGTCATATGATTAATAATTTTAATGTTACCACTGGGCATGTATCCATATTAAAATTTTGAACAAATAAACAAAAAACTATACCATATCAGGTATCTTGACTATGTTCTAAAATTTTGAACAAATAAACAAAAAAATATACCATATCAGGTAGCTTGACTATATTCTTACAACAAATTTTTGAATAGAATTTTGAAGCATTGCAATTTCCTAACCCGTACAAATTAACTTCCCCTCTCCCTGTCATTACACACAAATATTTTTTGAACAGAATTTTTTCAAGAAATATACTGTACATGTTACTAAAATATCATGTGTATCTCTAAAATTCCCTTGAAGTTCTATTGAAATTTTAATTACTTTTTTCTAGGAAACTTTTAGAAAAATAAACTGAATACCTCTAAAATTAAAAAGGTCAAAAAGAGTAGCATAATATTTTAGAGGTTGTCTGCCTTCATATATATATACAGCAAATCAAGTGCCAGTGACTGACACCTATAATTCTAGCTATTCTGGATGTTAAGATCTTTGAATTGTATTCAAAACTAGCCCAGGCATAAAAGTACTTGTTAGAGTCTTATCTCCAATTAACCACTAAAAACAGGAATTAGCTCTATGCCTCAAGTGGTAGAGTGCTCTCTTTGAGCATAAAAGGCTTACGAACTATTTCCAGTCCTTGCAAACAACAACAACAACACAATGTATCCCATTAACTTCACAAAAGCATCTTTTAACTGCTGTGAACATTTCTTAGGAACATGAATACATGCCCCTGGAAAATGTTAAGTAAAAAGCATAGAATATTTATGTATATGTTAAAGACATGACTATTTAGATTGTCTAAAATATTGAAGTAGTCATTAGGAATTAAGAATAATGATAGGTAGGTAATATATTGAGAGTGGCTTTTATTCTATTTTATGATAGTAATAAAATGATATTTGTAATGATTACATAAAATTACTCTGGCTTGGTATTTGAATTATAACAAGTGATACAAATTTTTAACTGATTTCCAAAAGAAAGATCATTTTCTTTAATGGTATCAATTATTTTGTAATTTCAAAACAATTAATAAAATTATTCCAGGTGGTTCGCTCCAACACTAAATTTGTTTTCTTATTCTAGTTTTATGATGTTTATAGAAATTAAAATTCCAAAAATTCCATGGAAGTTGGCATTTAGGAACACCTTCATATATACTAATATTGGAGTCCCTTAAGTAAAATTGTTTTATTTCATTTGTTATTTTCACAAATAAATCAAGATTATTGTGTATTTTGTTTCTTTTCATTGCTATTGGCTGTAATCTTGAGAATACATTTTTTTTTCCTAGCAACGTAGAGAAAAGCAATTGGATTGAGCATGAAACGTATGGCTTTCATAAATTCAGATGCACAGATTTGTGTCTTCTGTCATTTGTTAATGTTTCTTCTAGAAAAGGTTATCAATTACTTATAAGTGAAACATTATTCCTAGGTACTCCAGGTATCACAGACACATTTTGATTGAATTATCTCTGTATAAACTCAAAATGAACACTAATCACATCTTTGTTCTAAAAGCTGTCATTTACAAAGAGTTTTTAGCCAACATCGAAAACATCTTTTTTGATATACTGCATTTTGTGTGAAGAATATTTAACAATACCTTTTTTTTCCTTGTTAACATGTAATTCACATGCAATATATTATCTCCTTTTTATTTTTTTATTTTATTTTATTTTTTATTTTTGTTGCTGTTCTTTTATTTTTATTGTGAGAATATCGTACAGAGAAGTTACAATTACATGGGTAAGATAATGAGTACATTTCTTATCAAGCATTGTTGCCTCCTTGATGTTTCCCCTTCCCATTTCCTTCCCATATCTCCTTTTATTGTATATATTTTAGTGCTTTGGAAGTGAATTGTACCTTCATAGATTTTCCAAGCCTAAATTTAACAAACTTGCATTTCTTCAAATAGAAATTCTGTAAAATTTAGAACAGACATTAAAGTAGATATAAATTCACTTACAGGAATTTATCCAGTGTGTCTTTTTAAAATTTATTTTTGGGGTTTTATTTCCAGGGTCTCACACATACTATTCAACTGCACTGTCAATGAACTACATTTCCTGTCCAAACAAGTATTTTACTTCTACATACCTAGAAGTGTAATGTCTAGATCATATACAATTCTCTTTGACCTTTTGAAGACTTGAAAAGTTGCTTATTGAAATGATTGCAGTATTATACAAATTGATCCGCTATGTGGGGGATATAAATTTCTCCACAAATTCATTACTATATTTTGTGTGGTATTTTTATATTATGGTAATACTAGTGAATTTTCTTTTTCTTTTTTCTTATATACTAAAGAGGAATTTAATGCTCCTCCTATTGACTATTAATTTACATATGTTCTTTAAAGAAATATCCTATTCAGGAAAAATTGTATATAGATTTAGAAGATACAAAAATACTTAAGACTCAGGATCATTGTAGTATTAACATTGTAGTATTAACAGATATGTGCCCTCTCTCTGTTGGATATGTTTTCACTTCTGTTATAGTCTCCTCTGAATTATGAAAGGTTATCAGTTGATATTATCCTGTTTAGTCTTGCTTTTTTTAGCCACTAATGCTTTCAATGTCAAATTTTTAGAAAGCTTTACTGGTGCAATGTCATTAATGTTTACATTTATTTTTATAAGTTTTCACATCTCACATTTTTGATAATCATTTTTTATTTTAAATTTTGTATAAGGATTGAAATATTAGGCTAAGATCATTTTTTAAATCTAGAGAGGCAATAGTGCCAGTACATCCAATTTTTATTTTTATTTCATAAGCTCATGACATCCTTTTCAAATTCTATTGACAATATTGACAAATCTATTGACAATACAATTTTTTTGACAATTCTGTTACATTCTTCTATGTGTCTGTTCTTATAGAATAGCTATGTTGTCTTCACTACTATGCATGGTAATAAGATTAAAATCTAGAATGAGGGCTCAAGCTAAACCATTTTACGAGATTAGTCTGACTGACCTGTATTCCTTGAATTTACACACGAATTTAGTGAGCAAGTGAACCAATATTCTATAGCGATATCTATATGTTTTTTTAAAATTTAATTTAATTTTATATTTTTGTGAACATACAGTACAGAGGGGTTACAATTACATGGGCAAGATAATGCGTATATTTCTTATCAAGCATTGCAGCCTCCTCCTTTGTTTACTCTTCACATCCCTTCCCAGCCTCCCCCCCCCCCAATCTTTCCCCTTACTCCCCCCCGCCCCCTTCACCAACATTGTAAAGCTCGTTTTGGACATTACAACTTGTACTTCTCATTGTTGCAACAGGTCCACCTGTATCCTTAAATGACTTGTTTTTCCCCATCTCCCCCACAAGTTATACTAACATAAAATATAGTGAAAGCAGGGGTTATACTGTGGGGGAGGGACATACAAAGCAACAAAGAGATAATGTTATAAATGCGTTAGAAACAAGTGCGTGAAATAAAAAAGCTTTAAAATACATATCTAAGGGTTCATTTTCCTAACATCACATTATCTGACCTTTTCCAGTTGACTCATACATATAATAGATATTGCAAATAAGGGAAACCATGGGACCTATGTTTCTTTGGGCCTGGCTAACTTCACTTAATATAATTTTTTCCAAGATTTTCCATTTCCTAACAAATGGGGCAATGTCATTCTTTCTGATGGAGGCATAGAATTCCATTGAGTATATATACCACATTTTCTTGATCCATTCATGTACTGAGGGGCATCTGGGTTGGTTCCATATCTTAGCTATGGTAAATAATGCTACAATAAACATAGCTGTGCTGGTAGCTTTAGTGTGGTCTTGTTTGTAAACATTTGGGTAAATGCCCAAAAGAGGGATTGCTGGGTCATAGGGGAGCTCTATGTGAAGTCTTTTGAGGAACCTCCATACTGCTTTCCAAAGTGGTTGAACAAGTTTACATTCCCACCAACAATGAAGTATAGTTCCCTTCTGTCCACCTCCCCTCCAGCATCTGTTGTTGTTAGAGTTCTTGATTATAGCCATTCTAACTGGGGTGAGGTGGTATCTCAATGTTGTTTTGATTTGCATTTCTTTTATGGCTAGGGAGGTTGAGCATTTCTTCTTGTGTCTATTGGCCATCCTTTTTCTTCTTCAGAGAAGTTTCTCTTCAAGTCTTTAGCCCACATATTTATTGGGCAGTTGTTTCTTTGAGGATTTGTTGTTGAGGGAATTAATTATTTGAGTTCCAAGAATATTTTAGATATGAGACCCTTGTCTGTTGTATGGCTAATGAAGATCTTCTCTCAATCCGTGGGCTTTCTATTGATCTTGCTAGCTATGATCTTTGCCATGCAGAAACTCTGCAACTTCATGCAATCCCATTTGTCCAACCTTTCTTTGATTTGTTGTGCTTCCAGGTCTCTATTCTGAAAATTTCGGCCTGCGCCAAGGAGACCTAGGGTTTCTCCTATTCCATCCTGTAATGTTTTCAGAGTGTCTGCTTTGACTTCGAGGTCTTTGATCCATTTGGAGTTGATTCTGGTGCAGGGTGATATATAAGGATCTAGCTTTAGTTTTCTACAAGCAGTTAACCAATTTTGCCAGCACCATTTACTGAAGAGGCTGTCTTTCTTCCATTCTATTGTTTTAGCTCCCTTATCGAAGATTTGATGGCTATAGGTCTGTAGGTTCATTTCTTGATTTTCAATTCTATTCCATTGGTCCTGAGGTATGTTCTTATGCTAGTACCAAGCTGTTTTGATTACTATGGTTTTATAGTAGAGTTTGAAATTTGGTATTGATATTCCTCCAGCAGTGTTCTTTCCATTGAGGAGCGTTTTTGCTATTCGGGGTCTTTTATTGTTCCATATGAATTTTTAGATTGCCTCTTCTATTTCCTTGAAGAATGAGGTTGGAATTTTGATAGGTATTGCATTGAATTTGTAGATAGCCTTGGGAAGTATTGCCATTTTCACGATGTTAATCTTTCCAATCCAGGAGCATGGAAGGTTTTGCCATTTTCTAAGTTCTGTTTTGATTTCCTTTTTCAAGATTTTAAAGTTTTCGTCATAGAGGTCCTTCTCTTCTTTGGTTAAGTTAATTCCTAGGTATTTTATTTTTTGTGGGGCTATTACAAATGGAGTTGCTTTCCTAATTTCAGTCACACTTTCCTCATTTTTGGCATACAGAAAAGCCATTGATTTTTGAGGGTTAATTTTCTATATATTTGATAGTCAGTCATATTTTTCACATTTTGAAAACACAATACGCCAAATATATATAAGTAAAAATCGATGGAGGGGATTACAATGTTCCTTCCATAAGAAATGTACTCATTATCATACTTATTTCATTGTAACTCCTCTGCACATTACTTTTACAATAAAATTAAATTGAAATTAAAAATAAACGAAATAACATAACAATTAAGAATTCATTGAAGCCATTGGTAAAATACTTTGTAAATAACTGGCCTATGTACCCAGAGAATATGATTTGATGATATTATTTAAATGCTTCAACTTCAGAAAAGAAGAAAAAAAATTAAAAACTGTTACAAAGTAAAGTAATAAATCAGAATATCTTACTAATTATAATAATCATAAGGTGAATTTACAGTAGTATTCAAATATGTAAGAAATGGGGCAATTTGCCATTCGTTTACACTTAATAAGAGAGAAAGAATTTTCTAGGTGTTTTTAAAAATATCTTAAATTTAGTGAGGAATCTATTCTGTCACATCATATGAAAATCAGATAAAGATATCATTAGAGCAACGAACAGATTGTATTAACTTTTTGGATGTTAATATATATACTTATTTTGGTCGTGGGAAATTGTGGGGATTTCAACTTGGGGTATTGTTCTTGCTAGGCTGGCGTCATATCAGTGGTTAATTTTAGTATAGGGGTTCCCTTTTGACAAGAACATGCACCTGATCTGTCCTTTTAGCCTTCCCATCATCAATGACATCAGAGTTCACACCAACTTGTCTAGCTTCATACCTTGGCTGGCCTGGATTCTTCAGTCCTTCCAATCTTAGCCTCCAGATAGTGCAAGATGGTGGAACTGATCCAATGAACCCAGCTATAGATTGAGAAGAAGCCCACTAAACTTTTGGCGTTGGTTCTGTTCTCAAGCCTCCTACATAGTTAAGAGTAGAGATTGGAGCAACTGGTGCCAAGCAGTAGCAGTTTTTTTTAAAGCAATTAGATATCTATATGAGTTAGGCTTGTGAATACCTCAGGGAAAAAAATAAAACTGCAGTGAAGCATAGAGTACAGGAAGAATTTTAACTAGCTATTCAGAGGCTAAATAACCTTAGCTGGCTACTTGGGATGATGAGACCTGAAGACCACTCTTCAAAGCCAGTCCAATCTTGAAAATACATGCGATTACATCCAAAAAACCAGAAGTGGAGCAATGGTTCAAGTGATAGACAACTAGCCTTGGGCACAGAAGCTTAGAGATAGGGCCCAGGCACTATCAACCCTCAGGTGTGACGGTTTTTTTTTTCTTTCTTGAGATTGTTTCTAACATATTTATAAGATGATTTTTTGTTGCTTTGTATGTCTCTCCCCCTGCTTTCATTGTATTTGATGTTCATATAACTTGTGGAGGGGAAAAACAAACCGTTCAATAGGGATACAGGTGGGCCCAATGCAACAATGAGATGTACAAGCCATAATGTTGCAAAACGAACTTTACAACTTTGGCTGGGCAGGGCGGAGGTGAGGAAGAGATGGGAATGGATGAGAAGAGGAAACAAAGGAGGAGGCTACAATGCCTGATAAAAATTTACTCATTACTTTGCCCATGTAATTGTAACCCCTCTGTACGGTATTTTCACAATAAAAAATTAAAATAAATAAATAAATAAAAATGTATTGAAAGAATATGGGCTCAGTGTGGTTTTAGCTTACTGAGAAATGTAAGGTGCAGTGCATTTTTGAGGAATTACAGAAAGTTGTGATGGAGATAGAGGGAGCGATATGATTATTCTGGAAAACTGGCTAAAGGATTGCTGCCAGAAAGATAGTGATGAATTCTTCCAAAATGTTACAGTAAAATCACTTTCAAATCCATGTTCACTGCTGCACTATTCACCATAGCCAAGTTATGGAAATAGCCCAGATGCCTTTTGGTGGAGGGATGGTTGGAAAAAGTGTGGCACATATACAAAATTGGATTGCACCCATCCATTATGAAGACTGTTACATTATTTGCAAAAAAGGGATAGATCTAAAAGTACATTAAGTAAACTAAGTCAGATCCAAACACACAAAACCCATGTTCTGTCGGTATTTGGAAGCTAGAACTTTATGCAATTTTACACAACAGTATTAACCAAAGCATGCTATTTGCAGAGGAGTAGTTAAAAGGTGTAATTTCTTATAAAATTTAACTTTTAATCCAACAAAATGAATACCAGGAAATTATCACTTGGAGGATGTGAGGGGAAGTCATAGGGAAGCAATAAAGAGCATTATGGAAGAAGAGGGTGAGGGCATATTATTCAATGTAGATAGTATGAAATTAGAACAAAATTAAAGTGGGGTGAGGTTTGGAAGGGTGTGGGAAAGTTATGTAAAGATTGTACTTAAAAACTGATTTGTTGAATGGAAATTCCTTTGTACAACTACTTAAGATAATAAAATTAAAATGAAAAACAATAGAGACATCTGATCTTAAACTGTGTTCTCTTAAACCATGAGTCAATATAATAGTTTCCTCCTCAGAAATGTTCTTTGAGCTATTTCCCTCCTAATGACAGAAACTTGACCAATTCAATTAATATCACTACATCACATTGCATATCATACAGAGACACAATATAAAAATTACAATAAAAACGTTAGAATTCATCACATGATAAAAAACAGGTAGAATGTATCAAATTCTATTGATTGTTTTCCCACGTACTTTACCTATGGTATCTAATTTAATCCTCACAATAATCCCATAATGAGGAACTACTTCCATTGGTATTTCTCAGATGATGATATTGAAGTCTTCAGAGTTGGAATTACTAGTACAACATTGCACGCATGGTAATGTTAGCCTGTGGCCCATCTCCCACTGTATCAAATAACTTCATTCTATTTTATGACTACAATACCAGCACTTAGTCTACTAATTCTAGGAAAATTTCCCAGAATTATTGTGTAAACTCTAAGAATATTTCATTTTTTCTTCGTTAGAAAATAGGTATCAGTAATATGAAAACTCCAAGTTCATAATCACTTTATTCTTCCCTGCTGAAAGGAATTGCTAAACTATAACGTTCTTTATTTCTAGCTCAAAATAGTAGAAATAATATTTTATCCCATGACTCAACACTGCAATGCCTGGGGACCCCATCTCTATTTAACACAGTCTTACTGAAAGAATGACCTGCCCAATTCTTGATGGAAACAGACTGCAGTTCTTATGGACCAATCATTTCCACATTGTAGCTCACCTAAGTTGTTTACCACTATAAGTATTTTGATTGCATTTTATACCCAACATTTTGCGAGAAATGTTACTTTATGTACTTAATGTACTTTAAAATTCTATTAAAGCAAGACTGATATAAAAAATGGCCCCAGATAAATATTTTACCTTTCATATACCCAAAAATGAATCCGACCTATTATTAACGTTAGCAACCAGAGGTTAAAAATCATAGACACCAAGACCTAAGCATGAATTAAAGACTCCGCAACTTGTGAATGCAATTGTTTTAAAAAGACATCCATACAACTGCATTTTTTAAAATTTCTTATGATACTGAATAATTAATTATAAAGTTTTAACGCTTGAAAATAACACATTTTCTGGGGGGTAAAGTACAGAACACAAGATTAATCCTAATCATTTTTAAAAATCTTTATTTATACTACAAATCAATCATAGCTACAAAGATTCTAAAATTAACTGAATTACAGATACAAAGGAAATAATTTAACTGCATCATCTACATTCAAAGGACTGTTTCAGTAGAGAACAAAGTTATAATAATAATTAGCTTACCAAATTCATTACAGTCTTTTATTCTATTACATTTAGTTTCATAAAAACTGGATTTTCTTTTTTTTTGGGGGGGCGGTCTTTTATCCCTCCCCCACAGTATACCCCCGGCTTTCACTGTATTTGATGTCGGTATAATTTTTGGAGGGGAAGGGGAAAAACAAATCGTTTAAATAGGGATACAAGTGGACCCATTTCAACAATGAGATGTACAAGTCGTTATGTAGAAAACGAACTTTACAACTTTGGTGTGGGGGGGGGCGGGAAGGATTGGGTGGGGGACCGGGGGAGGATGGGAAGGGATGGGAAGGGGAAACAAAGGAGGAGGCTACGATGCTTGATAAGAAATGTACTCATTATATTGTCCATGTAATTGTAACCCCTCTGTACAGTATTTTCACAATAAAAAAAACTGGATTTTCTTAAAATGATGCATTAAAAAGCCTATATACCAACTTACATTTTCAGATCATAACAATATATATTTCAGAAATGTGTTTATCTCTATAGTCAATGAAATGAAATAATACTAAAATATTCAAAGTCTTTTTAGAAATTACAAGACTTCCTCTGGGATGTTATTTATATTGGAAAAGATATTCCAAAAGCCTTATTTGTTAAAGTTGCGATAGTTACTCCCACAAAGGAGCCATTAGTGAAGATAACTTTGCATGTACAAAATATATTTGTCTTATAGGTAAAAGTATTTCACTTGGATTTATTAGGAAAAATTTACGTAAACACTTTTAAGGAAAGAGAATATCATTTTCAGTTGTGACTACTGTCTGTCTTAGCATTTTGAGTTTCATGTTACTCTGGACTTGATTGAAATATTTTTAAAGAGAATTATTTGAGATACCTACAGTATCAAAACTGCCACTCAATATTGATAAAATTTCACTTGAAAGAAAATTATGTATTACTATTAGTAAAATTTCTATAGTGTCATTATGACTTTTATATACACCAGTGACTATAAATTAAGTGAAATTAAAATATTTTTCAAGTTCAAAAAAAGAAGTAAAACGACTTCAAATACATTCACAACCTGGAGATGACACATGCTTTTTGTTTGTTTGTTTGTTTGTTTTTGAAAGGAATATCTAACAAGCATATACACAAGGCTGATTGTGAGTCACTAAGATGGGATATTCAAACATAATAAATATGGGGTTGATTATCTCTTAGTGACAATAAATATGATCTTATTAAGTAAGTTATTTTCAACAGAAATCAACCTTGAATTTCACAGAAATAACGAGAGAATAATATCTGTTTGGTCAAGTCAGTCAAATTCACTCCATGAGTATATCTTAAAAGTATAACCAATTTAAGAGGTCAAATACATACTTTGTACTGACAGTCATCTTACAACAATAATTTACTACCTAATTATGTCTGTATCTTCTTATTTAACATCTAATAAGAGCTGAAAGCAGTCTTTTTTATCTAACTTAATGTTGTAAATGCTTTGATTATGATGATGTTTTTATTTGACAAATATTGTGTACAGAAGAGTGGTTCCACTGAAATGATATGACAGAACACTGATAAATAAAAACATTGGAACATAGTTATCTTTCTTCAGCTTCACCCTGTCCACATTGGCAAGCAACAATGGAACAGCATATGCACACATATACACATACCACGTGTGTACACATGTACACTCACAAATTCATGCATGCTAAATTCAGGTTTTATTGTACAAAAAGTTCAAATAAAATATCACTGATTAGTACAAATGATAATTTGCCTTATTACAAAATAAACAATCCAGTAACCATGGGTGTTACATTTTACCTGCCTCTCCACATGTGAATACTTAATTTATTTTTAATTAATTAATTCACTAATTAATTAATTCATTTGTTTGGTGCTAATACTAGCACTTGAACTCAGGGCCTGCTTCTATCCTTAAATTTCTTTTTTTTTGTTTTAGTTTCCTCAAGGCTAGCATTGTACTGCTTGTAACACAGCTCCATTTCTAGTTTTTGCTGGTTACTTTTAAATCAGAATCTAATGGACTTTTTTTTTTTTTGCTTGGTCTGGTTTCAAACCACAATCCTCAGATTTCCTCTTTCTGATACAGCTTGTATTAAATATATGGACCACTGGTGTGGCTTCTACTTTTTCCTCTATACTTATCTAATGCACATAGTTAGCAATTTAAAACAGAGTATAGAAGCAAGATGTTCAGAGATATTGTCCAGTCAGAAATAAAAGTTTGGAATTTAAATTTTTCTTAAGACCATACATAACAAAATACCATGATATAGTATAAAAGAACTCACTATTGAACATATGAGCTTTAAGAGCTTTCTATTTATTGTTACCCAACATTAGAAAAAATTTATAATGCTGTAGTAAAATAGAAGTCATTTGTATGACTACTTAAATTCTTTGTTTGTTTAAAGACTCTTGTTTTCATCTAAAACTATAGGCCTATCTAATGTCTTCATGTGACTTTGATGATTGAAGTTGCTTAATGAGAAGTTGAAATGTATTCGTAGTCCTTTGCTATCAATTAAATCTCACCTTTTCTTCTTGGAGTATATAATGATCAAAACAATAATTCAGAATCAGCACGCAATAGTTAAGATTCACGCTTCCAGTGCAAGTGGATCACCAGTAAAGAAACCTCAATACCATTTTCCACAAAGTTTTGTCACAGATACAATTGGCCTGCCTTTTCTAGCTGCTTTCTTAGTCTAGACCTATTCCTTCATTCGACATAAAAGTGTGATTCAAATTATCTATTATTAGAATTATCAAGGATTTAGAAACTTGCCTGTAATTTGGTCAAAGCTATGTGTCTTTGTGTAGGCTACTAAAAATGTATTTACTAACTTCAAGTAAATACGTAAATTCTATTTACATCTTTTTTAAAATAAAATTGTTTGCTCTATAACTTGATCAGAGGCATGGATTTTGTGGCTAGCTAGGTCATTGCACATCTCTGTGTCTCTTCCTCTCTCTCTTTCATGGTTCTCATAGATAATATGACTGCTCCATAATTATCCTAATTTAATTTTCTTTAACATTTTTGGTTTCATCATTTCACTTTCTGCTCTGCCATTTCTCAAACCATTTAAATAGAAGACATTATTTCATATTTTATCATTCCTAGAATAAGCTGCACATGAAGACACCACTGGTCCTCATTTTCAGTCTGTACCTTTGAATACAAAGGAACATCTTTCCTCTGCTCTCTCTACTGTCCAGTTAGAATAATTTAGATTAGTAAAAATGGAAAAAGAGAAAATAAATCATGGTTAAAATAAAACAGATGCAGAAAATTCACCGGATTTTTCTGACCAGTTCAACCAACTTGAACTATTGTAAAAACATGGACACCTCATTCTCACTGGTACTCAACGTGTCTTGTTCGACAATTCTGATGAAGACGAGGAACAAGATGAAAAAGTGAGGAATGGTATCAATTGCATGAAAAAATTGGAAAAGGATCCAAGCAAATTTCTTCTTTGGGCTGCTGAAAATAATCTACTTACTACAGAGCAGAGAATACTTTCCAAAAAGGCCACTCATGTGAATACTAGGGATGACGATGAGCATACCCCTCTTCATCGGGAAGCCTACAATGTACATTTACACATTGTCCGTGAGTTGGTGGCACAAGCGGCAGATATTCCTACAGTAAGTGTGGATGGCTGGACACCCATGCACAGTGCTTTTAAGTGGAATAATACCAGAGAGTCTTCTTTATGACTTCATCATGATGCAGATAAGAATGCCCAAGCAAAAAGCCTCTTGATTCCTTTGCATTTGCTGCTGGGAACAGAGATACCAAAGATACTCTGGATCTCCTTCTCTTGAACCATTATATAAAACCAGGTCTGAAGAACAACTTGGAAGAAATGGCATTTGATATTGTCAAAAGACTAAGTATGTATCACTACCTTTTCCAAGTTGTGGAAGGCTATACAAATTGTTCTCTTAAGTCATAATGGTTTGCTTAAGTTTCTGAAATTTAAAAAATGCCAGCTCATCCTTTGTGTCCATACAAAATATTTTCACAATACAAAGTAATAACAATAACTTACTGTAAAAATTCATGGGTTCCATGGTACTCTTCCACGGGAATTGCCTGATTTTGATGCCAAAATATATTCAAGAGTTGTTTGTATATATCTATAATGATTTCTACAGAGTTTGTGATTTTTTTTAATCAGAAATATTTTTAACTTATCTGTTGAAATAAGTAGTACAGAAACTAAAGATATTTCTGGTGCTTGTCTGAAAAAGTATATTTTAAAATATTCTATATTCTATATATTCTATATAATATTCTATATTCTATATAATACTTTGAATTCTACATCATTTTATAATATAGGTACATTAATAAATGTGTCCTTTCAGATTGCATTCAATATTGAAACAGTTTAAAATTCCCTTTTTTCCCTAGGTCCTTATAGTATTTTATTTCTTTGAGATAAAATGAAAATGTTGTCTAATTTTAAATGTTTTGTAAAGGTTATGCTATGTGAAGACCTTTCTAAGGTGAAGATTTAATACAGTGATGTCAAACTAACATTAAATTCTATGATTTACGTGTATTGTTACTTGTAGTTTTGTAATCAACTTTTTACTTACTGTTTTTCTTTTCTTGCATCTGAAGAATAAAAAATATGGGATATTTCACAAATTTTCATATCATCCTCGTGCAAGTGCCATGTTAATCTCTGTATTGTAATTTGGGTATATATGCTGCTGAAGCATGTAGTATCCTCTAAATTTAAGTAGTTAATTATGCAACCTTTATACAGGCTTATATCATTGGGTGCATATTTGTAACAAGAAATATTATTGTTCCTAACAATGCTATTGAACTTATTTCCCTAAATTTCTACGTATAGTTGAAAAAATCATATGGTTTGGTCGATTGCTCATATTTGCAATTTTTTGTCAATGACTATTTTAATTCTTTTTCATTTTAGATTTGATCATACTTTGAAGCATTTCTAGCTAGGTTCAAAGGTGATGGCTTTTTCAAGTACTTATTTATACAACTGAGTTAGATTTGTGGAGCTAATGGATTCAAAGTAATCCTTGCTTAAGAGCTACTTCTAAAGTTCTTAAGCTTAAATTTTCCCAAATGAGGTCTTACTGGCACAAATGTGTATCTACCCTTTATCCTTCTTCCATTTAGAAACAGACTAACCATTACATCTTACCCTGACAGCATAGATTGTCTTACTCGAACAAAACTAATATTAGTTACAAAGAATCATAGAGAGATGAACACTTCAGACAGAAATGTTCAGACTAGAAGGTATTTTATCAAAATATAATTGTTCATTATACCTACCATTTCAAAAGTAGCTAACGCAAAGAAGGTGGAAAATTTGTCCCTTTGCATGATTACCTAATGTCCTGGAGGAACTTACACCACTGCCTTTCTATCACCAAATATTTTCATATTTGCAGGAGAAGTCCATATGTTTCTCCTGGTTATTAGGCCTTAAATTGGTAATGTTTTAATCACAGTGCTTCTTCTTGCCTCTAGGCTATAAATCTACAAATGACAAAGCTATAGGTCTAACTCTACCAAACACTGAGGTAGAGATAAGGGAATAATAATTTAAAACAGAGTTGCTTTTGACACCATAACCACATTAGAACAATGCAAAACACGTGCCCTTTTTTATTATATTATATATAGTTCTATATTTTATATTTGTATGTGCTGATTAGAATATAAAAAGTGTCAATGCAATGTCTTTAGTGTAAACTTGTACTACCTTCTGTGTTCTTGGTTTACTGAATTCACATGTAAAAAATACAATGTTGTTTTCCTCTAATCTATTAGGGATTTACTCTGCTGCCTTTTTTTTGTTTTAACTCCGTGGTCCCAAACTGTTTTTTCCCATATTTCTGAAGCATTCCTACTCATTATACCCAAAGTTTGCTGATATGATCTCTAAAAGATATTATACTTCTGCAGGTCCCTTGGGTCTTCGGATCCCTGGTCCCAGTTACATGCATCATCAGATAACAGGGGCAAGTCTTCTCATCTAGGCCCATGCAACATGCCAAATGAAAGTAATTGAACAGCCATCTCGATTTCTCATTTCTTATAATATTTCAGGGCCCTAATTCCTTGAGATGCAGGAATTAGCAGTAAGCAATTGTGAAATGCAAGGCAACTTAAAATGAGAACACAAAATCGGAGAGAAAGTACTGTAATTCAAACTTTCAATTTACAGATGACCAGCCCATGTGAGTGAATGAGATAACAAAGTGTCACAAGAGTATTTTTAATAACCCTCCCCTAATGATTAATGAAAGACTTCAGTCCAGTATAAGTGGTTAAAAAAATAGTTCCTGGAAGGATAGATCCATAATTGGTCTACTGAGGCCAGGAAAACTTTATTTAGAGGTCAAAAGTAATTCAGAAAAACATTAATTGAGAAGATTTTCAGTGCTTCAAAACACTGGTACTTCAGTAAAAATTGCTTCTGTGGTATAAAAATGTTGTCATTCTCAAACCAATGATAACCTACATTTAATCTCCTAAAAGTGTATTGCTTTTCAAATAAACTTTTTAAAATCACATTCGCAAAATAACATTTGACATGTAGATGTGACATTACAAGTTTTTCAAGTGTAGAGAGCAGGTTACAATAGACTTGATTTATTTACTCAGCACTACTAACAAACAGGTTCAACCATTCATTAAATTGTAGAAATCGTATCACAAACCATTTGTGTTGTTCAGTAGGTGCTTCACAGAAATGTGTTAAATAGATCAGTATCCCATATTTCAAACCCAAACTTTAGCTAATAAATTCCATCATTTAATAAGGTACATTTTAAAAAGTCACAGATATTTGCGTTTTTTATGTTTTCCCTATATGTCTAACATATAAAAATATGACTTAATGTATTGAATATGGGAACTCATCAGGCATGTGACAAACACAAAATCTGTCTTCTATTTTTATTTATTCCTCTATAGTAGTAAATTTTAGTTTTCTTCTTTTTCCAAAACTTATGGGTAGTAGAAATTTTATCTCAGGTGAAAGAAAATAATCACAAATATTGTACAAAGCCATTTATAAAAATTTGTAGTTAGGAATACATTCTAAGCCATTCTTAAACTTTCTTGTTAACTAAAGATGAATCGTCCAAATGGATGAGAATTAAATCATGTTTAGGTGCTTTACATCTCCTGTCTTCAAATTGTTATTGCAGATGAATGAGTTATTTAAATATAAGCTGACACCAGTTCAAGTATATATAGGATTGAAACTCCGTGTTTTGTATATAAACCTTTCAGAGTATTAACAGACAGTTTCGCAGAATGACTATCAGGAAGTTGAAACCAGAGAGGAATAATAGTAAAGACATAGAATGAATGAAAAATGGAGCAAGGGACAAATAAAATTAGAATACTCAATGTACACATATGATAAAAGAAGTGATAAATCTGAAATAAATCTTGGAGAAGGAGTTGGTTGAGAATGATAGAAGAAGTGACTCTGATCCAGGAGCAATGAACAATTAAGTGGACATATTTAATTGTAACACACTTGCACAATCTTTTGAAATTCATTTAAATAACACAAAAAAAAACCAAAAACACACAAAAATCACAACCAAACAGCAATCTCTAGAGAGTATGAATATGACATCTCAAATTTTAAGCAGTTAATGAAAAGCAGTCTTGGGAAAAGCAAACTAAGCTGTCCAAAAAGGGCTGTTAGGGGTAGGGGAGAATTTTGAACAGATTTAAATAGACTGTCTAAGGATATAAATCACTGACATCTGCTGCAAATATTATCTTTCTTCTGTGAGTTCTCTTTGTCTTAAATGGATTCTCCAGTCCTGAGACACATTTGATAGCTTGTGAAGATAGAAAGGAAGAAACAAGATCAAGAACCCATTATTCCAATGGAGAGAAAACAATCCTCAATGTTTCCTCTCATTTCTCTTTATACTCTTTCTTCATAATTTTAAGTCAATTGATTTTGAATTACATTTTTCCTTCTTTGTTATGACAAAGTAATTGGTCAAAATAATTCACTAAATATCATTGGCCATTTTTTCTGTCATGCTATTTACATGTCCAAGCAAGTCTATTAAACATCCCCCTTGCATTCGGGTGCCACAAAAACCCAACATCTATGTTAATGAGGACAAATTCTAATGTAATACTTTGTCTCCAAAAAAAACCAGTCCAAGAAGCTGTGATCACAAATATTTGGCTATACATTTTTTTCTTTTACCTTGAAAGTCTTCTTGTGTCTAAAGTGCCTACAAAAATAAGTACTCCACCGCTTTTTGGTTCAATCACTTCTACCCTCAAAGACATATTTTGTAAAAAGATCCTTAGAGGAAACCAAAGAATACTCCACTTTTTATCTTCTCTCTTAAACCTCTCCTTAGATACCATATCAGGAACAGTGAAGTTATTCTTTGCAAAATTAATTCAATAGACTCTCTTTCTCTTGGTTTTGCATTTGCTCAACAAGATGTATGGAGGAGAATAGAGTTAAATCATCCATACCTTGATGACAGTCTGTTACAAAGGACAATGCTTCTATGTCCTACTTCTATGCCCTCCTCTTAGCTCTTGCGTGATTTCCAATTAATCACAGCTTCTTGACTTCAAGTGTAGTGAAGCTGAAGTACTATAAGTCCTCCCCCACTGCTCCATCTTCATGGTTTCTCATTTAAAACTCTTTCAAGTTGCCTCATTTGGATGTGGAATTTATTTTCATGTTTTCTTTCAATCTGTTCTACATCGTAGTGGGCCAAATATGCTCTGTAAAATCACTTTAGGTAGCAAAAATATTAAGACAATGTATATAAAAAATGTTGGCCTCCCTTCACTGCTGAAGCCAATACGCTTAGCAGGGGCTTCTAAGAACAGTTTTCTTACCTTTTCCATTTGCTCAACTCTTTTCTGATCCCAAACTTTTTGGCTTATGTAATAAGAGAAGTGTTCACTATCTCATGTTAATAAGGATATTATTTTTGTGAGATACTTAGAAATGTGAAATCATTGGTTTGAATTATTCAATCAGATGTTTTTCTCTGTTTCAGTGCTTCATGTGCAAAGACATTGTGGAAAGTATTACAAACAGAAAAGTGTAAATCCAATACCTTCTTTCATTGTGGAGGGGACTTTCTCTCTAAATTTTTTGACCCAAAATATCTTTTTCAGAGAATTACAGTTTGGTAATTAAAGGTAAATTCACAAGTTTTGATGTCTTACTTTTTTAAGAACTTTGAATTTAAAGTCCACTACAACATTGTTTCACACAGTGAGAGTATATTTCCTGGGTAAGGACATTCTCAAGGGAACCTACAGGATTTACAGTAAGTTTTCTGTGATTTGTTGGTTGGTTGGTTGGTTTGTTTAATGAGCCATCTTCACCCACATTGCTCTTTCCACTAAGTCTCCTTGGATTTCTTTGCATGAAAGCCTATTTTCCCAGGCAATTTTAAGTTTTCTTTATAGTCTAAGTTGTTAAATATTTTGAACAATTGAAACTTACCTGTCATAATTGTAAAATCTTTTTGAAATTCCTTTATCAGAATCGTGAATTCACCAATCCTAATTCCACCTTTACCATCAAAAACAGTTAACATGTTGTTTTCATGATATAGTGACCATGCAGCTATTCTTTTTCAGTGGCTTTTTTATGCATATATTTGACCATATCAGCTGATGCTGAGCAAAATGAACTCCAAGATATGGAAAAACAGATTTGTATTTGCAGTTGTTGTTTTTAATGTAGTATGTGATTTCTATTTTGGGGGGGTTTCCCCCTATGGTTTATCCCCTGTTGTACTTGATTTTGGTACCCTGTATTTTGTGTATACATTTACCATAATTAGGGGTGGGAAGAGGAAAAACAAAATGGTGAGACAAAGGACAAAGAGAAAACCAATGCAATAGCAATGCTCACATGACAATATATGGGAAATGTACATAACAACTTGTGAGAAGTATTGAGGTGAAAGAAAACTGAGCAAAATGAGGGAGGGGTCACAAGTTTGAAAAGTTATGTATTAACTACCTTACAGTTACTGTAACCCCACTGTACATCACTTTGACGATCAAATTGAAAAAATAAGCTGCATAAAATATAATTTCACTATATGGTTATAGTAAATATTATTCTTTAAGTGGTAACTTTTTAAAAATCAATACTATTTGGCATTTTATTTGAATTACACCTTCTTCATCAGAGGCTCATCAACTTGAATATTGTCAAACTAGACAATATTTTCACAGTATACTTGCCAATATTTTGAAAAAAGAATAAATTTAGTCCTTTCTCATACTAAAACTGAAAACAGTTTAATTCTATGGAAAACTATACTGTTTATTTCTGATCAATTGAAATTTTTAATTGTGAAAATACCATAAAGAGGGGTTACACTTACTTGGGAAAAATATTGAGTACATTTCTTATCAAACATTATTTCCTTCTCCTTTGTTTCCCTTTCTCATCCCTTTCCTTGTCCCATCCTGTAACCCCCACCCAAAAGTTGTAAAGTTCATTTTTTGACATAACGACTTTGTATATCTCATTGTTGCAATTGGTCCACCTGTGTCTTTATGTAAACGATATGTTATTTCCTTTCCCCTCCAAAAATTATACCAACACCAAATACAGTGAAAACAGGGGTAGGCTCTTATTTCTATGACCATCAATCCCAAGATTTATACCATAAAGTCATCCTAGCCCAACAGTTTCCAACTTGTAAGGTGCACCTTAAAATTCCCTTAATTCATATCATGAATAGCTTATGTCTATTTGGAAAAATTCTATGCCTCTGTTAATGTGATGCCCTTCTTGTTCTAGGAAAAAATATCACAATACACTGGGATGCAACATTTCTCCACCAGTAGTATTCTTGAGATCAGAACACTTGCAAATATTATTTATACTTACACTTTTTTAATTATCGTAGATACTCAGGATGCTAAGATCGGAAGATTACATTTCAAGTTTACCTTACCTAGACAGGAAGTTTCCTTTGATTCTTATCTCCAATAATATTCTCAGAGAAAGCCAGATACAAGTGGCACTGAGGTTGAAGTGGTAGGGCATGAGCCTTGAGTAAAAAACAGGCTCAGAAAGTGTCCAGGCCCAGAGTTCAAGCGCTAGGACAAACCAATAAAACAAAAACCAAATAAAAACAAACCCCAATCCTAGCATTTTTTCTGATTTACACAGAGGCACACAATTAAGGAAATTGCTTCCTGTGTTATGAATAAATAGAAGAACCAAGATATCACTCAATTTCTCTCTTCATCCCATGTTTCACTAAATCCTCAAATAATTGTTTTTTCTAAATTTATAAATTGATATCATCCATTTGTTGGCAACTCTGTCTAGATTATTCACATTGCCATTTTATATATGAACTGATGGAATTATCTGATTACTAAGTTCTAATTGCAACTCTCTTGAAAGAATATTCTAGGCAAATAGAATGCCAGAATCATTTGTGAATTTGTCAATTCAAACCTCTATGTAAGAAGAATTTTGTAGTATCCTATAGAATGTGAAATTACAAACAAACCAAAATATTATTTTAAATCTAAATTCTAATTTAACAAGGTCTACAAAGTCCTATATTAGACAAACTTTGCTATTCCTCCAGGCTTAAGCTTTTGTAATCTTTCATCATTTCTTTGGCATCCAATAGAATGATGCTTACTTACTTTCTCAAATTCTTGGATGGGAATCATGAGCCATTTTGCATCTAGTTATATTCTGTAATGAAGACAGTATTTTAAACACAACTGAGGACTATGCATGAGTTGCATTTAAATAGTAAACTTGACTTCTCTAAACATAATGACAAAATTAGCCCAAATTTCCAACAGTGTATTCCTTTCTTGTTTGGTTTGTTTTATTGAGACAAAATTATACTACCTGTTTCAGGGAAGGTATCACTAAGTAATTCTAGTCTCTAATCCCCTGTCTATATCTGAGTGCTAGAATTCCAGGTTTGTATCACATTACCCTGCCATAGTTTGTTGGTTTATCTAATGTAGATAGAGACTAGCAAATCTGAACTTCTCCAATGATCTTATCCAATAGACTGACTGCTTAGACTGTGTATGTACTATTTGCAAAAATGTTCTAACATTTGACACAAGATATGAACATTTTCAGATTTACCTGCAAGGGTCTCTGATTCATTCCTCCATGGATTTGATCCCTTTAATAATAATTACTAGATTCTCTTACAATTTCTCGTCCCTAACTATGTAAATTCTCAAACTTTTTTGAAGAAAGTTCACTTTAGGACTTGCTAACATTAAAAGTTATTACTTGATTCTAGTCTTACTCAGGACATAGTTTCTATTGTTTTGTAACTTTTCTACACATTCTGAGAGTTGTTTAATTTGTGTAGGTGCACATATAATTGACTGTGTGTATGTGTATGTTTGTATGTATGTATGCAAAAGACTCAAGCTCTTATTCAGCACTCTTGCTCATGACTGGTATTCCATCACTTGAGCTATTCTTCCAATCCAGCTTTTGTCTGGTTAATTATAGGTAGTGTCTCAAAGACTGTTCAGTCCAGGCTGGATGCAAACTGAACTTCCCAGACTCCTTTACATTCTTAGGTTTTATTTTTCCAGAAGTATCAACGTTTAAACTAGAAATATTTTTGTGAGTATGAAGTCTAAGCTGTAGCTCAGATTTTTAACTTTAGAATTAATATAAAGTTAGATGAACATACACATTACATGTCCTGAATGCACATTGTTAGAGATGTGATCTTAAGCCAGGTGCCGGTGACTCATTCCTATAATTTTAGCTACTCAGGTTGCTGTGATCTGAGGATTGCAGTTCAAATCCAGCTTGAATAAGAACGTTTCTGAGGCACTTATCTCCAATTAATCACCAGAAAACTGCAAGTAGTGCTATGACTCACCTGGTAGAGTGGTATCCTTTAGCTGAAGTGCAGAAGGACAGTGCCCAAGCCCCGAGTTGAAGCACCCACCCCTGACCATAATGGCTAAAATCAAGAACTCTAATAACAACAGATGCTAGAGGGGATGTGGACAGAAGGGAACCATACTGCATTGTTGGTGAGAGTGTAAACTTGTTCAACTTTGGAAATTAGGATGGAGGTTCCTCAAAAGACTCCACATAAAGCTCCCCTCTGACCCAGCAATCGCACTTTTGGGAATTTACCCAAATGATCACAAACAAGATTATACTAAAGCTACCAGAACAACTTTGCTTATTGCAGCATTATTTACCATAGCTAAGATATGAAACCAACCCAGATACCCTTCAGTAGATGAATGTATCAAGAAAATGTTGTATATAGGGGCTGAGAAGGTGGCTCAGTGGTAGGGCGCTTGCCTTGTATGCATGAGGCCCTGGGTTCGATTCCCCAGCACCACATAAGCAGAAAAAAAAGCCAGAAGTGGTGCTATGGTTCAAGTGGTATCGTGCTAGCATTGAGCTGAAATGCTGAGGGTCAGCACGACGGGACTCAAAAAAATAAAAAGAAAATTTGTTATATATACACAATGGAATTCTATGCCTCCATCAGAAAGAATGATATTGCCCAATTTATGAGAAAATGGAAAGATTTGGAAAAAATCATATTAAGTGTAGTTAGCCAGGCCCAGAGAAACATAGGTCCCATGGTTTCCCTTATTTGCAATAATTAATATATGTCTGATACAAGCAGAAATGTTCAGAAATGTTGATGTTAGGAGAAATGAACCCCAAGATAAGGATTCAAATGTTTTTTCTTATGATTGTTTCGAACATATTTATAAGTTGATTTCTTTGTTGTTTTGTATGTCCCTTCACCACGGAATAACCCCTGTTTTCACTGTATTTGGTGTTGGTATAATTTTTGGAGGGGAAAGGAAATAACATATCTTTTAAATAAGGATACAGGTGGACCAATTGCAACAATAAGATATACAAGTCGTTATGTCAAAAATGAACTTCACAACTTTTGAGTGGGGGGTTGGGGGTGGGACAAGGGAAGGTATGGAAGGGGAAACAAAGGAGAAGGAAATAATGCTTGATAAGAAATGTACTCAATATCTTTCCCATGTAATTGTAACCCCTCTGTAAGGTATTTTCACAATTAAAAAAATCCATTTATCAGAAAAAACAGTATGGGTTTCCACAGAATTAAACTGTTTACAATACTTTAAGGATGGTATCAAAGAAATATATGTGGGTTTTTTTTTTTTTTGCATGGTTGCTTGTTTGTTTAGTTTGTGCTGATTCTGGGGCTTGAACTCAGAGGCTGGACCATGCCCCTGAACAATACTGTCTTCCCTGTCCAACTGCCCCCAAAACCAGTACTCTACTTCCTGAGCCAATTCTCCACTTCTGGCTCTTTTGATGTTTAATTACAGACAAGAATTTGACAGATTCTCTTGCCTTGGTTGGATTTGAACTGAGATAGTAAGAAAGCCAAGTGACATCAACTGTATCAAGATTTCTGTTTTGAATCATGAAAATCTAGATGAAGTTTATTATAAAGCTAATATTAATTGCCTCTGGCTTTTTTGTGCCATGACTTACCGAAAAGATTTCCAAATCTTACTTAGACTACCTTTCTCATTTTGAATACAAGTGACGACAAAAAGCCTGGATGCTTTGAATTTACAGGAATAAACTTCACCTGATGTCTAAGCACATTCCTGGCAATAATTGTCTTGACCTATCAGCTAAACATTTTTTTTTCAACACATTATTCTATTATAGTAAAGTAGATGAATTATGGGCTCTTGTCAAGTATCATTATGGAAAGAGTAATTATATATTCTAAATATGGGTTCTTTATATTGCAATTACTACCTAAATGACTTTTTTTGACAGTCCTGGGGCTTGAACTCAGGGCCAGAGAAATGTTCCTGAGCTATTTTTTTCTTTGCTCAAGTCTAGCACTCTACCACTTGAGCCACAGCACCACTTCCAGTGTTTCTTTTTCTGTTAATTTGGTGTTGAGGAATTGAACCCAGGGTGTCATGCATGCTAGGCAATCAATGTAACATGAAGCCATATTCCCAGAGCCCTAAATGACTTTCTTAAGATGTCATTACTTTTTCATTCCATTACTATGTATTATAATTTGGGGCAGGTGGTAGAAAAGAAATGGAAAAACATACTAAGTCCAGTAAGGCTTACGTTCCTATCTCATCACTAAGGAAGTACAATGTTAAGATCTGTGGGACTCTTAGGGCTGTTCCATGTGATATTAACATTCATCTCTGACATCCATAACATTCTGCTTCCACTTTCAAGGTCAAGAGCCAAATATCTAAGCCTTTTTATTGATTGGGTGTGTTTTCTAGGAACGAAGAAGGAGGATGTGGAAGGTGAAGGTGGAAAAATATGTATATTGGCTTCTGTCCACAATTTTGCATTTTTAAAAAGTGCTACTGATGAACTTCCATTTATATCTAATTGATTATGCTATCTGCATCAGATGCAGATAAATGAAGGCATTTATTCTGGTGGATAGTTACATATATTAACAAAATCTATTTCTGAAAAAAAAGAGATACTAGGTAAGAAAGAATAAAGGATTGTCTATAAAATGGTTTCTTTTCCTAGCAGAACAAAATTTAGTATTGAAATGATTACTCCAGCTTTCTCTGAGATTTTATGCTCTCTCAGTATCAAAATTTTCTCTAATTCCTGTAACATCCAAGCATAAAAGACATCATTTGAAGATCTCAGTAGTTTCAGACACAAAGGTACATAATAGCTTCCTTCCTTCAGAGACATGTGATGGCAAGTATGATTGATCATATTAAAGTTCTCTTCATGTTTATCTTTATCTCAAGTGATGCACATCTTGGCATACTACACTATGTCCTGCATCAGCTCCCTGTAGGTGAGATTTACCTCTACTCTGCAATGTCAAGATGGGTCATGTGACTTACTTCAGCTTACAAAAATGAGCCAGAAGGGGTGAAAGACTATTTCTAGGAGAAGAATTCTATCTCATTGTTTGTGACTAACAGCTGACTTGTTTTCCCTTAGCTATAAAATAGATGTCTCCAGACGGAGTCTTCTTTCAACTTAAATACTGGAAGAATATAGCGTGAAATTGAGGCAAAACTCAAATACAGTCACATACATATAACACAGCAAGAACTAAGCTAATATTAGAATATGATATTAAGATATATGTTTCTTCCCATCCTTGTATACCGATAGTTGAATATAGCAGACCAGAATTTAACAAATATTAAGCAAGAACTAAAAAATAGATAACGTTTCCTGTATAAGGCTATTACACTTTTTTATAAATAAGCATTCACCATTTGATCACTTGTGGGATTATTTTTTCTACTCTAGAGTACTGTATATAATATCCCCAATGATTATCCAGACCTTGTGATGGAGATGAGGAAGAATAAAATATCTAGATTTCTCTTTTCCTCTTCTCTTTTTTCTAGTGTGAATTCTCATCTTTCTCCAAATTCTCCAATTAATAAAGGAAGAATCACACATTGCAAATATCAAGCTAAAGTCTTCAAAGCAAGAATTTCATTCTTTCAGAAATAGGTGAAGTAAATCAGAGTGTCTAGAGGAAGAATAAAATCATGATTATTTTTCCCTGTCTAGCTTCCATCATAGTGTCTGAACATGACTCTAAATATCTAATAAACCACTTGCCTTGGCTAATTTTTAAAAAAGTTTTTTTAAATAAATAGTAATTTTTTAAAGTTTTTAAAAATAATTTTTAAAGAAATACTAATTTGTTGTGTGCTTACGGCAGGCATGAAATTAGACTGCATTAACATTACTTGTTGAGAGGCTAAATTTTGTCAGAATCTAAGCATAATTACAAATATATTATTTTAAGATAACTAGTTATAGGTACATTTTTTACATGAAAGGACAATATTTATTTAAACAGAGCTCAGTGGGGGACCATGGTATCATCAGAGTGCATCCAGGGGGAAAAGGGAGGAGGGGCCAAATGAGAATCAATGGCACTCCCACACCTTTACTATTTGATCTATACTGCCAGTCACCACATAGAAGGCCATCTTGTGGAAATCCAAGGAGGTAACAGTGTTGATGCACATTGTCTTGTCATCAGCACAAATCAAAATAAATTTCTCCCCAGAATGGAACAGAACTCCACGTATCCAGTTATCATGACCCACAAGAGTCATAAGTCACATGCCAATACTGACATCCCACATCCTAATAGTTTTGTCTCTGGATCCAGATTCCATGAATGGCCCGGGATTGCCACTTTTTTTAGTCTCAGATCCTGTTGCTTCAGAGATGGAAGAATATGAACTTTCTGGAGCCCAGGAAATGCATTTCACCACATGCTCATGTTCTCGGAACTCTGCTTTGCACTCCTTTGTTGCTAAGACCCACACACGACCAGTCTGGTCATTGGAACAGCTGTCTATCAGAGTGCCATCCTTATTTGGCCGTACCATACCTACCCATTCTCTGTGTCCTGTAAATGTCTTCACACAGTAGCCAGTTTGCACTTCCCACATTTTTATAGTTTTATCCCGTGAAGCAGACACTATATGATCTCCATTAGGCATGATGGCTACTGAAAAGACATTGTGGTCACGGCCATGTATGGTTCTGATGCATTCAAAGCCTTGAAAATCGCAAAGTTTAATGGTCATATCTGCAGAACAGGAAGCCAGTATCTTGCCACTGTGGTCAAAGGAAATATCCTTTAAAGAATCTGTATGTCCCTTAAGAGTTCTTTCAGAATCTCCAGTCTCATAATCCCACACCATAATTGTACCATCCTCTGAAGCAGAGACCATGACACTGAACACAGGATGGAAAATGACTCGAGTGACTGGACTCCTGTGACAACTCAATGTATATTTTTCTGGTGGATGGGGAATCCATTCTTTTGGATCTCGTTTCTGACGTAAATTCGTCTTTTGCTTCATTTAGATTTGATTCTAATTCCATAACCTTCTTTTGTAATATAATAACAGATGTCCATTTTTTTCCAAAAGTACAACACATTTTCATCTAATTCTTCATTCATATCTAATTCAGCTTCCTTTTTAAAAACTGAATAAGCCTCTTCATAGCCATTTGAAAGAAGATAATCTGCTATAGCTCTATTAAGTTCATCTCATTGTCTCTGGGACAGCACCATTTTGGCTTTAATGTGAAGCTTATTTGAGATATTGGGATGTCCCTCCTACAGGAAATCAAGAAGCTTTGTAATCCTTGAATTTATAATTTAATATGCCACTAAGTGGCTTCCACACAGAGGAAAGTATTCTTTTTCTTTTTTTGTATGTAGTAAACTTTTATTGAAATAATATTTGTAAATTAAATTTGACAAACTTTAATGTGTATTAATATCAAACCTCATTTCTTTACACATAATTCACATTAAGACATTGAAAATACATTTAGCAAAATTCTTCATTTAAAGTGACTTATCTGTGTCATATTTTTTTTAGTTGTCTGTTTATTTTATTTTTTTTAATTTTAATTTTAATTTTTTGTGAAGGGTAAACAAAGGAGGAGGCAGCAATGCTTGATAAGAAATGTACTCATTATCTTGCCCAAGTAATTGTAACACCTCTGTACAGTATGTTCACAAAAAATAAAAGTATTCTTTTTCAAGTGAATCCAGTAATCAGGAAATAGTTAACAAGTAATGTTCATTCCACCTTAGTACTGCTTGACTTCTAGTTCTATAGGTACATTTTTAACATAACATACACACAGAGACATCTTTTTTCTTCTTTTCCTCTCCACACTGATTCTTCAATAAGTAGTTCAGGTCATTCAAATAGCTGTGTTTCTTTCAGAAATAGATTAGACACAAAAACGTTACAAAAAGAAAACCAGGATTGGGTGGTGCATACTTTAAAAATAGCAGTCAAATAAATATTAACCATAATTCCAAAATAATAGCAGCCAAATGCTCTTGAAAAGAGAAGATTTGAAGCAAAATGTGTAAAAAGTGATAGTGCCAGAACTGCTTCAGGAGCTGCTCTCTGGGATTTAGGGTTTTTAGTACATAAAAATATTTAAATCAGGATTAATTGCTTTCAGGGACTAATTTTTTTTCTAGTTATATTTCACTGAAGAAATATGTTGTTCAAATTTAATGAAAGAATAACAGGTTATAGTAGAAAGATTGCTACAAACTCATTATTGTAGGCAACAAAATACCTTCCCAACATATCTATCATCCCCAAATATCTAATCCCTCAAATGTAGATTTGCAGTATATGTGTGTGTGTGTGTATATATATATATATATATATATATATACATATATATATATACATGTATATATATATATATACATATATATATATATATATATATATATATATATATATATACATGTTTGTAAAAAAATGACCTTTTATTACCCAAGGAACACAAATTTGAATAATTATCAGATAGGGAAGTATACTCAAATGGGTATTTAACAGTTCCAGCTGTAGTTGGAAAGGGACATTATTAGGTAAGAACAATCAGAAAGATGTAAAAATGCTAAATTAGAAGATAAAGGACAAGACAACATCACAGATTCTGAAGTTTCTTGAAAGCAGAACAGGAAGTAAAAGTCTTTTCCACTAGAATCATCTGAAAATATTTCAGCTCTGTTGGTGGCTCAATTTAAATCTAGTGAGACATCTTTTAGATTTCTGTCCTTGAGAACTGTAAAATGATAAATATGGATTATATAGGCCACGTAACTTGTAGAAATTTGTTACAGTAGATTTTGTATAGTAAACTAAATGAATTACAGTCTTTTCCTGATGCAACTACAGGGCCACCACATATCATGGTTTCTGAAAATTAGAAAAAGTTGCCACCGGCTTTGTACACATGTATGATGTACATAAAACAGCACTGCCTATCACTTATCAATTAATTATACTTCTGGCATATAAGCATATAAACATATAAATATGAATTATGTGAGAAATGTGTCATTTACTCAGTTTATTTAATGACAACTAAAACGAGAAAACATGCCTCTATATTTATATAAGCTAGTATGTCAGGTAAGGATTTAAAAAAATTAGAATATATATTTTAACATTTACGTCAAAATATTTGTTTATTTGTCTGTTTATCTTTAATGTTTATCACTCATGAGGGCTTGAAATGCGGGCCTGGAAGCTCTCCCTCAGCTCTTCAGCTCAAAGCTAGTGCTCTACCACTTGATCCACTGCCAATTTTCTGGTGGCTCATTGGGGAGTCTCACTGACTTTCCTGCCTAGGCTGACTTGAACCATGATTCTCAGCTCTCAGACTCCTTAGTAGCAAGGATTACAAGAAGGAACCACTGGCACTAGCTACATAATTATTTTTTACACATTTATGAAATATTGAGTTGAAATCTCATACATTTATATGTTGTGTAATGATCAAGCTATATCATATCCCTTAGTTTCTGAATGTAACATTTCTTTTTAGTGAGACTACTCAAAACCTTATCTTTTGGCGGTGATGAAATACCTATTCTTAACTATAATCACTTTGCTTCTTGTGGTAGACAATTAATATATTTATTTTATTCATGGAAGTCTGCTAATTAAAATTATATAAAACATGCATTTTAAAGTCGAAGTAATTCATGGTTCCATTACTTGTTTTAGGAAAACAATTGTGCCTTTTGTTTTCAATTATATTTCTTTGGGAATGGGTAATATTCATTAATTTAACAGTTAAAATTGATAACAGTTACTTTATATCAAGTTGATTCAAACATATTTGAAAAATGCACACATAACCTAAATATACTTCCACTTTCTTCTACCACATAATTAAAATAACAGTAAAGCAAAGCTTGGTGTTAGATGTTCATGTGTAAAGTCCTAGAAACTCAGGCCTCTAAATCCTGAATATTTTGATTCAATGTCAGTTTAAACAGACAAAAATGTGAAAAGTTGTCTCCAATTATCCAGCAAGAAGGAGAAGGTGATGTGGCTCAAGGAGTAGAATGTCATCAGCCATGAGTAAAAAATTCAAGGGAGACCACTAAACATTGAGTTCAAGCCCTACAAATGGCATATATACACAACACAACAATAGAAATGTATTATGTACATCAATAATGAGGACAAAATAGTAGAAAAAATCATGAGAAAGGTTGTGTAAACATCTGGAAGACAGAAATCATTAGACAGAACTTTGATTTAGGAGAGGGAAAATCATAGTCTCATTTGTAATCTCATTGTAGTCATTGTGTTGAAACCTGGCTACTGGGTAACTTGTGAAAGAGTAGATTAGATTACCTGTCCTAACAGATATTGCCTGTGGCTATGCACCATCCCACTCGGCAAAAATCTAAAATCGTGCTTGTTAATTTAAAAAGAACCTCATGTTAGAGGTTGTTTGGTTCACATAGACAAGGATCCTAATTTTGAAGCTTCAGACCAGAGCTTTTGTTAATAATCCCTCCTGCTTTAACCCCCCGACCTTCCCTTGTGCAGGTATACCTTACTTAGCTGGTACCAAGCCAAAGCATTGAACTAGACCCCCCACCCCGCCTTAATCCTTACTTTCCTCCAGCTATAACTCATTTCACATGCTATGTCTTAGCTTTAGTTGTTTTCTTTCTAATCCCCACCAGAAAACACTTATATTCATGCCACTATAAATGACCTAGTTAGAAAAGGGAGTAAGGATTTACCATTGGCTGAGGCTCTCATCTGTAGTTTTTCTCCCTAATAAATCTGTGCTATCTTTATTCTCCATGGCTTTTGAGTCTGATAAATGATTGATTTGGTTTGACCTAATCTCATTTACCCAGACTTACATTGATTCGTTTTGGTTTCTGATTTTTGGAAGTTTGACCTGTGCCAAGGAGCCCTCATCTTTCTCCTAGCCCTTCCTGTAACATTCTCAAGGTATTTGGTCTTACATTAAGGTCTTCCATCCATTTGGAATCGATTCTAATGTAGAGGGATATATAAAGATCTAACTTCCGTTTTCTGTGTACAGCCAATTCTACCAGCACAAATTTTGAAGAGGCTGTCTTTCTTCCATCCTGTGTTTCTGGGTCCCTTATCAAAGATTTTGTGCCTATAGGAGTGGCTTCATTTCCGGATCCTCAATTCTGTTGTATTGATGGAATTCTGTGCTTCCATTGGAAAGAATGGCTTTTCCCCATTCCTGCAGAAATAGAAAGACTGGGAAAAATGATATTAAGTGAAATAAGCCACATACATTTAAATATATGTTGCATGGGTTTCCTCATTTCTAATAACTAGAATATGTCCATAAATGTACAATTTAATCCAATAATTGTAAAAGACAACTAATTACATTTGGACATGATTAACTAACAGTAATCTAAGCATTTACATGGCAAGACCAAGGGAAGCTATTCTTTGGAGAAGATCACAATGGCTCAATATTTATGTGCATATGACCATATAAAATATTGCTTATTGCCATGAACTCTAAGAATCAATCATACATGAGAAATACATATCTCTGTATATAATTTTAATAGATGTCATGAAAATAATGCACTTCCCTGTAATCTCAAAAGCAAAATTCTATGTTTAGAAGATAAAATTGGGGAAAGTTTTCACCTCATAAACTAAAATATGTAGTGGGAATAGTGGGAGAGAAAAGATAAGACGAAAATTATAGTAGCTATATATTGAAGAATTCATCAACAATTTTCAAAACTATACAAGAAAGCTGGGGTGCAGCTCAGTTGTAGGAATAGACATATATATAAAGACATATATATAAAATGGGTTGAATCTCTAAGAAGGCCTTATAATAAGTTAATAAATAGTAATAATAAAATAATTACTTGAAATAAATGCTTTCATATTGGAGAGGCCTGAATCCTAAAAAAAATAAAAAAAATATACTCTCAATTCTAGTATCCAAAGACATAAAACTACAAGAATGAAGAAGAAACAGATTTCTTTTTCTATTCTTTCGGTTCCTTTTCTGTTTTCTTCTTTTATTTCCTTTGGCACTATTCATGCTTGAAGTTGCTAAGGTTCTGACCACTTTAGATTATTTTTCAGATGAGGTCTTAGTTTTTGACCAAGCATCCTTTGAGAAATAATCTCTTACCTATGGCTTCCACAAACGTGAGATAACAGGGAAATTACACTACATCTAGCTTTCTTTGTTTTTGTAGTTTCTCACATTTTTTTTCAGAACTGGCTCTGATATCAGTCTTCTAAATATCTGCCTTCTAATTAGCAAGGTATTTTTCATCTCAAGCTTGGACCCACACTATTTTTCAATATAAACATTCAATATTGGCGTCTGTTTTCTAGATATCATTAAATATTATTGAGGTTATGATAGACCTTTATGTTGTTATAGAAAAACACAGAGAAATCCCTTGAATACTTTTTTCCAGATTCTTAAATATTTATAGTATGACAGACAAGTAGGACATTAATATTTCACAGGTACTTTATGCAGACTTCAGTTGTTTTAATTATTTTTTGCACATTAAATCCAATATAATTTTATAAAATGTGCCATATAAAACAAAAAGAGTGATGTAAATGTAAAGCAAAGGAAGATGTCTTGACAATTTTGGACATGAAGCATTCTTAAATTTGGCATTAAAATAATAGGCAAGGAAAACGATATATTAGAACTCAATAAAAGTGTAAAAAAATTGGTCGGTGAAAGCTCATATACAAGTAGGGAATAGAAGTTGGGAGCAGGTGGCTCATCTATCTCATCCTAGCTACTTGGGAGGCTGTGATTAAGTATTGCTGTTTGAAGCCAGTACCCACAATATAAAGTCCCTGAGATTCTTATCTCTGATTAATCAGCAAAAAGCCAGATGTGAGGCATGACTGAAATGGTAAATTGTTAACAAATTGCCACAAATCTCAGGGACCCTTAGTTCAAGCCCCAAGACTAAGCATGCATGTTAAAAATTAATAGTAGTAATCATAATAGTGATGATGGTAATGATGATGATTATAATAATGATGATGAAGTGTACCCATAGTCAAGGATATAATATTTGCAAATCCTATACCTTAAGAATGCCTCAAATCTAGATTCTACATAAAATTCTCAAAACCTAATATTTAAAAGAACATCAATTAGAAACCAGCAAAATACATCTTGTGAAAAATAAACACAAGAAAAACATCATCAGTCATCCAATAAATACATATTAAAACTTAAATGACATCATAAAACATGTATGAGAATTACTTCACATAATACAATAATGACCATACTAAATGCTATCAGGAAACAGAGAAAATGGATGCTGGCAGAAATGTCAAATCGGAAAGCCACTTCTGAAAATATTTTTACAGGTTCCTAGAATATGAAATAAGCAAATGCCCACTGTATAGCACAGTAATTGAGCTCTTCAGGCTTTGTCTCATAGAAATAAAATGTAACATTCACTCAAAGGCCAAAACACAGAGGATTATAGCAGCATTATTTCCTCTAGTCAAAGAAATGGACATCAATTCAAGCTTTCTTTTGGTGAATGGGAAAGGAATTGTGCTATATTCTCTAATAACAGAACCAAAAGGCAACTCGAGTGAATACAATACAATATTAAGGCATACAATAACTGGGAATAATTTACCATAGATTTGAAGGCAATCCTAAAAGTTTATTTATTCCATGATCTAGAAGTCAGAGAAAAAATATATTGGTTGCCAGGATGAAACAAGTTTGGGATGGCAGAAAGAGAAGTAGTAGGTTTAATTATAAAAGGGAAATATGGGTCAGACTTATTTTTGGTAAATAAATGTATCTGTAAATATTGTACATTCATATAGATTTGATAAAATTATATTGGACTTAATATGTGCACAAAACAATTAAAATAACTGGTCTGCATAAGGTACTTGTGACATATTAATGTCCTACTTGTGATGTCATACTAGAAATACTTTAATAAATTGGAAAAAGTATTCAAGGGATTTATCTGTGTTTTTATAACAGCATAAAGATCCATACTATTCTCATATCTAGAAAACAGAAGTCAATACTGAATGTTTACATTGACAAATATTGTGGGTCCAAGCTTGAGATGAAATATACCTTGTTAATTAGAAGGCAGCGATTTAGAAGACTGATATCAGGGCCAGTTCTGAAAAATAAAAATTCATGAGAAACTACAAAAACAAAGAAAGCTAGATAGAGTGTAATTTCCCTGTTTTCTCACATTTATGGAAGCCATAGTTAAGCGATCATTGCTCAAAGATGGCTTGGCCTGAAAAATCAGCTAAAGTGGTTAGAACCTTAGCAACAAAAATAATTCTGTCTCGTGCTTCACTTTTAAAATTAAACCCACCACTTCTCTTTGTCCCAACCTGTTAAAACAGGAGTGATTATAAACAAAAGCACTGGTCTGAAGCCTCAATATAAGGACCCAGTCTGTGTGGACCAAACAGTCTCTAACATGAGGTTTTATTTAAATTAACAAGCATGATTTTAGATTTTGCAGAGTGGGATGATGCATAGTCACAGGCAATGTCTGATTTGTCAGGTAATCCAATCTACTCTTTCACAAATTACCCAATAGCCAGGTTTCAACACAAATGACTACAATGAGATTGTACAAATAAGACTGAGACTTTTCCCTCTCCTGAATCAAAATTCTGTCAATTGATTTCTGTATTCCACCTGTTTACATATTTCTCACAATCTTTTCTATTACTTTGTCTTCATTATTGATGTCCATATTACCTTTTGTTGTTGTCTTATGTGTATATGCCATTTTTAGGGATGGAACTCAATGTTTAATGGTCTTCCTTGAAGTTTTTGTTCATGGCTGATGACATTCTATTCATGAGCAACATTCTCACCTTCTGGTTCTGGCTGGATAATTGGAGATAAGTTTTCATATTTTTGTCTGTTTGGGCTGACATTGAACTGAAGTATTCAGGTCTTAGCCTCCTGAGTTTCTAGGATTCAACACATGAGTGGCTAACACAAATCTTTGCTTTACTGTTATTTTAATTATGTGATAGAGGAAAGTGGAAGTATATTTGTGTTAAGTGTGCAATTTTCAAATGCAAGTTTGAATCAACTAGATATAATGTAATTGTTATTCAATTTTAACAGTTAAATCAATAACTATTACACATTCCCACAGAAATATAATTGAAAATAAAAGGCATAATTTTTTTTCTTTTTGCATTTTTTTTTAATAGGACCAGTCATGGGGCCTGAACTCTGGGCTTGGGCACTGTCCCTCAGCTCTTCAACTCAAGGCTAGCACTCTACAACTGAGCTACAGTGCCACTTCCAGCTTTTTTCTTTTTGCTTATGTGGTGCTGAGGAATCGAACCCATGCCCTTAGGCATGCAAGACAAGTGCTCTACCACTGAGCCACATTCCCAGCCCTCATAATTGTTCTCTTAAAACAAGTAATAGAACCATGAATTTCTTTCACTTTACAAATCATGTTTTATAAAACTTTAATTAGCAGACTTCTATGTTTAAAATAAATCTATTAATTGTATACCACAATTAGCAAGGCGATTATAGTTAAGAATAGCTATTTCATCACAGCCAGAAGATAAGTTTTTGAGCATTCTCACTAAAAAGGAATGTTACATGCAGAAATTAATAGATATGATGTAGCTTGATCATTACACAACATATAAATTAAGGGGATTACCACTTAATACTTCATGAATATGTAAAAAATACTTATGTAGGTAGGCGCCAGTGGCTCATGCTTTTAACCCTAGCTACTAAGGAGTCTGAGAGCTGAGAATCATGGTTCAAAGCCAGCCTAAGCAGGAAAGTCCCTGATAAACTTATCTCCAATGAGCCAAAAGAAAACTGGCAGTGGCTCAAGTGGTAGAACACTAATCTTGAGATGAAGAGCTGAGGGACAGTTCCAGGTCCAGATTTCAAGCCCCACAACTGACAATAATTAAAAATAAACAGTTACAGATAAACAATATTTTGACATAAATGTTAAAATACATATTCTAAAAATTTTCAAATCCTCACTAGATATACTAGCTTATATAAATACATAGAAGTGTTTTCTGGTTTTAGTTGTTATTGAATCAATTGTGTGAATCACACATTTCTCATTCAATTCATATTTGTAGGTTTATATACATATATGACACAAATGTAATAAGTGATACGTGATAGGCAGTGCTGTTTTAGGAATCCCCCTTGACATTCTAACATTAACACTTCTCCCCAAAAATGGATATGCCCTCCAACCTTATAAGAGGTTTCATCACATTGGAGCAGAAAAGTATAAGCCATAATCATCGTTTAGAACAACTGTAACATTTTACATGTATTACACTTAGTTTAACAATGGAAACATTCAAGGCATCTTAACCATGTCAATAATAGCAAAATGTCTTCTGAGCTTTTCAGTCTCTTAAAAGATGAAAATCTTTAATTATACATCTATTTTTTTCTACCTAACATCCTATATCTTAGGAAGATTTTTTTGTGTAACCATGTGTTCCTGATTAGAAGACCGGAACAGAGGAAATAATGAAAATAGTGAAGGAAAATACATGAAAACAATTTAAAAAGCAATCAGAGACATTCTTTTTTTCACCAGTTTCAATGAAAATATACGTTAAAATATGACGTTTTGTCATCATTTAAAGAACCATAATTAAACTTTAATTAGCAGTGAAGAAGGGAACAGAGTAATCTCCACACTGATTTCCAAAGTGGTTGAACAAGTTTACACTCCCACCATCAATGAAGTAAGGTTCCCTTCTGTACACATCCCCTACAGCATCTTTTGTTGTGAGAGTACTTGATTTTTGCCATTCTAAATGGAGTGAGGTGGTATCTCAATGTTGTTTTGATTTGCATTTCTTTTATGGCTAGGGATGTTGAGCATTTCTTCATGTGTCTATTGGCCATACTTCTTTCTTCTTCAGAGAAGTTTCTCTTCAAGACTTTAGCCCACTTATTTATTGGGCAGTTGTTTCGTTGAGAATTTGTTGTTGAGGGATTTAATTTTTTGAGTTCCAAGTATATTTTAGATATGAGACCTTTGTCCGTTGTATGGCTAGTGAAGATCTTTTCCCAGTCCTTTGGCTTTCTATTGATCTTTTGAGCTATGTCCTTTGCCATGCAGAAGCTCTACAACTTCATGCAATCCCAGCCTTTCTTTGATTTGTTGTGTTTCCGGGTCTCTATTCAGAAAATTTCGGCCTGAGCCAAGGAGACCTAGGGTTTCTCCTATTCCATCCTCTAATGTTTTCAGAGTGTCTGCTTTGACTTCGAGGTCTTTGATTCATTTGGAGTTGATTCTGGTGCAGGGTGATATATAAGGATCTAGCTTTAGTTTTCTACAAGTAGTTAACAAAATTTTGCCAGCACCATTTACTGAAGAGGCTGCCTTTCTTCCATTCTATTGTTTTAGCTCCCTTATCGAAGATTAGATGGCTATAGGTCTGTAGGTTCATTTCTGGGTTTTCAATTCTATTCCATTGGTCCTGAGGTCTGGTTTTATGCCAATACCAAGCTGTATTGATTACTATAGCTTTATAGTAGAGTTTGAAATTTGGTATTGATATTCCTCAGCAGTGTTCTTTCCATTGAGGAGCGTTTTTTTCTTCGGTGTCTTTTATTGTTCCATATGAATTTTTGGATTGCCTCTTCTATTTCCTTGAAGATTGAGGTTTGAATTTTGATAGGTATTGTGTTGAATTTGTATAGAGCCTTGGGAAGTATTGCCATTTTCACGATGTTAATCTTTCCAATCCAGGAGCATGGGAGGTTTTGCCATTTTCTAAGTTCTGTTTTGCTTTCCTTTTTCAAGATTTTAAAGTTTTCATCATAGAGGTCCTTCACTTCTTTGGTTAAGTTAATTCCTAGGTATTTCATTTTTTGTGGGGCTATTACAAATGGAGTTGCTTTCCTAATTTCAGCCACACTTTTCTCATTGTTGGCATACAGAAAAGCCATTGATTTGGGGGGTTAATTTTATACCCTGCTACTTTGCTAAGGTTTTTAAACAGCTTGAGTAATTTGGGAGTGGAGTCTATAGGATTCTTTAAATACAAGATCATGTCGTCTGCAAAGAGGGAGTGTTTTATTTCTTCTTTCCCTATTTGGATCCCTTTTATGTCTGCATCTTGTCTTATTGCTGTAGCTAGGCATTCTAATACTAGGTTGAAGAAAAGTGGAGAGAGTGGACATCCTTGTGGTGTTTCTGAGTTAAGAGGGAATGTCTTTAGTTTTTCATCATTAAATATAATGCTGGCTGTAGGTTTGTCATATACAGCCTTTATAGTATTGAGGAATGTTCCATGGATTCCTAATTTTTCCAAAACCTTCATCATAAAGGGGTGTAGGATCTTGTTGAATGTTTTTTTGCGTCTATTGAGATAACCATGTGGTTCTTATTCTTGCTCCTGTTGATGTGATGAATAATATTAATTGATTTGCGCATAATGAACCAGCTTTGCATCCTTGAAATGAATTCTGTTTGATCGTGTTGTATGATTTTTTGGATGAATTGTTGAAGTCGATTGGCCAAAATTTTGTTGAGAAGTTTTGCATCAATGTTCATCAAAGAAATGGGTCTATAATTCTCTTCATTTTATGAGTCCCTGCCTGGTTTTTGGATGAGGGTTATGCTGGCTTCTTAGAATGTGTTCGTTAGTGAACTTTCTCTTTCAATTTCATTGAAGAGTTGGAGGAGTATTCGCGTGAGCTCTGCTTTGAAGGCCTTGTAAAATTCTGCTGTAAAACCATCTGTTCCTGGACTTTTCTTAGCTGGGAGGTCTCTTATTGCTGTTTCTATTTCAGTGCTTGATATGGGCCTGTTAAGATGGTTTAACTCATCTTGGTTTAGTTTTGTCATGTCACTATTTCCTAGGAAAAGGTCCATTTCTGTCAAGTTCTCAAACTTATTAGAATAAAGTTTTGAGAAATATTCCCTTATAATGTTCTGAATCGTGGTTGTTTCCGTGGTGATGTTTCCATTCTCAACTCTGAGTTTATCTATTTGGGTGTGTTCTCTTCTTTTTCTGAGAAGATTTGCTAAGCGTCTGTCAATTTTGTTAATTTTTCGAAGAACCAACTCTTTGTTTTGTTGATTTTTTCTATAGTTTTTTTTGGATTCTAATTCATTTAGTTCTGATATAATTTTAATTATTTCTTTCCATCTACTGAATTGGGGTTTATCTTGCTGCTCTTTTATAAGGAGGTTTAAATGTGTCATTAAATTGTTGGTTTCAGATCTCTCCAATTTGTTGATGTAGGAGCTCAGAGCTATAAATTGCCTCTGAGTACTGCCTTTGCTGTGTCCGAGAGGAGCTGGTAATTTGCGTGTTCATTTTTTTTTGAATAGCATGAACATTTTAATTTCCTTTCTAATCTCTTCCATGACCCACTCGTGATTCAGCAGTGTGTTGTTCAGCCTCCATGTGATACCAGACTTTCTTTAGTGGCTTTTGGTGTTGAGTTCTAATTTTATTCCCTTGTGGTCAGAGAGATTGCAAGGTATAAGTTCAATGTTTCTGAATTTGGACAAGTTTGCTTTGTGGCCTTTAATGTGGTCTATTTTAGAAAATGTTCCATGTGCTGCTGAGAAAATCGTGTATTCTGATGCTGCTGGGTGAAATGTTTGGTAGATATCTGTTAAATCTAGTTGTTCTGTGCAGCTGTTTAGATCTGTGGTTTCTCTGTTGAGTTTTTGCCGAGTTGGTTTATCTAGTGGGGAGAGTGGTGTGTTAAAATACCCAACAATTAATGTCTTTGGATCTATATGGGATTTGAGGGAAAGTAGTGTTTCTTGGATAAATTTGGGTCCTCCGTTTTTTGGCGAATAGATATTTAGAATTGGAATATCCTCCCCAAGGGGAGATCCCTTAATTAGTATATAGTGACCTTCTTTATCTCTTCTCACGAATTTTAATTTGAAGTCTATTTTATCTGATATTAGGATTGCAACTCCCGCCTCTTTATGGGGACCATTTGCTTGGTAGATATTGTTCCAGCCTTTAACATTGAAAATGTGATTGTTTTTACAAGCAAGATGTGACTCCTGAACACAGCAGATAGAAGGGTCTAGGGAGACAGTCTATACAGTCTATGTTGTTTAATTGGAGCGTTAAGTCCATTAATGTTAAGAGATAGGAGTGAGAGGTATTTGGGAGTTCCTGCCATATTATCCACCTTCTTGGGGGCTGCGAAAACTGGGTTCTTCCTATGGTTCTTGGATTCTCAGTTCGGGTGCAGTTTCTTGGCCTTATTGTGGTCTTGTTGGTTTTCTATGTGTAAGACATCTTTAAGAATCTTTTGTAGGGCTGGTTTGGTGGAGATGTATTGTTTTATTTTTTCTTTGCTATGGAAGGTTTTTATTTAGCCTTCAGTTATGAAGGAGAGTTTAGCTGGGTGCAGTATTCTTGGTTGATAGTTGTTTGTTTTTAGGTCATGGCATACATCATTCCAGGCTCTTCTTGCTTTGATTGTTTCTGCTGAGAAATCTGAGGTGATTCTAATTGGTTTCCCTTTATTGGTGATTAATCTTTTTTCCTTGACAGCTTTAAGGATCTTTTCCTTGGTCTGAGTTGATCCTGTGTGGATTATAATGTGACTGTGGGATGTCCTATTCTGGTCTGGTCTATTTGGGGTTCTAAAAGCTTCTTGTATCTGAATAGGCCTATCTTTTTGTATGTTTGGGAAGTTCTCTGCTAGGATCCTGTTAAACCAATTTCCTAGACCATGAACTTTGTTTCTAGGTGCTCCTCTACACCCATTACCCTTAGATTAGGCCTTCTGATTGTGTCTTCCAAGTGTTTGATAGATCTATCATATTTCTTGGACTTGTCTTGCATGATTGTATGTTCTTTCTTTATAATATCTAGGCTGTCTTCAATCCCTCAGATTCGATCTTCTGCATGGTCTAACCTGCTGTCAAGACTTTCTACTTTGTTTTTTTTTATCTCTTTTCCTTCTAATTGGTCAGCTTTAATGGCTTCAAAATCTTTGTTGAAGCTTTGTTTTAGATCTTGTATGAATTTCTTTACTTCCTTAATTTGGTGTTCATTCATTATTCTCAAATGACTTATTCTCAAATCACTTATTCTCAAATCTATTTAGAGAAGAATGTGAATATATTGAGAGAAGGGGATGGATATAAAGAAGATGTGAAAAATTTAAAAATAATAATGCTTAAAATATTATATAGCTATAAAGAGGTAGTACTGCTATTAAGGAATTTAAGTCTCAGAGGTTTTGAATTGAATAATAAATTTGAGGATTGTGTACACAATGAGGGATAGGGTCTAATAGTCAATTATGGGTTTATCTGAGGATGTGCAGGACAAGAGTTAAGTCACATAAAGAAGAATGAAAGAGAGGAAAAGGGGAAAAGGATGAGAAAGGAAGAAAAAAAGATCAGAAGTTCAGTAAAGCTAAACAGAAAACAAAAAGATAATTAAAAAAGAAAAAAAGAGAAAGAAAACAAAAAAAGAAAGAAAAACACACACTCACGTATCCCTAAAATAAAAATTATAAGAGGAAAAAAAAGTTACTGGAAAACAATTTTTTTTCAAAAAAGGCAAAAATTAAAAAAAATGTTTTAGAAAAGAAAATTTTTCTTTATATATAAGATACAAAAAAAAAAAAAGAAGAAGAAGAAGAAGAAGAAAAAAGTTCTTCGATTTTTTTAGGAGGGGTGGGTAAAACCCTGTATCTCCCTTGTGTTTGTAACCAGCCTCTGGTTGGAGTCTCTGGTCTGTTTGTGGTCCTGTGGCTTGGTTGGTTCTTATGTCAGTTTGTTCAAACAGGCAGAAAAATGCTCTGCTTTACCCAGGATTTTGTGACCCTCTTCCCAGGCTAGTTCAATGGGAGGCAGATCTGCTTTGAGAATCACAAAAAAGGTTGAGGCAGGGATGAGGCAAGGTTCTGGGTAGAGTTGAGGCCTTTCAACAAACAGTAGCTTTTCCTGGATGCTAGTTTGTGAGAAACTCACAGAGCCCAGCCTGGAGCCATTCGCAGGGTTTCTGTTTACTGATTTTCAATTGATTGTCGAGGCTGCTAGAGGCTGCCTGTGGCTCTGATTACCCAATTAGGAAAGCCACTCCTAGGGCTGGCACCAGAGCTGGGTGACTTTTCCCTGGGTGGAGCTGAGTCTGGCAGGTCAGGCAGCCGTTAAGTTCTTGTGACCTGCTAAATGACTCGTTTTACTATGTGAGAGCTTGTTTACACTCCAGCTTCTCCTCCATCATCTTCGTGGAACTCCGTAGCTTATTTTTATATTTAATTTTATTCTCAATTTAATATATAGAAGGGGTTGCAGTAAATGTAAGGTAGTGAATATCAAACAAGTCAAACTTCTTATGCCCTCCCTCATATTTCTCACACTTTTCCTTTACCCTAATACCCCTCACAAGTTGTAAATTTCCTACATGTTGTCTTTTGAGTATTGCTATTGCATTGGTTTGCCCTTTGTCCTTTGTCTCACCATTTTGTTCTTCCTCTTCCATTGCCAAATTAAGATAAATGTGTATATAATACACAGGATACTGAAATCAAATACAGCAGGGGATAAACCATAGGGGAAAACACAAAATAAAAAAAGAAATCACATAGTACTTTAAGAACAACAACCACAAAGAAAACCTCTGTTTCCATATCTAGGAGTTCATTTTGCTCAGCATCCTCTTATATGGTCATCTATACATAGCTATTGAGCAATTCTGCTCATCTGATAGGACTAACCTAGACATTACTTACTTATTACACATGAGGGAAACTATGGAATCTGTTTCTTTGTGTCTTGCTTATTTTCTGAGTAGCATTTTTCCAAGTCTTTCCATTTCCTTATGAATTAGAAGCATAGAATTCCACCATTTGTTTGTTTAATTGATTCGTTCATCTTTTGAGTAGCATATTAGTTTAAAACATGATTGCATGTAAGTATCATTAGGGTCATTAAAAATGACAGTTTTCTAAGTAAGATTGTATGTTGGTACAAGTGTTGAGATATCTGGATAAGCCTAATGTATTTCTTGAACTGAGTTAGGCAGGAAGATATCATATAGGATAAAAATATTAGTGACAAAATATTCCCTTGAGAAAGATTTAGGAGGCTGCCAGTAGTATGAAGAAATACAGATAATTTTAAAGAATTTAGAAATGCAAGCTCAAGTATGTCTTTTTAAATAAAAATTATGTAAGTGGAAGGGCAAAAGAAGGGGAAGAGAAGAAATAACTGAAAACATATCATTGTTCCAAGTTAGAGTATATAAAGACACAATCTATAATTTCCCAGGTAAACAGAGACCAATAAAATACATCTCACTTCATTTAAGTACATGCAAAATATTTACTTGGCTGTTTCCTACTTTAATGCTCCAAAATAAATGAAGAGTTATAAGAAATATTATGTGATTGCCATTATTTCAACCAGAACACTAACTGTGATGAACCCCCTTTTTCTCATTTTGCACTTGGAAAATAATCCCTAAATTGATGATGTTGTGACTGATTAGAGTCAGATTTAGGGGCTTCTACTTGCACAATTATCCCAGAATATTTTACAGCAGTTTTCCCCCCAAGATATCCAACTACATTGTCTGAAACTATACTTTGAACACACCCTCATACCTGAGTACATAATTTCCTTGGCACCTTCTACTTTGTGCCTTTGTCTTTTTTGCACATTCCTTAGTTCATAGTTGCTATATTTCCATTTCATCTTTATAAACTACTAAGAACATTGTTCAACTATCACTTCTTGTTTGCACACACCCAGTCTATGTATGAAGGTACTTTGTTTATGTTAAGCAATAGGGTAGTACTCACTCTCAGAGGAGAAACGTTCCACAGTATAACCCTATGCCCACACTACAGGGTGTAGAATTTAAAGCATTTTGAGGCAAACAGTGATATTAGAATTGAAAGGCTTCCTAGGGACATTTGCTTGGAGCTCATTAGTTTTCCCAGGAGAAATATAAATATCCACAAAATTTGGAGCTAATTAGTGAGTAACCAAATTAACACTAGATCCTAGATGTTGTGTTAATTCAAATCACCATTGTATTATTGTTACATCAGAATCCTTCCCTACTTGCCAAAGTGTATGAGACAATGAAAGAAAGGCATTAACACAAAATGTCTTATGATTTTAGGCATTTAATCCTAGTGGTGAGGGTAATGTCTGAACTCTTCCATTGAATAAAAACTTGAAGTTTATAAGAGCACTTCCTACATATATGAATTTGTGGTAGGTTGATTGACAGGGTTATTTTTAGCATGGAGATATACCTAACAGTAATTAGATTTCAATAGAGTATATGGCAGTTATGATTTGTCAATGGCTATTGAGGCATTTTCTGTTCTCAAGAAGAATCAATTCAAGGAGTCTTCACTCACATCAGTAATGCTGTATGTTCAACCTAATACTTGTTACTTGTCCTGCACTGTAATGCTTAGGCTGATAATATATCCAAACACATCTAAATTCATTTCAATAAAATCCCATACTGATGTGGATACATGAGTCACTCATTGGAACTGTAGGACAAATTAGGCTTATCTGTGCTGTAGTTCAATCTCTAATCTCCTGGCTAAACAAAGTCTTCAAAAATATTCACAGGATACCTCTAAGGAAAGTTCATGAGAGTTATATCTGTATAATTCCTCTAAGGTCAGGATAAAAGCATTTGTTCTCAGCATTTAAGATCAACAGGATCTGTTGAATTCATGGATCCAGAATTTTATGGCTTCGCATTCATATCTCAAAATTTTATCAATATGACTCACCAAAACACTGTCCTTATTGAACTTGTCTATTTCCTTTTATTTTTCAAATCCAAATAGCCTATTTCTTTCAATATTTTCCTGCAAATTCTCTCCTTCCTTTACTTCTGTAAATCTTTGTGTATTACTTTTTTGTTTCCTTATTTATCTCTTTCTTCCTATCTTTGTGTATTACTTTTTTGTTTCCTTATTTATCTCTTTCTTCCTATCTTGTCCACACTGCTGCTCACATTGCTCACACTTGTGTCAGAACTTTCCTTTTTCTACTCCCTTTAATAATGACTCCGATAATATTATACTTTTCATATTAATGGTCGTGGATTTTTGGTGATGTCTAAATAGACCTATCGTTGCATCTTTTTAACATAAACTTTAGAACTATCTGAGAGCTTTTCCCTCTAAATCCATCATTTCCACCTGTAGTCCTTATCACCAAGAATATAACTAACACAGTTGCCAGCCAGAGATGTGTTTGCACTTCAGATTTCTTCTTACCTTTCTACTCCCTCCCATTAGATAAGATGAATGATCAAGATTTTCGCAGTTTCTGCCACTAATACAATTTCTATGTACTCCTTTTTATGCACCTGACACCAGCCTGTTTCAAGTACTCATCACTGGTCACCTAGTCCTAAAACAACCATTTACAAAGTATGCTTTTTTCTCCATAGTCTTTTCATATTGCTCCTCTCCATCACCCAATTATTCTCCTTTTAAGCACACAGAGTGAAGAGCTCAGATACGAATTCTAGTATCATTATTTGTTCACTACAGTGAGTGTTGGCCTTATATTTCTCAGCTGTAAATGCATGTTATCTACCAGAAATATTGAAGAATATTTGTTGACTTCTGGAGCAAGAAAAAAGAAAAGTGAAGAGTCCTTACATTTTCCACCTTAGCTTACAAATAAGGAAAGAGTCAAATTCAGTTTGTTGGTATAAAGTCACAAATTTTTTTACGCAGAAATAAAAATAAATTTTAATCCCTGGCTCTACAGATTATGTCCTTTTATGGTAACTACAGATATGTAAGTGGTGCTATGTAAATTGTATCATATCTTTACAGCTGTACTGAAGAACAGACTCTTAACAAATTATTGGAAACATTGGTTATTATATACTACCTGTAAGAGAGTGTTATTTGAACTAATCACACTTGGTTGAAAACTATATCTTAGTCCATCAAAATTTGGAAATAAACAATTTTATTTATAAGAAAACAATACCATCAAGAAAAGTGAGTATACATTAAGAGACTGCAGAAATAACATTAGGGTTTTTACTGTCTCTACCTGTTTATGTAATTTTATGTCTTGGTATTGAAACTCTCCTCTTGTTTTTCTTATTGTATGTAATGCAACACTGTTTATAACTATGTATTCAATGTGGGAAGTCTAGCTTCAAAGATGTCTAAAGTTTTTTTCCGTTTCAATCACAACATTATAATTATCAGGCTACACTGTGGTCATCATCAACATCTTCATCAAAATTACTATTAGCATCATAATTGCTAAGTATTGAAAGTCAGATATGCTATTATTTTTCTTTTGATTAATAATTTTAATGTTACCACTGTGTACACATCCATATTAAAATTTTGAACAAATAAAGAAACACAAAAAAACTAAACCATATCAGGTAGCTTGACTATGTGCTTATAACAAATTATGGAATAGATTTGTGAAGCATTGCCAATTCCTTACCATTATGAATTAACTTCCTCTCTCCCCTCACTACACACAAATATTTAAGAGTTTGGACAGAACTTTTTCAAGTAATATAATGTAAATGTTACTACAATATCATATCTATATCTAAAATTCCCTTGAAAGTAATCAGCTCGACTTTCTATTGAAATATTAGTTATTTTATTCTAGGAAACTTTTAGAAAAATAGATTGTATATCTTTGAAACGTAAAAGGTCAATATAGTAGCAAAGTATTTTAGAGGGAGACTGTTCTCAGAAATATATATATATATATATATATATATATATATATATATATGTGTGTGTTATGTGTAGAATTACATACATTTTTAGAGATTATTTGTCATCAGAAATACATACACTTATCTACATTGATGTATAGAATGATGTACACTATAGTGAAACAAAGATCTTAAAACAAAATTAAAATTAAAAAATACATCAAACGAAGTGCCAGTGACTCACTCTTATAATTCGAGCTATTCTGGGTAATAAGATCTTAGAATTGTGATTGAAAATAGCCCAGACAGAAAAGTACTTGTTAGATTCTTATCTCCAATTAACCACTGAGAAAAGGAATCAACTCTGTGCCTCAAGTTGTAGATTGATAACCTTGAGCATAAAAAAGCTTAGGGACAATGCCAAGTCCTTGCAAACAACAACATCATCAACAACAACAACAAAATGTATCACATTAATTTCACAAAAGCATCTTTTAACTGCTGAGAACATTTCTTAGACACATGAATACATCCCCCTAGAAAATGTTAAGTAAAAATTATAGAAATTTACCTCTGTGTTAAAGACATGACTATGTAGATTGCTAAAGACATTTAGGTAATGATTAGGAATTAAGAATAATTATAGGTAGGTAATATATTGGGACTGGTTTCTTATTCTGTTTTCCAGTAGTAATAGAATGATATTTGTAATGATTATATAAAATTACTCTTGCTTCGTATTTGAATTATAATAAATGATAAACATTTTTTAATGTTTCCAAAGGAAAGGAGTAACAATTCTTATGTAATCTCAAAAAAATTGAGAAAAATATTCCAAGCTGGTTTGCTCTAAGAATATATTTCTTTTCTTGTTCTAGTTTTCATATGTTCAAAAAAATTAAAATTCCAAAAATTCATTGGATGTTGGCATTCAGGAACATCTTCATAGATACTAATATTGGAGTCCCTAAAGTGGAATTGTTTTATTTCAATTGTTATTTTCACAAATAATTCAAGACTATTGTGTATTTTGTTTATTTTCACTGCGATTGGCTCCTATCTTCAGAATACTTTTTTTCACTAGCAAAGTAGAGAAAAACAATTGGATTGACCAAATAACACATGGTTTTCATAAAATGCAGATGCATAGATTTGTGTCTTCTGTAATTTGCTAAAAGTTTCTTCCAGAAAAGGTTATCAATTATTTATAAGTGATGCATAATTCCTAGGTATTCCAATTATCACATACACTTTTTGATTGAGTTATTTCTGAATAAACTCAAAATAAACAGACAATAAAACCCTCAAAATGAACAGAAATCATATCTTTGTTTTAAAAGTTACAGTTTACGAAGTTTTTAAGCCACCACCAACAACATATTTTTAGATATTCTGTATTTTGTGTGAAGTATTTTTAACAATAGTTTTTTGCTGACAGTAATTCACTTGCAATATATTATCTCCTTTAATTGTATACATTTTAGTGCTTTGGAAGTGAATCGTATAATCATAAGTTTTCCAGGCTTAATTTTCACAAACTTGCATTTCTTCAAATAGAAATGTTGTAAATTTTAGAACAGACATTAAAATAGATATAAAATTCAGTTACAGGAATTTGCCCAGCATATATCCTTATATTGTGCCTTTTCAAAATTTGTTTATAGGCATTATTTCCAGGGTCTCACACATAGTATTCAAGTGCACTGTCAATGAACTAAATTCCATGTCCAAACAAGTTTTTCTTTAATTATCTTTAATCCATGCATAGGAGTGTAATGGATAGAAACTATACAATTCTCTTTGACCCTTTGAAAACTTGCTTGCTTTAATGATTGCAGTATTATACAAATTGATTTGCTATGTGGAGTATATCAATTTCTCCACAACCGCATGACTATATTTTGTGTCATATTTTTATATTATGGTCCTACTAGTGAGTTTTCTTTTTATTTATACTTGGATCATAAAGAGGAGCTTATTTCATATGCTCCTACTATTTACATCTGTTCTTTAAAGAAATATCCTATTAGGGAAAAAAGTTATATAGAATTAGAAGATATAAAAATACTTGACTCAGAATTATTGTAGCATTAGGATTGTAGCATTAACAAATATGTGTCCTCTATCTGTTAGATATGTTTTCACTTTTGTTATGTTGTCCTTTGAAATATGAAAGGTTATCAGTTGATATTATCCAGTTTATTCTTGCTTTTCTTTACCCACGAATGCTTTCCATGTCATTTTTTTAGAAACCTTTACTGATCCAATATCATTAATTTTTACGTTTATGTTTTATCAGATTTTAGATCTCACATTTTAATAATAATTTTTATTTTAAATTTTTATATAAGGATTAAGGTAGTAGGCTAAGATCTTTTTTTTTTTAATCTAGGGTGGCAATAGTGCCAATAAACCCATTTAAGATTATATTTTTATTTCATAAATTCATGCCATCCTTTTCAAAATTTATTGACCATAAAACTGAGAATTTTTTATTGTGAAAATACTGTACAGAGGGGTTACATTTACACAACAGTATTAACCAAAGCATGCTATTTGCAGAGGAGTATTTAAAACGTGTAATTGCCTATAAAATTGAACTTTTAATCCAAGAAAATGAATATCAGGAATCTATCACTTGGAAGATGTGAGCGGAAGTCAAAGGGAAGGAATAAAGAGAGTAATGATGGAAGAGAGTGAAGGCATAATATTCAATGCAAATAGTATGAAACTAGAAAAAATGAGAATGGGGTAAGGTTTGGAAGGGTGTGGGAAAGTTATGTGAAGATCCATTGTACTTATAAACTGATTTGTGGAATGGAAATTCTTTTGAACAACTATTTAATAAAAATATAATTAAAAACAATGGAGACATCTTATCTTAAACTGCATTCTCTTAAACCATGAGTCAATATAACAGTTTCCTCTCCAGAAATTTTCTTTGCAGGTATTTTCCTCATAATTTCAGAAAACTGAGCAATGTGATGTATATCAATACATCACATTGCATATTCAAAATAGACAAAATATAAAAATCACAGTAAAAATGTTAGAATTCATCACATAATAAAATAACAGGACCCTAGATAAGGTTCTCCCCTCATCCTTGGTCATGGTGAACCATCTTCCATGTCACAAAACATATGTCAGCCCCCCAAACCTCATAGCTTCACAGCCCCTGCCCTGCCCTCTCCCCCATCTCATTCCCTAATTATGTTTGGCAGACACATTCCTAACCCATGAATTACCTCCAACTATACACATGAGAGCAGAGTGTCTGGCTGGAAGAATGTGGCTGTGGTCACACACACCTCACCAAACTTCTGGCTGGTGACAGAAGAACAGGTGTCCACTCTAGTCCAGGGTTCACACAGGTCTCCTAGCGGAGGACCACGAGGGCCAGCAGCTACTGTAGGGCTACAGAAAAGGGGGAAGAGAGAGGTGGAAAGGGGAGGAAAGGAATGTCTACTGAAATCTTCCATAAAGGAGCCATGAAACTGTGAAGGAGAAAACAAATATTGTGGCTGGGCTTGTACTTGGTATTCATGAAAAAAGAACAACAACACATACACACATAGAGAAATAAAATGCTTTTGCTGTTTTTAGACATGGTGACTTAAATATATTTTCATTGCTCTCATCTCCCTGCTCTCCCAACACACACACACACACACACACACACACACACACACACATCCAGAACAGTGACAGAAGACTCTTCCATGCAGCACCTGCAATTTTCCAACTGATCACTCACCTAAGCACAGCAGGCTGTACAAAAGTTTTTCTGTCTCTCTCTCTCTCTCTCTCTCTCTCTCTCTCTCTCTCTCTCTCTCTCTCACACACACACACACACACACACACACACACACACACACACACACACACAGACTCAGAGTAGTGCCACTCCTAAGTTTGCTGGTTCCTCATGTGGGACAATGTTCAAGCTGAAGGACAAAGGTTCCCATACACTGTTCCTTTGTAAAAATCAAGGGCTCCCACCCATGGGGTGCACTACTGTAATGACATATCACGACCCACCTCTCCCCTTCTCCAGGGCCAGACCCTTCCCCTTGGGAACAACTACTCATTCACCAGAACCTTAGACCAGGACATAGGGTGAAGGAATCCCCAGACATGTGACTACTCAGAGGCAAGACTGAAAACAAGCAGGGGGTCATGGGGTTCCCAAGGGAGTGTCTGATCCTGGGTGGGGGCAGTGTTGGGGAAATTGATTGGGTCCTGAAGGCTACATATATAGACAGACTCCCTACTTCCAGCCTAGATGCTTCTGGGTGACTGGATGGATTCGTGGGAAGGCCAAGGAGACCAGATGGACTGGGAGCACCAGCAGATGCTGGCAGAGCTGGGAAATGTGATCACCCTGTGAGTAGTGTTGACAGCTAAGGTGGGGAGGACAGGCCGGGTGTACATGTGTCGGAGGGGTGTGTTCCTCCCAGATATTCACCTTCTATCTGACCCTCAGTGCCATCACCTCCCTAGTGGGTTTTTCAGGGACCCTCCTGTGGTGAAAGGGTAACTGAGCACAGAGGACAAGTGCTCACACAGCAAGGTGGGGGGCTATCTTCTGCATCCAACATCCCCCACCCCCAGAAAAAAGGAAAAGACCCAATAAGGCAGGTGTAGAGGTGCTGCTCCTCACCTCTGACTAAAGCCACCAGGTTTCCACCAGGGAGAGGAAGGGTGCAGACGTGCAGCTCTGTGACTCCTATTGCTCCAGGCGTCCCATTCTCACCCATTCCTGCATCTCCCTGTTTCCTGGGACGCTGGCCACTAGGGATGGGGGTGGGTTCCTCAAGTCGACATCCACTCCCCCACCCCCAGTCCTGGGTTGCATTTGTCTCAGACTCAGGGCTGGCCTGCTTGGTGCTGGGGAGTTGTGGTTAGGACATACGAGGAGAGGTGATAGTCGCTGGTTTGGGTCTGTGGGGGGGGGGAGGGGGGAGAAAGGGGTGCATAGAGGGAGTTCGTGAGGTGTTGGCCCACGGGGCAGCACTCATGTGTGCTTTGGGGAGAAGCTGTAGGCTGTGGTTCCAGGTGCACCAGGCAGTGATGGCAGTGGCGTGGTGGACACTCGGGCCCAGAGCAGAGGACCAGGGGCTGGGACCAGGTCAGGGCCCCAAGCCGGCCAGGTTATGATTGGGACTATGATTGGGACTGGTATTGTTGCATTCCCACATCCTGCGAGGCCACCACCCATCTGCTCATGGAACTCTCTCTAAATCCTGCACAGGCTATGCAGTGGTCTGCATTCACCCCTTCCCAAACCAGCAACTTTACAAACTGATCTTGGAGGTTCCCTGCCAGCAGCTTGTGGTTAATACTCTGTTGGGCTCAGTCTACAAACTCAGCTAGAGGCTCACCATATTTTTGTCTCACTCCTGCTATAGGGGATTCAGTGTTCTGCCTGTCTCACCTGGTCATGGTAGGGGCCAGGTATTGTGGCCTGTTGGAAGCCAGTGGAGTACCTTTCCCCTGTCCCTGTTAACATGGCATAAGTAATAGGTATTGCGGGTTGAGCCTGCCAGTTATTCTCCGCCCGCACTCTGCATTCTTCATTAAAGAAGGCACATCATTTAATAAACTGAGAACTGGTGAGGAGGGCTTTGGCCACATCCCCCCAGACACACAGGTGATAAACGATGTCATGTAATAGGGTCTGGGCCCAAGGAGAGTTCAGGCCATTCTCCACCATTGCTTTGTGGATCTCTTTCAGATCTTTAGCTTCCCATGGATACCATTCCAAGGGCATATTACCTCCTGGTGCCAGATTGACCAGATAAGCTTGGGGAAGTGAATCTTGTGGCCTAAGGTCCGGACTCCTGTGTGGCACTTCCCTTAAATGTCAGGACTCCAAGTAGGTTACTTCCCCAGCCCTCGGCCCCTCTATGGAAGGTTGGTAGTGGTCCGGGTCTTGCAGGTCCCTCTTGCAGGTCCCATAGGGCGCCTTACCTTCCCCCCCAATCAGAGGAATAGTGTGGGGATCTAGGACCATCAAGGGCACCTGAGTCATAGAGGGTAACTTTCACCCTCGTTTTGACTTCCACTGAGCATTTTTCGGTGCATTATTGGTGAAATTTGACTCATTCCATTTCCTTCTCACTTCCCAAGTCCTCCTTTACTCCCTCTTAGCCTAATGTTGCCTCCTCCTCCTTCTTCTGTGAAATAGCATTACCCATACTTAAGGTTTCACTTACTCTGAGAGAGCGCATAGCCTCAGCTGGTATCTTTTCCTTTCAAGCCCCATGTGCGGAGCCAGATGTCAGGTCTTCGTTTGTCCCACAAAAGACGGACAGGGACCAAGGAAAGGTAAGTGTGGCCACTTGCCCATTCCCCAGCCTCCCTTAGCCTAAGAGACAATCAGACACAGTGAGGATTCAAGTCAAGTAGGGACTCATTTATTAACACAGAGCAAGCCATTTTTAAAGCAAAAGACTGCGCAAAGGTCACACCTTATCATGCACCTAAGATTCCACAAGCTGTTTACACACTGAACTTAAACAAATCAGGCTCTGACCACTCAACTTCCTCTCAGGGCCATTTTTGATGCCTGTGTACCCACACTGTCCTCATAAATCTTGTGACGTGCTCCAATTGTGATGTTTTAGGCCCCTTATGAGCTCATAAACTTTTTCAACTTTATAATTTTTCAGTTCTGATTTGTGATATCAGAAATCCACTGTGACATCATGAGCATTGTGACATCATACTGACAGACAACATCACACTGTGGCATCATAATCCTCCTACGACTTCAACATATTTGCAACAACACATGCCTTTGTAGATACCACAGTCCATTCGTGAACCCATATATTCTGATTTCATGAACAATGAGAACCTTTATGCCATTTGGAAATCACCAACCAATTGTGACATCATAGACCTACTATGACCCCTTACCTGTATGGCATCACCAACTAATTGTGACATCAAAATTTTTGTGATGTCACAATGTGACATGATGATCATGACATCTGTCAGTGTGATGTCAGAATGGTCATGATGTCAGTGGATTTCTGGTATCTCATGTCATACATGAAATATGTTGAAAAATTATGAGGGCAAAAAGGTCTAAGATATCACAATATTAGCATGTCACAAACTTATGAAGACAGGAGATGTTTGTGATATTAAATTGTGTTAGTGATATCACAATGGCACTGTGATATCACAAAGTGATTATGATGTCAAAATGGTTATATAGGCACAAAAATGTGTTTCTGATATCAACTCTCATGCCACACTTGAAATACAATGAAATCACAGAATAGGCATTCACAATGTGTCTATGATGTCACAATGAGAATTGTTCTCATAATGCGATTATGTCATTGAGTTTGGTGATATCACAATGAGCTCATGCTCTCATAATGAAAATGTGATGTCACACTGAGGATGCCACAAACACTTTTTGATGTTATAATGGCAGGTCTGATCTCAATTGTCAGTTAACAACAAGGGTATGGGTACACAAAGGGACTGTGTTGTTGAAAAGGGCATGGATTTTTCAAAGGAGCTAAGAGGTCATAATAGATTGGAGATGTCACAATGGAATGTCACAATGGCAATATTATCACAATGGGTTTGTGATGTCGTGCTGATAATGATGACAAAATGTGTTTGTGATGTCACAACAAGTTTGTAATATTACAATCAAATTTCCAATTTCAATTGTTACTAGTTCACAAGGAGGATACTGTAATAATCAGCAGGGCCCCAATAATCTATAGGGTCCGATAATCAGCCAAGCACCATCTCCTGGCTAGCTGGAGAGGACAAAGTATGCCACCAAAGAAGGTGGGGCATTCTGTGGGAGGGGCTGGTGCATTAACCACCACATGTTGAGCTGTTAAGAAGTGATTGGGCTGCGGGCAGCTTGGGATGTGACAGTTGAAAATTGTTAGGCAGTTGGTGTAGAGAAGGGGTACAGACTTTATATAGGGTACTTGTTCAGAGCAATAAAAGGAAAGAGAAAAAGGGAAAAATCCGGGAAGGAAGGAAGTGGTGTGATAGCAGAAGGGGAAAGACCTTGGAGGAGAGGAAGTTGAGGGGGGCAGGAGTTGAAGGATGCAACTGACGACCCAGGCAAAGCAGTTCAGACCTGTGGAAAGTGGAGAGACCTGAAGAGAAGAAGGAACTGGTAGAAGGGAACAATGGAAAGACATCGAAGGATGTTTAGTTCTGTATCCAAGGAGAGACAAAGGGAAGGGAGAAAAAGGCTTGCCTTTTGATGTTTGGAGCCTTGGATATCATAATTTTGGGGTTTGGTGGTTTGGAGAACATTTATTATATTAAATGTGTCTCGATGGATTCTCTTGAACTACAGAGTTCCTAATTTTCAGAAACCCCATCAAGATAATCAATTTGGATAGCATCAGGCCTTGGCCCCAGGGAAAAATCCCCATAGGTGAAAGTGTCAACCCTCAGGGTTAAGAGTCTACCTCGAGTGTTTGCCTCCGGAGGACCAACATTGACAAGTCATTTAGGTTCCTCTAAGGGTGCATCTGGGAAAGCTTGCCAGCCTGTTTTGGGGACCCCCTCTGGAGGTCATTTGTAGCTTCTGGGAACTCCTTGAAACGTCATGTAGGGCTTCCTTGAGAATCCATCTGGAACCTCATCAAGAGTACATCTGCGACTTCCTTGAGCAGCCATCTGAAACCTACCTTGGAGGTCATCTGGAGCCTTCTCCAGGTGCCATCTTGGACTTTCTCCAGAGGTCATCTGGGGCTTCCTCAGGCCTGAGACCTGAATCTTTGGGCTTCCTTTAGAAGCAATCTAGGACCACCTCCTGAGGTCATCTGGAACTTCTTTGGGAGGTCAGCTTGGGTTACCTTGATGAGAAATGTATGACCGTCTTCAGACATAATCTGGGACTTCATTGAGAAGCCATATAGGACCTTCTCTGGAGATCATCTGTGACTTTCTCAAGAGAGTTATCTGGAACCTCCTCTGGGGTTCATATATGGACTCTCTGAGTGGCCATCTGGTAGCTATTCGTGAGTTAATCTCAGCCTCATTGAGAGGATATCTGGGACCTCCTTTGGAGGTCATCTGACACTTCTTTGGGGATCAATTTGGAACCTCCATGAGAGATTATCTAGGGTCTCATAGGGAGGACATATGTGACATGTTCCAGGGGTCATCTGCAGCCTCCTCAAGAGGCAATCTGGGACATTCTCTCTGTCATCTGGGACCTCCTGTAGAGGTCAACATTGAGAGATATGGGACATGTAAGTTAAGTGTCTGTGGCTATTGGTCTGTTTGTGTAGGCTGATACTTTTATCTGTGTCCTGTATGTACCTCTGTGTACTCCTTTTCTCAGGATGGGAGAACAAGGCCTAAAGTTCCTATATCCAAAAAATATTCTCCCGCAGGTTTATAGAGTCCCTCAGAAGAAGATGCATTGATGTACTCTCTCTCCTATTCTTTGCTATCAACACCTGTAATGTTAAGTGCTCCCATACCAAAGGGGGTTACTTTTACCAGCCTGAGGTGGTACAATGTGGTATGTTAATATTATTACCCTTGAGACAGGAACATGAAAGAGATGGGGGGCAGGCCCCCTTTTTAATATATGTTCCCTTTACAAGTAGTGACCTGTATAACTGGAAACAGCAAACTCCATACTTTACAGAAGAAAAAAAAACAGGGGCTCATTATTTCATTAGAGACAGTAATTTTCACACACAAGCACATCCGGAATGAGTGTCAGCAAATTTTAAAGGTGCTTTTCACCTGGTAGAAAAGGGAGTGAATCCTGCTCGGTGACTTGAAAAGAGTCCTTGGACCACACAGTAGCCCCACTATTAACCAGACCATTTGGAGAAAGTCTTTCCACAGGCTTACCCAAGCTGAGACTAACAGTGATCGAGGTATGGAAGTGCTTCCTATTATTGCTAAGTTTGATTAGCAGGGATGCTTCAGTTGCTAGAAAGCCAAGTCATCAATCTAAGGTGAGTGAGATGGTACAGTTCCTCAGTGAGTATCCTAATGCTTTTCTGGAACTTCCCCAGAAGACTATATTACATATAGGCCTATAGATCTTGAAGCCCTGGAGAATCAAAGAACCCTAAATATGGCCTTTGTTACCCAGTCAGCCCTAGATATTAGAAAAAAAAGCTTCAAAAGTTAGCTTTTTAGGGAAAGGTGTATTCTAAGTTGGAAGTGGTTGCCCAGTAGGTTTTTGATAACAGAGATACCCTGCATAAAAAAGACTATAAAAAGGGGGGTTGAGTTTTGATAGGAGCACCAGAATAGGGATTAAGAAACCCTTGGCAAAGACAGTACAATTCATTTGCAAATGGCAGTAGAGAACCTCTAGGACCAGATGAGTGGGAAAAGGAATGTCCAAGGAGGAGAAAGATAGAAAATGACAGGTTATGTAATCACATTAAACACCTGGAAAATGTGTTCATATCTCTGGAGTGATATGCAAAGGAGCTTGGGGCTCTGAATTCTAACTGTGTTCAATTTAAAAAGCAGCCCTCTGAACTTAAGAAGAAATGTGGAAAAGAAAAATTCATATACTTCTATCTCAAAACACAGGCTTATAACAGACTGAATCTCCATTATGTGCCAGTCAAAACCAACCAAGAGGTTAAAAGCACATAGAAGAGCACATTGGAGAAAACAGAGAGAATTATTTGACACGAAGAAAAGATTTGAAGATATAAACTTGTGAGAGTGAAAAATGAGAAGAAAATCCTCAAAAGGAACCTAGAAAACACTCAGAATCAAATAAAATTCAAATACATTAGCCTGGATGAATATGAAGCAAATTAGGGGACCACAGGCCGACAGAAGCACAAGACAGCAATGCTGTCATCCTTGCAAACCTCATGTGAGGCCAGGAAGAGATCCTCATGCTGCATTAAGAAATCGTGGACATGAAAAATGAGCTGGACCTGATTTAAGAATGTATTAGGCTGAAGTACATGTCGATTATAAGCTTTGAAAGTTGTCACCAGAAATTCAAAGCAACAGAGAGAGAAGGAAAGAGTAGTTATTAGAGAAGACAGGTAAGTGCTGTGTCATAGAAGATGAGGCCAAGAAAAGTGTACAGAAAAATATCAAGCTCAAGAAAGAGATTGTTACTCTTCAGAAAAAGTTAAAGGGCCACATGCTCTGATAGAGAATGCTGGGGAAAGGGAAAGAGCATTAGGAAGAAAAACAGAAGGGCTAAACAAACAGTTGAAAGATCTGTCACAAAAATACACTGAAGTGGAAAACTAGAAAGAGAAACTGCTAGAGTAAAATCCCCAAAAGACTGCTGAGACCTTCGCCATAAATGTAATGCAGAAGCATCGTGTCCCTATGGAATAGGTGGAGGTGGGGAAAAATACCTCGCAATAGCACCTTTGTGAACTTAAGGGAGCAGTTGAAGAGCAAGCAAACGTGTTGTGAGAAGGAGCAGCAGTTGTCCAGTCAAAGGAACTCTCCTGTGACCCTGCCAAAACAGTTACAGTTTAAGGAGCACATTGAGAAGGAGAGAGAGATTTTGAAAGCAAGTTTGAGAGAAAAGGAGGAGAATAAAATGGAAGAAGTGTCCAAGGTTCAGAGTACTGTACAGGAGTTAAAGAAACTAGAGACCCTAAGATACAGGGAAACATCTTAGCTGATCAGGTAGCTTGGGAGATCACTCTAAAACCAGTGGGGTTTCTAGAGCTACTGGTTGTTAAAATTAAAGGAAGAAGCAAAAACAGTTGTAATAAGTGTGCAAATGTTAACACTGAACTTGTGAAAAAACCATACAGGCTCAAGGTTTCTGTCAGTTTACGTGTAGATATTTGCACCCTGGTAAATTTCCCAAGCCATTACCTAAAACTGTTCTGAAAACCAGTGGGGCCTTAGCATGACAATACTTTGTAAGGTGTGTAGGCAATTTCCAACAGGTAAATGCTGAAAAGCTGGAACCTATGGAAAGAATTCATATGTGAGGAACCTCAGATGGTGAATTTGGAAAAGTGGACTTCACAGAGGTAAAGCCTGGAAAGTATGGGTATTGGTATCTATTCGTAATACTGAACACTTTTTCAGGCTGAGCTGAGGCATGTAATAATTCCTTGATTTGGCTTACCCTTAGCTGTGGGGTCCAAAGATGGCCCTGCATTCATGGCACAAGTTTTCAATTATTAACTAACATTGTAGGAATAAATTGGAAGTTACAATCCATTTATAGATCTCAGAGTTCAAGGCATTAGAAAGAATGAATATGCCCTCAAAGGAAACTAACTAAATTAAATACAGAGACTGTCCATCGCTAGGTGAGCCTCCTCCACTTTGCTCTCTTTTGAGCAAGATGTAGCCCTTATGTTAAAGGATTTAATCCCTTTGAAATAATTTAGGGTAGACCACCCCCTTTGGTTCCTAAATTTGGGAAGGCTATATTAACAGAAATGTCTAACTACAATCTGCAGGCTTTACAACATATTCTTTTATGGAACTATCCTTTGGTAACCAAGGCCCACCAGCCATCTAAGAAAAACTCCACCTGAAGGGGAGGGGCCAAGATGGCGATGGAACAGCGGGAATATACCACAGCTCTCCCCAACGAAATAAAATTTGGATTTCAATGCTCCATTTCTGCAAGTGACCCACAAAAAAAAAAAAAAAGGCGATTACTCAGAGAGATACAGAAAGTGAGAAAAGAAAGGGAAAAAACCTGCACAGACAGTAAAGTGGGAAGACCCTTGCACCACCCCTTTTTGGTGATGGGGCTCCCCGCTAAGCAATTTAAGTGGTGGAGCTTTGTGCCAGGTTGCTTAAGTGGCCTGGCTCTGGACCCTCTGAGGACCACACACCCACAAGCATTCCAAGGCTCACAGAAGACTCCCAAATCCAGTGCCAGCCCAGAGAATACAAACCAAAATCTCAGAAGACAGAGCCAGCATGAAGATTCCCCTCACTCTCCTGGCATGGCACCTATGCCTGGCTGGTTCAAGCAGCCCAACACAGTCAAGAGCAGCAGCAGCTGTCAGCAGTGGCAAACAACACTAGACTGGCAGTGTAGCACCTCTGTCCTGCTGGTGTAAATAGCATAGCCTAACCTGGATCAGCAGCAGCAGCTGGCAGGAGTGGCAAACCACCCAGACTCTGGGCACAATGCCTCTTGGCACTAGCCCACAGGATCAGCCCAGACCAGCCCAGGGCGGCAGTGATAACTGTTGCAGGGACAGCTACAGTGAACAACTCCAGACCCATGGCGGTTTGTGTTTCTCCATACTGACCCACATAAGCAGCCTAGCCCAGCCTGAGGCAGCAGCACTGGTTAACACCTGACTCGTGTTGGGGTGGAGCATCTCTCCATACCGGCTTGCATAAGCATCCCAGCCTAGCCCATGGTGAACAACCCCAGATATGACGCAGGGTGTGGTCCTGAAAACCCCCAGAAAAGCGTCATGAACCCTCCTGCCTGGTCTGGCTTTGAACCTGAATACAGAGATCTGAGCCTCCTGAGTAGCTACAATTACAGGCATTCACACCAGCAGGGTTTAACTCTTGCCAGCCCCTTCACTTTTTCTACAATAGATAATTTCTTAGTTCATACAAGGAATTTAAGCAAATACAAGAGGATTGACATAATACCCTGTATTCTATCTGACCATAGTGGAATCAAACTAGTTCTCAATAACAAGACATAAAGTAGAAAAAACTTAAACACGTGGAAATTAAACTGCACTAAGTTGAAAAATACATGGTTCAGAGAAGAAGTTAATGAAGAAATTAAAAAGTTCCCACAATTCAGTGAAAATGAAGAAACATCACAAAGAAACCTATGGGACTCAGCGAAAGCAGTCCTGAGGGGCAAATGTATTGCTCTCAGTGCACATATCAAGAAACAGAGACCAAGTAAACAATCTTATGATACAACTAAAACTGCTACAGAAACAAGAAAACAATTAAACCTAAAGTTGCTAGACAGAAAGAGATAACCGAAATAAGAGCTGAAATTAATGAGATAGAGACTGAGAAAATTATAAATAAAATTGACAAAACATAAAACTGTTTTTAAGAAAAAATCAATAAAACTGAGGCACCAATAGCAAGAGTAACTAACAAAATAAGAGAGGAGACCTAAATCAATATTATCAGAGTTACCACAGGAAAAATTACAACAAACATCCAAGACATCCAAACAATCATAAAGAAATAATTCCAGACTCTACTCACAAAGGAAGGCAAACCTAACAGAGATGGATGAATTTCTACAGAAATACAAATTGCTATCCCTCCTTTCCTTTTTGGCCCTGCTTCTCCACCATGTACGGTGGGAGCAGCAGTTCGGTAAATAAACTTCTTTTCCTGACTTAATAGTGTGTGGTATACTTTTCATAGGCTACCGAATGAAACCTACCTATTTAATATTCCTTACATATGATGCTGTGACTCAGATGGGGTTTTTGAGTTGGAAATGGTAGAATTTCCTAACCACCTGTTTTCTGTGAACTAAACTGCATTGAGACACAACGCAAGACTTTTCACCAATACCATTGCTGGCCTTGACATCCACGTCCACACCACTTCTCTTCTCTGGTGAGTGAAACTACTCTCTATGGCTCTCTGTTGCTCAACCTCTGTTCTGATGTGGCACCATGTCAGAGAGCTCCTATGTCCTTTAGCGGAAAGGCTGGTCACCTCTGAACCCGAGGATGCTCGGTTATGGGGTCTTGGCCATTTCTCTCTACAGTGCTCTAGGGGAAGTAGGGTCATCGCTTCTGTCTGGTCAGCTGTCCTTCACTGACCAGACTGACTCTCCTACACATTTAACGGGGTGCTACGAGTCATGCCCAAGCCATGAAGCCCCTCTGAAATGCCTCCTGTGCTCCCTGGATAGCCAGAACACCTAATTTTTTATGCTTTTCTCAGATTTAGACAATTTTTGCCTCTGCAATTGTAAATGGTAAGAAGTCTGTTCACTTGCAGGATCTCTTTGCTCTCTGCTAATCATGTCCAACTTTCTATATCTCTCCCTTTCTTTTCTACAACTATTTGTATTGTGCCATGAAGCATGAGACATGGACTGGGTCCAGGGTACCCATTCTAGGTTCCCTCTAAAAGGCTAGACAAACTAGGCTTGATTTTTTTGTTCAGGCTTTCTTCCCATTTTTTTTAGAAATTTGCAATCTTGAGTTCGCCATCTTGGCCAAATGGTGGGTTAAGGATTTGGCCCCCGCCAATACTTACACTTCCACCTAGCTTACTTCTCCTCTATCCATCTATTCAAATGTGCCTCGCTAAAAAGTTGCTCTTTTCAGAGACTCTGGTAAGTGAGGCCCAACCATCTGATGTGTTTTGTTAGCAAAGATGTCTAAATATTATTCTCTAAAATTTTAGGATTTGAGTTTTGCCTTTTTTGTTTTGTGTTGTTTAGTTTATTACTGACTTGTGAGTCTAAAATATTGGGCATATCTTTGCTAAGATTCTCCCATCTAACAGGTTTTGTCATTGCAGAATATTTGGTCAATTCTTGATAAGGACCAGGTAAGCTCTTCTTATTCTATTTGATCTCCTTGTTGCTTTAATTGGAAATAGCAAAGTGTTTTCATGACAAAAGTTGCAATTCAAATCCAGCCTGGGCTGAAAAATCCCTAAGACTCCATCACCCAACTAATCTGCAAAGAGCCAGGCTGGAAGCCTGGCTGGATCCTCTTAACTCTAATCAGCAAACACTGCAAGTGGTACTATAACTCAAAGTGGTAGAGTGCTAGCGTTGAGCAGAAGTGCTCAGAGACAGTGCCCAGGCCTTGAGTTCAAACCTCTTTGAATACCAACTGGGACAAACCATGCCAGCAACGACACTTAGACTCAGCCAGTCTGCAGAACAAAGGAACATGGAAAGGAACAAGAGGAGATGATACACATCAGCCACTATGTGCCTGCCCTTTCAAAATTAACCAGAGCCGGTAGTTCAATAGAAGTAAGAAGACTGCCCATCTAATGTCCATACCAGTCGACCTTTCAACTGGACAGGAATTTATATTCTTGCCTTTGTCACTTGACCTCCTTTCTACCCAGTCTACAGATGTCAGAAGTAGATAGTGATATTTCTACCAAGATTTTCAGCCCCAAGTCCTACCTCTTGCCATTTATTTGCTCTCGAATATTTTTTTAGTCCCTCAATGCCTCATGAGAATTCTCCATACTTCGTCCAAGAGACTTGCCTCCTCCAGACTTCATCTAAGGACTCATTGCCCAAGTGACAGCTGTTGCCTGCTGCCTTCTCTCAGATGGGATCTCATTTCAGCCTTTTATCCCTACTGTTGATACCCCTTGCAAACAGGAATTAGCCAGAGAGAATCTTCACCCTTTTTCATATTATCAAAAGGCTGGAATGTAAGGTCTGAACCTGAACACCACCCTCCTTCTTGGCTAAGTTTCCGCCCAATATCTGTTACATAGGTAACTAGCAGACCTGGAAGCAGTCAGTTTCCCCTCCTGCTAGGTCACATCCTGAGCCACCTCTGGTCACAAGCCTCCCATCTGATCTTAGGAGGTTCGCAAACCCTGAAGTCACTACGAGATCCAGTGTGGCCACACCTTTCCTCCACCGGGTCACACTTCTTCCTTTCCCTAGCCTAGATAAGACCTGGCCCAGAGGTTTGTCTCACCCCTTCCTTTTAAGACATGCTTCTCCACCATACATAGTGTGGGCAGCAGTTAAGTAAATAAACTTTTTTTCTGCCTGAACAAAAAGAAATACAAATTGCCCAAACAGAACCAAGAAGAAAGAAATCAATTAAACATGTCAATTACCTACAATGAGATAATAGTAGTAATCAGAAATCTTCCAATAAGAAAAGCCCAGGACCTGATGGATTCACTACAGAATTCTATAAGGCCTTTAATGAGGAACTAATACCCAAACTCCTCAAGCTCTTCAGAGAAATAAAAACAGAGAGAGTAATCTCAAACTCATTCTATGAAGCCAATATCACATTTATCCCCAAACCAGGCAAAGACCCAACAAAAAAAGAACTACACACCAATCTGTTTTATTAAGACACATACAAAGCTCCTCAATAAAATTGCAGCCAAAAGAATCCAGGAACATATAAAAAACATCATACATTATGACCAAGTGGGCTTCATCCCAGAGAAGCAGGGATGGTTTAACATATGTAAGTCAATAAATCTAATCCATCACATCAACAAATCCAAGGTCAAGAACCATATGATTATCTCCATTGAGGCAGAAAAGGCTTTTGATAAAATTCAGCACCCATTTATGTTAAAAGCTATGGAAAAATAAGAATAGAAGAAACATTACATAAGATAATAAAAGTCTTACATGGCACATCAAAGGCCAATATTATACTTAACGGGGAAAAACTACAATCAATTCTCCTAAAACAAGGAACAAGGCAAGGATGCCCACTCTATCCACGCTTCTTCAATTTAGTTCTGGAATTCTTAGCCAGAGCAATAATGCAAGGGAAAGACAGTAAAGGGATCCACATAGGATCCCTTTGCAGAAGGCATTAATTTATAAATTACCAATCCTTAAAGCTCCATCCCCAAACTCTTAGAGCTTATAAACCAATTTGGCAAAGTAGCAGGATACAAAATTAACTCACAAAAATCAGTCGCCTTTCTGTATAGTAACAATGTACAAATAGAAAGGGAAATCAAGAAAACAACCCCATTCACAATAACCTCAAAAAAAAAAAAACGTATCTAGGAATTAACCTAACCAAAGATATACATGGTCTGTTTCATGAAAATTATAAAAGGCTAAAAAAAGGAATCATAGTGATTACCAGGAAATGGGAAGAAATGGGAAAAAAATATTTACCAGCAATATAACAGACAAGTGTCTATTATCCATTATATTATAATATCCATTATAATATTTATGGTGAAGTCAAGAAACTAACCCTTCACAATACTAACAAACCAATCTTGAAATGGTCAGGGAAGCTAAAAAGAGACTTCTCAGAAGAAGAGATAAAAACGGCAAAGAAACACATGAGGAAATGTTCATCATCCCAGACTGTAAGGGAAATGCAAATAAAAACAACTCTGAGATACCATTTTACCCCAGTCAGAATGGCCCACATCCTAAATTCAGCCAGTGACAAATACTGGAAGGGATACAAAGAAAGAAACATTAGTGCATTGCTAGTGGGAATGTATACTAATACAACCACTTTGGAAAGCAGTCTGGGGCTACATTCGAAAGCTAAATATCCACCTGTCATATGAACTGGCCATACCACGCCTAGGCATCTACTCTGAACAACAGGAACCAGTATACATAGACATACACACCTCTATGATTATTGCAGCACTGTTCACAATAGCCAAGATTTGGAAACAATCCAGATAAGCCACAACTGATAAGTGGATCCAAAAAATGTGGAACCTATATACAATGGAATACATGTAGCCATTAGAAAGGACAAAATGATGGTATTTGCAGGGAAATGAATGGAGCTAGACCAAATTTGAGTGAGGTAAGCCAAAACAATGAGACAAATGGCATAGAGTCTAGCTGATACATGGATGCTAAAGCCAAAATGCAAGAAGGTACGACAAAATAAACAGGACTCGAGAAACAAAGGACAGCCAATCATTTTGTTGTATCACCATTAATGACTCCGTGTTCTCGACTATGTAGACGGTAGAAATATGCACGCAATGGAGGGAAGCCAGGAGGAGGAACACAATAAGTGGGAAATGGAACAACATAGAGCAAAGGGGCCCATCAGCTGCACTGGATATAGAAGAAAAATAACTAAGCAACCCAAACACAGTGATGGAAAGAGATGAATGAGAGGGCAAGAGGGCAAAAGGGAATAGCCTACATTAAGCAAAAGGAAAAAAATGTAAATATCACCTGAGGTGGGAAAAATAATTTGGATTGTAAAAACTCATAGAATTAACAAACTTTGGACCTTGATAACAATAATTTGCCTTGTCAAGGTTAAAATGACTTTAACTAAGTATCACAATTCCACAATACTTTGAAATATATGTAATAACCTATCTCAATTTTTACAAAAAGTATGAGAATGGAAGGGTTAGGAGGGATGGGTGGCAATGTTGTCAGATACCTTGTATTTGTGTACTGTTTTGTAGAATGGGAACTTCTTTGTACAACTATTTAAAGATAATAATAATAAAAACTGTTTAAAAATAAACATAAGGATGAAAATAAAAATTTCAAATATAAAATAAGAAATTAAATCTAGTTGGAAGGAAAATTTCTTTGGAGAGAGTATTTTAGTTTATTCTATAACAAGTCTCACTTCAGAAATAAATTCAAAAACTAGACCCCAGGTAAGTGAAATAAACTAAGAAATGGAGTTGAAAAAAGAAAATAAGAAACTCCACCCACTCTTTCTTTCCTGGACAGCTGGTGTGGGTAAAAATGCATCATGCTCCTGAACTGGAACTGAAGTGGCAAGGACTTTACTTGGTGGTGCTAACTTCACTGTCGCCTATTAAATTAGCACAAAAACAGCATTGGATCCATCAGTCTCAAGTGGAATACGTAGTGGACCAATTACAGAGAATGCTGCAAGATGGACTGTTAAGGATAAGACTTACTAAGTGTTAATCAGTGCTAACTAGTGTGTTTCTATAATTTACTTGTTTTCTATTAAATTTACCTTTTAAGCCTGTTCATTGGGTGGAGAGAAGGGAATTTTTAGGATTTGGTTAGAAGGAATCAAGGATTTGATTGGACATGAAAAACATTGGGGGATATATGAAGCAACATGGTCCTAATAATGAGCAGGGCCCACTAATCAATGCTGTCCCATGACCTGGCCCACTGGAGTGCATGGGGCATGGCACCCAAGTGAGCAGGGCATGCTGCTGGAGGGGGCAGAATATCATCCTCACACGATGAGCTGTGAAGAATTGATTAGGGAACAGACAGTTTGTGAAGTGATGGTTGAAAACTGTTAGGTAGGAGAACCACTGGAGTGATGGAGGGGTTCAAACTATATATAGGCTGCATGATCAGAGCAATGGAATTGGAGAAAATCAAGGGAAGACCTGCAAGGAAGGAAGTGGTGAGACAGCAGGAGGGGAAAGACCTGGGAGAAGAGGAATTTGAGGGAGAGCAGGAGGGGAAGGAAGCCAATTGGCCACCAGGCCAGAGAAGTGTAGTGGAGAGCCCTAAAGAGAAGTGATGTAAGGGAAAAAGGGAAATGAAGGAAAGGTCTATAAAGAAGGAAAGAATAAGGGAAAAGGAAAAAGCCTTACTTATTGAAGTTTGGAGCGTGGAGATGGTAATTTGGGGAGTTGGTGTTTTGCAAACCAATTAACTATGCCTATTGGACGTCTGAATTTTAGTCGTTGGGCCTGGGCTGTTACTGAGTGTACAGCCCAGGACAAGGTAAATACAGGCCCATTTCTAGTGTAAATAAAATTATCTTCAATATGCCTCATTGGATTACTTTGTGTTTTATGCATCATAAGTGTACAAGTTCACAAGTTAATAGTCTCAAAGGCCACGATTTTTGTAAAATGTTATGAGGTCAAAATAGGTTTGAAAAACCCAATGGAACAATGATAACACAATGGCAATATGATGTCACAATATTGAGTGATAATAATATTTTGATGTTATAGTTAGTTGATGATGCCATAATGGTGATGAGGTCATAATGGGTTTATGATGTTACAATAAGTCACAATAGGTTTTATTTTATTGTGAAAATACTGTTCAGAGAGGTTACAATTACATGGGCAAGATAATGTGTACATTTCTTATCAAGCATTATAGCCTCTTCCTTTGTTTCCCCTTGCCATCCCTTCCCATACTTACTTGGCAGGGGAAATACCACAATAACATAATATGTTTATGATGTCAATTATGATGTCTGTTCACCCAGGGGAAACTCATCCTGCCCAGGCAGAAAAAATCTGCCCACAGAGAAGTGACTTTTTTCACCAGGTAAACACAGAAAGAGACTGCCCCTCCCTACAACAGTCTAGACAAACAATTGAAAGTCAGTAAACATAAACCCCGAGAAAAGCTCCAAGCTGGGCTCTGTGAGTGTCTCAGGAGTTAGCCCCTAGGGAAAAGCTACTGTTTGCTAAAAGACCTCAACCCTACACAGAACCTAGGCTCATCACAGCATCTCCAAACTAGAGGAAACAGCCATCTCCCTCTTTTGTGATACTCCAAACAGATCTCCCTCCCACTGAGCTAGCCTAGGAGGAAGATCGAAAAACATGCCTAACATAGAGCAGATTCTGCTGGCCCAAACAAACTTAAGAAACCAATCAAGCCATAGGAAAACCAAACACCACAAGCAGAACCGAGACTCCACCTAGAGACTTGTTATGTACACAGGGGAGATATAGGGTTTTCCCATTCACCACCACCCCCACCAAAAAATTAAGAAACTCTTTTTTGAAACTTTTCTTCAATTTTTATTTTTTCAAAGTGTTTTCTGTTGATCTGTTTCTCATAATTTTTATTTTTGGTGTGTGTGTGTGTGTGTGTGTGTGTGTGTGTGTGTGTGTGTGTGTGTTTAAATTCTTTTGACCTTTTGGTCCTTTTTTATTGTTGTCATTTTTTTCTCTCTTTTTTTTTTGTGTGACTTAATTGCTGTTCTGCTCATCCACAGATACATACCTGTCGTCAATTATTAGACCTTATCCCCCATTGTGTACATAGTTAACCCAGAAATTTATTATTCAATTCACAAACTCTTAGGCTTATCTTCTTTAAAAGCATTATCATCTCTTTATACCAACATAATTATCAAGTAACTAATTTTAATTTTTTTTATTTTTTTTTTGATTTCATGTTTCCTTTCTATCCCTCCCCTCCTCTCATCCTATCCTTTTCTTCTCTCAATATCATTTCTTTAAACGTACATAATTTTTAAGTGTTTCACTTCTTAAATTTAATTTTTATTTTTCCAGTTTTCTTTTTTTATTTCTCTCCTGTCATTCTGTCCAATCCATTTCCCTCTCTGAGATTAGGAATTGGATAAATTTACTCTCCTTTTACCAATCCACATCCCTCTAGTCCTTTTTGTCCCCACATTTCTCCCTAAAGCTAATAAATTGTTTTGCCAAATCCTTTTTTGCTGTTTGTAACACATTAATACATAGTTGTTTGATGTTGAATAGATTGTATCTGTTGAATTAGATTGTATCTGCAGCCATTTTGATTGTGCAACTACAGGACTCTGGTTGATGCTTGCCTTAAAATAGTGTTCTAGCACAAAATTGGTATTATTTTCATACCAAATGGGCAAAACAAGCCGTAAAGCACAACAAAAATGGCAAGCACAGGTATCTCAACTCCCACTCATGTTAATCAGGTGACAGAATTGTTAATGAATAATCCAGAGGAGTTCCATAAAAACCTGTACAAATGCTACTGGTAAACATGGTGAATGAAATGTTTGAAAACTTGCAAAGGACTCAGTGTGAGCGTGATAGGGAGTAAGAGGGGGCAAACGAAAATTAATACAGGAATCTTGTAAGCATTAGGAAGCTACTTAAATATTAATGCAGGAATTGCATAAGCAGGTTGACAAGAGTCAAAGAGAAATACAGGAAATGCATGAGCGGACTGAGCACAGCCATAGAGAATTACTAGAATTGCGTGAACTTGACTAAACTAATCAAAGAGTAATACAGGAATTACGAGAGCAGGATGAGAATAGACAAAGATCAAAGAGGCATTCATGGAATCCATAAACAGACAGCTGAAAGAAGTCAGGGAGATCACCAATGGAATGCTGAATGGAGCCCAACAGAAAGAATGAGTGTCCAGTGAAACCATAACCAATCAACTAAGTGATTTGAGAAACTGAACACCAAAGTAAGGAAGTAAAGAAGTTCATACAAGATCTAAAACAAAGCTCCAACAAAGATTTTGAAGACATCAAAGCCGACCAATTAGAAGTTAAAGAAATAAAAAACAAAGTAGAAACTCTTGACGGTAGGTTAGACCATGCAGGGGATCGAATCTCGGAGATTGAAGACAGTGTAGATATTATATAGAAAAACCATACAACTATGCAAGACAAATCCAAAATGATAATCCAATATGATAAATCTATTCAACATTTGGAAGACATCATCAGAAGGCCTAATCTAAGGATAATGGAAGTAGAGGATCACCTAGACACAGAAGTTAATGGTGTAGGAAATTTGAGTAACAGGTCTCCGCGTGAGTAGCAAGACTCGGCATGAGTAGAAGCCCGATGTACTCACTCCTTCTCAGGGAGCAGAGGAGGGAAGGCCACCCCTCCCCCCTCCAGTACCAGAGATCTCCATCTTGGATACCGACAAAGCTCGGCGGAGCTGCTAGCTCCAACTCAAGCCTTGGAATAAAATGAGTTATATAGCAGGTCACAAGAACTTAACGGCAGCGTGACCTGCCAGACTCAGTTACACCCAGGGAAAAGTCACTCAGCTAGGGCGCCAGCCCTAGGAGTGGCTTTCTTCACTGGGTAATCAGAGCCAGAGGCTGTCACTCCCACTAGCAGCCTCCACAATCAATTGAAATTCAGTAAACAGAAACCCTGAGAATGGCTCCAGGCTGGGCTCTGTGAATTTTTCACAAACTAACCCCCGGTAAAAGCTACTGTTTGTTGAAAGGCCTCAACTGTACCCAGAACCTAGCCTCCTCACTGCATCCCCCTCTTTTGTGATTCTCAAAGCAGATCTGCCTCCCATTGAACTAGTCTGGGAGGAGGATCACAAAATCCTGGGTAAAGTCGAGCATTCTGCCTGTTCGAACAAACTGACTTAAGAAACCAACCAAGCCACAAGATCACAAACACACCAGAGAGTCCAACAAGAGGCCTGTTAGAGACCCAAGGGAAATACAGGATTTTTCCCACCCCTCCCCAAAAAAATCAAAGAACTTTCTTCTCCTTCTTCTTCTTTCTTCTTCTTCTTCTTCTTTCTTCTTCTTCTTCTTCTTCTTCTTCTTCTTCTTCTTCTTCTTCTTCTTCTTCTTCTTCTTCTTCTTCTTCTTCTTCTTCTTCTTCTTCTTCTTCTTCTTCTTCTTCTTCTCCTCCTCCTCCTCCTCCTCCTCCTCCTCCTCCTCCTCCTCCTCCTCCTCCTCCTCCTCCTCCTCCTCCTCCTCCTCCTCCTCCTCCTCCTCCTCCTTCTCCTTCTCCTTCTCCTTCTCCTTCTCCTTCTCCTTCTCCTTCTCCTTCTCCTTCTCCTTCTCCTTCTCCTTCTCCTTCTTTCTTCTTCTTCTTCTTCTTCTTCTTCTTCTTCTTCTTCTTCTTCTTCTTCTTCTTCTTCTTCTTCTTCTTCTTCTTCTTCTTCTTCTTCTTCTTCTTCTTCTTCTTCTTCTTCTTCTTCTTCTTCTTCTTCTTCTTTTGCTACCTTATATAAAAAAATTTTTTTCTTTTCTAAAACTTTTTTTAATCTTTAATTTTTGCCTTTTAAAAAAATTGTTTTCCAGTAACTTTATTTTCCTCTTATAATTTTTATTTTAGGGATATGTGAGTGTGCGTTTTTCTTTCTTTTTTGTTTTCTTTCTCTTTTTTTTCTTTTTTAATTATCTATTTGTTTTTTGTTTGAATCTACTGAACTTCTGAACTTTTTTCTTCCTTTCTTATCCTTTTCACCTTTTCCTCTCTTTCGTTCTTCTTTATGTGACTTAAATCTTGTCTTGCACATCTTCAGATAAACCTTTAGTTGATTATTAGACCCTATCCCCAATTGTGTACACACTTAATCCAAAAATTTATTACTCAATTGAAAACCTCTGAGACTTAAATTCCTTAATAGCAGTACTACCTCTTTATACCTATATAATATTTTATGTATTTTTATTTTTAACTTTTTCACATCTCCTTTATATCCCTCCCCTTCTGTCAATATATTCACGTTCTTCTCTAAATAGATTGTTTTTCTTCTGCATAATATTATTAATTTTTACTTTTCTATTTTTTCTGTTCTCTTTTCTTTTCCCTTCCTTTTCTTCTTTCTTTCTTTCTCACTACTTTCATCCTACCCAAACTATTTCCTGCATTGAGATTAGGACTTATTTAACTCTCCCTGCGCCTCCCCACATCAATCTATTCCTATTTTTTACCCGCATCTCTCCCTAACCCTAATTATTTTTGGTCTTCCAAATTCTTCATTGCGGTTCGTAGCCCATTAACATATAGTTGTTTGATGTTGAATAGATGTATCTATTGAACTTGATTGTATCTGGAGACTATTGACTGTGCAAATTCAGACTTTGGTTGATGCTTGCCTTAAGATAGTGTTCTAGCACAAAACTGGGCTATTTTCATCTCAAATGGGCAGAGTAAGCCGGAAAAACACAAGAACAATGGCAAATCCGGGTATCTCAATTCATAATCTTGATAATCAGTGGACAGAACAGATAATGAATTCCAGAGGAGAGATCCCAAATAGCTCTACAAACACTGCTGGCAAACATGATAAATGAAAATATTGTGAACATACAAAGGACTCTGTATGTGGGTAATAGGGAGAGAGAGTAGGCAATCATAAAGTTTATACAGGAATATCATAAGCATGAGGAAGCTACTCAAAAACTGATACAGGATTTGTGTGAGCAGCTTGAGAATACTCACAGAGAAAGGCAGGAATGGCAAGAGCAGGCTGAGAACACTCAAAGAGAATTACAGGAATCCCTCGAACGGGAAGAACCTAATCAAAGACTAATACAGGAATTGAGAGCCCAGGAAGAGAATACACAAAGATCACTAAAAGCATTCATGGAATCCATTAACAAAGAGCTGAAGGAAGTCAGGGAGACCATAAAGGGAATGCTGAATGGAACCCAACAGAAGGAATGGGAGTCCAAGGAAACCATAACCAATCAACTAAGTGATTTGAGAATAAACATTGAACACCAAATTTAGGAAGTAAAGAAGTTCATACAAGATGTAAAACAAAGCTTCAACAAAGAATTTGAAGCCATCAAAGCTAATCAATTAGAAGGAAAATAGATATAAAACGAAATAGAAAGTCTTGAAAGCAGGGTAGACCATGCAGAAGATCGAATCTCAGGGATTGAAGACAGCCTAGATATTATAGAGAAAGAACATACAACCATCCAAGACAAGTCCAAGAAATATGATAGATCTATCCAACACAGGGAAGACACCATCAGAAGGCCTAATCTAAGGATAATGGTTGTAGAGGAGCACTTGAATCAGAAGTTAATGGTCTAGGAAATTTGTTTAACAGGATCCTAGCGGAGAACTTCCCAAACATAAAAAAGATGGGCCTATTCAGATACAAGAAGCTTTTAGAACCCCAAATAGACCAGACCAGAATAGGACATCCCACTGTCTCACTATAATCCACACAGGATCAACTCAGAACAAGGAAAAGATCCTTAAAGCAGTCAAGGAGAAAAGACTAATCACCTATAAAGGGAAACCAATTAGAATCACCTCAGATTTCTCAACAGAGACAATCAAAGCAACAAGAGCCTGGAATGATGTATGCCATGCCCTCAAAACAAACAACTATCAACCAAGAATACTGTACCCAGCTAAATTCTCCTTCATAACTGAAGGCCAAATAAAAACCTTCCATAGCAAAAAAAAAAATTGAAACAATACATCTCCACCAAACCACCCCTACAAAAGATTCTTAAACATGTCCTACACATAGAAAAGCAACAAGACCACAATAAAGGCCAAGAAACTGCACCCAAACTGAGAATACAAGAACCATAGGAAGAACCCAGTGTTCGCAGCCCCCAAGAAGGTGGAGAACATGGCAGGAACCCCCAAATACCTCTCAGTCCTATCTCTTAACGATAACGGTCAAACTCTCCAATTAGGCGACATAGACTGTCTCGTTGGATTAAAAAACTAGACTCTTCTATCTGCTACCTTCAGGAGTCACATCTTGCCCATAAAAACAAACACATTTTCAATGTTAAAGGATGGAATAAAATCTACCTAGCAAACGGCCCCCATAAACAGGCGGGAGTTGCCATCCAAATATCAGATAAAATAAACTTCAAATTAAAATTTGTGGGAATAGATAAAGAAGGTCGCTACATAAAAATTAAGGGATCTCTCCTTCAGGAGGATATTACAATTCTCAGCAGCACAGGGAACATTTTCTAAAACAGACCACATTTTGGGCCACAAAGCAAACTTGGAAAATTCAGAAACATTGAAGTTATACCTTGCATTCTCGCTGACCTCAAGGGAATAAAATTAGATCTCAACACCAAAAATCACCAAAGAAAGTCCGGAATCACAAGGAGGCTGAACAACACACTGCTAAATCACGAGTGGGTCATGGAAGAGATTAGAAAGGAAATTCAAATGTTCATGATATTCAACAAAAATGAAGACAGGAATTACCAGCTCCTCTGGGACACAGCAAAGGCAGTACTCAGAGGCAAGTTTGTAGCTCTGATCTCCTACATAAACAAATTGGAGAGATCGGAAACCAACAATTTAATGACACATCCAAACCTCCTTGAAAAAGAGCAGCAAGATAAACCCCAATCCAGTAGACGGAAAGAAATAATTAAAATTAAATCAGAATTAAATGAATTAGAATCCAAAAAACTATAGAAAGAATCAACAAAACAAAAAGATGGTTCTTCGAAAAAATTAACAAAATTCACAGACCCTTAGCAAATCTTATCAGAAAAAGAAGAGAATACACCCAAATAAATAAACTAGGAGATGAGAATGGAAACATCACCACGGAAACAACCAAGATTCAGAACATTTTAAGGGAATACTTCTCAAAACCTTATGCTAATAAGTTTGAGAACTTGACAGAAATGGACCATTTCCTAGCAAATATTGAAATGCCAAAACTAAACCAAGATGAGTTAAACCATCTTAACAGGCCCATATCAAGCATTGAAATAGCAACAGCAATAAGAGACCTCCCACCTAAGAAAAGTCCAGGACCAGATGGTTTTACAGCGGAATTCTACAAGGCCTTCAAAGCCGAGCTCACACCCATACTCCTCCAACTCTTCAATGAGATTGAAAGAGAAAGTTCACTACCGAACTCATTCTATTAAGCCATCAAAACCCTCATCCCAAAACCAGTCAGGGACTCATCAGAGAAAGAGAACTACAGACCCATTACTTTGCTGAACATTGAGGCAAAACTGCTCAAAAAATTTTGGCCAAATGACTTCAACAATCCATCCAAAAAAATCATAAACCACGATCCAACAGGATTCAAGTCAGGGATGTGAAGCTGGTTCAATATACGCAAATCAATAACTATTATTCATCCCATCAACAGGAGCAAGAATAAGAACCACATGGTTATCTCAGTAGATGCAGAAAAAGCATTCGAAAAGATCCAACACCCCTTTATAATGAAGGTTGTGGAAAAATTAGGAATCCATGGAACATTCCTCAATAAAATAAAGGCTCTATATGACAAACCTAAAGCCAACATTATACTTAATGGTGAAATATAAAGCCATTTCCTCTTAACTCAGGAACAAGACAAGGATGTCCATTCTCTCCACTTCTCTTCAATCTAGTATTAGAATGCCTAGCTACAGCAATAAGACAAGATGTAGACATAAAGGGGATCTAAATAGAGAAAGAAGAAATAAAACTCTCCCTCTTTGCAGACCACATGACCTTGTGTTTAAAGAATCCCATAGACTCCACTCCCAAATTACTCAAGCTGATTCAAAACTTTGGCAAAGTAGCAGGGTATCAAATTAACCCTCCAAAACCAATAGCTTTTCTGTATGCCAACAATGAGAAAAGGGTGGCTGAAATTAGGAAAGCAACTCCATTTGTAATAGCCCCACAAAAAATAAAATACCTAGGAATTAACTGAACCAAAGAAGTGAAGGACCTCTATGATGAAAACTTTAAAATCTTGAAAAAGGAAATCAAACAGAACTTACAAAATGACAAAAGGTCCCATCCTCCTGGATTGGAAAGATTAACATCGTGAAAATGGCAATACTTCCCAAGGCTATCTCCAAATTCAATGAGATACTAATCAAAATTCCAACCTCATTCCTCAAGGAAATAGAAGAGGCAATCCAAAAATTCATATGGAACAATAAAAGACCCTGAATAGCAAAACGCTCCTCAACGGAAAGAACACTCCTGGAGGAATATCAATACCAAATTTCAAACTACTATAAAGCCATAGTATTCAAAACAGCTTCATATTGGAATAAGAACAGACCTCAGGACCAATGGAATAGAATTGAAAACCCAGAAATGAACCTACAGACCTATAGCCATCTAATCTTCGATAAGGGAGCTAAAACAATAGAATGGAAGAAAGACAGCCTCTGCAGTACATGGTGCTGGAAAAATTGGTTAACTAAAGCTAGATCCCTATATATCACCCTGCACCAGAATCAACTCCAAATGGATCAAAGACCTCGAAGTCAAACAGATACTCTGAAAACATTACAGGATGGAATAGGAGAAACCCTAGGTCTCCTTGGCTCAGGCTGAAATTTTCTGAATAGAGACCCGGAAACACAACACATCAAAGAAAGGTTGGACAAATGAGATTGCATGAAGTTGCAGAGCTTCTGCATGGCAAAGCACATAGCTAGCAAGATCAATAGAAAGCCCATGGATTGGGAGAAAATCTTCACTAGCCATACAACAGACAAGGGTCTCATCTTAAATATACTTGGAACTCAAAAAATTAAATCCCCCAAAAACAAACCCTCAAAGAAACAACTGCCCAATAAATAAGTGGGTTAAAGACTAAAGAGAAACTTCTCTGAAGAGGAAAGAAGGATAGCCAATAGATACATGAAGAAATGCTCATCCCCCCTACCCATAAAAGAAATGCAAATCTACACTACGCTGAGATACCACCTTACCCCAGTTAGTATGGCTATAATGAAGAACTGTAATAACAACAGATGCTGTAGGGGATGTGGACAGAAGGGAACCTTACTTCATTGTTGTTTGGAGTGTAAACTTGTTCAACCACTTTGGAAAGCAGTATGGAGTTTCCTCAAAAGAGCTCCCCTATGACCCAGCAATCCCACTTTTTGGCATTTACCCAAATGCTTACAAACAAGACCACACTAAAGGTACCAGCACAACTATGTTTATTGCAGCATTATTTACCATAGCTAAGATATGGAACCAACCCAGATGCCCCTCAGTAGATGAATTGATCAAGAAAATGTTGTGTATATACACAATGGAATTCTATGCCTCCATCAGAAAGAATGACATTGCCCCATTTGTTAGGAAATGGAAAAACTTGGAAAAATTATATTAAGTGAAGTAAACCAGGCCCAAAGAAGCATAGGTCCCATGTTTTCCCTTATTTGTAATATCTAGTATATGTATGAGTCAAGCAGAAAAGGTCAGATAATGTGATGTTAGGAAAATGAACCCTTAGATATGTATTTTAATGTGTTTTTCTTTCATGCATTTGTTTCTAACGCATTTATAAGATTATCTCTTTGTTGCTCTGTATGTCCCTCCCCCACAGTATAACCCCTGCTTTCACTATATTTGATATCAGTATAACTCGTGTTGGAGATGGGTAAAAACAAGTCGTTTAATGATACAGGTGGACCTGTTGCAACAATGAGAAGTACAAGTTGTCATGTCGAAAACGAGCTTTACAACGTTATTGCGAGAGGGGGGCTGGAAGGGGAGAGGATTGGGTGGGGGTGGAGGCTGGGAAGGGATGTGAAGCGTAAACAAAGGAGGAGGGTGCAATGCTTCATAAGAAATGTACGCATTATCCTGCCCATGTAATTGTAACCCCTGTGTACAGTATGTTTCCCCCCAAAAATAAAATTAAATTAAAAAAAATCTCATGAAAAGAGAGAAGTATTTTCTAGAAAATAATAGCTTAACAAATGGTGGTCAAAATCTTTCTAGTACTGACAAAATTGCATACCTATTTATTTAGATCCAAAAAAAGACCCCAGTTACTCAAGCTGATTTAAAAATTTGCCAAAGTAGCAGGATGCATCTGTAACATTATTATGGATGTTGACTCTGGAATGGAATTCATTTCCTCTTTGATCTGACAAATGAATATATGAAAGAACCTAACTTCTCCAACTAAATATCAAGGCTTAATTAAACATACCACCAGAAAAGTATTATGTAAGCCGTATTGCAACTGGGGTAAAAGAAAAATCAGTCGTAGTGATTCTGCATTTTTTGTAAATGTTGATGGTTTTTCGTAAATTATTTCCTTTAGTTGGCATTTTTAAAACATTGTGAGACATGTTGTATATCTTGGTAACTAATTTTGGATGCCTCCTTAAATTTTGTTCTGAGTATAATGTCTCTCTTCAGTTCTTAACTCATGAAATGATGTTGATTCCAAAACCATTCTAATAACCACTGTTTATAATACACAGAATCTCATAAGCATGACACCAGTAAGCATTGGTTAACATTTTGATACCAGGGTCTCATGACTTATGAGGCCTATCTGCATGAGTTGCATTGTACCTAGATTCCTCAGCCTAAATTTAGCCAGTTTTAAAAAATGTTTATATCTTGATTTGTCACCCATCAGAGATTAATCTGAGTATAAAGCCTAAGGAAAACGATAAAGTAAGAACTTAGATTTTCTGGATACAAAGTAAACAAAATGCAGCATAGAGTAACTCACTGGTTTAAAGTCAACCTATTTCACCAAAACATTGTAAGCATTACCTTACAATGTGTATTATTCCCATGAAGGGCATGGGGAATATGAGAAGAGGACAAACTAAGCACGGTCTTCAAATATATATAATTTGGATTTATTTCTATATTTTGCTATAAACATTTCTGATAAAACTGTTTGAATAATTGATTTATAATATATCTTACTTTCATATACCAAATTACATTCAGAAAATGGGATATAACTATTAACTAAAGAATGTCCTGGCAGAAAAAATGACACTCTATACTATGTGACACCCAATTCTGAGGTATTTCATTATGCCTCCATTTAATGAATGTGATTGTTTAAGTGTTTCATAAAGTACTAATTAAAATTGATCAGTGTATTATAATCTAATTGTTTACAATTTTATCCTAGAATCATTTAAGAACTTTCCATTCAATCATGACATACATCACATTCTATTGGTATTGATATGGATAGGAATGAGTTTCTTAGGATCTCGTGCCATTTGGAGGTGGCAGGACCAGGATTCGAACTGTGGGCTCCAGCTCCCACCACTTCAACCCGAGGATAGGGACTCACTGGTCTGTTCAAGAACATCAGCAAGACCAATGATTAGGAAGACACCAGTGGCTCTCAGAAGTCCTCCTTGATACTTACAAGGCTGTGATAGGAGGATCATGGTCAAAGTCACCCTAGGCAGTAATGTCCTTGAGAGCCCTGTCCAACTTCAGGGCCAACAAAGCCAGAAGTATAGCCTTATGACTCCAGTGTTAGAGGGCTAGCCTTAAGTAAAGCAGCTCACGGACTGCACCCAGATCCTGAGTTCAAGGTCCAGGAGTGTCAACAAACAGACATACACAACAATCTGTGCAGCCATCTGCCTAAAGCAGGTCACCCTCAGCAGCCTTTATTTACATTTTATTATGAGGCCAATGCAGGAACAGTCACAAACCAGGCAGGGGAAGAGAAAATCAGGTTTCTTGGAAGTAAACAGTATTCAGAAAATTAAAATTGGGGATATATAATGGTAGCATACTTATGTAAAAACTACCATTAAGAAAAAGATGAGGGGGCTGGGAATGTGGATTAGTCAGAGAGTGCTTGTCTAGCATGCAAGAAGCCCTGGGTTTGATTCCTCAGTAGTACATTCAAGAAAAAGCCAGACTTGGTCTTGGATTTCAGGAGGAAAGAAGGGAACACTCCCCAGTCATGAGGCCTTCTGCTGTGTGCCAGGACACCAACATGGTCTTCACACAACCACAGAGCAGGAAGACTGTCTCCCACTTCTCAGGCATTCGAGGGCCCCAGAGTCAAGAGGGCAAAGCCAGGTTCTAACTCAGGTGCTTGGAGCCAGAAGAGAAAGGTCCCTGCCTCTCCTTGGACTGGGGATTTGCATTGATGATGTGGAGAATGAAGGAAGGAGAATGGACTGGCAGAGGTAGAAGAAGGGCCTTCAAATCTGACAGATGGAGAGTCAAAAACCCACTCCCTAAGACCAAAAAGCAAGGCTCTCTATTGTTAACCTAAAGATAGCCAAATGTTCCCTTCACTTGAGGGAGGAAGTTTAATTAGTCATTGTTTGAAGAGGCTGAGAAAAGCCTGATCCTTGTGTAACTCTGACAAAGGTTTCAGGTTTCCCCTCATTGCTGGCTGTGTCTGGAATGAATGAAATGGTTTTGCACCTCACTTCCCTATTGAGTGTGTACATTCGGCCTCCAAATCCTGTAGGTCTAAGTCTCTTAGCCTAGTCTGGCTTTTGGAACTGTTTTCTGCCTTCAAATATTGTTACCCTGGAGTTTTTCCTGCTAACAGGACTAGGGCTTGGAAGCTGAGAACTTCATGTGAACCCAGGACTGGTCAATGATGTTTATTTCCTGCTGTTATAACTCAAGAACTCTAAGAACATTTAGAGTGCAAGCAACTTCTCATTACCAAGTGAAACACAGGAAGCTCTTGAACATCTGACATTTCAGCAGTAGACGTCAGAGTGTCATAGATTTCCAGCCCTGGCTGGCTTCATCCTGTGATCCTCAGACTTCAGCCTCCTGAGCTAGGGTGATGGGCATGCGCTACTGGTGCTCTGCTAGGTTCAGAACTGTAATAGCGTTGGCATTACAAGTCAACTGCTTATCACAAAGGGCTTGTGCAACATATTAGGCCTTTCAACATTGGACTTTCAGAACCCTGTAGGACACAAGTTTATAATGTTAGAGTCTGAGAGGCTGTGCATATGGATGGACTACACTTTAACCTTGAGCTCTAACTCCAATTCTGGTGTACATAAACATTCATTTTTCCAGAGATTTTGCTAATTAGCAAAAAGGAAAAGTACTTTGCTTAACCCTCACGTTTTTTTTTCCAGTTTTGTTTCTCAAACTCAAGCCTGGGCACTGTTCCTGAGCCCTTCAGCTCAAGGCGAACACTCTTCCACTTGACCCACAGCATCACATGTGGTCTTTTTGTGGTTCATTGGAGATAAGAATCTAACAGGTTTTCCTTGCCTAGGCTGTCTTTGAACTGTGGTCTTCAGATCTCAGCCTCCTGAGAAGCTAAGGTTCCTGTTGAGAGCCACAGGCATCTGGCCTGTTGTTTTTGCCAGACCTGGGGCTTGAACTAAGGGCCTGGGTACTATCTCTGAGCTCCTTTTTCTCAAGCCTAGAGCTGTACCACTTGAGCTACTCCACAGATTCTGGCTTTTTCTGAGTATGTGGCACTGAGGATTCAAACCTTACCATTCATGCATGCTGAGCCAGCTCTCTACCACTAAGCCACATTTCTAGCCCCAACCTTACAATTTTATCCCTCAACTTGACTATCCCCAAGAAAAGGATTCTGAGTATAAATCATCTAAAAAAATTCCTATAGGAAGCTTCTAAAGATAAAGAAGACAAATTTCATACTTGGGAGATACTCTAAACATGTGTAGACTGTGACAAATGCTTCCATTTAATTATGTATCATGTTTCAACATTTAATAAAATACTAATGAAAAAAAGTCAATGTCCTAAATTATTCTGTATGAATTTATAATAGTGGTACAACATGTACTAAATATTATGTGTTTAATAATACTAAATACAATAAACAATAAGTAAATGAAAAGTAAAAAATAAAATAAATACAAAATCAATAATAAAAATTATAATATGTAATAAACATACATATGTAAATATATCATATATTACACATAGATAGAAATATTTTTTCCATTGCAGGGCCTTCCTTCAGATGCTGGGAACTCTAGCCTGAATTTCTTTTCCTCAAGGACAGTGAGTTTTGCCTTCACCCATGGTGCAAAAGAGTTACCTGGATGGTGAGATCAAATCCCAGCAATGATGGAAAAACTGGCCCCAGTTCCAAGACATTGACTTAAATTTTTTAAATGGAAGCAGTTATGTTTATTGATTTACACACTGAACATTAAAAGAAACACAGTGTAGAATTTTGTACATCTATTCAGACACCTTTCTCTTACCCCCAAAATGCTTGTCTGAGCACTACTTTTTCATTTTTTTTATTGTAAACATGTTGTACAGAGGGGTTACAGTTAAATGAGCATGGTAATGAGTACATTTTCTTTTGAGCATTGTTGCCTCCTCCTTTGTTGTCCCCCTACCATTCCTTCCCTCCCATCTACACAACTACTCCCCCTGCCAAGCTCAGTGACTTAATTTTTATTTTTGGATTTGCATGTGGTTTGAACTCAAGTAGTGGCAAATCTGAACTTTCCCTTACATTGCTACATATTTACCAAGACCCTGAGTTCAAATCCCAGGCTAGGAAAGAAAACTGGTAGAAATTCAAAACAAGGCAGCTTTATTTCCTTTTAATTTAGTTAAATAATTAATTAATGTTTTTATTTATTCATTATTTTGCCAACACAGGGCTTGAACTCAGGTCTTGGCAACTCTGCCTCAGCTTAAATCGCCCTAGGGTGGGGTGCACCGTCGGACCCATAGCCAATCCAGGAATCCTAAGCCCAGAGGGCTTTCAGGAAGGAAAAAAACAGTAGCATAGCACAAAAAGTGGCAAGCTGCAGAGGGCTGAGGGTTTTATGTTTTTTTTCTTTGCATAGTGACCATCCTGGGTCACTGGCTGCAAAGTGGACCTGACCTGCCATACCTGAAGGATGGCTTGCTATCAGGGAATCCATAGGCCAAACTGTGAACATCGGCACCGAGTTCAAATCCCAGTACTGACTCCTACCAATGGCAGGAGATCACAAAAAACTCATTCCTATGCATAGGAATACCAATTGAAAAAGTAGTTCATGCTTCGGTCTAGTCTCAAATTGGATGCAATTATCCTAGGAGGTTGATTGATCTTAATTAATAGGTTATTATGCCTGAAAAGAATAATATTCCTTCAATGGCAGTATAATAAATGCCTAAGAGTTGCTAGGAATGTAATAGGTGTCATTCAATCATAGATAGACGGCTCTGGCGCTCCTTACTAATGTATATTTATTTGTATACCACCCTCTGCCTATACATGTATCACTGTTTTGGCCAAACCTGGGGCTGGATCTCAGCACCTGTCAACCACCTCACAGCTTCATTGGCTAAAGGCTGCCATGCTTACACTCATCCATTCATGAATTGGGCTTGCTAAACCCTGAGTTCACATCGCAGCACTGCCAAAAATTCAATCTTGGAGTAAGAAGTCAAGTGTGACACATGTTTTCCTTTTCTGTGAGAGTCATGGGTGTCAGGCATGATGGAGAACATATTTACAAATCGGGATGCTGTGATAGGATGTAAACAATGTAATAAATGGTAGAGAGTTCATCAGAGTCAATGAAATAAATGGTAAATAAATGAATAAAACAAGAAATAAAATGAATAACCACACCCAACAAAATATGGACTGACTATGTGTATGGAAATATAAATCGTATCTTTAAAATTGATATAAGGAGTATGTTTTCCAGTCCTGAGGCTTGAATTCAGGCCTAGGGAACAGGCCTGACTTTCTTGTCTTCAAGCATGTTCAGATTCCCTTCCGTCACGGTGCTGCATATATCCCCAGAGTTCAAATCCCAGGCCTGGCAGAAAAAAATGTCATGAATTGCAAACCAGGGGAGCTAAATTTTTTTTTAATTGAGGGCTATTGGAGAAACCGTAGTCCTGCATAGCAACATAGGCCTACAGTTCGAATACAGTCATACCACTTCCAGATGGTGGGAGATCCTAAGAAATTTGTTCCCATCCACAGGAATAATGATGGAATGTTATCAATATCACAGTTGAATGACATGCTCAGGAGTGATACTTGTACACAATTAGATTTCATGATTTCAATCAGCTGATTGATTTTATTTAATATCTTATGAAACATTAAAGAATACTATTTCTCACAGGGACACAATAATTTCAGGACACTGATTTACTTAATAGTTTATTAAAGATAAAAATAATAACATTAATTACATGGAGGCATAATAAATACCGAAGAATTGGTAGGAATGTAGTCTATATAACTGAACAATGGATAGACATCTCTGGTGTGTGTGTGTGTGTGTGTGTGTGTGTGGGTGTACTACAATCTGCGTGTCAATTTGTTCTTATTTTGTCAACCCCTGATGCTCGATTTCAGATCCTGGGAACTGCCTATCAGCTCAATTTGTTATAGGATGGCATGCTGACACACACCCATTCATCAATTTGGCCCTGTAGTCCTTGAGTTCAGATGCCATCACGCCCAAACAATGAATCATCGAGTAAGAAACTGATGGTGACACATGTTTTCCTTTTCTGGGAAAGTCCTGGGTGTCAGGTATAAGTGGAATACATAAGTAGATCTATATCCTATTTACTCAATGTAACCAATGTTCTATGTGCCATATTAGTCAATAAAATAAACAGTCAATACATGTTGGGTCTTTGTTTGTCCCTGAAACATGGATGGGGCCCGAGAATGGTTAGTGTGCCACTCATCCATTCCTGAGCCTCCCTTAGCCCGGGAAACATTCAGACACAGTGGGGAGTCAAGTCAAGGAAGCACTTGTTTATTACCACACAGCTAGCACGTTTTAAAGGGAAAAACTGCGAGACATGGAAGGGGAGGAAAATGAACCAACCAATCACTGTAAAGGTCATACACTATCATGCGCCTAAGTTTTATCCAATCAGATTTTAAGGTAAACAATTGGGCTGTGCCCACTCAACTTCCACTCAGCACCATCTTTGCTGCCCATGTGCCCCACAAACACATGAATAAAACAAAAATAAAATGAATAACTACACTGAATGCAATATGGATTCAACCTATGTATGTAAATATAAATCATATATTTAAAATGTACACAAATATGATGTATTCTAGTTCTGGGGATCGATTTCCGACCTCAGGAACAGACATGAATTTCTTGACTTCAAGAAGGCTAGCTTCCTCTTTCCACACAGTGAAACAGAGTTACCCAGACCATGAGTTCCTATCCCAGTCCTAGCAGAAAAAAATGGCACCTTTATACTATGTGATGCCCAATTCTTCGGTATTTCATTCTGCCTCCATTTAATGAACGTGATTGTTTAAATGCTTCACGAAATGTTGATTAAAATCGATCAGTGTCCTACAATATAACTGTGTATAATTTTATCCTAGAATTATTTAAGAGCTGCCCATTCAATCATAACATATATCACGTTCCATTGGTATTCATATAGATTAGGAATGAGTTTCTAAGGATCTCTAGCCATTTGGACGTGGCAGGACCAGGATTCCAACTGTGGGCTCCAGCTCCCACCATTTTAACTGGAGGATGGGGAACTCACCGGTCTGTCCAAGAACAGCAAGACCAATGATTAGTCAGGCACCGGTGGCTCTCAGCAGTCCTCATTGATGTTTGCAAGGCTGTGATAGGAGGATCATGATAAAATTCACACTAGGCAGGAAAGTCCTTGAGATCCCTGTCCAACTTAAGTGCCAACAAAGTCAGAGGTACAGCCGTGTAGCTCCAGTGGTAGAGGGCTAGCCCTGATCAAAAGCAGCTCACAATGCACACACACACACACACACACACACACACACACACACACACACTGCAGTCTAATCATCTGTTTATATATTGGCCATTCCTAGGAGTTGATTTAAGACTTGAATTCAGGCCCTGGAAACAGGCCTGACTTTCTTGTCTTCCAGAATTGTGATCTTCCCCATCCCCCACAGTGCTGCAGATTTACCCAGACCCTCAATTTAAATCCCAGGCCTGATAGAAAAAATGGCATGAATTCCGAGCCAAGGATCCTCATAATTTTTTTAAAAATATTTTAATGTATGTATGTATGTATGTATGTCTGCATTTATGTATGTATGTATGTATGTACATATTTTTCTTTTCTCAAGCACAGGGCTTAAACTCAGGTCATGGCAATTCTGCCTCAGTTTTGATCACTCTAGGCTGCGGTGCAGCCACTGGACCCACAGCCGAACCTGGGTTCCTGGGACCCAAAGGCTGACAAGAAAAAAAAAATAATTAATGCGACACAGAAACAAAAAAAAAAAAACGGGCAACTTGGAGATGGCTACCGGTTATACATTTGTCTTCTTTGCAAGGTGACCATCCTGCGTCTGAATGACATGGTTGAAGAATGTTGGTAACTTGGCATTGCTTAAGGCTGGCAGGCTACCAGGGAAGCCACAGGCCAACATGGCAATATAGGTCCTGTGCGTGAAGCCAGGTCCTGACCCCTACCAATGGAGAGAGATCCTAAGTGTCTGGTTCCTATTCATAGGAATACCGATGGAAGATTAGGAATGGCAAAGTTGAATTAGGTGTTTCTGAATACTACTATATAAATAGTGATTTTAAGAGGCTAATGGCTTTTAATGGATATTTTTGACACATTCAAAGAATACTATTAATCACATGGACACAATAGTTTCAGGACAGTGGTTGATTTAATTAATAATTAAGGATGAAAACAATAATATTAATTACATGGAGGTATACTAAATACTCAAGAATTGATAGGAATGTAGCCTATGTAACCGAATAATGTATAGACATCTCTGGCACTCTATAAAAATCAATATTTATTTGTGTACTACCATCTACTTGTCTATCTGTTCTAATTTTGTCAACTCCTGGAGCTGGATCTCAAGTTCTGGAAATGCTTGTCAGCTCAATATGCCTCGGCTGGCATACTGACACTCATCCATTCATGAATTGGGCCTTGTAGGCTGTGACTTTAGATGCCAGCACACACACAAAAATTGAATCGCAGAGTAAGAAGCCCCTGGGGACACATGTTTTCCTTTTCTGTGAAAGTCCTGGGTATAAGGTGTGAAGTTTCATACTAGGCAAGTCTATATCCTATGTAATAAATGTACCAAATATTTCATGTGTAATAACAGTCAATAAAATAAATGGTAAGTAAATGAATAAAACAAAAAATAAAATGAATAAGTGTACATTAAGCGCAATATGGGTCAACAAACGGGGTTCGATTTCAGGGCCTGGGAAGTGCTTGGCAGCTGAATTGGCTAGAGGCTGCTGTGCTGACAGTCAGCCATTCATGAATTGAGCCTTCTAGACCCTGAGTTAGATCCCACCACTGCCAAAAACTGTAATCTTGGAGTGAGAAGCTGAGCGTGACAAGTGTTTTCTTTTTCTTTGAAAGTGCTCGGTGACAGGTAGCACGTATAATTCAGAAGCAAATCTATATGTAATATATGCAAATCTATATGTAATAGGATGTCATAAATGTAAAAAATGTCATAGGTGGAAGAATTGACACTACAATAAATGAAAAACAGATTGAATTAGTAGTGAATCATTCTAGGATAAAATTAGACACAAAAACTATAGGATTTGGATTAAGTTTAATATTTTATTAAGTATTACCAGAATAAAAATTGCATGGAAACATAAATACCTAATAATTGATAGTAACACATGATGCATAATTTAATAATATATAAATATGTGTCTCATTCTATAAAATATGAAATTATGTGTATGGATGTATGTACATATGTGATAAACAATAAAAGGATATTGACTAATTTAGTTAATGCTTTCTTAATTGTTAACTGGAGCACATCATTAAATGGAGACATAATTTAATAAGTAATAATTGGTAGTACTATCTATAAATTAATAATATACAGACTTCTTTCTGTGTATATAATGCTTATATACATCAATCTCTATCGATTTATACCTCTTTCACTCCTGGGGCTCGGTGGTTGAGTACTTACCTAGTGAGCATGAAGCCCTGGGTTCGATTCCTCAGTGCCACATAAATAGAAAACCCGGAAGTTCTGCTGTCTTTCAATCAATTGAGTTCTACCCTTGAGCACAAATGCTTAGGGACAGTGTCAAAACCCTTACTTAAGCCCCAGGACTGCCGCCAAAAAGAGGCACAATGTTCTAACTGCAACTATAGAAGGACAGGACCTCAAATACCACATGACAGAGCAAGCTAGGAGTCTGGTGCTGACAGCTGCCGCCTAACCTGACTTAGCCAGATATAAACTGCTACAACCTAGCTCCATGGGTTACCCCCATCATTCTGGCTTACCCTGGCTTACCCCCGATATACAGGCCGCTCTGGGGCTTTAAAACCCAGCAGGAAGTCTGCTAGACTCTTTGAAATATGGCTCAAAGTGGTAGAGATCTAGCCTTGTGCAAATGTTATTAGAACAATAATATCACCAAGCTTTAAGCTCAAGCTTCATGACTAACCCTCCCCCCCCAAAAAAAATCCCACTAAAGTGTTAGGTGTGAACTTGTGTGGTTTGTGAAAAAGTTCCTCAAAGAATGGTGATATTGATTAGAGTGCCCTAAGTCTAATGACAGCTTGTGGAACAGAGCTATGCGCTGAGTCCTCCATAGGGTACTCTGTGCTGAGTCTTGCACATGGTGCTATATTCTGAGTCCTTCACAGGGTGCAGTGTGCTGAGTCATGCAAAGAGTGCCATGTGCTGTGTCCTTCACCAGGTGCATTTTTCATTGGGTCCTTGTAAGGTCTCCCCACTGAGATGACGATGCAGACAAGAATACTGAGGCTCAGATATGTCTCCATGGCAGGGACAAATTATGTATTACAGAAGACTAGTGAGTTGTCTACTGCAGACAATTGTTTTGTTTTGTTTTTTTTCTGTTATGAACCTTGAAATAGGGGCCTAAGCTCTGACCCATACCTCTTGGGCTCATGGCGAGCACTCCACCACGTGAAGCCATGGACCCCCTTGCAGCAGATGCCACAGTCTATGGTTCTATAGCTGAGGTCTCTCATCCTGCCTTCTCAGGAAGCTGAGATCTGAGGATCTGGTTTCCAAATTATCCCAGACACAAAAGGTCCCATGAGCCTATTATCTCCAATTCACCACTAAGAAACCTGAAGTGGTAGCTAGGTGCTTGTCACTCATGCCTGTCATTCTAGCTACTCAGGAGGATGAGATCTGAGCATCATAGTTCAAAGCCAGCCTGGGCAGGAAAGTACTTTAGACACTTACCTCCAATGGGCCACCAGAAAAGCTGAAATGGTGTTTGGCTCAAGTGGTAGAGCACAAGACTTGAGCTCAAGGACAGCATCCAGGCCCAGACATCAACTCCTACAATAATAAGAAAAAGAGAGAAACAAGCTAACAAACCTGAAGTAGAGGGCTGGGAATGTGCCTTAGGGGTAGAGTGCTTTGCTAATATGAAACCCTGGGTTTGATTTCTCAGGACCACAACATTAAAAAAAAAAGCCTGAAATAGTGGTTCAAGTGGGAGAAAGCTATGATTGTACAAGAGAAACTAGGTACGGTGCTCAGGTCCAGGGTTCAACCTCCAAGAATGGTGTATGTGCCCATGCCCCTGTGGGCCTGCGTGCATACTCTCCCTCTGTCTCTCTCTCTCTCTCTCTCTCTTTGTCTCTCTCTCCCTCTCTCTCTCATACACACACACACACACACACACACACACACACACACACAAACACACACACACACACAGAGACAAGAAGTGATGCTGTTACCCAAAATGGTAAAGCACCGGGCTTCTACACTGAGCTCATGGTGAGCACCCTGGCCCTGGGTTCAACCCCAAAACCTAGCCACCCAGGGCCCAACTAGGAGAGGTCAAATTTTTCAAAACCTGATGAGCTTCACCAGCCCTAGATGACAGGAGGCTTTGTGATATCATATATGTGCTTGGATTTCCCAAGCTTCCAGAAACCTAGGAGTGGCATCATAGGCCCATTATCACAGGCAATGAAACATTTAATTAAGTTCAGTGACCTAGTTGTCTGCCAGGAGGACCCTTGAACTATATTCAGCACTGTATCTGAACACCGGAATATAGTCTCACAAAGGCAGGATAAGTGCACAGGACTTGCCCTGCCATGGGAGGTGGCACAAATGAAGGCTTCCTGTCAAACCAGAGTACTGGGGAGAGAGATAGTTTGGGATACAAAGAGACCTTTTTCTCCTGACCTTCAGAGCCTGCCCAAAATCATCCTCACTATCTGACCCAGATGGAGTTGTTCGTTACACAGCTGTACAAGAGTGAGTGCTTTTGTCTGCCTGTCCAGACAATGAGAGAGACTGTTTCCAGCAGGCCTGGGATGCAGAGAAACCCTCAGGCTACACTGGAAACAGTGAGGGGAGCCCTGAATTATGCACTGTCATGAAAGCAGTCTCTGTTATGAAATCATTTTATTGGATACAAATTTCCTAGCTTTGTGCCATTCATCATAACTACTGTGGAGTTTCACCTATAGGAATACATCCATACATATCCAAAGACATGGAGGTACAGGGTCTTTTTGAGGGGGCAGGTCCTGGGGTTGAACGATGAGCCTTTACATTGTCTCTGAGCTCCTTTTGCTCAAGGGTATTGTGTTAACTTTGCATCACAGCCCCAGTTCTGGGTTTTTCTATGATCTCTTAGAAATAACAGTGTCATGGATTTTGCTATACTGGATGGATTCAAACTCAGATTCTCTACACCTCAGACTCCTGAGGAGCTGGGATTACAGTGAGAAGCCACTGGCACCTTCTTTCTTTTCTTCTTCTTTTTTTAATCTGGACAATCTGACTTCTTAACGGGTCATTCCAAATGTTTGAATTTATAAATTAACTACCCAATGTTCTTTATAGCTGTTTGCCCTAAGAAAGATTTTCTCTCCTCATCTTCTCCTCTCAGTCACAGATTTGAAGCCAAAAGTGAGAAATGAGTGTCACAGGATTTGGGAGCAAATGTCCACAGGACACACCAGTTCTGTCACTTAGCATTGAGCTCCAGTGAATTTGCTATCTCAAGATAAGAGGACCAAAAGCTGGAACGATCCTCAGACTGTCTTCATTGCTCCTTTTGAATGTAAAATGATCTAATAATTATGAGTGTTGTGTGTCTCCAACCTTAAGTATCTAGAACACACTAGACACGTCTTCATGTATCTCTTTTTCTCTAGTGCATCTCAAGATTTAGACTAAGGGTTTGAGTGGCGGGGCTCTTTGGTGTATTCCTGAGGAAAGTCGCTTGAATCCTGTTCATGAGATTGCCGTTCAAATTGAGCCTGAGCAGTAATTCTGTGAGACTCTTATCTACCATAAACCACCAGAAAACCAGAAGTGGAACAGTTGTCCAGAGAGTAGAGCTCAAGGTTTTTTTTTGTTAATTTTTATTTATCTTTTATTGTGAAAATACTGTACAGAGGGGTTACAATTGCATGGGCAAGATAATGGGTAGATTTCTTATCAAGCATTGTAGCGTCCTCCTTTGTTTCCCCTTCCCATCCCTTCCCAGGCAACCCTGACCCCCCCAAGCCTCCACCCCCACTAAAGTTGTAAAGTTCGTTTTCGACATGACAACTTGTACTTCTCATCGTTGCAACGGGTCCACCTGTTTCCTTATTTAAACGACTTGTTTTTCCCTTTCATCCACAAATTATACCGACATCAAATACAGTGAAAGCAGGAATTATACTGTGAGAGAGGGACATACAAAGCAACAAAGAAATAATCTTATAAATGCGTTAAAAACCAATGCATGAAAGAAAATAAAGATTTAAATACATATCTTAGGCTTCATTTTCCTAACATCAACTTATCTGTCCTTTTCTGCTTGACTCATACATATACTAGTTATTGCTAATAAGGGAAACCATGGAACCTATGTTTCTTTGGGCTTGGCTTACTTCACTTAATATAATTTTTTCCAAGTCTTTCCATTTCGTAACAAATGGGGCAATGTCATTCTTTCTTATGGAGGCATAGAATTCCATTGTGTATATATACCACATTATCTTGATTCAATCATCTACTGAGGGGCATCTGGGTTGGTTCCATATCTTAGCTATAGTACATAATGCTGCAATAAACATAGTTGTGCTGGTAGCTTTAGTGTGGTCTTGTTTGTAGTCATTTGGGTAAATGCCCCAAAGTGGGATTGTTGAGTCATAGGGGAGCTCTATGTGAAGTCTTTTGAGGAGCCCCCTTACTACTTTCCAAAGTGGTTTTACAAGTTCACGCTCCCACCAACAATGAAATAAGGTTACCTTCTGTCCACATCCCCTCCAGCATCTTTTGTTATTAGAGTTCTTGATTTTTGCCATTCTAACTGTGGTGAGGTGGTATTTTAAAGTTGTTTTGATTTGCATTTCTTTTATGTCTAGGGAGGTTGAGCATTTCTTCATGTGTCTATTGGCCATCCTTCTTTCCTCTTTAGAGAAGTTTCTCTTTAATTCTTTTCCCACTTATTTATTGGACAGTTGTTTCTTTGAGGATTTGTTGTTGGGGGATTTAATTTTTTTAGTTCCAAGTGTATTTTAGATATGAGACGCTTGTCCATTGTATGGCTAGTGAAGATTTTCTCCCAATTCGTGGGCTTTCTATTGATCTTGCTAGCTATGTCCTTTGCCATGCAGAAGCTGTGAAACTTCACACAATCCCATTTTTCCAACCTTTCTTTGATTTGTTGTGTTTCTGGGTCTCTATTAAGAAAATTTCGGCCTGTGCCAAGGAGACCTAGGGTTTCTCCTAATCCATCCTGTAATATTTTCAGAGTGTCTGCTTTGACCCCGAGGTCTTTGATCCATTTGGAGTTGATTCTGGTGCAGGGTGATATATAAGGATCTAGCTTTAGTTTTCTCAAAGTAGTTAACCAATTTTGCCAGCACCATTTACTGAAGAAGCTGTATTTCTTCCATTCCATTTTTTTTATGTCCTTTATCAAAGATTAGAGGGCTATAAGTCTGTAGGTTCATTTCTGGGTTTTCAATTCTATTCCATTGGTCCTGAGGTCTGTTCTTGTGCCAGTACCAAGATGTTTTGATTACTATAGTTGAGTTTGAAATTTTTTATTGATATTCCTCCAGCAGTGTTCTTTCTGTTGAGGAGAGTTTTTGCTATTCGGGGTCTTTCATTGTTCCATATGAATTTTTGGATTGCCTCTTCTATTTCCTTGAAGAATAGGTATCGCATTGCATTTGTAGATAGCCTTGGGAAATATTGCCATTTTCACGATGTTAGTCTTTCCAATCCAGGAGCATGGGAGTTTTTGCCATTTTCTAAGTTCTGTTTGATTTCCTTTTTCAAGTTTTTAAAGTTTTCATCATAGAGTTCCTTCACTTGTTTGGTTAAGTTAATTCCTAGGTATTTTATTTTTTGTGGGGCTATTACAAATGGAGTTGCTTTCCTAACTTCAGCCACACTTTTCTCATTGTTGGCATACAGAAAAGCCTTTGATTTGGGGGGTTAATTTGATACCCTGCTACTTTGCCAAAGTTTTGAATCAGCTTGAGTAATTTGGGAGTGGAGTCTATGGGATTCTTTAAATACAAGATCATGTCATCTGCAAAGAGGGAGAGTTTTATTTCTTCTTCCTCTATTTGGATCCCCTTTATGTTTGCATCTTGTCTTATTGCTGTAGCTAGGCATTCTAATACTAGACTGAAGAGAAGTGGAGATAGTGAACATCCTTGTCTTGTTCCTGAGTTAAGAGGAAATTGCTTTAGTTTTTCACCATTAAGTATAATGCTGGATATAGGTTTGTCATATACAGCCTTTATTGTACTGAGGAATGTTCCATGGATTCTCAATTTTTCCAAAACCTTCATCATAAAAGGGTGTTGGATCTTGTTGAATGCTTTTTCTGCATCTATAAGATGGTTTAACTCATCTTGGTTTAGTTTTGGCATGTCAATATTTGCTAGGAAAAGGACCATTTCTGCCAAGTTCTCAAACTTATTAGCATAAAGTCTTGAGAAGTATTCCCTACAATGTTCTGAATCTTGGTTTTTTTTTGTGGTGATGTTTCCATTCTCATGTCTGAGTTTGTTTATTTGGGTGTGTTCTCTTTTTTCTCTGATAAGATTTGCTAAGGGTCTGTTAATTTGTTAATTTTTTTCGAATAACTAACTTTTTGTTTTGTTGATTTTTTCTATGGTTTTTTGGGGTTCTAATCCATTTAATTCTGATTTAATTTTAATTATTTCTTTCTGTCTACTGGATTGGGTTTATCTTTCTGCTCTTTTTCAAGGAGGTTCAGATGTCTCATTAAATTTTTGGTTTCAGATCTCTCCAATTTGTTGATGTAGGAACTCAGAGGTATAAACTTGCCTCTGAGTACTGCCTTTGCTGTGTCCCAGAGGAGCTGGTAATTTGTGTGCTCATTTTTGTTGAATAGCATGAACATTTGAATTTCCTTTCTAATCTCTTCCATGACCCACTCATGATTCAGCTGAATGTTGTTCATCCTCCATGTGTTACCGGACTTTCTTTGGTGACTTTTCGTGTTGAGATCTAATTTTATTCCTTTGAGGTCAGAGAGAATGCAAGGTATAACTTTAATGTTTCTGAATTTTAAATGTTTGCTTTGTGGCCCAAAATGTGGCCTGTTTTAGAAAATGTTGCCTGTCCTGCTGAGAGAAAAAGGTGTATTCTCATACTGCTGTGTGAAGTATTTGGTAGATATCTTTGCAATCTATTTGATCTATGCAGCTGTTGAGATCTGTGGTTTCTCTGTTTAGTTTTTGCCGAGTTGATCTACCTAGTGGGGAGAGTGGTGTGTTAAAATCCCCAACAATTAATGTCCTTGGATCTATGTATGATTTGAGGGAAAGTAGTGTTTCTTTGATAAATTTGGGTGCTCCATTGTTTGGCGAATAGATATTTAAAATTGTAATATCCTCCTGAAGAAGAGATCCCTTAATTAGTATATAGCAATCTTGTTTCTCTCTTCTCTAGAATTTTAAGTTGAGGTCTATTTTATCTGATATTAGGATTGCAACTCTGGCCTGTTTATGGGGACCGATTGCTTGGTAGATTTTGTTGCAGCCTGTCATATTCAAAATGTGTTTGTTTTTATGGGCAAGATGAGACTCCTGAAGACAGCAGATAGAAGTATCTTATTTTATAATCCAACTCGACAGTCCATGTCGATAAATTGGAGAGTTAAGTCCATTAATGTTGAGAGATAGGACTGAGAGTTATTTGGGAGTTCTTGCATGTTATCCACCTTCGTGGGGGCTGCGAAAACTGGGTTCTTCCTATGGTTTTTGGATTCTCAGTTTGGGTGAAGTTTCTTGGCCTTTATTGTGGTCTTCTTGGTTGTCTATGTGTAGGAAATCTTTAAGAATCTTTTGTAGGGCTGGTTTTGTGGAGATGTATTACTTCAATTTTTTTTTGCTATGGAAGGTTTTCATTTGGCCTTTATTTATGAAGGACAGTTTAGCTGGGTACAGTATTCTTGGTTGATACTCATGTGTTTTTAGAGCATGACATACATCATTCCAGGCTCTTCTTGCTTTGATTTTCTCTGCTGAGAAATCTGAGATGATTCTAATTGATTTCCCTTTATAGGTGATTAATTTTTACTCCTGGACAGCTCTAAGCATCTTTTCCTTGGCCTGAATTTGATCCTGTATGGATTATTTTGTTACCATGGGATATCCTGTTCTAGTCTGGTCTATTTGGAGTTATAAATGCTTCTTGTATCTTAATAGGCCTATCTTTTTGCATGTTTGGGAAGTTCTCTGTTGGATCCTGTTAAATTTCCTAAACCATTAACTTCTGTTTCTAGGTGATCCTCTACACCCCTTTTCCTCAGATTAGGCCTTCTGATGGTGTCTTCAAGTGTTGGATAGATCTATCATATTTCTCAGACTTGTCTTGGATGGTTGTATGTTCTTTCTCTATAATATCTAGTCTGTCTTCTATGCCCGAGATTCAATCTTCTGCATGGTCTAACCTGCTGTCAATACTTTCTACTTTGTTTTTTATCTCTTTTCCTTCTAATTGGTCAGCTTTGATGGGCTTCAAATTCTTTGTTGAAGCTTTGTTTTAGATCTTCTATGAGCTTCTTTACTTCCTTAATTTGGTGTTCACTGTTTCTTCTCAAATCACTTACTTGATTGGTTATGGTTTCCTTGGACCACCATTCCTTCTGTTGAGTTCCATTCAGCATTCCCTTTGTGGTCTCCCTGACTTCCTTCAGCTCTTTGTTAATGGATTCCATGAATGCCTTTAGTGATCTTTGTGTATTCTCATCCTGCTCTCTCAATTCCTGTATTACTCTTTGCTTAGCTTCCTCACGTTAATACCATTTCTGTAGTTCTCTTTGAGTGTTGTCAGCCTGCTCATGCCATTCTTTCCATTCTCTTTGAGTATTCTTAAGCTGCTCACACTGATCCTGTATCAGTTTTTGAGTAGCTTCCTCACGCTCATGATATTCTTGTATAAACCTTTTGTTTGCCTCCTCTCTCTCCCTATCATGCTCATACACAATCCTTTGTAGGTTTTCAATCTTTTTCTGCATTGATCTTTTGTTAGCCTCCATTGACCTTTTGTTTTTCTCCTCTCTCTCCCTATCACGCTCACACAGAGTCCTTTGTATGTTTTCAATCTTTTCATTTATCATGTTTGCCAGCAGTGTTTGTAGAGCTATTTGGTAACTCTCCTCTGGATTATTCATTATCTCTTCTGTTCCCTAATAATCATGAATGGGAGTTGAGATACCCGTACTTGCCATTTTTCTTGTGTTTTTCCGGCTTACTCTGCCCATTTGGGATGAAAATAACACGATTTTTGTGCTAGAACACTAACTTAAGGTAAGTATCAACCAAAGTCTGTATTTTCACAGTCATTAGTCTGTAGATACAATCTAGTTCAACATCAACATCTATTCAACATCAAACAACTATATATTAATGGACTACAAATTGCAAAGAAGAATTTGGTTGACCAGAAATTATTACGTTTAATGAGAGATGTGGGTAAAAAATAGGAATAGAGTGATGTGGGAAGGCACAGGGAGAGTTAACTAAGTCATAATCTCAAAGCAGGAAATAGGTTGGATAGGATGAAAATAGAGAGAGAGAAAAAAAGAAGAAAGGGAAAGGGGAATAAAAGAGACCAGAAAAAATAGAAAAGTAAAAATTAAAAATATTATCCAGAACAAAATCAAAATATTCAGAATAGAACGTGAAGAAAATGATAGAAGGAGAGGGATATAAAGATGTGAAAAACTTAAAAATAAAAATACTTAAAATATTATATAGGTATAAAGAGGTAGTACTGCTATTAAGGAATTTAAGTCTAAGAGGTTTGGAATTGAGTAATAAATTTGTGGATTAAGTGTGTACACAATGCGGGATAAGGTCTATTAATCAGATATGGGTTTATCTGAAGATGTTCAGAACAACAATTAAGTCACATAAAGAAGAACGAAAGAGTAGAAAAGGTGAAAAGGATAAGAAAGAAAGAAAAAAAGATCAGAGAGAGAGCTAAAGAAAATTTAAAAAATATTTAAAAAAAAAGAACAAAGCACACACACATATACCCCTAAAATAAAAATTATGAGAAAAAAATGCTACTAGAAAACAATTTTTTTCAAAAAAGGTAAAAATTAAAAATAAAATAGAGTTAAAAACATTTTTTATAAAAGGTACAAAAAAAGAAAAAAAAGTTAATTGATTTTTTGGGGAGAGGTGGGAACAATACTGTGTCTCCCTTGTGTCTGTAACCAGCCTCTTGTTGGAGTCTCTGGTCTGCTTGTGGTGTTTGATTTTCCTGTGGCTTGGTTGGTTTCTTAAGTCAGTTTGTTTGAACAGGCAGAAAAGTGCTTGGCTTTACTCAGGATTTTGTGATCCTCCTCCCAGGTTAGTTCAATTGAGGGAGATCTGCTTTGAGTATCACAAAAGAGGGAGAAGGCTTTTTTCTCAAGTTTGGAGATGCTGTCATGAGGCTAGGTTCTGGGTAGAGTTGAGCCCTTTCAGCAAACAGTAGCTTTTCCAGGGGGCTAGTTTGTGAGAAACTCACAGAGTCCAGCCTGGAGCGACTCTCAGGGTTTCTGTTTACTGAATTTCAATTGATTGTCAAGGCTGCTAAAGGGAGGGGCAGCCTCTGGCTCTGATTACCCAGTAAAGAAAGCCAATCCTGTGGCTGGCGCCGGAGCTGGCTGACTTTTCCCTGTGTTGAGCTGAGTCTGGCAGGTCAGTTTAGGTTCTGTGACCTGCTAAATGACTCTAGTTTTCTTCCAAGGCCTGAGTTGGATCTAGCAGCTCCAGCAAGCTTTGTCAGTATCCAAGATGGAGATCTCCGGTAGTGGGGGAAAGGGGTCCCTTCGCTCCTCTGATCCCTGAGAAGGAGTGAGGACATCTGGCTTCTACTCATGTCGAGTCTTGGTTCCTGGGTCGTCTCTGGTCTACGAACTTCGGGATGAATATGTCTGCTCCTTGTTGGATCTTGCTGGTGTTGAGTAGAATCCACTTGCCTGCCACGTCTGGCTCCTTCGTCCCAGATTCTCTGTTTTGCAGATATAGCGGGAATGGCGGCCCCTGCCACCGCTGCGGCAGCGGCTGCTATCAAGTGCTCATATCTGTCTCCTTGCCTGGATTTTCCCTCTCTGGCTTAACTCTCTGTCCTGTGATGGCACACTTGGTGTGATTCTCTGTCTTAGGACTGTTCACTGGAACTCTAAAACTGCTTTCTATGTGAGAGCTTGTTTAGTCTCCAGCTTCTCCTCTGCCATCTTCTAGAGCTCCAGCTTTAAGAGAGAAAGACGAGCAGGATTCACAGGCGTGACATGGAAGGAAATCCTGGTTGGTGCTTATGTCCAATTAATGACCAGATGGCTGGAAGTGGAGCTGTGACAGGGTAAAACCTCAGCCTTGGGAAAAACAGCTGAGGAAAGCATCGGGCCCTGAGTTTAAGCCCAAGTATGGCCACAAAAAATTTTCAGTGTGTACCTACTTAGTCTGTATACTACCTCCCTGAATTCAAACAGAGCTTATGCAATGCTTCTCCTTTTATTTACTGATTTATTTTTCAGATATGCTCCTTGTGCATACTGCATCGTTTTCTTCATTTCAGGCCCATGGCTTTCCTCTTCCAGGGTTCCAGGCCTGTGTCCTTATATGATACACTGACGCTCTCAGCAGCCTTTATTTACATTTTATTATGAAGCCAATGCAGGAACAGTCACAAACCAGGCAGGGGAAGAGAAGATCAGGTTTTGTAGAAGTAACCAGTATTCAGAAAATTAAACTTGGGAATGTAAAATGGCAGCATACTTAGGTAAAAAACTACCATTAAGGAAAAGATGATGGGCTGGAATGTGGATTCGTGAGAGAGTGCTTGTCTAGCATCCAAGAAACCCTGGGTACGATTTCTCAGTAGCATATACACAGAATAAGCCAGAATTGGGACTGTGGCTCAAGTAGTAGAGTGCTACAGACAGTGCCCAGGCCTTGAGTTCAACCTAAGTACTGGCAAAGATATACCTAGGTGTTGGGTTTTCATCTGTCCCACGAAAGACGGAAGGGGTCCGAGGAAAGGTCAGTGCAGTGCTGGCCCTTTCCCTAGCTTCCCTCAGCCCGGGAGACCATCAGAAACAGCGGGGAGCCAAGTTAAGCAGGAAGAAAAACTCATTTATTAACAGAGAGCTGCCCTTTTTAAAGCCAAAAAGGTCGGGTGGCATGGCAGGGGAGGAAGAGGAACCAATTACTGTCAAAGTCACACCTTATCATGTACCTAAGCTTCCCCGGGCTGGTTCCACGCTGAACTTAAGGCAAATTGGGCTCAGTCCACTCTACTCTCTCAGAGCCATCTTTGCTGCCCATGTGCCCTGCAGATTCCCCCACACACACACTTTTATTTTTTGTTTTAACAGGATTACATTGGTAAGAATAGCATTTGCCACGCGGGGGGTTTGAGGCAAGTCTGGGGGTCGAGATTCACCAGACAAAGTTAGGGAGGGCCCTTGTGCATGATCCAAGAGCCTGTCCCAGTTACCTCACATCCCTACCTAGCCCAGTAATAAACATCAGCCCCACCACAGTTAGATATGTCCAAAGCAGTTCAATTGATTCCTGGGCATATATAAAAGTAAGTATCAGTATCTCGTAAGGTCATCCTCTTTAGAACATGGGAGCAGCCTGGGTATTGGGAGTTCCACACATGCACCACTGTGCATCCTCGTTTGCCCCCACACTCAGTCCATTCTACTATAGTCCAGAAAAACAAGGAAAATTTAAAACAAGCTGCAGAAATAGCAAAGCAATCCTGGGCACCTGGTGTCTTTTAAGTAAGCCAGTTCCTTGTACATGCCTTTACGCTAGCACAGGGGTCAAAATGAACTCTGAGCTTTACTGTCAATGGCTCCCAACATCTTCTCCGCCATCTTTGTTTAAAGAAGTGAACCCACCTGTCTTAGGTTGGGTGGATCACCTTGTCTGCCTTACTCATCATCGGGAACTTCTTCAGAATGAAGCTGAAGGCCCTGTCTTAGGTTGGTTAGAATGACACCCCCTCTTACCCATCTCTGGCTGCGATTCCTCTCGAGGGAAAATTCATTCACTTGGAGCTTGATCTTATGTAACAGGCTGGCTAAGCTCATAAGAGTTTTGCAATGCACGTATAATGCAAGGAAGGCATAGAAAAACCATTAGCAAAAGCATTACCAGGCCAGGAAATGTCATTACCAGTCCTTTAACATTAGTGAAGGATAGGATAGCAGTCTTTGCCACTTCAGAGTTCAGAGGTGGGGCTTGTAACAAAAGGTGGTTGTTTACCAATAAGTATGGATTCAATGCCGCTATACAAGCAATTAGTAAAAGAACAATTAAAGCAGGTAATATTAAAATGACATAGGGTGATGATCAAAATGAAGGTCAGGCCACCAAGTCAAAGGGACAGCTTCTCTTGTGGTGCTATTGAAGATTTCCGCATTACTAGTGCTGATCACTGTCCAGGTCACCTGTTGAGAGATTGATGCAGATTCCATAGGGCCATTGCAAGGACTGGGAGGGTCAGGACAGCCAACAGCTGGAGTATCACCATCTGTAATTTTAAGAGAATACAAGAGCTTCTCAAGGGCTGGTTTCCCTTGGGGATGGTTAGTAGTTATCTTTTTGGCTTTTCTCTTTTAAACACAAGCCTCAACCATGGCTATTTTTCTTTCCTTGTTAGTTAGTTTATACTTGGGCATCCTCCTGTATAGAGGAGATGGGTAAAAACTTAAGATTCCTGGCAGGGATACAAATGGGGGCTGTCTCCCCTATGGGAAAAATGCATCTAAATTCCCTTGCCATGGTACTAGGGGGTCAGGTCTTCTCCATTGTTTTGTCAGGGGGATAGAAAAAAACAATCTTTCACAACCAAAGTATATTCTGAAGGTATAGCAGGAGTCCAGGGCATGCCTCTTAGGGGCATTCCTACTAGCTCCATCCTTTCATTTATCTTATGGAGATCTTGGAGCATAAGCCAAGCACTGGAGGCTTTTTGAATAACAAATACGGGTGTTAGGTTTGGTCAATGGCCACTGCTCTACCCAGATTGGGCTTCCCGGCTTCTACCTAATGGATGTACTCCGGGGGCAGTGACCTTTTAGGATTGGGGGTGCGCCTGAGTGGATCCTCTATGTTCTTCTCTGTAATTATGAAAGTTAAAAAACATTCTTTTCCTTAACTCACTCTAGATCCTGTTTAAGCATTTGTGCTTCATCCCCATCCAAGATATCATCATAGGATGCTTGATGATCTGTGGTGACCATGGCATCCATTTGTCTTAGCATGTTTTGCCCTAGTAAATTGGCAGTGAGGTTTTTTGCCCCTAAAGGGCATATCTTTTCCTGTTCTCCATCTGGGCTAGTCCATGTCATAAGGGCAACCATCTCTTGAGACTGGGAGTTGCCCCCTACCCCCTATATCAGGGGCCAAGGTGCAAGCTTCCAGTCCAAGGGCACTTCCTCCTCCCTGAGTATGGTTCGATCTGCCCCAGTGTCAATTAAGCAGTGAAACCTCTTTCCGCCTATGAGAATACTCATTTTAGGATGGAGTCCTTCCACCCGGGGGACGTTCCAATGGGCCTGGGTCTCCCTGCCACAAGGCTTCCTGGGCCTCACAGCAGAGGGGGTTCCTCCTTGAGTTAGTGGGGCTGGAGGATGCCCCTCCCCTAGTTTAAAGGTTTTCCCATCTAAATCAAACTTGTATCCCTCCTTGCCCCTGGGTCACAGTGTAGGGGGAGGTTGGCCCCCAGGCCAGTTGGCAGGGGATTGTTGTAAACAGTCCCTCTTAAAGTGCTCCTCCTGCCTTCATTTAAAACAAGTCCCTCTCCAAGATGATCTTGGGGTTGCTTTGCCCTGGGCTGCCAATGCCTGGGTAATAGCCTCAGTCATTGCAGATGTCTGAGCCTGTAAAGCTAAAGCTAATGATTGGAACTGGTGTTGTTGCATTCCCACATCCTGGGAGGCCATCACTCATCTGCCCAGGGAACTCTCTCTCAATCCCTTGCAGGCCATGAGGTGGTCTGCATTCATCCCTTCCCATAACAGCAGCTTTACAAACTGATCTTGGAGGTTCCCTGCTGGCAACTTGCCCTGAATGCTCGATTGGATTCGGTATATGAAATCTGGTAGAGGCTCACCTGGTTTTTGTCTCACTCCTGCTATGGGGGACTCAGTAGGCCTATCATCCAGTTTGTACCACGCGGCAAGTCCTGCCTGCCTCATCTGGTCACAGTATGGGCCAGGTATTGTGGCCTGTTGGACGTCAGTGGAGTACCCTTCCCCCATCCCTGCTAACATGGCATAAGTAATAGGTATCGTGGGTTGAACCTGCCAGTTATTCTCCACCCCCACTCTGCATTCTTCCTCAAAGGAAGTACACCATTTAATAAACTGAGAACTAGTAAGGACGGCTTTGGCCACATCCAGCCATTCCTTAAGGACACGTGGTTTATAAGCAATGTCCTGTAATACCGTCTGGGCCCAAGGAGAGTTTGGGCCATCCTCTCCCACTGCCTTGCGGAGCTCTTTAAAATCCTTAGCTTCCCATGGATACCATTCCAAGGTCCTGTTAGACCCTGGTGACAGATTGAATGGATATGCTTGGGGAAGGGAATACTGTGGCCTAGAGTCTGGACTCTCGGGTGGCCCTTCCTTTCCAAGGTAGGTCTTCCAGTTGGTTACTTCCCCAGTTCTTGGCCCCTCCATGGGGTAGGAGTCTGGGTCTTGCAAGTCCCTCTCGCAGGTCTTGTAGGGTGCCGTACCTCCCCTCCAGTCGGGGGAATAGGGAGGGGGCCTATGACCGTCAGGATCAGCCGAGTCAGAGGGGTTAACTTTCACCCTTATTTGATTTCCACTGTGCATGTTTCAATGTGTTCTCAGTCAAATTTGAACCATTCCATTTCCTTCTCACTTCCCATGTCCTCCTGTACTCTTTCTAGGCCTAATGTTGCCTCCTCCTTCTTCTTTGATATAGTATTACCCATACTTATGGTTTCACTTACCCCAAGAGACTGTTTAGGCTTGGCCTGTATCTTTTCCTTTCATACTCCACGTTGGGCGCCAGATGTTGGGTCTTCGTCTGTCCCACAAAAGACAGATGGGGTCCGAGGAAAGATCAGTGTGGTGCTTGACCATTCCCTAGATTCGTCAACCCACGGGACAATCAGACACAACGGGAAGCCAATCAAGCAGGAAGAAAAACTTGTTTATTAACAGACAGCAGCCCTTTTTAAAACCAAAAAAGGGCGGGTGGCATGGCAGGGGAGGAAGAGGAACCAATCCCTGTCAAACTCACACCCTATCATGCACCAAAGATTTCACGGGCTGGTTCTGCACTGAACATAAGGCAAATTGGGATCAGCCCACTTTAATCTCTCAGAGTCATCTTTTCTGCCCATGTGCCCTTCACCTAGGTAGAATGGTAAGCAGGTAGGTAGGTAGGTAGGTAGATAGAAAGAAAGAAAGAAAGAAAGAAAGAAAGAAAGAAAGAAAGAAAGAAAGAAAGAAAGAAAGAAAGAAAGAAAGAAAGAAAGAAAGAAAGAAAGAAAGAAAGAAAGAAAGAAAGAAAGAAAGGAAGAAAGGAAGAAAGGAAGGAAGAAAGGAAGGAAGAAAGAAAGAAAGAAAGAAAGAAAGAAAGAAAGAAAGAAAGAAAGAAAGAAAGAAAGAAAGAAAGAAAGAAAGAAAGAAAGAAAGAAAGAAAGATGTTAGATGAATCTGGTCTTGGATTTCAGGAGGAAAGAAGGGAACATTTCCCAGTCATTAGGCCTTATGCAGTGTGTCAGGACACCAGCATCGCCTTCACACAACCACAGAGCAGGAAGACTGTCTCTTTCCCACTTCTCAGGTAGCCAAGGGCCCCAGAGACAATTGAGCAGAACCAGGTTCTAAGTCTGGTGCTTGGAGAAAGAAGAGAAACAACCCTGACTCTAGTGGGTCTGGGGATTCACAATAATTATGTGAAGAATAAAGGAAGGAGAAAGGACTGGCAGAGGTAGAAGAAGGGACTTCAAATCTGACAGATATAGAGTAAAAAACCCACTTCCTAAGACCAGAGAGCAGGGTTTTTCTACTTTGTTCCTCCAATCTCCACTAAATTGGCTCGCTATTGTTAACCTAAAGATATCCTGATACTCCCTTCACCTGTGGGAGGAAGGTTAACTAGTCATTGTTTGAAGAGGCTCAGAAAAGCCGGATCCTGGTGTAACTCTAAAAAATGTTTCAGTTTTCTCCCCATTGCTGGCAGTGCCTGAAATAAATGAAGTGGTTTTGCCGCTCACTTACCTGTGAATGTGTACATTCGGCCTCCTAATCTTGTAGGCCTGGTCTCTGCACCTAGCCTGGCATTTGAAACTGTTTTCTGTCCTTTAATTACAGTGTTACACTGGAGTTCTTCCTGCTACCAGGGCTAGGGCTTGGATCCTGAGAACTTCATCTGAAACCAGGATGGGTCAATAATATTTCTTTCTTGCTTAGTGGCTCAAAGTCTGGTGCGATCACGTGGAACGATTGGGCAGTTGGGCCTCCTAGGCCTCGAGTTCGAATCCCAGCACTGCCAAAAATTCACCCTGATGTGAGAAGCCAGGCGTTGCACCTGTTTTCCTATGCTGTGCAAGTTCTAGGTCTCAGCCAGGATGGATAATATATAGGCAACTCTATACTCATGGGAATAGGTTGTCTTCCAGTTCACCACAGTTATATGTCAACCTATACTCAAGAAAATACACAATACATCAATGAATAAGACACAAAATAAAGAGAACGACTACACCAAATGCAAGATGCAGCCCACCTATGTTTGAAATATAGATCCATTGTTTAATTATGAATTTATGACTATATAGGCCCCCCACCAGGGCTCAATCTCAGGTCCCGGGAATGGCCTAGCTCATTAGAGGCTCACAGGTTGCTGTGCTTACCATGACCCATTCACCAATTGGGCCTGCTAGGATTTGAGTTCAAATTCCAGCACTGCCAAAAGATTCATTCTGATGTGAGAAAACCAAGGTTGCATATGTTTTCCTGTTCTGTGAATGTCCTGGGTCTCATCGAGGATGGAGAATGCTATATAAGCAAATCCATAGCCATGGGAATTGGTTGTCATCCATGTCAACACAGTTATATCTGTCACCATATTCAAAAAAATGCACAATACATCCATGAATAAGACACAAAATAAAAAGAATAACTACACTGAATGCAAGATGCATACCACTTCTGTAGGTAAAGAGAGATCCTATGTTTAAAAAAGGTGGGCTTGCTATTTTGTCCAGTGGTGGTCTTCAAATCAGGTCCTAGACCAGGCCTGACATTCTAGTCTTCAAGGATGGTGTGATGGTGAGCTTCCCCTTCACCCACAGTGCAGCAGAGCTACCCAGACCTGAGTTCAAATCCCAGCAGTGACAAAATTTCATCCTGATGTCAGAAGACAGTTGTTGCACACATTTTCCTCTCCTGTGAAAGTCCTGAGTCTCAACCAAGAAGGGGAATTCATAGGCAACCATATAACCATAGGAACAGGTTGCCATCCATGTCAGCAAAGTTATACATGTTAACATATATAGTAAAATACGCAATACCTCCATGAAATAGAGACAAAATAAGTAGAAGTTCACTAAACACAAGATGCTGTTGACACATGTATGGCAATATAGATTGTATGTATAAATTATTAACTTATGACTATAGTGGATGACCCTGGGGATCAATGTCAGATCCTGGGAATGGCCTAGATCCTTAGTTGTTCACAGGTTGGTGTGTTCAAATTGACTTATTGGCCAATTGGTCCTACTAGGCACTGAGTCCAGGTCCCAGCACTACCAACAAGTGGATTGTGGAGTAAGAAGCCAAGTGTGAAACTTGTTTTTCCTTTCTCTGAATATCCTGGGTGATCCTGAGAATACTGGCATGATGGAGAACATTTCTACAAATCTAGATGCTCTGTGATAGGATGTCATCAATGTAATAAACGGAATGGGTTTCATCATAGTACAATCAATGGTAAATAAATGAATAAAACAAAAAATTCAATGAACAACCACACCAAACATGTATGGACTGAACATCTATAGGTAAGTATAAATCCTATCTTTACAATGTATATAAATAATATATTTTCCAGGGCTGGGGCTTGAATTCATGACTAGTGAACAGGCCTGACTTTCCTATCTTCAAGTACAGTGATCTTTCCCTTCATCCACATTGCTGCAAATTTACCCAGATCCTGAGTTCAAATCCAAAGCCTGTTAGAATAAACATCACAAATTGCAAGCCAGGGAGCCAAGTTTTTATTTTACTTTTCTCAGTATGGGCTTGAAGTCAGGTGTGGCAACTGCCTCAGGTTTGATCACCCTAGTCTGGGGTGCAGCCACTTGACCTACAGCTGCTTCTGGTATCCTAGGCCTCCAGGTCTTGCAGGGAAAGCAATGCACAGAAAAAAATGTGGTCTTTTTATGTTTTCTTCCTTTGCACGGTGACCCTCATGGGTCTGAATGACACTGTTCAAAGTGTACTTCACCTTGCGTTGCTGAAGCGAGCCATAGGCCCACTGGCAACATAGGCCCTGATTTCGAATCCCCCTCCTAACACCAACCAATGGCAGGAGATACTAAGAAAATGGTTCCTATCCATTATAAGAACAATGGAATGTTATCAATATCAAGGTTCAATGAGTTGATCATGAATGATGCTCCTATAAACTTAGACATCATTTCAGGAGGCTAATTGATTTTCTTTAATATTTATGAAGCATAAAAAGAATATTATTACTTACAGGAACCCAATAATTTCAGGACACTGATTGATTTCATTAATAGTATAAGGATGAAAACAATAACATTAATTGCTTGGACGCATGATTAATACCCAGGAATTGGTAGGAATGCAGTCTATATAACTGAATAATGTATAGACATCTCTAACACTCTATAAAAATACATATTTATTAGCGTACTGCCATCTGCATGCCAACCTGTTCTTATTTTGCTAACACCTGGGGCTTGATCTCAGGTGCAGGGAAGAGCCTGTCAGATCAATTTGCCCCAGGATGGTGTGCTGACACTCACCCATACATGAATTGGGCCTTGTAGGCTTGTAGGCCATGAGTTCATATGCCAGCACTCCGCAAAAATGAATTGTGGAGTAAGAAGTTGATGGTGACACATGTTTTCCTTTTCGGTGAAAGTCCTGGTGTCAGGTATGAAGTGGAATACATATGCAGACCTATATGTTATGTAATCAATGTAATCAATGTTTTATGTGCCATAATAGTCAAAAAATGGTCAATATATGAATAAAACACAAAATATAATAACTGCATTGAATGTAATATGGAGTCAACATATGTATATAAATATAAATAATATATGTAAATTGTACATGAATATTATGTTTTCTAGTGGTGGGGATCTATTTCAGGCCTAAGGAACAGACTTGAATTTCTTGACTTCAAGGAAGCCAGCTTCCCCTTCCCACACAGTGCAACAGAGTTACCAAGACCATAGGTTCCAATCCCAGTCCTGGCAGAAAAATGGCACCTTCATATTATGTAATAGTATAGTAATTCTTAGGTATTTCATTATGCCTCCATTTTATGAATGTGATTGTTTAAATGCTTCATAAAGTATTAACTAACATTGATCAGTGTCCTCTAACATAATTGTTTATAATTTTATCCTAGAATCATTCAATAACTGCTCTTTCAATCATGACATACATCATATTCCATTGATAATCATATGGACAGATATAAGTTTCTTAGGATCTCCTTCCATTTGGAGGTGGCAGGACCCGGATTCCAACTGTGGGCTACAGCTCCCACCACTTAAACCCGAGGATCGGGAACACACCAGTTTGTTCAAGAACATCAGTAAGACCAAGGATTAGGCAGGAACCAGTTGCTCTCAACAGTCTCCCTTTATACTTACAAGGCTGTGATGGGAGGATCATGGTTGAAGTCACCCTATGCAAGAAAGTCCAACTTCAAGGCCAACAAAGCCAGAATCCCTGTGGCTCCAGTGTGGAACGCCAGCTTTGAGCAAAAGCAGCTCACAGATTGTGCCCATATACTCAGTTCAAGGTCTGGGACTGGGAACAAAGAGACATACACAACAATCTGTGCAGCCATCCGGCTAAAGCAGGTCACCCTCTTGTCTCCATCTGAATTGGACATTGTTCCCTGGGATAAGGGGTAGAGGAGCTGCTACCTTCTTGACTCAGCCCATGCTGCTTGCATCACAGGATTCTGGCCACACCCCCATTCTTTCATGGTTCTTTCTGACCAATGAGATACAAAAATGGTGGCCACGCCCACATTATATGCTGCCTGGTAGCACCGGGATTCCTTCTGTTAGTTTACACCACTACCAGCAGTTGAGGAAGGCAGAGATGGCTGAGTGGTGAGGAAGAGGCTCAAGGCGACTGGAATATAGAAGGAAATTGAGATGCCTGCCCACGCCCCAGCCCCCTCCCTGCCTTCCCAAGGTTTGGAATTTCAAATATCAGGCAATGGCACCCTGCCAGGCTGTGTAAAGCCCCAAACTGGTCCTTGGCCTTGGTTCTCTGCTCTGCGGCCATGTGTCTGCAATGCCACTGCCATCACTGCTCGCCCCACCTGGAGCAACCTCAAGCAACTTCTCCCAGCAGCACATGTGAGTGGCTGCCCCAAAACCACCCCTCCCCGGGTCAGACACCACTTTGGGGGCACCATGACCCCCTATTTGTGTCCTCTCCCTGGCTCTGAGGAACCACCTTTCTGTCTTGGGCATTTGTGGAACAGAGCCTCAATATATGCTCTGGCTGGGCTGGATCAAGGTCCTGCTATCTGACAGATATGCTCCAACAGACCTGGTACTCTGTAGTTGGGATGGTAGACATGTAGCAACATGCACAGTTACCGATTTAGATGGATTATCCCAAACTTTTAGTACACAGCAGCCGATTCTTTCTTTTTTCTTTTCTTTTTTTTTTATTGTAAAATTACTGTACAGAGGGGTTAAAATTACATGGGCAAGATAATGAGTACTTTTCTTATTAAGCATTATAGCTTCCTCCTTTGTTTCCCCTTCCCATTCCATCCTCCCCCTGTTCCCCTACCGGACCCAGCCCCTCACCCTATCAAAGTTGTAAAGTTCATTTTCTACATATGACTCCTACATCTCTTTGTTGCAGTGGGTCCACCTGTAATCCCTATCTAAACAATTTGTTTTTTCCTTTCCCCTCCATAAATTATAACAACATCAAATACAGTGAAAGCAGGGATTATACTGTAGGGGAGGGACATAAAAAGCCACAAGGAAATAATATTATAAATATATTAGAAACAATAGTATGAAAAATAAAATTTGAATACATGTCTTAGGGTTGTTTTCTCTAACATCAACTTATCTGACTTTTCTGTTTGACTCAGACATGTAATAGGTATTGCAAATAAGGGAAACCATGAGACCTATGTTTCTTTGGGCTTGGCTTACTTCACTTAATATAATTTTTTCTAAGTGTTTCCATTTTCTGACAAATGGAGCAATGTCATTCTTTCTTATGGAGGCATAGAATTCCATTGTGTATATGGTGTATGGCTTGGTTCCATATCTTAGCTATGGTAAATAAGGCTGCAATAAACATAGTTGTGCTGGTAGCTTTAGTGTGGTCTTCTCTGTGAACATTTGGGTAAATGCCAAAAAGTGGGATTGCTGGGTCATAGGGAGCTCTATGTGGAGTCTTTTGAGGAACCTCCATACTGATTTCGAAAGTGGTTGAACATATTTACACTCCCACCAACAATTCAGTAAGGTTCCTTTCTGTCCACATCCCCTCCAGAAACTATTGTTATCAGAGTTCTTGATGATAGCCATTCTAATTGGGGTGAGGTGGTGTATCTCAATGTTGTTTTGATTTGCATTTCTTTTATGGCTAGAGAGGTTGAGCATTTCTTCATGTGTCTATTGGCCATCCTTCTTTCCTCTTCAGAGAAGTTTCTCTTTAAGGCTTTAGCCCACTTATTAATTGGACAGTTGTTTCTTTGAAGATTTGTTGTTGGGGCATTTAATTTTTTGAGTTCCAGGTATATTTTAGATATGAGACCCTTGTCTGTTGTATGGCTAGTAAAGATTTTCTCCCAATCCGTGGGCTGTCTATTGATCTTGCTAGCTATGTCCTTTGCCATGCAGAAAGCTCTGCAATTTCATGCAATCCCATTTGTCCAACCTTTCTTTGATTTGTTGTGTTTCTGGGTCTCTATTAAGAAAATTTCAGCCTGTGCCAAAGAGAACTAGGGTGTATCCTATTCCATCCTGTAATGCTTTCAGCGTGTCTGGTTTGACTTCCAGGTCTTTGATCCATTTGGAGTTGATTCTGGTGCAGGGTGATATATAAGGATCTAGCTTTAGTTTTCTACAAGTAGATAACCAATTTTGCCACCACTATTTACTGAAGAAGCTGTCTTTCTTCCATTCAATTTTGTTAGCTCCCTTATCGAACATTAGATGGCTATTGGTCTGTAGGTTCATTTCTGCATTTTCAATTCTATTCCATTGGTCCTGATGTCTGTTCTTGTGCCGGTACCAAGCTGTTTTGATAACTGTTGCTTTGTAGTAGAGTTTGAAATTTGGAATTGATATTCCTCCAGGACTGTTCTTTCTGTTGAGGATCATGTTTGCTATTAGGGGTCTTTTATTGTTCCCTATGAGTTTTTGGATTACCTCTTCTATTTCCTTGAAGAATGAGGTTGGAATATTGGTAGTGATCAAATTGAATTTGTAGATAGCCTTGGGAAGTATTGCCATTTTCACGATCTTGATCTTTCAATCCAGGAGCATGGGAGTTTTTACCACTTTCTAAGATCTCTTCTGATTTCCTTTTTCATGTTTTTAAAATTTTCATCATAGAGTTCCTTCACTTCTTTGGTTAAGTTAGTTCCTAGGTATTTTATTTTTTGTGGGGCTATTAAGAATGGAGATGCTTTCCTAATTTCAGCCACACTTTTCTCATTGTTGGTATACAGAAAAGCCATTGCTTTTTGAGGGTTAATTTTATGTCCTGCTACTTTGCCAAAGTTTTGAATCAGCTTGAGTAATTTGGGAGTGGAGTCTATGGGATTCTTTAATTACAAGATCATGACATCTGCAAAAAGGGAGAATTTTATTTTTCTTTCCCTATTTGAATTCCTTTTAGGTTTGCATCTTGTCTTCTTCCTGTAGCTAGGCATTCTAATACTAGATGGAAGAGAAGTGGAGAGAGTGGACATTCTTGTCTCATTCCTAAGTTAAGAGGAAATGGCTTTAGTTTTTCACCATTAAGTATAATGCTGTCTGTAGGTTTGTCATATACCACCATTATTGTATTGAGGAATGTTCCATGGAATGAATCCTGTTTGACTGTGGTGTAGGATTTTTTGGATGAATTGTTCAAGTCGATTGGCCAAAATTTTGTTGAGAAGTTTTACATCAATGTTCATCAAAGAAATGGGTCCATAGTTATCTTTCTGTGATTAGTCCTTGCCTGGTTTGGGGATGGGGGTAATTATGGCTTCATAGAATGAGGTCAGTAGTGAACTTTCTCTTTCAACTTCATTGAGGAGTTGGAGGAGTATTGGTATGAGCTGTGTTTTGAAGGCCTTATAGAATTCTGCTGTAAAGCCATCTGGTCCTGGGCTTTTCTTAGATGGGAGTTCTGTTATTACTGTTTCTATTTCAATGCTTGATATGGGCCTGTTAAGATGGTTTAACTCATCCTGGTTTAGATTCGGCATGTGAATATTTGCTAGGAAAAGGTCCATTTCTGCCAAGTTCTCAAACTTATTAGCATAAAGTTTTGAGAATTATTTCCTTATAATGTTCAGAATCTTGGTTGTTTCCGTGGTGATGTTTCCATTCTCATCTCTGAGTTTATTTATTTGGGTTTTTTTCTCTTCTTTTTCTGATAAGATTTGCTAAGAGTCTCAATTTTGTTAATTTTTTCGAAGTAAGAAATCTTTGTTTTTTTTATTCTTTCTATGGTTTTTTTTTAATTCTAATTCATTTAATTCTGATTTAATTTTCATTATTTCTTACCGTCTACTGGATTGGGGATTATCTTGCTGCTCTTTTTCAAGGAGGCTCAGATGTCTCATTAAATGGTTCGTTTCAGATCTCTCACATATGTTGATGTAGGAAATCATAGCTATAAACTTGCCCTTTAGTACTTCCTTTGCTGTGTCCCAGAAGAGCTGGTAATTTTTGTGTTCATGAATTCCCATTCTAATCTCTTCCATGACCCACTCATGATTCAGCAGTGTGTTGTTCAGCCTCCATGTGTTACAAGATTTTCTCTGGTGGCTTTAGGTGTTGAGTTTAAATTTTATTCCCTTGTGATCTGAGAGAATGCAAGGTATAACTTCAGTGTTTCTGAATTTGGACAAGTTTGCTTTGTGTTCTAAAATGTGGTCTATTTTGGAAGATATTCCATGTGCTGCTGAGAAAAATGTGTATTCTGATGCTGCTGTGTGAATATTCGGTAGATGTCTATGCAATCTAGTAGATCTATGCAGTTGTTTAGATCTGCAGTTTCTCTTTTGAGTTTTTGCAGAATTGATCTATCTATTGGGGAAAGTGGTGTGTTAAATTCCCCAACAATTAATGTCTTTGGATCTCTGTGGGATTTGAGGGAAAGTAGTGTTTCATGGATCAATTTGGGTGCTCTGTTTTTTTTGCCGAATAGGTATTTTGAATTGTATTTTCCTCCTGAAGGAGAGATCCCTTAATTAGTATGTAGCAACCTTCTTTATCACTTCTCACAAATTTTAATTTGAAGTCTTTTTTATCTGATATTAGGGTTGCAACTCCCGCCTGTTTATGGGGGCCGTTTGCTTGGTAGATTTTGTTCCAGCATTTCATGTTTGTTTTTATGGGCAAGATGTGACTACTGATGGTAGCAGATATAAGGATCTTGCTTTTAATCCAACTAGATAGTCTACGCCGCGTAATTGGAGAGTTAAGTTCATTAATGTTGAGAGATAGGACTGAGAGGTATTTGGGGGTACCTGCCATTTTATCCACCTTCTTGGGGGCTGAGTCAACTGGATTCTAGCTATAGTTCTTGGATTCTCAGTTTGGGTGTGATTTCTTGGCCTTTATTGTGGTCTTGTTTGTTTTCAATGTGTAGGACATCTTTAAGGATGTTTTGTAGGGCTGGTTTGGTGGAGATATATTGTTTCAAATTTTCTTTGCTATGGACAGTTTTTATTGGACCTCCAGTTATGAAGGAGTGTTTACCTGGGTACAGTATTCTTGGTTAATAGTTGTTAGTCTTTAGCGCATGGCAAACACCATTCCAGGCTCTTCTTGCTTTAATCCACTCTGCTCAGAAAACTGGCATGATTATAATTGGTTTCTGTTTATAGGTGATTGTTCCTTTCTCCTTGAGATCTTTAAGGCTCCATTCCTTGGTCTGAATTGATCCTGTGCAGATTATGATGTGATAGTGGGATGTCCTGTTTTGGTCTGGTCTATTTGGGGTACCATAAGCTTCTTGTATCTATATAAGCCTATCTTTTTGCATGTTTGGTTAGTTCTCTGCTAGGATCCTGTTACACAAATTTCCTAGACCATTAACTTCTGTCTGTAGGTTTTCCTCTACACCCATTATCCTCAAATTAGGCCTTCTGATGGTGACTTCCACGTGTTGAATAAATCTATCATATTTCTTGGATGTCTTGGATGGTTGTATGTTCTTTCTCTGTAATATCTAGGCTGTCTTTAATCCCCAAAATTCGATCTTCTTCATGGTCTAACCTACTATCAAGACTTCTACTTTGATTTTAATTTCTTTTTCTTCAAGTTGGTCAGCTTTGATGGCTTCAAATTCTTTGTTGGAGCATTGTTTTAGATCTTGTGTGAACTTCTTTACTTCCTAAATTTGGTTTTCAGTATTTATTCTCATATCAACTAGTTGATTGGTTATTCCCATTCCTTCTGGTGGGTTCCATTCAGCATTCCCTTTGTGGTCTCCCTGACTTCTTTCAGTTCTCTGTTTATGGATTCCATGAATTCCTTTAGTGATCTTTCTGCATTCTCATCCCGCTCTCTCAATTCCTGTATCACTCTTGATTAGCTTCTTCACATTCACACAATTCCTGTAGTTCTCTTTGACTGATCTCGGCCTGCTCAAGACATTCCTTTATTTCTCTTTGAATGTTCTCAAGCTACTCACGCAATTACTGTATCAATCTTTGAGTAGCTTCCTCACGCTCATGATATTCTTGTATTAACCTTTGTTTTGCCTCCTCTCTCTCCCTATCACGCTCATTCAGAGTCCTTTGCATGTTTTCAATCTTTTCATTTACCATATTTACCAGTAGTGTTTGTAGAGTTTTTTGGCAACTCTCCTCTGGATTATTGATTATCTTTTCTGACCCCTGATTATCATGAGTGTGAGTTGAGATACACGGACCTGTCATTTTTCTTGTGTTTTTCCAGGTTGTTCTGCCCATTTGGGATGAAAGTAATGCCAGTTTTGTGCTAGCACACTATTTTAAGGCAAGCATCAACCAGTCTGTAGTTGCACAGTCAAAAATCTGCAGATACAATCTAGTTCAACAGATATACCAATTCAACATCAAACAACTATGTATTAATGGGCTACGAACCGCAAAGAAGAATTTGGCCAACAGAAATTATTAAGTTTAGGGAGAGATATGAGTAAAAACAGGCATATACTGATGTGGAAAGGCAGTGGGAGAGTTAACAACTAAATCCTAATCTCAAAGCGGGAAATAGTTTGGATAGAATGATAGTAGAGAGAGAGAAAATAAGAAGTAAGAGAAAGAAAAAAGACAAGAAAAATAGAAAAACAAAAATTAAAATTTAAGAGCAACACTTAAGAATCATGCAAAGATGAGGAAGTGGCGCTGTAGCTCAAGTGGTATTGTGCTCGCCTTGAGCTGAAGAGCTGAGTGACAGCACTCATGTCCAGAGTTCAAGCCCCAAAACCGACAAAAAATGTATGCAATAATGAAATCATAATATTCAGAGAAGAACGTGGATAGAATAAGAGAAGGGGAGGGATAGAAAGGAGATGTGAAAAACTTAAAATTAAAAATGCTTAAAATATTATATAGGTATAAAGAGGAAGTATTGTTATTAAGGAATTTAAATCTAAGAGGTTTTAAATTGAGTAATAAATTTCTGAATTAAGTGTGTACACAATGGAGCTAAGGTCTAACAATCGACTATTGGCATATCTAAGGATGAGCAGAACAGCAATTAATCATGCAAAGAAGAATGAAAAAGAAGAAAAAGTGAAAAGTGTGAGAATGAAAGAAAAAAAGGACAAATGGTCAGTAGAACTAAACAAAAAAAATTTTTAAAGAAAAAAGAGGAAAAAAAAAGTACACACACATATACTCCTAAAATAAAAACTATGAGAGGAAGAAAAAAAGTTAATAACAAAAAAAAATTAAAGTTAAAAGTTAAAAATTAAAAAAATTGTTAGAAAGATAATTTTTTATATTAGGTACACAAAAAAAAGAGTTATTTGATTTTTTTGGGGGGGGATGGGAAGATCCTTTATCTCCCTTGTGTCCTTAACCTGTCTCTTGTTGAAGTCTCTGGTCTGCCTGTCGTGTTTGATTTTCATGTGGCTTGAATGGTTTCTTAAGTCAGTTTGAGTAGGCAGAAAAACCACAGCAGACGATTATGACCACAGGTGAAGCTCTGGGTAGTGTCGCAACCATCAAACCTCATTCTCCCTACAGGACAGTTGTGATGAAAAAAGGGATTTATACAGAGGGATCTCTGGAGCATGGCTAGGCACAGAGGGAGCAAACTTCAGATAGGGTTCTCCTCAATTCTGTGAGCAAATGACAGGAAGATAGCCAGAAAGCGCTCAGGTGGGGCCTGTTATGAATTGTGCAACAGATGTGGGATTATGAAACAAAACATGACTCTCTTTCATCATTACCCTATCCCCATGAGGAAGAGGATCCTTCACTGTGTTTAGTTTTGCAACTGGCGAAACCAAGGCACAGAGGAGCCAGGTGACCTACTTATGACTTCAACTTCACAGGAAGCTCTGCTTGACTTCGCTCCCATGCTCCCTAGGGCAATGGGTGCTATTCAGTCCATTCCTTGTGGTAGGAAGTCCACTTCTTGTCAGTCGTGGGGATAGAACTCTAGGCATGGGTGCTGTTCCCAAGAGCCTCAGCAAAAGGCTAGTGATCTACCACTTGAGCCCACAGCACTACTTCTGATTTTCTGGTGGTTATTTGGAGATAAGAGTCTCACAGACATTCCTTCCTGGGCAGCTTATGAACCATCATCCTCATATCTCAGCTTCCTGTGTAATTAGGATTAGAATTCTGAGCCACTGGCACCAGACTTAATTGTAATTCTGACTTTTGATCTGTCTCTTTCACAAAAACTGTTTGAATGGGTGCTGGAGGAGGTGGCGAAGCATCCCCATGTGGCTGGAACCCAAGGTGGCCCTCTCGGGAGGTGGGCTGTGGGTCAGGAGCTGTCTCGCTCAGCTCGTTGATAAAGCTCCAAGAGATAAGCCCCTCTGTTCCTTGGCTAGTCCATGAAAGTTATTCATTGTCCATCCAGCCTTACTAGGCTTATTGTATTGTATTGTTTTCTACATCATTTTCTAGCACCTGGCCAAAATTATGATACATAGTTATGGAATGAAAATGTAATACAATATTAAGAAAGTTATTTAGGGCTCTGGGAATGTGGCTTCATGGTAAGGTGATTGCCTAGCATCCATGAAACCCTGGGTTCAATTACTTAGTAACACATTAAGAAAAACAACAACACTGGAAGTCGTGATGTGCCTCAAGTGGTAGAGAGCTAGCATTGAGCAAGAAAAAAAAGCTCAGGAAAATTCCCTACCCCTGAGTTTAAGCGCATCTACTGGCAAAAAGAACAACAACAAACAAAAACAAAAACAAAAACAAAAAATCTATTTAGTTAGTAAATGCAAAATAAAGATACCATACTTGGAATATATAATTGCTCCTTCCATACTGACATCTGACAAGAGTCCCTAATTCATGTACGTAACTTATATGAGGAGACTGTGTTGAAAAAGTTTTGTTCATTAATTCACAGCAATTAAGGCCAGGAATGTGCTTAGATATCAGGTAAAGTGTAATTCTGGAAATTCAAGTATTCCAGGATTTGTGTTGTCACTGTTAATCACAAAGAGAAGGGTAGGCTAAGTGTGATTTTGAAATCTATTTGGTCAGTTATGGCACCAAAAAGGCAGAGGCTAATTAATAGATGTGAAAGATAATAAGGAATAACTCCAGATAGAGGGAATAAATTATAGTAATTAAGGTATACCAGAAACTGTTCTAGAGAACCATTTTTGGTTATTGTAGGACTAGTTGTCACCTAGGCTTTCCCTCATTGCCTTTAGCATTCTAAATCTCTTAGGCTAGCTCTTAATCTCTGTGTGATAAATGTATCTCCTTCTATGCTATTCTTTCATACCTTATCTCCTTTGCTTTCTAAAAATCTCATTCTTTCTATATTTCTCTATAAACATTTCCTGATACTAAATATACCTATACAGATGGCAGAGGATGCTAATGTAAGGGTCTCATACCTCATCAGTCATTAATGTAACAAAATGGAAAAGGAGGACATATTTATTGCTACTTCAATTTTTCTGAAATGCTGCAATGTCATCATTTGGTTAAAATTTCCATTCTTTGTCTACACAGTGTCATTCAGTGCACATAAATGCAAATATGAGCCAGGTGCTGGTGGATTACACCTGTAATACTAGCTACTCAGGAGTTTGAGACCAGAGGATTGTGGTTCAAAGCCAGACTGGTCAGGAAATTCCATGAGCCCTAACCTTCAATTAACCACCAGAACCCCGGAGGTGGTGCTGTAGTTAAGCACCCAGGATCAGAGTTCAAGCCCCACAACCAAAAAAAAGTTGAAATATGACTTTAAGTTTCCTCAAAAGGAACGAAAAGATCAATAATCATCCCAAGCAAAAAATCAAAATTCGAAAATGATTCAGTGCACCTACTTTTACTGAGTTATGTTATGGATTCTTTGCTGGACATATTCTCTAAAAAGAAAGCGTTTAAGTAGGGATACCCGTGGAAACATTGCAACAATGAGATGTATAGTTTGTTATGTCGAAAAACGAACTTTATAACTTTGGTTGGGTGGAGGATCGGGTGGGGAGAAGGGGGATATATGGGAAGGGATGGGAAAGGGAAACAAAGAGGAGCAAACAATGATTGATAAGAAATGTACTCGTTATCTTTCCCATGTAATTGTAACTCCTCTGTACGGTATGCTCACAATAAAAAAGAAAGAAAAAATTATCAAATATTAGCTTTACAATAAACTTCATGTAATATTTCTGGTTTGAAAAGAGAAGCCTATACAGTTGATGTCACTTGGCTTTCTTACTATCTTAGGTTAAAGCCAAACCAGGCAGGAGAGTCTGTCAACCTCTTATCTGTAATTACACAGCAAAAAAAACAGAAGTGGAGTTTTGGTTCAAGCAGTAGATTACTAGCTTTGGGGGTAGGTGAGCAGGAAAGAAAACTGTTCAGGGATAGGGTCCAGTCTCTGGGTTCAAGCCCCAGAACCAACACAAGCTAAACAAAAAAACAAACAAAATCTGATATTTCCTTGGGACCCTCCTTAAAGGAATACTGGTCTGAGAAGTGGCTCCTTTTGCTGATCATATGCACTGGATGCTTTGTTGGAATCCTATTGCTCTGGAGAACTCAGGACCAAAATAAGGAATTGATAACTGACTCCTGCAAAAAAAGAATCATCTCAGGGGTGAAATATCCATCCATAAAACACTTTAAAACATCCATGTCTTTGTTTCTTCTCAGTAGAAATTTTTTTGGGGGGGTCCAGTCGTGGGCCTGAACTCTGGGCCTGGACGCTTTACCTCAGCTCTTCAACTCAAGGCTAGCACTCTACAACTTGAGCCACAGCACCACTTCTGGCTTATTTTTGCTAATGTGGTGCTGAAGAATTGAACCCAGGGCCTCAGGCATGCAAGGCAAGTGCTCTACCACTGAGCCACCTTCCCAGCCCCTGCAGTAGAACATATTTAAAACAACATTATTTCCTTTTGTTCTATGCTGGCCATCTAATGGCACATTATATCTTTTTGTAATACTCTCAACTAGAAGTTTAGAGAAAAATTATATATGGGTAAAAGCACACTAGAAAAAGTCAGGGACAGAGTTTCCTTCAAACCTTCAGATTCTCTTCTTTTACAGTAAAAAGGAAAGCACAAGTTAACTTGAACTTTGTCAATCTGCTATGTTCCATTCCTCTCCTGGGATCAGTTTCCACATCCAGTAACAATTATTTCCAGGAACAATCTATGGTGCTGCTTGAGGTATAATGAATGTTTTCTGGCTTCACCGAAATAGCACAAGGACACCTTTGGACCTGAGGTAACACATGTTTCAGAGACAACTTAATGAAGAAAAAATATGAAATTTATATTTCTTACAAACACCTTATCCATGAGGATATTGAGTTCAAACTTTGTAAATTCTCTGTAAATTAAGGCGAATTTTAAAGTGTAAGAAGTTTCTCAGACCATTTTTTTTGTGAGTGAATGTGCTGTGCATTATTTTCAAAGTGTACATCAATATGTTAACTCATGTTAACTATAGCAATAATAAGAGAAAGAGAAATTCTGTGTTTAAGTATAAGGGTTCAATACAATAAGGAAGACTCTACAAATAGGACCACGTTGAAACAATAAAGCCAAGTGCAATATGTACACTTATGAGAGTGCTATAGAAAAAGTATTACTCCTACGTGGAACATGAAGTATAAAGCCACTCCCTTTCTAAATCACGCTTGCTAATGACACAACTTTGTAGAAAGTAGAATGGAAGAATAATTCTGTTTCCAATGCAAGTCAGATATAAGAGCATGGACTTAATTGGAAAAAAAATTCCATCTTGAGAGAGCAGTTATTATACTAGCCATGAACTGGTGGATAAGATCACATTTTTTTCTTTCCTTTACATATATATATATATATATATATATATATATATATATATATATATATATATATTTCTTTTTTTTTTTTTTTTTTGGTGGTGGTCCTGGCACTTGAACTCTGGGTCTGGGCACTGTCCCTCTGCTATTCCGCTCAATGCTAATGCTCTACCACTTGAGCCACAGTGCCGCTTCCAGTTTTCTTGCAGTAAATTGGAGAAAAGAGTCTCCAGGTTGGCTTTGAACCCAATCCTCAGATCTCGCCACCATCCAGCTTAGGATCACATTTCTAACAGTGTGCACTCAGCATATGTAATGTGCATGTTCATCTATCTTTATATGAATTCTTGAGTTAAAAATCTGGGCTACAGCTTAGACTTTATACTAACAAAAATGTTTGCAGTTTAAAAGTTGATTCTAGTGGATAAATGAAACCTAAGAATGTAAAGGAGCCTGGGAAGTTCAGTTTGCATCCAGCCATGGCAGAACAGTTTTTGAGACACTATCTATAATTAACCAGCCAAAACCTGGATTAGAAGAATGGTTCAGGTGATGGAATAACAGTCATGAGCAAGAATGATGAATCAGAGCTTGAGGCTTTTGCATACATACATATAAACATAGACATACACACAGAGGCACTTATATGTGCACACACATATACACAAATGAAGCAACTCTCAGAATATGTAGAAAAGTTAGAAATCAATAGAAAATACGTCCTGAGTAGGACTAGAATCAAGTGATAATTTTTAATGTTAGAAAGTCCTCAAGTGAACTTTCTTAAAAAAGGTTGAGAATATTCCATAGGTAGGACCAGAGATAGTAAAAGAGTCAAGTAATCAATATTAAAGGGATTGGATCCATGGAGGAATGAATCAGAGACCCCGCAGTTACATTTGAAAATGTTGATACCCTGTGTCAATTGTTAGACGATCTTTGAAAATAGTACATGAACAGTCTGAGAAGTCTAGTGGATAATATCACTGGAGAAGTTCAGAATTGCTAGTCTGTATCTAGATTAAATAAACCAAGAAGGGGCTGGGAAAGTGGCTCATTGGTAGAGTGCTTGCCTTGTATGAAGCCCTGGGTTCGATTCTTCAGCACCACATAAGCAAAAAGAAAAAAAGCCGGAAGTGGCTCTGTGGCTCAAGTGGTAGAGCGCTAGCCTTGAGCTGAAAAGCTGAGAGACAGCACCCAGGCCCAGAGTCCGGCCCCATTAATGGACCCAAAAATGAATAAATAAACAAACAAACAAATAAATAAATAAATAAACCAAGAAAGTATGGTGGGGCAATAGCATTCAGAATGACAGGGAATTAGAGACTGGAATTACTACTGATACCTTCCCTGGACCAGGTAGTATAATGTTGTCTTAATAAAACACACCAAACAAGAAAGGAATACACAGTTGGGAGTTTGGGTTAATTTCTTCATTATGTTTTGAGAAGCCAATTTGTCTATTGAAATGCAACTGGTATATAATCCTCAGTTTTGTTTTAAATGCTCTCTTCATCACAGAACTTTCCTAGATGCAAAATGGTTCATGATTCCCATCCAAAATTTGAAATAGTAAGTAATCATCATTCAGTTAGATTCCAATGAAAGGATGAAGGATTACAAAAACTTAAGCATGGAGGAATAGCAAAGTTCAACTAATGTAGGTCTTTATAGAGCTTGCTAAATTAGAGTTTAGATTTCAAATAAATATTTTGGTTTTGTTTGTAATTTCATATTCTACAGGATACTACAAAATTCTCTTTAAGTAGAGGGTTTAATTGACAAATTTACAAATGTTTCTTGCATTCTATTTGCCTAGCATATTGTTTCAAGAGAGCTATAATTAGAACTTAGTTAATAGATAACACCAACACTTCATGTATAAAATGATAATGTGAATAATGTAGACCGAGATGCCAACAAATTGATTATATTAATTTATAAATTTAGAAAAAGCAATTTTTGAGGCTTTAATATAACATGGTATGAAGAGAATAATTGTGTGACATCTTCTTTCTTCTACCTGTATGTAACACAGGAAGCCATTTCCTTAATTATGTGCCTCTGTATACAATGAGAAAAATGCTATGTTTAGGGTTTGTTTTTATTTTTGTTTTTGTTTTATTGCTTTGTCATAGGGCTTGAACTCTGGACCGTCTCTGAGCCTGTTAAGCTCAAGGCTTATGCCCTACCACTTCAAGCTCAGTACCACTTGTGTCTGGCTTTTGTTGGGAAGTTTATTGGAGATAAGATTCTAGGGAACCTTCCTGCCAGGGTGTGCTTTGAACTGTAATCTTCCGATCTTAGCATCCTGAATATCTATGATAGTTAAAAAAGTTATAAATATAAATAATATTTGCAAGAATACCAGTGGAGGAAAAATGATGCAACCCAGTTTATTGTGGTGTTCTTTCCAGAACATGGAGGGCATCACAATGGCAGAGGTGTAGTATTTTTTCTCAATAGAGATAAGTTATTAGTGATGTGAATTAAGGGAATTTTGAGGTGCACCCTACGAGTTGGAAACTGTTGTTCTAGGATGACTTTATGGCGTAAATTTTGGGATTGATGGTCATAGAAATAATAGCTTAATCTGATAAACTATTGCTTACTCTTGAAGAATTAATTATAACGGATGCTTTATAGTTTTATCCTATACCAGAATGTGGCTATTTTTCTGTTCACATCGCATTCTGTAACACCCCATTGGAAAATGCATCCATTGCAGAATTACATAACATGCAAACAGGTACTATTTTGAATCTCTCATGTATGTAATATTCAGAATTTGAAAGTGAGTAGTTATTAGTCATAGGAATTTAAAAGTTATGGGTTTCCATAGAATTAAACAGTTTTCGATTTTAGTATGAGAATGTACTAATTTATTCTTTTTTGAAAATATTGGCAAGTATGTTGTGAAAAATTGTCTAGTTTAATTGAATAACATTTAAGTTGATCGCCCTCTGAAAAAGAAGGGGTAATCAATTCAAATTAGACACCAAATAGGACTTTTTTTAAAAGTTACTACATACAGAATAATATTTACTATAGCAATACAGTGAAATTTTATTTCATGCAGCTGATTTTTTAAATTTAATTTTAAGGTGAAAGTGATGTGTAGTGGGTTAGCAATTGTAAGGCAGTGAATACATAACTTTTCAAACTTGTTATCCCCTTTCTCATTTTTCTCACAGTTTTCCTTCATCCCAAAACCCCTCACAAGTTGTAATGTACATTTACAACATATTGCCTTGTGAATATTGCTACTGCATTGGTTTGCCCTTTGTCCTTTGTCTCACCATTTTGTTGTTCCTCTTCCCTTCCCTAATTAAAGTAAATGTATGCACATTACACACGGTACCAAATTCAAACACAGTCGGAGATAAACCATAGGGGAAAAACCCAAGGAAAATAGAAACCACATAGTACAATAAAAACAAAAACTGCAAATAAATATCTCTTTCCATATCTTGGAGTTCATTTTGCTCAGCATCAGCTTATATGTTCATATGTATGCATAACAAAGCCACTGGAAAATAATAGTTTCATGGATTCTATATCATAAAAAAAAACATGTTAACTGTTTTTGATGGTAAAGGTGAAATTAGGATTGGTAAATTCACGATTCTGATAAAGGAATTTCAAAGAGTTTAAAATTATGACAGGTAAATTTTAATTGTTCTAACTTTTTAACTTAGCCTATTAAGAAAATTTAAAATTGCCTGGGAAAATAGGCTTTCATTCAAAGAAATTCATGGAGACTTAGCTGAGAGGGAGCAATGTGGGTAAGATGGCTCATTTTCACAGTAAACAAACTCACAAACCTTGCTGTAAATCCCGTAGGTTCCCATGAGAATTGTCCTTACCCAAGAAATATAATCTTATTGTGTGAAACAAGGTTGTAGTGGAATTTAAATTCAAAGTTTTTTTTTAAAAAATAAGACATCAAAATTTATGAATTGACCTTTAATTACTAAACAGTAATTCTCTTAAAAATAATTTGGGTCAAAATATTTAGGGAGAAAGTGCCCTTCACAATGAAAGAACGTATTGAATTTACACTTTTCTGTTTTAATACTTTCCACAATACCTTTGCACGAGAAGCATTGAAACACAAAAAAAAATCTGATTGGATACTTCAAACCAATGATTTCACATTACTAATTAGCTCAAAAATATAATATCCTTATTAACATGAGATAGTGAAGACTTATCTTATTACATAAGCCAAAAAGTTTGGGGATCAGAAAAGAATTGAGCAAACTGAAAAGGTAAGAAAACACGTTATTAGAAACCCTAGCTAAGCATATTGGTTTCAGCAGTGGAGGGGGCCAAAACTTTTTGTTATAGATTGTCTTAATGTTTTTGCTACCTAAAGTGATTTTACAGAGCCTATTTGGCTCAGTATAATGCAGAACAAATTGAATGAAGACATGAAAATAAATTCTACCTCCAAGTAAAGGAGTTTTCAAAGAGAAACCATGAAGATGTAGCATTGGTGGACGCCTTATAGTCCTTCCGTTTCACTAGACTTGAAGCCAAGAAGCTGTGATTAATTGGAAATCAGGCAAGAGCTAAGAATAGGACATATAAGAAGGACATAGAAGTATTGTCCTTTGTAACAGACAATGTCATCCAAGGAATCGGTCATTTAACTCTATTCTTCTCCATACATCTTGTTGAGCAAATACAAGACCAAGAGAAATCTATTGAAATAATTTTGCAAAGAATAACTTCACTGGTCCTGATATGGTATCTAAGGAGAGTCTTAAGAAAGAAGATAAAAGTGGAGTATTCTTAAGTTTCCTCTAAGCATTTTGTTAGCAAAATATATCTTTGAGGTTAGAAGTGATTGAACCAAAAAGTGGTGGAGTATTTTTTTTTGTGGGCACTTTAGACACAAGAAGATTTCAAGGTAAAAGAAAAAAGAAAAAAAATTATAGCTAAATATTTGTGATTATAGGTTCTTGGACTGGTTTTTTGGAGACAAAGTTTTGCATTAGCGTTTGTACTCATTAACATTGTTGTTGAGTTTCCGTGGCAACCAAATGAAAAGGGGAAGTTTAATGGACTCGCTTGGACAAGTAAACAGCATGATAGAAAATAATGGCAAATAATATTTAATGAATTATTTTGAACAATTCCTTTGTGAGAACAAAGAAGGAAAGATATAATTCAAATAACTTGATGTTATTAAAAGTATGAAAATGGAGGAGTGAAGAGATTGAGAGAAATCATAGAGGAATGTTTTCTCTCCAGTGGAGTAATAGGTTCTTGATTTTATTTCTTCCATTCGGTCTTCACAAGCTATCAACTGTGCCTCAAGACTGGAGTATCCAGTTAAGATAAAGAGCACTCACAGAAGAAAATATTTGCAGTAGATATAGGTGATTTATAACCTTAGACAATCTTTTTAAATCTGTTAAAAGTTTCCCCTACCCCAAACTGTCCTCTTTGAACAGCTTTGTTTGCTTTTCCAAAGACTGTCCTTCATTAGCTGCTTAAAATTTTGAGAGGTCATATTCATACTCTCTAGAGATTGATGTTTGGTTGAGATTTTTGTTTGTTGTGTTTTTTAACTGAATTTCAAAAGGTTGTGCAAGTGTGTTACAATTAAATATGTCCATCTAATTGTCAGAGTCACTCCTTCTATCAGTCTCAACCAACCCTTTCTCCAAGATTTAGTTCAGATTTTCCACTTCCTTTGTTACATATGTACATTGAGTATTCTAGCTGTACTTGCCCCTTGTTTCATTTTTCATTCATTCTATTTCTTTACTATTGTTCCTCTCTGTTTTCAATTTCCTGATAGTCATTCTGTTAAATTGTCTGTTAATAATTTGAAAAGTTTATATACATTCCATGAGTTTCTTTTTTTAATTTTTTTATTGTGAAAATACTGTACAGAGGGGTTACAATTACATGTGCAAGATAATGAGTACATTTCTTATCAAGCATTGTCGCCTCCTCCTTTGTTTCAATCCCACGTATACTTGAACTGATGTCAGCTTATATTTCCATAATTCATTCATCTGTAATAACAATTTGAAAGACTGGAGATGTGAAGCACTTAGACATGATTTTATTCTTGTTCATTTGGAAGATTAATCTTTAGTCAACAAGACAGTTTAAAAATGGCTTAGAATTTATTCCCAACTACCAGTTTTTATAAATGGCTTTGTACAATGGTGTGTGATTATTTTATTTTACGTAGGATAATTTTTTCTACTACCTATAAGTTTTGGAAAAAGAAGAAAACTAAAATTTACTACTTAGAGGAATATGATAGATATAGAAGACAGATTTTATGTTTGTCAGATCTCTCATCAGGACCCATATTCAACACTTGAAGACATATTTCTTACTATGTTAGACAGATAGGGAAAACAGAAAACAACACATGATAGAGCAACTATTAGTGACTTTTTAAAATGTACCTTCTTATGTTATGAAATTTACTTTATTACCTAATATTTGAGTTTGAAATATGGGAGGCTGATCTATATAACACATTTCTGGAAGGCACCTACTGAACAACACAAATCGTGGGGGGTACTATTTCTACACTTTAATGAATGGTTGAACTTGTTTGGTATTAGTGCTGGGTAAATAAATCAACTCTATTGTAACTTGCTCCCTACACTTGAAAATCTTGTAATGTCACTATCATCTACTTGTCAACTGTTATTTTGGCAAATGTGATTTTAAATAGTTTATTTGAAAATGAATATACTTTCAGGAGATTAAATGTAGGTTATCATTGGTTTGAGAATGGCAACATTTTTATACTACAGAACCTAGTTTTACTGAAGTACCAGTGTTTTGAATCACTAAAGACCTTCTTAGTTAATGATTTTCTAATTTATATTTGACCTCTAAATCAAGTTTTCCTAGCCTTGGTAGTCCAATTATGGATCTATCATTCCAGAAACTATTTTTTGGCTGCAATGAAATCTTTCATTAATCATTAGGAGAGGGGTATTAAAAATAATCTTGTTCATGTGTGATTTTGTTCACTCAGATGGGCTGGTCATCTGTAAATTGAAAGTTTGAATTACAGTACTTTCTCTCAGATTTTGTGATCTCATCTTTCATTGAAAGTTGCTTAGCATTTCACAATTGATTACTGCTTATTCTTGAAAGGAATTGGAGCACTGTAATGTTATAGGAAATGAGAAATCGAGATGAGTCTTCAATAATTTCCGCTGGCATGTTGCATGGGCCTATGTGAGAAGTGTTGCGCTTGTTATCTGATGGTGCAGATAACTGGGACCTGGTGTCCTAGGACCATGGGTCCTCCAGAAGAATAATAGCTTTTAGACATCATATCAGCAAAATTTGTGTATAATCAGTAAGAATGCTTCAGAAATATGGATTAAAACACTTTGGGACCAGCGAGTTAAAACAATAAACAGAGCATCAGAGTAAAATCCCTTATAGATTAGCAGAAAAAAATACTGTTATTTTACCATGTGAATTCAGAAGACTACGAACACTTAGAAGGTATCACAAGTTTATAGCAAAGACATTGCATTGATACTTTTTATATTCTAATATATATTCTAAACCTAATTATTTATATTCCAATCCATTTATGGGAATAAATGTCAATATATTTGTCAAATTATCAATTCTAGTAAGATTCACTGTGTGAAATTTAAAATCAGCACATATAAATATAAAGTATATAAGTATATATAATATAAAAATTGTTTTGCATTGTTGTGTTGTGGTTAGGGAATCAAAGGCAACTCTGTTTTAAAGTATTATTCCATTATCTCTAACTTAGCTTTTGGTAGAGTTAGACTTAAAGCTTTACCATTTGTAGATTTACAGCCTAGAGTCAAGAGGAAACACTGTGATTAAAGCATTACCAATTTAAGGCCTAATATCTAGGAGAAACATATGGACTACTCCAGGAGTTATGGAAATATTTGGTGATAGAAAGTCAGTAGTGTAAGTTCCTGCCTAGTTGGATGATAGACAGGCCAGGACAGTAGGTAATCATGCATATGAACAATTTTTTCACCTTCTTGGCTTTAGCTACTTTTCAAATGATAAGTATAATAAACAATTATATTTTGCTAAAATACCTTCCATTCTGAACAATTCGGTCTAAACGGTTCATCTCTCTATGATCCCTTGTAACTAAGATTAGTTTTGTTTCAGTAAGACAATCTATGCTGTCAGGGTAAGATATTGTGGTTGGTCTGTTCCTACATGGAAGAAGGGTAAAGGTTCAGGCAGACATTTGTCCCAGCAAGACTTCATTTGAGAAATTTTAAGCTGCAGAAATTTAGAAGTACCTCTTAAGCAAGGCTTACTATGAATCCATTAGCTCCACAAAGCTAACTCAGTTGATAAATAAGTCCTTGAAAAGCCATCACTTTTGGAATTAGCTGTAACGGCTACAAAGTATGATCAAATTTAACATGAAAACGAAAAATAGTCATTGACAAAAAAATTGTAAATGTGAACAATCGACCAAACGATATCAGTTTTTTTTCCACTATATACAGAATTTTAGAGAAATAAGATCAATAGCATTTTTAGGAACAATAAGGGTTCCTTGTTACAAATAGGCATCCATGAATATATACCTGTATAAAGATTGCATCATTAAGTACTTAAATTTAGAGGATTCTACATGCTTCAGCAGCAGGTCTACACAAATTACAACAATACAGAGATTAACATGGCACTTGCACAAGGATGATAGGAAAATTTGTGAAGTATTCCTTATTTTTCATTCTTCTGATGCAAGAAATGAAAAACAGTTATTAAAAAGTTGATTACAAAAATACAGGTGTAACAATACATGTAATTCATAGAACTAAAGGTTAGTTTTACATCATTGTATTAAATCTTCACCTTCAAAAAGCCTTTACATTGCATAACCTTTACAAAACTTGAAATTAGATAACAATGTCATTTTATCCAAAAGAAATAAAGTAATATTAGGCCCAGGAAAAAAAGGAATCTTAAACTTCTTCTATGTGGAATGCAATCTGATAGGACACATTTATTAATGAACCTATACATTATATAACAATGTAGAATTCAAATTATTATATCTAGGAGCGAATGAAATAGATTATGGACATTATACAAACATAGATATACTTTTTTCAAAAAAGCACCAGGAACATCTTTAGTGTCTATACTATTCATTTCAACAGATAAGTTAAAATTATTTCTGATTTAAAAAAATCACAAACTCTGCTGAAATCATTATAGATGTATACAAACAACGAATACATTTTGACAACAAAGTCAGGCAATTCACTTGGAAGAATACCATGGAATCCATGAATTTTTAAAGTAAGATATTGCTGTTGCTTTGTATTGTGAAAAAAAATTTGTAAGGACACAAAGGATGGACTGGCATTTTTGAAAGTTAAGAAACTTATTCAAACCATTACGACTTAGGAGAACAATTTGTACAGCCTTCCACAACTTCAAAGAGGTAGTGATACATACTTATGCTTTTGGCAATATCAAATGCAGTTTCTTCCAAGTTGTTCTTCAGACCTGGTTTGATATAGTGGTTCAACAGAAGTACATACATGGTATCTTTGCTATTTCTATTCCTAGCAGTAATATGGAAGGGGGTCAAGAGGCCTTTAGTTTGGGAATTGGTATCTGCACCATGATGAAGTAAGAAAAAAGCCACTCTGGTTTTATTCCACATGTAAGCACTGTGCAGGGGTGTCCAGCCATTCAGAGCTACTGCATGAATATCTGCCTTGAGCTACCAACTCATGGACAATGTCTAAGTGACCACTCTAGGCTTCCTGATGAAGAGGGGTATACTCATCCTCATCACAAGTATTCAATTGGGTGGCCTATTTGGAAAGTAGTCTCCACACCATAGTAAGGCGATTAATTTCGGCATCCCAAAGAAGAAATTTGCTTGGATCCTACTCCATTTTTTTCTTGCAATTGATACCATTCCTCACTTTTTTCTTTTGTTCCTTGTCTTCGTCAGAGTTACCTAACAAGAGACTTTGAGTGCCAGTGGGAATGAGATGTCAATGTATTTCCCCAGTAGTTCACATTGGTTGAACTGGTCAGAAAAATCTGGTGAATTTTCTGCATATGATTTTTCACCATGATTTATTTTCGCTTTTTCCATTTTTGCTCTTCTAAATTATTCTAACTGTGGAATAGGGAATTGATAGAGAGCAGAGGAAAGATTTTCCTCAGTATTCAAAGGTACAGACTGAAAATGAGGACCAGTGGTGTCTTCATGTGCAGCTTATTCTGGGAATGAGAAAATAGGAAACAATGCCTTCTATGTAAATGATTTTGGAAATACCACATTATAGTGTAAGATAATTCAATATTCAACATATGGGCTTTAAGAGCTTTCTAGTAGCTTTCTAATGTTGGTATTCAACATTAGAAAAAATGTATAATGCAGTAGTAAAATAGAAGTCCTTTGTATGACTACCTAAATTCTTGTTATTTTTAAAGACACTTGTTTTCATCTAAAAATAGGCCTTTCTATTGTCTTCAGGTGATTTTGATGATTGAAGATGCTTAATGAGAAGTCAAAATATATTAGTAGTCCTTTGCTATCAATTAAATTTCACTTTTTCTACTTGGAGATTATAATGATCAAAGCAATAGTTCAAAATCAGCAAGCAATAGTTCAGAATCATGCTTCAAGTAGAAGTGAATTACCAGTAAGTAATCCTGGATTCCATTTTCCACAAAGTTTTGTCACAGATACAATCTTCTACAATCTGCCTGCCTTCTCTAGCTGTTTCCTAGCCTGGACCTATTCCTTCATTGTACAGGAAAAGTGTGATTCAACTGATTTCAGTCAGATCTGTTAGTAGAATTATCAAGTATTTAGATTCTTTTTTTAAAAATTAGTTTTGGGGCCTGAACTCTGGGCCTGGACACTGTCCTTGAGCTCTTCAAATCAAGGCAAGTGCTCTACCATTTGAGCCACAGCACCACTTCTGGATTTTTCTGTTTATGTGGTGCTGTTTTGGGAAATGGCAGAGCAGAAAGTGAAATGATGCAACCAAAAATATAAAAGCAAAATAAATTAGAATAATTATGGAACAACCATATTGTCTATGAGAACCATGAAAGAGAGAGATGAAAAGAGATACAGATGTGCAATGACCTAGCTAGCCGCAAAATCCATGCTTCTAATCAATTTACAGAGCAAACAATTTTTTTTTTTACTTTTTAAAAAAGATGGAAATAGAATTTATGTATTTACTTGAAATTAGTAAATACATTTTTAGTCGCCTACATAAAGAGACATAGCTTTGACCAAATTACAGACAAGAATCTTAATACTTGGGCTGGCAATGTGCCTCAGTGTTAGAGTGTTTGCCTTGCAGCTTACTACAGTGCAGAGACTACTTTCCGAAAAGTCCACTCATATGAATACTAGGGATGAGGATGAGTATACGCCCCTTCATCGGGAAGCCTAGAGTGGACACCTAGACATTGTCTATGAGTTGGTATCTCAAGGCAGATATTCATGCAATAACTGTGAATGGCTGGACACCCCTGCACAGTGTTTATATGTGGAACATATTGCAACAGCACACACACACACAAACACACACATGTACACACATATACACACACATCATCATATTTCTTAAGTATTTTTTGTGTATAAACTTAAGAAGAAATTTACATTACTAACTTGAATTTCTGACAAGACAATATCATCACTGTACATTTTGCTTCTGTGCTCTCAGTTTTAAATTACTATCTAAGTATGTGCATTACATAAGTGTTGGAAAAATAGGAGTCACCCGGGTGGTTCAGGTCTTTAATCCTACCTAATCAGAAAGATGAAATCTGATGATTGTGCTTTGAAACCAGACCAAGAAAAAAAAAAGTTCATTAGATTATGATTTGAAAGTAACCACAAAAGCTTGAAATGGAGCTTAGTATAAACAGTAAAATGCTAGCCTTGAGAAAACTAAAACAAAAAAAAAAAAAAACAAATTCTGGGACAGAGCCAGGTCCTGAGTTCAATCTCTAATATTAGCATTAAACTAATGAATGAATGAATGAGTGAATGAACTAAAAATAAATTCAATGGTTACATGTGGAGAGACAGTCAAATGTAACAACAGTGGTGACTGGATTATGTATTATTTTGTAATAAGGCAAATTATCATTTTTTCTAATCATTAATATTTTATTTGAACTATTTTGTACAATAAACCCTGAATTTGGCATGCATGTATATGTGTGTGTACATGTGCCCACATGGGTGTGTGTGTGTGTGTGTGTGTGTGTGTGTGTGTGTTTGTGTGTGGTTGCAATGTTGCTTGCCAATGTGATCAGAGTGAGTCTGAAAAGAGCTGTGTTGCAATGTTGTTATTTATCAGTGTTCCATCCTGTCATTTCAGTGGAACCGCACTTCTGTACATTTTATTTGTCAAATAATAGCATCATCATAATCAAAGCATTTATACCATTAAGTTAGATAAAAGAGATCACTTTCAGCACTTAGTATATGTTAGGCAAAAAGATACACGTATAATTAGGTAGTAAGTTATTGCTGTAAGATGACTGTTAGTACAAAATATGTATTTGACCTCTTAAATTCTATATACTTTTAAGATATACTCATGGAGTGATTTTGACAAACTTGACCAAACAGGTATTACTCTCTGGTTATTCCTGTGAAAATCAAGGTGGATAAACTCTTTCCGGATTTCTGTTGAAAATAACTTTCTTTGTAAGATCGTATCTATTCACACTAAGATAATAAACACCGTATTTTTTAGGTTTGAATATCCCATCATATTGATTGAAAATCAACATTGTGGATATGTTTGTTAGATATTCGTTGCAAAAACAAACAAAAAGCATGTGTCACTTCCAGATTCTGGATGATTTGAAGTTGTATTTTACATACAAACTTTTTTTCATTAACAGTTCTTTTGTGGGAGTAACTATCACAACTTTAATAAATGAGGCTTTTTGAATATCTTTTCCAATATAAATAACATCCCAGAGCGAGTCTTGCAATTTCTGAAAACCCTTTGAATATTTTAGTGTTATTTCTGTTCATTGAGTATACAACTAAAGACATTTCTGGAATAAACATTGTTAAAATCTGAAAATGTAAGTGGGAATACAGGCTTTTTTATGCATCATTTTATGAAAAGTCAGTTTTTATGAAACTAAAAATATAGAATAAAAGAATGGAAGTGAATTGGGTGAGCTAATTATTAGTGTAAATTTGTTTTCTATTAGCACAGTCCTTTGAATGAACATGATGAAGTTAAATTATGTGCTTTGTGACACTATGTTTCAGTTATTTTTAGAATCTTTGTAGTTATAAGAGTGAATTTGTAATATAAATAAAGGTCTTTGAAAATGATTAGGATTAATCTTATGTTTTGTTTTCTACTCCCAAGAAAATGAGTTATTTTCAAGTGTTAACAGTTTACAATTGAATGTTTAGTATCATAAGAAAGTTTGAACAAATGTAGTAGCATTGATGTCTTTTTTTTTGGGAGGGGGGGAGTCTGGTAGTCGGGCCTCAACTATGGGCCTGGGCACTGTCCCTCAGCTCTTCAGCTCAAGGCTGGCGCTCTTCCACTTGAGCCACAGAGTCATTTGCGGCTTTGTCTTTTTGCTTATGTGGTCCTGAGGAATCAAACCCAGGGCTTCATGCATGCAAGGCAAGCACTCTACCACTACGCCACCTTCCCAGCTCTTTATGTCTTTTTAAAAAAATTGTATTCACAAGTTGGAGAGGCTTTAATTCATGCTTAGGTCTTGTTGTCTATGATTTTTTATCCTCTCATTCCTAACATTAATGATATTTCAGACTGCATTTTTGGGTACATGAAAGGTAAAATATTTATCTGGGGTCAAAGGTGATTTTTATATCAGTCTTGCTTTAATAGCATTTTAAAGTAGTACCTTTCTCACAAAATGTTGAGTATAAAAAGCAATCAAAATACGTCTAATGGTAAACAACTTAGTTGAGCTACAATGTGGAAATGATTAGTCCATAAGACCTGCAGTTTGTTTCCATCAGGAATTGGGGAGGTCATTCTTTCAGTAAGACAGTGTTAAACAGCGATAGGGTCCCCAGGCATTGCAGTTTTGAGTGAAGGGATAGAATATCATTTCTGATATTTTGACCAAGAAATCAAGAATGTTATACTTTAGCACTTCCTTTCACCAGGGAGGTAAATGCATTGATTATGAACTTTGTGTTTTCATATTACAGTTCCCTATTTTCTAACAAATATAAAGTGAAATATTATGAGTGTACACAATAATTCTGGGAATTTTACCTAGAATTTGTAGACTAAGTACTGGTATTTTAGTCGTAAAATAGAATGAGGTTAATTGATAGAGTCGGAGATGGACCTCAGGCTAACACTTACCATGTGTGCAATGTTGTACTAGTAATTACAACTCTGAAGACTTCAATATCATCATCTGAGAATTAGAAATCCAAGTAGTTTCACTTTATGGAATTATTGTGAGGATTAAATTAGATATCATAGGTAAAGTACTTGGAAAAACAATCAATTAACATTTGGAAAATTCTACCTGTTATTTTCTCATGTGGTGAATTCTAACATTTTTACTGTGATTTTTATTGTGTCTCTTTATGATGTGCAATGTGATGTATTGGTATTCATTGCATTGATTATTTTTCTGTCACTATGAGGAAAACACCTTCAAAGAAAATTTCTGAGGAGGAAACTATTATATTGACTGATGGTTTAAGAGAACACAGTTTAAGATCAGATGTCTCCATTGTTTTTAATTATATTTTTATTATCTTAACTAATTGTACAAGGGAATTTCCATTAAATAAATCATGTTTTTAAGTATAATGGATCTTTATATAACTTTTCCCTACTCTTCTAAACCTCACCACACTTTAATTTTTTCTAGTTTCATACTATCTGCATTGAATATTATGTCTTCACTTTCTTCCTCCATAACTCTCTTTATTCCTTCCCTTTGACTTCCCCTCATGTCTTCCAAGTGATAGTTTCCTGGTATTCATTTTGTTGGATTAAAAGTTCAATTTTATAAAAATTACATCTTTTAAATACTCCTCTACAAATAGCATGATTTGGTTAATATTACTGTGTAAACTTGTATAAAGTTCTAGGTTCCAAATATGAGAAAGAGCATGGGTCCTTTGTGTGTCTAGCTTTGACTTCGTTTACTTAACGTATTTTTAGATCTAGCCATTTCTTTGCAAATAACGTAACAGTCTTCATAATGGAAGATATGAATATGTATATATGTATATATATACATATGTATATTCATATATATACATATATATATACATATTATGTATATATGACACATATTTGCCAACCATCCCTCCGCCAAAGGGCATCTGGGCTGTTTCCATAACTTGGCTCCGGTGAATAGTGCAGTAGTGAACATGGTTGTGAAAGTGATTTTACTGTAAACTTTTGGAAGAATTGATCGCTATCTTTCTGGAAGCAATCCTCTAGCCAGTTTGCCAGCACATCCTTCCCTTCATCTCCATCACAACGTATTGCAAGTCCTCAAAAACACACTACCCCATACAGGTCTCAATAAGCTAAAACCACACTGTGCCCATATTCTTTCAATACATTTTGATAATTACATATAATTTAGTGAGAACCTTCTATGTACTTTCCTAATGTGGGAATGAGTGACATAACAACAGATTAAAAGTAAGAAATATGCAATTTAATTAGTTATTATTATATTTAAAATCTTTTTCAGCTCTGACTCATAGCCTCACTTACTATTATTTTAATCTTTATTTGATTACTTCATCTATCCCCTAAATTATATCAGGTGAGTTAAATACAAAGGCAAGAAGTGTTGTTTGATTTTGACACTCATGTGTGAGGATGCACAATATGGACAAATAGATGGATTGGAATTAATAGCAATTATCCATTTTGTTAAAATAGAGATGGTTTTCCCAAACTGATTCTCAAAATTCATATTCCATTCAACAAAAAGAAACGTGTAATAATTCCCTTTGTTTTGCTCCTCATTAATTTTTGTTTCCATTTTATTTTTTAATGAAGTATGATTTCATAAATTTCCTGTAGATGCAAAAATATGTTAATATATTTCTAACTGTATGCATTGATCTATACATACACACATATATTACACAGGTTACAATGATAATTTATAACTTCTGTAACTATACAATTTACTAAATTATTAAAAACATCGACGTCTCATGCCTGGAATACTGGTTACTCAGGAGGCTGAGATCTGATGATCATCGTTTGAAGCCATCCTGTGCAGGAAAGTCCATGAACCTCTTATCTCCAAACAACCAACAGAAAATCAGAATTGGAACTGTGTCTCAAAGTATTAGAGTGATAGCATAGAGAAAAAGCTCATGGACATCACCCAGGCTCTTAGTTCAAAAACTCCAATATACCCCCCAAAAATCTATTTAATTTACACCTGTGTAAGTAGAGTATTTCCATCACCCAAATGCACATTCATGCTCATTTGCAAGGTAACTCTGTTTTGTCTGAAGTACCACTAAACATTATCACTAAAGTAGCTTTGGAACATGGGTTCATTCTATCTCTTCCATGGATTTTTCTGGACTCAAATACTCAAGTGTTACAATTGTTCTAATTATTTAAAATCATAGTTTTTTCTTTAATACTCCTAATATTAGAGTTTAAATTTAGTGTTTTGTGCCCCTTCAATGGGTGTTCTTACCACTTTGTCATGCTCCCAGCCCTATGTTATCCTGATTATTTTTCAGCTAGAAACTGGCCTCCTACTTGTGTATGAACTTGGCCTCAGTCCACTTAATGGTATTCTTGCTGGAATTTAGAATAACAGGTGCATGGCATTGTGTAGAGAACTTTCTGTTCAGTCTGGGCTTTAGCCACTGTCCTCACAACAGTGCACACCCATATAGTCACGAATTTCATAAGCTTGTCATAGCTTATTATTTTTAAATCTTTCATTTCCTGCAGGTTCTTGAGTACTGAATTGTGTTTTCTTGGGTTGTTTTGTTTCATTTGAATCTATGTGTTGAGTTGTTCCTCACATTTCCTTTTGTTTCTTTCCCTCAAGTTCTTACCTATAGTGCTGAGAAACCAATTCTTCTTTGTCAAGATAGTCAGGGTGAACATTATTTATTCCAAAGCAATTTCAGTATCTATGAATGGTGTACACATGCTAAACGCTGAGAAGGGTGTTTTATTTTCACGGCAGTCTTTGGCATTCACAGACAGATCATGAAATATATGAAGAAAATAAAACTACAGATGAATGCCAGGAGGAGAATAAGCTATTATTAATTGTTTGACAGAGGTTTCTCTTCTAGTGAAAGAAATATATTGCTTGATGCAGGATTTCACATAATCATATTGCTAGGAGGAACCTAAACAAGCATCTAATACTGCAGACTTGAGAGTGATTAATTGACTTCCTGAATAATTTACTTTTGGGTCAAATAAAAGCAGGCTTCTAAAAAGAGAGTAGATTTTAGAGAAACATGATGAATTTTATGTAAATAGGTCCTTAGCTGATTTTGTTAATTTGTGAACTAATATAGGGAAATAAATTAGAGTAAGGTAAAAAAAAAAAAGAGCTTCACATTGAAAAACTCATTTGTGTTTGTGTATTTGTGCATGCATGTGCGAGTATGCACACGCACATGTGCATGTGCTCATGCATGCATTCATCATTCTTGAGGCTTGATAGTGCCTGGGAACTATTCCTCAGCTTCTGTGCCCAAGGATAGTTGTCTACCATTTCAGCCACTGCTACAATTCTGTTTTGTTTGGTTTTTTTTTTGAGATAATCGCTTGTATTGTCATGATTGAACAGTGGTCTTCATATCTTAGACTCCCGAGTAGCTAGCTAAGGTTATTCATCCTCTGAGTAGCTAGTTAAAATTCTGCCTATCCTCTAGGCTTCACTGCTCTTTTAATCTTTTCCTGAGGTATTCACAAGCCTAAGTCATATATATGTCTAGTTGCGTTAAAAATAGTCTTACTGCTTGGCACCAGGGGATCCCATGTGTACTCTTAAATACTTAGGAGGCTTAAGAACAGAAACCAAGCCAAACCTTTAGTGGACTTACTTCTCAATCTATAGCTGGGTGAATTGGATCATTTCCACCATCCCGCACTATCTAGGGACTAAGATTGGAAGGACTGCGGATCCAGGCCAGTCAAGGTAGCAAGCTAGACAAGTTGGTGTGCAACTCAGATGCCATTGATGGGAAGGCTAAAAGGACAGATCAGGGGCATGTTCTTGTGGAAAGGGAACCCCTATCCTAAAATTAAGAACTGATATGTTGCTGGCCTCCAAGAACAATATACCCCAAGTTGAAATACCCACATTTTCCCACAACCAAAATAGGTATGTACATTAACATCCAAAAACTTAATACAATCTCTTCTTTGCTCTAATATCAGCTTTATCTGATTATCATATGATGTGACAGAATAGTTTCTTCATTAAACTTGTGATAATTAAAAAATACCTAGAAATTTCTTTCTCACTTAGTAAGTGCAAATGAATGGCAAATTGCCTCATTTCTTACATATTTGACTGCCACTATAAATTTGTCTTATGATTAATAGTAATATATTCTTATTTATTAGTTTATTTGTAACAGTTTTTAAACTTTTTGCTTTACTGCTGAAGTTGAAGTATTTAAATAGTATCATCAAAGTATATTCCTTGGGTATTTAGAGCAGTTTTTTACAAAGTTTTTAACCAATGGTTTCTAAGAATTCTTAATGGGTATATTATTTATTTATTTTTATTATTATTATTTTATTATTATTATTATTTATTTTTAATTTCAATTTAATTTTATTATAATGGTAATGTACACAGGGGTACAGTTACATAAATGAAGCAATGAGTACATTTCTTAGGGAAGGAACATTGTTATATCTTCCATTGATATTTTTGTACACTCAAAACAAGAACTACTGATGCTTTTGCTGTTGCTATTGATCAATGAGTACTTTTGCTGTCTTTGTTCAAGCATTTTCATTATAAAATTGATATACAGAACGTTTAAACTTAATTAAGTCAAATAAAGAGTACACTTCATTTTCTTTTCTTTTTTTGGGGGGGGGGTTCCGGTTGTAGGGCCTGAACTCTGGGTCTGGGCCCTGTCCCTCAAGCCTAGCGCTCTACCACTTGAGCCACAGCACCACTTCTGGCTTTTTTCTTTTTGTTTATGTGGTGCTGAGGAATGGAACCCAAGGCTTCATGCATGCAAGGCAAGCACTCTACCACTGAGCTACCTTCCCAGCCCCTACTTCATTTTATTTTCTAAATTTCAAATTTTGAGCTTAAATGTTTCCTTTTGTTTCTTTAGCATAATTCTTTTTTCAGAGTTGTAGGATCATTTAATTTAATTTTGCATGATTTTTACACATGTAAATTATTCAGACACATATATTTTGATTTTAATATATTTAACATGTGGCTATTTAAAAATTATTTTCTTAATTTTTATATGGTTAGTGAATTTAAATACATTTATTTTCTTATAAACATATTTGTCCATGAAACAAATACATACTGTATTTCCAAAAAGCGCATACTTTATTAAGAAAGGCTTCATTACCTGATCACTTTTTGGAAATATTTGTACTTGAATTTAAAAAAAGTTTGAGCTCGTCATGGTGATTTGTTGCATCCATTTTCTAGCTATGGTGTGAAATGTAAATAGGATTTGTAATTCGGGAGAGACTGGGAAACTATGAGACCTTATTATAAAACTATTCAGAGTGAAATGATTATAGATATAGCCATCCATAGCGTTATATACAGCACCATGCTATCATATTCTAAATCTTGAGTTAAAACACCAGTAACATCAATCTTTTGTCAAAATAAAAGGACACATGTTTCAAAATGTTTATTATTTAAAACTTATTTGCAAAGGTTTTCATGTCTTCTATTAATTTTCAATTTACTTAATCTATTAAAATCCAAGTATATTGTGACTATTTTATTTCTACTAAACTTTTAAATAGTACAAGTAATATTATGATTTCATATATTAACATACTTTTATTGTTTGTGATAATTTCCTCCGTTTAATATGATAAAATCAATATTCCAAATATGTGTATGTGGTGTGTGTGTGTGTGTTTATGTGGTTGTGTGTGTGTGTGTGTGTGTGTGTGTGTGTGCTTTGTGTGTACTTTGTAGTGCTTGGGAGAGCACACCATTGCTTTACACACACATTGGTTTACCACTGAGCTATACTGCCTAGTTATAATCCAAATAGTGTTTTAAACCATGACTATCAAACTTTCATTCCTAGTATGCTTTTTCAAAATTATATATGATAAAATGTGATACATATTCTATCCACGCTAGCAATTTCACTTCCAAACTCTTCTGTTTGTTATGGATAAAGGTTTTACTTTGGTTCTTTTCTCTCTTCATTATTTTTCCCTTTAGAGTTTAACTATTCTTTCTCTTATTTCTTTGGAAATTAATTATAATATTCCTATTACATTTTCTTTACATGGTAACAGTTATATACAATGTTTAATTTCTATTTTAATTTTTCCCATTTTCACTGACTTTTAGTACAAACTATAAAATGGATTAAAAAGAAACTTGTATCAGGACACTTTATTTTTCTCCTTATCTTCTCTGAAGTCTTTCTGTTTTTTGAAACACAATAGCAATGACATATAGCTCCTATGTGGTCCATCATTATTTCCCCTCTCACTCACCTCTGTTGTACAGCTCAAGTTGTTATCATTCAGCTGTGTTAAGCTACAGGGTTATCTAAATCTTAGCTCATTCCTGAATTAATTTTAGTTGTTTCAATTATTTTCTGAAGACATTTTTCTATATATAATATCTGGTTTCTTGTGTTTTTACAAGGTACAAAATATGAGTGACTATCAAACATGTAGATATCTCTGTAGAATATTGGTCCACCTGCTCAATAAACTCGTATGTAAATTCAAGGAATACCGGTCAGTCAGAACAATCTTGTAAAATGGTGTATCTTCAGCCTTCATCCTAACTTTGAATCTTTTTACCATGTTTAGTAGTGAAGATAATATAGATAACTACAAGACCAGACACATAGAAGACTGTAACAGATTTGTCAAAAATAAATTCTCAGTTTTATGTTTAATAGATTTTGAAAACTATACTATGACTTTATGAAATAATAATAGAATTTTTTTATTTTTTAAATTTGTATTGTGAACATACTGTACAGAGGGGTTACAATTACATGGGCAAGATAGTGAGTACATTTCTTATCAAGCATTGTAGCCTCCTCCTTTGTTTTCCTTCCCATCCCTTCCAAGCCTCCCTCCCCCCCAGTCCTCCCCCCTCCAAGTTGTAAAGTTCGATTTCGACATGACAACTTGTACTTCTTACTGTTGCAACAGGTCCACCTGTACCCTTATTTAAACGACATGTTTTTCTCCTTCCCCTCCACAAATTATATCGACATCAAATACAGTGAAAGCAGTGGTTATACTGTGGGGGAGGGACATACAAAGCAACAAAGAAATAATCTTATATTTGCGTTAGAAACAAATGCATGAAAGAAAAAAAAATTAAATACATATCTTAGGCTTCTTTATCCTAACATCACCTTATTTGACCTTTTCTGCTAGACTCATACATATACTAGATATTGCAAATAAGGGAAATCATGGGACCTATGTTTCTTTGGGCTTGCCTTACTTCACTTAATATAATTTTTTCCAAGTCTTTCCATTTCCTAACAAATGGGGCAATGTCATTCCTTCTGATGGAGGCATAGAATTCCATTGTGTATATATACCACATTTTCTTGACCAATTCATATACTGAGGAGCATCTGGGTTGGTTCCAGACCTTAGCTATGGTAAATAATGCTGCAATAAATATTGTTGTGCTGGTAGCTTTAGTGTGGTCTTGTTTGTAAACATTTGGGTAAATGCCCAAAAGTGGGACTGCTGGGTCATAGGGGAGCTCTATGTGTAGTGTTTTGAACCTCCATACTACTTTCCAAAGCAGACACTCTGAAAACATTACAGGATGGAATAGGAGAAACCCTAGGTCTACTTGGCACAGGCCAAAATTTTCTTAATAGAGACCCGGAAACACAACAAATCAAAAAAGCTTGGACAAATGGGATTGCATGAAGTTGCGGAGCTTCTGCATGGCAAAGGACATAGCTAGCAAGATCAATAGAAAGCCCACGGATTGGGAGAAGATCTTCACTAGCCATACAACGGACAAGGGTCTCCTATGTAAAATATACTTGGAACTCAAAAAATTAAATCCCCCAACAAGAAATGCTCAAAGAAACAACTGCTCAATAAATAAGTGGGCTAAAGACTTAAAGAGAACCTTCTCTGAAGAAGAAAGAAGGGTGGCCATTAGACACATGAAGAAATGCTCAACCTCCCTAGCCATAAAAGAAATGCAAATCAAAACTACATTGTGATACCACCTCACCCAAGTTAGAAGGGCAAAAATTAAGAACTCTAATAACAACAGATGCTGGAGGGGATGTGGACAGAAGGGAACCTTACTTCATTGTTGGTGGGAGTGTAAACTTGTTCAACCACTTTGGAAAATAATATAATCTTAAATGGGTGTATTGGCACTGTTGTCTCTCATGATTTAAAGAATGATCTTAGACTACTACCACAATCCTTTTTTTTCGTTTCTTTTTTTTTTGTTTTTTTTTCATTCATGGGGCTTGAACTCTGGTCTTATTCGCTGTCCATGTGCTCTTCAGCTCAATGCTTGAGCTGAACCACTTGAGCCACAGCACCACTTCTGGTTTTCTTGTGGTTTATTAGAGATAAGGGTCTCATGGACTTTCCTGCCCGGGCTGGCTTTAAACTGTGATCCTCAGATCCCAGAGTCCTGAGTAGCTAGGATTACAGGCATGACCTACAGGTGCCTGGCCTACCTCAATCCTAATACAAAAATTTTAAATGAAAAATGATCATCAAACTAAATGTGCGATGTAAAACCCTATAAGAGATAAACGTAAAAATTTATGAAATTGTATAAGTAAAGGTTTCTAAATGGAAAGCATTAGTGGCTAAAGAAAGCAAGAATATACTGGATTATATCAAGTGATAGACTTTCATAATTCAAAGGACATTATACTCATAATTCAAAGGACATTATAACCGAAGTTAAAACATATCCAGCAGATAGAGGGAACGCATTTGTTAATGCTACAATGTGAATGCTACAATGATTCTGAATCTTAAGTATTTTTATATCTTCTAATTCTATATAATTTTTCCTGAATAGGATATTTCTTTAAAGAACATGTGTTAATTAACAATCAATAGGAGGACCATATGAAATAAGTTCCACTTTAGTATCTAAGAAAAAAGAAAAAGAAAACTCACTTGTATGACCCTAATATAAAAAGATGACACAAAATATAGTAATGCATTTGTGGAGAAATTGATAAACTCCTCATAATGATCAATTTGTATAATACTGCAATCATGTTAGCAAGCAAGTTTTCAAGTCTTAAGGGTCAAAAGGAATTGTGTAGGATCCATTCATTACACTTCTCTGAATGTATTAAAGAGAAGTAAAAAACGTGTTTGGACAGGGAATTGTAGTTCATTGACAGTGCACTTGAATAGTATGTGTGTGACTCTGGAAAAAATCCCCAAAATCAAATTTTGAAAAGACACACTTTAGAGAATATATGCTGGACAAATTCCTGTAACAGAATTTTATATCTATTATAATGTCTGTTCTAAAATTTATAGCATTTCTATTTGAAGAAATGCAAGTTTGTGAAAATTAGGCTTTGAAAACCTATGAAGGTACAATTCACGTCCAAAGCACTACAATGTATACAATAAAAGGAGATCATATATTGCAAGCGAATTACATGTCAGCATAAAAAAACTATTGTTAAAAATTCTTCACACAAAATGCAGAATACATAAAGAGATGTTTGGTGTTGGCTAAAAACACTGTAAACTACAGCGTTTTAAACAAAGATGTGATTTCTGTTTATTTTGAGGGTTTTTCTGTCTCTTATTTTGAGTTTATACAAAGATAACTCAATCAAAAGTGTATGTGATAACTGGAATACCTAGGAATTATGCATCATTTATAAGTAATTGATAACCTTTTCTGGAAGAAACTTTTAGCAAATGACAGAAGACACAAATCTATCCATACGCATTTTATGAAAGCCATTGGAGCATTAAAGTAGGAAAAAGCCAAGTAAATATTTTGCATGTATTCTATTGGTCTCTCTTTAACTTGAAAGTTATAGATTATGTCTTTTTATATTCTATTGGGTCAATTATCTTCTGTCACTTATTTTTTCTCTTCCCCTTTTTTTGCCCTTCCACTTACATAATTATTCTTTAAAGAGACATACTTAACCTTGCATTTCTAAATTCTTCAAAATAATCTGAACTACTTCATACTTCTGGCAGCCTCCTATATCTTTCTCAAGGGAAATATTTTTGTCACTACCATTTTTATCCTCTATGATCTTGGATATCTGTCTGCCTAATTCAGTGCAAGATATACATTAGACTCATCCAGATATCTCAACACTCGTACCACCATAACATCCTATCTTACTTAGAAAACATGCTTTTAGAATTTCTGGGGAAGTGGCATCTCTCATTTTTGAATGACGTTAAGTGATACTTACAAGCAGTCATGTTTTAAAACAATATGCCACTCAGTAGATGAATGACTTGAGAAAATGTGGTTTATGTATGTTCGGTGGAATCTTATGCTTCCAATTCATACGGAAATGGAAAGTCTTGGAAAAATCAAACGAAGTAAAATAAACAAGACACAAAGAAACAGATTGTGTGGTTTCCTTATTTGTAATAAGTAAAAAATGTCTAGGATAGTCCTAGCAGTTGAGCAGAATTTCTCAATAACTATGTATATATGACCATATAAGATGATGATGAGCAAAATGAATTCCTGTATATGAAAAGAGTTTTCCTTTGTGGTTGTTGTTTTTAATGTGAGTCTTTTTCCTTTGTGATTTCCCTTTGGTTTATCCCCTGTTATATTTGATTTCAGTATCCTGTGTATTGTATTTACATTTATCTTAATTTGGCAAGGGAAGAGAAACAACGAAATGGCGAAACAAAGAACAAAGGGCAAACCAAAGCAATACTCACAAGACAACATGTTGGAAATTTACATTACAACTTTGAGGGGTATTGGAGTGAAGGAAAACTGTGAGAAAAATGAGGGAGTGGGTAAAAAGTTCAACATGTTATGTATTCACCACCTTAAAATTACTGCAACACCTTCTAAATATGACCTTGACAAGAAAATTAAATTAAAAAATGAGCTGCATAAAATATAATTTGACAGTATTGGTATAATAAATATTATACTATGTGTAAGACCTTTTAAAAAATGAAATTTTTGCTGCTCATTTGAATTAATTACCCCTTTCTTTATAAGAGGGTCATCAACTTGAATATTATCAAACTACACAATATTTTCAGAATATACTTGCCATTATTTTGAAAATAAGTTATTTTAGTATTGTCTCATACTAAAACAAAAATAGTTCAATTCTGCTGAAACTCCTAACTTTTAAAACTGAATAATTGTTAAGAGGACAAAGTATATGTGTTCTTCAACATTCCTATGACTACTAACTACTCATTTTCAAATTCTGAACATGCCATACTAGAGACATTCAAAACAGTACCTGTTTGCATTTTATTTAATTTTGCAATAGGTGCAGTTTTCAATGGGGCGTTACATGCTTAAATTCAACAGAAAAAATAGCCACAATCTGGAAGAAGGTAAAATTATGATGTATCTATAATAATTCCTCAAGAGTAAACATTTGTTCATTAAACTAAGCTATTATTTCTATGACCATCAATCCCAAATTTTTATGCCATAAAGTCATCCTAGTCAAACAATTTCCAACTTGCAAGGTGCACCTTAAATTCCCTAAATTCCCATCATAACAAGCGTATAACTTTGTAAAAAATACTACACTTCTGCTAATGTGGTACCCTTCATATTGTGGAAAGAACACTACACTACACTATGCTGCATCATTTTCCTCCCAGTGTTATTCTTGAGATCAAAACACTTGCAAATAATATTTATAAGTATATATTTTATCTATCATAGATATTCAAGAGAACTGAATGTCTGAATATTAAGATCTGAAGACTCTGGTTCAAATCCCACCCAGGAAGGAAGGTTCCTTAGATTTTTACCTCCAATAAACTGCTCACGAAAAGGCTTACACAAGTGGCACTGAAGTTCAAGTGGTAGAATAATAGCCTTGAGAAAAAACAGGCTCAGGGACAGTGGCCAGGCCTAGAAATTAAGCCCTAGGACAAACCAAACAACAAAAACAAAATAAAAACTAATCCTAAACCTAGCATTTTCCTCATTTTTGTACAGAGGTACATAATTAAGGAAATTTCTTCCTGTGTTATGTATTGGTAGAAGAAAAATGATGTCACAGTTACTCTCTTCATACCACGTTATACCAGAATCTCAAAAAATTGCTCTTTATCTAAATTTATAAATTAATAGCATCAATTTGTTGGCAACTTTGTCTAGATTATTCACGTTATCATGTTACTTATGAACTGTTGGAATTAACTATTAACTAAGTTCTAAAAATACCTCACTTGAAAGAATAGTTTAGGCAAATAAAATGCCAGATTCATTTGTGAATTTGTAAATTAAATTTTCTACTTAAAATCATTTGGTAGTAACCGATAGAATATTAAAATACAAACAAAAATATTTGATTTAAATCTAAATTCCAATTTAGCCAGGTCTACAAAGTCCTACATTAAATGAACTTTCCTATTTCTCTAGGCTTAAGCTTTTGTAATCCTTCATCATTTCTTTGGACTTTAACAGAATGATGCATACTTTTTCAAATTTTTGTTTGGGAATCATGAGCTCTTTGCATCTAGTAATGTTCTGTTTTGAAGAGACCATTTAAAACACAACTGAGGATTATATATCAGTTGCATTTCAATAGGAAACTTGACTTCTCAAAACATAATGACAAAATTAGCCTAAATATCCAACTGCGTATTCCTTTCTTGTTTATTTTTTTCCTTTCTTGGTTTGTTTTATTGAGACAAAATTATACTACCTAGTCCAGTGAATGTATCACTGTGTAATTCCACCGTCTAATCACCTGTCTTAGTCTGAGTGCTACAATTCCTGGCTTGTATCACATTGTCCTACCATAGTTTGTTGGTTTATTTAATCTAGATACAGACTAGCCATTCTGAAATTCTCCAATAATATTTACCACTAGACTGATGGTTCAGACTGTTCATGTACTATTTTTAAAGGTGTTCTAACATTTGACACAGGATATGAACATTTTCAGGTGCACTGAAGGGGTCTCTGATTCATTCCTCCCTGGATCTGATCCCTTTATTAATGATGACTTGACTTTCTTACTATCTCTGTTCCCACCTATGTATATTCTCAAGCTTTTTGGAGAAATTTCACTTGAGGACTTTCTAATATTAAAAATTATCACTCGATTCTAGTCTTATAAGAAATATTTTCTATTATTTTCTAACGTTTCTACATAATGACGTTTCTAGAGAAATGACAAATTTCAAGTTAATTTGTGCTCTCGGTTTTATTGTACAAGAAAATAATACAAAGCTTGAAGGAAACCTTGTCCCTAACTTTTTCGAGTGTGCACTTTAGTCGTAAAACTTTTCTGCAAACTTCTAGTTGAAAGTATTAGAAAAGGAAACAATATGCCATTTGAAGGCCAGCATGGAAAAAAAGGAAATAACATTGTTTTACAGTGTTCTGCTACAAAGAAACAAAGACGTGGAGGTTTTCAAATGTCTTATGCATGAATATTTAACTCCTGACATGATTCCCTTGTTGCTAAAGTCAGATATCCATTCCTTTATTCTGGTCGTGAGTTCGCCATATCAATAAAGATTCCAAAAAGCAGGATCCGGTGAGTATGATCAGCAAAAGGAGACGCTTTTCAAACCAGTGCTTTAAGGATGGTCCCAAGGAAATATGTGGGGTTTTTTTTGTTTGCTTGTTTGTTTGTTTAGTTTGTGTCGCTTCTGGGGCTTGAACTCAGAGGCTGGACCCTGTCCCTGAACAGTTGTCTTTCCTGCCCACCTGCCCCCAAAGCTAGTACTCTAATGCTTGAGCCCAAACTCCACTTCTGGTTTTTTTTTTTTTTTTTTGGTGTTTAATTACAGATAAGAGGTTGAAAGCCTCTCCTTCCTGAGTTGGCTTTGAACTAAGACAGTAAGAAAATCAAGTCACATCAACTGTATGGACTTCTTTTTTGAACCAAGAAATATTAGATTAAGTTTATTATAAAGGTAATATTTGACAATTTTTAAAAGTAGAGAATATGTGCAGCAAAGAAGCCATAACTTAAATAACTCAGCAAAAGTAGGTGCACTGAGTTATACTGGAAAATTTTTTCTGCTTGGGAAGATTACTACTGACTTTGTAATTGCTTTTCGGGAAGCTTAAAGTATATTTCACTTTTTTGTTGGTCGTGGGGCATGAACTCTGATCCTGGGCATGTCCTTCAACTCTTCAGATCAAGTTGGGTGCTCTGCCACTTTAGATACAACACCTCTCCCGGGTTTCTGGTAGCTAAATGAAGATGTGCCTCATGGACTTTCCTGACCAGGCTAGCTTTGCACCACAGTCCTCTGGTCTCAACCTCCTGAGTAGCTAGGATGACAGGCGTGAGCACCAGGCTCATATTTGTATTTATGTGCACTTAATGACACTGTACACAAATAATGGAAATTTGAATCAAATGATGACATTGCAGCATTTCAGAAAATTTGAGGTAGCAATAAATATGTTATCCTTTTCCATGTTGTTACATTAATGACTCATGAGCTATTGGACTCTAATTTTAGCATCCTCTGAGGTCTGCATTGGTGGACTTAGTATAAATAATTGTTAGTAGAGAAATAGTGAAAGACTGAGATATTTAGAAAGCAAAGAAGACCAGATATGAAAGAACAACACAGAATGATATAAAACTTATCTCACAGAGATTAAGAACTAGCCTAAGTGATTTAGAATGCTAAAGGCAATGAAGAATAAGCTTACTTGATAACTAGTTCTTTAATAACCAAATATGGTTCCCTAGAACAGTTTCTGGTATAATTTAGTTATTATTATCATTTATTTCTTCCATCTGGATTTATTTCTTCACTTCTATCACAACTATTAATTAGCTGGTGCCTTTTTAGTGCCAAAACAGACCAAAAAGATTTCCAAATCTCACTTAGATTAATCCTCACCTGATACCTAAACACATTCTTGACATTAATTGCCACGACCTACTAACAAAACATTTTTTTTCTCAACACAGTCTTCTAATATAGGTAAAGTACATGAATTCAGAACTATTGTTAGGTCATAGTTAGAAGGAGCAATTATATATATCAAGTATAGGTTCTTTATTTGGCATTTACTAGCAAACTGAATTTTTTGCCAGTCCTGGGGCTTGAACTCAGGGCCAGGGAACTCTTCATGAGATTTTTCTTTTAAAGCTTAAGGCTAGCACTCTACCACTTGAGGCATAGCACCACTTCTTTTTCTGTTTATGTGCTACTGGGGAATTGAACCCAGGGTTTCATGCATCTTAAGCAATCACTGTAACATGAAGCCACATTCCCAGAGCTTTAAATGACTTTCTTAAGATGACATTACTTTTTTATGTATTATAATTTAGGCTAGGTGGTAGAAAAGGAAGTGGAAAACAATACTAAGCCCAGTAAGGCTGACATTACTATCCCATCACTAAGGAAGTACAGTGTTAAGACCTTCAGGACTCATAGGGTTCTTGCATGTGACATTATTGTTTTACATTATTATGTAAAAAAACATTAACAGTCATCCATAACCTTCTGTTTCCACTTGCAAGTTCAAGAGCCAAATGTCTAAGCCTTTTTATTGATTGGGTGTGTTTCCTAGGAAGGAAGAAAGAGGATGTGGAAGGTGATGTTGGAAAAATATATATATTGGCTCCCAGTCTACATTTTTTGCATTTTTAAAAAGTGCTACTGATGAACTTCCACATCTACTTGACTATGCTGTCTGCACAAGATGCAGATAAAGGAAGACATTTATTCTGGTAGATAGTCACAAATATTAACAAAACCAGTTCTGGAAAAAAGTTACTAGTAAAAAGTATTGTCTATAAAATGGTTTCATGTCCTAGCAGAACAAAATGCAGTATTGAAATGATTAGTCCAGCTTTCTTTGAGATTTTATGCTGTCTCAGTATCAAGATGTTCTCTAATGCCAGTAATATACAAGCATAAAACACCTTATTTGAAGATCTCAGTAGTTTTAGAAACAAATGTACATAGTAGCTTCCTTTCTTCAGAGACATGTGATAGTATGTATGACTGATTGTATTGTAGTTATCTTCTTTTTCCTCTTCATCTCAGGTTGCATATCTTGGCATATTAGTCTGTCCTGCATCAGCTTCCTGTAGGTGAGAATTACCTACTCTACAATGTCAAGATGGGGCATGTGACTTAATTTGGCTTACAAAAATGAACCAGAAGTGGTGAAAGGCTATTTCTAGGGGAAGATTTCTATCCCATTGTCTGTGTCTAAGAGCTAACTTGTTTTTCCTTAGCTATATAAATAACATATCTCCAGAAGGAATCTTCTTTCAACTTATATACAGGAAGAATATAGCATGTGAAATTGAGGTAAAACTCTAACACAGTAAGAATAAAGCTAATATTAGAATATGATATTAAGATATTAGTTTCTTACTATTCTTGTATACCTTTATGGTAGTTGACTACAGCACATCAGAATTTAAGAAATACGAAACAAGTACTAAAAAATAGATAATACTTCCTATTTGATGCTATTACATTTTTTAAATAAATAAGAATTCTCTATGTGATCAATTATATAAATGTGTTTAATCACTCTAGAGTACTGTATCTAATATCCACAATCATTATCCACACCTTGTGATTGAGATGAGGAAGAACAAAATATCTAGATTTCTCGCTTCTCTTTTCCTCTTCTCCTTTTTCTAGTGAGAATTCTCATTCTTTCTCCAAATTCTCCTATTAATAAAGGAAGAATGAGACATTGTGGATATCAAGCAAAAGGCTTCAAAGCCAGAATTTTATGTTTTCAGAAATAGATGAAATAAATCAGAGTGGCTCAAGGAAGAAGAAAAGCATGTTTTTTCCACTTTCTGTCTTCAACAATAGAGTCTGAGCACGACTGTAAACATCTAATAAACAATTTGCCTTGGCTAATTTTTTTAAAATATTGTTTTTTTAATAAATAATAATTTTAACATTTAAAAAATTTTAATATATAGTAATTTGTTGTTTGCTTTTGGTAGGCATGAAATAATACTGCATTGAAAACAGGGGTTATATTGTGGGGGAGGGACATACAAAGCAACAAAGAAATAATCTTATAAATGCGTTATAAACAAATGCATGAAAGAAAAAAAACATTTACATACATATCGTAGGGTTCATTTTCCTAACATCAGCTTATCTGACCTTTTCTGCTTGACTCATACACATACTAGATATTGCAAATAAGGGAAACCATGGGACTTATATAACCCCTGCTTTCACTGTATTTGATGTCGGTATAATTTGTGGAGGGGAAGGGGAAAATCAAGTCATTTAAATAACGATAAAGGTGGACCCGTTGCAGCAATGAGAAGTACAACTTGTCATGTCGAAAACGAACTTTACAACTTTGGTGGGGTGGGGGGAGGAATTGGTGGGGGGCGCGGGGGGAGGTTGACAAGGGATGTGAAGGGTAAACAAAGGAGGAGGCTACAATGCTTGATAGGAAATATACTCATTATCTTGCCCATATAATTGTAACCCCTCTGTACAGTATGTTCAAAATACAAAAAAAGAAATAATACTTCATTAACATTGTGTGACATGAAAGGCTAAATTTTATCTGAATCTAAACAAAATGAAAAATATATGATGTTAAAATAAATAGCTTTTAGGTACATTTTCAACATGACATACACACAGGGACATTTTTTTCTTCCTTTCCTCTCCACACTTCAATAAGCAGTTCGTTTAATTCAAATAGCTGTGTTGCTTTCACAAATAGATTAGACATAAATAATTAGAAAAAGAGAACTAGGATTGGTGGTGCATTCTTTAAAAATATCAGTCAAATAACTATTAACCATAATTCCAAAATAATAACAATGAAATGCTCTTGAAAAAAGAAGATTGTAAGCAGAATATACAAAAAGTGATAGTGCCAGAACTGCTTCAGGAGCTGCTCTCTGACATTTAAGATTTCTAGTACATGACAATGTTTTAATCAGGATTAAATGGTTTCAAGAACTAAATTTTTTTAGTTATATTTCATTGAAGAAATATCTTGTTCAAAATTAATGAAAAAATAACAGGTTATAGTAGAAAGAATGCTTACACACTCATTGTGGTAGGCAGTAAAATACCTTCCCAAAATATCTATAGTCCCGAAATATCTAATCCATCAAATGTAGATTTACATTTTATATATAAGTTTGGAAAATAATCACCTTTCATTACCAAAGGAACACAAATTTGAATAATTATCAGATCGGGAAAGTATACTCAAAAGTCGTAGCTGTAAAGGGACATCATTAGGTAAGAACCATTAGAAAGATGTAAAGATGCTACATTAAAAGATAAAGGAAAAGACAGCAATCCATATTCTGAAGTTTCTGGAAAGCGGAACCATCTGAAAAATATTTGAGCTCTGTAGGGGACTCAATTTTAATCTAGTGAGAATTATTTTATATTTCTATCCTTTAGAACTGTAAAATGATAAATACAGATTATTCAAGCCAATTAACTTGTAGAAATATTTTACAGCAGATTTGGTTTTGTAAGCTAACTCAACTACAGCCTTTTCCTGATGCAACTACAAGGATACCACATGTCCTAGTTTCTGAGAATAAGAAAAAGTTGCCACCAGCTTTGTACACTTGTATGATGTACATACTACTAAGGCCTTGCATTAATGAAGTCTTGAAATTCTAAATAATATTTAAATAAGAAGTTCTCTATCTTCATTTTCACATTTGGGAATCACTAAGTACCAAAGTTATGTAGAAGGCTAGGGTAAGAATATAGAAATGAAATCTGTCTTCTAATATTACAAAGATGATTCATGTCACTTTGATATACAGTTTGTAAGGTAATAAAAAATAAGGTAAAACGGAAACAGTAAGTCAATTTTCTATCTTTCCTAACTTTCCAACAGAAATTAGAGAATACAGTAAAAATACAGCAATCTCAGGATGCTATAGGATGTTATAGGATCACTAAATGGTGAAAAAAAAGTTAACAAAAATGAGTCCTATGGAACAATGGGAAACAAAATCTATACCTACAGATTGTGATAGAGCTAGAAAATAGTTTCTACTATGCTAAGTCTTTATATTTTAGGTTTGTTTACACAGCAACTTTCTTCTTTAAGAAATGACTCTATTAATACTCAAGTGTTCGCAGCTTATAACCCAAGCATGATACTAAGAGTAACCAAGGCTACTTGTATTGCTATAGCTGATAAAGAAGAATGATCGTGGGGAATAGTCAAACAATCTTGAAATTTTACATACCTTTCCTCTTCTCCAACATTAGAAGTACTGGTCTAGACATGTAAAATTTTAATAAAGTATTTTTTATATTTTTTATTGTTCACACTAAAGCAAATACACTTTTCCTCTTTACAAGTCTGACTTTGAACGAGTCAGACTCTCACCATTATTTTATAGACAAATGTTTACTGCTTTGGCTTAGGTGTTTTCGTGCCATTGCGTGTTGCTCTCTATTATTTTGGCAACTTCATAGAAAAACAAGATAAATCCATGGTGCTTATATTGGATTGTTCAAAGTCAAGCTGTCTTCAGTTTTCTGTTCCCTTCTTCACTGCTAATTAAACTTTAATTATTGCTCTTTAAATGATAACAAAAATGTGATACTTTAACGTATATTCTCTTTGAAACTGTTGATTACAGGAGTGTCTGCAATTGTTTCATAATTGTTTTCAAATATTTTCCTTGGCTATTTTCATTATTGCCTTTGTTCCTGTCTTCTAATCAGGAACATAAGTTTACACAAAAGATCTTGCTAAGTAGTAGGATGTCAGGCAGAAAAAAATAGATGTATAATTAAATGTTTGCATCTCTTAAGAGACTGAAAAGCTCAGAAGACATTTTGTTATTACTAGTACGGTTAAGATGACTTGAATGTTTTGGTTCTTTAAGTGAAATGCATGTACAATGTTACACTTGTTCCAAAAAATGACTGGTTTATTCTTTTCTGCTTCAATGAGATGAAACCTCTTACAAGGTTGAAGGGCATATTTATTTTAGTGTAGAAGGATTAATGTTAGAAAGTCAAGGGAGCACTGCCTATCACATATCAGTTAATTATACTTATGGCACATAAGTATATAAACACACAAATATGAATTGAGTGAGAAATGTGTGATTTACACAATTGATTCAATGACAACTAATAGCAGAAAACACTTCACTACATTTATATAAAGTATTATATCTAGTGAGGCTTTAAGCTTTTTATAATATATATTTTAACATTTATGCCAAAATATTTGTTTGTATGTAACTGTTTATTTTTAGTTTTTGTTGATCATTGAGCTTGAAATCTTGACCTGGACGATGTCTGTCAGGTCTTCAGCTCAAGACTAGTGCTCTACCACTTGAGCCACAGCCAGTTTTCTGGTGGGTCATTGGAGATGAGTCTCACAGACTTTCCAGCCAAGGCTGGATTTGAAATATGATTCTCACCTTTCAGGCTCCTTAGTAGCTAGGGTTACAAGCATGAGCCATTGGCGCCTAGCTACATAATTATTTTTTACACATTTATGAAGTACGGAGTGGTAATCCCATTCATTTATATGTTGCTCAATGATCAAGCTACATCATATCCATTAATTTCTGCATGTAACATTTCTTTATAGTGAGAATGCTCAAAAACTTATCTTCTGGCTATGATGAAATATGTATTCTTAACTATAATCACTTTGCTTCTTGTAGTATAAAATTAATATATTTACTTTTAGTAATGGAAGTCTGCTAATTAAAGTTGTATAAAACATGAATTGTAAAGTGAAAGAAATTCATAGTTACATTACTTGTTTAAAGAAAATGATTTTGCATTTTTTCAATTATATTTCTTTGGAATGTGTAATATTCATTGATTTAACTTAAAATTGATAACAATTACATTATATCAAGTTGATTCAAACTTGTATTTGAAAATTGCACTCTTAACACAAATATACTTCTACTTTCTTCTAACACATAATTAAAATAACAGTATAGGAAAGTTTGGTGTTAGCTGTTCATGTGTAGAATCATAGAAACTCAGGAGGCTAAGACCTGAATATTTTAGTTCAATATCAGTTGAAACTGACAAAAATGTGAAAACTTATCTCCAATTATGTAGAAGGAAACAGAAGTTGAGGATGTGGCTCAAGGAATAGCGTGTCATAAGCCATGAGCAAAAAATACAACAGCGACCATTAAACATTGAGTTCAAGCCCTAAAAATTTCATATACACATAAGACAACAACAAAAAAGTAGTATGAACATCAATAATAAAGACAAAATAGTAGAAAAGATGATGAGAAACGTGTGTGAACATCTGGAAGTCAGAAATCATTTGACAGAATTTTGATTCATGAGAAGTAAAAGTCACAGTATAATTTGAACAATCTCATTGTAGTCTTTTGTGTTGAAACCTGGCTATTGGGTAACATGTGAAAGAACAGATTGGATTACCTGATATAGCAGACATTACCTGTAACTATACACCATCCCACTCTGCAAAAATCTAAAATCGTGCTTGTTAATTTAAAAAGAACCCCATGCTAGAGACTTTTTGGTCCACACAGACTGGGGTCCTCATTTTGAGGCTTCAGACCAGTCCTTTTTAAAATAACCACTCCTGTTTCGCTCCCCTTCCCTGCTGCAGCTATACCTTACTAAGCTGGCACCAAGCCACTCCCTAGAATTGGGTAAGAGCATTTGCTGATGATCTTCCAACTTCTCTCTGTGGCTCTGGATAGCCAGACACTTGTAGCTAAGATGGATTACTTTGATGTCCAGGTTGTCTCAAACTGGAGATAAACATGTAATGGATATGTCAACCTGAGTTAGTTTCAAACTATGATCTTCAGATCTGAGCCGCTATGCTCAGCCCAGTATTTCCTGTAAGTTACTTAATCTTTCTGACACTCAGTTTCTTCCTGTGTGGAAAGTGAAAAGAATTACTTGTGGACCTTAGAATCCAGTGGGAGTTATGACTGGCTGCAGGAATTAAAAGTGTTCAGGATGTGCGGACATTCCTGGAAATTAATTCCAGGAATTGGAAACAAGAGGGATTTTTGTGTTCTTGTTTATCCTTTTATGGACATTGAAGGAGCCACAGAAATTCAAGGAGAACAGGGAAACAAATGCAGCCGTTGTACTCTGTCGATATTATATTTACAATGAGCTATACTTGTGGATAGGGACAGGAGGGAAAATCAGAGAGAGAACAAAGTTATGAGATTGTCAAACAAGAAGTGAACTCATTAGCGACTTATAAAATGGTGATCTGTATGTACACTACCTTAACAAAAACCATTTGAAAAATCCAGGTTGATGATTCTCTCTGCCAATTTTTGTAGAGGCCCTTAAGACTCAGGCTCACCTGGAGTTGTTGAAGGTCACATTATATGATAATTAATGTAGAGACAGAATCTCTTAAGAAATGTTATGAAAAGTATTTCATTCTTAGTACCTCTTTCTCTTTGAGTGGCAATTCTATATGTTGTCAAAGCTAAATTTTTTCTTTTTGTTTTTAGTACTTGTCAGGTGTTGAATCCTTCTTAAAGCTTTGTGACAAAGGTCTGCTCTATCTTGGCATCCTGTCCCTAAATAAAATAGTATTTAATCTTTGAAATTAATGTACTTGAGTATGAGTTTTATTTATTGATTTAATTTGTCGGTGGTGGTGAACTCGGCCTGGTTGCCATCCCTCAGCTCTTCAGCTCAAGACTAGTGCTCTACCACTTGAGCCACAGTACCACTTCTACCTTTTTCTGCTTAGGTGTTGCTGAGGAATCAAACCCAGGGTCTCGTGCATTCAAGGTAAGCTGTCTACAACTGAGCCACCTTCTCAGCCCCTTTGAGTGGTATGTTTGTGCACGGGTCTATCAAGCAAATCTATTGAGCAAATGTATTCATTTGCCACTAGACATATTCAAAATTATGAATTATCTGATATTTTAATGAATAAAACTGTTATCATTGATACTAGGAAGTGTTTGTCTCCCCATGCTAAAAACGGAGGAGGGTATTTTAAACTAAAACTACAAAAGAAATTTTAAGATCTTGTTGCTAACAAATGTTTCCAGGTGTTATTACATTAAACAGAAAATTCAAAATGTGTTTTCTTCATGAATACAGAGATCAAAGGTCTTATAATTCTTATTTCAAGATGGAATTAAAGGGGAAAAACAGTCAGGAGGTAAAATTTATATTGAATGTTAATAGTTAAAGATGAAAAGAAGATCCTAGATGACAAACTAAAGACAAAGCAATATCAGAGCACTATATGCTCAATATTAAATAAGAAGTTTTAATTGAAAAATTGAGCTGGAATGTGCACATCAGGCAAAAACAAGAAATTAGAGCCTACAACCAACAAAGAAACACCATAATGCATATCTCAGAAAAAGGAAAAAAGTTCCTTGTCCTTGATTTCAATGATACATATAATCCCCCAACACACACACACACACAAATGAATGTATGCAACAGCTCAACTTACATCCGTTCAACATGAATCAAAAATCTTCCTATAATATTTGGAACTTTAATAGTTTCTAGTCTTGGGAATAATTGATATCAGATGCATAAGAAATATTTTCTGAATAACACTATGTTATGTAAATGAGAATTTATGATAGTTATATCTCTGAATCTCAAAAGAATTAAACAAGAGACAATACGAATTTGGGACTATATTTCTACCAGCTATTCTGCAAAGGTTTAATAAGAAGTTATGAGATCCAATATTAAATACCAAATTAATACATTAATACATGTGTAAGTGAAGTGAAAGACAGTGATCACAGACCTATGCTGCCTCAAATTCTCAGCAGGCTGCACACTATGACACCTTTGATTCTGCTGTGCCAGGCCCACAGTTCTTTTCCTCAGAGCAGTGGCCCTGCTGGGGTTGGGGATGGGGGCTGTGTGGAGAGTGAGGAGGCCACAGGGGAGGCCGAGCTTTGGTTGGGGCTGAGGGCGGTGGGGAGATGATGGTGGGGAGGCCCTGATGGAGGCTGTGAAGGGAGGAAGAGGCAGCAGCAGCCCTAAAGGCAGCTGGGTTCTGGGCAGTGTCTGTGAGGTGTGGAATTTGGGTGGATTTGCTAGGGCCTGTTTGCTTGGTGAGGAGTGGAAAAAGTCTCGAGTCCCACCCAAACATACAATGAAAAATGAGACAACCAATGGCTGAAGAATTACAAGAACAAAGGCAGGGACTTATAGGTAACCTCTACGGGTAGTGAGGGCAGCAAGGCTGGGCCTGTGGTTGTCATGCATCTCTCGATGCCCTTGGAAGTGAGGGCCAGCTCTGCTGTGGGCTAGGCCTCGCTCTTGCCTTGAAGCAGGCACCAGGAATTGTCAGCACAGCCTCAGCCTGCTCCATGGAGCTGGCCTTTTGTGAGTGCTGTAGCCTGGGCAGCTGCTAGGAGGCTATACACAGCAGGGCAGAGGAAGCATGGCTGGTAGGCTCTGCTCCAGCCCAGCCAAGCTCAGGGCCACTTGGGAAGTTCCAGCTCTGGATCAGGACCAGGCACTGCTCCCCGGCCAAGTAGGGCCTCTGGGGACCTGTGCAATGGCCGCCACGTGTGGGTTGTGAACCTCCTTAGAATGGCCGAGGAGTCTCAATGGAAAAGTGCATTTGCTTCTGTGCCTCTCCCATCTTCTGGATTCCTGGCTCTCCTCCTGCCTCCTGCCATGTCCAACCACAGGAGTCGACTTCTCCACGCCACTGAGAGGCCATCCCAGAAATGCTCACAGAGCTTTCTAGGCTGCTTCACCATGCATGCAGGGCTCACAGGGTGCCATCCTCCAGGCAAAGCGTACCCCCATTTCAGCTTGGCCACCCCTGCCTAGAGGACCACGAACTTCATTCTTACAAGGAAAGCCAGGGGTACACAAGGCTATTCTACAGTCAAAGGCATCCTTTCCTTCCTCCTGCTCAGGTGTGGAGCAGCTGTGGAGCCAACTGCAACATCATGTTTGATTTTCTAAAAAGAAGAGGAAAAAAGCTTCATTGTCCCAGAAACAGCTGCCCTGGGGTTCTCTGTGTACATTAGTCTTTTGCTTAGATAAGGATCCCCAAAGACCACCACGGAGCCAGTTCTCATGCGACCACATTAGTCATTTATTGCAAGCTCGAGCCTAGACTCACAACTGTCACCATTGCAGTGGGTCAGCGTTGACAGCCCCGACCCTTCAGTTAACTGGGTAATCTTATAACAATCTTATCGGCTAGCGAGTGAAGGCTAAGCAATAATTTGTGGAGGAGATGGGAAAAAAACAAACCGTTTAAATAGGGATACAGGCAGACCTATTGCAACAATGAGATGTACAAATTCTTATGGAGAAAAACAAACATTACAACTTTGGTGGGGGAGAGGGGGGAGGAGGATTCGATGGAGGGGCGGGGGAAGGATGGGAAGGGATGGGAGGGGGAAACAAAGGAGGAGGCTACAATGCTTGATAAGAAATGTACTCATTATCTTGCCCATGTAATTGTAACCCCTCTGTACAGCATTTTCACAATAAAAAAGGAAAAAAAATAAAAAATTAAAAAATATCGGTAGCTTTAGGTACTTCATGTCATCCACTGATCGCTATTGCTAGGGGAGTTATGGGCAGAACGTTATTGTGACATTTCACGGTTTTCCAGGAACCTGAATTCTACCTTTCAGTAAAAGTCTACTTACAATGGGTACTTTCAGTAAAGGTCTTCAGAATGGATACTTTCGGAGTATTCAGAGTCTAAGTCTAGAATGCCTGTACTTTGGCAAAGGCCTCTCACTAGGGGTGTGTGTGTGTGTGTGTGTGTGTGTGTGTGTGTGTGTGTGTGTGTGTGTTGTGAGAGAGACAGACACAGCTGAGGATTGGGGTAAAATACTCCTTCCAATTAGCATTGAGTTTTGGTATCTATTGTTTGTCCCACCTCCCCAATTTTGAGATCCAAAGTTGCCCTACTTTTATCCTTTGATCTTCTTGATATTCAGATTCCTAAGGTCAGCTTATGAACTTCAACATTTGCTTCATGAAGGTGATGCCTTTCTTCTAAATTTTATGAAGCCCTATGCTCTCTTTAAATGCAGTTTGTGCTGTGTTAGTGGTTTTAGTTAGCCCAGACTGTGGTGGCTCAGGCTGTGCCTGTTAATTCTGAGATTAGTTTAGGCCAATATTAGATACTATACTTTCAGTATATCAGTGAAAGAAGTTCAGCATCTTTATTGAAACAATTTCCTGACTGTAAATACAAACAAAAACATGCAGTGATATAAATTTACAATCTGTTGTTTTTAGTTAATTGTGCACCACTGTAGAAAAAAATCTTTTTACTAACTAAAATGAGTATTTGTAATGGGAAAAAATCAAACGTTATAAATCTTAAAAATTGATCAAATGCCAAAAGAAAAGGAAAGACGCTAATCAGGAATGAAGTACAAATGTAAGTGTTTAATAAATAAATGAAATGTTTGAGATTCATATCCACATAGCAAATACAAAAGAAAATAAAGGGGAAAGTCACTGAGATCCTATCTTACACACCAGAATAGCTATCACCACTCAAATAAATAAACGGCTGGAGAGGTTGAAATAAATGAGGAACTATATTTGGTTTTGTGGCATTGTAAACTAGTGCAACCCATAGGGATATCTTAATGGAAGTTTACACACTACCAAAAAGACAGATATGTTGATGACCTTTACCGCAATTGGATACATATTGAAGGAATATAAATCAACATGAACATCCATGTTCATGGCAGCAATATTCATAGCAACCAAGCTGTGTAATCAACCTAGGTGCACCAGAAAGAGGAAATGAAGAAAATGTGCTATTCATAGCTATAAACATGTTCTGGTATATGAGAAGTGAATGTTTCCACTGTATCATTGCTAAATATTTTGAATATATACCTAATCTTACTTTCACTAGGTTTTGTGGCATTGTGTTTTTGCTTTAATGAGGAATGTCCATATTGATTTTCAGACCAGTGGCAATAGGTTGAAGATATCCTATAATATGTGGATATTAGATCAAAATTTAAATATATCAATGAATACATAGAGGACCATCATATATAGTTTATAATTTGAAGCAATTTTAAGAAGAAAACATTTGGGGAAAAAGACAATGTTAGAAGCTTAACAAATACACAGACATGGAAAAATACAAAAAAATGTGCAACTAATTACTGTTAATAGTAAAACATTTTCCTCAAGTTTTAACAAAAATATTAAAATAATACTTAATAACATCAAATAAATATGCCATGATAGAAAATTTACCATAGACATATACTTCCACATAATTTATTTTATTGGATAACAAATGGATTAGAAGAAAGTGTAATTACATGTCTGAAGATGCTAACACTTTCAAGTGTCATTGATTGAATCCAGCAAAGGAAAGTAACAGAGAAGTAGAGAGTAAGAACAACCTGGGCTATGGATAAAGATACCCAGTAGAACTTTGTGAGGAAAGAATGTGCTCCATTTTCCTGATCAAAATAGAGCTAGGACAGCTAACTTTTGACAGAACACTTGTAATGTAGAGTAGTGGAGTTACTAATTTAGGTAGTAATTTATTACTTATATTCCCTAATCTTATGATGTGATTCCCAAATGATGTGAGTGATCCTAGATTTTCTTTTTTTTTCCTTTTTTTTTTGGTCCCATCGTGGGGCCTGAACTCTGGGCCTGGGCACTGTCCCTCAGCTCTTCAACTCAAGGCTAGCATTCTACCACTTGAACCACAGCACCACTTCCAGCTTTTTTCTTTTTGCTTATGTGGTGCTGAGGAATCGAACCCAGGGCCTGAGGCATGCAAGACAAGCGTTCTACCACTGAGCCACCTTCCCAGCCTCCTGATCCTAGATTTTCTGAGCCCTTTTTTCACCCAAAGTTTCTAATTCCTCACCCTGCCAGTGGTTCTTCTGCTACTCTGATTTTCCTTTGTTTCTGAACTAAACTCCTGTAACCTTTTGGTTCATGAGAAAGAGCTGGAGAAATATGAGCATGGCTTAGAGTCTGAGCTAACATCCACTCCAGCTTGGAGGATCTGGTAGAGGACTTCCAACTGGGTCTCAGAATCAGCTATTAATTGGCCTCTTTGGAAATGAAAAAACTCACTCCCTCAGGCAGAATCTGTCATTCCTTGACTTTCTCTGAAGAAATTTGATACTAGGGCACAATTAAGCTTTTCCATTGTCAGAAGGAACAGGTTGAATACTAAAAGTGGCCTCAGGTCCCAAAGGGCCAGTCAGAAGCCAAGAGATCACACTTTCCTCCTCATCAGGGACCTTCTGGTAGGAATAGAGTCTGAGCAAAATCTAAGATGGAGATAAACTGAGTCTGGGCCTAATGAGGACACAAAAGAATGACCCTCTCTTTGACTACAAGGAAGTTGTGTAGTGAGACATGACAACTTCCTTCATATAAGAAAATTCACTAGGTAAGTTATCTCACTGCCACTTTGCAGGATGTCAGTTTCCCCAAAGGAGAGGTTGTTAAATGTTGTGACTGCCAGTTTGCTCTCTAGGCTGTTGTCTCTCTCACCCCTTCTGATGTCAGGAATGCATTTCTTCTTTCAGGCACTCAACTACTTGTCCTGACTCCTAGGCAGGAATACTGTAGGCTATTCTTTGGCTAACCTCTTGCATTTGAGGTAGAATAGGCCCAGGCTCTGCTCATGCCAAGAGGTAGATGCAAGAGGTGAATATAAGCTCAGATTTGTACAGAGCAACAATCATATTGAAAAAATTAAATTAAATTAATAGTTGAGTAATTTAGGGTTTATAGCAACAAAATTTAGGTAATTATTAGTAATACATCTAGAATCATGGATTAGGAAGAGAACCGTGAAGTAGGTTCAGGATACAATGGAAAAGACACACTATAGCCATAACAGGAGATGAGAGTATGAAGGAACTATTGGAATAGGTCCATTTACTATCTTAGGTGTGACCTTGGATAGGAGGCTTTTAGAATAATATGTAAAAGAGAGGGTCTTGCTGGGCACTGGTGGCTCTCACATCTGTAATCCTAGCTACCCGGGAGGCTGAGATCTGAGTATTATGATTCAAAGCAAGCCCAGGCAGAAAAAGCCAGAAGTGGTGCTTTGGTTCAAGTGGTAGAGCACGAGCTTTGAGCTTAGGGACAATGCCTAGGCCCTGAGTGCAAGTTTTCGGATCAGCAAAACAACAAGAAACAATAATGATAAAAGAAATAAAAGAAAGACTTAAAGATATGCGATGGAATGATGATCATGTGTAAATGTTTAGAAAACATAAAAGGAGATAAAATTTGGAGCAAAATGATATCTATTTTTTACTAATCAAGGATGCAAAGCAAATGCCAAATTCCTCTTCTCAAAAACTTCCAAACTTGGGCTGGGAATATGATTCAGTGGTAGAGTGCTTGCCTTGCATGCATGAGGCTGTGGGTTCAATTCTTCAGTGCCACATAAGAAGAAAAAGCCAGAAGTGCTGCTATGGCTCGAGTGGTAGAGAACTACCCTTGAATTGAAGAGGTGAGGGACAGTGCTCAGCCCCACAGTTCAGGCCCCTTGTCCAGCCTAAATAAAAACAAAAAAAAAATAAAACAAAAGAAAAACCTTCCAAACTTATCTTTTCTCATAATTGAAGAGAGGGTCCTTTTACAGAAATTCTCCTTATCTAGCTCAAGGTCATCAGAACTTCAGTAGACTTTTCCTGTTGAGAAGTAATGCACCTAACTCTACTGAACCTAATCATGGCTAGGAAAGGACATCGATATGTTTGTTGTATTTTTCCTTATAAATATATAATACTGTCAGGTATTATATAATATAATTATAATATAATATAATTTATAATGCATAATATAATATATTATCTAATAAATATTATAATATAGAATATATTATACATTGTATAGTATATTAAATATATTATAACATGTATTATGTATTAACAGACTTCCTAATTTTAGATGTAGGAACAGGCAACATATTGAAAGAAAAATGTTTGAATCTCTGAGTTATTTCTCTACCACAGGACAATACCAGGTTTCATTCTTATTACCCAAAGAGCAGCATAGGAAAGCAATGCCCATGGATGTGGTTCTCTGGATTTTGGAAATTGGGATCATATATATATATATATATATATATATATATATATATATATATATATATATGAAATATCGTTTAATAATAGTGAATATGTAAAACTATAACAACAGATAAATAAGTGAACACCTATGTTCACACACTCCCAGTCACTTTAATGTATAAGAATTTCTTTTCTATGCTCCTATTCACCTACACAGAGAGTACATGAGTTGCCCTTGTATTGTCCTGGAAGTTCTTTATCAGAATACTGTAGCTTCACATCATTTGTTACCTAAGTAGCCAGATGTTATGTATTCAATAACAAAACTGTTACAGGCAAAAGTATCCACCCTGACACACAGAGGAACTTGGATTTCAGAAATGCCACCAATATGTGGGAGGTACAGCAGTATTTTTCAAAATTGAATAGATTACATATTTATTAGAAAGCTTGTAAGAAAAACCTTCAGTGTAGGATGATACACTTGAAGAAAACTACAGTTTAAATTACATATAGCTGGGTGCTGCAATAGACAATAAATAAGAATAAAAAAGTTAAATTACATATGACATCAAATTACAAAGGTCCAGGGCATTTCCCTACTCTTGAGAACTAGAGTAATCCATATTAAAAATAAATAAATGAAAAGACGAATGTTTTATACCAAATTTCAAAACATACTATATGTTATACAAAGGAAATGAAATAAGCATGCATTTTACAGTCTAGTAACATCATATGGTATGAAGAATCTGATTAACTGATTCATAAAAATCAATTCAATGCAGTTAAATCATCCAATATCCCAACTGTCAACTTAGCAGAATACTTTCAATCTATGGTGTCTATTTTGCATATTATCCAGCTCTATCCATCCCATAATGGCAGAAGGCTCTTCCTGAGAAAGTCCAGAGAAAGTCCGTCTACTGTGAGTGCTGAATGTAAACCTGTTCCCATTCTCTTTTATTTGGGCATGTGATATACTGACTATCTGTTAACTTGCCAAAGGCACAATTTGGGCAGGTTTCCAGTAATGATATTTTAGCTCTCAGAAAAAAAGGGAAATTGAAGACAGAGGGAAAATCTACCAGATCCCTGAAAGATTTCTATCATTGTGCTAAACCTGTAGCTTTCTACTGACACTTGAACAAACTACAGTAATTGAAACTCCAACCACATGTCCAAAAAGTGGCTTTCCAAATATTGGCCTATTTTCACTTTGGTAAATCAAGACACACTATTGTGGCCGCGTTTTACTTAAACTATCAGCTATGGTTGGCCCGAAGGATAGTTGAACTTACCAATTTCTTAAATATTAGGTCATCACACAATCACTTCATAGCCCTTAAACATTAAAAATACCTACCTATATAAGTCTGCATTACATACTTATTACTGTTTTTCTTCATTTGTCATGTTTCACATATTGGTGTATCCCAGGTCTTAGCTCTATAATATTCCTTCTCATGGTTGTTACCATTGAGTACAGTGATTATTTCTGTATTTTTTCTCCAGCTCTGTTTTCTTTAATTCAAGTCCTTAATAGCATCCTGTCTACTGACAACTCCTAACTACTGATTTTAGCAAACTCAAAGTGTGCTTTGATCTCTATCTACAAACCAATCCCTCATTACTATTTGATTAAGTGATAACTCTTCCAGCTGTCTTCTCAAAATACCTTGGAGTCATTTCAGAATTACATACTGTTTCACACCTCATATTTAATCTATGACCAGGTTTCAACAAATTAGGAACCATATATATATATGCACTTATATACCATATATATATATATATATATATATATATATATATATATATATATATATATATACACACACATATATATATATATATATATATGGTATATGAGTGCTAGAACTATGACTAAATTTTGGGGCCTAGGTACTTTTATTTTTTTATTTTTATTTTTTTTTGGGGGGCCCGGTCTTGGGGCCTGAACTCTGGGCATGGGTTCTGTCCCTCAGCTCTTCAGCTCAAGGATAGTGCTCTACCACTTGAGCCACAGCACCACTTTCAACTTTTTTCTTTTTGCTTATGTGGTACTGAGGAATTGAACCCAGGACCTCATGCATTCAAGGCAAGCGTTCTAACACTGAGCCACCTTCCCAGCCCCTTCTTTTTCTTTTTGGCTCAGTCTTTATTTGGTATAAAGATCACCTACAATGTCATTACCCACACCCTTTTAATTTAAAAATATGTATATTCTGTAGCAATGTTATTGTCATTATAACCATAATTAGGAAGAAAATGTGGGTTCATCTGCTCCATACATCTTGAAAGGTAATGAAGGTGAAACTTACAGAATATCCTCAGATATGCCTGGTGGAAACCTGGATTTGAATTATGGGTCTACAGCTGATCCGTATTAGGTACTTGGGAAATTTGTTTGGTTTTGTTGCCTACTTCTGTTTTTAATAAAATGCTTAATTCATTTCCTAACTGGAAGAACTGTCATGAGCACTAAAATTACCCTAATGCAGGTGCAGTGCTTGGAATGAGGTCTGCACATTGTGTAGTAGGTCCCAAAGAGGTCAGCTTCCATCAACATTGTCACAGCATCCGTCCTGAAGGCCTTAAGAAATATATACCCAACTGATGTTTATATCTGTGAAAACTTATCTTTACAAAAAAAGGTCTTTTCTTCATATGAAACAATTAAAGTAATGTTGGGGCTGTCCTATGACTTTTAGCCTGAAGGAGTTTTGCCTAAATTTTATTCTTACTCTATTAGTGGTAGCAGTAGCATTCTTTAGTGCTACCCTTCATTTTTCTAGTTCTGTGTTCCATTTGGAATACTATTGTAACTTAGTTTATAATCTTTGTTATTAGAATAAATAAACTACAACTGCTGAAGTTTTAAATAAGTAGACAATTTTAGGTGTACATTACATTTTATGTGCTTAATACTTTCCTGAAATTATTCCTTTTAGGTTATATATCCCTAACAAACTATTTTTTTAAGATTTCTTATATGATTTATAGATTTATTATATGATTCTTATATGATTTCTTAGAGATCCATAAATAAAACATCTCAGAACAAGAAAAAAGTAGGTAAGAAGTCATAAAAATACTATTATGGTGTCTTAATGGCTAAGTGTAAAGAATATGTAACAAAACAGTTGGAAGGTTCATTTGCTCTTTTTTCTATTCTCTCACCCTTCATTGTAGAAACTTTCTCACTATGAAGTGCCAAGTCGTCTGGACTTTTCAAGCCTCGTCTCAGTGACAGAAGTGATGGGATTAGGACATGTGCTCCTATGACTGGCTTTTAGGAAGTTCACAATAAAGCAATACCAGTACATATAAAGAAACTTTTGTGAGTGATGTATATTGACTTCCTCAATTGCCAAAATTAAATTTATATGTCTAAACATCAAATTACTTACATTATAATATATGCAGTTCAACTGGCATTACTATCACTTCCATAAATCAAATGCTAACTAAAAGCTCTATATCAAAAACCAACATCTAAGGCAGTGTTGGAAATACAAGAAGAAACACAATAAATCTAATGGAGTGAGATCTTTAACACTGGCAATGAGCAATGATAGCTGAATTTTTAACCAAGCTTGGAAAGTTCAGGTGTCCACTAATGATGTGATTAGAGTTGCAGAGTTGACCTTGGTATTAAGATTAGAGGTAAAATTCAAAGACAGCTAAGGTTGCTGCAGTATTGTAGCTCTATACAGTGTGACCCTCCCTGGTAATGGTAAAGCACAGAGGAGAAGCTAAGTCAGTAAAATGTATAGGAAGGATTTTCCACTGAGAATAATTGCAGGGGGTGATCATCACTCTTGCATTGAAAATGTACAGCCCATCATTCTACTTTAAACTCTAGAGTATTTCTGATCTAAAGACAATTACAACACACCAATGTGCTGTGAGTGCTGAGCAGTTTAGGTGTGTATTACTGTAATATATGTAAAATCTTTAGAGGTATGGAGTGGCCTGACCCTCAAACCTCATTCTGTGTTGTTAAGTTTCATGGAGAAATGTTCATAATTATGCAATTCACACTCATCTAAGTCTGAATCAGGCAACTGAGATAAGACATTTCGGTCATCACTCCAGTGACAAGGTTTGTGACCTATGAAATGAATAACATTATTTCAAAATGTATATGTGTTTCTGAAAATTTATGCAATACCAAATACCAAATGTACAAAAGGGACAATTGTCCATCTCTTATATTATCAGAAGTAAAGATAAACCTGAATTATACTTTCTTGTTAGAGGGTCACAGAATGACTGCTGATGTTTGGTTTCTTTCCAGGTGCTCCTATACATTTGTGAATCTTCTCTGAGGCAGAGTTTTCCATAGTTTATTTTGAGGTGTTCAAAATATCAGTACTGTCACTAACCACAACCATGGATCAGCAAAGATGATGGGATACCTGGCCAAAGAACTGAGAAATCACAGGAAGTGATAGGAAAGAAGACACCATAGGACCCAAAGCCTCATTGCCAGCTTCTGGATCCCCAAATCCTGTTTAAACTGTTTTATATTCATTCTACTACAGGGGTGGGGTAATGAGTGGCTACAGGTATGTCCACAAACTGAGGCATCACTCTAGTTTGTGGTTACAACTATTAACTGAGGTATTGTTTGTATACATAGTGATAATTGAATCCCTTATTTTTAAGGAGCAGAAGCGAGTAATAGTCATTACAACCATAGCACAGACATCCATCTTGTCTCCAAAGTCTTAAACTTCTAGTGTCCAACAGCTCTAAGTTAATACTTTTGAGGTAATAACCCATACCCCTGTTTTCCCTTAACTGGTCGACCTTTCCAAAGCACAGCTCTCAGACTTTTGATTGCCTTTTGAGATGGATTCCCAATATATCCCTTTCCAGGTATAACAGTTTGACTCTAGAATCCCTCACAAGTACTATTACAGATGGGTTATTTTGAAAGGGATATTTTTTTCTAGGGTAGGTTCACTTTTTTAAATTTTATTTTATTTAAATGTACTGTATAGAGTGGTTACAGTTACATGAGTAAGGTATATTCCTTGATGAATATTGTTTCCCACTCCATTGGTGTTCTCCTATCCTTTCCCACCCCAAGCCTACCCCCTCACCCCAAAGTTTTAAGGTTCATTGCCAGTATATTGTCTTATGAATATCATTATTGCAATGTGTCACTTCTTTCATCATTATGTTATTCCTTTTCCTTCTCCAAATCAGATAATGTATATACAAGATGGAAGGTACCAGAATCAAGACAGAGATGTCCAGGGATAAATCAAAGACAAATGAAATAAAATAAGATCTAGTTACCCTTCTTTACCGACATCAAGGTTGATATCTGAAAAAAAAAGTAATTGTTGTTTCCATGTCTTGGAGTTCATTTCAATTAACATCAATTTGTATGGTCAAATGTACATAGCTCTGGAGCCAGCAATCCCACTCATGGGCATTTGTTGAAATTATCTCTAGATAGCTAATGGATGAAAAATGGAATTGAAAATAGCAAAGGAAAACAAATCAACATTCAGGTATTATGATTTTATAATTCTAATATGAAAGAACTGAAGCTTTTGTTTAATGAAGAAGAAAGTTTAGCCTGTAATTTCAATGCAAGGCATCAGTTGTAATGAGTCTAAAGTCTTTTCCTCAAAGATATCCAAGAGTAATATACTCATCCTCTAAAGAGTAAATAAGTAATTATTTTAATTAGCTTTGCTTAATATTAATTTATGTGTATAAAATAAGTTAAAATATCTTCTCTTGGGCTGGGAAGGTGGCTCAGTGGTAGTGTTTGCATGCAAGAGGCCCTGGGTTCGATTCTTCAGTACCACATAAGCAAAAAGAAAAAAGCTGTGGATCAAGTGGTAGAGCACTAAACTTGAACTGAAGAGCTGAAGGACAGCACCCAGGCACAGAGTTCATGCCCCACGACCAGACTCCCAAAAATAAAACACTAAAACTACCAGCACAAGTATGTTTTTTGCAGCATTGTTACCATTTCTAAGATATGTAACCAGTCCAGATGCCCCTCAATAGATGAATGGATCAGGAAAATGTTTTATATATATACACAATGGAATTTCATGCTTCTATGAGAAAGAATGATATAACCCCTTTCTTAAGAAAATGGAAAGACTTGGAAAAAAATCATTATGTGAAGGAAGCCAGACTCAAAGAACATAGGCTCTATTGTTTCCCTCATTTTTATTAATTAATATATGCTTAGGATAGACCAGGCAGATAGGTTCATTTTTTACACTCCTAATATTCGCTCTGTGTGTGTGTGTGTGTGTGTGTGTGTGTGTGTGTGTGTGTGTGTGTGTGTGTGTGTGTGCAGTAATGAAACTGACTCAGAGCCTCAAAATCTTGCTTGTTTTTTTTTCACTCATGACTGACTGAATCTGTACTATTTTAACCAAGGTTTCACTCTGTGTTTGATTGAACAATTGCACATAAATTTCTCGTGGATTGCTACCCCAGCCATCTGTGAACCGTGGTCCTCCAATCTCAGCCTCATGAAATGAGATAATGGCATCTAGCTCTATTGCCAAGTGTCATTTCTTCGTTTTGTTTTGTTTTATTTTTGTTGTTTTTGTGCATCCAAAATCTGTATGGAAAACAAATCATTTATATTCAGGACTATTCACATAAAATGTGTGTTGTTTAAAGATTACCTTAATAATGTAATCCTTTTGCATCCACATTATGTGATTTGATTTTTTGAACTCTATTGTTGCAGTCAAGTCACTTATATATAATTTGAATCTTCTTGTCTTGGTTTTATAGGGTGTTAGGTGTTTAAAAACAGAATTTATCAAGGTTTATCTCTACACTACTGAAGCAGGACCTTTATTATTACTCAATGTCCTGTAAATAATAAGTTTATCACTACTTGAGGCACCATATGAGCACAAATAGTTTCTTATAATACCTACACATATTTTAGACTTCAATGCCATGCAATGCACACTTCTGCCAAATATGCAAGCGCATCCTGTGTGATTCTCCATGAATTTTCACTGTTCTTCTCTTTAATCTCCAGTGCTAAGTCCTGTGATGGTCATGTTGATTTTCTCCCCTGTTACATTCATCATTGCATCTTGGGAACTACTGGTATGCATTACTGTACTTCTCTCCATTCTCCTTGTGCTTTGACTTGTACCCCTCTCAACTCGAAGGGCCAGAAACTGGGGATATTTGCTTTACTCTTTATCTAAGACATCTATCTTTACTTTCTAGAAATACATTCATTGAATTCCTTCTGTAAAGTCTAATGTCTTGAAAATTATTACTTCATTTTCATGGCTTTGTTATTTGGCATAAGGGAAGAACATAGATCAGTACTGTAACTTAGGTAAAAGATTATTGCAATCATGCTTCAATAGATATTGTTCATTGGATAATGTTTACTTCAAGATCTGCCTGCCTACTTCCTTTTCACAGTTTTGTTTATTTTTCAATGTAGTCTTTTCTTCTGGAAAATATTTATGGGCCTAGTGAAGATCTATTATTACTGTAACTATTCATTAATTTTATTCCAACCTCATTTCACAGATCCCTCTGAGTTTCTTCAGGGTCTGTATAGTGCTTCACTTTTTTAGATATGTTTTAAAATCGATGCATCCAATGATGAAGACACATTCCGTAAGTCACCATTTTGATGACTGAAATGAAACCATGCTGCAATCTCACTATATGGCAATTTTCTGGTTTTAAATACTTTTAGATTAAATTGATGGTGGACAACAAATATTCTGTGAACAATTTTATATTTTCCTAATTATTTTAGTATACTTCCCAATATTATATAAAGTTAAAACACTATCACTTACTTAGTTTTAGGATTTCTAAAATGGTCAGAGTAAAAGTTCTATTCATTCACAATTTTAAGATAATAGAGTGTCCATTATGACCAAGTGAGATATTTTAAAATATTTATTTGTAGTCCTTAAAGCTTGTGCTGGGGAATCCAGTCCAGTGCTTCATATTTGTTAGTCTACTCTGGGCCTCTGAGCTTGATGTGACCTGTGGTTTTATTTTCACTCAACAGAAATAAAGAAAAATTTCACTAGGAAGGAATTATTACTTGCTTACTTTCTCCAATATATCTCGCATACATAAAAGTAATATAATTCTACACTGACTGAAAATGGTGTTCCTATTAGAGTAATTGCTTGTTTTTGTAGCCCCACTCTTCACTAAGTCTTGTCCCTTTCCTATCTCCCCTTCCCATAAAACTTGGCTAGATCCACTGGAAACCTACTTCCAGCCAGCCTCGTCCTTAAAAAGCCCAACCTTAACTAACCTACCCCCTGGTAGTTCTGCTATAAACTTTCAAAGGCCAGACTGCAACCAGAATCCTTCCTGAAAGTCCTCCTCTGCTATGGGGAAAGCCTTCTTCCACTCCACCCCTTCCTGGAATCCCTGCTCTGCACCACCAGAAACCAGGCCACATCCATATCTTCTCCTATGATCCGCCTTGCTGCACCAAGAACCCAGCCTACATTGGGCTCCTCCCTCTAATCCTAACTTCACCACCAGATACCCTGTCCCTAACTACTCTATTCCCTCATATTCCCATTGCTCCCATATTCTATTACCTCCAAGCTCCTCCTGTCCCTTTCATACCCCACTCCCAACCAAACTTCTCCCTCGACCCCTCCTGGTTTCATCAGAATCTCCATACATAACTAGTCTAAGTGGCCTAACGTTTCAAACCCAGCCCTCAACCTACCTCTTCCCACAATTCTCTTCATGCTACACCAAAAACCCTCCACGTCTCTATAACTGCCCTTATAGCCCCGCCTTAGTTGAACAGAAGCTTCTCACACAGCCTATCTCCTGCTTGGAAAGCCAACCCTGCTCCACCACAGGCTTCTCTACCTCCCATATTTATTCTCTCAATGGCTGCATTGTTCCCGTGATGAATCCTCCTCTTATTGGCTCCTCCCACAAATCCACACCCTACTCATCCCTGACCATAATTACTCTACACCTTTGTAGACCTTCCACTCCTTCTCAAAGTCCCTCTTCCAATTAACCCCATGGCTCCAAGCCCTGACCTGCTCTAGAAAACCCCCACTAGACAACCCTCACCACACTATCCTATATCTCGACACCCACATTGCTCCACTGCAAACCACTGGCCTCCCTCTGGAAGCCTCACCAGGCTCAAGTGTAAATCCCTGTCTCTTCATAGTCTCTTTTTGACGGTTGCCTTGCCCCACTGGAAACACTGTCCAAAGTCTAATGTCCTGACTTGCAACACTGAAATCCCCACCCAAATTTACTCCTCTTTTCAAAGTGGTGACTGGCTACACCAGAAACCCTGTCCTAACTAATCTATTGCACTGGATACTATCCCTGCTCTCACAAAGCTCTGGTCCTGAAAAATTCCTCCATACATTGTTACTACATTCTGCTCTGCCAGAAACCCCACATCCACCCTAACACACTTCTCAAAGGCCTGCCATTCTCCACCAGAAACCTCGCCCCTTACTAGCCCACTTCTTCCTAGCACCACTCTGCCCTCTCACAGACCTTGAAAAGCCTCTCCCTCATAGCTCCGCATTTCTGCACCAGAATCCCCACCTTTTGTCAGCCTCTTGCCTTCATTATCTTCCCTGCTTTATGGGAAAGCTCACCCTTCATATCCCACCAGGGCTCACACCGCTACACAACAACCCCTCCTCTATGTAACCTCCTCCTCTGGAGCCTTGTTCTTCCTTTCCAAAGCTCTGCCCCAAACAGCCTCTTCCCCAGTGACCCTGCCTTCTTCCACTGAAAACCCATCGAACTGCCAGTCTCCATCCTAAAGTCCCACCTATTCCACAAGAGATCCTGCTCCTAACAAGCCTAGTCTTTCTTGTCTCCTCCCTGCTGTCTCAAAGCCCTACACAGACTGGCTTTCACCTTCAAAGCCCCGACCTGCTTTACCACAGAGGCTGTGCCTATACCAACTCCTCCCTTGAACTAGACAGGGCTCCACCAGAAACGCCACACCACCTCATCCTTGAAGTTCCCACCTAGGAACTTTTATTACAAATGTGATTTTATAATGGTCACAGAATTCATACTAGTCAATATGATAAGAAAGCAGTATTGACAAAAGACAACAAAAATTAGATAGCTATTAGATGCTTTAGTCTAGTTTGGGGTTCTGTTAACAGGAAGATTCACATTGTGTGAATATGTGTGAAGATTATTACTCTAACTGGAAAGCATACTTTGAAGTATCAGTAAGGTTTCATGAGCGATCATTTTATTTCTAGAATTTTCATCCACATTTGTATCCATTAACTTAAAAATATAAGTTATTTTAAATCCTCTGGTTTGGTTGAGGAAAGAGTATTAAGATGTAAAAAGATGACTTTCAAATCATCTCTCTAATGAATAATTTTGGACTTGCTTACTTTACTATGTACCAGAGTTTTTAGTAACAGAAATTCTCTACCAGAATCCCCTTTGAATTTCCTCCTTCCACTAAAGTGCCCTTTGGAAGAGACTGAAGTGAGATTATACAGGTAGAATGCCAGAAATAAAAACGTATTTGAGATCATAACAAAATCATGATGAAGACCCTACCCAATGTGGTTTAAATTTTCTAATGAAAGGAACCTAAGCATATTTAACTGCAGACTTTCTGAAGACTAGAAGACAAAAATATAAGAAATGCCCTCCTATACCACGGTTCTGAAAACAAAACAAAACCAAGGAAAGACAACATAATGAGACAGAAGGGAATGAGGAACTTGTACATGTGATATAGAATGTAAAAATACACTGAATCAGGTAAAAATAATTTTGGACACAATGCCTGGTTGTTCAATATATTTCATTGTATATATTGTTCTTTGATAACCTGTGACTTAATACAGGTCTCAGCAGGGATCTGCCAAGGTAATTGTGTAGTTAGCTAATTTCATCATTGCAAGATCATCAGGATGATAAACTCCCACACACATTAACACACCTGCAACAGCACTAGACATACATTTCTATTGGTCCAACAGTGTAAGGCAGACCTGTATTTAACCCAAGCTTTGTAGGTGGTATGCTACGGTTTTTTTCAGGCTTGATACAAAATGTCTCTGCCCAGAATTTATAGCTAAAATGATTTAGGGTCATTGTTAAAATCTAACGCATGCTGAGGTTTTTATTTATACCTCTCCTTTTCCCTTTCTCTCTTCCTTCCTTTTTTCTTCCTGCTATCTTTCTTTTTCTCTTTCTTTCTTTCTTTCTTTCTTTCTTTCTTTCTTTCTTTCTTTCTTTCTTTCTTTCTTTCTTTCTTTCTTTCTTTCTTTCTTTCTTTCTTTCTTTCTTTCTTCCCTTTTCTTTCTTCTTTTAGGAAATAAGTATGAATTTTGATATTTTGTTTGCTGAACAAGTATTCTACCATTAGAATAATCCTTTTTCGATTTATTTACTTTGCTCATAGGTTATCCATTTTGCTGAGGGCCGATCACAGGCTAAATTCCTCACCTCTGTCTGCCAAGTAGCGGGGATCACAAATGCATTCCAACATGCGAACCTTTAGGATGATATGAGACTCTTATTACTTTCCTTGCACACTGATTCTGATCTGTGATCCTCTCAAATTCTACCTCTTCAATTAGTGATGTGAGTTCCAGTAGCCTACCCTCAGTATAGATCATCTAAATGAATTATTGAAGGCAATTTCACTTTAATCTCTTTTTTTGCCAGTCCAGGGGCTGTTATAGTTTTATTTCTAGACAAATTTTGTGTATATATGCACATTAGCTTTAAAATATTACTTTTCCCCCTTTTTTCCTTTTTAATTTTCTTGGTCAAGGGGCTTGAATTCTGGGTCTGGTCGCTGTCCCTGGCTCTTCAGATCAAGACTAGCATGTTACCACTTGAGCAACAGTGCTACTTCTGGTTTTCTGGTGGTTAATTTGAAGTAAGAGTGTCATGGATTTCCTGCCAGGACTAGCTTTGAACTACTATCCTCAGATCTCAGCTCCTGAGTAGCTAGGATTACAGGCATGAGCCACTGGAACCCAGCTAAAAATGTTACTTATTTTAAGTTCTGTGATTTAGTTGAGGGAGTAACATAAGTGTGTAGAAAGGTAACTTTCAAGTTACTTCTCTAATTTCAGAGTTTCATTTTCATATTTATTGCAGTTAGTAATAACAGAAACTCCCAAAGTAACAGAATAATCCTTCATTTTCTCCTTCCTACCGGTACTATTGGAAGAGAATGAGTGAGATCTTAGACAATATGTACTTGAAATTATAAAAAAATTATATTGCTGATACATAAAAAGCCAGATAACACAACGTACTTTGCATTTTCTAAAGAAAGGAATGTCATGAAAGTATATTTATTGGAAGGCTTTTCACCTGTAAAACAAAGAAAAAATAATATCATAAAAAAGCTGAAGGGGATCAGCAACCATGTAAGTGTGATATAGCATTGGAGACTTTAAGAGATGAACTGGTTCATGTAAAGTAATATTTTGGAAAAGTTATCTGTTCACTAAATTTATTCATTATAAATTTTTTTATTTTTATTTACCTGTCACTTAATATATAAATGCATACATGTGTGTGCAATATATATATATATATATATATATATATATATATATATATATCAGCAGTATCTATCCAGTGAACTGTATAATTATGCATGTTTAGGTAATTTCATCATGTCAAAATGATGGACTTCCATAAACCTTAACAACCCTGCAAGACCACTGCACATGCAAACTTAAGTGTTCACCATTGTAAGCTAGACCTGTGTTTTACCAAAGCTTTATATATATGGTGTTATTTTTTCATTTAGTCTTGACAAAAATGTGTGTGCTCCTAGAAATAAATGATGGCATTTATAACTACAGTAATTTAGTGTAAATCTTTACATTGAACACATGCTCAGTATGAGTTGTTCTTTCTTTCCTTGTCTTATTTTATCTTTAGGAAGTTGATTTGAGTTTTGATGTTGTGTTTGCCAGATAAGTATTCCACCACTGGAGTCACTTCACCAATCCTTTCTAGTTTAAGTTACTTTACTCATAGAGTAGCAATTTTTGCATCCAGCCGCAAAAGCAGGGATCATGATTGCATTCCAATATCCCTACCTAGTAGGTTGATATGGGTGATACTTTCCTTCCTAGACTGATTCAGAACTGTGATCCTCTCAAATTCTACCACTTTATTTAATTGTGTGAGCTCCAGTTCTCCCTACTTCTAGAAGATAGGAGAGGCATAAATGATTACAGGTAATTTGAGTGAATCATTGAATAATATAAGTGATTTGATATTAAAGTGTAGGGTAAGATTGAAAGTATAATCGCAGTAGTCAGATATTTTGCTAAGTAATTTTGTTTCACATTAATAACACAACTTGACCAGAATTAAGGATTTACTTTTGTTGTCTGTCAACTTGTATGTCATTTGGTAAAATAAACTTCATGTCTTCCATGAGGGATAAAGAACTTTGAATGGTCTGATGTTCTGGTTCACATCTATAATTATGGTTAGCAATCAGAAATAAATAGATCACAATTTGAACATAGCCTAACCAAAAATTTAAGAAGTCCCAATCTCAACAAACTACTGGATCATGTTGAATCATGCCATTAATCTCAGTACCACAAGAAGCTAAGTCTCTGCCTTGTAACTGTGTCACTTGAGTTACTGGGACTCTTGGAGGCAGTCACCTCTACAGATGCAGAATGTGGGCTGAGATTTAGCAAGAGGAGGGAGGAGTCTGCCCCACCTGCCCAGGGTGGACCTCACAGAATGCAGTGAGCATGCTTGCTTTCCTCCTCCAAACGGCTTGAGATGTCATGTGCTGAGTGTTCGTTATTTGATTCCAGTGACCTGTGGTAGAAGTATAAGGAAACATTAATATGCCAATTGAGCTGCTCTCCCAGCCTGTGAGTTCAACTCAGCAAGTATTCATTATTTGTGAGTTGAGAATACTGAGGTAGGGGAGAGACGGAGGGTGAGTGAAAGAGAGCAGAGAGAGAGAGAGAGAGAGAGAGAGAGAGAGAGAGAGAGAGAGAGAGCTGGGCGCCGGTGGATCACACCTGTAATCCTAGCTACTCAGTAGGCTGAGATTTGAGGATTGTAGTTCAAAGCCAGCCTGGGCGGGAAAGTCCATGAAACCCTTATCTCCAATAAACCACTCAAAAACCAGAAGTGGCGCTGTGGCTCAAGCGGTAGAGCGCTCGACTTGAGCTCAAGAGCTGAGGGACAGTGCCCAAACCCAGAGTTCAAACCCTACAACCAACCAAAAAAAAAAAAGAGAGAGGGTAGGGAAAAAAGGAAGGAAGGAAGGAAGGAGGAAGGAAGGAAGGAAGGAAGGAAGGAAGAAAGAAAGAAAGAAAAAAGAAAGAAAGAATGAAAAAAAGAAAGAAAGAAAGAAAAAAGAAAGAGAAAGATAGATAGAAAGAAAATTATTGAGAATGAATTTTTCGGAGTCAGGAATCACATGGCAGAGGTACTACCTGTATTTTGTATTAAGTCTGCCCCAGGCTATGCAAACCCTTTGCAGACACCTTCCCACTTCTTGACTATGTTTCCACCCTTTAAGTGTTACCTAGGTATTTGGCACCTCTCCCTCCTGCTAAGTCACAACCCGCTCAGCCTCTGGTAACACTTTCCATCTAACCAGAGGTGCGTCCCAGGCCTTAAAGTAACATCTATATCCAGTGTGGCCAGAATTTTCCCCGACCTGGCCACACCTCATCCGGTTCTTCACCTAGATATGTCCTCGCCCGAGGATGGGTCGCCCCATTTTTTGTACATGCCTTTCTACCATGTATAGCATGGGCAGCAGTTCAGTAAGTAAACTAGTAAACCTGACTGAATACCATGTGGTGTTCTTTCATTGACTAGTTAATGAAACTCGCCTAACTAATATACTTCACACTTAAGCGTTTCTAGTTATGAATCCATGGATACTTTTGTGACACATGTGAGTTCAGTATCTACAAAACATATGTACTGAATCATCATTTAACAATATAATTCTGCCTGGAATCTTTAATAGCACCTTAACTAATCATAAAGTCTATTTTGTTTGCTTTCCTTTGTTTTGTTTGTTTTTTGTTTAAAGTAATAAAAGAGTTGGTGGGACAATCTGAAAGGATCTCTGGCTTCATATTTTCTCATCACCCTGGACTACAACCTGTGTGCTACCAGCTCAGATTATGGGACTTTGAAATTCTGGAAAGAAGATGCACATCATAAGTACCCATGGCTTTGGGATTTCTGATTCTTTTTAAAAATGTAATTGTTACTAAGGTGTGTACAGTGAGGTTACCATTTCACAAGAAATTCAGACATTTAAATGTTTATTTATATTTTTTTGTCATTTGTGGGGCTTGAATTCAGGGCCTGGGCACTGTCCCTGAGACTCTGTGCTCAAGTCAGTTATCACTCTACCAATTGAGCCACAGAGCCACTTCTGGCCTTTGAGTTGTTAATTAGAGATAAGAGTCTTATGGGGACTTTTATTCCTGGGCTGGCTTTGAACTGTGATCCTTAGATCTCAGTCTCATTAGTAGCTGGGATTACAGGTATGAGTCACTGGCACCTGGCTTGAAATTGTCTTTTTTTTGTGTGTGTGAAAATACCGTAGAGAGGGGTTAAAATTATATGGGCAAGGTAATGAGCACATTTCTTATCAAGCATTGTTGCCCCCTGCTTTGTTTATCCTTCCCATCCCTTCTTATCTTACCCACACACACCTCTCCACCCCTCCACCCCACACTCCCCCCCACCAGGCAAGTTGTAAAGTTCGTTTTCCAACATAACATCTTGTACATCTCATTGTTGCAATGGGTCCAACTGTATCCCTACTTAAGCAATTTGTTTTTTCCCTTCCCCTCCACAAATTATACCAACATCAAATACAGGGGTTATAAAGTGGGAGAAGGACATACAAAGAAACAAAGAAATAATCTCATAAATATGTTAGAAACAATCGCATGAAAGAAAAAAAAAACATTTGAATCCTTATCTTGGGGTTCATTTCACCTAACTTCAGCTTATCTGACCTTTTCTGCTAGTCTCAGACATATACTAGTTATTGAAAATAATGGAAAACATGGGACCTGTTTATTTGGGCCTCGCTTACTTCACTTAATATAATTTTTTTTCCAAGGCTTTCGGTTTCCTAACAAATGGGGCAATATTATTCTTTCTGATGGAGGCAGAGAATTCTATTATGTATATAGACCATATTTTCTTGATCCATTCATCTACTGAGGGGTATCTGAGTTGGTTCAATATCTTAACTAGGGTAAATAATGTTTCAATAAACATAGTTGTGCTGGTAACATTAGTATTGTCTTGTTTGTGATCATTAGGGTAAATGCCCAAATGTGGGATTGCTGGGTGATAGGGGAACTCTATGTGGAGTCTTTCGAGGAACATCCATCCATACTGCTTTTCAAAGTTTTTGAACAAGTTTACACTCCCACCAACAATGCAGTAAGGTTCCGTTTTTACAACATCCTCTACAGCATCTATTGTTATTAGAGTTCTTGATTATAGCCATTCTAACTAGGGTGAGGTGGTTGTTGATTTGATGATGTTTTGATTTGCATTTCTCTTATGGGTAGGGAGGTTGAGCATTTCTTCATGTGTCTATTCGCAATCGTTCTTTCCTCTTCGGAGAAGTTTCTCTTTAAGTCTTAGGCCACTTATTTATTGGGTAGTTGTTTCTTTGAGGATTTGTTTTTGGGGGACTAATTTTTTGGGTTCCAGGTATATTTTAGATATGAGACACTTGTCCTTTGTATGGCTAGTGAAGATCTTCTCCCAGTATGTGGGCTTTCTATTGATCTTGCTAGCTCTGTCCTTTGCCTTTCTGAAGCTCTGCAATTTCATGCAATCCAATTTCTCCAACCATTCTTTGATTTATCGTGTTTCTGGGTCTCTTTTACAAAAATATTGGCCTGTGGCAAGGTGACCTAGGGTTTCTCTTATTCATGGACTCCACTCCCAAATTACGCAAGCTGATTCAATACTTTGGCTAAGTGGCAGGGTATAAAATTAACCCTCAAAACTCAATGGCTTTTCTGTATGCCAACAATTAGAAAAACGTGGCTGTAATCAGGAAAGCAACTCCATTCGTAATAGCCCCATAAATAATAAAATACCTAGGAATTAACTTAACCAAAGTAGTGAAGGACCTCTATGATGAAAACTTTAAAAAACATGAAAAAGGAAATCAAAACAGAACTTAGAAAGTGGAAAAACCTCCTATGCTCCAAGATTGGAAGGATCAATATCGTGAAAATGGCAATACTTCCCAAGGCTATCTACAAATTCAATGTGATACCTATCAATATTCCAACCTCATTCTTCAAGGAAATAGAAGAAGCAATCCAAAAAATTATATGGAACAATAAAAGACCCCAATAGCAAAAACAACCCTTTGCAGAATAAACAGTGCTGGAGGAATATCAACACCAAATTTCAAACGCTACTAAAAAGCCATAGTAATCAAAATAGCTTGGTACTGCAACAAGAAGTTTCCTCAGGAACAATGGAATAGAAATGAAATCCCAGAAATGAACCTACAGGCTTATAGCCATCGAATCTTCGATAAGGGAGCTAAAAACATAGAATGGAAGAAAGACCCCCTCTTTAGTTAATGGTGCTGGCAAAATTGGTTAATCACTTGTAGAAAACTAAAGCTAGATCCTTATATATCACCCGGCACCACAATCAACTCCAAATAGATCAAAGACCTCGGAATCAAAGCACTCAAATAGTCATTTTTAATATGATGAACTGCTTAGTGCCTCTGGCTCACATATATAGTCCTAGCTATAGTTAGGATTACAGGTATGAGAAACAAACACTAGGCTTGTGTTGTTCATGATGGTTTCTATTGGCTTCTTTTAATATTGTTTGTTTCTTATACTACAAAGCTCTTATTTTTATTTTCACCTAGGTGGGGGAGATAGGTGATAGTATTGAACCTTCTTTGGTTGAGATGGAGCCATGTGGAAGTTCTTGCCTAGAATGGCATGGAATTGAAATCCTCCTGCTCTCAGCTCCCCATGGACCTGGGATGATAGACATATTCCATCACGCAGTGCCAGAGGTTGGGGAGCATTGCAGGTAAAACTACACTGAAATGATGTCCCACATAGTTAGCTTTACAGGCATGTGCCTTCAAAACATTGTTGTTGTATTCTGTTTCTGAATTAGTGTTTGTATATACTTAGAGATACAATGATAACACACTACATGTTTAAGATATAGAATAGTCAATATAATTAGCACGTTTATCTCCTAAAACATTAAAGCTAATGTATTTTGGTAACCTCCTGACTCTGCTAGTTATTTTTTTGAATGTACAATAAACATGAATACATTGATAATGTGCACTAGGAGATTGGAAGTTGATAGAGATAGACAAGTTAGACTATGTGTAGTAAATATATATTTATGTATTGCTGCTCTGAGGAACATTATCATTTATTCACCATGACAATACCACCATATATTCACCATGGCAATAATTTTCCTGCAGTGTAACGTTTTCCATTTCATAATCTGCCATCTTTCATGTTTTTTTACATTTTCCTTATAAGTGTGAATGTTTTCCTGTTTCTTATAATGTTTTGAAATTATTAAGATGGAATTTAAAAATTTGTAGAGTCTACTGAAATTATCTCATTTTGTTTGGTTTTGTGATGCTAAATCATTCAGACCAAGGTTTCCTGAAAGTTATGTTAGCAGACTATATCACTAAATTGTATTCTAATTACTTCTTATTATTGTATTTTGATATAAGGTTTTACTGTTGTTGTTTTATGATATAGAGTGTTATGAAGGTGGACTAAAAGTTGCAACCCCACTGTCTCCAGTAACAATACTTTATCACAAGGTTCTGGAGGTTCAAAATTATAACTAGCTAATCAGGGGCTTGAGACCTGAGATTTAGTTCAGATAGCCTGAGCAGGAAATTTTATGAGTCTCTCCTCTCCAGTTCACTACTAAAAAGCTTGCAGTGGAACTGTGGCACAATTGGTAGAGCACTACAGTCAAGGGCTGAGATCTGAGGATCACGGTTCAAAGCCAGCCCGGGCAGGAAAGTCCATGAGACTCTTATTTACAATAAACCACTAGAAAACTGGAAGTGGTGCTCCCCTTGAGCTGAAGGGCTGAGGGATAGCACCGAAGCCCAGAGTTCAAGCCCCATGACCAACAAACCGAGGGTTGATGAGACCTGTGGAGAGCTGCAGGGGCTGCGACCAAAGATGGCGCTGGCTTCCGCCTTCCGCCTTCCCGATGGCGAGTGCTCTCTGTGAAAAAAAAACTCCTTATATGGCTATGGCTTGGCTACTGGCTTGCTTCCGTGTTTGCGACCCTATTAGTATATGCCGTGTGGCACCTCGGGATTGGTCATCCAGGAGGCTTAGAACTGGAGTGCGGGTGCAGGGGGAAGAGAAGCTTGCAGATAAGGTTCCTGAATAAACTGCTTGGAGAAGAATCCCGGGTCGTGTCTTCCTTGCTGGTCGAGGCGGTTGCGACAAATGGTGGCCCTTACGGGGAACTAACTCCACAAGGGATTCAGAACTCCTCGCAGTCAGGGTGGTGCACTGGTATGTTCCCAGGTAAGTGGGAATCCACAATTAAAGCTGGCATAATACGGGGCTCTTCTCTGTAGATAAAGAGAGAGCGGGAACCCGGGAAGAAATAAAATACAGGCCTAAAGTGAAAGTAAAAGAAAACAAAATTTTTAATAACTGAGATTGGCGCCGCAACGTCACATCCAATTTTTCTGGCCCTGGAAGAGCTACTACGCTCAAAAGGACTAAAGTTAAAGAAGGGTACCTTACAGAGGTTCCTTGATGAATGCGATATTGTGGCTCCTTGGTTCATAGCGTCCGGGAGCCTTACAGTAGCCTCATGGGACAAATTAGGGAAGGATTTGGACTTTGCCTATGAACAGGGCGATTAAACAGAGGAGTCCACCCCATTTGGAAATTGATTAGGGGCTGCCTGGAGGACCAGCGCTGCTGTGAGGTTATAGAAAATGGACAGTCAGCACTGGAGCAGTTACAGGAGGAGAGGTCAGAGAAGGCGATCAGTGAAAAGGGAGACAGTGAACAGGGCAAAAGGGGGCGACTATACCCAGATCTGTCTGAGCTAAAATCGGAAAGAGGAAGTTCCAGCGAGTTAGAGGAGGAAGAAGTGAGAGCACTTATTCAACAGATGAAAAGGAGCCATATAAAAAAGGGGGAACGTAAGCTATGCAAACCCGTGCTTAATGAGGACGTAGAAAGAACTTCCTGTCAGACCCCTTTAGATCCTCCTCCATATCAACATGGAGCCAATGGGCATACGTTTTGCCCGGACACTTGGCGAACTGCTCGAGCAGAACTCGCCTTCCCAGTTTTTCAAGACGATAATCAACAGAGATTCCATGAGCCTCTAGAATTTAAAGTAATTAAGTCCCTGGCTGAGTCTGTTCGGACGTATGGGATTACAGCCTCTTTTACCTTAGCTCAAGTGGAAGCTATAAAGAGATACTGCATGACCCCCTCTGATTGGGCGAGCCTAGCACGGGCATGTTTGAGTCTAGGCCAATACTTGGATTGGAGGGCATTTATGCTGGAATTTTGTAATGAGCAGGCAGCCATCAATCAAGCGAATGGACACCAGGCTTGGGACAGAGTCATGCTCTTAGGACAAGGCCACTTTGCTAATGCTCAGACAGGATATCCCCCTGAAGTGTATCAACAGATAAATGATGTTTGCATTAAGGCGTGGAAATCACTACCAAATAAGGGGGAAGTTAGCGGCAATCTCACCAAGATCCTGCAGGGGGCTACCGAGCCTTTTTCGGATTTTGTGGCCAGAATGGTGGAAGCAGCAGGCAGAATTTTTGGGGACCCTGACATGGCCATGGCTCTTATAAAACAATTAGTCTATGAGCAATGCACCAGAGAATGTAAAGCTGCCATTACCCCTTATAAACATAGGGTTGGAGGCATGGATGAAAGTGTGCAGAGAGCTGGGAGAACCTCTAACTAATGCAGGCCTTGCCGCCGCAGTACTCCAGTATTCAAATAGGTGGGGGGAAGCTCTAGAGTGACATCTGGAGCATGCTTCAAGTGTGGCAAGGCTGGTCATTTCAAGAGAGATTGTCCAGAGAGAAAAGGAACCGGAAGAGCTGGAGGAGTTACAACGGGCAAACAGCCAGGGCTGTGCCCCAGATGTAAAAAAGGAAAACATTGGGCCAATGAATGTAGGTCAGTCAAAGATGTTAACGGCCAGCCCTTGGGCCCCATCACAGCAGCCAAAAAACGGGCAGAGGGGCCCCCGTCCCCAGGGCCCGCAAATGTATGGGGCAATGGAGAGCCCAAACGAGGAAATTTCCCAAGAAGGATGGCCTACCCTGAGGCATCCCAAGAACCGCGGAGAGCCACTACAGGCTCGGCGGGACTGGACCTCCGCGCCACCACCAGACTCGTACTAACCCCGCAAATGGGCGTTCAGTTAGTAGAGTCAGATTTTCAAGGTCCTTTGGAATGGGGCACAGTGGGGTTACTAATTGGCCGGGCTTCCGTTGCCCTTAGAGGGCTTAAAATTCACCCAGGAGTTATTGACCCAGATTATACAGGTATAGTTAAAATCATGGTAGAAGCTCCAAAAGTCATTGTAGCAATTTCCCCTGGAGACAGAATTGCCCAATTGTTACTCCTGCCTAGCCTACATGAAAAATTTCCTGCCATACAGTCTGAGAGAGTTGGAAAGGGTTTTGCCTCCTCCGGAATTGAGTCAGTGTACCTAGCCCTGGATCTAGACCAGAGACCCATGCTTGAACTGGAGATTGAAGGAAAAAGGATTATAGGACTGTTAGACACAGGGGCCAATCGTAGCATTGTTGCAAAAAAGGATTGGCCGAGAGGGTGGCCATTACAGGCCTCAGAACAAACCCTGAGAGGGTTTGGCTATGCCAAAGCTCCTGACATAAGTGCAAGACCCCTCAACTGGAAGGATGGAGAGGGACACTCTGGAAACATCCAACCTTATGTTTTAGAATTGTCTGTCTCCCTGTGGGATCGAGATTTACTAAAAGAGATGGGGTTTTGCCTTAGTAATGAATATTCTCCTACCTCAAAGGAAATGATGTTACAAATGGACTACTGCCCAGGGCAAGGACTGGGAAAAAACTTGCAAGGCCGTAAAGAGCCTATTGATGTCCACCAAAAACTTGATAGACATGGGCTGGGTTTTTCATAGGGGCCGCTGAGGATCAAGTTCCCATTACCTGGAAGACGGAGGAACCGGTATGGGTAGCTCAGTGGCCTCTATCCTCCGAAAAGCTTTTAGCCGCTCATAAACTGGTAGAAGAAAAAGTAGCCCTGGGCCATGTGAGACCCTCAGTTTCACCATGGAATACTCCAATATTTGTGATAAAAAAGAAGTCGGGTAAATGGCGATTACTTCATGATTTGCGTGCCATAAACGCACAGATGCAAATTATGGGCCCTATACAAAGAGGGTTACCTTTGCTTTTTGCACTTCCTTCCCATTGGCCTATTATGGTAATAGACATAAAAGATTGTTTCTTTTCTATCCCCTTGCATTCCGCTGATTGTGAGCACTTTGCCTTTACTGTGCCCTCTTGTAACCATGAGGAACCTGACCAAAGATATGAGTGGGTCGTGCTGCCTCAGGGTATGGCCAACAGCCCCACTATGTGTCAGCTGTTTGTCTGCAGGGCTATAGCTCCTGTTAAAAAAAGGCATCCAAAACTCAGGGTGGTCCATTATATGGATGACATTTTGATAGCTCATAAGGAAGAGGCTGGGCTACAAAAGGCCTATGCAGAATTGGTTTTTGCCTTAAGGGAACAGGGTCTTTATCCGGCGCCAGAAAAAATACAAACAGGCAGAGTGGTGGAGTATCTGGGAGCCAAGATACATCCCAGGTCGATCATGCCCCAGAAATTGACCCTGAGAAAAGATAACTTAAAGACTTTAAATGATTTTCAAAAATAGTTGGGGGATATTAATTGGATAAGGGGGTATTTAAAATTGCCAAATTATGAATTAAAACCCTTATTTGATATGCTAAAAGGAGATATAGATTTAAACTCCCCACAAGACCTGACTGAGAGCACCCGATTTGCTCTCAAAAGGGTGGAGGAGGCTTTAAGTGCCGCCTGTTTAAACAGGCTACAAGATGGCCAACCCTTTGATTTATGCATTCTTCCCACTGAGACCCAACCAACTGGGGTACTTTGGCAAAAGGGGCCGTTGATGTGGTTACACTCTCATTTTTCCCCCGGAAAGGCGCTGGAGTATTACCCTGAGGCGGTAGCCGGCTTAGCTCTACAAGGAGTTCAACAGAGTTTACAATTTTTTGGAGTTTATCCGCACTCCATCATTGTTCCCTACAGTGCCTACCAAGTTCAGACTTTATGTGCCACTATTGATAATTGGTCCATTTTGAGATACAGGAGATATTGATAATCATTTGCCCAAAGACCCCCTACTAAGATTTGTAAAGGAACATCCAGTGATTTTTCCAAAGGTAACTGCCCGAAAGCCTATTAGAGGGGCTATAAATATTTTTACGGATGGCTCCAAAACGGGATGCGGGGTATACGTTGCCGGTAACCAAGACCCCGTACAGCATCAATTTGTCCCCGGTAACCCACAGATTGTTGAGTTGATTATTGTAATTGAAGTATTTAAAGCTTTCCTCTGTCCCTTTAATTTAATATCAGATTCAGCCTATGTAATAAATGCTTTAAAAATATTGGAAGCGGTTGGTACAATAAAGGCTACCAGTTCTGTTCTAGCTCCCTTTACCCTGCTACAATCCCTTATATGGCAACGCAAGGAACCCTTTTTTCCAATGCATATTCGAGCACATACGGGCCTCCCAGGACCACTGACAAAGGGTAATGCCCTAGCTGATGCACACACTCGTGCTGAGTGGGCGCTCCATGCTACTTCTGTTGACTTAGCAAAAGATTTTCATGCCAAATTTCATGTAAACGCCAGGACTTTACAAAGCCGCTTTTCCCTTTCTAGAGCAGATACACGTCAAGTGATAAAGGAGTGTCCCTGATGTATTATTTACCATAAGCCCCCTACGTTTGGAGTTAACCCACGTGGTTTAAGACCCTTACAAGTATGGCAGATGGATGTAACTCATGTACCTGAATTTGGCCGCTTAAAATATCTACATGTTTCTGTTGACAGCTTTTCGGGTGTTGTACTTGCCACCCCCCTGCCAGGGGAAAAGGCTACTGATGTAATATCTCACTGCTTGGAAGCATGGGCGGCCTGGGGAATGCCAAAACAGCTAAAAACTGATAATGGTCCGGCCTATACTGGGCAGCACTTTGTTTCCTTTTGCACTCAAATGGGTGTTACCCTGGTGCATGGACTGCCCTATAACCCTCAAGGACAAGGAATTGTGGAAAGAGCTCATTGCACTCTCAAGGAAATGTTACAAAAACAAAAAGGGGAGCTGGACCCCTGATAGCTACAGCAAGACAAAGAATAGCCATGACACTTTTCACCCTAAATTTTTTGAATTTGGATAACGCTGGTCGCTCAGCGGCGGATAGGCATAACAGTTCCACCCCTTCAGCCTTAGGATCGGCTTTGTGAAAGGATGTGCTCACGGGGCTCTGGAACGGGCCTGACCCCGTACTGGTATGGGCACGAGGATCGGTTCGTGTTTTTCCCCAGAATCGCTCGGATCCAGTGTGGGTGCCTGAACGACTTGTGCGGCGAGTCCAAGATGAACGGAACCCGGAAGAAACGAAAGATTGCATTGCTGATCTTACAGCTCCTGATGATCCAACAGGGACAGGCGGTAGTGAGGTGGGGGATACTGTCTGCATTCCCGAGGCCCATGCCCGTGAGACATGACACCTCTCTTTTCCCTAGATTTTTCACCACAAATAAGACTCTTAACCTTCCCTTTTACCCAGAGGATAAAAAAGTGGCCGGGGTTGGTGAAGCTAGAAATATTAGCTTGATGGGCACGCTATGCTTTTGCTTAAGTGATGCGACCCTTAATGGTAGTTGCATAGCCTTGCCTTGTTCCCCGGCCGCTTATTTTAGATATTGGTATGGGAATCCAGGATCAACTGAGGTTTGGGCAAATGCTACTGGATTTGTTGGTACTGTTTTAGGCAGAGATTATGAAAGCTTAAAGTTAAGCATTGACACGTGGAGTGTAAAACAACCTAAATGGGCCCCCTTTGCATGCCTGACTGTATGGGGGAGGCTTGGCCTTGGACAGGTTGCCAATCACGACAAGTTGTTTGGGCTGATGAGTCTAAGCGTTTTTCATTCTCCCTTAGTGTTTTGTCCAATGCTAGTTTACTATTTAGGGCTGGAATTAATCCCTTTAATAATTGGCTGTTATGTGGTCTTAATGGAAGTTGCTTGCAGGCTGAGCCTATAGTTATGCTGCAAGGGGGTCACTTTTTTATAGCAAACATGACTTGCAATTTGACTAGTACTGCCCGTACTGTGGGTGCCAATTGTCATTTTAGTAAAAATTATACGGTATTTAGCTATCAGCCTACCCCTGTGTGTGTGGTTTCCCCTTTTGTGTTTTTGGTAATTAACAACACCTCTGTATGCTCAGATGATGTGTGTGCTTGTACTAATGAAACCTGTTATTAAGCTACCTGCTGGAGTTCTCAGTATCCGTTAGCTATAGTTACATGCATTCCGCGTTGGGTGCCTGTGCCAGTAGATGCTTCTCAAGCTGTAACCTTGTTTAGGCATAAGAGAGATTTTGGCATCACTGCGGCCATTGTAACTGCTATAGCTGTGGCTGCTGCGGGTGTGATGGCTGCCGCTGTCGCCATGTCACATACTGTGCAGACGGCTCAGACTTTAAATAACTTGTCGGGTACTACAGCCAGAGCTCTGGATTTACAACAAGTGGCCAATGCACAATTAAAAGGAGGACTGATGCTGTTAAATCAAAGGGTTGACCTTGTGCAGGAGCAGGTTGATATCCTGTGGCAGTTGGCTCAGCTGGGATGTGTTAAAAAATATGAAGGGCTTTGTATTACCGCTGTTCAGTATTATAACTATACCCAGGCAGCACATTTGTCTAAACAACGGTCAAGTTATCTTTTAGGCAACTGGACAGGGGAATTCAACCAATTGATGTTACAGCTACGATCAGCCATTGTCGCGGTAAACTCCACCCGGATGGATGATGCCCTGTTACAAGATGTTTCCTCCTGGATTTTGACAGCTGTGGATCATTTGAAGGAGTGGGCGGGAATGGGCTCCCTTATCGGTATCCTGGCATTGGTAATCTTGCTGTGCCTGTGGTGCGTATGCCGGATTAGGAGCTTGCAGTGCAGGAGTATGGCTATGGTGGTCCAGGCCTTCACTGCCATTGAGGCTGGACAGTCCCCCTACGTGTGGCTTGCCACGTTAAAGGAATAGCACAGGGTGTAATGCAAACGCACTGCACTTGGGAATCACTTCCCGGCGTGAACCCAAGAAGAGCATGTTGGGTTGCAAGTGGGTTGATGCCCAAGATCCCACCTCTGCAAAAAAGGCATCGGACAGGCCTGGTCGTCACTGGGGAAGGCGCCCCTCAGGCGAAGACCAATGCAGGGTCCTCTCATTAATGTTTTAAACAGAGGCCCAACCTCTACTCTTACCTGTCGCTTAATAAAACAAAAAGGGGGAGCTGTGGAGAGCTGCAGGGGCCGCGACCAAAAATGGCGCTGGCTTCCGCCTTCCGCCTTCCCGATGGCGAGTGCTCTCTGTGAAAAACAACTCTGTATATGGCTATGGCTTGGCTACTAGCTTGCTTCCGTGTTTGCGACCCTATTAGTATATGCCGTGTGGCACCTTGGGATTGGCCATCCAGGAGGCTTAGAACCGGAGCGCGGGTGCTTGGGGAGGGGGGAGAAGAGAAGCTTGCAGATAAGGTTCCTGAATAAACTGCTTGGAGAAGAATCCCGGGTCGTGTCTTCCTTGCTGGTCAAGGCGGTCGCAACAGAGACCCCCTGGCAGAATATTGGAATAATTACCACTTGAGACTGTTTCACTGGGGTCTTACCAAAGGAACGTGGCTTGAGACAAAGAAGTGCACTCCCCGGCTAATTCCTTAGTACTGGGCTGCCAGAACATTTCATTTACTTCATAAACTAGTGGAAGCTTAACAATTTGCTTGCTGAGAGACTAGGATTAAAGCAATGAGCCAGTGGCAACCAACGTTCACCCTCACCTAGGAAATCACTATCTTAGAGGTCTTTGAAGGAATATAGACAGAAGAAAGGATGCAAATTGAACTTGAATTTAGGGCCTGAGTGTTGTCCAATTTGTAGCACTCTACCAATTGAGCTCAAGGTCTAGTTCTGGTGTTTGGCTGGTTAATTGAAGTTAAGTGTCTTTAGAATTTTACAAACTAGAGTGGGTTCAAACTGTGATCCTCAGATCTCACTCTCCTGATTAGTAGGATTAGAGGCATGAGCCATGATGTATTTATTTGGACAGATGCATATAAGCATCCTCACAGAATTTCCATGAAATTGTATAGACGTAACTCTACTTTTTGCCTGTCATGTTTACATTACCATGTGGGACTTAGCCATTCCCATGTGTGTCCTGTTAGTTCAGAAAAGGAGAAGCATAGAGTTAACTTCCTATTCTCCTCCCATCGGTACAGATCCTTTTACCGTAACTGGGAGGAAGATGAGCAAGTGAAAAAGTTGGCAAAAAGACAAGTTTTGTCCTTGAAAACTTGGTATATTTGAGGTTTCTGAATCAAAGTCAACTTTCTTCTTTGCTCACCAGTTGTGATTTTCACGAGGGGGTTGATGCTTGGCACTTCAGAGGATAGCAGATTACATATTTGTGGATGTGCTTGCGGTTTTGGACTTTCATGGATGACAGGGAGGGCTGTGTATATATAGCAAGTCCGATCCAGTGGGGAAACAACATTTTCTTCCTATTACAGGGAGAATTTTAGGGGATTATATTTGAGAAATTTCTAGAAGTGGGTTGTGAGGAGCATCCTGCTTGCAGGAGTTTCTTCCCATTTCCCAACATGCAAGTCCTGCCAGACAGAGGCTATAATACAAGACTCAGAATGGGGAAGATGGGCTCTCATTTTCCTTGTCACCAATCTTCCCACAGCATGGTTTGTTCTATACTCCCTATGTGGATGGACCTCTAACCAGATGATTTCTATGAACCTAAGAACCATGACACCCTGAAAGAACTTACACAGTATGTCAAGCTCAACATGCCCTCTTCAGACCTACTCTTCTGCTTACATATTCTTCTGGACTAGGTGGAGGAACCCATGATCCGTGAGACCAAGAGAAAGAGGAAGAAGACCTTGTTTAGATGCCTCAGAGCTCATGAGTAGGGATGGAACCTGGATATCTAGGTATGGGCCTGATTGGTCAAGAGCCCTTAGTACTCCCCAGCTTGGCAAAAATTTCATTTTATGGATATTCTATGCCAGGTAATATCTGTTCTCCTTTTGAAAGAACTTGGAAGTAGCCATTCATTTAAAACACCCTACCTTCTTATCAGTCCAAACTCAAATTCTACAGCTTCCCACATTTGATCCTCATGGAAGTTTAGTCACACCTTAACGTCTAAGGTCAACTCTAAGACTCCTGTACCTATTTCCATTCTCAGGTTTGCATCATCATAGATCAGCTCCTGCAGAACTCCAGATAAAGAACCCATCAGTGATGTCGTCTATGGTGACTGATGGAGATCAGAATCCATCACTGATCTCAGAAAGCATGCGAAGGTAGAGGTTTTTTTTTTTTCTTCAATTTGTAGAAAGGCACAAGTAGATTTTGACTCCTGTGGACATCCCACTGATTCTGAAACCCACATGTGATGCAGGTGTACCTGCACATACCACCAAAGAAGAAGACAATCCAGAATGTTTCCCATTGATTTTCACAATCCAGCTAGATCAGCTCCAAACCAGTCAAAAGAAAAAAGTCATGATGTTCAGGGTAAATGTATGCTAATGGAAAATGACCCCGGTCTATTTTCAGAAAAAACAAAAAGTGAGGTCCAAAATCTAGATTCAGTTGAGGTCAGGGAATCTTTCCTCACAGAATACCCAGAACAATCTGTCCTCTTGCAGGGGATCCAATTTCTAATTGAGAAATTAGAATCTGTCCCTACCTGGACTCAGGAAGATAATCCTGTCGTCTTTAATGAGGAAGTCCCTTTGAGGACTCTGAGGCAGAATTTCTGCCTGAACGCAACTTAGAGACCAATCTAGATTTCGAGATTCCTTCTCCCCTTCCTGAGAAAATCCTTACTTTTCTTTTTGTCCTGATTGTTGTAAAAGATTCATTGTATTTACTTTTTGAACTTTATTAAAATGTCAATGTTTTTGACATATTCTAGAATTCTTGAATCCTAAATATGTTTCCTTTTAAACTTACAATCTGAAGCATCGTGCATACGTGTTCTGTGGGAGGGAAAACACAGAGTGACAGGAGGCTGTACAAGAGATCCTACTGGATATAATGCAAACTGTTAAATGCACAGGGAGTGGAAATGAAGCCAGGCCATGCCAGCATGGGGTGATAAGGTGTCTATCAAAGATCTAGGACATAGCAGATCAGATGTTGTAGAAAGCTAATCTATCAATTGGTATAAATGCCACAATACTTGTAGTGGTATTTGGGACACTCTTCCAACAGTGAGTTCCAATCTGTATACATCTTCATTGTGATTTGGGCGAATATGGAAAAAAATTTTGCTCCAATAATATAAAAAGTCTACTTAGGTCTGAAAATATTTGACAAAATATATAGGAGATATGTATACTGGAAAGTATAAACCATCATCAATAGAAAACAGAAGACTTAAAGATGTGAAAAAACACAAAATTGGGAAGAAAAAACTCGACAATTAAATCAGTTATATGTAAACACATTATATTCTTTATGTTATATATAGTATTTTATATGATGTATAAGATTGAATATGATTTTTCAAATTACAAAGGCATTTAACTTTTTAGTCTTCAGTATTTTTTTGCATAAAATATTAGTATAAATATTATTGGGGAAAGAAGTGATATAATTTGATTATAGTTATATGAATATATTTGTGTGTTTCTAGATATAACACTGGTTATAAATAGATGAATAATTATATACTTTTATTTGTATATATCTGTCTATGAAGTGAATATAATGAAAATGAGTATTATTAAACTGACTATAGTAGGTATAAAAAAGTTGAGTCCATGAAACTCAGGCCTGTAATCCTAGTGATATGGGAAGCTGGGTTCTGAGTTCTATTATTTCTTACCCCAAGCCTTAGATTTTCAGAGAAGGCCTGGTGACTCCAGTGTAGCAAATAGACACATATGCAGTGGGATCACATGCCCCGAACCCAGAGGAAAGTCAGTAGAAATCAGGACAAGCCTCTGATCTTATGACAGTCTTCTCAGTTCCTGTACCAAGAAGGCCACCTGTAGAACATCAAATGGAAAGTTGGTATTCCCTCCAAAAGGTTCTAAAAAGAGCCTTCTGCACTATAGTCTCTGACTATATTGAATTAAAACTTTTTTCCATTCCCAAGTTGCAAACACATAGAAATATGGCAAGGGCTCAAGAGAGATGGTCAAAGACTACAAATACATAAAATTATATACTCTGTTTCAGTAATTCAATGACAAATCATCAAAGGTATGTCTTGAATTTTTCTTTTGTTTTTAAAGGAAATGGACACATACTCTGAATTTATCAGGAACTGGTGATTGTTTGGGTGCTGAATTGTTGAATGGTCTCCTGGGCAAAGGAGACATATATCTTGGGGAAATTGTGAGGGGTGGGTGTCCTCACACAGCTTCACAATACAATGGCGATAACTTCTATGATGGCACAGCCACCTTTGCCATAGCAGCAAATAGATGTCAGGCACTGATTTTGCCCTGAAGTGCACTCAACAACACCAAAAGGCACAAAGTATGAGAGGGAATGACTACTAGCCATCAAACTTCAGCCTGAAGAGCTCTCCTGACCAGAAGCTAGGATCAATTGAGTTGGAGAAGGCTGATCTACATGTAAGGCTCCTGAGCACTAAGGACTAATCACTATTACAGAGTGTTGGAGAAAAAGAAGTGAATGTGGCTCCCCCCTTACCAATTTCATGCTGGAAAGGAAAACAGAAATCTTAATGTTAATTTCTCTATATCAAAGACCTGAAATTGGTGATTTTGTGGCAACAACTTCACATTGGGGAGGGATGTTGATATGAGAGCCATCATCCAGGCAATTATCTAGATGCAGGTACTCCAGGCAGTAAAACCAGTAAGTACATCCCCCATTGATGGGAATGGATCTGACTTCCTCAGAAAAGGAAAACAGCACTGACATGCTTGCTTGTGAAATAAGAATGGAAAGGTTCAAAGAAGAAAAAGATCAGAACTGAATAAAGAATAAATTAGATAGATATTAGATGCTGCCGGTTATAAGAAGAAAAGTTCTATTTTAGTTTAAATCTGACATGGCCCACTGGAACCAAAGTGCTAAAACAGTAGTACATCTGATTCAGTAAAGAATACTTTTAAAATGTGATTCTAGCTGGGCTCTGGTGGCTCACAACTGGAATCCTAGTTACTCAGGAGGCTGATATCTGAGGATCAGGTTTAAAGCAAGCCCAAAGATGGAATTTGGTAAGACTGATCTCCAATTAACCACCAAAAAATATGGATATGATGCTGTGATTCAACTGGTAGAGCACTAGCCTTGAGGAAAAAACTAAGGGACATCACTCGGTCCCTAGGTCCAAATCCCAGGACTTCACAAAACAGAGAACCCAACAAATAAAATTTGGTGCTGTCATTCATCACTTAGCATTGTAATTCAATATATTTGGTATGAACCTTGGAAATTTTATCATCAGCTGGACCCATTGCAACAATGAGAAGTACAAGTCGTTATGTCGAAAACAAACTTTAAAACTTTGGTGGTGGGGCGGGGAAAATTGGGTGGGGGGGGAGGGGAAGGATGGAAGAGATGGGAAGGGGAAACAAAGGAGGAGGCTACAATACTTGATAAGAAATATACTCATTATCTTGCGCATGTAATTGTAACCCCTCTGTACAGTATTTTCACAATAATAAAAAAAAGAAAAGAAAATGCTCTCCCAGGATACTTTGCTTCATTACCAGCTTTCAAATCCCTGGCATCACCATTTTCTCCTCCCAGGTAGCATAGCAGTCTACCACTGGAAATTTGAAGATATATTTTGTTAATCATAAGAATTCTGATAATCTTTCCACATATATAAAATGAGTAGTAGCCACATTCCACTATTCTGAATATATTTAATCATCCTTTGAGTTAATAAGCATTAAAGCTGAACAATTCTAGAGTGGTTATCAAATTAATTCAATAGTCATCATTCTTCCACCCAATCATGTAACATATGTTTATAAAAGGAGAGACTATATGAAAGTGTGCACATGATAACTTTTAACTATAATACTCTCAAGAAGTAGGCTTTTACATAAACATCCCGATTGTTTTGCCAAAGAAAAGGATAAGAGATTTAAATAAGCGACCTAACATCTCAGAAGGAAAATGCTATTGGCTTTAGACCAATTCATTTCCCTCAACTGAGGAAATGAGTTTCAGAAATGCTAGAGGCAAAGGGTATTATTCAAATCACCTTATCATGAGGTACAAGCAGCCTGTCTAGATCAACCTTCCAGGAAAAAAAGCAATGAATGGAAAGCAATTAATGCTTCTAAAACAAGCCAGTTGGTGGTGGTTCACGCTTGTTATCCTACTACTTAGAAGTCTAAGATGAAAGGATCTCAATTCAAATCTTGGCCAGGAAGAAAACCTTCTTCTCTGCAACCAGCAGACAGGAAGCATTAGCTCTGGGCCTGAAGCCCAGTTGGACAGCTTCTGCCCATAGACATCCAGATATAAAGACTACCCCCATCTGAAATATTATCAAATACATTCATATAGTATCTCCTGTTTGGGATATAATATTTAAAAATTGTATCAAAAACATTTCATGAGTTCCTGTTAACAAAGGCAGAGTGAAATTGGAAATATGTACTTACTTAATGAAAGATAAGTTACTGACCAGAATGATGTTAATGGGGCTAGAGGCCCATTTGGTAACTTATCCACTCAACCATGTTTCCTCACAACTTGTCAGTTAGCCTGAACAGTGACGTTTTTCAATGCAAGGAATTTGTGTGAACATGTATCTTGTGAAAGTATTAATCACATGCTAGGCACTGGAAGCTCAGGCCTGTAAAACTAGCTACTCAGAACCCTGAGATATGAGAAACTCAGTTCAAAGCCAACTGAGCAAAACGGACTGTTACCACCAATTAAACATTAAATGAAAAAAGCTCAGCTATGCTTCAAATGGTAGACTGATAGCATCACAAACAAAAGCTAAGGGACAGAATCCAGACCCTGAATTCAAGCCCCTGTACTGGCTCTCATACACGAAATACTCATGACAACACCACAGTATATGCATATGTTAGCAAGGGATGTAGATGAATTAGATGATGGCATCATTTACCTCATCTTTAGGCTCAAGCATTCTGTAGAGCGTAGCTCAGTCTGAAAAGCCCTAGGTGAAATCTTTCCTCAAAATCAGTAGATACATCCTCATTTCCCTCAACACATTCACACACACACATAGAGGGCAATAGTTTTCTTTTTTAAGGATGTATTTTTCTAACTAATTTTGAAATACATAACCATACATACATGCTTCAGAATTATGTGCCCTTCTTTAAGTCTCATAGAGAGCTCAGTATATCCAGGTTCTGGCTCATTCTTGTAATCTTAGTTGTTCAGGAGGGTGGGATCTGAGGATTACAGTTTTATGCCAACCCATCCTAATAAATCCACAATATTCTTATCTTCAATTAAGTAGCAAAAAGCCAGAAGTGGAGATGTGGTTCAAGTGGCACAGTGACAGCATTGAGTAAAATAATCTAAGCAAGAGCTCCAGACCCTCAGTTCAAGCCTGAGTACTAGCCACTAGCACTCCAAAAGCCAAAAACCTCCAAAACATCAAATCAAAAATATGTCAAAATATTTTGTAACTTTTGAAGCAAAATCCAATGAGGCAACATAGTTTCTGGTTTGTTGAAGATTTGGTGGGGAAACCCCAAACTCCACATGTGTTTAAGTTATGTAACTAACAAGCAACCAAATAAAATTTCCCAGTAAAGAATCTTCCTTAGAATTCACTGAGACCCGTGACAAAGGGATTTTTTCTATGCTTTTGGAAAATAGTTGTTTTTTTCAGTAAGGGAAATAATATAAACCTTTACTATGTGTTATAGGAGTAATTGGAAGCTCCAAGTGAAGTGAATGTACAACAAAAAGCATACAATAATACAAGTTTCTATGCCTCTGTTGAGACACTGCAAACCTGAAATAGTGTGGCCTCTCAGAAAGAGAAGGCGGATGCTCAGCATTACTAGTCATAAAAGAAATGCAAATCAAAACCACAACCACATTTAGATTCCACTCGCCCCAGGTAGAATGACCATTATCAAGAGAACAAACAGTAACAGATGAGGGGGGGGATGTGGGTAAATGGGAACACTACTACACTGATGGTAGGAATGTAAGTTGGTTCAGCTACTCTGGAAGGCAGTATGGAGGTTGCTCAATAGACTAAACAGAACTCCCCTAAGATCTGAAGTAAGCCCTGAGAGGATACTTCAGCTGGTACAAGATTTGCCTTTGTTTTAGGGATATTAGAGAAAAAAAAATTAAAAAAAGGTTTACTAGACCTTGGCTCCACGCAGCCCAGTTCCTGGAATGGAAAGAATGTCCCTATGCCCCCCCCCCATTAACGATCTAACCCACCTTGATTGTTCTGTTACCGCCTGACCTATAAAACAGATTGGTTGCAATCTGGCTCCTACTGGCAATATCTCTAGCTTACCATAAACTCCAGGTATTTCACGTGCTTATGGTAAACTCCACTAAACTCCTCCTTTGTGTATGCTTACCATAAACTCTGCCTTTTGCGTGTGCTTCGCCTTACTCACTGAATTTGTGAGTCATTTAAACCAAAAGTGATAGGTTGGTTTAAACATCCATTATGTGACAAATTGTAACTTCATTGACTACCTGTGTGTGGTCTAGTATGACTGTGCAATCTTTTGTGTGTGTGACAATCTCATTGGTCACCCTGCCTGACCAGGCTTGACCTCCTGAATTTTGCCTTTAAAAAACAAAGTACGTGGGCTGCTAGGGGTCGCAGTATCAGCTCCTGAGCCTGTGCTGTGGCCCTGACAGGTCAGTGTAGGAACATTCTCAATAAAGTTGCTTCTTTGTTAACAACTTTGTTGTGGTGGGCGCTGTCACTCTGGATGACTAGGTGAGATTGCCTGCCTGAGTAGGGGTCTTCCTACTGGAGATCCAACAATCCCAGTCCTCTGCATTTATCCAAATGATCTCAAACTATGGTACAATAAGCTACCAGAAGAACTATGTTCATTACAGCATTGTTTTCCATAGGTAAGATACAGATCCAACCCAATTGCCTCTCAATAGATGAATGGATCAAGAAAATGTGGTATATTTACACAATGGAATTTTATGCTTCTATCAGAAAACATGGCAGCGCCCCTTTTCCAAGAAAATGGAAAGACTTGGAAAAAATCATATTAAGTGAAGCAAGGCAGGCCCAAAGAAACATTGTTTCTATGATTTCCCTCATTTGCAATGGTTAGCATTAGCCTGTTATTCCTGAAAGTGGATCATAATAGCTCAAGAGTTATGAGCATATATATGACCATACAAAATGATGCTAATTGAAATGAACTCCAAGAAATAGAAACAGCAAGTCATCTTTTATTTAGTTGTCAAGCTTGATGTAGATAGTGTACTGAAGCTAGTTCTTTCTTCTTACTTTATTTCATTTTTCTTTTCCTATTGGTTTTATCCATGGCAATTCCTGTCTTTGATTCTGGTACCCTGCATCCTGTATATGCATTTATCTGATTGGGGGAAGGGAAGGGAAATAACAAAATATTGAAAGAAGTACAAAAGCTGACCCATTGCAACAATGATATTCACAAGACACTATGGCAGAAATTAACTTTACCATGTAATGGTGGGGGTGGGGGGTGGAGGGAAGGAACAGAGGGAGGAAAACACTGGAGTGGGTAACAATGTTCAATGAGAAATAAAACTTACTGATGTAAATGTAACCCCTCTGTACAGCAGCTTTATAATATAGATTTTTAGAAATATAAAAATAAAAGTTTTTTTCATAAAATCTCAAGCTTATCAGATTCTGAGTTCATGTCAAAGAGATTTTTTAGGACTTTCAAGAAGCTAGTACTAAGTACCTATAACCATAATTAAGTGATAATGAGAAAAGTAGCAGTTTTAATTGTATTATATGAATAAAGGAAAATTTCTTTTCATTTCTGTTTACCTAGAATACATGTTTGTGATCTGCGTTGTTCCCAAGTCAGATTAATATCTTGTCTTTAGCTTTCTTTGGTATGTATAGCTTGGACATGTAATCTAAGGTATAAGAAGTATTCTTTGTTCAATTTGGAGGCCAATCATAGAGACACTTCTGCCTGGCCAAGAAGTTAGGCTGGAGAACGCCTAACACTTACTTTGGTTTCTCTCACACAGCTCATTGAGGAACTTAGGAGTTTGAGAAAGTGATTGCTATTAAGTGCCTCTTACTAATAAGAATTATTGGTAGAATTTGAAAACATATTTGGGTAATAACTAGACTAGAAAAAAATGTTGTTTGCTATTTTTTATCACTGCATTTCTTTTTGTCTAAGTATAAAAGCCAGAATTACCCTAAGGGCCTAGAATAAGCAAAATGGCTTATAGAGCTCTTTCCACAGAAGATGACAGCAGCAGAATAATAGGTCCACAACTGGTACAAAGAAGAGAGAGTTTGATGTCTTCTTAAATTTTAGGATTGAATGCTCAATGACGAGCCCTCAGGACTGATGACAGCTTAAGGACCTAACATTCCCTGTGTCGTTCCATCATAGGAAGCAGTCAACAATCTCTCATCACACTGTAGGTGCCACGCCTGACTGGTGACCTCGGCTGTGTCCTGAGAACGTCCAGCAGGGCTCTGTCATGGTCACTGGAGTGTCAGGATTGTACTCTAAGAGGAACTACAGGAAGGTGGTAACAAGGCCTGATTCAGGGTTTTGTCAGATCTAGATGATTTGTAACAGGCCCTACTGTCTTCTGGTTAAGAATGTGGATATATCATCGGGGTCCTGCACACAAATTTATCTCGTGTTAGCTTGCACAATTTCCTTTTGAAAGCCAACAAAAGGTCAATAATGCCCTCTGGACATATTCTCATCAATATTTAGTAGATAAAAAGCTATAAAATTAAGTTCATCATGAGGAAAACCCAGATGAAAACCAAATTGCAGGAGCATTTACAAAAAAATGGTTTTCTGTACGTACCAAATGTGACAAAATATTAAAAGTTGATGAAGTTGGGAAAGTTAAATTGATTTCTTTTCCACTATGGTTTCAACTGTCTTTTACATTTCAACTACTTAACAAAAAGAAGGTAGGCATAACACCATCAGTGTCTCACACCTGTAACTCTTGCTATTTAGAAATCTGAGATCTGAGGAAAGTGAATTGGAGCTAGACTAGGTAGGAAAAAAACCTGTGAAACTTTGTTCCCCAATTAACTGTTCAAAATGAAGAAGTGGAAATTTGGTTCAAGTCGTAGACTTACCCTTGAGTAAAGAAGCTAATGGTCAGCTTCCTGAGTTTAAGCCCCAGTATTCACACACACACACACACACACACACACACACACACACACACACACACACACTCACTCACGCACACACACACCCTATCTAAAAAATAACCAGTGAGCAGGAAACAGAAACAAGATGATATTTTTCTTTATTTTCTTTCATTTTTTTTTAAATTTACCTCTCTTTGAGAAGTTAAAGGCATCATAGAAAAGGAGGGAAAATGGATGAACATGTTCAACAGTAGTATTCAATTGGTACTAATTTGAAAATGACCTATACAACTTGTATGTGGCGAAGGACGGGAAAACTGGAAGAGATGGAGGGAAAGGGTAACATTGTCCAAAAAGAAATGCACTCAGGGAAGTAGAGCTGTGGCTCAATATGAGTGCCACTCTTCAGCAAAAGAGCTCAGACAGAGTGTCCAGGTCCTGGGTTCAAGCTTCATTATTGACTAAAACAAAAACAAAGACAAATATAATCATTAGCAAATGAATCTAACTAAACCCTCTACAGCACAATAATAATAATGATAATAATAATAATAGAAGAAGAAGAAGAAGAAAAAGGAGGAGGAGGAGGAGGAGGAGGAAGAGGAGGAGGAAGAGGAGGAGGAGGAGGAGGAAGAGGAGGAGGAGGAGAAATTTCATAAAACCAAACCAGTGAGAGAGAAAAATTGAGGAGTAAGGGAAGGGATGACCTTTCAAAAAAGATATATATCCATACATGACATATGACTATAACATCTGTGTAACTTGCCTTTATAATAATAACATGAAAGAAAAAAACACAGAAATATATTGCTGGAAGCATAACTCAAATGGAAGATCAGATTAATATGTATGTGATACCAAGGTCAATCACCATTATTAATTTCCCCATCAAAAATGGCTCTTCTCATCACTTGTGCTGTCCCTAGCTTATGAAAGGGTGTGCAAACAGTTAAAGAGAGAAAGGTAATCTGTCAGGCACAGAACTGTACTTGCAAAGAGCATTACTTGCTAGAACACATGTTGACTAGACCACATGATGACTCCATGTTTTCTGAAATTATCAAAACTAGTTGGTCTTGAATACAGGCTCCACTGTATACTAGCTGGGGACTCAAAATTAACTAAACTCTCTGGATCTCAAATTCTTCTCATGTAAAGTGAGCATAACAATATTTGTCTCACGGGATTATGAGATCTGGATGTCATCAAACATGGAGCAAGTTTTATCTTAGGTGTGTGTGCAACACTCAAATACTGCTGGAAGGTGTAAACTGGCGTGATGTTTACTATATTACTTAACAGTAATACATACAACATGCCTATAAAACTACTTACAAAAGAGGCGGAAAAAAGAGTATGAAGTTTCTAAGCTTGGACAGGAAACTGGATCAGACTCATCTCCAATGTCCTCTAAAAAAGCTTGAGGTGAAGTTTGGTTCAAGTGGTAGAGTGCTAGACTGGAGCATACACCTCAGGAACAGTGCCCAGGACCTGAGTTCAAGCCCTAGGACCTGCACAACACACACACACACACACACACACACACACACACACACACACACACACACACACACACACAATTTTGTATGTTCCTATCACTCCACTTAACAATACTTTCCCTCTTCTAAGCTCATCAGTTGTTGTTGTTTTTTTTGTTTTAAAAGGGACTTGCTGTGTAGCTCAGGCCACTCTTAAACTACCAATCCTCCTAGGTGGATTACAGGCATGCCTACTCTAATTTGCTTCACCCAATAACTATTTATAACATTTTCGCAAGAAATTCATTCATACTCATGACGATATATGGCTTATAGCTGTTCACAGTAATATTCTACTGAACAAAATATAACTAATATAGGTAGACATGCTACCACATGGTATTGCCAGCCAATACTCAGGAACCTGACACAGGAGAATAAGGAGGCGAGGAAACCTGGTCTACACTGCAGAACCTGGTCTCCAAAGGAAAGAAATTCAATAAATATTAATCTACTATCAAACATACAATATGTTAAATTTATATAATGGAACAAATAGATAATTGTTAATGGAAATAAAATATTGGCAGAAATTTTAAATACATACATATGCATATATATTTAAACTTTGAGAAATAATATTTCAATGGTATTTTCTGCATCTTTCAGTTTACCTGTCACCTACCTATTTACCGACACATTGATTTCTGTTTAGTCTTCGTAAAACACTGTGCTCTCAAATAAGTACACAAAATTGCAAAACAAAAAGTACAAAAAATACATTATCATAAATACAAATGTAGTTTAATCCCTACCATAATAATTTGGAAAAAAGCATGCATTAAGTTAATGGCATTGAATACTGCTCAAGAAGGGGAATCTAGGATAATATAGATTTGTGTGTGTGTGTGTGTGTGTGTGTGTGTGTGTTTTCCATGAGAAAATAATGGAATTAGAATTAGACCTATAATTCTTGCTTGGTCTGACACTCTACCACTTGAGCCCCATCTCCACGTCTAGATTTTTGTTTCTTAATTGGAGAAATATCTCAGATTTTTTCTGCATGGGCTGCTTTAAACCTGAATTCTCAGTTTTTGACCTCTAATGTAGCTAGGTTTTAAAACATGAGCCACTGGTGGACAGCAACCACATTAACATTTTTGCATGTTTGAATGAATTTTATAGTAAAACATATATGTTACTTTTGAGAACGGCAGGAAATAGTAATTAATGTTTAACAGAATTTAAAACATACAAAGCTGAGAATGGGAAGTATGTTAGAACAGAATTGAATAAATCAAAATTACCTATGACAGTTTTCAGTTTGTGCACAGAAATGATTGCATTGATGGAGACCAAAGCCATCAAATAGCTGAGCTCCAGCTGGCTGCTATGTTCATGAGGCCAGCTAGTGCTATTCATAAGAATGTGATATTGTTGGACGGCAATGATCAGCGTCAAGTTCAGAATCTGAATATTTCTATTGATCTAGAAGGGGAAACATACCAGGACAAGAAATGTGATTAACAGTGCTGAATGCAAAAACCATACAGTCCAAGAAAGACAGAATAACTCTATATCTGAGAAGAGTATTTTCTCACAAAGAGTCATGAGCTAAATATGATGGTCAATGTTTGTAATCTCTGAACTTGGGAGGCTGATTTATAAGTTAACTTGAGACTAGCATAAGTTTCAGCCCAACAAAAGGACACATAGTAAAATACTATCTTAAAACAACAACAACAACAAAGGACCCAATGACTGGGAATGTGGTTAGTGGTAGAGTGCTGGTCTCGCATGCATGAAGCACTTGATTTGATTCCTCAGTATGATGTAAGCAGAAAAAATGGAAGTGGTGCTGTGGATCAATTGGTAGTGAGCTAGCCTTGAGGAAAAGAAGTTCAGGGAGAGTGCCCAGGCCCTGATTTCAAGCCCCAGCTCTTGCAAAATTAAAAAAAAAAAAACTAAGGGCAAAATGCTGTTTGTTGAAATAAATATTTTGGCCCGGTGTTGTAGCTCACGCCTGTAATCCTAGCTACTCAGGAGGCTGAGATCTGAGGATCGCAGTTCAAAGCCAGCCCAGACAGGAAAGACCGTGAGACTCTTATCTCCAATAAACCACTAGAAAAACGGAAGTGGAGCTGTAGCTCAAGTGGTAGAGTGCTTGCCTTGAGCTGAACATCCGAGGGACAGTGCCCAGATCCAGAGTTCAAGCCACAAGACAAAAAAAAAAAAGGAAGAAATATGTTGAAGAATTCTTTATACTCACTATAAAATTGTGCTGTTGGGCATTCATAATGAACTTTGTTAGGAAAAATTAAAATAAATTAATGAAATATTATCTGGCATTGGACAGGACATAGTGAGATCTAAAAATGATTGCTGCCTAAGGTTACTTGATACAACAATGTTACAGATACACTTGCCAGATTGTGATTTTTTTAAGTATAGAATCGTGGGTTTTTTCTTTTTCAAAATAATTTTACTGCCGAGCCCCAGTGGCTCACACCTGTAATCCGAGCTACTAAGGAGGCTGAGAACTGAGGGCCTCTGTTAAAAGCCAGGGAGGAAAGTCTTTGAGATCCTTATCTCCAACTTCAGAAAATGTGAAGTGGCACTGTTGCTCAAGTGGTAGAGTGCTAGCCTTGAGCTGAAGAGCTGAGGGACAATGCCCAGACCCAGAGTTCAAGCCCCACAACTGACAAAAAATTATAATAATAATATTTATTTTATTGTAACTATTAAGGTATTATATATAAAGGCTATTATTTCATAAGTTTGTTTCTTTACTAAAAGAAACACATATCCATCTTCATTGCCAACAGCCAGGATTTGGCCATCTGCTTTCCAGCTGATCTCTTGATGTAGAGGCAATGCGTAATACAAAGCCATGCAATCCAGTTCTGACTATAAATAATTTTTCTCTGCACATCTTAAAAATCAATGCTGACAACATGAAATAAAAAAATCCCTAAGTTTAAAATATTCTTCTAGACAAGTTAAAGAATTCCTGACAACAAGTATTTTAAGAATAATTTCAGAGAGCTTGAACTCAGGGCCTGGGTTCTGTCTCTGAGATTTATTACTCAAGACTAGTGCTGCCACTTTGAGCCACAGCGAACTCAGTAATCGGTGACACTGAGAGGCCCCAAGCATATAAGCAGCACAGTTTTTATAGTATTGAAAAAACAAATTTAAGGAAGTTTTACATGAGAAATTACATGATTGGTTAACATTTTAAGGAAACTAAGCTATACATATGTGATTGGCTAATATCATTATTGACATGTTATTGACAGGAAGGATTGTCTGGTCACTGGGTAACTGTGTCCTGCATGGCCACCCAGTGTTTGGTCAATGCATCTGTAGAAAATTCCTGTGTCTTTCCCAAGGATTATTTATGTCTGAGTTGTCCGGGAATTGTTTTTCTTTTTGTGTCATTTCTAGGTCAAACCCATGGTTATTTTAGTAATTCGTGCTTCACAAGATGATTGCTAGCTTATATTAGAGTTACTTAGGCCTCCATTGTGCATCTTTAAGCTTTATTCCCCACTTTCTAATAGGCACCTTAAGGGCCAATCATGGTCCTTATGGGCCTGCACTATGTCTTTTGTCAGGAATCAGTTGATATTTTGTTCTCAGTACCATCATCTGCACGGTATTAATGCGTTCCTTAACAAACATCACTAGTTGATTTACAATGCAAGGCCCTACTGTGAACACAAGTACCAGAATGATAATGTGGCCCAACAGAGTGGATATTAAGGTGGTTATGCAAGGGGCATAATTAACCATGATTCAAACCATCCTTCTTGTTGTTCTCTTTCTCTTCTTCGTTTTGCTAGTGCCTCTCTTACTTTAGCTAAAGACTCTTTTGCAACTCTGGAATGATTAGGGTAGAAGCAGAATTCTTCCCCGAGGGCAGCACATAGACATCCTTGTAAGAAAATTAAGTCCAGTCCCTATTGTTTTATAACACTACCTCGGCGAAGGAGTAATGTGATTTTTGAAGGTAGGCTATAGAGCTTTCCAGGTTTTTGATATCCTCATCTATAGCAGCATGAAGGCTAGGGTAAGATGTTCTCTGAGTAATTACGGATGCCACCCCAGTTCCTAGTCCAGCTAAGCCCACTAGGGCCCCGATTGTTACTGCTGTTATTATTTCTCTTTTAGGTTTTTGGGGCCAATAGCTTGCTGAAGACATCTTTATCATTATGTCTTCCTGAGAATGGTAGAGCAGTGGATGGATATGTTGTACCATGACACAAAAACTGTTAGTCCTAAAATACTTCTAAGTGGACGCAGGAGGTTAGGCCAGTTGAACATGCCCACCAAACATCTTGGGGAGGAAATAGGTATCCTTCCTCTGGAATCCATTCTTGGGTCTGATTACATAAGTGAGTAAAGTTAGTTGGTACTCGTCCCACACATAATCCTTGTCCTATAACTGCTTGTAGAGTAAGTTTTGCTTCCTTCTGTTCCCACCTGCATGATTTACTTGTTTTAGCATTTGTTACATTCTGTACCACTCCAATACCCTCATAAAATGGAGGTCTCATGTCATAACACATCCAAGAAGAACTTATAATATCAGGACGGATCTGATTGGTCACATTGTAAGTTTGAACCAACAGCTGCCATAGGGAATCCTCTGGCAAAGGGATGTTCTCCCTAAGGGGGTCTCCCTTTTATGGAGGAGATGGGGTCACTATAACTCAGGGCTCATTCTGTTGTCTGCTTTGGGTTTTATGGCAGAGACTGATTTTAAAACTGTGTTTGGTCCCATTGCTGAAGGGGAATAACTGGCAGTGGCAATTGCTTGTAAGGTTATGAGAATGCCATCATGTGTCTCTCCCCATCTGTAAAATCTTAGTCCCCAACTCTTTCCTAATTTCCATACTAGGGCTTGTTTGCCCTTGTCTGTGAAAGAATATCCACTCTATCATCAGAGTCCTGTGGGACCCTAATTTGTTTCCATACAGGCATCCCATTAAACTGGATGGCCACAGGTTCTGGTTTGGTAAATGTAACAAGGTCTCCTCCCATTCCTTTGCATTTTCCTGAGGTACTTGTTTTGCAGTCACAGCTCTTACAGTAAAAGTCCTCTTGTCCTCCACAATTACTAGTCCTTCCTTCCCCTGGGCATACATACCAGTGTCTCCATCTACATTTCATAAGCCTAGGTCCTCCCCATACTCCATCAGAAAGCTGATACAAGTTAAATGTGAGCTTGTCTGGGAACCATAAGGACGGTCCCTCTTTCATGGCCAAAGGGAAACATTTATCTGTTACCACCCAATTTATGGGTGGTGGGGATTGCCGGCACTTACTACTATGCTAATACAATTTCCAAGTAAGGTATACATCAATAACCAATTCATGACTAAGTCTTTTTACAGGTCAATTTGAGCTTTAAAGCATTGTCTTTGGTGTGCGATACTTGCCACTCTGGGTCCTCGATGAGATCTGCTATGGGATCTGCAGGCTTCACAGGAGAATGGTGGATCCATGTAGCGATGCCGTCGACTTTGAGGGATGTCGGTGTCGTGAAGATGACTACATAAGTTCCTTTCCACCTCTGTTCCAGATTTTCCTGTCAGTGTCTTTTAACCAGGACCCAGTCACCAGGATGGAAGTGATGTGGGATTGGTGGAGGGCCTGACTCTTACAGTGCACTCAGTCTGGGCCAGATATAAAGATGGGCCCTCTGTAGGGCCCTGAGGGAGAACAAAAGTTCAGATTCATCATCTTCTCTAAGCAACTGTTCTGACTAGTTAGGAATCGTGGCAGGGGACACCCCAAATGCAATTTCATAAGGGGAAAGACCAATTTTAAAAAGGGAGTTGCATACCCTGCATAAGGCAAAGGGAAGGAGAGTTACCACCAGTCTCCATGGTCAATTTGGTCAGGGTCTCTTTTAGAGTTCTATGCATCCTTTCCATCTGTCCTGAACTTTGGGGTCTATAAGCACAATGCAATTTCCAATCTGTTCCAAGAGTACTTGCAAGTCCCTAACTTACCTTGGACACAAAAGCTGGCCCATTATCTGATCCTATCATAATAGGAAAGCCAAATCTGGGAAAGATCTCTTCTAATAACTTCTTAGCCACCACTTGCACCGTTTCATGCTTTGTAGGAAAGGATTCTACCCATCCTGAATAAGTATGAAAACTAACAGGTATTTATATTCATACTTTCCAAGTTTGAAGTCCACCTCCCAGTAAGTTCCTGGTCTATCTCCTCTAATTGGACTGCTTGTTCCTGTCTGGTTCTTCCTTGTATTTGTCAGTTGACATCCCTTACAGTCCCTGACAATCTGTTATATTTTAGCATGGCTATTTTTAATCCTAAGTCCAGTATTTCTCACCAGATCTTGCATCTTCCTTGCACTTATGTGGGTGCTTTGATGCAACTTAAGCAGTACTTTACTCCCTATCTGCTCTGGTAAGATAACGTTGCTCCTAGAATCTCTCCATTTAGGCATTGTGCCATCAGCAGTTGATCAATGCATTTCAAGTCCTCTATGGTGTATATTGGAGTGTCTGGAAGAGTTCTTGTACCGGGGTCTGGGAGGTTAATCATCATTATAGAGTCCCTTTGTAACGCCACCTCCTGGGCTGTTCTGTCGGCCAGGGTATTGCCTTTACTCACAGCATCTTTAGGTTTTTTATGTCTAGGGTAATGAACAATGGCTAACTTAGGCAGCCAAAGAGCAGTAATTAAAGCCAAGATTTCATCTTTATTTTTGATGCTTTTTCCTTCAGCTGTCAGTAATCATCTTTCGTTGTAAATAGCTCCGTGTACATGAGACATTGCAAATGCATGCCAACTGTCAATGTACACAATTAGTATTTTGTCCTTTCTAAGCGTTAGAGCTTAGGTCAGGGCTATTAACTTGGCTCTCTGGGTTGATGTGCCTACTGGTAGAGCTTCAGCCCAGACCACATCAGTCTCAGACACTACTGCCACTCCTGCATACATCTGCCCCGATGAACAATGCTGCTTCCATCTGTAAACTACATGAGTTCAGCATCCAGCAACGGCTGGACCCTTAAGTCCTCTTGGATGCTATGGACTTGTGCCAGGATCTCTGAGCAGTTATGTAACAGCATGTTTAGGTCTGGATCTGGTAGCAGAGTTGCCAGGTGGAGAGCCGGGGGAGCCTGGAAATTCATTCTGAGAGGGTTGAGTAGCATTCCTTGATAATGGGTTAGTTGGACATTGCTGAGCTACTGATCTGGTGGTTGTTGTAGCACACCCTCAATAATGTGGGTGGTAGTCACATACAACTCCTGTCCCATGTTTAGTTTATCTGTGTATTTTACCATCAGAACAGTAGCCACTATCATTCTCAGACATGGTGGCCATCCTGATGTGACTGGTTTTCTCCACGGGCCCAAATATTGGGCTAGGACTCCTTTTGCTATCTCGTTATGTTCATCCACATATAAGTAAAAGGGTTTAGTGGCATCAGGGAATCCCAACACAGGGGCTGATAATAAGGCAGTTTTTATCTGTTCAAAAGCTCGTTCAGCTTCCTCTGTCCCCTGGAATCCACAGATGTCAAAAGCCGGCCGAACCCCAAAACTCCCTTACTTGGTGCTGTGACCGTGGTGTTAGAATTTTAAGGACAGTTTCTTTTCTGTCTTTTATGAGACATCGCTGCCCCCATTTCAATTAATAGCCCAAGTAAGTTACCTCCGATTTGAAGATTTGAGCTTTCTTGGCCGATGCTCTTTAACCAAGGTTTCCCAATATCTGGAGTAAATCTTCTGTTCCTTGGATGCAGTCTCTTTCAGTTTCACTAGCAATTAATAAGTCATCCACATATTGCAACAAAGTCAGACCAGGGTGGCTTCCCCTAAACTCACCCAAGTCCTCATGCAAAACTTTGTCAGAGTGTTGGTGAATTTTTGAACCCTTGAATGAGTCTTGTCCAGGTCCATTGACACCTCCTTTGACATCTGTCCACTCAAAGGCAAAGAGATCTTGACTTTTGGGCACCAAGGGTAGGCTGAAAAAGGCATCTTTTAAATCTAATACCATATACCACTGCCTATTTGGAGGCAGGGTGCTCAGGAGAGTGTAGGTGTTAGGTATGGAAGGGTGAATGTCCATTACCCTTTTAATAACTTCCTGTAAGTCCTGTACTGGCTTATATTCATTAGAGTTGGGTTTGCGGACTGGTAGCAGGGGAGTGTTCCATGCCGACTGGCAGGGTCGCAATATACCCAGTTCTAGCAGACGCCTAATGTGGGGTGTAATTCCCACCTGTGCCTCCATAGACATAGGGTACTGCTGAACTCTTACTGGGTCCGCCCCTGGTTGGACTTTTTTTTTATTGTGAAAATACTGTACAGAGCGGTTACAATTACATGGGCAAGATAATGAGTACATTTCTTATCAAGCATTGTAGTCTCCTCCTTTGTTTCCCCTTCCCATCCCTTCCCATCCTCCCCCCGACCCCCAATCCTCCCCGCACACCCCTTCCCCCATCCGCACCAAAGTTGTAAAGTTCGTTTTCGACATAACGACTTGTATATCTCATTGTTGCAATGGGTCCACCTGTATCCCTATTTAAATGATTTGTTTTTCCCCTTCCCCTCCACAAATTATACCGACATTAAATACAGTGAAAGCATGGGTTATACTATGGGGGAGGGACATACAAAGCAACAAAGAAATAATGTTATAAATGGGTCAGAAACAATCGCAAGGAAAAAAGAAAACATTTGAATACATATCTTAGAGTTCCTTTCCCTAACATCACCTTATCTGACCTTTTCTGCTTTACTCAGACATATACTAGATTTTTGATGAAGAGAGTTGGTCTATGTTTCGCTAGTCCCACTCTACCAGTCTCTGCCCAAGCTTCAAGATGCCTTACCTGCCAATAGGTGATTTCTTGGTCAGGAGTCTGGGGTGGTTGGAGCAAGCGGGACTCATTTTCCAAACCCTGAGACAATACTTGTATTGGTCTTCCTTGAGCATCCTCCAACTGGGGCCTTCTGGATAGAAGTGAATATGTGCCCTGACCTTGGTTAACAAGTCTCTTCCCAATAAGGGATAAGGGCTTTCTGGAATTAAGAAGAATGAGTGGGACACTCATCCCATCCCCAGGTCCATTGTTCTTTCAGTGGTCCATGACTCCTTGCACCCAAGAGGTTTTATTTGAGAGTTTTCCTTGGGGCTTTATTAAAGCCGAGTATTGAGCCTCGGTATCCACTAGAAATTTTACTGGAGTCCCATCCACTTTCAGCGTTACCCTGGGTTCAGGGAGAGGAACTGAACCCTGACATCCCTAATCATTATTAGCAGTACTGTTAGCCATTAGTGTCGAGGTTCTATGGGGCTGCCACTGCTTTGTTCAAAGTTCCCTTTTCTTAAGACATTCTTTGGCGTAATGGACTATTTCTTGGCAATAAGTGCACTAATCTCTGCATAGACCTCGACTATTTGGGCGTCATAGGGTTTCCTTCCCTGTAATATCATGTATACTTTAGCGAAATTGGTAGGTTTGCAGGCTGCTGCCCTGAGATCCACCATTAGAGTCTGGCGATAGACCCGTAATCTCCCCCTACCTTCTGCTGTGTTGTAGTCCCAACCATCGCTTGGAGGCCTGGTTAATGGAAAAGATGTATTGATTAAATCAGGGTTAGCAGTAGGCTGCCTGTCATCCCCCGGGACCAGTTTCGTAGCCTCGGGTGGAATCCTTTCTCTTTCTTCTCTGTGGAACAAGACCCAAAGTAACTGATGGCAATCATCCCTGGTCGGCTTGGATTAACATTACACAATCTAGGAGAGAAATCAAATCTTTGGAATTATCTGAAAATATTGTATTTTGTGTTTTCCAATTATATGTCACTCGTGGAGAGGGCCAATACTGATGTCTGGGGTCTCTGGTTTGTCCAGTGATCCAATTTCTCTGAACAGCAGCATCCTGGTGGTGTCAGGGAGTCTCGGGCTGGCAGTTCTCTGAATGCGACCACGAGTTCTTCCAGCTAGCCCTTCCAAGTTGCTGCTGGCTCCTTGCTCCTCGTCTCCTGCCACCTTCCCTTCCTCCATGGGGGGTGGAGGAGGCAGAAGTGAAGGGTGTGGGGGGAAATCGTAGTCTAATGAGAGCAGAAATTCACTCCCTTCCTGTAAAATGGGATATAAGGAGGCTGATGCGGTAGTTGACATAACCTTTTCTAATGCTAAAATCTTGTTTTTATTGACAGAAAGGGGTAGAAAGGGCGACAGACACTTTGGAGGTTCCTGCACCAAATTCTGCCATACTAAAATATAGGGAATATGATCAGGGTACCCTGTGCTGTCTGGGAGAAAAGCCCTACGTTTAACCTTCCAAATGGTGTTTAGATCAAAAGTTTTTGGGGGGGCCATCCAACCTCAAAAGTAGACCTCTCTGACTTGCACAAAGAAAGTAATTTTTCTTTTTTCTACTACAACACCTAAATTGTTAGCTATTTCCTTAACATCTTTAAAATTAGCTGTCAGAAAGGTAAGAGGTGTACTTTGGTTCTGACCCATTTCAGCGTGTATCAATCCATACACAAAACAAGAAAAACGGAGGAAGGCAAATACAAATGTCACAACATGAAACAACTGGTGCTTTCAGGGATTTAGGATATAACCACAACTCAGAGTGTCCCAAGGAGAAAAGTGTGGATTGTCTGGCCTGTTTAAGATCCCAAAGAGGTAGACAGAGACACTTGGTGATGTTTCAGCAGTGTCATCGCGTAAAAGACTACCCGACTCCAGCTTTGCTTCAAGTGGGCCAACTTTCTAAGCCAAATTTCACCCGTTGAGGCAGAAGACAAGAGCGTCTGAAAGAGAAAGCAATTATTGTTGGAAAAAGAACAGAACAAAGACTAACAATTTTAAATAGAGGCAAACAGGGTTTCCAGGCATGTGTTTCAGGACGAATATGAAAGAGTAAATGTTCCACAAAAGCCACAATACAGACAGACGCACAGACATTAAGACAAGACACATTAACAGCATGCTAGTAGTAGACTGTCAGACAGAAAATGCCGGAATACAAACAGGAAAAACCCCAAATGTCTTCACTAGTGGACTAGTCTACCCTATAAACTATCAAACAGAAAGTTCTAGACTACAGATGGGCCCAAATGTCCACACTAGTAGATAGTTTATCTTCCCCTAGCATCCGGGGAACGTCTCCTACTGGTCCCGTTGGCTGTCTCATAGCACGTCCTCCAGGACTTCTTGCCAACTCCAATATCCAACCTGCAAGCTACACAAATACCAGATAATTACAAAGGGACAATGCCTTAACTTACTGGCCGTTCTTTCCTACTCCTTGATCAGGTGTCTGGGTGAGCTTATGAGGGAGATCTCGGATGAGCCTCTATCTGTTGTACCTGGACTGGAGACGCTCCCTGAAGACCACCAGAGACCACAACCAATGCAAATAACAAAAGAGTTGTTTATTTGCATATTCGAGGTTGATCCTCAGTGCACTCAGTAACCGGTGATGCTAAGAAGTCCCGAGCATAGAATCAGCACAGTTTTTATACTATTGAACAAACAAATTTAAGGAAGTTTTACATGAGAAATTACATGATTGGTTAACATTTTAAGCAAACTAAGCTATACATATTTGATTGGCTAATATCATGATTGAAGTGTTATTGAGGGGAATTGTCTGGCCACTGGGTCACTGTGTCCTGCATGGCCACCCAGTGTTTGGTCAATGCATCTGGGGAAAATTCCTGTGGCTTTCCAAAGAATTATTTATGTCTGAGTTGTCCAGTGATTGTTTTACTTTTTGTGTCATTTCTGGATCAAACCCATGGTTATTTTAATAATTCATATGTCACAAGATTTTTGCTAGCCTGTAATGAAGTTACTTAGGCCTTCAGTGTACTTCTTTAAGCCTTAGGCTCTTCACATTTCATATTATTACTGTCTCTTCATACAAGCCTAGAATCACTATTTCAAAGTAACACAAACAGAAAAACAAAAACAACCTGATAAAAAACCATCACAAATCTTAAATTATGTGAAAAAATCTACAATATAATAAATAAACCTGAGAAAGAGGAAAAACAATGGTAGAATAACAACACAAATTTACCCTAGCTCTCTTTAAGGAAACAGAGATTTAGAGTCCTAGAAGGCACTCCAATTCTAATGGTTCACACCAAGTCAGCTATAATTATATATAGATATAAAATTCAAAGGAAGATTTTATACTGTCTTCACAAGAAAACAGATATCTATGAAAAGTACCCAGCTAGGCAGGTGACTGTTGTGACTGTTTTGGCCAGTATATTCAAAAGCACAACTGCAATGTGGAAACAAAAGTAGCAAATGGGACAAAATCATGAACAGAGAATCACATCTAAACAGAGATACAATTCACCTTACCACTGGATAGTCAGAACTGACACTGGAACCACAAGTATTAACATAACATCTCACCACAACTGATCTCTTCTCCTACAATTAATGGTCTAGACAAAAACCTAATTCCAGGAAAAGGAATCACAACAGACTACCAAAGCAACACCTGGTAAAAGACAGATTATTTATAAAGGATATACAGTTAGAATAAATACAGATTTGTTAGCTGATATGGTTAAAAGGACAGCCTGGCATGATATATGACACACATTAAAGGCAAATAACTACCAACCGTGATTGATTTTGGCTACCAAGCCAAAATCTCCTTCACATTTAAAGAATATATAGAATTATTTCATGACGAAGAAAACTTGAAAAAATGTATCTCCATCCAATCAGCAGGATAGAAGTTAATCAAATATATCATACATAGAGAAGATCAAGAAGAACAGGAACTGGTTATATAAAATGCTCCCTACCAGAGAACAAGGTAAATATATTAAGAGTAGATGAGGCACAGCTCCTAACAACAGGTGCATAACAAAACAGGACTCATCAGATATTTCAAAATCTTAACTCTCGATATCAAAGGACTTAAATTTCCAATTAGAAAACATAGATTAGATAGTAGTATCAAAAAACAAGACACATCCATCTAGTATCTACAAGAGACACATTTTATTGACAAAAACAAACACATACGCAAACTGAAAGGCTGGAAGGAAAAATTTAAAGCAAATGGACACCAGAAACAGGCCACAGTAAAATTACTAACATAAAATGAAATAGAATTCAAATTTAAATTACTAGGAAGAGACATATTGATAAAGGCAACTCTCCATTATGAAGATATAACTAGTCTAAATATAATGCCCAGAATCCTGGAGCACCCCACTTGATCAATCAAATACTACTTAACCTAAAAACACATCTCAACACATCATTGTTATCCCTGGATAGGTCATCCAGGAAAACCTCAACCAAGAAACTGCAGTCCTAAATAACTACATTGACTGCTAGCCCTAATAGACATCTACAGAATATACATTCAGCGTCAATATAAACATTCTTCTCAGCAGCTTTGGAAGAGTCTCCAAAATAGAACATATTCTATGTTACATAGAAATTCTATCCAAATTGAAAGAAAAATAAATTGACTTGCCACATCTTGTCAGACCACAACAGAATAAACAGAATTAAACATCTAAAGCAAAAAAAAAAAATCTCAAATATATGAAGACTGAACAACACATTGCTGAAAGACCAATGGGGCTCTGAATATATTAGAAGGAAAATCTGAAAGTTTCTGAAATTTAACAAATTGATCACACAAAATACCATCCCCTCTGGGACACAGTAAATGCAGTATATAGAGGAAAATATATAGCTCTGAGTGCCTACATCAAGTAATTGTGGAAATCTCAAGTCTGTATTTTAATTATATACCTAAAACTTCTTGAAAACAGGAAAAAGCCCAAACCCAAAGCAGTAGACAGAAACAAATAAAAGTATTAAATCAGAGCCGGGCGCTGGTGGTGGCTCACGCCTGTAATACTAACTATTCAGGAGGCTGAGATCTGAGGATCGCGATTCAAATCCAACCCCGGCAGGAAAGTCAGTGAGAATCTTATCTCCAATAAGCCAGTAGAAAACCAGAAGTGGTGCTGTGGCTAAAACGGTAGAGTGATCGCCTTGAGCTGAAGAGCACAGTGACAGTACCCAAGGCCAGAGTTCAAGCCCCACGACCGAACAAAAAAAAATTAAATCAGAAATAACTAAAGACAAAATAAAACAAAAAAATCATCAAAACAGAGTTGGTTCTGGCAATAAATTAACAGACTTGACAGATCCTTACCAAATCTGACTAAGAAGAGAATTTATATAGATAGAAAGATAAATAGAAAGCCCACAGATTGGGAGAAGATCATTACTTGCTCTGCAACAGACATTGGCTCATATCTCAAAAATATTTAGAGCCCCAAAAGTTAACCCCCCAAAAACAAATCCTCAAAAAACAACAACCCTCTTAATAAGTGGGCTAAAGATTTAAAGAGAGACCTCTCTGAAGAAGAAATATGAATGGCTAAAAACACGAAAAAAATGCAACATTTCTGGCCATAGAAACGCAAATCAAAGCAACATTGAGATTCCACCTCACCCCAGTTAGAATGACCATTATGAAGAAAATTATTAATCAAAGCTGCTGGGCTGGTGGGGATGTGGCCAAAAAGGAACATTACTACACTATTGTTGGAAATGTAAACTTGTTCAAATATTCCATAAAGAAGTAAACAGGTTCCTCAGAAGAGCTCCCCTATGACCCAGCAATCCCACTCCTGGGCATTTACCCAAATGACCACAAACAAGGCCACACTAAGGCTACTATCAAAACTATGACCATTGTAGCATTATTTATCACAGCTAAGATATGGAACCAAAACAGATGCCCCTCAGTAGATAAATTGATCAAGAAAATGTCATATACATTCACAACAAAATTCTATGGTTCCATCAGAAAGAATGACATTGCCCCATTTGTAAGGAAAAGGAAAGACTTGGAAAACATAATAAATCAAACAAGCCAGACCCAAAGAATCATAGGCTACATATTTTCACTCATTTGGAAAAACTAGAATATATCTAGGATATTCTTAGAAAAGATCACAATAGCTCAATAGCTATATGCATATCACAATACAAAATGATGCTTATAAAAATGAGCTCCAAGAAATGGATACAAGATGATTGTATAGTGAACTGTTTTTAGTTATTTCTATTTACTTTATCCCCTTTGGTTTATTCCCTGTAGTCACTGTTTTTGATTTCTGTACCCTTTGTATTACACATAAGTAATTCTGATTTGGGGAACGGAAGAAATCACAGAAATGGTGGACAAAGATTATCCAAAGCAACAGTGATATGCACTAGACACTATGTTAGAAATGAACTTTATAACTTTGTGGGAATGGGATATCAGGGTTGGGGGAAATGTAGTCATTACTTATGGAACTGTAACACACCCCTCTGTATATCACCTTCATAATAAAAAAAATGAAAATACAATAAGAGAACTCACTCAAATACAAAAAATTAGAGAAAAAAATTAGACATCACAACACAAATAAGCAAAATTGAGAATGTTATAAGGAAGGACTTTGACAACTGTATGACAGTCACCTGAAGAATCCTGGAGAAAGTGATGCTTTCCTATACTCTAACTGAACTAAGAAGTGACACATAAGAAGTAATGAAAATGAAATGACAATAAACCACTTCCCATACCAGAAAAATATATGACTCAATGGATTTACCATGAGATTAAGGCCTGCAAGGAACTTGCAATACTCAGATCTAATTCATCAATGGAATAGGAAGGGAAATGGAATTATCAAACAAATTCTATAAGCTAGAATTCGACTCTTCCCCAAATCACATAGGGACTCATCAAAGAAAGAGAACTATGAACCGAACTCTTTGATATGCATTGATAAAGAACTTCTCAATAAAATTCTTACCAACCAATTTCAGCAAATAACAAAAAATCTTATACTATAACCAAACAGTATTCATCCTAGGATACAATTGGATTCAATATACTTGCCAATAAACATAACATAAACCATCAGCAGAAGCAGAGACAAAAACCACATGATCATCTATATGGATGTAGAAATAGCTTGTAACAAACTCCAATACCGTTTTATGATTAAAGGTCTGAGAAGCTAAGAACTCATGGAACACACTCCTTAATATAATACAGAGTATGTATATGACAAAGAGATAATAAACGTGTACCTAATGGTGGAAGCATGAAGACATTAAAATCAGGAATGATAAAAGGATGTCCACTCTCTCTACTAATGTTCAATATAGTAGTGGAGTTTCTAGCAAGAGCAATAGGCAAGAGAAATCATAATGAGGATCCAAATAGGGGAGAAGTAAAACTATCCCTTTTTACATATGAAATGATCCTGTATTTAAAAGACCCTAGATCTTCTTCCCTCAAGTTAGTGAAGTTGATGGTAACCTTCAGCAACGTAGCAGGGTATAAAACCCACAAGAATCAGTAGTTTTTCTGTGTTACCAACAATGGGAAGATCCAGGCTATAATCCAAAAAACAACCTCTTATGTATTAGCTCAAAATCAAATCAAATCTAAATGGAACAGAACAACTACAACAAACCTAGGAATTAATTAATATAACTAAAAATGTGAGGGACCTCTACTGTGAAAACTTTAAAACTCTAAAATGAGTAATTTGGGGATACAGGTGGACCCATTGCAACAATGAGAAGTACAAGTGATTATGTCGAAAACGAATTTTACAACTTTGGTGGGGGGTGCTGGGAGGATTGGGTGGGGGAGCGGGGGGAGGATAGGAAGGGATGAGATGGGGAAATAAAGGAGGAGGGTACAATGCTTGATAAGAAATGTACTCATTATCTTGCCCATGTAATTGTAACACCTCTGTACAGTATTTTCACAATAAAATAAAAATAAAAATAAATAAATAAAATGGAAAATTTAAGGAGATTCAAGGAAATGGAAAGTCTTTCAATGCTCCTGGTTGGAAGAATTAACATTGTGAAAACTGCAAAATTACCCCCAAACAATTGACAATGCAATACCCATCAAAATCCAAACAATATTCTTCAATGCAGTAGAGGAAGCAATCCAAATATAATATGTCTCAAAATGAGGCATTCTGGCATCCTTGCAAAGCCATCGATGATTCTCTGTAACCACTTACAGAAATGGTCTATCAAGATGGCTTTCCAACATTGACTGTGAAAAATGTTCATTTCCAAGTCACCACCATAAATCAGATCACATCACTGGCAGCAGACTTTTGGAAGGAAGGTTCCCCTTCCTTCCTTCTCTTAGGAAATATCAAACCATAATATTCTTCAGTTTTGGTCATCCTGGAGCACATTTTCCCAAGAATATTATGTAGTGTAAAAGAGGATCAACTATCAAAATAAAGTTGAAAATATTTGTCTACTACAGACTGATTTATCTGGCTCATATCTGTTATTTTCATTACTTCAAACACATGGATAATTTATATTGCGATTAGGCATGTGGCAAAGGATTAATGGAATAAACATTCAGTTTACTTTCATATATCCAATATAATACACTTAACTCCTTATGGAAAATTAAATAAAACTGTAGAAGCAATGTCAGGAATATAAAATAAGCCTCAATATGTATAATCTGGCACTCAGACACCATCATCTACTGAGAAATGCAGTCTCTCTATAAATATTTATTTGGTAAAAAAATAATAAAAATTTAAATAATGAATATGACTTTTAAGAATCATCTGAAATAATCTTCGTGTATATATTAGCATATAATTGTGTAGATGTCACCTAGACAGGAATTTAGCATGCATGTAGAAATCAAATTTCCACAATTTAAGCTAGATGAAAGGAGTCATACCCTCATGTATTGTGTGGTGTAAATTTTACCACAGTGCTGAACCCTTCCACCTAATACCAAGAGTCATGTGCAATAATTTATTATTTGATGTCAAGATGAGTGCTATGTGTAGAATTCACTTTGAATTATTACATTAATTCACATAAGTGAAACAGTGATGATATATTATTTTTTAAATTCTAATGCTTGTCAATTTTACAATTCATGAAATATATTATTAAAATTAGAGTCAATTTCTTCTTTTCTATAGCTACTAAAATTTTAATTATATATTAAATATTTAATATTAAGAAATCAGTAATAAGTAACCTATTATTAAAATGATATACTATTAAACTGTAATTTGAAGTATAGTTCTAACAAATTGTGATGTAAAAAACTTTTAATAGAATTATGGGTAATATTTTTAAACTTACCAGCTTGTTATTTGTTTCCTAATTGTGCCATTTGTTATTCTTGGTCCCAGTAATCTCTGCACCTTAATTATTTAGTTTTCTATTTTATCTCTCTTGGTTTGCTGATTGTGCATTTTGCTTTCCCTTTTTAGTTACTGACATGAGGCTTAAAATCTGTATGCTAGTTTATTATCTCCTATGTTAAAGTCAAACTACTGCTCTCCACAGCTGTTATACTCTTCACTCCCATCTCCTGTATTGCTGCTCTAATGTAATTTACTTTATTTTTTATTTAAATTTTATTGTCCAGGTAATGTACAGAGGGGTTATAGTTATATAAGTAAGGTAATGAATTCATTTCTTTTATAACTTTTTACCCTTCCCCAATTTTTCTCCCTCGTCCCTCCCAACACCCCCCCCCAAGATTATTTCCAACATATTGTCTTGTGAGTTTTACTGTTGCATAGGTTCCCCCTTTGTCATTTTTCTCATCTTTTTTTTCTCTTTCCCTTCCCTAGTTCCCTAGTTCCCTAGCTGTGATAACCTGGGTATCAAAATCAAATACAGTGACTACAGGGGATAAACCATAGGTGGGGAAAACACAAAAGGATAAAAAGGAATCACGTAATACATTAAGAACGAAAACAAAGAACATGCCTTGGAGTTCATTTCACTTGGAATCAACTTTTATGGTCATATCCTTGATGTGCACAATAATGCTCCCCTGGTACTCAGTAAACCCAATTCTGGGCATTTAACCATGTGACCACAAACAAAGCCACACTGAAGGTACCAGCACAATTATGTTTATCACAGTATTATTTACTATAGCTAAGATATGGAATTAACCCAGATGCCTCTCAGTAGATGAATGGATCTAGAAAATGTGACATACACACATGCACTTACATGGAAAACTATGTTTCCATCAGAAACAACGATATCACCTCATCTGTAAGGAAATGAAAGATCTTAAAAAATCATATTAATTGAAGTAAGCCAGACTTAAAGGAACATAAGTCCCCAGGTTTCCCTTATTTGTAATAATTAGTTTACATCAAGGAAAATCTCATGTATTTTAATTTGACATTTTGTTCTATGTTGAGCTTAAACATTATTGCTATATTATTTGTTATTATTTCTTTTATTGAAGAGGTCATACATTTATTTAAAAATTAAAATGAAGTTCGTAGCCACTGTATCAGGTGTAATATAATGTATCTTCTTAATAATTTTTATTGTGAAAATACCGTATGGAGGGTTTACAATTACATGGAAAGGTAATGAGTACATTTCTTATCAAGTGTTGTTACCACCTCCTTTGTTTCCCCTTACCATCCATTCCTATCACTCCCCCAACTCCCATGCCAAAGTTGTAAAGTTCGATTTTCGACAGAAATACTTGTACATCTCATTGTTGTAATGGGTCCAACTATATCCCTACTTAAACAATTTGTTTTTTCATTTCACCTCCACAAATTGTACTTACACCAAATACAGTGAAAACAGGGTTACACAGTGGGGTAGGAACATACAAAGCAACAAAGAAATAACTTAGAAATATGTTAGAAACGATAGCAAGAAAGAAAAAATAATGAGTCCTTATTTTGAGGTTCATTTCACCTAACATCAACTTATCTGACAGTTTCTTCTTGTCTCAGACATATACTAGTTATTGAAAATAAGGGAAGCCATAGGATGTATGTTTCTTTGTGCCTGGCTTACTTCACTTAATATAATTTTTTCCATGTCTTTCCATTTCTTGACAAATGGGGCAACAGGCAGATATACTTAAAGAATTATGTTCATCTTATCCATTACTGAAGGAAGAACAACTAAAAGAGCAACCCTTATCAGGAAAAAGAACTCCTATTTACTTCTCTTCATGACTCTGTAAAGCCAGTGTTGTCCCCTGTATCCTCACATTGTACATTACAACTCTTTACTTGGTCATCCTATATATCTACTATCTTCTACATTGTGACCTAAATACCCCAACAATTCCAATTTGCTTTAATTTTTTTTAAAAAATATCTCTCTAGGGAAGATCTTCTTTCCCAATCCATGGGCTTTCTATTGATCGTGCTAGCTATGTCCTTTGCAATGCAGACACTCTGCAATTTCATGCAATCCCATTTGTCCAGCGTTTCTTTGATTTGTTGTGTTTCTGGGTCTCTATAAAGAAAATTTTGGCCTTTGCCAAGGAGACCTAGGTTTTCTCCTATTCCATCCTGTAATGTTTTCAGAGTGTCTGCTTTGATTCCAAGGACTTTGATCCATTTGGAGTTGATTCTGGTGCAGGGTGATATATAAGGAGCAAGTTTTAGTTTTCTATAAGTAGTTAACCAATTTTGCCAGCACCATTTACTGACCAGTTTGTCTTTCTTCCATTCTATGTTTTTAGCTCCCTTATTGAATATTAAACATACAAACGACAAGGGTCTCATATCTAAATTATACCTGGAACACAAACAATTAAACCCCCTACAACAAATCTTCAAAGAAACAACTGCCCAGTAAATAAGGGGGCTAAAGACTTAAAGAGAAACTTCTCTGAAGAGGAAAGAAAGGTGACCAATAGACACATGAAGAAATGTTCAACCTTCCTAGCCATAAAAGAAATGCAAATCAAAACAATATTGAGATACCACCTCACCACAGTCAGAATGGCTATAATCAAGAACTCTAATAACAACAGACACTGGAGGGGATGTGGACAGAATAGAACCTTACTGCATTGTTGGTGGGAGTACAATCTTGTTCAACCACTTTGGAAAGCAGTATGCAGGTTCCTCAAAAGACTCCACATAGAGCTCCACTATGACATAGCATTTCCACTTTTGGGCATTTACCCAATGATCACAAACAAGACCACACTAAAGCTACTGGCACGACTATATTTATTGCAGCATTATTTACCATAGCTAAGATATGGAACCAACACAGATGCCCCTCAGTAGAAGAATGGATCAAGAAAATGTGGCACATATACACAGTGGAATTCTATGCCTCCATAAGAAAGAATGATATTGTTCCATTTGTTAGAAAATGGAAAGCCTTGGAAAAAATTATATTAAGTGAATAATCCATGCCCAAAGAAAAATAGGTCCCATGGTTTCCTTTATTTGCAATATCTAGTATATGTTTGAGTCAAGCAGAAAAGGTCAGATAAGTTGATGTTAGGAAAATGAACCCTAGGATAAGTATTCAAATGTTTTTTCTTCCATGCAACTATTTCTAACACATTTATAAAATTATTTCTTTGTTGCTTTTTATGTCCCTCCCCCATGGTTTAACCCCTGCTTTCACTGTATTGATGTTGGTATAATTTGTGGGGGGAAGGGAAAAACACATCATTTAAATTGGGATACAGGTGGATCCATTTCAACAAGATGTAAAAGTTGCTATATCAAAAACAATCTTTACAACTTTGGTGGGGCAGGGAAGAAGTTTGGGTGGGGGGTTGGGGCGAGGATGGGAAGCAATGTGAAGAGGAAACAAAGGAGGAGGCTAAAATGCTTGATAAGAATGAAGGCTGAAAGTAACTCCATTTTTTAGGCAGTGATCATTTGTTGCTTGTTTATCTTAGCTGGCAAGGCAACACGTGGCAGAAATCCAAACACCTTGTTGTTTGCCTTTATAAGCCCTGCCAATCTTTAGCTCGGGATATCTCCTCTGCTATGTCAGAGTGTATCACGAGGGAGGCCCGAGTTGCAGATTGTCTAAATAAAACCTTGTTTTTGCATTTTGGAACCTTTGACTCTCGTTGGTCTTCTTGGTGGGTGTCCTGCAACATGGACACTACATATTAGTGGGGGCTCGTCTGGGATACCTCAAGAGACCTCCAAGTCTTCCAGACTCCAAAAGTAAAACAGCGCTGTCAAATTTGTCTTGCCCTGGTGTTGTCTGTTAGTCTGTTTTATTTTTGTTTTCCTTTGTGAGGAGGCCGCTCCAATTCATATTTACATGACTACTCTGGAGGAACTGGGAAACATCCCAGAACCTCTTGTGGGGGGTTGGTCCTTGGAGCCCTGTGGTGAGAATTGTGGGGCAGGGGTCCGTGGAACACTGCTATGAGAATTGTGGGGCGTGAGTTGGTTGGGTGTTGGGCCGGAAATGACAAAGAGGGCCTCCTAACTGAGGCAAAATTGGCTCAACTGTGGGTCTGCTCCTTCTGCTTCCCTGTTATAGAGGTCAGCGGACCAATTCTGGAGATCTGCACTTTGTAAGTTTTTTTTTTTCAACTGTCAGGCCTGTGTGTGTTTTGTTTGTACTAGTTTTTTGTTTTCTGGACTGTATGACTGATTGAACCAGAAGCCATAGGCAACACTCCATCTAGCCCCCTAGATTTACAAAAAGAAAAAACTAAGAAAGAGGAAAAGAAAATGATCCCCCCAGATTTTCAGGGAGATAACTTGGAAGAAGAAATGTTTTCTCTCCCATACTCCCCTTCCCAGGTTCCTTCTGCAGAGCCTGAGAATGATCAAGAGGAGGAGAGAGCTATAGAACCAGCAGCCAAAACCTGGGCACCTTCCCTTAAAGTTTCTGAGGGGCCAGTCACTTGACGATGCCGTGGGATCAACCCTCCTTCTAATGCAGCAGTTTTTCCCTTACGGGCCGTAGGTCCTGTGGATGCAGATGGTCAACAGCAATTCCAATATTGGCCATTTTCTACCAGTGATGTATACAATTGGCGCACCCAAAATGCCGCCTTTTCTGAGGAACCCCAGTGTTTAATTTGTTTGCTTGAAACTATTCCCTTTATTCATCAGCCCACTTGGGATGATTGTAGTCAGTTTTACAGGTCCTTTTTACCACGGCAGAGAGACGCTTTCTGAGAGGCAGCCCAGAAACATATCCCTGGCCCCACAGGTGCGCCCACTATGGATCCTGCCCTGATTGCTGCCTATTTTCCTGAAACTCGACCAACATGGGACTACAATAAGATTGAAGGTAGGGAGTGACTCCATGTCTATCACCAGGATCTGTTGGCAGGTCTCAAGGCAGCAGCTCCCTGACCAACTAATATAGCCAAAATTTATGATGTTAGACAGGGAGGAAGTGAAAGTCTGGCAGCGTACCTTGAGTGGCTCATGGAAGCTTTTATTCAATATATCCCATATGATCTTGAGATCTAGGACTCGGCTCAGATGATTATGTTTGCCTATATAAATCAAGCTGCAGCAGACATAAAGCGAAAGTTGCAGGCTCTAGACAGACTTAGTGAAAAGTCTATTACAGATCTAGTAGTCGTGGCAGAAAAGGTTTACAATAAGAGAGAGACAGAGGAGCAAAGACAGGAAAGGAAGGACAGAGGAGTGAAACTGAGCTTGAAAAGAGAGACCAGGCCAACGAAAAGAGGCCAGACTTGTTAGACTTGCCACTATCGCATGCGGAGCATACCTGGTTCACAGACAGCAGCAGTTTCATTCAAGATGGAAAAAGGTACACGGGTGCAGCAGTCATCATGGACACTGAGATAGTGTGGGCAGAAGCACTCCCCCAGGGAACATCTGCACAAAGAGCAGAACTAGTGGCACTAACAAAAGCCCTATAGCTGGGAAAAGGGAAGAGACTAAACATTTACACGGACAGTTGGTATGCTTTTGCCACTGTGCATGTCCATGGAGCCATTCACGAATGGAGGAGGTTGCTGACAGCTGAGGGAATGGCTATTAAAAACAAACAAGAAATTTTAAGCCTTATACGGGCCTTATGGGAACCAGCAAATATTGCCATTATGCACTGCCCTGGCCATCAAAAGGGAACTGATTCAAAAACCAAAGGATATAATTTGGACGATTAGGCAGCTAAGGAGGCAGCCTTCTACACCAGAGAGGAAGTACCTACTCTAGTAGACCCAGGACCACAAGCTTTGCCTCCTGAGCCTCAGTATTCCCAAGAAGAATTGGAGTGGATAAAGAAATTCCCATGGCCTATAAACCCCCGGGCAGAGAAGAAAATAAAGACTGGTGGAAAACTGGTGAGGGGAAACTTATCTTGTCACAAAGATTGGGCAAGGGGATTCTTAAAAGAATCCATCGGGCCTCTCTCATGGGAACCCGAAGAATGCAGGATTTGCTCCAACACTCAGAAGTAAAAACTAGGCAAGGAAATCAACTCATTGAGGACATTGTTAAAAATTGTAAAGCCTGTCAGGTCACCAATGCCCCCAATCAACTGGTCACAAAAGGAGCTTGCCTCCATTGAGATAGGCCAGGTGTGTATTGGGAAGTAGACTTCACAGAAATTAAAACTTGAAAATTTGAATATAAATATTGCTAGTTTTTGTAGACACCTTTTCAGGATGGGTTCAAGCCTACCCAACAAAGCATGAGACCGTGAACGTCATGGCTAAGAAGATACTGGGAGAAATCCTACCCAGGTATGGCTTCCCATCCACCATTGGGTGGACAATGAACCGGCCTTCATCTCAAAAGTAAGTCAGGGAATAGCCGTGGCACTGGGGACAGATTGGAAATTGCACTGTGCTTATAGACCCCAGAGTTCAGGGCAGGTAGAAAGAATGAATCAGACTCTAAAAGAGACCTTAACTAAATTGGCTTTGGAGACTGGCAAAGACTGAGTATCACTCCTTCCTTTTGCCCTGTTTAGAGTGAGACATTCACCCTATCAGCTGGCTTTACTCCTTTTGAAATAATGTATGGACACCTTCCACCCATTATCCCTAGCCTTCAGACTGAATTGCTTGCTGATTTGAGTGATAAAAAATTTCTATGTAAACTTGACTATCTACAGCTTGTCCATAAAAGTGTGTTGCCCCAGCTTTAGCATTATATGATTCTGCTTCTATTCCTACCCCCCACTCATTTAAACGAGGGGACTGGGTGCTTGTTTGAAAGCACAACTTGAGATCTTTGGAACCATGGTAGAAGGGACTGTACATGGTGCTACTGGCTACACCTACTGCCCTTAAGGTGGATGGCATTGCTACTTGGATCCACTGCTCCCACACCAGACTGACTGACTCTTTTCCCTGGACGACTGTGGGGAAACATGAGAAGTCTCCAAGCATCCTACCCAACCATTCCACGTACAACTCAAGAAAAGAAAAATTGACTGATTGTTGTTGGTATTGTTGCAATTATCATTTACAGAACTCCTGGGAGCCTCTCACTACAAGGGGAAATTTGGGCTGCACTGGGAGAAGAGTGTTGTTTTTACGTTGACCGTTCAGGAATAGCAGAAGACAACATGGCTAAGGTGAGAGAGGGACTAATCAAGATCGAGAGCTGTTGGAGTTTAGTTTTGGGCCAGAGCCAGAAGATTGTGTCTCAGGATCATATGTCAAGGGGGAATGAAGTGGTAAAGCAGTGACTATTCGTTGCTTGTGTATCTCAGCTAGCAGAGCAACATGTAGTGGTAACCAAACACGTGGTTGTTTGCCTTTATAAGCCCTGCAAATCTTTAGCTGCGGGATCTCCTCCACTGTGTTGGAGTGTAGGACGTGGCCTGAGCTGCAGCCCGTCGAAATAAAACCTTGTTTTTGCATTTCGGAATGTCTGACACTCATTGGTCTTCTTGGTGAGGGTCCTACGACATTGACACTACAAGAAATGAGTTCATTATATTGCCCATGTAATTGTAACTCTCTGTACAGTATTTTCACAAAAAAAAAATTCTTGTGAACAAAAAAAATTCTCTCTAAATGTTTGAGGTTGGTGTGTGTGTGTGTGTGTGTGTGTGTGTGTGTGTGTGTGTGTGTGTGGTTTTCCAAAGATCAGAAGACATTTTTCTTCATTTAGAATACATCTTTCAGGTTATTGTAAATTGTGACTACTGGGAGAAGTCTCAGAATTTTCCATGGATTCCTAATTTTTCCAGAACCTTCATCATAAACGGGTGTTGGACCTTGTCAAATGCTTTTAATCTATTTATTGAGATAACCATGGGGTTCTTATACTTGCTCCTGTTGATGTGATGAATTATATTAATTGATTTGGGTATATTGAAGCAGCTTTGCATCCCTGAAATGAATCCTGTTTGATCGTGGTGTATGATTTTTTGGATGAATTGTTGAAGTCGATTGGCGAAAATTTTGTTGAGAAGTTTTGCATCGATGTTCATCAAAGAAATGGGTCCATAGTTCTCTTTCCTTCATGAGTCCCTGCCTGGTTTTGGAATGTGTGTTATGATGGCTTAATAGAATGATTCAGTAGTGAACTTTCTCTTTCAATTTCATTGAAGATTTGGAGGAGTATTGGTGTGAGCTCTGCTTTGAAGGCCTTGTAGAATTCCGCTGTAAAACCATCTGGTCCTGGGCTTTTCTAAGATGGGAGGTCTCTTATTGTTGTTTATATTGCGATATTTGATATGGGCCTGTTAAGATGGTTTAACTCATTTTGGTTTAGTTTCAGCATGTCAGAATTTTCCTGGAAAAGGTCCATTTCTGCCAAGTTCTCAAACTTATTAGCATAAAGGTTTGAGAAATATTCCCTTATAATATTCATGATATGGGCCTTGATATGGGCCTGTTAAGATGGTTTAACTCATCTTGGTTTAGTTTCAGCATGTCAGAATTTTCCTGGAAAAGGTCCATTCTGCCAAGTTTTCAAACTTATTAGCATAAAGGTTTGAGAAATATTCCCTTATAATATTCTGATTCTTGGTTATTTCTGTGGTGATGTTTCCATTCTCATCTCTGATTTTATTTATTTGGGTGTGTTCCCTTCTTTTTTCTGGTAAGATTTGCGAAGGGTCTGTCAAATTTGTTAATTTTTTCGAAGAACCAACTCTTTCTTTGTTGATTCTTTCTATGTTCTTTTTGGATTCTAATTCAATTTTTTCTGATTTAATTTTAATTATTTCTTTCTGTCTACTGGATTGGGATTTATCTTGCTGCTCTTTTTCAAGGAGGTTCCGATGTCTCATTAAATTGTTGGTTTCAGATCTTTCCAATTTGTTGATATAGCAACTCAGACCTCTAAAATTGCCTCTGAGTAGTGTCTTTGCTGTGTCCCAGAGCAGCTGGTAATTTGTGTGTTACTTTTTGTTGAATATCATGAACATTTGAATTTCCTTTTTAATCTCGTCCATGACCCACTCGTGATTCAGCAATGTGTTGTTCAGGCTCCATGTGTTACTGGACTTTCTTTGGTGGCTTTTGGTGTTGAGTTCTAATTTTATTCCCTTGTAGTCAGAGAGAATGCAAGGTATAATTTCAATGTTTCTCAATTTGGACAAGTTTGCTTTGTGGTCTAAAATGTGGTTTGTTTTGGAAAATGTTCCATGTGCTGCTGAGAAAAATGTGTATTCTGATGCTGCTGGGTGAAATATTCGGTAGATGTCTGTTAAATCTAGTTGGTCTATGCCGTTGTTTAGATCTGCATTTTCTCTGTTGAGTTTTTGCCGAGTTGATCTATCTAGTAGGGAGAGTGGTGTGTTAAATTCACCAACATTTAATGTCTTTGGATCTATATGAGATTTCAGAGAAAGTAGTGTTTCTTGGATAAATTTCGGTTCTCTGTTGTTTGGTGAATAGATATTTAGAATTGTAATATCCTCCTGAAGGAGCGATTCCTTAATTACTATGGAACGACTTTCTTTATCTCTTCTCACAAATTTTAATTTGAAGTCTATTTAATCTGATATGAGGGTTACAACACCTACCTGTTTATGGGTGCCATTTGCTTGGTAGATTTTGTTCAGCCTTTCACATTGAAAATGTGTTTGTTTTTATGGGCAAGATGTGACTCCTGAAGGCAGTAAATAGAAGGATCTTGCTTTTTAATCCAAGTAGATCGTCTATGTCGCTTAGTTGGAGAGTTATGTCCGTTAATGTTGAGAGGTAGGACTGAGAGGTATTTGGGAGTTCCTGCCATTTTATCCACCTTCTTGGGGCCTGTGGTTACTGGGTTCTACCTATGGTTCTTGGATTCTCAGTTTGGGTGTGATTATTTGGCCTTTATTGTGATCTTGTTGGTTTTCTATGTGTAGGATATCTTTAAGAATCTTTTGTAGGGCTGGTTTGGCGAGATATATTGTTTCAATTTTTCTTTGCTATGGAAGGTTTTTATTTCACCTTCGATTATGAAAGAGAGTTTAGGTGGTACAGTATTCTTGGTTGATAGTTGTTTTTCTTTAAGGCATGGCATACATCATTCCAGTCTCTTCTTGCTTTAGTTGTCTCTGCTGAGAAATCTGACGTGATTCTAACTGGTTTCCCATTATAGTTGATTGATCTTTCCTTCTTGGCAACATTACAGATATTTTCCATGTTCTGAATTGATACTTTTGGATTAAAATGTGATGGTGGGATGTCCTTTTCTGGTCTGTTATATTTGGCGTTCTAAAAGCTTCTTGTATCTGAATAGGCCTATCTTTTTGCACGTTTAGGAAGTTCTCTGCTGGGATCCTGTTAAACAAATTTCCTAGATCATTAACTTCTGTCTCTAGGTGCTCCTGTACACCCATTATCCTTAGATTAGGCTTTCTGATGGTGCATTCCAAATGTTGAATAGATCTATCATATTTCTTGGATTTGTTTTGGATGTTTGTATGCTCTTTCTCTATAATATCGAGGCTGTGTTCAATCCCTGAGATTCGATCTTCTGCATGGTCTAACCTACGATCAAGCCTTTCTAATTTTTTTTTTATTTCTTTTCCTTCTAGTTGGTCGGCTTTGATGGCTTCAAATTCTTTGTTGGAACTTTGTTTTAGATCATCGTGTGAACTTCTTTAATTCCTTAATTTGGTGTTCAGTGTTTTCTCAAATCACTTAGTTGATTGGTTATGGTCTCCTTGGACTCCTATTCCTTTTGTTGTGTTCTATTTAGCTTTCCCTTTGTGGTCTCCCTGACTTGTTTCAGTTCTCTGTTTATGCATTCCATGAATGCCTCTATTGATCTTTGTCTATTCTCATCCTGCTCTCTCAATTCCTGTATTACTCTTTGATTAGCTTCCTCACGTTCACGCTATTCTTGACTTTCTCTTTGTCTCTTCTCGGCCAACTCATGCAATTCCTGTCTCTCTCTTTCACTGATCTCAGCCTGCTCTTGCCATTTCTTTATTTCTCTTTGAGTGTTCTTAATCTGCTCACGAAATTCCTGTATCAATCTTTGAGTATCTTCCTCACTTTCATGATATTCCTGTATTGAACCTTGGTTTGCCTCCTCTCTCTCCCTATCATGCTCACACTGAATCCTTTGCAGGGTTTCAATCTTTAATTTTACCATGATTACCAGTAGTGTTTATAGAGCTTTTTGGGAGCTCTCCTCTGGATTATTCACTATCTGTTCTGTCCCTTGATTATCATGAGTATGATTTGAGATACACAGACTTGCCATTTTCCTTGTGTTTTTCCAGCTTTTTCTGCCCATTTGGAATGAAAGTAACACCAGTTTTGTGCTGGAACACTATCTTAAGGCAAGCATCAATCAAAGTCTGTAGTTGCACAGTCAAAAGTCTGCAGATACAATCTAGTTCAACAGTTATATCTATTCAACATCAAACAACTATGTATTAATGGGCTATGAACCACAAAGAATTTGGTAAACCAGAAATTATCAGGTTTAGGGAGAGATGTGGGCAAAAATAGGAATAGAGGAATATGATAAGGTAAAGGGAGAGTTAAATTAACTAAGTCAAAATCTTAAAGAGGGAAATAGATTGGATGGAATGATAGTAGAAAGAGAAAAAAGAAGAAAAAGAAAAAAAGAAAAAGGAAACAAGAAAAATACAAATTAATGGAAACACTTTAAAATTATGCAAATTTAACAACATAATATTCACAGAAGAACAGCAACAGGATGAGAGAAGGGGAGGGATAAAAAGGAGACACGAAAAATTAAAAAATAAAATTTCTTGAACTATTATATAGGTATAAATAAATAGTACTGCTATTAAGGAATTTAAGTCTAAGAGGTTCTGAACTGAACAATAAATTTCTGGATTAAGTGTGTACACAATGGGGGATAAGGTCTAATAATCGATTATGTGTATATCTGAGGATGAGCAGAACAGCAATTAAGTCACACAGAAAAAGAACGAAAGAGAAGAAAAAGTGAAAAGAATGTGAAAGAGAAAAAAGATCAAAAGTTCAGTAGAGCTAAAAAAAAGCACACACACATATAACCCTTAAATCTATATTATAATAGGGAAAAAAAAGGTTAATAGCAAACAATTTTTTAAAAAGTTAAAAATCATAAAATTAAAAAAAAATTAAAAAGGTACAAAAAATAAGTTCTTGGATTTTTTGGGGGGGAGGATAGGAAGATCCTGTATCTCTCTTGTGTCCGTAACCAGTCTCAGTTTGGAGTCTGTGCTCTGCTTGTAGTGTTTGGTTTTCCTGTGGCTTGATTGGTTTTTAAAGTCAGTTTGTTTGAGCAGGCAGAAAAATGCTCTGTTTTACCAAGGATTTTGTGATCTTCCTCCCAGGGTAGTTCAATGGAAGGGAGATCTCCTTTGAGTCTCACAGAAAAGGGAGATGTCTGTTTCCTCTAATTTGGAGATGCTGTGATTAGGCTAGGTTCTGAGTGGAGTTGAGTCCTTTCAACGAACAGTAACATTTCCCTAAGCGGCTAGCTTCTGAGACACTCACAGAGTCCAGCATGGAGACATTATCAGGGTTTTTGTTTACTGAATTTCAATTGATTGTCAAGGCTGCTGTAGAGAGGGGCAGCCTCTGGCTCTGTTTACCCAGTGAAGAAGCCACTCCTGGGGCTGGTGGAGCTGGCTTGGCCTGAGCTGGGTGAGTTTTCCCAGGGTGGAGCTGAGCCTGGAAGTTCAGGTCAGGTTCCTGTGACCTGCTAAATGACTCTTTTGTTTTCTTTCAAGGCCTGAGTTGAAGCTAGAGGCTCAGTCAGGCCATTGTCAGTATCAAAAATGGAGATCTCCAGTAGTGGGGGAGTGGAGAGGTGGCCTTACCTCCTCTGCTCCTTGAGAAGGAATGAGGATGTCAGGCTTCTACTTATGCCAGAGTGTTGGCTCCTAGGTCGTCTCTGGTCTGCAATCTACAGAATGAAGATGTCTGCTCCTTGTCAGTTCTTGCTGGTGTTGAGTAGAATCTGCTAGCCCGCTGAGTCTGGGGCCTTCATCCTGGACTCTCTATTTTGCAGGTTTGGTGGATACTGCCGCCACCACTGCCGCCACAGCAGCAGCCAAGGCTGTTGGCAAGTGCACAGATCTGTCTCCTTGCCTGGGTTTTCTCTTTCTGGCCAAACTCTCTGTATTGTGATGGCACCCTTGGTGTGATTCTCTGGCTTAGGACTGCTCACTGGAACACTAAAACTGCTTTCTATGCGAGATATTGTTTAGCCTCCAGTTTCTCCTCTGCCATCTTCCCAGAACTCTTTTCAATTTTAATCATTTCTTGTTAATCTCATCTTTAATCTCTCTCTATAAAATCAATAATTAATTCAAGGGAGTAGAAATGAAAAAAATTAAGCAACTCCTTACATTTTTCAATTTTCAATAACATGATATTGTGTAAATCATTTTCTGTTTACACTTGAGAGTATATAACTCAATTTAGTTAGACCTTTCATAAGGCTATAAGTATTTTATTTATTTTCATTGATTGTTCTTTCCAAAGCCTGCATGTCTAATTTCCCTTAGTTTCATTCAGTCTCATGTAGTTTAGATTCAAACTGAAGAACAAATGGAAGGAAGCAAACAGAAAATACAGTTCCTCTCCTCTGATATTGCCTCTACAAGAATGAAGAAAGAGTTCATCCTGCTGCTAAGGACTATGATAGGATATCAAGAGAATTCATTCTTCTAGGTATTCCTTATCTTTGTGGTATAACTTAAATGATGTAAAACACAATATACTGCCTAGTTAATTTACATGTTATCAGTTTGCACATTAGCATATGGGCTTCACCTCAGTCTACAACATTCCTTCATTATTCTGTCCCTGATATTTTTACACTACCAAGACATAAGATAACCAGTTTTATTTACAACATGAGCATTATACAACTGGCTTCCTTAGAAGCAGAGCATGGTCAATAGATCACATTACTTCTGGTTGCTCAGTATCTATAATCTTTTCTGTAATATTATTGCATTTTATTTAGTGTTTAAAAAACTGTTGGCTAAACTTAATGCTCATTCATAGAAATTTATGTTAAGTATTTTGCAAGTTTTATTTCTCTCAATTCTTAAGATAGCATTTGCTATAATGCTAATGTTATTACCATTTTAGTGTTGGGAAAAATTGTAATTAAAGGCACTAAGTACATGGCCCATAGACACACAGTGAGGAAGGAAATGAGTCACAGTTTCCAAAAGCCTTTTAGCAATAGAAAAAAGGTAGGTAAAATCTCTCCATTCTCTTACACTCTCAATTCAATATTCATATATCCCTATGAATAATAGCATATCAATTATTACCCATGGCGATTGTTTTCTGTTACATTTTTTCCTCAACACAGACTGTATTGGTGACATTGGATTATCATGCACAGAGCTGACCTTCTTTTGTCCCACAGCTCCAGTATTCTTTTTTAAAAAGTACTAAAACTTTTAAATACCATTACTTACTATCTTTTAAGAATACCTAATGAAATAAATTCACATATAATCACTCCAAAATGCTTTAAAAGTATGAGATGATAAAACAGGCCCCTGTGAAGTAAATTTTCTTCTACTTTTAAAAATATTCTGAAAGCCTTATGCTTGCTGGCCACACCTATAATCCTATCTACTTCGGATAACTACTCAGGAGCCTGAGATCTGTGGATAACTTTTGGAAGCCACTCAGGGCAAAAAGACTTCATGAGATTATTTTTTAAAAGTTGTAATGAACTAGCAAAGAGCCAGGAATGGAGATGTAGTTCATATAGTAGATCACCAATCTAGAGAGGAAAGGCATAGCAAGACCTTGAAGCCCTGATTTCAAACTCTGAGAGTGCCAATATACAAGCATGTGCATGTATGCATGTGTGCATGCATGTGCGCTCTCACACACACATTTATTCAAAATACCTTCATATCAGTGTTCTGCATTAATTTCTTTGTTAAAAATATTATATGGGAAAATAGAGGAAATAAACTCTTCTATATCAGAACAGTTTTTTGTTTTCCCCAAGTTACTGTTTATTAAATTGTATCAACTGAAGAAATAAAGTATATCACATGATCAGAACATTTTTATGTTTTTAAGTGTAAAAAAACTGTACAGAGTTGTCACAATTAAAAGAGCAAATAATGAGTACATTTTCTAACAATCAGTGTTACCTCTTCCTTTCTTTTTCCTCTACCACCCCTTCCCACCTCAAAGAATACACTCCCCTCCCTCCTTCCCCTGCCTAAATTGTACAGTTCATTTTTCAACATAGTGTCTTGTGCATCTCAACCTGTATCCCTATTTAAGCATTTTGTATTTCCCTTTTCCCTCCCCAAATTAGAGACACATATACACAGGTTTTGGCGCACCAACTTCAAGTACAGTGAAAACAGGGGTTAGAGCGTGGGGGAGGAACAGATAAAGAAACAAAAAAATTACATCACACATTATAAGTATCTTGGAAACAAGAAGAGCAAGAAACAAAGAATCACTTGTGTGGTTCATTTCCCATAATATCATTTTATCTGGTCATATGCACATAGCTTATGACCTGTTCTGCTTATCCCAGACATATATTAGTTGTTGAAAATAAGGCAAACCATGGTACCTATGTTTCTTTGGATTTGGCTTACTTCACTTAATAAAATTTTTTTCCAAATCTTTCTAATTTCTAACTAATTGGGCAATGGAGGCATAGAATTTCATTGTTTATATATACCACATATTCATAATCCATTTATCTTCTGCGGTCCATTGCGGTGAGCTCCATATCTTAGCTATCGTAAATAATGCTGCAGTAAACATAGCTGTGCTGGTAGGTTTAGTATGGTCTTGCTTATGACCATTTGGGTAAATCCCAAAAAGTTTGATTGCTCAGTCATAGGGGAGCTTTATATGGAATCTTTTGAGAAGCCCCCATACTGCTTTCCAAAGTTGTTGAACAAGTTCACACTCCCACCAAGAATGAAGTAGGGTTTCCTTGTGGCCAAATCCTCTCCAGCATCTGTACTTGTAAAAATATGGAAGGATTCAATAATTTGCATGTGAACCTTGCGCAGGGCCATGCTAATCCTCTCTGTATTGCTCCAATTTTAGTGTATGTGCTGCTGAATTGAGCACAGAACATTTTTTATATATAAAGTATAATTGGTTTTCTTAATCTTGACAATTCAAAAAAAAGTAACTTTAGAAGAATTCCCATGAAATTTTAGAACCATGTATTTCTTATACAAGCACACAATTAAGAATAGTCAAGATTGGCATGTCAAAACCAAGATAATTCCAGATATTTGTTGTTCAAGAGATGTTTAGGAGGAGGAATTCAATTATTCTGTACAAGGCACCAGTCATAATGAACACTGCAGCAAGTGTTAAAGTTTGTTAAATGTTTTAATGTTTTAAATGTATTTAATTTTGATAATTTGCTTATATATGCCAAAATTAGGACTGTATGTCAGGACATACAACTTTTCTATAAAGTATTTAAGATTTATGGTAGCAGACATATGCTACTAAGAATGTACATTTCAGAGTTTATAGAAACATTCCTAATGAGAAGTTGCAAAGTCTTTGTGTAAAGAAGCATGGTGAAGAGTTAAGACTGTGTTAACTACACAGTTTCTCTTAAAACTTTAGGACTTTCTTACTTTATATGTTAGTGAGGAACTAATGATGATATAAGCCATATACAAATTATGAGATGAGTTATAAAAGCAATCTTAGTGGGTAACTTTAAAGACTACTCATAGCCTATAAAACTCTTGTTGAACATCATAATCTTAGCCAGTGTTAAATGTACAGGGATATGAGAAAATAGTAATATCTAATATGTAAGTACACTTCAAATACTGAAAAAACCTGGTAATTTTTTGGTATTTTATTTTATTAATCATTTATATTTAATTATTGTTTTTCTTTATTTGTAGCATTGTTTCCCTTGTTGTAATATAATACAACTTTTGTTAGGAATCATCAGAAGGTACTTTGAGAAGGTTACTGGGATGGCCAAACCATTTTTTATAGGTGCATGTGAATTTACAATAAGCAAAATTAAGAATATAATATTGATTAAAAATTATCAAGCCGGGTGCTGGTGGCTCACGCCTGTAATCCTAGCTACTCAGGAGGCTGAGATCTGAGGATTGCAGTTCAAAGCCAGCCCGGGCAGGAGAGACCGTGAGACTCCTATCTCCAATAAACCACCAGAAAACCGGAAGTGGCGCTGTAGCTCAAGTGGTAGAGCGCTCGCCTTGAGCTGAAGAGCTGAGGGACAGCGCCCAGGCCCAGAGTTCAAGTCCCACGACCGACAAAAAAAAAAATTATCAAGTACAGTCTGAATCAGGAGGGATGATAAATGTCCACACCTAAAATCTTAGCCCTAGGCTGAAGCAGCGGTATTACAGAGTTGAGGTCACAAAAGTGAGAGACTGTGTTTTTTTTTGTTTTTTACTTTGATTTCGTTGGTCATGAAGCTTGAACTCTGGGTCCTGGGTGTTGTCCCGCAGCTCAAGGCTATTGCTTCCACTTGAGCCACCCTACCAATTCCATCTTTTTCTACTAACATGATGTTGAAGAATCAAACCCAAGGCCTCATGCATACAAGGCAGGCACTCTACAACAGCCACCATCCCAGCTCCTGATAGACTGTGTTTTAAAAAATCATCTAAACAACATTTGCTTTCTGCTTTGGGTTATATAATGAAATATATAAGTATCTTTTTATAATTTTGTGAATTGTAAAACTTCTAAATTTATACTAACTTCAAAATCATGAAATGTCCCTGAAAGTTTGCTTCTGTGAAGATTGTTTTTGCATTTTTAAGTTATTCTGAGTAATTTTTATTTTTATCAAAATCATTTTAAAATTTGGGTTGATGGGTTATCATACATCAAATACGTTCAAATGTACATGTAGAGTCTGAAGATAGCAGTATGAATATTCTCCTACAACTCTTGTTTATCTGTTATGCACTTCCAGTATTATGATATTTCTCTTTCTTTCACTCTCTCTCATCTCCTCTCTTTGTCTTTCATGCTCCATGTCTGCTACTTAGAACTTCTGCTGCTATTCTATTATCCTTGAGGATCCACTGGCTTTGTGGGAACATGATGGGGACCAACATTTTTCCTAGCATTCTTTAATAATTATGAGTGACATGATATTATTCTTTGCCATTCTAAATGGCAAAACAACAGTTCTAGGAATTCCTTTTCACGTTTACTACTATTATAAATGTTATCTCATAGGAATCATTGGGATGAATAAGATATTTTAACCTGGGCTGGGAAGGTGACTCTGTGGTAGAGCGCTTGCCTTTCATGCATGAGGACCTGGATTCGATTCCTTAGCACAACATAAGCAGAAAGAAAAAAGCCAGAAGTGGCTCTGTGGCTCAAGTGGTAGAGCGCTAGCCTTGAGCTGAACAGCTGAGGGACAGTGCCCAGGCCCAGAGCTCAGGCACCACAACCGGATCCCATGCCCCCAAAAAGATATTTTAACCTGTGACCTAACAATTCTTTTTCTTTCACAAACAACCTTTTTCTTTGATTATCAGTTAGTAACTACATGTAATGAAAACAAAGCTATCCTATGTAAAGTAGACCGAAGTTGTTCACAGGGATGAAAAAGAGGGTAATTGTCGAAGTGAGTAAAAAGGATACCCATCTCAACAGAGAAACCACAGATCTAAAGAGCTGCATAGATCAACTAGACTTAACAGACATCTACCGAACATTTCACCCAGCAGCATCAGAATACACGTTTTTCTCAGCAGCACATGGAACGTTTTCTAAAATAGACCACATTTTAGGCCACAAAGCAAACTTGTCTAAATTGAGAAACATTGAAGTTATACCTTGCATTCTCTCTGACCACAAGGGAATAAAATTAGAACTCAACACCAAAAGCCACCAAAGAAAGTCCGGTATCACATGGAGGCTGAACAACACACTGCTGAATCATGAGTGGGTCATGGAAGAGATTAGAAAGGAAATTAAAATGTTCATGCTATTCAACGAAAACGAACACACAAATTACCAGCTGCTCTGGGACACAGCAAAGGCAGTACTCAGAGGCAAGTTTATAGCTCTTAGCTCCTACATCAACAAATTGGAGAGATCTGAAACTAACAATTTAATGACACATCTAAACCTCCTTGAGAAAGAGCAGCAAGATAAACCCCAATCCAGTAGACGGAAAGAAATAATCAAAATTAAATCAGAATTAAATGAATTAGAATGCAAAAAAACTATAGAAAGGATCAACAAAACAAAGACTTGGTTCTTCGAAAAACTTAACAAAATTGACAGACCCTTAGCAAATCTTATCAGAAAAAGAAAAGAACACACCCAAATTAATAAACTCAGAGATGAGAATGGAAACATCACCACGGAAACAACCAAGATTCAGAATATTATAAGGGAATACTTCTCGAAACTTTATGCTAATAAGTTTGAGAAATTGACAGAAATGGACCTCTTCCTAGCAAATATTGACATGCCAAAACTAAACCAAGATGAGTTAAACTACCTTAACAGGCCCATATCAAGCATTGAAATAGAAACAGCAGTAAGAGACCTCCCAGCTAAGAAAAGTCCAGGACCAGATGGTTTTACAGCGGAATTTTACAAGGCCTTCAAAGCAGAGCTCACACCAATTCTCCTCCAACTCTTCAATGAAATTGAAAGAGAAAGCTCACTACCAAACACATTCTATGAAGCCATCATAACCCTCATCCCAAAACCAGGCAGAGACTCATCAAAGAAAGAGAAATATAGACCCATTTCTTTGATGAACATCGATGCAAAACTTCTCAACAAAATTTTGGCCAATCGACTTCAACAATTCATCCAAAAAATCATACACCAAGATCAAACAGGATTCATTTCAGGGATGCAAAGCTGGTTCAATATACGCAAATCAATTAATATTATTCATCACATCAACAGGAGCAAGAATAAGGACCACATGGTTATCTCAATAGACGCAGAAAAAGCATTCGACAAGATCCAAAACACCTTTATGATGAAGGTTTTGGAAAAACTAGGAATCCGTGGAACATTCCGCAATACAATAAAGGCTGTATATGACAAACCTACAACCAGCATTATACTCAATGGTGAAAAACTAAAGCCATTTTCTCTTAACTTAGGAACAAGACAAGGATGCCCACTCTCTCCACTTCTCTTCAATCTAGTATTAGAATGCCTAGCTACAGCAATAAGACAATATGCAGACATAAAGGGGATCCAAAGAGGGAAAGAAGAAATAAAACTCTCCCTCTTTGCAGACAAAATGATCTTGTACTTAAAGAATCCCATAGACTCCACTCCCAAATTACTCAAGCTGATTCAAACATTTGGCAAAGTAACAGGTTATAAAATTAACCCGCAGAAATCAATGGCTTTTCTGTATGCCAACAATGAGAAAAGTGTGGCTGAAATTAGGAAAGCAACTCCATTTGTAATAGCCTCACAAAAAATAAAATACCTAGGAATTACCTTAACTAAAGAAGTGAAGGACCTCTATGATGAAAACTTTAAAATCTTGAAAAAGGAAATAAACATAGAACTTTAAAAATGGCAAAACCTCACGTGCTCCTGGATTGGAAAGATTAACATTGTGAAAATGGCAATACTTCCCAAGGCTATCTACAAATTCAATGAGATACCTATCAAAATTCCAACCTCATTCTTCAAGGAAATAGAAGAGGCAATCCAAAAATTCATATGGAACAATAAAAGACCCTGAATAGCGAAAACGCTCCTCAACGGAAAGAACACTGCTGGAGGAATATCAATACCAAATTTCAAACTCTACTATAAAGCCACAGTAATCAAAACAGCTTGGTATTGGCATAAGAACAGACCTCAGGACCAATGGAATAGAATTGAAAACCCAGAAATGAACCTACAGACCTATAGCCATCTAATCTTCGATAAGGGAGCTAAAACTATACAATGGAAGAAAGACAGCCTCTTCAGTAAATGGTGCTGGCAAAATTGGTTAACTACATGTAGAAAACTAAAGCTAGATCCTTATATATCACCCTGCACCAGAATCAACTCCAAATGGATCGAAGACCTTGAACTGAAAGCAGACACTCTGAAAACATTACAGGATGGAATAGGAGAAACCCTAGGTCTACTTGGCTCAGGCCGAAATTTTCTGAATAGAGACCCGGAAACACAACAAATCAAAGAAAGGTTGGACAAATGGGATTGCATAAAGTTGCAGAGCTTCTGCAGGGCAAATGACATAGCTAGCAAGATCAATAGAAAGCTCACGGATTGGGAGAATATCTTTACTAGCCATACAACAGACAATGGTCTCATATCTAAAATATACATGGAACTCAAAAAATTAAACCCCCCAACAACAAATCCTCAAAGAAACAACTGCCCAATAAATAAGTGGGTGAAAGACTTAAAGAGCAACTTCTCTGAAGAAGAAAGAAGGATGGCCAATAGACACATGAAGAAATGTTCAACATCCCTAGCCATAAAAGAAATGCAAATCAAAACAACATTGAGATATCACCTCACTCCAGTTAGAACGGCAAAAATCAAGAACTCTAACAACAACAGACGCTGGAGGGGATGTGGACAGAAAGGAACCTTACTTCATTTTTAGGGGGAATGTAAACTTGTTCAACCACTTTGGAAAGCAGTATGGAGGTTCCTCAAAAGACTTCACATAGAACTCCCCTATGACCCAGCAATCCCACTTTTGGGCACTTACTCAAATGTTTACAAACAAGACCACACTAAAGCTACCAGCACAACTATGTTTATTGCAGCATTATTTACCATAGCTAAGATATGGAACCAACCCAGATGCCCCTCAGTAGATGAATGGATCAAGAAAATGTGGTATATATACACAATGGAATTCTATGCCTCCATCAGAAAGAATGACATTTCCCCTTTTGTTAGGAAATGGAAAGGCTTAGAAAAAATTATATTAAGTGAAGTAAGCCAGGCCCAAAGAAACATAGGTCCCATGGTTTCCCTTATTTGCAATATCTAGTATATGTATGAGTCAAGCGGAAAAGGTCAGATAATGTGATGTTAGGAAAACGAACCCTTAAATATGTATTTTAATGTTTTTTTCTTTCATGCATGTGTTTCTAACGCATTTATAAGATTATTTCTTTGTTGCTTTGTATGTCCCTCCCCCACAGTGTAACCCCCCGCTTTCACTATATTTGATGTCAGTATAACTTGTGGAGGAGATGGGGACAAATAAGTCGTTTAAGGATTCAAGTGGACCTGTTGCAACAATGAGAAGTACAAAATGTCATGTCAAAAATGAGCTTTACAATGTCGGTGTCGGGGAGGGAAGGGGAGGAAGTATTGGGTGGGGGGGAGGGGGGAGGCTAGGAAGGGAGGTGAAGGGTAAACAAAGGAGGAGGCTGCAATTCTTGGTAAGAAATGTACGCATTATCCTGCCCATGTAATTGTAACCCCTCTGTACAGTATGTTCTCAAATAAAATAAAATTAAATTAAAAAAAAACAAAAAAAACTTTGTAACACTATGCAGATATATATTAATATATACAAAAATTTTGTATTGATACATATATATATATATATTGAGACATATAAAGAAAGTAAAGGAATGACATTGTCCAAAAAAAAAAAAAAAAAAAAAAGGATACCCATCATAGAGCACAGATCCTCAGAGCAGTTTATCATGTACACTTTGTGAGAATGACAATGCGCTGGGAACTATAGATAAAATCACTGAACACTGAGATATATATGCATATATATTTATATATGTATATTTATTTATATATGCATATATGTGTGTATATGCCCTTATATTTTACACATATATGTTATTATACACACAAATACACAAATACAAATAAGCACACAAATAAACACACAAATACAAATAAAGTCCGTGAAACTCTTATCTCCAATAAAGCACCAGAAAACTAGAAGTGGCGCTGTAGCTCAAGTGGTAGAGTGATAGACTTGAGCTGAAGGGCTGATGGACAGCACTCAGGCCTAGAGTTGAAAACCCATGATCAACAATAAAGAAAAAAAAAGAAATATACTCATTACCTTACTTATGTTACCATAAGACCTCTGTACAGTATCTTTACAATATATATAAAAGATACAAGGAAAAATTCTGTACTTATAGGAAGTTGTATTTGTAACTCAATATCAGTAAGGTATTGGTTTAGGACCACATGCATATTAAAACTTTGGATACTCAAATAACCTACGGGAACACAGTATATTATTTACATTAGAATCTGCCCACAACCAAGCATTATACTATCCGTCATGAATTTCCATCACTTATCACTTCAAAAGTCTTAAAGTCATGTTTTCTGCATTAAATTCACAGAGTTTAAGTGAATATCACAGGTAATTTACCTATTATTGGAAGTTTAAGGACAATTTTCAATTTCTGATGATAGAAACAGGAGTCAGTTTTAATTATGCAGAATCCACTATGTAGTGAGCCCTGTAGTCCTCTAAATTTTCAAAATTTGAGTTACTTTTTATTAATAATTGAAAAACTTTTATTTCAATATTTGAAATGCTGTCCCAATTATTTTAAAACTTTCACATTAAGTTAGAATGAACTTCCCCCTCCCCTCCATTTCCCCTGCTAGTTCAGGTTAACTCTCCTTTGGCTTTATTGTTTGACAGGTTGAGGGTAAACAGATGACGGTAAACAGAAAGATGATCATTACTTATATATCTCCTTCTTCTTCTGTTTCTGCTATTATTGTATAGAGGAAGACTGGAGCAGGGAACAAGAGTAATGCTTGGGCAAGGGAGCATTCTTGGCATATCAATTATTCTTTCTCAGAATCTCTTAAACTGCTTACTCTTGCCTTCTCTGTAACAGTAACCTAACTGTGGCTTCCTTCGTGCAGGAGTAAGCACACTAACAGGTTTTTACATGTAAATTTGTATTTTTATATCTCAGCTTATTACTACCAAAAATAGAAAGCTTTGGGTACATCAATGCAAAATCACTGATTGTTCAACAATACATTAGTGAGGAGTAGACAACTCTACTCAGCTCCCCCCTCCTCTTCAATCCTCCCCTCCCTCCCTCCCGTTATTTACCCTCCCTTCCCTTCTTCTTTCTTTGTATCTCTCTCCTCCATATTCACTTCTATCTTCTCTCATTTTCCTTTCCAGTACCAAGTGATTTGGTTTACCTGGCAACAAATATGTAATTGAACAAATATGTTTTCTCCTCTTTTTGTGAATATTTATTCTTAAGAAGTGAATTCTAGCAGAGCACCAGTGGCTTACAGCTAAATACTAGGTGGGTTCAAATTTGACAATTGCAATTCAAAGCTATTCCAAGTAGATAAACCTAAGAGATTCTTTTCTCCACTTATGGTAAAAGGAAGAATTGAAGGTGTGGCTCAGGAGGTATATAGTAAACATTGAGAATTAAAGTCCAGATTGTTAGGTTTTTAAAGAGAGTTCGAGTAAGAACCACACCATGCACGAGGTATTCAGGAAAGAGGTAGATTTATTCATCATTTCCTCTGGCACCAGGCCATGTTGGCCTTCCACGTGGCTGGGAAAGAACAGGGAAAGACCTGGAAAAGAGAGTATCTGGCCCTGGGCTAGGCTTTATCTAGGGTATGGGTGGAGAAATGTGTGGCCACATCAAATTCAGATGTGACAACAGCACATGCAGATGTGACCTTTTTCAGGCGTGCCAGTTCTAGGTAATGCAGATAATGGGCAGAGACATTGCTTGGAAGAGGGTGGAATCTGCTTGCTATCCAGGAGTAGACCTTACATTCCAGCCTTTTAATAATCATGAAATAAGGCATGGATTCTCTCTGGCTACTTCTTGCTGACAAGGGGCATCCAAATTAGGGGTAAAAGCCTGAAATTTGGTCCCCTCACAGAGAAGGCAGTGAGCTGCAGCTGTCCCTTGGTGAGTGTGAGTCCTTAGATGAAGTCTGGAGGAGGCAAGTCTCTTGGATGAAGTGTGGAGAAAGTCTCATGAGGCATTGAGAGGCTAGAAAAAAAACACTAGAGAGCAAATAAATAGCAAGAGGAAAGACTTGGAGCTGAAAAATGTTGGTAGAAATGTCCCTATCTGGTGACTACATAGGGGAGAATTCAGGTAACAAAGGCAAGAATGAAAATTCCCGTCCAGTTAAAAGGTACACAAGTATGAACATTAGATGGGCAGGCTTCTTACTTATATTGACCTCCCGGCACTGGTTAATTTTGAAAGGGCAGGCACAAAGTGCCTGATATGACATCATTTCCTCTTATTCCTCTCCATGGTCCCTTGTGCCCCAGACTGGCTGAGTCGAAGTGCTCGTTGCTGGGATGACTTGCCTCAGTTAGTATTCATGGAGATTTGAACACAAGGCCTGGGCATTGTCCCTGAGCACTTCTGCTCAAGGCTAGTGCTCTACCACTTTGAGTTACAGTACCACTTCCAGTATTTGGCTGGTTAGAGTTAAGAGTCTTGAACCATGCTTCCATCCTGGCTATTAGGTTAGTTGGGAGATGGAGTCTTAGGGATTTTTCAGCCCTGGCTGGCTTTGAATTGCAATCTTTGTCATGAAAACCATTCATTACTTCCAATTAAACAAGGAGATCAAATAGAATAAGAAGAGCTTCTCTGGTCCTTACCAAGAATTGACCAAGTAATATTCTGCAAAGACAAATCTCGTTAGATGTGAGAATCTTAGCACAGATATGCCCAATATTTTAGAATCACGTAATCAGTACTAGAATACACAACACAAAACAAAAAAGGCAAAACTCAAAATCTAAAATTTTGTACATTAATGTTTAGATATTTTGCTAACAAAGCACATCAGATAGTTGGGCCTAAATTACAAGGGTCTGAGAAAAGAGCAACTTTTTAGCAAGGTACAAGAGAATAGATGGATGGAGGAGTAGTAAAGTTGGTGGAAGGGTATGGGTCAGATGGGACCAAACCCTAAACCCACCATGTGGCCAAGAGGGCATACTCACAATGGTGAATTTCTGAAAAAAATACAAAGAAAATGTTAGAAGTCTAGATTGGCTAGTCTTTTATAGGGAATCTAGGGGAGGTCCCCGGGACCCAGCTCGCATCACACTCTTCAGGGCACAATTCAAGAAGCTGTAGAAAAGAAAGGGAGAGATAGAGGAAGTTGGACATGATTAGCAGAGAGGAAAGAGATCATGAAAGTGAACAGACTTCTGACCATTTACCATTGCAGAGATAAAATTGTCTAAATCTGAGAAGAACATAAAAAAATTAGGTGCTCTGGCTAAAAGGGGGTGCAGGAGGCATTTCAGAGGGGTTTCATGGCACTGGATTGACACACAGCTGCCATTAAAGGTGTAGGAGACAAAAATAATCAGTGAGTGAAGGTGGGTTTATCGGATGGAAGTGGCACTGCAACTTACCACTGAGCCCTCTAGGGAGGAGTGGCCAAGCAACCAGAATCAAGTGCCCTCGGCTCCAGAGGTGACTGGCCTTTCAGTTAAAGGACTAGCAGGTTCTTCAGCATGGAACCACATCTGGAGAGATACTGAGGGACAGAGAACCCTTAGAGAGTAGTTCACTCACCAAAATGTACAAGCATGGAGGTGGATACAGAGGCCAGCAGGGGAATTGATTCGCTGTGTCCACAGCAGACAGACTGGTTTCCAAAAGGCCGTCAGAACTGTGGTATTCCTCAGAGCAAAAAAGGGAAAAACAAACCAAAGAAAGGAAAATAAAAAAGGAGAGGAATCCAACCCCCTATCTTGACTTTAAGCCTCTCTCAGGTTCAAACGGCACCATTTATATTAGGTTTTAAAAAAGAGGTTTCTGAGTAAAAACCACACCACACATGTGGTATTCATGTAAGGGGTAGGTTTATTCATCATTCCTGCTGGCATTATGCCATGTTGGCCCTCCATGCGGCTGAGAAAGGCGTGGGAAAGACTTGGGAAAGTCCTGGGAAAGAGCGCATCTGGGCCTGGGCTAGGCCTTATCTAGGATATGGGTGGAGAAAAGTGTGGCCACATCAAATTCAGATGTGACCTCAGGAGATGCAGATGTGACCTCTCCAGATGTGCCAGTTGCCTAGGTAATGAGGTACTGGGCTGAGACTTTACTGTGAGGAGGGTAGAGTCTGCTCTCCATCCAGTAGCAGATCTTACACAGGTAGAGCTCAAGGCCAGGATTCAAACCCCAGTGCCGGCACAATGTATATATATATATATATGTGTGTGTGTGTGTGTGTGTGTGTGTGTGTGTGTGTGTATACACACACACACACATATATATATATATATATATACATACATATACATATATATAAATGAGTCCTTTATCTTTGAAAAGGGATATTTCTCCAAAAATTCATACCCAGGACAATTTTCAAGGTCAAAGACTGTTTGAAAGGCTCTTTCACATCTTAAACTGATTCCTCTGCTTGATTCACATTATGGAAAATAGGAGTCACACTTCACATTAAAAAGTATGCACATTGTTGAACAGTTCTTACCATTTTTAATGTAAAGGAAGCATGGTAGAGGAATTCACCTTATTGGATGAATTAGATTTGACTCACTGACAGACTTTTGCAAGTAAATGAGGGTCTGTTTACATACAAAGAAGTCTATACAGATGGTTTTCTAAGAGGGAGAACAAACCTGCTGTCCAGGTTTGAATCAGAGTAAGTTTATTCCTATGAAATGACAAAGAGAAGCTCATTTTATGGAACTCTATGCAAACATCAATTTCAAACGGTTTAAAAAACCCATGTCTATGTTGTGATCAACCAAGTTTTTACAAGCAAAAAAGTTTCCTGAGCCAAAATATATGACAGATAGTTAATGGCCGAGAGACAGGTGTAAAAGAGTTCCATAATAACAACTAAATTATAAATTTTTCATCAAGACCCTAACAAGAATCTCCAAGATAGGCCTTGCTAAATCTATCATAGAGGACTGGGTTTATGCAATTGTCAGTTTTGTTTAGGATCCAATATCTTCTATGGTCGCTTTGTTTGCAAATCAATCACACCACATGCAGTGTCGAGAAAAACATGCAGTCTTGCTAGGCACCTAAGGGATTTTTGTGCCACTGTGAATATTTATCGTTTTACTTCTTGTAATTATACCTGTCAATGTGAAGTCCTTTCATGAGAAGAATAATAGTTTCTGTGCCCTTAGTTCCACTAACAAATCTCAGATATGAATATAGCCTGGTGTCTGTGGTTCATGCCTGTTATCCTAGCTACTCAGGAGGATGAGATCTGAGGATCACAGTTAAATGCCAGCCCAGGCAGGAAATTCTATGAGGTTCTTATATCCAACAAACCACAAAAAAACTGGGAGTGGCACTATGTCTCAAGCAGTAGAGCACATGCCTTGAGGTGAAGAGCACAGGGACAGCACAAAAGCCCAGAGTTCAAGCCTCACGACTGACCAAAAAAAAGAAAAAAAGTGTATATACATATATATATATATATATATATATATATATGTATATGTGTACACATATACATATATATATATACACACATAGATATAATGGGATGAATTAAATATAAATGAATATTTATAATACACATTTAAATATAACTAAATATATATTTACATTATATACATATATTTACATATATAAGATCATATTATATCTGTATGTTTCTAAATATATTTGTCATTAATATACAGAGTACATCTGAAGATTTTGGGGAAAATGTAGAGTTTCTAAAGGCTTACTACTGACCCATCATACTTTCAAGCAATTTTTCCACTTATTACAATTTCTGGAGTACTAACATTGAATGATTATGAAACAGAGTAACTGTTTTATTCCTTATGATTTTGGATGCCTTACAAAGTGTATTATTCTCAAGAAGGGAATGGTGAATATGAGAAAAGGACTAACCAAGTACTGTCTTCAAATATTTATAATTTGGATTTACCTCTTTATTTCATTAAGGGCATTTTGGATAAAACTGTTTGAATACCAGGTCAGGTATAATATATCCTAGCTGCATATACCAAACTACATTCAGAAAATGATATAGAGCGATTGAGTAAAGAAAACATATTCAATATATAGCAAAAAGTATATACCTATAGGGATAATATTTTGAAGAGTGCATTGAAAATATTTTAATATAATAATTAATTGGATTGAACAATTTCACATTGACAGCAATTAACTAGAATAATTTAATGTTAATTGGACAAGATTGTTTCTAAATGACTGATTTCTCTTTTTACTTTATCAGGGAAATAACTGAACAAAAATTGAAAATTAACATATGAATCTATAACAACTGGAAAGAAATTTTGTCTTTTTATTGTCAAATATTAATTTCACAAGGTATTATATTATGTTATACACATATCCAAATAATGTAGCTTGCTAAATTTTATTCATTTTATCAATTTCATTATCCTATTTTTATACTTTTATTATGCCATCATACAAAGTTATAAATTATTTGAACATATATACTCCACAATATTTCTCTTCATCTCCTCTCTTATTTTTTTCCAAATTTAATCAGTTCCATCTTTTATACCTTGGTCATTCATTTTATTTTCTGGGTCTAGACTCTGCATATGAGAAATCAAGAATCTGTTTTTAACAGTGTGGCATATTGCTTTAATATGAAGGTTTCTTCTATCTATTTTCTTGAAGATGATATGATTTCATTATTATGTCTGGCTAAGTAATATATCATTGTGTATATATACATATATATATTACAAGTTCTTCATTTAATGAGTGATTAAGGGACATGTAGGTTAATTCTGTAGTTATGTTTTTTATGTGGGGAAGGAAGGATGGAAATATTGATGCTTGGCTGAGAAACATGCTCTTTAAGCAGGCACTCTAGTATTTGAAACATCCTCTCAGCTGCTCTTTCATAAGTATTTCAATAATGCATTATATCTAAAAAATAAAATTTGCAAAGGTGTTGTTTTTCAGTATCTATATAATTATTTATTATAGTGTCACATTTAGTATGTCATGTGAGTATGGGGATGTATGTGAGCATGAAAATGCATGCATGTTTTTATATGTAGTTGAATCTAAGGAAACTGAATTTATGTGAGATATAGGATTCAAATAAAGTAAGTTGCTAATTTGATGTATATGTCCAGTTTGTGCAATGTGATTTCAAGATCAGATTTTGATAGTTTTCATACCAAGTAAGTAGATGTTTCTTGTTTCAGTGAATGGCATCTCCTTTGTACAACTACTTAAAGATAATAAAAACTTTTTGAAAATTAATTATGACAGTTGAATAGAGTTGAACCTCACTTCAATTCCCATTTAAAAATATTTTTAACCTGGACACTTAGAGAATAAAATTCAAATAATAAAATATTATGAATATTTTTATCAAAATTTGTGATATTTAACTCCAAACTACTTTGCTTTTTGAAGCCATTCGGCTTTTATAGGAGAATTCTTCAAAGTAAGTGGCATAAAATCAAAAGAAGTATATTACCCATACTCTAGAAGCTTGAACATTGATTATAAAAATGGTTGTTCCAAACAATTCCTTTCTCATGGTGGTCCACTTTCTGGTTCATTATAAACTATTTGCTGGACATTCATATAGCAGAGTAATTATATTGGGCTTTCTTAATCAGGATCATTATTGCAGGGTCATCTCTGAAAGATTGATTCTAATGTCACCAGACAGGGTAATAGAATTTCAACATGTGTATCTGAAAGGAGTTACATCGTCCAATACACTTTGCAACTTTTGCTTTAACTCAGTGTAGTATATCATTTGGATATTATAGAAGATAATAACTTAAGGACAAACTTATATCATGTGACTTATGTGGATGATTCTTCTTAAAATGGGAAGAATTATAGTGATGGCAAAGTGAAGTATGATAGTTTCATGGCTCTTGAATCACATCACCATGTAAACATTGTAAAGCCTTTCTAAAGCCCTTCTGAGATTTGAACTATCTCTGATGAGTTAATTGCCTTCAGAAATATTCGTTTGAGCCAACAAATACAGATACCCTTTGATTTTAATTATTTTCTGCTATTAGGACTTCCACAGACACAAAAATCAGAGGATATCAATTTCTCTGATAAAATATGTAATAAATTTTTTGTAATTAATATATCATGAAGACTGTAACGTTAATAGCACTAAAATACTAGTATTCACATTATATAATATATTGACATCCTTTGGCTACATAAAGGTTTAGAATATTTATAACTAAGTGTAAATTGTTTGCAATGTATATAAAATGAGAAAAAAGATTTGCATGCATATTACTACAGATGCAATCAGATTCACCTGGTTATTCATGATTCTTAATTTGTTGGTTTCATGCATGCAGAACATGCAAAGAAGTGAAAATTGCAAACTTAAATTTACTAAAGGGTTAAGTACATGAAGTTCATGTTGGAATAATAGCAGATTTTATAAATTAAATTATTTTGTCTCTTCCTTTCACCCTCCTTCCTTCGTTCCTTCATTTCTTCCTTCCTTCCTTCCTTTTTTCCTTCCTTCTTTACTTCTTTCCTTTCTCCCTCCTTCCCTCCATCCCTACCTCTCTCTCTCTTTCTTTCTTTCCTTTCTTCCTTCCTTCTTTCCTTCCTTCCTTCATACTTTCTTTTGTCCTTCCTTCCTTCCTTCCTTCATTTCTTCCTTCCTTCCTTCCTTCTCTCCTTTCTTTCTTTCTTTCTTTCTTTCTTTCTTTCTTCCTTTCTTTCTTTCTTTCTTTCTTTCTTTCTTTCTTTCTTTCTTTCTTTCTTTCTTTCTTTCTTTCTTTCTTTCTTTCTATCCTTCCTTCCTTCCTTCCTTATTTCTTTCTTTCTTTCTTTCTTTCTTCTCTCTTTCTTCCTTCCTTCCCTCCTTCCTTCCTTCCTTCCTTCCTTCCTTCCAATCTTCCTTCCTTCCTTTTACTTAGAATATTTCTTATGGCTATAGAAAATATACCAACTGTTGTACTCTAAGGTGTTATGAGTAATTATAAATATAACTGGATTAATATTAATTTTAATATCCTATGTTATATTTTGAAAAATTATACTAAAAACAACGTCACAAACGTTGCAAGTTATGTAACAAATATTACTTTTCATGATATTGCTTATTTCTACAATCTAAAATAAGAATTAAGACATAATATTGTGTGTGTGGGTGTGTGTTGTTCTTGTGATTTGAACTCAAGATCTAACCCTTAGTTTGTTTTCCCTCTATCATTTGAGTCACAATTCCATTTTTGGCTTTGTATGTGTGTGTGTGTGTGTGTGTGTGTGTGTGTGAGTTGTGATTTGTGTGTGATATGTTTGTATTGTGATGTGTGTGGGCTTTGAACCGCAGCTTCCTGAGTAGCGAGGATTACAAGCTTGAGACATCAATATTTAGCACAGATTTAATATGTCTAAGAATAAATTAAATTTCATATTATCTGAATTCTAGAGGCTCAATTTAACAAATTAAAATTTAGATATTTATATAGTTATTAAACTTGAACTTGCAGTGTGAAAAATATTTTTCATTTTTAGGAAAAAGTATACACTCAAAGGTTTAAATGACAGAATCTTTGGACAAATTGAAATATTCTATTATTCAAAAGCAAAATAGGATCATTAATCAAATTTCTATTGTAAACTAAAAGCAATAGGCTCTGTCAGGCTGAATGAAGCAATTTTACATTAAATTAAATATTATCTACTGCAGTCACATAATTTTCCTTTAAACCTAAACTATAATTGACAGAAAAATGTAGATTCATAATTTTTTTGGGTATATAAAAATCTCAGTTATTGGTCATGTATTTCTGAGGTTTGAATAACAAGTCATTTCAGACAAACAAAAAATTTCATGTATTTTATGTCAATAGTGATTTTGGAAATGAATCGATCACAATATGAGATAACTAAAGCATGATATTCCATCAGTTATCCAATTATTCCTACAGACATGAGTAGAACTTATTTTTGAATGGTAGGGAATTCATATTATAGCTACTCTCTATTGAATAACTAAGAAATAAATGATCATGGTATTATTTATTGTTCCTTCAACTAGAAAGAAAGAATCTCACCGTAGATGACAAATACTTGAATGGAAATGCCATAAAATTATGAAAAATTCAACTCTTTATGAGTTTGATGAAATATTCAGTTTTGAAGGTGAGAAGCTTCCTTATCCGTTAAATAAAAGGCATTTGCACTCAAAGTATTTCATTCATCTCTCCTGCAATGGTTTAACCAAACCACCTCTATGCCAAATAGCTTCTCTGATTAATTCAAGTAAATATTTAGGAAAGAAGTTATCACAATTGTATAGAAATATCTATCCACCATTCTATAAATTAAATCTGAAATCATAAAGGATTGGGATTAATAATTAGCTTTCACTATGTTGCCATAAAGAGGTGAACCCTTTCAAGTGGACATAGTCATAAAGATTTGGTCACTGAGAACTTGTGATCAAAGAGGATGTTAACATCAAAGTCCTTTCTTCTTCTTCCTTCTTTTAATTTTCTTTCACCTTCTCCTTTTCCTTCTCCCTCTTCCCCTGCTCCTCTTTCTTCCTTTCCCAACTCCTATTCCACCTCTTCTATACTTTCTGGCTTCCACGAATACACGTAATGCATCACGTGTTCCTGACATGGGGTACTGTGCCACCAGCAATCCAAAGCAATGAGGATAAGAAACATAAAATGAAATGTATAAAATCAGAAGTCAATATTAATCTTTCCTCCTTTTAAGTTGATTTTATACTGTGTTTTCTCATATTAATAGCAGACTGAAACAGCATGTTCTCATTTATTATAAGCGATAAGATTTACTGGAAAAAAATCTGACCAACATCGCCCTAATGAAATGTTTGATTAAATTAATATTATATTAGGACAAATCTACTTTAAAATATTAGATATACTTCAATAAGAGGCAAAAAATCAACTCTATGATTTCTTATGAAAAGACAGCAGAACACAATCTGTTCCTCAAGGAAACTGACCTATAATTTGCAGTATTGTCATAAATGATATAAGAGGACAAGAACATTTCAACCCATACTGCATGATATAAAATTTACTTTGTCCCTTGTAAAAAACTTTTTAATTCTATGTCTTCATCCTAGAATGACTTGTAGTTTATCCTAATCACATTTTTAAATTAACTGTAAGAATTTTTATGGGGATTGCTGTTTGACAAAGCAGTTTATGAATAGTGTTTAGTGAGTTTTTTTTTTCGTTTTTTCTCCTGAGTTTTGAACTCTGGGGCGGGGCACTGTCCCTGAGCTCCTTTGGATGAAAGCTAGAACTCTATCACTTGAGGCACAGCAGCACTTGCAGATTTTTCTGAGATTTAATTGGAGATAAGAATCTCACAGACTTTCTTGTCTGTGCTGGTATCAAACCTCAATCTTCAGCCTCCTGAGTATTTAGGACAACAGGCATGAGCCGCTAGTGCCCAGCTTAATACAATGCATCTTTTTTATTTTTGGCTAGTCCTGGGGCTTGAATCAGGGCCTTGGCAATATCGTTGAGCTTCTTTTCCTCAGGCTAGCAATCTACAACTTGTGTCAGAGTGTCAATTCCAGCTTTTTTTGTTTAAGTAGTACTGAGAAATCAAACCCAGGGCTTCAAACCTGCAAGGCAAGCAGTCTACCACTAAGCCACATTCCATGGCCAATACAATGCGCTTTGAGGTTCATTATCCCTCTCAAGCCTATCTCATCCCTCTATTTACATAATTTTGTAGAATATTCACTGACTCGCAATATCATGTATAGACACTCAGAGGATATATCACAGATCATATTTTATTGATAGTCTTATCATCAACATACTAAAGTTATACATTACAGAATTCTGTGATTTTCAATTCTAAATTATCACTTAGATTCACCCACTACTATTATAAAATTTTTCCTAAGGTTATTGCAAATGCAATCTGTAATTCTTTGATAAAGTACAATGATTCTTAAAGAATTGGAGTAAGAACATCACCTTCAGTTCTAGAACATATTACATTACTACTCTCTCAAAGTATTTCAATATTTATTAGTAGTCAACCTACCTTCCCCTTGAGAAGCTATCATTTCATATTCTACCTCTATAGATGTGCCAATTTTAAAAAGCTCATATAATTAGAAAATGTAGTCTATTTTATCCATTTCTCCCATGTAATATTACCGTTTCAAAAGGAAACAACAAAAATGAATAAAATGACGGTGTACAATTGAGCAAAGACATAAATTGCCTCCCTCCTTTTTTGGGTCATTCATGGGGCTTGAAATCTGGGCCTGGGTGCTATCCCTCAGCTCTTTAGCTCAAAGTGAGTGCTCTAGCCATTGAGCAACTGTGCCACTTCTGGCTTTCTGGTGGTTAATTGGACATTAGTGTCTTACGGATATTCCTGTACCGCAGTCCTCAGATCTCAACCTCCTACACAGCTAGGATTACAAGCATGAGCCAACAGCACCCAACTTCACAGTTTTATTTATAGGTTTATGACAATTTCTAAAAACACCTGACCAGCACTATTTGACTCATTGACAAAGGAAAATAAACTGGAATCTATTTCTCTGCTCAATCTTAAAGCTATTAGTGTAACATTGTTATGTTTCTAGAGGAAATCTTACACAGCTTAATGGGTCGTTAAAGGTCCAGATTAGATTCATATAATTTTTTATCATGGAATATTTAAGAAGAGATAAAACCAAATATTTGTGGAATGACATTTTGTTTAATAAGTGGTAATAGGTTAGACAGTATTGGGGAGAATTATAAAGTAAACATTGACATAAGCATAACAATTTATTCAAATATTACTTTCAAGCAGGATTTAAAACATGGCATAAAAAACAAAAAGAGTGATGTAAAAATAAAGCAAAGAAAGATGTCTGGACAATTTTGGTGATGAAGCATTCTTAACTTAGGCATTAAAATTATTGGAAAGGAAAACTTGATATAGTAGAACTCAATAAAAGTGTAAAATAATTTGGTCTGTGAAAGCTTGTATACACGTAGTGAGTAGAATTTGGGAGTAGGGTGCTCATATATCTAGTCCTAGCTACTTGGGAGTCTGTGATTTGAGTATTGCTGTTTGAAGCCAGACCACAAAACAAAGTCCCTGAGAATATTATTTCTGATTAATCAGCAAAAAAGCAGAAGTGAGGCATGACTCAAAGGGTTAATTGTTAACAAAATGCAACAATCACAGGGACCCTGAGTTCAAGCCCCAGGACCATACATACATGTACAAAAGTAATAGTAGTAATTCTAATAGTAATGATGATGATGATGATGCTTTTGCTGCAGCTGCTGCGGCTGATGATAATGATGATAAAGTGTACCTATAGTCAAGGATAAAATATTTGCAAATCCTACACCTGAAGAAGGCCTCAAATCTAGACTCTACATAGAACTCTCAAAACCTAATGTTAAAAAGAACATCAATTCGAAACCAGCAAAATACATCTTGTGAAAAATAAGCACAAGAAAATCACCATCAGTCCTCAAATAAATGCAAATTAAAACTAAAATGGCATCATAAAACATGTATGAGTATTACTTCACATAATACAATAATTACCTTAATAATGCAGAAATAGAGAAACTGAATTATGGCAGGAATGTCAAATGGGAAAGCCAGTTCTGAAAACATTTTGACAGGTTCCTAGAATACAAAATATACAAATACCCACCGTATAGCACAGGAATTGAGCTCTTCAGGCTTTGTCTCATAGGAATAAAATGTAACATTCACCCAAAGGCCAAAACACAGAATATTATAGCAGCATTATTTCCTGTAGTCAAAGAAATGGAAATCAATTCAGGCTTTCTTCAGGTGAATGGAAAAAGAATTGTGCTACATTCTCTAATAACAGAACCAAAAGGCAACTCGAGTGAGTACAACACAATATTAAGGCATACAATAACTGGGAATAATCTATCATAAATTTGAAGGCGATCTTAAAAACTTATTTATTGCATGATCTACAAGTCGGTTGCCAGGATGAAACAGGTTTGGGATAGGAAAAAGAGAAGTAGTGGGTTCAATTATTAAAGGGAAGCATGAAACAGACTTATTTTTGGCAAAGAAATGTATCTGTAGATATGGGATATTCATATAATTGATAAAAATATGTTGGACATAATGTGTGCACAAAATAATTAAAACAACTGAAGTCTGCATGATGTACTTGTGAAATATTAATGTCCTACTTGTGATGTCATACTATAAATATTTAAATAAATTGGAAAAACTATTCAAGGGATTTATCTGTGTTCTTATTACATCATAATGGTCTATACTAACCTCAATAGACTTCAATGAGATCTACAAAACAGAAGTCAACATTGAATCTTTACATTGAAAAATAGTCTAGATCCAAGCTTGAGATGAAACATAACTTGCTAATTAGAAGGCAGTGAATTAGAAACTGATATCAGGGCCAGTTTTTACAATAAAAGTGAGAATTTTCAAAAAAAAAAAGTAAGCTAGTTATAGTGTAATTTCCCTGTTATCTCACATTTGTGGAAGCTGTAGATAAGAGATTATTGCTCCAGGGAGGTTTGGCCTGAAAAATAATCTGAAGTGGTTAGAGCCTTAAAAACTTCATAACCTAGTAGTGCCAAAGGAATAAAGAAAAGAAGAAAACAGAAAGGAAAGGAAAGGAAAGGAGAGAAAAGGAAAATTATTTCCTATTCGTCTTGTATTTTCTTGTCATTGGGTCCAAGAACTGAGAGTATTTTGTTTACTCTTTGAGGATTCAGGTCTCTCTAATATGAAGGCATTTATTTCAAGTAATTATTGTATTACTACTATTTATTAACTTATTATTAGGCCTTCGTGGAGATTGAACCCATGGCTTTGTACATATTAGTCTAGTTCTACAACTGAGCAGTTCCTCAGCTCTCTTGAATAGTTTCAAAAATTTTTTATGAATTCTTCTACAGTTAGCTATTCTACTTTTCATCTTATCTTTTCTCTCTCACCTTTTCCCCTATGTATTTTAGTTTATGTGCTGAAAACTTTCTTCAATTTTATCTTCTAAACTTAGAATGTTGCTTTTGAGTTTAAAGAGAAGTCGGTTGTTTTATGACATCTTATAAAATTATATATAGACATATGAATTAAACATGTATGATTGATTCTTAAAGGTCATTGCTATAAGCAACATTTTATATGGTCAGATGTGCATGGGTATTGAGCCATTGTGATCCTCTCTAAGAATAGCTTCCCTTTTTCTTGCCATGTGAAATGCTTAGAGTGCTGTTAGTTAATCATGTCCAAGTGTAATTATTTGTCTTTTATTATCTATTGGTTTAACTTGTAGATTTATGGACATAGTCCAGTTATTACAAATGAGGAAAGCCATGCAGCATATGTTTAATTCGATCTGGCTTATTTCACTTAATATCATTTTTTCCAGTCTTTCCATTTTCTTAGGAATGGTGTAATGCCATTCTTTCCAATGGAATCATAGAATTCCATCAATACAACAGAATTGAAGACCCAGAAATGAATCCATTCCTATAGGCATATAATCTTTAATAAGGGAGCCATAAACACAGGATGGATGAAAAACAGCCTCTTCAAAAAATTGTGCTGGTAGAATTGGCTGTACTCAGAAAACTGAAGTTAGATCCTTATATATCCTCCTGCACCAGAATTAATTCCAAATGGATCAAAGACCTCAATGTAAGTCTAGATAACTTGGGAATGTTACAGGAAGAGTTAGGGGAAACAAGAGGGCTCCTTGGCACAGGTCAAAACTTCCAAAGTAAGTCTACATAAATGGGATTACATCAAACCAAATCAATCATTTGTCAGACCCAAAAGCCTTGAAGAAAAAAGAGATAGTATAGCACAGATTTATTAGGGAGCAAACCTACAGATGAGAGCCTAAGCCAAATCTAAACCTTTACTCCCTTTTCTACATACGTTATTTATAGTGGGTTTACATGAACACAAGAGTTTTCTGGTGGGGGTTAGTAAAAAACAACTAATGCTAAAACATAGATAGCATGTGAAATGAGTTGTAACTGGACAAAGGAGGGATTAAGTCAGGGGGTCTAGTTCAAAACCTTGGCTTGGTGCCAGTTAAGTAAGGTATAGCTGCACAAAGGAAGCGGGGTAAAACAGGAGTGGTTATAAACAAAAGCACTGGTATAAAGCCTCAAATAAGGACCCCAGGTTGTGTGGACTTAACATGAAGTTCTTTTTAAAATAACAAGCACAATTTTAAGTTTTTGCTGAGTGGGATGGTCATACTCACAGGTAATGTCTGCTATTTCAGGTAATCCGATCCACTCTTTCACATGTTAAGCAATAGCCAGGTTTCATCACAAATGACTACAATGCGATTGTACAAATGAGACTAGGACTTTTCCCTGTTGTGAGTCAAAATTCTGTCAAATAATTTCTGTCTTCCGGATGTTTACACAACATTTCTCATGATATTTTCTTCTATTTTGTCTTCATTATTGCACTTCATACTACTTTTTGTTGTTGTCTTGTGTGTATATGCCATTTTTAGGGCTTGAACTCAATGTGTAATGGTCTCCCTTGTATTTTTTTGCTTATGGCTGATGAAACTCTATTCCTTGAGCCACATCCTCATCTTCTGCTTTTTGCTGGATAATTGCAGATAAGTTTTCACATTTTTGTCTGTTTAGACTGGCATTGAACCAAAATCCTCAGATCTCAGCCTCCTTAGTTTCTAGGATTCTACACATGAGCTGCTATCATCAAATTTTACTTTACTATTATTTAAATCATGTGTTAGGAGAAAGTGGAAGTATATTTGTGTTAAGTGTGCAATTTTCATATACAAGTTTGAATCAACTTGATATAATGTAACTGTTATCAACTTTAACAGTTAAATCAATGAATATTACACATTCCCAAAGAAATATAATTGAAAAAAATTGAATAATTGTTTTCTTAAAACAAGTAATGGTACCATGAGTTTCTTTCTCTTTACAATTCATGTTTTATATAACCTCAATTAGCAGACTTCTAGGCTAAAAGTAAATCGATGAATTGTATACCACAAGATGCAAAATGATTATAGTTACGAATAGATATTTTACCAAAGCTAGAAGATAAGTATTTGACATTATCACTTAAAAGAAATGTTACATGCCGAAATTAATGGATATGATGTAGTTTATCATTACACAACATATAAATGAATGAGATTACCACTCAATACGTCATAAATATGTATAAACTAATTATGTAGCTATGTGCCACTGGCTCATGCTTGTAACCCTAGCTACTGAGGGGCATCTGGGTTGGTTCCATATCTTAGCTATAGTAAATAATGCTGCAATAAACATAGTCGTGCTGGTAGCTTTAGTGAGGTCCTGTTTGTAAACATTTGGGTAAATGGCCAAAAGTGGAATTGCTGGGTCATAGGGGAGCACTATGTGCAGTCTTTTGAGGAAACTGCATACTGCTTTCCAAAGTAGTTGAACAAGTTTACACTTCCAACAACAATACAGTAAGGTTCCCTTCTGTCCACACCCCCTCCAGCATCTATTTTATTAGAGTTCTTCATTACAGCCTTTCTAACTGGGGTGAGGTGAATCATGGTTCAAAGCCAGCCTAGGCAGGAAAGTCCCTGACACCCTTATCTCCAAGGAGCCACCAGAAAACAGGCTGTGACTCAAGTGGTTGAGCACTAGTCTTGAGCTGAAGAGCTGAGGGACAGTGTCCAGGCCCCGATTTCAAGCCCCATGACCAACAAAAACTAAAAATAAACAGTTAAAAATGAACAAATATTTTGACCTAAATATTAAAATATATTCTAAAAATTTTTTAAATCTTCACTAGATTTAATAGTTTATAGAAATGTAGAGAAGTGTTTTCTGGTTTTAGTTGTCCTTGAATCAATTGTATAAATCACATATTTCTAACTTAATTCATATTTGTAGGTTTATATACATATATGCCATAAATACAATTAACTGATATGTGATAGGCACTGCTGTTTTAGGAATCTCCCTTGGCTTTCTACCATTAACCCTTCTACGCGAAGATCAATATGCACTCCAACCTTGTCAGAGATTTCATCTTATTGGAGCAGAAAATTATAAGTCAAAATCATTGTTTGGAACAACTGTAACAATTTACATGCATTTCACTTAGTTTAAGAACCAAAACATTCAAGTTATCTTAACCATACCAGTAATAGAAAAATGTCTTCTGAGGTTTTCAGTCTCTTAAGAGATGAAAATCTTTAATTATATATATATTTTTTCTGTCTAACATCTTATATCTTAGGAAGATCTTTTTGTGTAACCCAGTGTTCCTGATTAGAAGACCAGAACAAAGGCAATAATGAAAATAGCCAAGGAAAATACTTGAAACCAATTAAAAAAGCAATCACAGACACTCCTGTTTTCACCAGTCTCAATGAGAATATACGTTAAAGTATCATGTTTTTATTATCATTTAAAGAGCAATAATTAAACTTTAATTAGCAGTGAAGAAGAGAAAAGAAATCTTTTTTTGAAAACTGCTTTACTGAACAATCCAAAATAAGCATAAGGGATTTATCTGCTTTTCTATGTTGTTGCCAAAATAATAGAGAGCAAGACCCAAAAGCAGGAAAACTACTAAGCCAAAGCAATAACCTTTTGTCTAGAAAATAATGGTGAGGTTCTGATTCTTTCAAAGTCAGGCTTGCAAAGAGGAAAAGTGTATTTGCTTTAGTGGGAATAATAAAATATATAAAAATCCTTTATTAATGTTTTACATATCTTGACTAGGACTTCTCGGTTTGGAGAAGAGGAAAGGTATGAAAAAGTTCAAGATTGTTTGACTATTCCCCAAGATCTTTCTTATTTATCAGCTATAGCAACAAAAGTAGCCTTGGTTATTCTTAGAATCATGCTTGTTTACATTTAGAAGCATTATTTGTTGCTGGGTTATAAGCTGCAAACACTTGAGTATTAATAGTCATTTTCTAAGAGAGGAAAGTTGCTGTGAAAACAAACAAAATATCAAAGGCTTAGCATAGTGGAAACTATTTTCTAGCTATATCACAATCTGTAGGTGTAGATTTTGTTTCACATTGTTCCAGGGGACCCATTTTTGTCATCTTCTTTTTCACCATTTAGTGATCCTATAACATCGTATGCCATCCTGGGAGTCTACATCTTCACTGGATTCTTTAATTTCTATTGGAAAGTTAGGAAGAATAGGAAATTGAGTTCCTGTCTTACCATGTTTTGTATTACTTTACAAACTATAACTCAAAATGACAGAAATTATCTTTATAATATTAGGATACAGATTTCATTTCCATATTCTTACCCTAGCCTTCTACATAACTTTGGTAGTTAGTAATACACAAATGTGAAATTGAAGTTAGGGAGCTTCTTATTCAGATATTATTTAGAATTTCAAGACTCATTCTTGCAAGGCCCTTAGTAGTATTTACATCATACACATGTACAAAGCCGGTGGCAACTTTTTCTTATTCTCAGAAACTAGGACATATGGTGTCCCCGTAGTTGCATCACGAAAAGGTCGAAATTTAGCTAGTTTACAAAACCAAATGTGCTGTAAAAATTTTCTACAAGTTCATTAGTTTGACTAATGCATATTTATCATTTTACATTTCTAAAGGACAGAAATCTAAAAGAAGTCACACTAGATTAAAATCAAGCAACCTACAGAGCTAAAATATTTTTCAGATGATTCTATTGGAAAAGGCATTTACTTCCTGTTTTGCTTTCCATAAAGTTCAGAATCTGGGTTGTTGTCTTTTCCTTTATCTTCTAATGTAGCATCTTTACATCTTTCTGATGGTTCGTACCTAATCATGTCCCTTTGAACTACAGCTGAGACTTTTAAGTACCCGTTTGAGTATACCTTCCCCATCTGATAATTATTGAAATTTGTGTTACTTAGGTAATGAAAGGTGATTATTTTACAGAATTATATACAAAATGTAAATGTATATTTGAGGGATTAGATATATGGGGACTATGGATACTTTGGGAATGTATTTTACTGCCTACCATAATGAGTGTTTAAGCTTTCTTTCTACTATAACCTGTTATCCTTTCATTAATTTTGAACAACATATTTCTTCAATGAAATATAACTAGAAAAAATTTAGTTCCTGAAATCATTTAATCCTGAATAAAACATTGTTATGTACTAGAAGTCTTAAATGCTAAAGTGCAACTCCTGAAGCAAAAAAAAAAAAGAAAAAAAGAAAGAAAACCAAAGACACACATATACCCCTAAAAAAATTATAAGAGGAAAAATAAGTTATTAGAAAACAATTTTTTTCAAGAAAAGTTGAAAATTAAAAATTTTAGAAAAGAAAAAAAAATTTTTATGAAAGGTACAAAAAAAAATGAAAAAAAAGTACTTTGATTTTTTTGGGAGGGGTGGGAAAAATTCTGTATCTCCCTTGTGTACATAACCAGTCTCTTGTTAGAGTCTCTGGTCTGCTTGTGGTGTTTGATTTTCCTGTGGCTTGGTTGGTTTATTAAGTCAATTTGTTTGCACAGGCAGAAAAATGCTCTGCTTTACCCAGGATTTTGTGATCCTCCTCCCAGGCTGGTTCAATGTGAGGCAGTTCTGCTTTGAGTATCACAAAAGAGGGAGATGGCTTTTTCCTCAAGTTTGGAGATGCTTTGATGAGGCTAGGTTCTGGGTAGAGTTGAGGCCTTTCAGCAAACAGTAGCTTTTCCCGGAGGCTAGTCAGTAAGAAACTCACAGAGCCCAGCCTGGAGCCATTCTCAGGGTTTATGTTTACAGAATTTCAATTGATTGTCAAGGCTGCTAAAGAGAGGGGCAGCCTCTGGTTCTGATTACCCAGTGAAGAAAGCCACTCCAGGGGCTGGGGCCTGAGTTGGGTGACTTTTCCCTGAGTGGAGCTGAGTCTGGCAGGTTATGTTAGGTACTTGTGACCTGGTAAATGACTCTAGTTTTCTTCCAAGGCCTAAGTTGGAGCTAGCAGCTCTGCCGAGCTTTGGCGGTATCCAAGATGGAGATCTCCGGTAGTGGGTGGGGGAGAGGGTTGGCTGGCGCAGGCCAAAATTTTCTTAATAGAGACCTGGAAACACAACAAATCAAAGGAAGGTTGGACAAATGGGATTGCATGAAGTTGCAGAGCTTCTGCATGGCAAAGGACATAGCTAGCAAGATCAATAAAAGCCTACGGATTGGGAGAAGTTCTTCACTAGCCATACAACAGACAAGGGTCTCATATCTCAAATATACGTGGAACTCAAAAAATTAAATCCACCACCAACAAATCCTCAAAGAAACAACTGCCCAATAAATAAGTGGGCGAAAGACTTAAAAAGAAACTTCTCTGAAGAAGGAAGAAGGATGGCCAATAGACACATGAAGAAATGCTCAACCTCCCTAGCCATAAAAGAAATGCAAATCAAAACAACATTAAGATACCACCTCACCCCAGTTAGAATGGCAAAAATCAAGAACTCTAATAACAGATGCTTGAGTGGATGTGGACAGAAGGGAACCTTGCAGCATTGTTGGTGGGAGTGTAAACTTGTTCAACCAGTTTGGAAATTAGTATGGAGGTTCCTCAAAAGACTTCACATAGAGCTCCCCTATCACCCAGAAATCCCACTTTTGGGCATTTACCTAAATGTTTACAAACAAGACCACACTAAAGCTACCAGCACCACTGTGTTTACTGCAGCGTTATTTACTATAGCTAAGATATGGAACCAACCCCGATGCCCCTAAGTAGATGAATGTATCAAAAAAATGTGGTATATATACACAGTGGAATTCTATGCCTCCATCAGAAAGAATGACATTGCCCCATTTGTTAGGAAATGGAAGGACTTGGACAAAATTATATTAAGTGAAGTAAGCCAAGCCCAAAGAAACATAGGTCCCCTAGTTTCCCTTATTTGCAATAGTTAGTATATGTATAAGTCAAGCAGAAAAGGTCAGGTAAGGTGATGTTAGGAAAATGAATCCAAAGATATGTATTTAAATGTTTTTTTCTTTCAAGCATTTGTTTCTAATGCATTTATAAGATTATTTTTTGTTGCTTTGTATGTCGCTCCCCTACAGTATAACACCTGTTTTCACTGTATTTGATGTCGGTATAATTTGTGGGGGAAGGGAAAAAACCAGTCGTTTAAATAAGGATACAGGTGGATCAGTCATAACAATGAGATGTACAAGTTGTCTGGTTGAAAACAAACTTTACCACTTTGGTGGGGGGGGGGGTGGAAGATTGGATAAGGGAGGGAGGCTTGGATGGGATGGGAAGGGGAAAAAACAGAGGAGGCTAGAATGCTTGATAAGAAATGTACTCATTATCTTGCCCATGTAGTTGTAACACCTGTGTACAGTTTTTTCACAATAAAAAAAAGAAAAAAATTGTTTTCTAGTAACACTTTTTCCTCTTATAGTTTTTATTTTAGAGTATATGTGTGTGTGTGCGTTTTTCCTTCTTTTTTTTTTGTTTTTAAAAAAATTTTGTTTTATTTTTCACTCTAGTGAACATCTGATCTTTTTTCTTTCTTTCTTATTCTTTTCACCGTTTTTTCTCTTTCATTCTTCTCTATGTGACTTAATTGTTGTTCTGCACATCCTCAGATATACCCACAGTCGATTATTAGACATTCTCCCCCACTGTGTACACATTTAATCCACAAATTTTTTACACAATTCAAAACCACTGAGACTTAAATTCCTTAATAGCAGTACTACCTCTTTATACCTATATAATATTAAGTATTTTTAAGTTTTGCACATCTCCTTTCCATCCCTCCCCTTCTTTCATTATATCCACGTACTTCTCTGTATATTTCTTTTTCATTTGCTATAATACTTTCAATTTTTACTTTCTTTTTTCTGGTCTCTTTTTTTCCCTTTCCCTTTCTTCTTTTTTTCAATCTCTCTACTTTCATCCTATCCAACCTATTTCCTGTTTTGAGATTAGGACTTAGTTAAGATAACTCTCCCTGTGCCTTCCCACATCAATCTATTCCTATTTTTTACCCACATCTCTCCCTAACCCTAATAATTTCTGGTTTTCCAAATTCTTTGCGGTTCATAGACCATTAATATATAGTTGTTTAATTTAGAATAGATGTATCTGTAGAAATTGTATCTGCAGACTATTGACTGTGCAAATACAGACTTTGGTTGATGCTTGCCTTAAGAAAGTGTTCTAGAACAAAACTGGTGTTATTTTCATCCCAAATGGGCAGAGTAAGCCAGAAAAACACAAGAAAAATGGCAAGTCCTGGTATCTCAACTCCCACTTATGATAACCAGGGGACAAAACAGATAATGAATAATCCAGGAGAGAGTTCCCAAATAGTTCTACAACACTGCTGGCAAAAATGATAAATGAAAAAATTGGAAACATACAAAGGAATCGGTATGAGCGTGATAGGGAGAGAGAGGAGGAAAACCAAATGTCAATGGAGGCAAACAAAAGGTCAATACAGGAAAAGATTGAAAACCTACAAAGGACTCTATATGAACGTGATAGTGAGAAAGAGGAGGCAAACCAAAGGTTTATACAAGAATGTCATGAGCGTGAGAAAGCTACTCAAAAACTGATACATTATTTGCATGAGCAGCTTGAGAACACTCAAAGAGAACTACTGAAATGGCGTGAACGTGAGGAATCTAAGAAAAGAGTAATACAAGAATTGAGTAATACAGGAACCTTACTTCATTGTTGGTGGGAATGTAAACTTGTTCAATCACTTTGGAAAGCAGTATGGAGTTTCCTCAAAAGACTACACATAGAGCTCCCCTATGACCCAGCAATCCCACTTTTGGGCATTTACCCAAATGCTTACAAACAAGACCACACTAAAGATACCAGCACACCTATGTTAATTGCAGAATTATTTACCATAGCTAAGATATGGAACCAACCCAGATGCCCCTCAGTAGATGAATGGATCAAGAAAATGTGGTATATATACAATGGAATTCTATGCCTCCATCAGAAAGAATGACACTGCCCCATTTGTTAGGAAATGGAAAGACTTGGAAAAAATTATATTAAGTGAAATAAGCCAAGCCCAAAGAAACATAGGTTCCATTTTTTCCCTTATTCGCAATATCTAGTCAAGCAAAAAGGTCAGATAAGGTGATGTTAGGTAAATGAACCCTAAGATATGTATTCAAATGTTTTTTTTCTTTCATTCGATTTTTTCTAACGCATTTATAAGATTATTTCTTTGCTGCTTTGTATGCCCCTCCCCACAGTATAACCCCTGCTTTCACTGTATTTAATGTCAGTATAAATTGTGGAGGGCAAGGGGAAAAACAAGTTGTTTATATAAGGATACAGTTGGACACGTTGCAACAATGAGAAGTACAAGTTGTTATTTCGAAAACGAACTTTACAACTTTGTTGGGGGATAGGCGGGGAAGATTGGGTGGGGGGTGGTGGGGATGGGAAGGGATGGGAAGGGGCAACAAAGGAGGAGGCTACAACGCTTGATAAGAAATGTACTCATTATCTTGCCCATGTAATTTTAACCCCACTCTACAGTATTTTCACAATAAAAAATTTATAAAAATTTAAAAAATGAAAGGAAAAAGATGAGGGGGCTTGGAATGTGGATTAGTGAGAGCGTGTTTCCCTAGCATGCAAGAAGCCCTGGTTTCACTTTCTCAATAGCACATACACCGAAAACGCCAGAATTGATGCTGTGGCTGAAGTAGTAAAGTGCTGTAGATAGTGCGCAGGCCTTGAGTTCAACCCAAGAACTCACTCAAAGTTACTTAGCTGGTTAGGTAGGTAGGTAGGTAGGTAGATAGATAGATTGATGACAGATAGATAGATAGATAGATAGATAGATAGATAGATAGATAGATAGATAGATAGATAGATAGATAAAAAGATAATAAATGAATCTGGTCTTGGACGTTAGAAGGAGGCCTTCTACAGTGTGTCAGGACACCAGCATCCTCTTCACACAACCACAGAGCGAGAAGACTGACTCCTTCCCACTTCTCAGGCAGCGGAAAGCCCCAGAGCCAAGAGGGCAGAGCCAGGTTCTAACTCAGGTGCTTGGAGACAGTAGAGAAATGGCCCTGCCTCTCCTTGGACTGGGTATTTACATTAATGATGTGGAGAATGAAAGAAGGAGAATGGACTGGCAGAAGAAGGGCATTCAAATCTCACAGATGGAGAGTCAAAAACCCACTCCCTAAGACCAGAGAGCAGGGTTTTTCTACTCTATTCCTCCCTTCTCCCCCACTAAACTGGCTCACTATTAACCTAATGATAGCCTGAGGCTCGGTTCACCTGAGGGAGGAAGGTTAATTAGTCATTGTTTGAAGAGGCTGAGAAAAGCCTGACCCTGGTGTTTCATTGGAGTTCTTCCTGCCAACAGGGCTAAGGCTTGGATCCTGAGAACTTCATTTGAATCCCGGATGGGCCAATGTTTCTTTCCTGCATCTATAGCTAGAGAATTCTAAGAATACTTAGAGTGCGAATAACTTCTCATCACCAAGGGAAACACAGGAGGCTCTTGAACATCAGAACTTTCAGAAGTGGAAGTCAGAGTGTTATAGACTTTCCTGCCCTGGCTGGCTTCAGCCTGTGATACTGAGACCTCAGCCTTCTGAGCTAGGTTGATGGGCATGAGCTTCTGGTGCTCTACTAGCTTCAGAAGTGTAATGAAATTGACAATACAAGTCAACTGCTTATCACAAAGGCTTGTGGATCATATTAAGCCCTTCAACATTGGTCCTTTCAGAACCCTGTAGGACACAGGTTATAATGATAGCGTCAGAGAGGCTGGGTATATGGATGTGCTACACTTGAACCTTGAGCTCTGACTCCAATTCTGGTGTACATCAGCATTCATTTTCCACAGAATGTTCTCTTAGTTAGCAAATAGGAAAAGTACTTTCTTTAATCCTCACTCTTTTCCAGTTGTGTGTCTTGTATCAAGCCTGGGCACTGTCCCTGAGCCTTTCAGTTCAAGGTGAACACTCTAACACTTGAGCCACAGTGCCATGTCAGGTATTTTGTGCTTTATTGGAGATAAGAGTCTAACAGGCTTTCCTTGTGTAGGCTGTTTTTGAACTGTGGTCTTCAAATCTCAGCCTCCTAGAAGCTAGGGTTCCAGGAGTGAGCCACCGGCATCTGGTCTATTGTTTTTAACAGTCTTGAGGCTTGAACTTTGGGCCTGGGTACTGTCTCTGAGCTTCTTTTCTCAAGCCTTTCGCTGTACCACTTGAGCCATTCCACAGCTTCTGGCTTTTTCTGAATATGTGGCACTGAGAATTCAAACCTTGTCATTCATGCATGCTGAGTGAGCTCTTTATTACTAGGCCATATTTTAACCCCAACGTTGCAATTTTATGCCTCAACTTGCCTATCCTCAAGAAAAGGCTTCTGAGTATAAATCATGTAAAGAAATCCCTATAGGAATATGTCCATAGATAAATAAGACAAGGCTCATACTGGAGACAGACTCTAAACATGTGAAGACTGTGACAAATGCCTCCATTTAATTATGTATTATGTTTCAACACTTAATATAGCATTAATGTAAAATGAGTCAATGTCCTAATTTATTTTGTATATTTTTATAATAAATGTATAACATGTAAGAAAATGTATAACAACCCTTAGTACAATAAAAATGAATCAAATAATACACAAATACAAAATCAATAAGAAAATAAAAATATGTTATAAACATACATATGTAAGTATATATCATATATTACACATGTATGGAAATATTTTTTCCATTGCAGGGCCTTCATTCAGTCCCGAGAACTCTAGCCTGAATTTCTTTTCCTCAAGTACAGTGAGCTTCGCCTTCACCCTTGTTGCAAAAGAGTTACCTGGGCGGTGCAATAAAATCCCAGCAATGGCAAAAATACTGGCCCAGTTCCATGACAGTGACTTGATTTTTTTAATGGAAGCAGTTATGTTTATTCAGTGCCATACTGAGCATTAAAAGCAAAGAAGTGTAGAATTTTGTACAGCTATTTAGCCATCTTTCCCTTGCCCCCCAATGTTCTCTGAGCATTACATTGTTTCTTTTTTTTGCACGTTTTTTATTTTAAAATGTTGTGCTGAGAGTTACAGTTACATGAACAAGGTAATGAGTACATTTCCTATTGACCATTGTTGCCTCCTCCTTTGTTTTCCCCCTACCATCCCTTCCCTCCAATCTCCACAACTTCTCCCCCAGCCAAGGTCAGTGACACATAGGGACTCACCAAAGAAAAGAACTATGAACCGAACTCTTTTTTGATGAGGAATGATACAGAACTTCTCAATAAAATTCTTACTAACAAAATATAACAAATAACAAAAAATCATATGCTATGATCAAACAGTATTCATCCTAGGATACATTTGGATTCAATATACTTATCAATAAACATAATACAAACCATGAGCAGAAGCAGAGACAAGAAACACATAATTGTCTATAGGGATGTAGAATTAGCTTTCAACAAGCTCCAAAACCCCTTTATGATTAAAAGGTCTGAGAAGCTAGGAATGCATGCAAATTTCCTCAATATAATACAGAGTATGTATATGACAGAGATAATTAGCATTTACCTAACGGTGGAAACATGAAGACATTAAAATCAGGAATGAGACCAGGATGTTGTGGAGCACATGGGCAGCAAAGATGGCGCTGGGAGGGGGTTGAGTGGGCAGAGCCTAATTTACTGGAGAGCACATGGCCAGCCAAGATGGCTCTGGGAGGGGGTTGAGTGGGCAGACCCCAATTGATCTTCTGATCAGTGCCTAACCAGCCCGTGAAGGCTCAGGTGAATGATAGGGTGTGACCTTGACAGTGATTGGTTCCTCTTCCTCCCTTACCATACCACCCACCCTTGTTGTCCTTAAAAGGGGCTGCTCTCTGTTAATAAACGAGTTTTTCTACCTGCTGGATTTGGCTCCCCGCTGTGTCTGATTGTCTCCTGGGCTGAGGGAGGCTAGGGAACGGGCGAGCGCCGCACTTACCTTTCCTCGGACCCCGTCCGTCTTTCGTGGGACGGACGAAGACCCAACATCTGGCGCCCAACGTGGGGCACGAAAGGAAAAGATACCGGCCGAGGCTAAGCGGTCTCTCGGGGTAAGTGAAACCCTAAATATGGGTAATGCTATATCACAAAAGAAGGAGGAGGAGGCAACATAGGCCTAGAAAGAGTACAGGAAGACTTGGAAAGTAAAAAGGAAAAGGAAAAGGTCAAATTCGACTGGGAACACACTATCTGTGCATGCAGGGGTGGAGGCAGCTACTCAGGTGCCCCGGACGGTCCTAGGCCCCCTCCCTATTCCCCTGATTGGAAGGGAGGTACGGCGCCCTACGAGACCTGCGAGAGGGACTTGCAAAACCCAGACCCCTACCACATGGAGGGACCAAGGGCTGAGGAAGTAACCTACTCGGAGACCTCCTCTGGAAAGGAAGGGCCACCCAAGAGCCCTGGAAAGGAAGGGCCACCCAAGAGCCCAGACTCTCGGCCACATGATTCGCTTCCCCAAGTGTATCCGGTCAATGTGGCATCAGGGGCTAACAGGCCCTTGGAATGGTATCCATGTGAAGCTAAGGATCTTAAAGAGCTCCGCAAGGCAGTAGCGGAGGATGACCCAAACTCTCCCTGGGCCCAGACCACTAGTTCTCAGTTTATTAAATGGTGTGCTTTCTTTAAGGAGGAATGCAGAGTGCGAGCGGAGAGTAACCGGCAGGCTCAACCAGCAAAACCTATTACTTATGCCATGCTAGCAGGGAAGGGGGAAGGGTACTCCACCGGCATCCAACAGGCCGAAATACCTGGCCCGTACCGTGACCAGGTGAGGCAGGCAGGACTTGCCGTGTGGTACAAACTAGATGATGGGCCTACTGAGTCCCCCATGGCAGAAGTGAGACAAAAACTGGGTGAGCCTCGACCTGATTTCATAGACCGAGTCCAACAGAATGTTCACCTCAAGCTGCCGACAGGGAACCTCCGAGATCAGTTTGTAAAGCTGCTGGTCTGGGAAGGGATGAATGCAGACCACAGCATGGCCTGCGCAGGATTGAGAGAGAGTTCCCTGAGCAGATGGGTGGTGGCCTCACAGGATGTGGGAACGCAACAGCACCAGTCCCAATCACTAGCTTTAGCTTTACAGGCTCAGGCATCTACAATGACTGAGGCCATTACTCAGGCGCTGGCAGCCCAGGGCCAAGGAACCCCAAGGCCATCGGGGAGAGGGACTTGTTTTGAATGGGGGCAGGAGGGGCACTTTAAGAGAGATTGTTTACAACAATCCCCTGCCAACTGGCCCGTGGGCAAACCGCCCCCTATACCCCACCCCAGGGGCAGGGAGGGATACAAGTTTGATTTAGATGGGAAGTCTTTAAACTTGGGGAGGGGCATCCTCTAGCCCCTTTAACTCAAGGAGGAACCCCCTCTGCTGTGAGGCCCAGGCAGCCTCGTGGCAGGGCGACCCAGGCCCATTGGACCGTCCCCCTGGTGGACGGACTCCGCCCTAAAATGAGTATTCTCATAGGCAGAAAGAGGTTTCACTGTTTAATTGACACTGGGGCAGACCGAACCATACTCAGGGAGGAGGAAGTGACCTTGGACTGGAAGCTTGCACCTGGGCCCCAGATACTGGGGGTAGGGGGCAACTCCCAGACCAAAGAAACGGTTGCCCTTATGACATGGACTAGCCCAGATGGAGAACAGGGAAGGATACGCCCTTTAGTGGCAAAGAACCCCACTGCCAATTTACTAGGGCAAGATATGCTGACAAATGGATGCCGTGGTCACTACAGACCATCGAGCATCATATGATGATATCCTGGATGGGGAAGAAGCACAAAGGCTTAAACAGGATCTAGAGGGAGTTAAGGAAGGGGATTTTTTTAACTTTCATAATTACAGAGAAGAACATAGGGGACCCCCTCGGGTGCACCCCCAATCCTAAAGGCCACTGCCCCCCAAGTACCTCCCATTAGGTGGAAGCCAGGAAGCCCAATCTGGGTGGAGCAGTGGCCATTGACCAAACCTAAACTTGAAGCCCTCCACCTTCTGGTGGAGGAACAGATAAGCCTCGGGCATATCAGCCCTTCTATAAGTCCTTGGAACACACCCGTATTTGTTATTCAAAAAGCCTCTGGGGCTTGGCGGATGCTCCAAGATCTACGGAAGGTAAATGAAAGCTATTAGGAACGCCCCTAAGAGGCATGCCCTGGACTCCTGCTATACCTTCAGAATATACTTTGGTTGTGATTGATATTAAAGATTGTTTTTTTTCTATCCCTCTGCATCCAGATGACTGCGAGAAGTTTGCTTTCTCTATACCTTCTCTTAATTTTTCCCAGCCTGATCCGGAGGTTTGAATGGACGGTGCTGCCACAGGGTATGGCCAATAGTCCAGCCTTTTGCCAACAACACTTGGCCACACTTTTAGGGCCTGTGCTGGGTTCAGATACCTCCCTTGCCTATGCCTACATGGATGATATGATTCTGGGGCACCGAGACCCAAGCTGCCTGGAGGGCCTTCTGGCCCAGGTTCTCACCATATTAAAAAAGTGGGGTTTTACCATAGCCCTTAATAAAATTCAAAAGGTAGCTCCTTTTAAGGTGCTCGGGACCCACCTTACCTTGACTCAGGCCAGCCCCCTTAAGCCTTTGCTGGCATTCCAGCCTCTCTAACCTTAACCCAACTTCAGAGTCTTTTAGGGGAAATCAATTGGCTGTTGCCATGGGTTTCTGTCCCTAAAGATAGTCTTGTGCCTTATTTGCCCTGCTAAAAGACAGGACGCCACAAGAAGTTATTACAATTACAGACAGCCATAGGGCAATATTTTTGCAATTCCAAAAAGCCCTGGATAAAGTTTCTCTAAAGAGATATTCTATTAGTGAGCCCATTTCCCTTTGGTTGTTTGCAGGGGTCACATTAATATCTGCAGTTTTAACTCAAAATGGGGAGCCATTAGAGTGGGTTCACACTCCCCTGGGGGGCACACCTCGGGTGTACTCTCAAGCAGACCAACTTGCGGATGCTATTGTGAAGGGAAGGACGCAAGCCCAAAGGCGTTATGGCCTCGACCCTCACTCCATTGTTTTTCCTTTTTCGGATGGCAGACATTGAGTGGCTCACTCGAGCCAATGCTCCTCTTGCTCTGTCCTTGGAGGGGTTTCTAGGCCAAACTGACTGCCATTATGGGCCATCCAAATGGACTGTCATGTTATGGCGACTTCCCCTCAAAATACCATCTCTATTTTCTCCTACGCCTATTCCTGGCGCCCTCCATGTTTTTAGTGATGGAGGTAAAGCGGGCTCTGCATATGCAGCCTTTGAGGAGCAACAAAAGACTCCGAGCCAACAAAGATTTCAACCTTGTCAAGGGTCAGCACAATATAAGGAAATGCTGGCCGTAATTATGGCTCTTCAGGACATTCAAAAACCCTTTAATTTGTATTCTGGTAGCCTATAAAACAAAAAAGGGGGAGTTAGCCCCCATATACAGTTACAGATAGCTTTGTTTATAAATTTTTCAAAAGGGGCAACTGAATCCAGATTTCAGAAGCACTGGGGACAACTAAACCCTAAGCCCCAAGTGAAAGTCAGGTGGAAGCACCCCCTGACACAACAATGGAGAGGACCTGACCCCCTCGTTACTATGGGCAGGGGATTTGGATGCGTTTTCCCCATAGGGGAGTCTGCTCCCATTTGGATCCCTGCCAGGAACCTTAAGTTTTTACCCATTTCCTATATACAGGAGGAATCCCAAGAATAAGCTAACCAACAACAACAACAACAACAACAACAAAAGGGCCATGGCCAAGGCTTGTGTTTTAAAGACAAAAGCCAGAAAGACAATTATTAACCATCCCCAAGGGCAACCAGCCCTTGAGAAGCTCTTGTGTTCTCTAACAATTGCAGATGGTGACACTCCAGCTGTTGGGTGTCCTGACTCTGAATCTTGTGAACGGGAACGGCCCTACGGAACCTGCATCAACCTCAACAGGTGACCTGGGCAGTGATCAATGCTGGCAATGCAGAAATCATCAGGAGCACCACAAGAGAAGCTGTCCCTTCGAGCTGGTGGCCTGACCTTCATTTTGATCACCACCCTATGGACTGTTTAATATTTTTGTAGGAGTTAATTATTTTAATGTTACCTGCTTTAATTGTTCTTCTACTAATTGCTTGTATAGCAGCATTGAATCCATACTTATTGTTAAACAACCACCTTTTGTTATGCTTCCAGCTTAGATTTTGTCCAACCCCACAGGCAAATAGCTGGATTAGAACAATCCCCACCTCTGGACTCTGAAGAGGCAAAGACTGCTATCCCATCCTTCACTAAGGTTAAAGGACTAGTAGTGACATTTCCTGGCCTGGTAATGCTTTTGCTGATGGTTTTTTCTATGCCTTCCTTGCATTATGAGCTTAGCCAGCCAGTTATCAAGCTCCAAATGAATGAATTTCCCCCCCCCCAGAGGAATCGCAGCCAGAGACGGGTAAGAGGGGGTGTCAGTCTGACCAACCTAAGACAGGGCCTTCAGCTTCGCTCTGAAGAAGTTCCCGATGACGGGTAAGGCAGACAAGGCGATCCACCCAACCTAAGACAGGCGGGTTCACTTCTTTAAGCAAAGACGGGGGGAGATGATGTTGGGAGCAATTGGGAGCTGACAGTAAAGCTCAAAGGTCATCTTGACTCCTGTGCTAGCTTAAAGGCACGTACAAGGAACTGGCTTACTTAAAAGACACCAGGTGCCCAGGAATTACTTGAACTGCTTCGGACATTTCTAACTGTGGTGGGACTGATGTTTATTACTGTGCTAGGTGGGTCTGCCATTAAAACAAAAATAAAAGGGGGAATCTGTGGAGCACATGGGCAGCAAAGATGGTGCTGGGAGGGGGTTGAGTGGGCAGAGCCTAATTTACTGGAGAGCACATGGCCAGCCAAGATGGCTCTGGGAGGGGGTTGAGTGGGCAGACCCCAATTGATCTTCTGATCAGTGCCTAACCAGCCCGTGAAGGCTCAGGTGAATGATAGGGTGTGACCTTGACAGTGATTGGTTCCTCTTCCTCCCTTACCATACCACCCACCCTTGTTGTCCTTAAAAGGGGCTGCTCTCTGTTAATAAACGAGTTTTTCTACCTGCTGGATTTGGCTCCCCGCTGTGTCTGATTGTCTCCTGGGCTGAGGGAGGCTAGGGAACGGGCGAGCGCCGCACTTACCTTTCCTCGGACCCCGTCCGTCTTTCGTGGGACGGACGAAGACCCAACAGGATGTCCACTCTCTCCAATACTCTTCAATATGGTAGTGGACTTTCTAGCAAGAGCAATAGGCAAGAGAATAATTTCACAACTTTGGTGAGGGGTGGGGGGATAGGGAGGAGGAGGATTGGGTGGGGGAAAAGGGGAGAATGGGAAGGGATGGGAAGGGGAATCAAAGGAGGAGGCTACAATTCTTGATAAGAAATGTACTCAATAACTTGCCCATGTAATTGTAACCCCTCTGAACAGTATTACCACAATAAAAAAAAAAACACAAAGGGGATACAAATAGGGAGAAGTAAAACTATTCCTTTTTACAAATGAAATGATCCTATATTTAAAGGACCCTATAGCTTCCTCCATCAAGTTAGTAAAGGTGATGCTAACCTTCAGCAATGTAGCAGGGTATAAAAGCCACAAGAATATGTAGTTTTCCTGTGTGACCAACAATGGCAAGAACCAGGTTGAAATCCAAAAATCAGCCTCATATATAGTAGCCTCAAAATCAAATCAAATCTAAACAAACGAAACAACAAAAAAACAAGTAGGAATTAATAAATTTAACTAGAAATGTGAGGGATCTCTACTGTGAAAACTTTAAAATCTAAAAGAGGAAATTGAAAGAGAGTCATGGAAATGGAAAATCTTTCTATGCTTCTGGTTCGAAGAATTAACATGGCAAAACCTGCTATACTGACCACAAATAATTGACATTGCAATACTCATCAAAATCCCAACAATATTCTTCAATGCAGTAGAGAAAAAAATCCAAATTTAATATGGAAATGCAAAATTACACATGAAGCCGAAGGCTTAGAAATGAAATCATGGGTCTATAGTCATCTTATACACACACACACACACACACACACACACACACACACACACACGTAATGGAATTCTGAACATCCACCAGAAAGATGACTTCTCACCAGTATTAAAGGAAATTAAGAGGCTTGGGAAAATTATACTAAGAGCAAAGAGAAAGGAATGCAGACTCAGAGCAATATAGGTTTCATGGATTCATTCATTTATGGTAGCTGGAAGGTGCCCACAAATCTACATGTATACATGACAGATTCTACCTCATTACAGTAAGAATGGCCATTATCAAGAAAACTAAAAATGGCAAATGCTGGCATGGATGTAGCCGATTGGGAAATCTATTACACTGTTGGTGGGAAATTAAACTTGTTCAACCACTGTGGAATGCAGTATGGAGTTTCCTAAAAAGACTAAACATAGATCTCCCTTAAGACCCAATAATTCCCCTCATGGGCAGTAATCCCACAAGTTCCCATGAAAGCTACCAACATAACCATGTTCAGGGCCCAGGCCCAGAATTCAAGGGCTGGAAAAATAGTTACCAATGTTGGTATTTGTTTCCTCAAATATGAACCTTTTGACATAAGATACCACATCATTCTATTTGCAGTAGCTAGGATAGGACTTAAAGGTAATGGGTGATAAAATGGCTTCTTTGTTGAATGTTAGGAAAAGATGTAGGCAGTCCAAGAAACGGGACACATTTTTTTTTTGTTGTTGTTTTTAAGTCTGGGCTTGGGCACTGTTCCTGAGCTCTTCAACTCAAAGTGAGTTCTCTAACTCTTGAGCCACTTCTAATTTTCTGGTGATTAAATGGAGATAAGAGTGTCAGGGAATTTCCTGCCCAGGCTGGCTTTGAACTGTAGTCCTCAGGTCTTAGCTTCCTGAGTGGCTAAGAATAAAGCTTTGAGTGACTAGCACCAGGCTAAAAATGGGGGATTTTTAGAAAAGAATATGTACTTCTTCACCTGTGTCTAACCCTCAGATATCACTATTAGAATTCTTCATCCTCAACTCATTTCATCAGACATTTGTAAATGTTCTCTTTTCCTTCATGTAGGAATACTGCAGTCAATATCAACTCAGCTGTGGAACTGGATCAATTGTATGTTAATTGCTAGCATGTAAATCAAGAACTGTTACATCAAAACAAATGAAACCCTCATTTGGAATAATTATTTTCTCTTTTTATTACAAATCTGTGCTTGATTAGTCCTAAAGTGATATTGGACCTCTTAAGAAAGTGATGACATTTTCTTTCTCTTCAACAATTGGCCTTCTCCCACATGTGGTCAAATATTTAAGATTTCAAAGATTTCCATTGATAATTCATTAAGCTGTCCTCTAAGAAAACGTGCACTTTTGGAATTTGGTCTGCTATCTTGTTTTTACATGCACAGGCTTTGTATGATTTATTTGTTCCACAAGGCATTCTACTTTCCAATCTTCGTGTGACCAACTTTAGTCTCTCTCATCAGTCTTTCTGACCCTCTCTCTGTAGTCTAATTTCAGTCTGCCTCATAAAAATATATATTAGTTATCAGGTAAATGAATCTCAGCTTCTGTTTCTTGCCTGATTTCATGTAGGCAGTGATAGTAGCCCTGACTGGCTGTGCTCAATAGAGTTTTTGTTTGTTTTGTTTTTGATTTTTTTTTTTTGTTTTAGAAGATTAGGATTACTATTTAAGGTAGTAGCTTCTTGGGCCCCAGTGATCCTCTGGCCTAGAGTCAATTGGTTTTTCTCCTAAAGATGCAAAGAACAACTGACTAATGTCCTCTTTAAATTGTCTCAAAATGAGGCAAACTTGCATATTGCAAAGCCATCAATAATCCTCTGTAACCACTTACAGAAATAGTCTATCAAGATGATTTTTCAAGTTTGACTGTGAAAAATGTCATTTCCAACTCATAACCATAAAACTGATCACATGGCTGAGAGCAGGTTTTTGGAAGGAAGCTGCCCTTTCCTTCCTTCTCTCATGATACATCAAACCATAATATTCTGCAGTTGTGGTCAGCCTGGAGGACATTTCCCCAAGAATATTCTGTAGTGTAAAAGAGGACCAACCATAAAAATAAAGGTGAAATACTTGTCTACTACAGAATGATTTATCTTGCTTATATCTGTTGTTATTTTCATTACTTCAAATATATGGATAATTTATATTGGGATTAGACAAGAGGCAAAGTATTAATGGAATAAATATTCAGTTTACTTTCATATATCCAATATAATACACTTAACCTCTTATGGAAAATTAAATCCAACATTAGAATGTCAGAAATATACAATAAGCCTCAATACGTATAAGCTGGCACACACATACCATCATCTACTCAGAAATTCAGTGTCTCTATAAATATTTATTTGGTACAGAATAGAAAAATTTAATTAATGAATATGACTTTTATGTATCATCTGAAATACTCCTCATGTATATAATTGTATTTATTTGTATAGATGTCACCTAGAGAGGAATTTAACAGGCTTATAGAAATAAAATTTCCACAATTTAAGCAAGATGAGAGGAGTCATACCCTCATGTTTTGTGTGGTGTGAATTTTACCACAGTGCTGAACCCTTCCACCTAATACCAAGAGTCATGTGCAATAATTTATTATTTGATGTTAAGACAACTGCTAAGTGTAGAATACATTTTGAATTACTACATTAATTCATGGAATTAAAACAGTAATGATATATTATTTGTTTAAATTCTAATGCTTCTCAGTTTTACAACTCATGAAATATATTATTAAAATTACTTTACTTTCTTCTTTTCTATAGCTCCTAAAAGTAAAATTACATACTAAACATTCAACATCAAGAAATCAATAATAAGTAAGCTATTATTAAAATGATAGCTTTCTAAACTATAATTTTAATTATAGTTCTAACACATTGTGATGTAACAATATTTAATAGAATTATTGGTAATATTTTTTAAACTTACCAGCTTGTTATTTGTTTCCTAATTCTATCATTTGTTATTTTTGGTCAAAATTGTCTCTTCATTTTACGTGTTTAGTTTTGTATTTTATCTCTATTGGATTGCTGATTGTGCGTTTTGTTTTCCCTTTTTAGTGACTGATATGAGGCTGAAAATCTGTATGCTAGTTTATTTTTTGCTAGGTTGAAGTAAAATTACTGCTCTCCACATCTCTTCTACTATTTGTATAGTACAGTATTTCCCCAGTCCCATATCCTGTATTGGTGCTCTCATGTATTTTATTTTATTTTTTATTGAAATGTTACTGTCAAGGTAATGTACAGAGGGGTTATAGTTACATAAGTAAGAAACGAATATATTTCTTTTCTAAGGTTACCCCTTCCCCCACTTTTCTCCCATTTGCTAGCAATGGCCCCATTAAGATTATTTCCAATATATTGTCTTGTGAGTATCACTGTTGCATACGTTCCCCCTTTGACCTTTGTCTCATCATTTTTCCCTTTCCCTTCCCTAGTTCAGATCAACATATTTACAATACCCAAGGCATCAAAATCAAATACAGTGACTATAGGGGATAAACCATAGGTGGGGAAAACGCAAAAGGATAAAAACAAATCACATAGTACATTAAGAACAACAAACAACATGTCTTGGAGTTCATTTCACTTGGAATCACCTTATATGGTCATAGGTACATAGCTATAGAGCTATTCTGCTCATTCCATATCTTAGCTATGTTAAATAATACTGTAATAAACAAAATTGTACTGGTAGCTTTACTGTGGTCTTGTTTGTGTTCACCTGGTTAAATGCCAAGAAGTGGGATTATTGGGTAATAGGGAAGCATTATTGTGTACATCATGGATAATCTTAGTAGATTAGCAGAATAGCTCTATAGTTATGTACATTTGACCATATAAGGTGATTACAAGTGAAATGAACCCCAAGACATGTTTTTTATTTTTGTTATTCTTAATGTACTATGTGATTTTTTTCATCATTTTGTTTTTTTCCCCACATATGGTTTGTCCCCTGTAGTCACTGTATTTGTTTTTAATACCCTGGGTATTGTAAATATGTTGATCTGAACTAGGGAAAGGAAAGGGAAAAAATGGTGAGACAAAGGACAAAGGAGGAACCTATGCAACAGTGATAATCACAAGACAACATGTTTGAAATAATCTTGGAGGGGCCATTTGGAGGGAAGAGGGAGAAAAATGGGTGAAGGGGTAACAAGTTAGAAAAGAAATGAACTCATTACCTTATTATGTAACTATAACACCTTTGTACATTAAATTGACACTAAAATTTCAATAAAAAATAAAATAAAATATATGAGAGCAGCAATACAAGATATGGGACTGGGGAAAATACTGTATTATACAAAGAGTAGAACAGCTGTGAAGTGGTGAAAGAGTACTGATGTGAGCTCTGCTTTGAAGGCCTTGTAGAATTCTGCTGTAAAACCATCTGGTCCTGGACTTTACTTAGATGGGAGGTCTCATTGAGGTTTCTATTTCAATGCTTTATATGGGCCTGTTAAGATGGTTTGGCTCATCTTGGTTTAGTTTCAGCATGACAATATTTGCTAGCAAAAAAGATCCATTTCTGTCAAGTTCTCAAACTTATTAGCGTAAAATTTTGAGAAGTATTCCCTTATAATGTTCTGAATCTTGGTTATTTCTTTGGTGATGATTCCATTCTCATCTCTGAGTTTATTTTTTGGGTGTGTTTTCTTCTTTTTCTGATAAGATTTGCTAAGGATCTGTCAAATTTGTTAATTTTATCGAAGAACCAATTATTTGTTTTATTGATTCCTTCTGTGGAATTTTTGGATTCTAATACATTTAATTCATATTGAACTTTAATTATTTCTTTCCATCCACTGGATTAGGGATTATCGTGTTGTGGTTTGTCATGGAGGTTCAGATGTCTTATTAAATTGTTGGTTTCAGATCTCTCTAATTGGTTGATGTAGGAACTCAGAGCTATAAACTTGCCTCTCAGTATTGTCTTTGCTGTGTCCCAGAGGAGCTGGTAATTTGTGTGCTCATTTTTGTTGAATAGCATGAACATTTGAATTTCCTTTCTAATCTCTTCCATGACCCACCCTTGATTCAGCAGTGTGTTGTTCAGCCTCCATGTGTTACTGGACTTTCTTTGGTGGCTTTTGGTGTTGAGTTTTAATTTTATTCCCTTGTGGTCTGAGAGAATATAAAGTATAACTTCAATGTTTCTCAATTTGGACAAGTTTGCTTTGCGATGTAAAATATGGTCTATTTTAGAAAATGTCCCTTGTGCTGCTGAGCAAAACGTGTATTCTGATGCTGCTGGGCGAAATATTTGGTAGACGTCTGTTAAATCTAGTTGATCTGTGCAGTTGTTTAGATCTGTGTTTTCTCTGTTAAGTTTTTCTGAGTTGATCTATGTATTGTGGATAATGGTGTGTTAAAGTCCCAAACAATTAGTGTCTTTGGATCTATGTGAGTTTGGGTGGAGAGTAGTGGTTCTTGGATAAATTTGGGTGCTCCATTGTTTGGCGAATAGATATTTAGTATTGCAATATCCTCCTGGAGGAGAGATCCGTGAATTTGTATGTAGTGACCTTTTTTATCTCTTCTCACTAATTTTAATTTGAAGTCTATTTTATCTGATATTAACATTGCAACTCCTGCCTGTTTATGGACTCCATTTGCTTGGCATATTTTGTTCCAGCCTTTCACTTTCAAAAGTTGTTTTTTTTTAATTTTTTTTATTGTGAAAAAACTGTATATAGGGTTAACAATTACATGTGCAAGTTAATGAGTACATTTCTTATCAAGCATTGTAGCCTCCTCCTTTGTTTACCCTTCCCATCCCTTCCAAGCCTCCCCCACTCACCCAATTCTTCCCCCACCCTCCCACCAAAGTTGTAAAGTTTGTTTTCGACATGACAACTTGTACTTCTCATTGTTGCAACGGGTCCACCTGTATCCTTATTTAAAAGACTTGTTTTTCCCCTTCCCCTCCACAAATTATACCGACCTCAAATACAGTGAAAGCAGGGGTTATACTGTGGGGAGGGACATACAAAGCAACAAAGAAATAATCATATAAATGCGTTAGAAACAAATGTATGAAAGAAAAAAAACATTTAAGTACATATCTTAGGGTTCATTTTCTTAATATCACATTATCTGACTTTTTCTGCTTGACTAATATATATACTAACAATTGCAAATGAGGGAAACCATGGGATCTATGTTTCTTTGGGCTTGGCTTACTTCACTTAATATAATTTTTTCCAAGTCTTTCCATTTCCTAACAAATGGAGCAATGTCATTCTGTCTGATGGAGGCATAGAATTCCATTGTGTATATATAACACATTTTCTTGATCCATTCATCTACCTAGGGGCATCTGGGTTGGTTCCATATCTTAGCTATAGTAAATAATGCTGCAATAAACATAGTTGTGCTGGTCCTTAATTTTAAGAGTTAGGACTTAGAGGTATTTGGGAGTTCCTCCCATGTTATCCATCTTTTTGGGGGCTGTGCCAACTGGGTTCTTCCTATGGTTCTTGAATCTCTGTTTGGGTGCTGTTTCTTATCCTTTATTATTGTCTTCTTGGTTTTCTATGTGTAGGACATCTTTAAGTACCTTTTGTAAGGCTGGTTTGAGGGAGATATATTGTTTCATTTGTCTTTGCTATGGAAGGTTTTTATTTGACCTTCGGTTATGAAGGAGATTTTAGCTGGGTACAGTATCCTTGGTTGATAATTGTTTGTCTTTAGGGCATGGCATTTATCATTCCAGAGTCTTCTTGCTTTAATTGTCTCTGCTGAATAATCTGAGGTGATTCTAATTAGTTTCCCTTTATAAGTGATTGATCTTTACCTTGGTCTGAATTGATCCCATGTGGATTATAATGATGGTGGGATGTCCTGTTCTTTTATGGTCTATTTGGGGTTCTACAAATTTCTTGTATCTGAATAAGCCTATCCTTTTGCATGTTTGGAAGTTCTCTGCTAGGACCCTGTTAAACAAATTTCCTAGAACATTAACTTCTGTCTCTAGGTGCTCCTCTATCCATTATCCTCAGATTAGGCCTTTTGATGGTCTCTTCCAAATGTTAAATATACCTATCATATTTCTTGGATTTGTCTTGGATAGTTGTATGTTCTTTCTTTTTAATATCTAGGCTGTCTTCCATCCCCGAGATTTGATCTTCTTCATGGTCTAAACTACTGTCAAGACTTTCTACTATGTTTTTTTTTTTTTTAATTTCTTTTCCTTCTAATTGGTCGATGGCTTCAAATTCTTTGTTGGAGCTTTTTTTTAGATCTTGTATGAACTTCTTTACTTCCTTAATTTGGTGTTTAGTTTTTATTCTCTGAGCACTTAGTTGATCGGCTATGGTTTCCTTGGAGTCCCATTCCTTTTGGCAGGCTCCATTCAGCATTTCCTTTGTGGTCTCCCTGAATTCTTTCATCTGTCTGTTTATGGACTTCATGAATGCCTGTATTGATCTTTGTCTATTCTCATCCTGCACGCGCAATTTCTGCATTACTCCTGGATTAGCTTCCTCATGTTCATGCAATTCCTGTAGTTCTCTTTGACTTTTGTCAGACTGCTCACGCAATTCCTGTGTTTGTCTTTGTCTGTTCTCATCCTGCTCATGCAATTCCTATTTTCTTTTTGACTGTTCTCAGCCTGCTCACACAATTCTCATCTTTGACTGCTCTCAACCTGCTCACGAAATTCCTGTATCAATCTTTGAGTAGCTTTCTCACGGTCACCAGATTCCTGTGTATACCTTTGTTTTGCCTCCTCTCTCTCCTTATCACGCTCACACTGAGTCCTTGGCAGGTTTTCAATCTTTTCATTCACCATGTTTACCAGAGTTTTTGTAGAGCTTTTAGGGAACTCTGCTCTGGATTATTTATTAACTGTTCTGTCACCTGATTGTCTTGATTGGGAGTTGAGATACGCAGACTTGCCATTTTTTCTTTTATTTTTCTGGCTTGCTCTGCCCATTTGGTATGAAAGTAACATCAATTTTGTGCTAGAACACAATTTTAAGGCAAGCATCAACCAAAGTTCTGTAGTTGCACATTCAAAAGGCTGCGGAGGACTGGGAAGGTGGCTCAGTGTTAGAGTGATTTCCTTGCATGCATGAGGCCCTGGGTTTGATTCCTCTGCACCACATAAGCAGAAAAGGCCGGAAATGATGCTATGGCACAAGTGATAGAGCACTAGCCGTGAGAGGAAGAACTGAGGGACAGCACCCAGGCCCAGAGTGCAGGCTACATGACTGACAAAAAAGGAAAAAAGGCTGCAGGTACAATCTAACTCAACAGATACAATCTACTCAACATCAAATAACTATGAATTAATGGGATAAGAACAGCAAGAAACAATTTGGCAAATCAGAAATTATTAGGTTTATGGAGAAATGTGGGTAAAATAGGATTAAAGTGGTGTGGAGAGGTAAAATGAGAGTGAATTTTATCAAGTCCTAATCTCAGAGTGGGAAATGAATTGGACAGAGTGATAGGAGAAGGATTAAAAGAGAAGAAAAATAAAACAAAAACAACAAGAAAGATAGAAAAACAAAAATTCTTAAAAAATTATATAGGTATAAAGATGTAATACTGCTATTAAAGAATTTAAGCCTAAGAGGTTGTGAATTGAGTAATAAATTTCTGGATTAAATGTGTACACAATGGGGGATAAGGTATAATATTCGAAGAGGGCTATTTATCTGAAGATGAACAGAACAGAGTTTAAATAAAAAAAAAAAAACAGCAAGAGGAAAAAGATTAAAAAAATGAAGAAAAGAAAAAAAAGCACCAAAATGTCAATAGAGATTAAAAAACAAAAAAACAAACACACTCATATACACCTAAAGTAAAAATTATAATTGAAAAATAAGATTAATAGAAAGCGATTTTTAAAACATAAAAAGTAAAATAAATAGGACAAAAGCATTTCTTTGATTTTTTTTTTGGGGGGGGACAGGAGAGGATGGGAAGATCCTGTATCTCCCTTGTGTCCAAAACCCTTCTCTTGGTGGACTCTCTGGTCTGCTTGTGGTTTTTGGTATTCCTGTGGCTTGTTTGGTTTCTTAATTCAGTTTGTTTGAGCAGGAAGAAAAATGCTCTGCTTTACTCAGATCCTCCTCCCAGGCTAGTTCAGTGGGAGGGAGTTTTGCTTTGAGTATCACAAAAGAGTTAGATGGCTGTTAACTCTAGTTTGGAGATGCTGTGATGAGGCTAGGTTCTGGGTAGCATTGAGGCCTTTCAGCAAACAGTAGCTTTTCCCACAGGAGGTAGCTCCAGAGACACTCACAGAACCCAGCGTGGAGCCATTCTCAGAATTTATGTTTACTAAAGTTCAACTGATTGACTAGGCTGCTGTAGGGAGGGGCAGCCTCTGGCTCTGTTTACCCAGTGAAGAAAGCCACTCGTTTGGGGGCAGAGTTTTCTCTGTCTGGGCTGGGTGACTTTCCCCTGAGTGGGGTTGAGCCTGGCAGGTCAGGTCAGGTTCCTGTGACCTGCTAAATGACTCTTTTTATTCTTTCCAGGGCCTGAGTTGGAGTTAGCTGCTCAGCTTGTCCTTGCTGTATCAAAGATGGAGATCTCCGGCAGGTGGGGGGAGGGGCAGCCTTCCCACCTCTACTCCCTGGGATAGAGTCAGGATGTCAGGGTTCTATTCATGCCGGAGTGTTGGTTCCTGGGTCGTGTCTGGTTTGTGATCTGCCAGATGAAGATACCTTTTCCTTGTCAATTCTTGCTGGTGTTGAGTGGAATCTGCTTGCCTCCTGTGTCTGGCACCTTTGTCCCAGATTCTCTGTGTTATAGCTATTGTGGCTACTGCAGCCACGGCAGCCACAGCAGCCGACGCAGCTGAAGCTATACAGGCAAGTGCTCAGATCTGTCTACTTGCCTGGATTTTGCCTCTCTGGCCAAACTCTCTGTACTGTAATGGCACACTTGCTGTGATTCTCTATCATAGGACTGTTCATTAGAATACTAAAACTGCTTTCTATACGAGAGATTCTCCTCCGCCATCTTCCCAGAAGTCACATTAATTTCATTGTTAATGATATTATATGGGTAAAATAGAGGAAATAAACTCTTCCATCTCAGGACAATTTTATATGTTTTTTACTGTAATCATACTGTACAGAGGGTTCAAATTCACATAAGCAGGATAATTAGTACATTTCCTAACAAGCATTGTTGCCTCCTCCTTTATATTTCATCTATCATCCCTTCCCTCCTACCTCAACAAGTACACTCTTCTCTCCCTGCCTCCAACGAGAGTGTAAAGTTCATTTTTCAACATAGTTACCTGTGCTTTTCATTGTTATAATGGGCCAACCTGTATCCTTATTTGAGCCTTTTTTCCCTTCCCCTCTGCAAATTAGAGAAGTGTACATACAAGATGTAGGTGAACCAACTTCAAATAAAGTGAAAACAGAAGTTATAGAGTGGGGGAGGAACATATAAAGAAACAAAAAATCACATTACACATTATAAATATGTTAGAAACAACAGCAAGAAACAAAATACCAATTGTGTCCCTATCTTGGGGTTCAATTCCCTTAACATCATTTTATCAGGTCATATGACAGACATATATTCATTATTGAAAATAACGGAAAACATGGGACCTATGTTTCTTTGGCCTTAGCTTACTTCTCTTAATATTTTTCCAAGTCTTCCATTTCCTAAAAAATTGAGTAATGCCATTTTTTCTGATGGAGGCATAGAATTTCATTGTGTATATATACCACATTTTCATGATCCAATCATCTAGTGAGGGGCATCTGGGTCGGTTCCATATCTTAGCTATGGTAATAATGCTGCAATAAACATAGTTGTGCTGGTAGTTTTAGTATTGTCTTGTTTGTGATCATCTGGGTAAATGCCCAAAAGTGGAATTGCTGAGTCATAGGGGAGCTCTATGTGGAGTCTTTTGAGGAACTTCAATTCTGCTTTCCAAAGTGGTTGAACAAGTATACACTCACACCAACAATGCATACGGTTCCCTTGTGGCCACATCTCCACCAGCATCTGTTCTTGTAAAAATGTGGAATGCTCCATGAATTTGCATGTCATCCTTGTGCAGGGGCCATGCTAATCTTCCCTGTATCGTTCCAATGTTAGTGTATGTGATGCTGAATTGAGCAGAGAACACTTTTTATATATAAAGTGTAATTGATTTTATTAAACTATACAATTCAACAAAAAGTAAGTTCAAAAAAATTGTCATGAAATTTTAGAACCATATATTTCTTACATAAGCACACATTTAAAAATAAAGTCAAGATTGACATGTCAAAAACAAAATAATTCCAGATATTTGTTGTTCAAGAGATGTGTAGGAGGAGGAATTCAATTATTCTATACAAGGCACCTGTCATAATGAACACAGCAGCAAGTGTTAAGGTTTGTTAAAAGATTTAATGTTTTAAATATATTTAATTTTGAGTATTTGGTTATATATGCCAAAATTAGGACTTTTTGGCAGATATAAAACTTTTCTATGAAGTATTTAAGATTTATGGTAGCAGACATATACTACTAAGAATGTACATTTCAGAGTTTATAGAAACTTGATTAAAGAAAAGTTGCAAAGTCTTTGTGTAAAGAAGCAGAGTGAAGAGTTTAGATTTTGTTAACTACACAGTTTCTGTTAAAACCTTAGACCTTCCTTACTTTATATGCTAGCAAGGAACAAATGATGATATAAACCATAAACAAATGATGAGATGAGCCATAAATAGTAATCTTAGTGGGTAATTTTAAAGAGTAGTCATATTCTATAAAACTCTTGTTGAACATCACAACCGTAGCCAGTGTTAACTGTATAGGAATATGAGAAAATGCTAAAATCTAATATGTAGTACACTTCAAATACTGAAAATACTAGTAATTGTTTTGTTTTTTATTTTATTAATCATTAATATTTAATTATTAGTTTTCTTTATTTGTAGCATTATTCTACTTATAATATAATACAACTTTTTGTAAGTCATCATTAGGAGGTTATTTGAGAAGGTTACTGGATGGCCAAACAATTTTTTATAGGTGCATGTGAATTTACAAAGAGCAAAATTAAGAACAAAATATTTATTTAAAAAATGATCAAGTAGAATCTGAATCAGGAGTGTTGATAAGTGTCTACATCTTAAAACTTAGCCCTAGGCTGAAGCAACAATATTACAGAGTTGAGGCCACAAAAGTGAGACACTGATTTTTTTGTTTTTTATTTTTATTTTGTTGATCATGGGGTCTGGAAACTGGGTGCTGTCCCTCATCTCAAGGCTAGCGTTTCCACTTGAGCCACAGCACCATTTCCATCTTTTTCTGCTTATGTGGTGCTGAGGAATCAAACCCAGGGCCTCATGCATGCAAGGCAATCACTCTACCGCTGAGCCACCTTCCCAGCACCTGAGAGACTGTGTTTTCAAAACATCATCTAAACAACATTTGCTTTCTGCTTTGGGTTATATAATGAAAGATATAAATATTGTTTTATATTTTGGTGAATTTTCGTACTTCTAAATTTATACTAACTTCAGCCACTTTATCCTTTCCAAAGTCATGAAATATCTCTGAGAGTTTGCTTCTGTGAAGATTGTTTTTGCATTTGCAACTTCTGAGTCATTTTTATTTTCATCAAAGTAACTTTATATTTCATTTTGATGGTTTATCATACATCAGATACCTTCGAATGTACACATAGAGTCTAAAGATAGCAGTATGAATTTTCTCATTCAGCTCTTTTTTTAATCTGTTATGCACTTTCATTTTTATATTTCTCTCTCTCTTTCACTCTTTCTCATTTCCTCTTATTCTCTTTCATGCTCCATGTTTGCTACTTAGAATTTCTGTTGTTCTACTATTATCCTTCAGAATCTCCTGGTTTTGTGGGAACATGATAGAGACCATAAGTTACCTTTGCATTCTTTAAGAGTTATAACAGCGATGTGATATTATTCTTTGCCATTCTAAATGGAAAAACACCAGATCTAGGAATTCCTTTTCACTTTTACTAGTATTATAAATTTTATCTCATAGGAATCATTGGGATGGATAAGATACTTTTTTCTATTTCTTTTTTTTATTGTGAAAATACTGTACAGAAGAGTTACAATTGCATGGGGAAGATAATGAGTACATTTCTTATCAAGCATTGTAGCCTCCTCATTTTTGTCCCCTTCCCATCCCTTCCCATCCTCCCCCCCACTCCCCGCTAATCCTCCCCTCCCCTCCCACCTTCCCCTCGCACAAAAGTTGTAAATTTCTGTTTCGACATAACGACTTATACATCTCATTGTTGCATTGGGTCCACCTGTATCCCTATTTAAACGATTTGATTTTCCCCTTCCCCTCTACAAATTATACCGACCTCAAATACAGTGAAAGCAGGGGTTATACTGTGGGGGAGGGACATACAAAGCAACAATGAAATAATCTTATGAATGTGTTAGAAACAATCGCATGAAAGAAAAAAGAATATTTGAATGCATATCTTAGGGATCATTTCTTTAACATCACCTTATCTGACCTTTTCTGCTTGACTCAGACATATACTAGATATTGCAAATAAGGGAAACCATGGGACCTATGTTTCTTTGGGCCTGGCTTACTTCACTTAATATAATTTTTTCCAAGTCTTTCCATTTCCTAACAAATGGGGCAATGTCATTCTTTCTGATGGAGGCATAGAATATTAGTATGGAGGTTTCTCAAAAGACTCCACATAGAGCTCCCTTATGACCCAGCAATCCCACTTTTGGGCATTTACCCAAATGTTTACAATCAAAACCACACTAAACCTACAAGCACGACTATGTTTATTGCAGCATTATTTACTATAGGTAAGATATGGAACCAACCCTTTAGATGAATGGATCAAGAAAATGTGGTATATATACACAATGAAATTCTATGCCTCCATCGATAAGATACTTTTTACCTGTGACCTGAACGTTCTTTTTCTTTTACAAGCAATCTTTTGTTTTTATTATATTAGTAACTACATGTAATGAAAATAAAGCTATCCAATGGAAAGTAGACCCAAGTTTTTCATAGCGATGAAAAACAAAGTCATGGGGGAAGTGAGTACAAGGGATGCTCATCATAGAGCACAGACCCTCAGAGCAATTTATCTTGTACACTTTGTGAGAATGACAACGTGGTGGGAACTCTATATTAAATCAATGAACAACTGATAGATATGCACATATATTTATATATGTAATTTTATTTACATATGCATATATAAATTTGTATATGCCCTTATATATGTACACTTGTACGTTACTTTACACACAAATACACATATACATATACACATGTATACATGCACACATGGAGAAAGACAAATAATTACAGAGAACACAAGTTTCACTTCCTGAATATGCCTTAGACGGAATGCTTGGAACAAGATATGTTGAAGATGTATTTGTCTCTAAGAGTTCTTTTACCGCTACTCTTATCTCTTAAAATTGGTAGGTTTAGACAGATTTGACTTGCAAAATGCAGTACAGATGATAGCAAGTCACTCAGAAATCTCCGTAAGTATAGGCCATATGTTGTATCCCTGGTCCCCACGGAATGCTTGCTCTTGTAGACACTCTCAACAACCAAAGTAGCAGGAGAGTACCCTGGCAAAGAATAAAGTTATAAGGCTTTGAATGACATCCTTCCTTGAGCTGTTTTCTAACAGCCAGCATCAATTCCTAAGCAGATGAGTGAATTCTCAGATGACTAGTCTCTACATATACATTTAACCAACTAATGTGAAAAGTCCTATGTGAGAAATGCTGACTGAAGTCTTGCTGATTTCCTGGCCAAGAAAATAAGGGAAAAAAAGAAAGTATTTTTAATGTAGTGAAGTTTGAGAATAATTTGTAACCTATCAAATGTGTCAAACACAATTATACCAATGGACAAAAATTTGATGGCGTTTCTTCTATGTGCTCTTGGACTTGGCAAGTGATTTTAGGTGTTTCTACACAAGTAGAATGATCATAAACCAAGCCAGCATATCTTCATTTAATATATAAGGAAAGGATACAGGTTGACCCATTGTAACACTGAGATGTACTAGACACTATCAGAGGAGGGGCTGGAAGGGGGAGTTGGGGAGGTGTGAAGGTAAGGGATAGTAGGGAAAAACAAAGGAGGGGGTAACAATGCTTAATAAGAAATGTACTCATTACCTTACTTATGTAACTGTAACCCCTATGTACAGTATCTTTACAATAAAAATACATATAAAAAAGATACAAGAAAACTTCTATACTTATGGAAATTGTATTTGTCACGCAATATCAGTAAGGTATTTGTTTTAGGACCACAAGTATATTAAAATTTTGGATACTCAAATTCTCTACATGAACACAGTATATTCTTTACATTAAAATCTGCCCACAACCTAGTGCAGTGTAATTGCTATGAAAAATTTTACTATATTCTATGTTTATAATGAAAAAAATAAAAATATATGCACTATCAACAGATACAAATTTTTTCAGATAAATTTTGTCTGCAGTTTGTGGATGGAATTCGAAAGCAATTTTGAAAAGCACAAATTTCATCACCAACACCGGTCTGCAAACTGTAACAAGGAGCTAATACAGCATCATTGAATAGTATGGATCTCCAAGGAGAAGTACTTGAATTCAGACATTATCAGAAAGTGTAACAACCCAAGGATTTTTTTAGAAATGCAGCTGCTAGATTTCTCATGGAGAGCTTTCATAACATTTTGTGAAGCACACGTCAGAACTTCACTGAAGAGTAAATGGTCTTCCTTCACCTTTCTGTCATCCTCAGTCATTATCAATCAACAAATAACTAATCTTGAATACTCCTCTAATAAGAAAATGTTGATGGAGTGTTTATATGCAGAAAACCTGGGAAGGCTAACTTTTTCCAATTAGGACAATCTGTATTCTATGATCCAGTAGAGAGAAAACTAGGTAAACATCCATTTACAACTTTCTGAATAATTCTGATTCTGCCCACATCAGTTATCTATCCATAACTGTGCCGGAGAGAGGATTTTAAAAGATTTTAGAGATATAAAATGTAATTTTAAATATGGAATGAAATTAGTCCCAATGAATTACAGTAAGATATTTGTAACAATTGAGTAACCTAAAGGTCAAAAGATTTTTTTATTGGAAGTGAAAGGATATTGGACTTTGGTTCTCTACATTTTAAGAAATTTGCAAAAAATAATTGGCAAAATAAAATTTACATTTACAGCAGACTTGAAACATTAATTTTTGTATATTGAAAGGAGCAAAATCATCAATAATATGTCAATGATATCTTCTTATTTATCTCTAAAGGTTTATGTTTCTGGTCTCTTAATATTAAAACTTCAAAAGAAATTTTATCTTTAGGTAGTTGTGAAAAGGGATTTCGCTTCATCCTGTCAGTGTTGAATAGAGTGTATCTGCATTTCAATGTACAGTGCATCCGGATCATTGTCAAACTTCTCATTTTTCTTCCTTCCCTTACCCAACCCCACCTATCCCTTCAAGTTTCCTACTTATATTCTTACATATGTACATTGATTGTTATGACTCTATTAATCCACCATTTCTCTCTCCATTCTTCTGCACTACTCCCCTTAAGCCCAACTCTCCCTTTTAAGACTTGTTTCAACTTCATGGTATTTTGTTAAACTTCTCTGCCTTTGGCATTTGGCTTTGGGCTTACCACATTCTCTCTTCCATGTTTGATGTACATAAATGAGGCTATTTCTCCACATTTCTAATCTCTGAATGGCTGAGATAGGTCTCCTTTATTATTTCAGAATTGGAACTTCAAGGCCATCCAATAAAGCGTTTTTCTTCTCTACACACAGAAGATGGAAGGAACATAATTTCCATGCTCTCAGCATTATACTATCCATCATGAATTTCCATTGCTTATCACTTCAGCAATCTTTTTTTTTAATTTTTATCCATTTTTATTGTAAAAATCGTGTACAGAGGGGTTACAGTTACATGAGTAATGTTTTCTGCATCATATTCACACACTTTAAGTAAATATCAAGGGAAATTTACCTAGTATTGGAAGTTTGGAACGGTCTTCAATTTCTGATAGAAGCAGGAGTCAGTTTAATTATGCAGATTCCACTATGGAGTGAGCCCTGTAGTCTTCTAAATTTTCAATACATTTAGAGTTACTTTTTATTAAAAATTACAAACGTTTTATTTCAGTATTTGAAAAGCTGCCCCAATTATTTTTAAACTTTCCCATTAAGCTAAACTGAACTTTTTCCTGCCATTACCCCCACTAGTTCAGGTTAAGTCTCTTGTGGTTTACTATTTGAGAGGCCAAGGGAAGAGGGTAAAAAGAGAGATGATCATTACTCAGGTATCTCCTTCCTCTTCTGTTTGTATTATTCTTGTTGAGAGGAAGACTAGATCAGAGAACAAGAGTGATGCTTGACTTCACCATACAAGGGAGCATTCCTGGCATATAATTTATTGTTTCTCAGAATCACTTAAACTGCTTACTCTTGCCCTTTCTGTAACAGTAACATCACTGTGGCACCCTTGGTGCAGAAGGAAGCACACTAACAGGTTATTACTTGTAAATTGGTATTTTATATCTCAATTTACTACTACCAAATATATAAAGCTTTGGCTACATAAATGCAAAGCACTGATTGTCGAATAATACCTTATAGACAATTCTACTCAGCTCTTCCCTCCTCTCCTCTCCTTTCTTCTCCTTCTCTCATTTACCCTCCTTTCCTTTCTTCTTTCTTTATGTCTCTGTCCCCCATTTCATTTATAAATTCTCTCTTTCTATCTTCCAGTAGCAAGTGATTTGTTTTATCGGACAACACATATATAATTGAGCTAATATTTTTTTCTCTTTTTTATGATTATTTATATGTAAGAAATGAGTTTTAGCAGAGGACCCGTAGCTTACACCTATCTACTAGGTAGGTTCAAATTTGACAATTGCAATTCTAAGTTATTCCAAATGAATAAACCTAAGAGATTCATTTCTCCACTTGTGGTAAAAGGAAGATGTGAAGGTGTGGCTCAGGTGGTATAGTCCAAATATTGAGAATTAAAGCCTAGATAGAGCTCAAGTCTAGGAGTTCAAACAGAAGTACCAGCACAAAAAAAGTGCATCCTTCATATTTGAATGGGGATATTTCTCCAAAAATTCATACCCAGGAAAAATTTCAACGTTAAAAACTCTTTCAAAAGCTCTTTCAAAATCTTAACCTGGTTACTCTACTTGATTCACATTATGGAAAATAGGAGGAACACTTTACATTTAAAAGTATGTGCATGGCTAAACAGTTATCACCATTTTTAATGTAAGGAAAACATGGGAGAGGAATTCACCTCACTTGGGTGAGTTAGGTTTGACTCACTGGCAAACTTTTGCAAGGAAATAACCATTTGTTGACATGTAAAGAAGACTGGACAGATGGTTTTCTAGGGGAGGGAATAAGCTAGCTGCTGTCCAAGTTTGAATCAGAGTAAGTTTATCCTTATGATTTGGTAAAGAGCAGCTCATCTCATAGAACACTATGCAGACAGTAATTTTAAAAGGAATGAAAACCAATGTCTATGTTGTGAACAGCCAAGTTTTCACAAACAAAACCAGTTTCCAGAACCATGAAAATATGTTAGAACAAAAGGAACTATATTACATATAGTTAATGTCTGAGTGACAGGTGTAAAGAGCTCTGTACTCACAACTAAACTATAAACTTTTCATCATGTACCTAACAAGAATCTCCAAGATAGTCCTTGCTAATTCCGTCAGAGAAGACTGGGTTCATGCAATTGTCAGTTATGTTTAGGGTTCAATATCTTCTACAGCTTCTTAGGTTGCAAACCTCTCACATCTCATACAGTGTCTAGAAAAAGTACTGTCTTGCTAGTCACCTAAGGGATTTTTGTGCCACTGTGAATATTTATTATTTGTCTTCTTGTAATTATACCTGCCAATGTGAAGTCCTTTAGTGATAAGAATAATGATTTCTGTACCCTTTGTTCCACTAACACATCTCAGATATATATATATATATATATATATATATATATATATATATATATATATATATATATATATATATATATCCAGGTGCTGGTGGCTCACGCCGGTAATTGTAGCTATTCAGGAGGCTATGATGTGAGGATCACAGTTCAATGCCAGCCGGAGCAAGAAAGACTATGTTATTCTTATCTCTAATAAACCACCAGAAAACCGAAAATGGCGCTATGACTCAAGTGGTAGAGCGCTAGGGTTCAGCTGAAGAGCACAGGGACAGTACCCAAGCACAGAGTTCAAGCCCCACAACTGACCAAAAAAAAAGAAAAAAGAAAAACAATGCATATATTTATATATATATGTTATTAGATGAATTACATTTAAATATAAATAAATATATATGATACACGTTTAAAATATAACTAAGTATATGATATATTTATATTATATACATATATTTACTTATATGAGATGTTCACATTTTATCTGTATGTTTATAAATATATTTGTGATTTTTATCCAAAGAGTACATCTGAAGATTTTGAGGAAATTTTAGTTTCTAAAGGATTACCACTGACCCATCCCACTTTCAATCATTTTTTCCACTTATTACAATGTATGGAATACTAAGAAAATAATTATGAAACAGAATAGCTGTTTTATTCTTTATGATTTTGGATTAGAAACATCTACTTACTTGGTATGAAACCTAGCAAAATTGGATCTTGAAATCACATTCCACAAACTGGACATATACATCAATTTAGCAACTTACAGGTCTCAAACTTTTATTTCAATCCTGCATCTCACATACATTCAGCTTCCTTACAAACATTCATGCATATTCATGTTCACATACATCCCCATACTCACATAACATACTAAATGTAACACTGTAATAAAAATAACATAGATACTGAAAAAGAACACCTTCGCAAGTGTAATTAAATTTCACTTTTTAAATATAAAGCATTATTGAAATACTGATGAAAGAGCAGGTGGGAGGATATTTCAAATACTAGAGTGAAAACCTAAAGATCACGCTTCTCAATCCAAATATCATTATTTACATCCTTTCTTGTCCCCCCCAAAAAACCCAAAACATGAATAACTACAGAATTCATCTACATGTTCCTTAATCTTTGATTGAATAAAGAAATTGTAATATATAAATGCATATATACACAATGATATATTGTGTAGCCAAACATGATAATGAAATCACTTATTCTGCAGGAAAATAGATAGAACTGGAAACCTTCATATTAAAGGAATAAGTCATACTGTGAAAAACAAATACTAGATTTCTCATATGGAGACTCTAGTCCAAGAAAATAAAATAAATGACCCAAATGTAAAAGATGGAAGTTATTAAGTTTGGAAAAAAGTGAATGAGGAAATAAAGAGAAATAGTGTGGAGTAAATATGCTCAAATACTTTATAAGTTAGTATGATCACACCATAAAATTAAGTAAAAAAATAGGATAATTAAATTAACAAAAGGAATAAAATTTTACAAGCTACATTATGTGGACATATGTGTATAACACAAAAAAATTACTATGTGAAATTAATATTTGATAATAAAAAGACAAAAATTCATTCCAGTTGTTATAGATTCATATGTTAAGTTGCTTTTTTTGCAGTTATTTTGCTGACAAAGTAAAAGAAGAAATAAGTTTTTATCATTTACAAAGACAATCTTGTCCAATAAGCCTTAAATTATTCTAGTTAATTGCTGTCAATGTGAAATTGTTCAATCCAATTAATTACTTTATTAGAATATTTCCAGTGCATTTTCTTTTTTTTTCATTTCATAAAACTTTACTTACCATATCTTTTTTTTTATTGTGAACATAATGCACAGAGGGGTTACAATTACATGGGCAAGATAATGAGTACATTTCTTTTCAAGCATTGCAGCCTCCTCCTTTGTTTACTCTTCTCATCCCTTCCCAGCCTCCGCCGCCCCCCGTCACCCCACCCAATCCTCCCCCCACGCAACAAAGTTGTAAAGTTCGTTTTCGACATGACAACTTGTACTTCTCATTGTTGCAACAGGTCCACCTGTATCCTTAAACGACTTGTTTTTCCCCTTCTCCTCCACAAATTATACCGACATCAATTATAGTGAAAGCAGGGGTTATACTATGGGGAGGGACAAACAAAGCAACAAAGAAATAATCTTATAAATGCATTAGAAACAGATGCATGAATGAAAACAAATATTTAAATACATATCTAAGGGTTCATTTTCCTAACATCATATTATCTGCATTTTCTACTTAACTCATACATATAATTGATATTGCAAATAAGGGAAACCATGGGAACTATGTTTCTTTGGGCTTGGCTTACTTCAATTAATATAAATTTTCCAAGCCTTTCCATTTCCTAACAAATGGGGCAATGTCATTCTTTCTGATGGAGGCATAGAATTCTATTGTGTAGATATACAACATTTTCTTGATCCATTCATCTACTGAGGGGCATCTGGGTTGGTTCCATATCTTAATTGTGGTAAATAATGCTGCAATAAACATAGTTGTGCTGGTAGCTTTAGTGTGGTCTTGTTTGTAAATATTTGGGTAAATGCCCAAAAGTTGGATTGCTGGGTCATAAGGAAGCTCTATGTGAAGTCTTTTGAGGAACCTCAATAATGCTTTCCAAATTGGTTGAACAAGTTTACACTCCCACCAACAATGAAGTAAGGTTCCCTTCTGTCCACATCCCCTCCAGCATCTGTTGTTGTTAGAATTCTTGATTAAAGCCATTCTAACTGGGGTGAGGTGGTACCTCAATGTTGTTTTGGTTTGCATTTCTTCAATGGGTAGGGATGTTGAGCATTTCTTCATGTTTCTATTGGCCATCCTTCTTTCTTCTTCAGAGAAGTTTCTCTTTAAGTCTTTAGCCCACTTATTTATTCGGCAGTTGTTTCTTTGAGGACACGTTGTTGAGGGATTTAATTTTTTGAGTTCCAAGTTTATTTTACATATGAGACCCTTGTCCGTTGTATGGCTACTGAAGATCTTCTCCCAATTGGTGGGCTTTCTATTGATCTTGCTAGCTATGTCCATTGCCATGCATAAGCTCTGCACCTTCATGCAATCGAATTTGTCCACTTTGATTTATTGTGTTTCCGGGTCTCTATTCAGAAAATTTCGGCCTGTGCAAAGGAGACCTAAGGATTCTCCTATTCCATCCAGTAATGTCTTCAGAGTGTCTGCTTTGACTCCGAGGTCTTTGGTCCATTTAGAGTTGATTCTGGTGCAGGGTGATATATAAGGATCTAGCTTTAGTTTTCTACAAGTAGTTAACCAATTTTGCTAGCACCATTTACTGAAGAGGCTGTCTTTCTTCCATTTTTTTTAGCTCCCTTATCGAAGATTAGATAGCAATGGGTCTATAGGTTCATTTCTGAGTTTTCAATTCTATTCCCTTGGTCCTGAGGTCTGTTCTTATGCCAGTACCAAGCTGTTTTGATTACTATGGCTTTATAGTAGAGTTTGAAATTTGGTGTTAATATTCCTCCAGCAGTGTTCTTTCCGTTGGGGAGCATTTTTGGTATTCGGGATCTTTTATTGTTCCATATGAATTTTTGGATTGCCTCTTCTATTTTCATGAAGAATGAGGTTGGAATTTTGATAGGTATCACATTGAATTTGTAGATAGCCTTGGGAAGTATTGCCATTTTCACGATGTTAATCTTTCCAATCCAGGAGCAATGGAGGTTTTGCCATTTTGGAAGTTATGTTTTGATTTCCTTTTTCAAGTTTTTAAAGTTTCATCATAGAGGTCCTTCAGTTCTTTGGTTAAGTTAATTCCTAGGTATTTTGTTATTTGTGGGGCTATTACAAATGGAGTTGCTTTCCTAATTTCAGCCACACTTTTCTCATTGTTACCATACACAAAAGCAAGTGATTTTGGGGGGTTAATTTTATACCATGCTACTTTGCCAAAGTTTTGAATCAGCTTGATTAATTTGGGAGTGGAGTCTATGGGATTCTTTAAATACACGAGCATGCTATCTGCAAAGAGGGAGAGTTTTATTTCTTCTTTCCCTATATGGATCCCCTTTATGTTTGCATCTTGTATTATTTTTTAATCCAACTAGAAAATCTATGTCCCTTAATTGGAAAGTTAAGCCGTTAATGTTAAGAGATAGGACTGAGAGGTATTTGGGAGTTCCTGCCATGTTATCCACCTTCTTGGGGGCTGCGAAAACTGGGTTCTTCCTATGGTTCTTGGATTCTCAGTTTGAGTGCAGTTTCTTGGCCTTTATCATGGTCTTGTTGGTTTTCTATGTGTAGGACATCTTTAAGAATCTTTTGTAAGGCTGGTTTAATGGAGATGTATTGTTTCAATTTTTCTTTGCTATGGAAGGTTTTTTTTGGCCTTCAGTTATGAAGGAGAGTATAGCTGTTTACAGTATTCCTGGTTGGTAGTTGTTGTGTTTAGGGCATGGCATACATCAGTCCAGGCTCTTCTTGCTTTGATTGTCTTTGCTGAGAAATATGAGGTGATTCTAATTGGTTTCCCTTTATAAGTGATTAATTTTTCTCCTGGACAGCTTTAAGGATCTTTTCCTTGGTTTGAATTTATCCTGTGTGGATTATAATGTGACGGTGGGATGTCCTATTTTGGTCTGGTCTATTTGGAGTCCTAACTGCTTCTTGTATTTGAATACGCCTATCTTTTTGCACGTTTGGGAAGTTCTCTGCTAGGATCCCATTAAATAAATTTCCTATACCATTAACTTCTGTTTCTAGGTGCTCCTCTACACCCATTATCCTTAAATTAGGCTTTCTGATGGTGTCTTCCAAGTGTTGAATAGATCTATCATATTTCTTGGACTTGTCTTGGATGGTTGTATGTTCTTTCTCTATAATATGTAGGCTGCCTTCAATCCCCGAGATTTGATTTTCTGCATGGTCTAATCTGCTGTCAAGACTTTCTACTTTGTTTTTTATTTCTTTTCCTTCTAATTGGTCAGCTTTGATGGCTTCAAATTCTTTGTTGAAGCTTGGTTTTAGATCTCTTATGAACTTCTTTACTTCCTTAATTTGATGTTCAGTGTTTATTCTCAAATCACTTACTTGATTGGCTATGGTTTCCTTGGACTCCCATTCCTTCTGTTGGGTTCCATTCAGCAATCCCCTTGTGGTCTCCCTGACTTCCTTCAGCTCTTTGTTAATGGATCCCATGAATGCCTGTAGTGATCTTTGTGTATTCTCATCCTGCTCTCAATTCTTGTATTACCCTTTGCTTAGCTTGCTCCCGCTCCCGTTAATGCCATTCCTGTAGTTCTCTTTGAGTGTTCTCAGCCTGTTCACGCCATTCCTGCCTTTTTCTTTGGGTATTCCCAAGCTGCTCACGCAAATCCTGTATCAGTTTTTGAGTAGCTTCCTCATGTTCATGATATTCCTGTATAAAACTTTGTATTGCCTCCTCTCTCTCCCTATCACGCTCATACAGAGTCCTTTGTAGGTTTTCAATCTTTTCCTGTATTGACCTTTTGTTTTCTTCCTCTCTCTCTATCACGCTCATACAGAGTCCTTTGTATATTTTCAATCGTTTCATTTATCATGTTTGCCAGCAGTGTTTGTAGAGCTAGTTGGGAACTCTCCTCTGGATTATTCATTATCTGTTCTGTCCCCTGATTATCATGAGTGGGAGTTGAGGTACCTGTACTTGCCATTTTTCTTGTGTTTTTCCGGCTTACTGTGCCCATTTGGGATGAAAATAACACCAGTTTTGCGCTAGAACTCTAACTTAAGGCAAACATCAACCAAAGTCTCTATTTGCATAGTCAATAGTCTGCGGATACAATCTAGTTCAATAGATACATCTATTCAACATCAAACAACTATGTATTAACGGCCTACGAACCGCAAAGAATTTGGAAAACCAGAAATCATTAGGGTTAGGGAGAGATGTGGGTAAAAAATAGGAATAGAGTGATGTGGGAAGGTACAGGGAGAGTTACCTTAACTAAGTCCTAATCTAAAATCAGGAAATAAGTTGGATATGATGAAAGTAGAGCGAGAGAGAAAAAGAAGTAAGAGAAAGGGAAAAGAAAAGAGACCAGAAAAAATAGAAAAGTGAAAATTATAAATATTATCCAGAAGAGAAAACACACTATTCAGAGAAGAACGTGAATATAATGAGAGAAGGGAAGGGATATAAAGGAGATGTGAAAAACTTAAAAATAAAAATACCTACAATATTATATATGTGTAAAGAGGTAGTACTGCTATTAAGGAATTTAAGTCTCAGAGGTTTTGAATTGAGTAATAAATTTGTGGATTAAGTTTTTACACAGTGGGCGTAGGGTCTAATAATCAACTATGGGTTTATCTGAGGATGTACAGATCAACAATTAAGTCATATAAAGAAGAACGAAAGACAAGAAAAGGTGAAAAGGATAAGAAAGGAAGTAAAAAAGATCAGAAGTTCAGAAGAACTAAACAAAAAACAAAAAGATTTTTTTTTAAAAAAGAAAGAAAGCAAAAAGAAAGAAAAATGCACACACACATGTATCCCTAAAATAAAAATTATAAGAGGAAAAAAAGTTACTAGAAAACAATTTTTTTCAATAAAGGTAAAAATTAAAAATTAAAAACTTTTAGAAAAGAAAAAAAAATTTATAATTAGTACAAAAAAAAAGTAAAGAAGAAGAAAAAAACAGTTCTTTGATGTTTTTGGGGAGGGGTGGGAAAAATTCTGTATCTCCCTTGTGTCTTAACCAACCTCTTGTTGGAGTCTCTTGTCGCCTTGTGGTGTTTGATTTTCCTGTGGCTTGGTTGGTTTATTAAGTCAGTTTGTTTGCACAGGCAGAAAAATGCTCTGCTTTACCCAGGATTTCGCAATCCTCCTCTCAGGTTAGTTCAATGGGAGGGAGATCTGTTTTTTTTTTTTTTTTCCTCAAGTTTGGAGATGCTTTGATGAGGCTAGGTTCTGGGTAGAGTTGAGGCCTTTCAGGAAAGAGCAGCTTTTCCTGGGGGCTAGTTTGTGAGAAACTCACAGAGCCCAGACTGGAGCCATTATCAGGATTTATGTTTACAGAATTTCAATTGATTGTCAAGGCTGCTAAAGGGAGGGGTAGCCTCTGGCTCTGATTACCCAGTGAAGAAAGCCACTCCTAGGGCTTGCACCTGAGCTGGGTGACTTTTCCCTGGGTGGAGCTGAGTCTGGCAGGTCAGCTTTAGTTCTTGTGACCTGCTAAAGACTCTAGTTTTCTTCCAAGGCCTGTGTTGGGGCTAGCAGTTCCACCAAGCTTTGTGGTTATCCAAGATGGAGATCTCTGGTACTGTGGGGGGGAGGGCTGGCCTTCCCTCTTCTGCTCCCTGAGAAGGCGTGAGGACATCAGGCTTCTACTCATGCCGAGTTGGTTCCTGGGTCGTCCCTGGTCTGCGAACTGCAGGATGAAGATGTCTGCTCCTTGTCGGTTCTTTCTGGTGTTGAGTAGAATCTGCTCCCCCACTGCGTCTGGCTCCTTCTTCCCAGATTTTCTGTGATTCAGGTATGGCGAGTTTGGCCACTGGCACCACCGCTGCAGCTGTAGCAGTGGCGGCTACTGGCAAGAACTCAGATCTGTCTATTGCCTGGATTTTCCCTCTCTGGCCTAACTCTCTGTCCTGTAATGACACACTTGGTGTGATTCTCTGGCTTAGGACTGTTCACTGGAACTCTAAAACTGCTTTCTATGAGAGAGCTCGTTTAGCCTCCAGCTTCTCCTCCGCCACCTTCTGGGAACTCTCCAATGCATTCTTCAAAATATTATCTCTATAGGTATATACTTTTTACTATTTATTATATATGGTTTATTTAGTTAATTCCTATTTACCGTTTTCTGAATGTAGTTTGGTATATGCAACTAGGATATATTATATCTGACCTGGAAATCAATTATTCAAACAGTAGTTTTTATCAAAAATGCTTATAGTGAAATAAAGAGGTAAATCCAAATTCTGTATATTTAAAGACAATGTTTGGTTAGGCCTCTTCTCACATTCCCCATTCCCTTCTTGAGAATAATACACATTGTAAGGAAATGCTTAGAATGTTTTGGAGAAATAGCTTAACTTTAAACCAGTGAGTTACTCTATGCTGTATTTTGTTTACTTTATATCCAGAAAAGCTAAATTCTTACCTAATCGTTTTCCTTAGGTTCTATACTCAGGTTTAATCTCTGATGGTGGACAGATAAAGATATAACCATTTTTTAACAGTGGCTAAATTTAGGTGGAGGAATCTAGGCACAACTATACTCATGCAGGTAGGCCTCATCAGTCATGAGACCATGATATCAAAATGTTAACCTGTGCTTACTGGTGTCATTCTTATGAGATTCTGTGTATTATTAACTGTGGTTATTAGCATTTGTTTTGTAATCAACATCATTTCGGGGGTTATTACCTGAAGTGAGACATTATACTCAGAGCAAAGTTTAAGGAGGCATCCAAAATTAGTTACCAAGACATACATCATTTAACACTGTGTTTTAGAAATGAAAGCCAAAGGAAATAATTTATGAAAAAATATCAACATTTAAAATAAATACAGAACCAGTGTGACTGATTTTTCTTTTACTCCAGTTGCAATATGGCTTGCTTGATGACTTTTCTGATTATATATTTAGTTATGTCTTGACATTTATTTGGAGAAGTTACATATATTCATTTGTCAAATAAAAGAGGAATTGAATTCCATGCCAGAGACAACAACCATAATAATGTTATAGTTGTATCTTACTACTTTGACAAAGTTTCAAATCAGTTCGAGTAACTTGAATCTTTTTTGGATCTACCTAAATAGGTATGCACTTTTGTCAGTACCAGAAAGATTGTGACATCCACTTGTTAAAATCGTATTTTCCAGAAACTACTATTCTCTCTTTTCATGAGATTTTTAATTTCATTTATACAGTGTGCTGATGTTTTCCTTTAGAAAACCCACATTCCGTCTTCCACAAACTGTAATTTAGAGTAGTTTTAAATTATGTACACTCATGTACACTGCTAAGATTCTATTATTTGCATATTTTGTTCTTGTTAAATCAGTGGTATTTAGTTCTCAAAATACCTGGATACTATTGGACTTATTCATGCATTTCTGAATTTTTAAAATATGCCATGATTTTTGTGATTTACTAATGTAGCATTTTTTTCTTTTCTTTTCTTATTGTGAAAATACCGTATAGAGGAATTACAATTACATGGGCAAGATAGTGAGTACATATCTTATCAAGCATTGTTGCCTCCTCCCTTGTTTCCCCCTCCCATCCCTTCCCATCTCCCCTCCTGCCCCCCTGCCCCTTCCAAAGTTGTAAAGTTCTTTTTTGGACATAACGATTTGTACATCTCATTGTTGCAATGGGTCCACCTGTATCCCTATTTAAATGATTTTTTTCCTTCCCCTCCACAAATTATACCAAAATCAAATACAGTGAAAGCAGAGGTTATACCATGGGGGAGGGACTTACAAAGCAACAAATAAATCATCTTATAAATATGTTAGAAACAATTGCATGAAAGCAAAAACGTTTGAACACTTATCTTGTGGTTCATTTCACCTAACATTAATTTATCTGATCTTTTGTGCTTGTCTCAGACATATACTAATTATTGTAAACAAGGGAAACCATGGGACCTATGATTTTTTGTGTCTGGCTTACTTCACTCAATATAATTTCTTCCAAGTCTTTCCATTTAATAACAAATGGGGCAATGTCATTCTTTCTGATGGAGGCATAGAATTCCATTGTGTATATATACCACATATTTTTTGATCCATTCATCTACTGAGGGACATCTGAGTTGGTTCCATATGTTAGCACAGGTCGGAATTTTCTTAATAGAGAATAGAAACACAAGAAATCAAAGAATGGTTGGACAAATGGGATTGCATGAAATTGCAGAACTTCTGCATATCAAAGGACATAGCTAGCAAGCTCAATAGAAAGCCCACAGACTGCGAGAAGGTCTTCACTAGCTATACACTGTACGAGGTTCTCATATCTAAAATATAACTGGAACATAAGAAATTAATTCTCCCAACAACAAATCCTCAAAGAAACCCCAATAAATAAGTGGGGTAAAGACCATACTAAAGCTACCAGCACGACTATGATTATTGCAGCATTTGTTTCTTTTAAATATGTGCAGATCTTACTTTATATACAGTTACATTTGTTTTAAATAATTTGATCCATTCAAGGGATTTGCTATATTCGGCTCATCCAGATGAATTTTATTACAAATTAACACAACCTTATTTCTGAGAGAAAATTATCCTTATAGCTCTACTCAAATTAAAATGTATTTGAGGTTTTTGTACTTAAAAAAAAATAACTGGGAACAACGTGTTTTTGTTCCTGGGAGAGTTTCACTTTCTTGGTTGATTTTCCAGCTGTGGTAATTTCAACATGTGTGCATTTTATTTCAATTGTTTTGTGTCTATATTTTGTTTGATATATCAGAAAGTACAAGAAGAATCAGTGGTTCTGGGCTTTGGTGGCTCATGCCTGTAAGCTTCGCTATTCAGGAGTCTGAGATCTGAGGATAGTGGTTGAAAGCCAGCCTGGGCAGAAAAGCCTGTGAATCTCTTCTCTCCAATAAACCACCTAAAACCAGAAACAGCACTGTGGCTCAAGTGGTACAGTGGTGGCCTTGAGCTCAAGAGCTGAGGAACAGTGCCCAGGCCCAGGGTTCAAGCCCCAAGACCGACAAAAAAAATTGACATGGAGTTTTATTTTATTATTTCATGATTTTTTATGAGTGGTTGTTCAGTAAAAATGTCATTGGTTTTTATATTTTTTCGTTGCCATAAAATGGGCCTACTATTGTCTTAAATTAATCAAAAGAACTCTCTGGATCTATGACAGTACAAGTTTTGTGGGTAATGTTTAAGACCAAGTTGCCTTTAAAATATATATATATCACCCCAAAAAAAGAGGAACAAAAGAAAATATATGCCAGAAACTTACTCTGCAAATCATTTTTTTTATTTTTATTTATTTTTTACTGTGAAAATACTGTACAGAGGGGTTAAAATTCCATGGGCAAGATAATGAGTACATTTCTTATCAAGCATTGTAGCCTCCTCCTTTGTTTCCCCTTCCCCTCCCTTCCCATCCTCCTCCCGACCCCTCCACCCAGTCCTCCCCGCCCCCCAACAAAGTTGTAAAGTTCATTTTCGACATAACAACTTGTACTTCTCATTGTTGCAACGGGTCCACCTGTATCCTTATTTAAATGACTTGTTTTCCCCCTCCCTTCCACAAATTATACTGACATCAAATAGTTTTGTGATTATGTAGTTTATTACTGACATCAAAAAGTTTTGTGATTATGTAGTTTAATAGGGCTCTGAGTTGTGGACATAGAACACCATTTAAGTGACTAAATATTTAAATTAAATCCCATAAAGAATATTCCTTCAATTTTCTGGCTAAAGTGTTCTACAATCTAGGTATTTTTAGAAGGAATATTGCATGTTGTTTCCTTGGTGACAACGTAATTTGAAGACTTAAAATTTTATATACCATGGCCATCTTAAACGAGGTGAATGTACTTGGGATAGCATGCAAAACTTTTGGACACCATTAATGTTTGAATCTTGGATAGGATTTGACTGGGAATTGTGACAGACTTTCATTGTATGAGAAGAAAAATGAAAGGTCATACTAATACTTTTATCTGCTACATTGTTGTATTACTTTATTCAAGCATACACATACACACATACAAACACACAGATATAAATACACATGTGTAGTATGAAAACCCAGAAAGTCTGCAAGAAAATATTTTAATAGGAATTCCATAAAATATTTAGTCTGCTGAGGTCTGATTAGAATTTATAGAAATATCTAGTTGCTTCCACCCCTGGACATGTCATTATCATTGGTGAAGATGTTGCCATTTGAATTTAGAATTCCCCAGAAAGACCTATGTGTTAAAGAAAAATGACTTTCTAGTTCCTCCCAGAATTTGGAGAATACCTGAATAGTTCTTCTGGGGGTTAAGTTCTTCAGTGTGAAACCTATGAGAACATAGACTCTCATCTACTTTCTCCTTTTATCTTTTAATCATTGTAGGTCAAAACTTTTCTCTTTGACATACTCCTCACCTTGACATTGTCTTATCACAGGCCCCCAAATCAATAAAGCCAACTGAACATCCACTGACACCTTCAAACTTGTAAATCTGAATAAGCCTTTCTGTTTAATAAAAGGACAATATCACTTATTATGGTAGGTTATAAAGCTAACACAGAAGTCTAGTCTTTCTAAAAATGTAGAGTATATTAAATTGTGCTTCATTCTAAAATATCTAACTCCTTGTTTTGTTTTATGTTTTAGTTTCTGTTGATCCCAGGGCTTAAACTCAGGTCCTGGGTGGTGTTTTTGTGTTCTAGGACAGTACTTGGCATACCATCTGAACTGGAACTCCATTTCCCCTGGTGGTTATTGGGAGATAAAAATCTAATGAACTTTCCTACTCAGGCTGGCTTTGAACTGTGATCGTCAGATATTAGCCTCTTAACTAGCTAAGATTACATCCTTGAATCACCAGTGCCTAGCCATGTTGCGTATTTTGTGTAATTCCAATTTTCAGCATTGTATAGATGCTCCTACTACAATATATACAAAAAAACTTAACCCTGTTTTCACTGTATTTGATATTGGTATAATTTGTGGAGGGGAAAGGAAAAACCAAATTCTTTAAATAGGGATACAGTTGGACCCATTGCAACAATGAGATGTACAAGATCTCATGTTGAAAAACGCAATGTACAAGTTTGGGTTTTTTTTGTCAGTCATGGGACTTGAATTCTGGGCTTGGGCACTGTTCCACAGCTCTTCAGCTAAAGTCGAGCACTCTGCCACTTGAGCTACAGAGCCTCTTCCAGTTTTCTAGTGGTTTATTGGAGATAGCAGTCTCAAGGTCTTTCCTACCCGGGCTGGCTTTGAACTGCGATCCTCAGATCTCAGCCTCCTAAGTAGTTAGGATTACAGGCATGAGCCACTGGTGCCAGGCCAAGAAATTTACAATTTTGGCTCAGGTGGGGGAGAGGGTCGAGGGGGGAGTGAAGAGAAGGGATTCTAAGCGGAAACAAAGGAGGAGGTAAAAATTCTCGATAAGAAATGTACTCATTACCTTTCCCATGCAATTGTAAACCCTCTGTACAGTATTTTCACAATAAAAAAAACATAAAACATACTAAGGATATTTGTAAAGTATATAATGACGGAAGAATTTTCATCCTTTACAATATCTATGCAAAATCTATGCTTAACTATTGATGTTTTACTGCGCCTTTCCTGCAACCAGTATGATATTGTATAATACTGGTCATGCCACTTTTCTCTATATTCTACTGGAGATTTAATTGTATTTATGTATATGTATATTTATATATATATGTTCCAATGTGGATCATCAGACTTGAAACTGGTTTGTTTTGCGGTTGAGCATTTAACCTGGTTGCTTCATTCTGTGACAATATCTGTGCTCATTCTGATCATTCCTTTATTTACCACATCATCAGCCTTCTAAAATCAGCTTCATTTCCTGGAGAAGATTACCAATCAGTCCAACCAATATTCACCCAGACTGTTTTAATAAAGCAAGCTTTAAGGAAGGAAGATAACATGAAGGAAGTGACAACTACAGAATTTCTACAGAGACCTTACATCTTTCACATTTCTTCCTTCCTCCTCATACTTAAGAAAGTATGGACTAACACTATATATACACTGTATTTATAACTTAAGGATCAGTGTTTTTCATTCAACCTGAAGCCTTCTTTTCCATGACTTATGACATAAACTTTTGGGAGATTTTTTTTATTATGATGGGATTCCATCCAAAACAAAGCCATGTATATCAAGAAAACCAATGTTTTCAACTCAGAGTACTAAAGAAAAGAGGGAGAATATTAAGGTTAGCTATACATGTTAAGCACAAATATAGGCAATATCAAGATATTTTGAAATTATATACTTTTACTAGACAAAGTGGCTCAAACCTATAATATTATCTACTTGGTAAATAGAGATTACAGTATTCCAGTTCCAGGCAAACCCAGACACAAAAAGAAGTTTAAGAAACTTTAACCATTTCCTGGGTACAATGTTTTATGCTTGTGTTAGGAGGACTGCAGTCTAAGCACTCCCAGGCATAGTGATACTAGCTCAAAATAAGCAATCCAATTATAGTCTGCAGGTAAGGGAGTAGTAGAGATGCTGATTCACAAATATAGGGTTGTGGGTTCAATCCTCCAGTACCACTAGGAATTTAAGTGTGTGCCAGGGTAAGAATTTGGCATGTCTAATGTCAAGAATTCATACTGGTTTTACAAGCTCTAATAAAACTTTTATTTCTTTTCCTATTTTTAAAAAGTATAACCATAACTTCCATGCCCACAACAAATAATTTCTTATTAGAGATTTTCTTCTATCCATTAAGTAATATGTTATGTGTTGGATATGGTCCCACTGAAATCTTACTAAAGATCAAAAACCCATTGCCTTTGAAAGTGACTGCATATGGAAACAGAATCTCAAAGGTAGCATTTAATTTGAAGTCTCCTTCAAGAAAAGCAGAATGCCTTGAATATGCCAAGGAAAGAGGACTCAGAAGAAGTCAACTCTGATCTTGTAGTTCTAGTTCCACCAACTCAGAGGCAATGTATATACAGTGTTAATGCTAGCCAATCTGTGGTCGTATATTATTACAATTACTAGCAACATGGGAATCTGTAAGACATGAAAAGTCATTGACTCTTGGGGTCCATGACTCATCTCTATATTCCTAGTGATTAACAAGGATGTGACTTGGAGGATAATTGTTTTCAGGCTGGTAGGAAAGTTCATGAGGTTCATCTCCAATTAACTACAAAAATTTCTGGGCTGGAGGCCTGGTTCAAATGGTAGACTGACTACAGTTAGCAAACAAACTGAGATCGTGAGGTATGCTCAAATCCAAAATGGGAGAAAGAAAAAGTCCTTAGAAGAATACTATGAGAAGCAGAATTATGAATAGGAAAGCAGAAACAAAGAAATAAACTTATTGGTATGCACAAAGCTTCCCAAATCAAAATATGGCACAAACTGTAATATTTAGGGTTTTCCTTCCTATACAGAAGAAATAAATGGTATTTTTACTTGACAAAAGTAAAATGTAAAATTGTATGCAATAAATAATGATATTACTTTTATGCCATAATTTAACTTGTTTTCCTACAAATATCTAGAATAGTGTAGCTTTGGAAAATCAATAAATATTTCATTTTCATATAGGATAACATATCCTTGCAAGTGTTGTCTTAAATTGATCTACCCTGAAATGATTGCCATTTATATCTTTCTCAAGATTCCAAATGTTTATGCTTTCAGCTGACCTTCCACAAAACTCATACCCCAAACATAACGTTTTAGTTATGCAATCATAGGACAATAAACATACGTCTCAAAATGTTAATTACATTTATCTGCTGTCATTACTGTAACATAACTAATAGAATTAACTATATACCCTGAAGGAAGTAAGATACTTCCTCCTAAATACAGACTTGCAGGTAGGAAGTCTTACACACACACACACACACACACACACAAACACACACACACACACACACACACACACACACACACACACATCTACTACTCTGACTCAGGATAGATTCCTGGTATCAGAAAATGATCTTATAATCAAACTTTCCTGCCCAGACATAAAATACATTGGTAATCCCACCCACACAAAAACACCAGCTCATTCAAAATATTGAGAATATTTAAAAGAACTAACCAGCTCTTGAGCCATCTACTTCCTGATTTCATTCATTCATGATTATGCATTTTTCATACCATAATTAAAAAATTTTTTGAGTATCTTTGATTAGCAGACAAAAATATGTTATCATAAAATGAAAAATGTAGGTAAAATTACTTGTCCCAAGGTAATCTTTAATATATCTTATCAAAGACTTCTGTTTCCTTCTTGCAGAGTCTGTTTCTGGCATTTTGCCCTAATTTCAAATATTAAATTACAAAGGACATGCCATATCCCTTAATTCATTTTTCCTAAAGGTTAAGCTATGGAGATGAATCTGACTTGTTTGCTTATTCTAAATTAAATTTTCTCAACAGCTTGAATTATTGTTTATGTTATTCCTAAGCCAATTGAAATATCAAATAGAATTGGAAATTCCCCTCGACAATGATTTGTGAATGGCATTAATAGTTGTGGAGGGTTGAATTATCTAGAGTGCCTTAAAAATGGCACTGTTATTCAAAGGACTGATCGTTTAGTCAGCTTTTAAACTGTGGTCTTCTTATGTCATCTAACAAGATAAAAGTATGATTTTCCATCACATTCTTCCTTGCAAAGCAGTAGAATTATTTCCTTTGTACACTTGATTTCCAGCTGCCACTGTAGTGAAAACTACAAGCAAATGCTGAGCTCTGTTAATTGCTCTAGATTTTGAAATTTTCTTTCAGTAGCCCTTGTGATTTGAACTCAGATTCTTGGGATAGTCACATAATTCACAATTGCAAAGCACCATAATATACAAAGACCACGTGCAAGCAGGGAGGATTGGGTAGAAGGGCGAGGAAGGATGGGAAGGGATGGGAAGGGGAAACAAAGGAGGAGGCTACAATGCTTGATTAGAAATGTACTCATTATCTTGCCCATGTAATTGTAACCCCTCTGTACAGTATTTTCACAATAAAATAAAAACAAAACAAAGACCACGTGCAAATTGAGGTTCAATTTTTTTCTTTGTTGTTTCCTTTTTTTCTTATTGTCTTTTGAGGAGCTAGGGGATGTTTATTTCACATTACTGTTGATGTGACTTAAATAAATTTACCTGATGGAATTCGGTTCATCCATAACAAAGAATAATATTTCACTATTCTTAAGGAAAATGAAACACTTAGAAATAATATTAAGTGAAATAAAGCAGACCCAGAGAAACTTAGCTTGCATGATTTTCCAAATTTGTGGTAGACAGAAGGTGCCTATAAATGTAAAAGTAAACAAACTGGATGGTATGCTAGGAGGTACAAATGAGTTATCTGAAGTGACAGAGACCATGAAGAGTGAAAATTCCATAATTCTTTTAAAAGGCTAGGTCAAAGCCCAACAAAATAAATACCAGCATATATAAATATATATATATAGCAAGAGAAGACAGTGGGGGAATCAATATAGAAGGGGTAGGAAATTGAAGGTGTAGTGTATCATTTGGATATTATTTCATAGAAGATAACTTAAGGACAAGCTTATAGCATGTGACTTATGTGAATGATTCTTCTTACAATGGGAATAATTATAGTGATGGTAATGTGAAGTAAGATTGTTTAGTGGCTCTTGAATCACAACATAGGTAATCATGCAAACGTTATACAACCTTTCTCAGGACCTTCTGATGTGTTTGAACAATATCCAATGGGTTATTGCTTTCAGAAATAGGCATTTGAGCCAACAAATACAGATCTCCTTTGATTTTAATTACTTTCTGCTATTAGGATTCCCACAGACACCAAAATCAGAGGATGCTAATTTCTCTGATAAAATACGTAACAAATTTTATAATTAATATAACATGAAGACTGTAATATTAATATCTCTATAAATACTTGTATTCACATTATATAATATATTGACATCCTTTGGATTCATCAATTTTTAGAATATTCATAACTAAGTGTAATTTGTTTGACAGTAGTTATGTGATGAAGTATAGAAAATGAGAAAAAGATTTGCATACATATTACTACAGATGCAAACAGATTCGCCTCCTTATTTATGATCCTTCATTTATTGGTTTCATTCATGCGTGGAGAACATGCAAAGAAGTGAACATTGCAAACTTGAATTTACTAAAGGATTAATTACATGAAGTTTTTGCTAAATAGATTTTATAAATTAATTTGTTTTGTCCCTTCCTTTCTCCTTCCCTTCCTTTCTTCCTTCGTTTTTCCTACCTTCCTTCTTTTCTTCCTCCCTCCTTGCCTCCCTCTCTCTCTTTATCCCCTTCCTTCCTTTCTCTCTCTCTCTCTCTCTCTCTCTTTCTTTCTTTCTTTTTTTTCTTTCTTTCTTCCTTTTTTCTTTCTTTCCTTCTTCCTTTTTTTCTCCCAATCTTCCTCTTTTTCTTTTACTCAGAATATTTCTTATGGCTATAGAAAAGTACCAACTGCTGTACTCCAAGATGTTATGAGTAATTATAAATATTAACTAGATTAATATTAATGTTAATAACCTATGTTATGTCTTAAGAAAATTGTACTAAGAACAACTTCACAATTGTTGGAAGATATGTAACAAATATTACTTTTCATGATATTGTTTATTTCTTCAAACTAAAATACGTATTTAGACATAAAATTGTATGTGTGTATGTGTTGGTCTTGTGATTTTAACTCAAGACCTATCCCTTAGTTTTTTTTTTTTCCCCTCAAGTATATTGCTCTATCATTTGAGCCACAATTCCACTTCTGCCTTTGTGTGTGTATGTGTGTGTGTGTTAAGATGTGTGTGATTAATTGAGATGTGTCTCACAAACTTTCTTGCCAAGGCTGGCTTTGAACCTCCCCTTCCTGAGCAGCGAAGATTTCAATCTTGAGACACCCATATTTAGCAAAGATTTAATATATCTAAGAATAAAATAAATTTCATATTATTTGAGTTCTAGAGGCTCAATTTAACAAATTAACATTTAGATATTTAGTTATTAAACCTGAACCTGCACTGTGAAAATAACTTTTCATTTTTATGAAAAAATATGCACTCACAGGTTTAAATGACATAATCTTTGGACAAATTGAAATACTCTATTATTCAAAAGCAAAAAAGGGATTGTAAATCAAATTTTTCTTGTAAGTTAAAAGCAAAAGGCTCTGTCAGGCTGAATGAAGCAATTTTTCATTGTATTAAATATTATCTACAGTGGTCACATGATTTTCTCTTCTTTTAAATCTAAACTTTTTTTGACATGAAAATGTAGATTCATACATTTATTAAGTATATAAAGATCTTAGTTTCTGGTCATGTATTTCTGAGTTTTGATTACCAAGTCATTTCAGAGAAACACTGAATTTCATATATTTTATTTCAACAGTGATTTTTAGAAATTGAATCAATCTAAGTATAAGATAACTAAAGCAAGATATTTCATCTCTTATCCAATTATTCCTATAGACTTGAGGATAACTTATTTTTGAATGGTAGGAAATTCATATTATACCTACTCTCTATAGAATAATTAAGATAAATGATTGTGATAGTATTTAAGTTTCCTTCAATTTGAAAGAAAGAACTTCACTATAGATGACAAATACTTGAATGGAAATGTCATAAAATTATGAAAAATTCAAGTCATTATGAGTTAGATGAAATAGTCATTTTTGAAGGTCACAAAATGAAACCTCTAGAAGTTTCCTTATCTGTTATGTAAAATGTATTTGTACTCAAAATATTTCATTCATCTTTCCAGCAATGGTATAACCAAAACACCTCTATGCCAAATAGCATCTCTGATATTTAGGAACAGAAGTTATCACAATTGTATAGAAAGATCTACCCACCACTCTAGAAATTAAATCTGAAATCATAAAGGATTTGGAATAATAATTATCTTTCACTTTGTTGCCATAAAGAGGTGAACCCTTTCAAGTGGGCATAGTCGTAGAGATTATGTCACTGAGAACTTGTTATCAAAGAGGATGTTAAGATCAAACAACTTTCTTCCTCTTCCTTCTTTTACTTCTCTGTCTCCTTCTCCTTTTCTTTCTCCCTCTCTCTCTTCCCCTCCTCCTCTTTCTCTCTTTCCTACTCCTATTTTTTCTCTTCTTTACTTCCTGGCTTCCATGAATACACATATTCCATCACATGCTCCTGATATGGAGCATGTACCACCACCAACCCAAAGCAATTGGTATAAGAAATGTACATTGAAATGTAAAAAATCAGAAGCCAAGATTAATCTTTCCTCCTTTTAAGTTAATTTTATAAGATATTTTGTCATATTGATAGGAGACTGACACAACATACTCTCATTTCTTATAAAGGATAAGATTTACTGGAAATAAATCTGAACAACATTGTTGTAATGAAATGATTGATTAAATTAATACTATATTTGGACAAATCTACTTTAAAATGTCAATTATACTTCAATAAGAGTAAAAAATGTATTCAGAGGACGATGGCGGAGGAGAAGCTAGAGGTGACACAAGCTCTCACATAGAAAGCAGTTTTAGTGTTCCATTGAATAGTCCTAGGCTAGAGAATCATAAGGGTGCCATCACAGTACAGACAGTTTGGCCAGAGAAGGAAAATCCAGGCAAGGAGACAGATTTGAGCACTTGCTGGTAGCTGCAGCAGCAGCCGCGGCAGCCATAGCCACCATACCTTTAACACAGGGAGTCAGGGAAATAGATACCAGATAAAGCGAGCGAGCAGATTGTACTCAACACCAGCAAAAACTGACAAGGAACAGATATCTTTATCTTGCAAATCACAGACCAGAGATGGCCCAGGAACAGTGACATCCTCACTCTTACTCAGGGAGCAGAGGAGGGAAGGCCTACAGCCCTCCCCCATTCCTGCCCCCCCACCGTCCCTCTCACCCCCTGGCCACCATCACCGGAGATTTCCATCTTTGATACTGACAAAGGCCCATTTGTACAGCTATTTTCAACTCAGGCCTTGGAAGAAAGCAAGAGTCTTTTAGAAGGTAAAAGGAACCTGACCACACCTACCAGGCTCAGCTCCGCCCAAGGGAAAGTCATCTAGCCCAGACAGAGCAAGATCCGCCCTTGGAGGAGTGACTTTCTTCACTGGGTAAACAAAGCCTGAGGCTGCCCCTCCCTACAGCAACCTAGACAATCAATTGAAATTCAGTAAAGATAAAACCTGAGAATGGCTCCAGGCTGGGCTCTGTGAATGTCTCAGAAGCTATCCACTGAGGGAAAAGCTACTCTTTGCTGAAAGGCCTCAACTCTACCCAGATCCGAGCCTCTTCAGAGTATCTGCAAACTAGTGGAAAAAGCCGTCTCCTTCTTTTGTGATACTCAAAACAGATCTCCTACCACTGAACTAGCCTGGGAGGAGCATCACAAAATCCTGGGTAATATAGAGGATTTTTTCTGCCTGCTGAAACAAACTGACTTAAGAAAGTAATCAAGCCACAGGAAAACAAAATATCACAAACATATGAGAGACCCCACCAAGAGACTGGTTACAGACTGGTTAGGGGAGATACAGGATGTTCCCATTCTACCCCACGCTCCAAAAAAAATCAAAGAAATCTTTTTGTACCTTTTAAAACTTTTCATATTAAAAAATTGTTTTCTCTTAAACTTTTTTTCCTCTCATAATTTTATTTTAGGTGTATATGTGTGTATGCCATTTTTTTTTATCTCCTCTGAACTTTTGATCCTTTTAAAAATTCTTTTAATTTTTTCTCTTTCTTTTTTGCGAGACTTGATTATTGTTCTGATTATCCCCAGATTTTTATCCATCATCAATTATTAGACATTATCCCCCATTGTGTACACACTTAATCCAGAAATTTAATACTCATTTCACAACCTCTTAGGGTTAAATTCTTTAATAGCAGTATTATCTCATTATACCTATATAATTTTCAAGTAACTAATTTTAAGAATTTTTGTTTTTTAGTTTTTCATGTGTCTTTTCTTTCCCTCCCCTCGTCTCATCCTATCTTTTTCTTCTCTCAGTATCATCTTCAAACATACATAATTTTTAAGGGTTTCACTTTTTAAATGTAATTTGTTTTCCATTTTGTTTCCTTAATCTCTCTCCTATCATTCTGTCCAATCCATTTCCTGCTCTGAGATAAAGACTTGGTTAAATTCAATCTCCTTTAACTTTCCACTTCCCTCTAATCTTATTTTTCCCCACATTTCTCCCTAAAACTTATCATTTCTCGTTCCTCAAATTCTTCTTTGCTGGTTTTAGCCCATGAATCCATAGTTGTTTGATGGTGAATAGATTGTATCTGTTGAACTACACTGTATCTGCAGCCTTTTGACTGTGCTACTACAGAACTTTTGGTGATGCTTGCCTTAAAATTGAGTTCTAGCACAAAATTGGTGTTACTTTCATACCAAATGGGCAGAACAAGCCTGAAAAACCACAAGAAAATTGGCAAGTCCTGGTATCTGAACTCCCACTCATGATAATCAGTTGACAGAATAGTTAATGAATAAACCAGAGAAGAGTTCCCAAAAATCGCTACAAACACTACTAGTAAACATAATGAATGAAAAAATTGAAAGCCTGCAAAAGACTCAGTATGGGGGTGATTGAGAGAGAGAAGAAAACCAAAGATTAATACTGGAATCTGGTGAGAGTGAAGAAGCTACTCAAAGATTGATTCAGGACTTTCGTGAGCAGGCTGAGAACATTCAAAGACAAAAGAGGAATTTCATGAGCAAGCTGAGAACAGACAAAGAGAAACACAGGAATTGCTTGAGTAGTCTGACAAAAGTCAAAGAGAAGTACACGAATTGCATGAACATGAGGAAGCTAATCAAAGAGTAATAGAGCAATTTCAAGAATAGGATGAGAATGCACAACGATCAATGTAGGCATTCACGGAATCCATAAACAGACAGCTGAAAGAATTCAGGGAGACTACAAAGGGAATGCTGAATGGAGCCTACCATTAGGAATGGGAGTCCATGGTAACCATAGTCAATCAACTAAGTGCTCTGAGAATAAACATTGAACACCAAATTAAGGAAGTAAAGAAGTTCATACAAGACCTAAAACAAAGCTCCAACAATGAATTTGAAGCCATCAAACCTGACCAATTAGAAGGAAAAGAAATAAAAACCATATAGAAAGTCCTGACAGTAGATTAGACCATGTGGAAGATCAAATCTCTGGGATGGAAGACAGCCTAGATATTATAGAGAAATAACATACAACTCTTCAAGCAAATCCAAGAAATATGATAGATCAATTCAACATTTGGCACACACCATCAAAAGGCCTACTCTGAGGATAATGGGTGTAGAGGAGCACCTAGAAACAGAAACCAATATTCTAGGAAATTTGTTTAACAGGATCTTAGCAGAGAACTTCCCAAACATGCAAAAAGATAGACCTATTCAGATACAAGAAGCTTTTAGAACCCCAAATAGAACAAAGCAGAACAGGACATCCCACCGTGAAATTATAGTCCACCCAGGATCAATTCAGACCAAGAAAAAGATCCTTACAGCTGTCAGGTAGAAAAGATCAATCACTTATAATGGGAAACTAATTAGAAACACCTCAGATTTCTCAGCAGAAACAATTTAAACAAGAAGACCCTGGAATGATGCATATCATGCCCGTAAGGCAAATAACTATCAACCAAAAATACTGTCCCCAGCTAAACTCTCCTTCATAACCGAAGGTCAAATAAAATGCTTCCATAGAAAAGAAAAAATGAAACAATATATCTCACCAAACCAGCCCAACAAAAGACACTTAAAGGTGTCCTACACATAGAAAACCAACAAGACCACAATAAAGGCAAAGAAACAGCACAAGAAGTGAGAATCCAAGAACCATAGGAAGAACCCAGTTGTCACAGCCCCCAAGAAGATTGATTACATGACCAGAACAACCAAACACCTTTCAGTCCTAACTCTCACCATTACCGGATTTAACTTCCCAATTAAGTGACATAGACTGTCTAGTTGGATTAAAAAACAAGATCCTTCAACCTGATGCCTTCAGGAGTGACATCTTGCCCATAAAAAGACATTTTGAAAGTGAAAGGCTGGAACAAAATCTACCAAGCAAATGGCCCCCATAAACAGGCGGGAGTCGCAATGCTAATATCAGATAAAACAGACTTCAAAATAAAATTAGTGTGAAGAGATAAAGAAGGTCGCACCATACTAATTAAGGGATCGCCCATTCAGGAGGATATTACAAATCTAAGTATCTATTGGCCAAACAAAAGAGCACCCAGATTTATCCAAGAAACACTACTTTCCACCAAAGCTCCTATAGATCCAAAGACATTGTTGGGGGCTTTAACACACCACTATCCCCACTAGATAAATCAATTCAGCAAAAACTCAACAGAGAAACCACAGATCTAAAAAACTGCATGGATCAAATAGATTTAACAGATATCTACCTAATATTTCACACAGCAACATCAGAATACTCGTTTTTCTCAGCAGCCCATGGAACATTTTCCAAAATAGACCCCATTTTAGGACACAAAGCAAACTTTTCCATTCAAAAGCAATGTATTTTTACCTTGCATTCTCTCAGACCACAAGGGAATAAAAGAAGAACTAAACACCAAAATTCACCATAGAAATCCTGTAACACATGGAGGCTGAACAACACCCTGATGAATCACCAGTGGGTCATGGAAGAGATTAGAAAGGAAATTCAAATATTCATGATAGTCAACAAAAATGAACACACAAATTACCAGCTTCTCTGGGACACAGCAAAAGCAGTACTCAGAGGCAAGTTTATAGCTCCGAGTTCCTACATCAACAATTGGAGAGATCGGAAACCAACAATTTAATGAGACATCTGAACCTTCTTGAGAAAGAGCAACAAGATGATCCACAATCCAGCAGAAGAAAAGAAATAATTAAAATTACATCAGAATTAAATGAATTGGAATTTTTTTAAAAAAAATCATACAAAGAATCAACAAAACAAAGAATTGTTTTCTCAAAAAAATTAACAAAATTGACAGACCCTTAGCAAATCTTATCAGAAAAATCAGAGAACACACCCAAATAAATAAACTCAGAGATGAGAATGGAAACATCATCATAGAAATAACCAAAATTCAGAACATTAGAAGGGAATACGTCTCAAAACTTTATGTTAATAAGTTTGAGAACTTGGAAGAAATGGACCTCTTCCTAGCAAAGATCGGCATGCTGAAAATAAACCAAGATGAGTTAAACCATCTTAACTGGTCCATGTCAAGCATTGAAATAGAAACAGCAATAAGAGACCTCCCATCTAAGAAAAGCCCAGGACCACATGGATTTACAATGGAATTCTACAAGGCCTTCAAAGCAGAACTCACACCAATACTCCTGCAACGCTTCCCTGAAATTGAAAGAAATAGTTCACTACCAAACTCGTTCTATGAAGCCATAATAACTCTCATCTCAAAACCAGGCAGGGACTCATCAAAGAAAGAGAAGTGTAGACACATTTCTTTGATGAACTTTGATGCAAAACTTCTCAACAAAATTTTGGCCAATCGACTTCAAAAATTCATCCAAAAAATCATACACCACAATAGTCCTGAATGCATCATTTAAACATGAGATATATATTCCCATCCGTGTGTGGACTGCATTGTGCATTTAGTGTAGTTATTCTCTTTTGTATGTTATTCATGGATGTATTGTGTATGTTCTTGAGTATATGATGACAGGTATAACTGTGCTGACATGGAAAACAACCTATTCCCATGGCCACAAGATAGCCCATGGATTCTCCATCCTAGCTGAGACCCAGGACTTGCACAGGAAAGGAAAATAGGTGCAACGATTGCCTTCTGACATCAGGATGAATCTTTTGGCACTGCTGGGATCTGAACTCGGGACCTAGCAGGCCAAATTGACGAATGAGTCCAAGGGAGCACAACAGCCTGTAAGCCACTAAGGAGCAAGGCTGTTCCCAGGACCTGAGATGGAGCCCCCAGGTAGGGAGGTGGGGGAAGGGCACAACACAGCAGTCATCCATTCATAAGTTTAAGGTAGTATATAAATAAGTACATATTTATATAGAGTAGGAGAGACGGTGACCTGTGATGGAATTCAATCTACCCTGTGTCTACTGATTCTTGGATCTTTCCAGATGCCTAAATTTCATGACTGTGATGATTTTTGTCACACTTAATCAACACTTCTTTAGAAATAAGTGATATCCCATGAGTCTTTCCTATCATTTCCTACTCATATAATGCACAAACTACTCATTCAAGGATGAGATCGATCACATTTCATGACTTTGACTGGTCCAGAAACCAGTATCTCAGGATTTCCTGCAATTGCCTCAGGTGTGGAAATCATAATCCTTATATACATTTTTAAGATAGGATTTATACTTCCATACAGATGTTCAGTCCATATCGTGTTTGGTGTGGTTATTCATTTTATTTCTTGTTTTATTCATGTATTTACCATTTATTTTATTGTCTCTGGTGACATCTATACCACTTATTACATTGTTTGCATCCTATCACATAGCATCTAGATTTTTAGATGTGTTCTCCATCATATCTGACACCCAGGACTCTCACAGAAAAGGAAAACATGTGTCACATTTGGCTTATTAATCCAAGATTAAATTTTTGGCCGTGTTGGGATCTGAACTTAGGGCCTAACAGGCCTAATTAATGAATGGGTGAGTGTGAGCACAGCAGCCTCTAGCCAATGAAGCTGTCAGGTGGTTCCCAGGCGCTGAGATCGAGCTCCAAGTTTGACCAAAACAGAAATACATGGGTAAGCAGATGGTGGTATGCAAATAAATATATATAGCTAAAGAGTGCCAGAGTCATCTATCTATGATTGAATGACATCTACTATGTTCCTACCAACTCTTAGGTATTTATATCGCAATTGAAATAATATTATTCTTTTCATGCTTAATAAACAATTAATTAAGGTCAGTTAGCATCCTAGGATTATTGCATCCAATTTTAGACTAGACAAATACATGAACTACTCTTTCAATAGGTATTCTTATGAATAGGAACGAGTCTCTTGTGATCTCCTACCACTGGTATGTGTAAGGATCAGGATTTTAACCCAGTCTGTGTTGACATGTTGGCTTATGGTGTCCCTGATAGCTTGCCAGCCATGAGCAATGACAGGTCAGGTCCACTTTGCAGCCGTGTCATTCAGACCAGAATGGTCACAGTGCAAAGAAAAAATTTTAACCCCCACCAGCCCTCTACAGCTCCCCACTTTTTTTGCTGTCCCACTTTTTTAATTTCTTCCTGCAAACCCTCTAGGCCTAAGGTCCCAGGATCGGCTATGGGTCAGAAGGCTGCACCCCAGACTAGGGAGTTCGAAGCTGAGGCAGAGTTGCCACAAACTGATTTCAAGCACAGTGGTTGGCAAAATTAATTAATTAACTAAATTAAAAAAATAAAGCTCCCTGGTTTGGAATTTCTGCCAGTTTTTTTTTCCTAGCCTGGGATTGGAACTCAGGGTCTTGGTAAATCCGTACCAATGTGAGGGAAGGTGCAGAGTTGCCACTACTTGCGTTCAAACCCCATGTCAAGCCAAAAATAAATAATTAAGTCACTGACCTCAGCAGGGAAATGTAGGTGTGGAGATGGAAGGGAAGGGATGATAGGGAGAAAAGAAAGGAGGAGGCAACAATGCTTAATAGGAAATCTACTCATTACTTTGCTCATGTAACTGTGACCGCTCTGTACAACATTTTTACAATAAAAAACGGACAAAAATAATGTGCTCAAGAAGCAATTTGGGGGTAAGGGGAGGATGTCTGAATAGCTGGACAAAATTTTACACTGCTTTTTTATTAATGGCACTGAGTAAACATACTTGTGTCCATTAAAATATTAAAAATATTAAGTCACTGTCTTGGAACTGGGGCCAGTATTTCTGCCATTGATAGGATTTGAGCTCACTGTTCAGGTAACTACTTTACACTGAAGCCTGGGCGCTGTGCCTGAACCCTTCAGCTCAGGGCAAACACCTGTGTAAAGGCAAAGCTCACTATCCTTGAGGAAAAGAAGTTCAGGCTAGAGTTCCCAGGGCCTGAATTAAAGCACTGCAATGGAAAAAAATATTTATATACATGTGTAATATATTATATATATGTAAATATGTATGTTTATTCCATATTATTATTATGGATTTTGTATTTATTTTATTATTTTATTCATTTTATTGTTCATTATATTTAGTATTATTATACACATAATATTTATTATGTTTTGTACATCTATTATAAAATTATACACAATAATTTAGGAAATTGACTCATTGTTTATTAATACTTTATTAAGTGTTGAAACATGAAACATAATTAAATGGAGGTATTTGTCGCAGTCATCATATGTTTAGAGTCTGTCCCCAGTATGAGTTTTCCTTATTTATCTTTAGACAAATAGGGATTACATTAGATGATTTATACTCAGAAGCATTTTCTTGAGGATAGGCAAGTTGAGCGATAAAATTGTAAGGAGACTGGGAACGTGGCTTATTGGTAGAGAGCTTGCTCAGCATGAATGAATGCCAGGGTTTGAATCCTCACTGACACATACTCAGAAAAAGCCAGAAGCTGTGGAGTGGCTCAAGTGGTAGAGTGCTAAGCTTGAGAAAAAGGAGCTCAGAGACAGTACGCAGGCCCTAAGTTAAAGCTCCAGATCTGGCAAAAACATTAGGCCAGATACCTGTGGCTCACAACTGGAACCCTAGCTTCTCAGGAGGCTGAGATCTGAAGACCACAGTTTGAAGATAGCCTAGGGAAGGAAAGTCTGTTAGACTCTTGCCTCCAATGAACCACCAAAAGACCCTATTTGGTGCTGTGGCTTAAGTGGTAGGTGTTTGCCCTGAGCTGAAGGGCTCAGGCACAGCGCCCAGGCTTCAGTTTGAGACGCACAACTGGAAAAATGGTGAGGAATAATCAAAATACTTTTCCTACTTGCTAATTATGAGAATATTTATTGGAAAATTAATGCTAATGTACACCAGAATTGAAGTCAGAGCTCAAGGTTCAAGCACATCCAAATGCCCACCCTCTCAGACTCTAGCATTATAACCTTGTGTCCTACAGGGTTCTGAAAGGTCCTGAAAGGTCCATTGTTGAAAGGCTTAATATGCTCCCCAATCCCTTTGTGTTAAGCAGGTGACTTGTATTATCAATGTCATTACAGTTCTGAACCTAGCAGAGCACCAGTAGCTCACGCCCATCACTGTAGCTCAGGAGGCTGAGGTCTCAGGATCACAGGGTGAAGCCAGCCAGGACAGGAAAGTCTATGACACTCTGACTTCCACTTGTGAAAGGTCAGATGTTCAATAGTATGTTGTGTTTCCCTTGGTGATGAGAAGTTACTTGCAGTTTAAATGTTCTTAGAGTTTTCAAGCTAAAGAAGAAGGAAAGAAATATTATTGACCCATCCTGGGTTCAAATGAAGTTCTCAGGATCCAAGCCCTAGTCTTGTTAGCAGGAAGAACTCCAGTGTAATACTGTATTTGAAGAACAGAAAAAAGTTTCAAAAGGCAGGCTAGGTGCAGAGACCTAGGCCTTCAGGATTAGGAGGCTGAATGTACACACTCAACAAGGAAGTGAGCTGATAAACCACTTAATTCACTCCAGGCACAGCCAGCAATGGGGGGAAATCTGAAACATATGTTAGAGTTACACCAGGGTCAAGCTTTTTTCAGCCTCTTCAAACAATGCCTAATTAACCTTCCTCCCTCAGGTGAAGGGAGCCTAAGGCAATCTTTTGGTTACCAATAGAGAGCCAATTTAGTGGGGGAGAGGAGAGGAACAAAGTAGAAAAACCCTGCTATCTGGTCTTAGGGTGTGGGTTTTTGACTCTCCATCTGTCAGATTTGAAGGCCCTTCTTCTATCTCTGCCAGTACATTCTCCTTCCTTCATTTTCCACATCATCAATGCAAATCCCCAGTCCAATGAGAGGCAGGGCTCTTTCCCTGAATTAGAACCTCGCTCTGCCCTCTTGACTCTGGGGCTCTTTGCTGCCTGAGAAGTGGGACAGAGATAGTCTTCCTGCTCTGTGATTGTGTGAAGGCAATGCTGGTGTCCTGGCACACTGCAGAAGACCTGATGACTGGGAAGTGTTCCCTTCTTTCCTTCTGTCGTCCAAGACCAGATTCATCTGCTACTTTGTTCCTTCCTTCCTTCCTTCCTTCCTCCCTTTCTTTCTTTCTTTCTTCCTCCCTTTCTTTCTTTCTTTCTTCCTCCCTTTCTTTCTTTCTTTCTTCCTCCCTTTCTTTCTTTCTTTCTTCCTCCCTTTCTTTCTTTCTTTCTTCCTTCCTTTCTTTCTTTCTTCCTTCCTTCCTTTCTTCCTTCCTTCCTTCCTCTCTTTCTTTCTTTCTTTCTTTCTTTCTTTCTTTCTTTCTTTCTTTCTTTCTTTCTTTCTTTCTTTATTTATTTCTTTATTTCTTTCTTTCTTTCTTTCTTTCTTTCTTTCTTTCTTTCTTTCTTTCTTTCTTTTGCTTTCTATCTACCTACTTACCTACCTAGCTATCTCTTTGCCAGTCATATCCTGCTGTTGTATGTTTTTTCCCTGATTCCCTCTATTTCTGTGTCATCTTCCTGGTTCCCCTCTTGTGTACACATATATACCATACATGTGATCAGCAGCATGGGGATATTTAGTAGTGATTCGACCAGATGAGTGAAAGTTCTTTGCTTCTTAAGTCCTGATAATTTTGTCGTATCAACTAACATTTTGGATTTAACATCCACTTATCAGGGAGACCATGTACCGTTTGTCTCTTTGCTCTTGGCTTACCTCGCTCAACATGATTTATTCAAGCTCCATCCATTTCTCTGCAATGTCATTATTTTGTCATTTCTAATGGCTGTGTAATATTCCATTGTGTATAGATACCAGAATTTTTGGATCCATTCTTCTGTGGTTGGACATCTGGGTTGTTTCCATAGCCTAGCTATTGTGAACAGTGCTGCAATAAACATGGAGATTCATGTGTCCTTGTATACTGGTTCCTGTTGTTCAGGATAGATGCCTAGAAGTGGTATAATTGGGTCATAAGGGAGGTCAATATTTAGCTTTCTGAGAACCCTCCAGACTGCTTTCCAAAGTGGTTGTATAAGTGTACATTCCCACCAGCAGTGTAATAGGGTTCCTCTTTCTCCTTATCCCCTCCAGCATTTGTCGTTGGATGACTTGTGGATGTGGGACATTTTGACTGTGGTAAGGTGGTATCTCAGGGTTGTCTGTATTTGCATTTCATTCACAACCAGGGATGGTGAACATTTCCTCAAGTGTTTTCTTGTCATTTTTATCTCTTCATCTGAGAAGTCTGTCTTTAGCTCCCTTGCCCATTTAGTAATTGGTTTGTTAGGTTTGGGAGGGATTAGTTTCTTGAGTTCCCTATATATACTGGATATTAACCCCTTATCTGATATATTACTGGTAAATATTTTTTCCCAATTAGTTGGTTGCCTTTCTAGCTTGGTTGTGATTGCTTTAGCTGTGCAGAAGCTTTTCATTTTAAGGTAGTCCCATTTGTCGAGTCTCTCCCCAATTTGTTGTGATCCTGGGACTCTGTTCAGGAAGTTCCTTCCTGTGCCTATAAGTTCAAGTGTTTCTTCTACTCTGTCCTGCAGTAGTTTCAGAAAAGCTAGTTTAATGTTAAGGTCTTTAATCGATTTTGAGTTGATGTTGGTGCATGCTCATAAGCTGTGGTCCACTTTCAGTCTTCTGCATGTGGCCGCCCAGTTTTCCCAGGACCAGTGGTTGAACAGGCTGTGTTTTTTCCATTGTATGTATTTGGTTCCTTTTTCAAATATCAGCTGACTGTAGGCCTGTGGATTTATTTCTGGATCTTCTATTCTATTCCATTGGTCTTCGAGTCTGTTTTCATGCCAGTACCATGCTGTCTTTGTTATTAAAGTTCCATAGTACAGTTTGAAGTTCGGCATGGATATCCCCTCCATGTTGTCTTCATTCCCTAGAATTGTTTTGGCTATTCTAGGTCTTTTGTTGTTCCATATGAATTTTTGGACTGTTTTCTGTATTTCAGAGATGTACGTCATTAGGATTTTAATAGGAACTGCATTGAGTTTGTATATTAATTTTGGCAGTATTGCCATTTTCACTATATTAAGTCTGCCTATCCAAGAGCATGGGAGGTCTTTCCATTTCCTAGTGTCTTCTGTAATTTCTTTCTTTAACTTTTTATTGTTTTCATTAAATAGTTCTTTTACATCTTTTTTTAGGTTAATTTCTAAATATTTCATTTTGGGGGAGGTAATTTTGAATGGAGTTGCTTCATTTATTTCCTTCTCTGCTTGTATATTGTCAGTGTACATGAAGGCAACCGATTTTTGTGGGTTGATTTTGTATCCTGCTACTTTGCCAAAGTGATTATGATTCCTAAGAGTTTGGGGATGGAGTTTTTGGGATCATGAAGGTAAAGCATTAGGTCATCTTGAAAAAGGAATAATTTAACTTCTTCTTTCCCTATGCGGATCCCTTTAATGTCTTTTCTTGCCATATTGCCCTGGCTAAGGGTTCTAGGACTATATTGAAGAGGAGTGGAGATAGTAGGCATCCTTGCCTTGTTCCAGATTTTAAGAGAATTGGTTGTAGCTTTTCCCCATTAAGTATAATATTGGCTACTTGTCTGTTGTAAATGGCTTTTATTGTTTTAAGAAATGTTCCTTCTATTCCTATTTTCTCCAGAGCTTTTAGCATGAATGAATGTTGAATTTTATCAAAGGCCTTTTCTGTATCTGTGGAGATAATCATGTTCTGTGATTCTTGACCTTGGCTCTGTTGATTTGTTGGATTACATTTATTGACTTATGTATGTTAAACCATCCCTGCATCCCTGGGATGAAACCTACCTGATGGTAGTGTGTGATTTTTTTTATGTGTTTCCGGATTCTGTTAGCTTGAATCTTGTTAAGGATCTTTGCATCTGTGTTCATCAAGAAAATTTGCCTGTAATTCTCTTTTTTGGTTGGGTCTTTGCCTGGTTTGGGGATGAGTGTGATATTGGCATCCTAGAATGAGTTTGGGATAGTGCCCTCCTTCTCTGTTTCTCTGAAGATCTTGAGCAGTATGGGTATTAATTCTTCTTTAAAGGTCTTATAGAATTCTGTTGTGAATCCATCTGCTCCTGGGCTTTTCTTTGTTGGAAGACTTCTGATTGCTTCCTGTATCTTGTTGTAGGATATTGGCTTATTTAATTGATTTACTTCTTCTTTGCTCAATTTGGGCAACTTGTATTTATCTAAAAATGCATCAATATCTGCCAGAGTATAACTTTTGAAAGTTGTCAGTTAAAATCTTTTGGATACCTTGGGTACGTGTTGTGATTTTTCCCGTGGCATCCCTAATCCTGTTAATATGGGTTTCCTCTCTTCTTTTTTAATTAATCTTGCCAATGGTCCATCAATTTTATTGATTTTTTTCAAAAACCAGCTTTTTGTTTGGTTAATTCTGCCTATGATTCTCTGATTCTCTAATTTATTAATCTCCACTCTTAGTTTGGTTATCTGGCTCCGTCTAGTAACTTTAGGTTCCATTTTTTCATGGTTTTCCAGCTGTTTTAGTTGCAACATGAGATTATTTACTTGGTCTGTTTCTATTTTCTGGATGTGGGGGCTGAGGACATTAAATTTGCCCCTCAGGACTTCTTTTGCTGTGTTCCACAAGTTTCTTTGCGAGGTGTTTTCATTTTTATTGAATTGTAGGAATGTTTTAATTTCTACTTTGATCTCTTCCGTTACCCAGGCATTGTGTAGATGTGTGCTGTTCAATTTCCATATATTAGAGTAATTTCTGTGGTATGATTTGTTATTGAGAACTAGCTTGATTCCACTGTGGTCAGATAGGATACAGAGGATTATGTCAATCCCCCTGTATTTGCTTAAGTTCCTTGCATGAACTATGATATGGTCTATTTTGGAAAAAGTTCCATGAGCTGCTGAGAAGAATGTGTACTGTGTTGTTTTAGCGTGAAATACTCTGTAGATGTCAGTTAGTTCCGCTTGAAGTATGGCCACACTTCTTTGCCAATTCTCTGGTTGGTAGACCTGTCCTTTGGTGAGAGTGGGGTGTTAAAGTCTTCTAGTATTATCATATTGGAATCTATTTTATTTTGTAAGTTTGAGAGTAAGTGCTTAACATATCTGGGTGCACCAAAGTTTGGGGAATATAAGTTAACGAGGGTAATATCATCCTTTTGGATTGTTCCCTGTATTAATATGTAGTGTCCATCCTTGTCTATTTGTATTGATTTTAATGAAAAGTTTCATTTTGTCAGATATCAGGGTTACTACACCTGTTTCCTTACTAGGGGCATTTGATTGATAGATCCTTTTCCAACTCTTCATTCTGATTTTGTGTTTGGCTGACAGGTGAGTCTCCTGAAGGCAACAGATGGATGGGTCATGTTTTCTAAACCAATCTGCAATTCTTTTACTTTTGATTGGCAAATTAAGCCTATTAATATTAAGAGATAGTATAGAGAGATGCATTGTGGTCTGTGTCATTCCCTGTGTTCCTCAGTTTTTCTTCTTTCCTTTCCTCCTCTGTTTGCTCAGTTAGACTTCTATTAATGGCTGTATGGGTGCAGGTCCCTGTTTCTGGTTGCTTTCTTCAGGTTGTGTTCCCCCTCTTAGTATTCTTTGTAATGCTGGCTTAATGTTTATGTATTCATTTAGTTTTTCTTTGCTATTAAAAATTTTTAGCTCTCCATCGAGAGAGGGTATATCAGTCTGGGTTGGTAGTTATTGGCTCTCAGGGCTCGTATGGTACTTTCCCAGGCCTTTCTTGCATTCAGTGTTTGTGTGGAGACATCTGCAATGATTTTAATTTTTCCAGTTGTAGTATAGCTCCTTCTTCATTTTTGCTGCATGCAAGATTGTTTCCTTATTATTCAGATCTATCATTTTTCATATAATGAGTCTACAAGTATTTCTCCTGGGATCTTGTTTGTTAGGTGTTCTATATGCTTCTGTAATGTAGGTAAGATGTTCTTTTTTGAAATGGGGAAAATTTTCACCGATTATCTTGTTGAATAGGTGCTGCATTCTCTTGCTTTGATATTCCTCAACTTCAACCACTCCAAATATACAAAGGATAAGTTTCTTGGCACTATCTGCTTGCTCTTGAATTTCCCTTTGGCATAAAGTGATTTTTCCATATCTCTCATTTTTTGGTCCAGTTGGTGTATTCTGTTTTCTGTATCTGACATTCTACCTTCCATTTCGTTCACTCTGTTAACTGTGGCTTCCATTGTGGTTTGCAACGAGGAAATGGACTCATTTATGGATTTGATGTTGGTTCTCAAAGTACTAATCTCACCTCTTAATGAGGTATGTACTGCCTCTATTTTGGCACTTATCACACTTCTTATTGAGGTATGCACTGCCTCTATTTTTGCGTATACCTCCTGTTTGATATCCTGCATCTCTTTCGATAGTTCGTCTCTGTGTTCTTCCAAATTTCTGCTCTATTTCTTCTTTATTTCTTGAGTCATTGCCTCCAGCATCCCTTGGATGTAGCTTTAGTCTTCCATTCCTGCTTTGCTCCCACTGGGGCTCTCCTCTGAGTGGCTGCTGGCTTTTGGGGATAGCTTGCTATTCTGGGTGTTGATAAACCTTGTAATTTTTCTCTGTGATTTTCGCATGGGGGTTCAGGGATTACTGGATACTAATGTGAAATTTTGTTTTGGTCAATAAGTGTCTGTCTTTGCATTGTTGCTGTTTCTGTGCAGGTAGAGAGAGTCTGTACCTGATCTCGGTTCTGTTGGGGGCCAAGCTCCAGCTGTTGGTCTGACCCACATTGGGTTCTCGGCTCTCTGCTGTAGATCACTGGAAATTCCTGCCCTTGGAAGGGTTGAGCAGCCTAGACTGCTCCTGTTTGCTCAAACAGGTGCTCTTGGCAAGATCAGATGTGCGGAATGCACTCTCCCAGATGCTGGAGTCTGCTATGGGCTCCTGATTGGTTTTTTGTTGTTGTTGGCTGGTTGTGGGCTTGGGAGCTGTCCCTCAGCTCTTTAGCTCAAGGCTGGCACCCTAGCATTTGAGCCACAGCACCACTACAGGCCTTTTCTGCTTATGTGGTGCTGAGGAATCAGATCCTGGTTCTCATGCATCCAAGACAAGCACTCTACTGCTGAGCCACTTTACCAGCCTGAACTCCTGCCTATTATCAGGTGCTGGTGGACTGTGTTATCCAATTCTCAGTCTAGAATACATAGGTCAGGTTTTGGTGGGGTTTGGGCGTCTCTTATCCTGAGCCCCCGGGTCTTTTGTTGTCACAGGTGTGCTTCCGAGAAGGTGCACATCCCTGTTTTTCTCCCCTCCACTGAGGCATATGCTCAGCTTCTGACTTCAGTTGGGAGGAGTTGGTGGTGTTGCTCAGGCACCGGATCTCCAGGCCTGGTCATGGCCCCCAGCCTGAAGCATGCCAATTTGGCCTGTGCTGCTGTGTATACCACTTAGGTTATGCAACTTGGGGTACACAGTTCAAATTTCTTCCCCTGTTGGGTGTCTTGACCCAGGGGCACTGTTTCTGGCTTGGGCATTTAAGGTCCCTTCCAGGGGCGCTCTTGCTCAAGCCTGGCCAGCTGAGTGTGCTCTGTGGGTTGGTGGAGCTCTCGAACAGTTCCCAGTTTTAGTGGGTCCTGTAGTCCAGGTGTTGGTGAAGGGGGTCTGGTTCAGGGTCTGGGGATTCCCACCAGCTCTGATCTCCCTTGAGGGATACACTGTCCCCTGTGGGGTACTCACCCTGGAGCTTGTTGTTTCTGTGTGAAGTAGGTTGTCGGTTGCCATTGCAATCAGAGTTCAGTTGAGGTGCTTGTGGGCTGGGTTGGGCAATGGTGGCTCTGTGTGTTTCTCTTCTGTTTCCGCCTTGGTTGACACTGTTTGGGTCCACGCTGTGGGATGGACCTCCGGCCTCTGCCTGAGGGGTGGGGGAGGGACCTCCATGCAGGTTCTGAGCACCGGGATTTGTCTCTGTTTGCACTCTCCGGATCAGCAAGTTTCTTGCAGGTCTTCTGCTGTGGTGTTCTGTGGGCATCCCATGTAGCTCTGGGGCTCCTGCTGTGGGGCTGAGTTCCCAATTCGGAGGTTTCTCCATTCCATGCAATGGGCGGTCTGACAGCAGTACCTCAAGTGGCTTCTGCATGGGTGATCTTCAGACAGCCTCCTGTGTCTCTGGGATTTTGGCAGCATCCATGCAGGTTCTGAACTCTGGGGTTTGTCTAGGTTTGCGCTCTCTGGATCAGCACCAGTTCCTTGCAGGTCTTCTGCTCTGGTGTTTTGTGGGCTTCCCGCTGTGGGGCCAAGTAGCTTTGACGGGATGGAGCCTCTTGCTTGGATGGAGAGTGAGGGATGGGGTGGGATCTTTGTGCAAGCTCCCGGCTCAGATGTTTCTCCATTCCTCGTGATCAGTGAGTCTGACACTGGTACCTCAGGTGGCTTCTGCTCGGATGATCTGCAGATCATCCCTGTGTGTCTGGGAGACTGGCAGTCCCACCGGGCCAGCTGGCCATGGCTTGGTGCACTGCTATTCATCCAGTAAAGGTTGGGGTGGGGTCTTCGCACTCCTCTCTTCTAAAATTCTTTTTTTCTCTTTTTTGTTTTATTCCATCTCCTGTTTTTTTCTATGTGTTTGTCTATTTGTTGTTGTCGGTCCCTTGGGGAGATTAGGCATTGAAACTCAAACTCTCTTTTTGGTTGGGGAGAGCTGGAGCAGTTCCCTACTGCCCCATCCCCATCTTGGTCCCCCCTTTCATGAACTCTTAATTAAAAATAATCATTGTGCCATATGTCTTGCTATCATTTCCTATGAGAATCATGCATGAACTAAACACTTCACTAGGCCTGAGTTCAAGCACCTCATAACATTTATGCACAGGTTAAATATATGATTTATACTTACATCTATATATTCAGTCTATATCCTGTTTGTTGGAGTGATTCATTATATTTTATTATTGATTTATTTATTAGCGTTTATTTTATGGACTGTGAGTGCACCTATAACATTTATTACATTTATTCCCATCTATTCCATAGCATGTAGCTTTGCAGACATATTATGAACTTGCAGAGAAAAGGAAAACAGGTGTCCCACATGGAATCTTACACCAGGAAGAAATTTTTGGCAATGATGAGACATGATCTGAAGGCCTGAGAGGCCCAATTCATGAATGGCTGAGGGTCATTACCGCAGCTTGTAGTTGATTCAGCTGCCAAGCGGATCCAAGGAACTGGGATCAAGCCCTAGTTTGGTCAAAATAGCAGTAACTTTCTGTGACGATGGTAGTATATAAATAAGTATAAATTTAGATATTTAGGTACTGCCAGAGGTGTCTATCTAGTATTCAATGACATATACTACTTCCTACCGATTCTCATGTATTTTGTGAGGACTCCATTTAATCAATAGTATTCTTTTAATGTGTAATAAACTATGAATTAAAATCAATCCATGTCCTGTGATTATTGGGTCTAATTTTATGCTAGACTTATTGACAAAATACTCATCCAACCATGACATTAATCATATTCTTCTGTTGTTTCTATGGACAGGCAATATTTTCTTAAGCTCTCCAGCCCCTTGAAAGTGGCATGAATGGGATTTGAACTCAGGGTCTAGTGTGCAGGTTGGCCTATGGCTTCGCTGACAGCCCATCAGACTTCAGCAATGCCAGGTGACCTAAGGATGCAGCCAAGTCATTCAGACCCAGGATGGTCACTGGGCAAGGAAGGAAAACAGAAACTGATGGCCATCCGCAGTTTTTGGCTATTTTTTCGGTGCTCTTTTCAATTTGTTTTCCTTCAACCCCTGAGGCCTAGGACCCCACGATGGGCTGTGTGTCTAGAGCCTGCACCACCCCAGCCTAGGGTGATGGAAACTGAGGGGGAGTTGCCACGACCTGAGTTCAAGCCCCATGCTTGGAAAAAAAAATGACAATATTATTGAAACTTCCTGTCTTGGATTTCATGCCATTTTCTTGTCTGCCAGACCAGGGATATCATCTTGAGATCTGGGTATCTCTGATGCACTGGGGGGAGGGGAGGAAAGGGAATCATTCCTCCCTTGAAGACAAGCAATTCAGGCCTGTTCCCTAGGCCTGAATTCAAGCCCCATCCCTGGAGAACATAACATTGAAAGACTTTTTTTATTATATGATTTATACTTCCATCCATATATTCAGTCTATATCATGTTTGTTGGAATGATTCATTATATTTTATTATTTATTTATTTACTATTTATTTTATGGACTATGAGTGCATCTATAACATTTATTACATTCATTCAAATCTATTCCATAGCATGTTGCTTTGCAGACATATTATATACATCATACCTGAAACCAAGCACTTACAAAGAAAAGGAAAACAGGTATCACACTTGGAATCTTACTGCAGGAATACATTTTAACAATGCTGGGACCTGAACTGAGGGCCTAGAAGGGTGAGTGTTAGCACAGCAGCCTCTAACACATTCAGGTGTCAGGTGGATTCCAGGACCTGGGGTTGAGGCACAGGATTGGCCAATATAGCAATACCTTTCTATGTAGACTGTGGTGTACAAATAAATATATATTTAGATTTTAGATATTGCCAGTGATGTCTACCTAGTATTCAATGATATACTAACTTCCTAGTGATTCTCAGCTATTTAGTGAGGACTCCATTTAATCAATAGTATTCTTTTAGGGGCTGGGAAGGTGGCTCATTTGGAGAGTGCTTGTTTTGCATGCATGAGCCCTGGGTTCGATTCCTCATCACCACATGGTCAGAAAAAGCCGGGAATGGCACTGTGTCTCAAATGGTACCATGCTTATCCTAAGCTGAAAAGCTGAGGGACAGCACCCAGGAACAGAGTTCAGGCCCCAACACACACACACACACACACACACACACACACACACACACACACACACACACACACACACACAGTATTCTTTTAATGCATAATAAACTATGAATTAAAACCAATCCACATCTTGTGAATACTGGGATTAATTTTATGCTAGACTGTTTGACAAACTACTCATGCATTCATGACATTGAGCACATTCCTCTGGTGTTCTTATGGACAGGCAATAGTTTCTTGGGCTCTCTAGGCCTTTGTAAGTGGCATGATTGGGATTTGAACTCAGGACCTAGGTGTCCAGATTGGCCTATGGCTTCGCTGACAGCCCGCCAGCCTTCAGCAATGCCAGGAGACCTACAGGTTGCAACCATGTCATTTGGACCCAGGATAGTCACCATGCAAGGAAGGAAAACCGAGAATCTGCCGACTGTCTGCAATTCCTGGCTATTTTTTGGTGCCATTTTCAATTTGTTTTCCTGTCAGCCCCTGAGGCCTAGGATCCCAGGATGGGCTGTGGGTCCAGAGGCTGCACTAACCCACCCTAGGGTGATGGAATCTGAGACAGATTTGCCACGACCTGAGTTCAAGCCCCATGCTTGACAAAATAAATAAATAACAAATAAATTAATTAAATATATAAAAATAAAATAAATTAAATTAAAATATTTAAAAATATTAAAACTACTAATGGACTTCCCTGGCTTGGAATTCGTGCCCGTTTTTTTCTGCCAGGCCTGGGATTTGAACTCGGATTCTGGGAAACTCTAATGTACTGTGGGGGATGGGGAAACTCACCTTGTTTTAACACAAGAAATTCAGGCCTGTTCCCTAGGCATAAATTCAATCTCCAGCCCTGTTAAAGTAATATTCATCCACATTTGAAATAATGATTAATATATACATACTTGCATATTGCTTTGAGTGTATTTATTTTATTTTTGTATTATTTATTCATTATTTTTATTGACTATTATTACACTTATACCATGTATTAAATTGATTACATCTTATGAGAACTACACAGATTTACATATGCATTATATATCTCACTTCAGACCCAGAACATTCACCGAAGTACTATAGTAGATGATCCCATGCTTAGAAAAACAGAAAGAATACACCTACCAAAGTCTAATTTATCCCTAAGCACCCCATTGGCTCACATCTGTAATCCTAGCTACTCAGGAAGCTGAGAACTGGAATATGAAATTTCAAAGCCAATGAAGGCAGAAAAGCCTGAAATACATCATTTCCAATTAACTGGCAAAAAGCCAGGCTACGGGTATGGCTGAAGTGGTAGAAAATTAGCTATGAACAACCAAGCCAAGAAAGAGGAAGCTGAGTTCAAGTGTGGGGAGAGGGGGACAAGGGATAAAAGGCAGAGAAAGCCTCCAAAACAGAGAACAAAACAACAGTACACAAATCCCACTAATTTATGGTACCAATCAAACTGAAAAAAATGAAGCTTGTGTAGTTGTATACCTTTACATGAGCACATATGCTCTTAGGTACACTTCAAAGCTATGTTTTTAATAATATATATGTACATATATATATTAATAATGCATATATATCTTTAAATAAACTAAGAAACCAGCCAATGAATAAATACATTTGAATTAGTGCCTTAACCATGGCATTATAAATTATTTATACTAAAAGTGTATTCTAAGTTTCTTTTCTCAGAATCAGTCTTTCAGACGTTTGTTCATATGCCTGGAGCCGGTGGCTCATGCCTATAATCCTAGCTACTCAGGAGACTGAGATCTGAGGATGGCAGTTCAAAGCCAGCCCGGGCAGGAAAGTCCGTGAGACTCTTATCTCCAGAAACCACTAGAAAACCAGAAATGACAATGTGAACCAAGCAGTAGATCTTTCACATGGAGCTGAAGAGTGTAGGGATAACCCCTGAGTTCAAGCTCCATGACTCCCCCACGCAAAAAGAAGAAATTTGTTCATACATATCATAAAATTCTAACATTCTGCGCTTTAGCAAACTTTTCTGCAAGGGTCTAATGCTTTTCAGGCAAGTACTCCAATAATGAGATACATCCCAGTCCCAATGTTTTTGTTTTTCATTTAACAATACAGCTTATTTCCAAAATGCTTACAAGTACCTACTGTCCCCACAGAAGTGAGTTTTTATTCAGAAACACAACCTTTTGTGCTATGAGGACTCCCCTACTCTATTTCATTGTGGGCACTGAGGAAAACTCAGACGATACAAATACAGAGAGTTTATAATTATAGAAATAACTCTAAATAGAAATAAAATCAACTGTCCCGACCTTCTAGGGAGAAATGATGTCCTTATTTTCATTCTGAATCTTCATAGCAGATGGTCAAAATAGAAACACCAATGTCCTATGCCGAAATGTAAAAGTTTAACCCCTTTTTCTGAAAAACTCTCCTGTTATAAAATCAAAATGTATCAAATAAAGGTGAAGTGAACTTAAAAAAAATTAAAAATTCTAATGAATCTCCCCTGGTTGGAATGTGTGGCATTTTTTTGTCTGCAAGGCGTGGGATTTGAACTTGGGTTCTGGGTAACTCTGTTGCACTGTCAGGGAAAGGGAAGCTCATCTTGCTTGAAGACTAGAAAGTCAGGCTTGTTCCCTAGGCCTGAATTCCAGCCTAAGCCCTGGAAAGCGTACTCTTTATATACATTTTAAAGACAGGATGTTCAGTCTATATTATGTTTGGTGTGGTTATTCGTTTTATTTTTTGTTTTATTCATTCATTTGTTTATTTTATTGACTGTGATGACACCTAACTATGTATTACATTGTTTACATCCTATCACACAGTATCAAGATTTGTAGATGTATTCTCCATCATGCCTGACACCCAGGACCCTCCCAGAAAAGGAAAACAGGTGTTACACTTGGCTTCTACTCCAAGATTAAATTTTTGGCAGTGCCAGGATCTGAACCCAGGGCCTAGCAGCCCCAATTCATGAATGGGTGAGTGTGAGCACGACAGCCTCTAGCCAATGCAGCTGTCAGGTTGTCCCAGGTGCTGAAATCGTGCCCCAGCTTTGGTTAAAACAGAGATACAAGGATAGGAAGACGGTGGTATACAAATAAATATATATTGGTAGAAAGTGCCATAGGCACCTATCTATGATTGAATGACATATAATGTGTTCCTACCAACTCTTAGGTATTTATTATACACAATTAAAGGAGTAGTATTATTTTCATGCTTAATGAACTATTAATTAAGATCAATCAGCATCCTAGGAATATTGCATCGAATTTTAAACTCAACCGAATTACAAACTTCTCTTTCAATTGGTATTCTTATGCATAGTAATGAGTCTTGTGATCTCCTGCCATTGGTAGGTGTCAGGATTGGAATTTGAGCCCAGGGCCTATGCTGACAGGTTGGCCTAAGGCTTCCCTGATAGCCTAACAGCATTCAGCGATGGCAGGTCAGGTTCACTTTGCAGTCGTGTCATTCAGACCAGGATGGTCACCGTGCAAAGAAAAAAACGTAAAACTCCCAGCCTTCTGCACCTCCCCACTTTTTATGTTATCCCAATTTTGTTCTTCTTGCAAGCCCACTGTGCTAGGATTCCAGGATTTGGTATGGGTCCCGAAGCTGCACCCAACCTAGGGTGATCGAAGCTGAGGAAGAGTTGCCACTATCTGAGTTCAAGCCCCATGATCGGCCATAAAAAAAGAAGGAAAAAAAGAAAAAAATTAATTAATTACTTCACTAAATTAAAAAAATAAAGCTCACTGGTTTGGAATTTCTGTCAGTTTTCTTTCGTAGCCTGGGATTTGAACTCAGGATCGTGTTAAATCTGTAGAAATGTCAGGAAAAGTGCAGATTTGCCACTATTTGAGTTCAAAGAAAAAAATAAAATATTAAGTCACTGAGCTCGACAGGGGGCGTAGATGTGGAGATGGAAAGGAAGGGATGGTAGGGGGAAAGCAAAGGTGGCTGCAACAATGCTCAATAGGAAATATATTCATGAACATGCTCATGTAACTGTGACATTTTTACAATAAAAAAACATACAAATAAAGAAAGAATGTAGTTTTCAGAGAAGCACTTTCGGGGTAAGGGAAGGATATCTGAACAGATGTACAAAATTCTACACCGCTTTTTTTTAATGTTCAGCATGGAACTGAATAAACATAACTGCTTCCATTAAAAAAATTAAGTCACTGTCCTGGAAATGGGGCCAATAATTCTACCATTGGTGGGATTTGATCTCTGTCCAGGTAACTCTTTTGTACCATGGGTGAAGGCGAAGCTCACTGTCCTTGAGGAAAAGAAATTCAAGCTAGAGTTCCCATAGCCTGAATGAAGGCTCTGCAATGGAAAAGATATTTCAATGTATGTGGAATATATGATATGTACTTACATATGTGTGTTTATTACATATTATGATTTTATTATTGATTTTGTAATTATTTTGTTTTTATTTGAATCTTTCATTATTTATTTTATTTAGTATTATCATACACACAATATTTATTATATTTTGCACAGCTATTATAAAATTATACACAATAATTTAGGACATTGGCTCATTTTTCATTAAAACTTTTTAAGTGTTGAAACCTGATACATAATTAAACGGAAGCATTTGTCACAATCTTCACATGTTTAGAGTCTCTCCCAAGTATAAGCTTTGTCTTATTTATGTTTGGACACACTTCTATAGGGATTTCTTTAGATGATTTATACTCAGAAGCCTTTTCATGAGGACAAGCAAGTTGTGGGATAAAATTGTAAGGGTGTGGCTAGAAATGTGGGTAAAGTGCGTGCTCAACATGCATGAATTAGAGAGTTTGAATACACACTGCCCCATGCTCAGAAAAAGCCAGAAACAGTGGAGTGGCTCTAATGGTAGAGTGATAGCTTTGAGAAAAAGAAACCCCAGGATTGTCAAAAACATTAGGTCAGATGCCTGTGGCTCACCACTGGAACACTGGCTTCTCAGGAGGCTGAGATCTAAAGACCACAGTTTAAAGACAGCGTAGGCAAGGAAAGCCTGTTAGACTCTTATCTGCAATGTACCATAAAAAAACCCATGTGGCACTGTGGCTCAAGTGGTAGAGTGTTAGCCTTGAGCTGAATTGATTAGGGACAGTGCCCAGGCTTGATACAAGACACACAACTGGAAAAAGTGAAGGTTAATCAAAGTACTTTTCCTATTTGCTAATTAAGAGAACATTCTCTGTAAAATGAATGCTGATGTACACCAAAATTGGAATCAGAGCTTAAGGTTCAAGTGTAGTACCTCCATATGCTCAGCCTCTCAGACTCTAGCATTATAATCTTGTGTCCTACTGGGATCTGAAAAGTCCAATGTTGAAAGGCTTAATATGCTCCCCAAGCCCTTTGTGATAAGCAGTTGATTTATATTGTCAATGTCATAGTACTGAACCGAGCAGAGCACGTAGCTCACGCCCATCACCGTAGCTCAGGAGGCTGATGTCTCAGGATCATAGGGTGAAGCCAGCCAGGGCAGGAAAATCTGACACTCTGACTTCCACTTGTGAAAGGTTAGATGTTCAATAGCATGTTGTGTTTCCCTTGGTAATGAGAAGTTATTTGCACTCTAAATGTTCTTAGAGTTCTAGAGCTATAGAAGAAGGAAAGAAACATCATTGACCCATCCTGAGTTCAAATGAAGATCTCAGTATTCAAGCCCTAGCCCTGTTAGCAGGAAGAATTCAAGTGTAACACTGTATTTGAAAGACAGAAAACAGTGCCAAAAGCCAGTCTAGGTGAAGAGACCAAGGCCTGAAATATTAGGAGGCAGAATGTACACACTCAACAGGAAAGTGAGCTGCAAAATCACTTCATTCACTCCAGGCACAACCAGCAATGGGGGGAAACCTGAAATATTTGTTAGGGTTACATCAGAGTCAGGCTTTTCTCAGCCTCTTCAAACAATGAATAATTAACCTTCCTCCCTCAGGTGAAGGGAGCCTAAGGCTATCTTTAGATTATCAACAGATAGCCAGTTTAGTCTGGGAGAGGTGAGGAACAGAGTAGAAAAACCCTTCTCTCTGATCTTAGGGAGTCGGTTTTTGACTCTCCATCTGTCAGATTTGAAGGCCATTCTTCTACTTCTGCCATTCCATTCTCCTTCCTTCATTCTGCACATCATTAATGCAAATCTCCAGTCCAAGGGTAGGCAGGGCCCTTTCCCTTGTGTCTCGAAGCAGCTGAGTTAGAACCTGGCTCTGCCCTCTTGGCTCTGGTGTCTTCGGCTGCCGGAGAAGTGGGACAGAGACAGTCTTTCTGCTCGGTTGCTGTGTGAAGGGATGCTGGTGTCCTGGCACACTGCAGAAGGCCTGATGACTGGGAATTTTTCCGTTCTTTCCTCTTGTCCTCCTACCTACCTACCTTCCTACCTACTTACCTACTTACCTACCTACCTACCTACCTATCTTTTTGACATTTCTTGGGCTGAACTGAAGGCCTGGGCACTGTCTCTAGCACTCTGCGACTTGAGCCACAGCACCAATTCTGGCTTTTTCTGTGTTTGTACTACTGAGGAATCAAACCCAGGTTTCTTGCATGCTAGGCAAGCACTCTCTCACTAATTCACATTCCCAGCCCTCTCATCTTTTTCTTAATGGTTGTTTTGACATAAGTATGCTACCATTTTGCATCCCTAAGTGTAATTTTTTGAATACCAGTTATTTCTATGAACCCCGATCTTCTCTTCCCCTGCCTGATTTGTGACTGTTTCTGCATTGGCCTCATAATAAAACATAAATAAAGGCTGCTGAGAGCTTAAGTGTGCATCATAAAAGGACACAGTCCTGGAACCCTGGAAGAGAAAAGTGATGGGGCTGAAATGAAGAGAATGATGCAGTATGCACAACTAGCGTATCTGAAAAATAAGTCAGTAAATAAAAGCAGAAGCATTACATACAACCTGTTTGCACTCAGGAAGATAATATACACACATAAGTAAATCGGGCACTGATACATAAACTTGGCATTCTCTTTTTGAAATTTTTTAGTGGCCATCCCACGGCTTAAACTCAGGGTGCGATGCATTCCTCAGCTGCTTTGCTCAAGGCTGAGGCTCTACCACTGCCACAGCTCTACTTCCAATCATTTGGTCGTTAACTGGACATAAGTGCCTCCCAGGCTTTCCTGCATGGTCTGGCCTGTATCTCCTGCTTGGCTTTCTTTCTCAAAGCTGGAGCTCTACCCTCTAGGCCACTGTCCACTTCTGGTTTCTGGAGGTTTATTGGAGACAAGAGTCTCCCAGAATTTCCTGCTAGGGTTGGCTTTGAATGGTGATCTCCTAAGGAGGTTTCAAGCGGCTTTACTCAGGGATTCACCTAGGAGACCCTCCACACAAATCCTTAGTCTAAATCTCGAGAGGGACTAGAGAAAAACGGAAACAGGAAGATGTTTTTAGTGTGCTCTGCATATTTAAGGTTGGAGATAAAAACACTCAAAATGATTAGGTAATTTTCTAGCCAAAAGGAGCAATGCAGACAGTATGAGGATCATTCCAGCTTTCAGTCCTCTCATCATGAGACAGTAAATTTGCTGCAGCTCACTGCTAAGTGACAGAACTAGCATGTCCTATGGACATTTGCTCCTAAATCCTGTGACACTCATTTCTCACTTTTGGCTTCAAACCTGTGACCAGAGGGGAAGATGAGGAGAGAAAATCCTTTTCAGAGAAAGCAGCTATAAAGAACATTGGGTGGTTTACTTATAAATTCAAACCATTGGAATGACCCTATTAAGAAGTCAAATTGTCCAGATTAAAAAATGAAGAAGAAAAGAAAGAAGGTGCCAGTGGCTGCTGACTGTAATCCCAACTCCTCAGGAGGGTGAGATGTACAGAATCTGAGTTTGAATCCAGCCAGTGTAAGAAAGTCCTTGAAACTGTTATTTCTAAGAGATCACAGAAAAATCCAGAGGTTAGACTCTGACTCAAGTTTAATGTTCTACCTTTGAGCAAAAGGAGCTCTAGGACAAGGTCCAGGCTCATTGTTCAACCCGTAGACCTGCCCCCTCAAAGGAGCCTGTACCCCCATGTATTTGTGTGTGTATGTATGTATTTCTATAGGTGAAGCTTCAGAGTAGCTATGATGAATGGCATCAAGCTAGGAAATTGGTATTCAAGACAATGAGTTCATAACACAAGGACTGCTTTTATGACATTGCATGTTCCAGGGCTCCCCTCACTACTCCCAATATAGCCTGAGGGTTTCTTTGCATCCAAGTCTTGCTGGAAGAAATCTCTCTCATTGTCTGGACAGGCAGACAAAAGGCCTCACTCCAGTGCTCTGTTTTGACAGGAAGCCTTCATTTGTGCCACTTCCCATGGCATGCCTTTGTGAGACTATATTCCAGCGTTAAGATACAGTGTTCAATATAATGCTGGAGTCCTTCTCTCAGACAACTAGGGCACTGAACCTAATTAAATGTTTCATTGCCAGTGATGACTGGCCTATGGTGCCTCTCCTAGGTTTCTGAAAGCTTGGGAAATCCAAGCAAATAAGTGATATCACAAAGCTTCCTGTCACCTAGGGCTGGTGAAGCTCATCAAGTTTTGAAACCTTTGAGGTCTCCTAGTTGGGCCCTGGGTGGCTAGGTTTTGGGGTTGAACACAAGGCTTGGGTGCTGACAATGATCTCAGCGCAAAAGTATAGTGCTTTACCATTTTGTGTCACAGCTTCACTTCTGCTTTCTATGTGTGCATGTGTGTGTGCGTGCGTCTCTGTGTGTGTGTGTTTGTATGTGTGTGTGTGCATACACTAATCCTGGAGCTTGAACTCAAGACATGAGCACTGTACCTAGTTTCTCTTGTACAAGGATTCTCCACTCCTACTTGAAATACAGAGCCACTTCAAGTTTTTTCCTAGTGATGTGGTCCTGAGAAATCAAGCCTAGGGTTTCATATATGCAAAGCACTCTACCCCTAATACACATTACCAGCCCTCTACTTCAGCTTTGTTAGTTTGTTTCTGTCTTTTTTGTTGTTTTCATTTGTAGGAGTTGAAATCTGGGCCTGGGTGCTGTCACTGAGCAATTCAGCTCAAATCTTGTGCTCTACCACTTGAGCCACAGCGCCACTTCAGGTTTTCTGGTGGTTCGTTGGAGCTAAGTGTCTCGAGGACTTTCCTGCCCAGGCTAGCTTTGAACCATGATCCTCAGATCTTATCCTCCTGAGTAGCAAGGATGACCAGCATGAGCCACAAACACCCAGATTCCACTTCAGTTTCTTAGTGGTGAATTCGTGATAATAGTTTCATGGGACCTTTTGTGTCTGGGATAGTTGGGAACCCAGATTCTCAGATCTCAGCTTCCTGAGAAGGCAAGATGACAGATCAGCTACTCACCCCTGGGCCATGGCCTCTACTGCAAAGGGGATCCATGGTTCCCCATGGTGGGGTGCTAGCCAAAAGCCCAAGAGATAAGGGTCAGCACCTAGGCCCCGAGTTCAAGGTTCATGACTGAGAAAAAAGAAAACAATTGTCTGCAGGAGACAACTCACTAGTCTTCAGTAATACATAATTTTGTCTCTGACATGGGGACATATCTGAGCCTCAATATTCTTGTCTTCATAATCATCTCAGTTGTGGAGCCCTTACAAAGACAAGATGTAAGAATGCACCCTGCTAAGGACACAGCACATGGCACTCTTTGCAGGACTCAGCACACAGCATGCTGTGAAAGACTCAGCACCCAGCACCCAATGCAGGACTTAGTACCCTGCACCCTGTGAAGGACTCAGAACAGAGCACCCTATGGAGGACTCAGCACATAGCTCTATTCCACAAGCTGTCATTAGAATTAGGGTGCTTTCATCAGTACCACCATTCCTTGAGGAAAATTTCAACAACCACACAAGTTCACACCTAATGGATTAGTGGGGTGTTTTTTTCTTGGGGGAGGTAACCCAGGGTTACCTTGGCAGAGATGCCAAGACCTGAGTTCAAGCCCCATGCTTGGCCAAAAAAAAAATAAGGCCCTGGCTTGTACCATTTTTCTTGCAGGCCTGGGATTTGAACTCAGAGTCTAGATGACTCTGTGGCACTGTGGGTGAAGGGAAAATGCTCACCGCCCTTGAAGACAAGAAATTCAGACCATTTCCCAGGGTCTGAATTGAAACCCCAGCACTGGAAAAAATAATATTCATATATGAGATCTGTTTACATACATGGGTTTAGTGAGTTTGACGTTTATTACCCTTATTCATTTAGTATGATTATACAAATAACAATTCATTTATTACGTCCTATCACACAGGATATAGTTACATATGAATTTTACATCATATTGAGACCCGGGACTTTTTTTCAGGAAAAAATGTGTCAAAAGTGGCTTCTTACTCCATGAATAAATTTTTGGCAATGCTGGGATTTCAACTCATGGCCTAGAATGCCCAATCCATAAATTGGGTCACTGTCTTAGCACACCAGCTTCTGGGAAACTGAGCATGATCAAGCCACAGTAGTGCCCAATATGTGTATTCATAGATGTGTAGATTTCTATATATATATATATATATATATATGGAGAGAGAGAATGTGAGGACATCTTTAAATTTCATATATATATATATATATAGTTACCAATTATTAGTTATTAAGTTATGTCTCCATTTAATGAAGTACCATGGTTGAATACTTATAAAAATATTAATTAAAAATTAGTTAATATCCTTTCATTAGGAAAATCATAAACTGGTGCTAGAATGGAAGATATAAATCCAATAATTTTTGTGTGGCATTCTAAAATAGAATCATGAATTAACTGCAAATTTAATTATTACTTTGATAACATTGCATTAGCATTCACATACATAGGAATGAGTTTGTCAGGATCTCCCTCAATTTGTGGGTGGCAGGCCTGGCATTCTAACTCCAAGCCAGGGGAGTTTATTTCGAATGCAAACCATTGGAATGTCATTTTGAAGATTTCAGGTTGTCACGATTAAAAAAAAGAACAAGAAGAAAAGAAAGCCAGGTGTCAGTGGCTCCTGTCTGTAATCATAGCTCCTTAGGAGGCTGAGATGTAGAGAATGATGGGGCCCAGGGGGAAGATTAGCTTTCCTTTTCACCATGCACCCCAGCCATTTCCTGTGCCTGAATCCTATTTTTCACAGCTCCTGACTCCCAGGCCTCCTTTGCATGGAGGAGTCAGTGCAAATGCAGGGAAGATTTCTTGCTTAAGAAAAGCTTCTACCAGGGGCTGGGAAGGTGGATCAGTGGTAGAACACTTGCCATGCATGAGTGAGGCCCTGGGTTCGATTCCTCAGCACCACATAAGCAAAGAGAAAAAAAAGCCAGAAGTGGCACTGTGGCTCAAGTGGTAGAGTGCTAGCCTTGAGGTGAAGAGGTGAGGGACAGTGCCGAGGCCCAGAGTTCAGGCCCCACGAATGGACCCTCCCCCCGCAAAAAAGAAAGAAAAGCTTCTACCCAATGACACCAGTGGCTCAACCCCTGTAAATCCTAGCTACTCAGGACTGAGATCAGAGATCGTGGGTCAAAGCCAGCTCAGGGGAGGAAAGTTCGTGAGACTCTTCTTGCAAATGAACTACCAAAAGCCAGAAATGTAGCTGTGGCTCAAGTGGTAGAGTGCCAGCCTTGAGGGAAAAAGTGAAGAGGCCAGAGCCTAGGCCCTGAGTTCAAGGCCCAGTACTGGCATAGAAAAAATAAAGAAAAGCTTTCAGGAGCTCCCAGTCCACTGAGAAGAAAGGCCATTATCAGCTGGGTGCCGGTGGCTGATGCCTGTCTGCCACGCCTACTCTGGTGGAGTCTGCTTAGCATGGGAAACCTGCTTTCAGACATGAGAATGGGGCTTCACAGAGACCTATCTCTGAGAATGGGACTTCACCAAAGTCTACCTCAGAAAATGGGGCTTCAAAGAGACCTATCTCTGAGAATGGGACATCACCGAAGTCTACCTCAGAGAATGGGGCTTCAAAGAGGCCTACCTACTGGAAAGGCTGGCAAGCCCCTAGGAAAGATGTGTTTCTATTCCTGTTTTTCTTTTCTTCACTGTATAGGAGTGCCTATTAATCTTTTACTGTTCCTGCTGCTTGTTGTACTTACTCATGCTCAACGTTCCCTTATTCAAGGTTTTTTCTTAAGAGTGTTGACAACTCCAACATCAGATGAGTGTCTTAAAAATATGACTAACTCACCAGAGGTAAGTGCTACCCTGAAAGCCCCTCCTATGGAGGCTAGTAGACAAGTCATAAGTAAATATAAACCTGTTGGGGGTTTCATGACGTCACTTCAGCAGAAGGAATTGTTTGTAAGAGATTTACAAGAAACTGTAGGCGTGGCTAGAGCAGAAAGAGTGTATGGCTACTGGGGACTTTCCTTTAATCATAAAAACATATACAATAGATTCATATAGATATCCTGTAGATAAGAAAGATGTAGAGGCATATTTAGACCAAAAGCTAAATAAGATTCCTAAAAGGTTGGTAGATAAAAGATGACAATGGCTTATCAGAGGAAAATGGTGTGATCCTCCATTATCTAGAGGACCCCAGAGACTTCCCCTAAATCCATAGCCTTTTACAGGTGTGTATGATAACGATGGCAATTGCTGGAAAAACTACTTAGAAGAAAGAACTTCCTGTTACTCTCTTTCATTTACTAAGAGGCTTGCTAGATCTAGGCCTAGTTGGTGCTTACTATTAAAGAAGGAACAAGAAAGATCTTATGGGACAGTTAAGGCCTCTATAGAAAAAAGTAAATGATTATGTGAAAGGGTTACAGAAAAGACACTATGAGCTTAAATTTGATATATGGCCAGATTTAACTAAGTATACTGAATATCATGATTTTTGGCCACAAATTGGGAACCCTCTAATCACAATTGCTTAGAAAAGATTTAAAACGTATAAAGTACAAAACTAAACAAAAGTTAACTATGAAGTACTAGAGTTCATGCCTTTCTGTTCAGCACCTTGCCCACATGCTCTGGTTAATGGTTAATTGGTGATAAACATCGAAACCCATTGTATTTCTTAAAAATAGAGGTAAAGCTGGAAACAAGTGCCTATCCTCATAGCTCGTCATCAGAAAAAAACAAGATCAGGCGACCAGCTGGTTACCACCCAAGAACGAAGCCCTGCAGCAAGATTGTGTAACCTTTTGCTCTTTCTCATGGAGATTTTTCTATAAAAGCTTGTTATCCTCTGCATTAAATCGCACTCAGCATCCACTCCTCTTGTGCATGAGTTGTCTGTTTGCCATCTCCTCACCTATTCCAGTTCCTCCACTAGGTGTCCTCCGTTGTCCCCACAGAGCCAGTCCAAGGCACCTATCATCCTAGCTACCCAAGGCTGAGACCTGAGGATCAATCAAGATGCAAAGCTAGCCTGGGCAGAGTCTTATCTCCATTGAATCAACCAAAAAGCTGGGAAGCAGAGCTACGGTAGTTCAAGTGGTACAGCAGCAACCTTGTGCAAACAAGCTAAAGGATAGAACCTAGTCTCTGAGTTCAAGTCCCAATAAACACACACACACACACACACACACACACACACACACACACTAACTTCCCTAGAAAGTGCCAATGACTCATGCCAGCAATCCTAGCTACTTAAGAGGCTGAAATCTTAGCATGGCAGCTTAAAGCCAACCCAGGCAGGAAAGTCCATGAGACTCTTATCTTCACTAAATTACTAAAAATGATGAAAGTTGAGCTGTGGTTCAAGTGGTAGAATGTTAGCTTTGAGCAAAGGAAGCTCAGGGAGAATGCCTAGGCTCTGTCTTCCAGGTCTAAGATTTTTTTAAAGACACCCATTGCCACCCCCACAAGCCATAAATCCAGATTTTAGTCATCCTAGATCTCACTTCCACTCCCGCCACTTCCACAGTACTGCCACAAGTGGCTGGTGTGTGGCCTACATTGTGTTAAGAAATGAACGTACACAAGGGGGGCATAGCCCGGTCAAGCTAATGCCCCAGAACATTGAGGTATTAGCGTACCAGTCTCTCATCCCCCAGTTCCCTGGCCCTGGAATGTAAAGTCTGTGCCTCTGTATTCTGGGCATTTGCAATTGTCTAGAAGGACCTGAGAGCCCCAGCTGGGACCAGAAGATAGACTTTCCTGTGATAAAGTATTTCTACATTTCCTAGACACCGACCAATACTTCCAAGCCACCTTGGCCTCATCTCCCATGTAGCCCTGGATCCTCCTTGATTGGGCGGCCTTCAGTCACCTGATAAGCTCGAGTTGGCCAGAGCCACCAGCAGCCCCCCACCCCCACTCCACTGCCAGCCTGCTGAGATGGATGTGCATTCAGAGGCCCAGCTGAGGAAAAGGACAGGACATCGTATGATTGAGGCCCTCCCTCTGAAGCAGGGGAGATCCTTTGCCAGCTGGCACTGCTATTCCAGAATCCCCGGGAGGACAAATATTTGGACAGCCAGACTGGTGCCCCAGAGAAAAGCTGGAACACAGGACTCTGGCAATTTAGGACTCATTCTAGACCTTGATAGGGGGATAAAGGCAAGGTCGGTGTGGTAGAGGGGCACCATCTGAGGTCAGAAAGAATCAGACAGGCACCCAGGAAGGGGACAGAGAAAGACGAGGGAAAATTACACACACACACACACACACACACACACACATTCCAAGGCCTCAGCAGTTCCTGAGAACAGAACCATGAACTCCCTCCATTAGGATTATATCTGACCTGCGAGAAGATGGCACTATTGTACTCAGATGAACTGTAGACACAACATTGAGCCTCTCACATATTTGGAATGTCTCATAACCCAGCATGGAATTTCCTACCGTACACACTGCTATGTGGGAAACTCAGCTACCTCTTTGTTTATTGTTGGTCATGGGGTCTCAACTATGGGCCAGGAGGCTGTCCCTCAGCTCTTCAGCTGAAGATGAGCACTCTTCCACTTGAACCACAGTGCCACTTCCTGTTTTTGGATGGTTCATTGGATATCAAGTATCAGAGACTTCCCTGCCCAAGCTGGCTTTGAACTGTTGTCTTTACATCTCAGCTTTATGGGTAGTTAGAATGACAGTTGTGAGCCACCAGTGGCGCCTGGCTTCAGCCACCTTCATATACCCAGAGAAAACCCAATACATTAGGCCAGAAACTTCTTGCAAACCTTGACTTCAGACTTTCACATCCACCAAACAAATCTATCTATCCTTCAATGGAGAGAATACAGACACAACAATCCCACCCCTTCACCCAATTGCCAACTTCCTGCTTGCCACAGGCCTTGTCCTCTTGAGTTCTTGGTAAGGCACCGCCCATCCAACTGTGGCTTCAAACTGGGGCAAACTTGGGGAGTTCTTAGAAATATGTGTACAGTGAGGCCAGCACCTGGTCTCAACCACAGTACCCCCACACACACCTTCTCATCTTTGCAGGCAAAGATGTTATACTTTTTTTTTTCTGTTGTGGGGCTTGAACTCTGATCCTGGGTGCTGTCCCTGAGCTCTTCAGCTCAAGGCGAGCACTCTACTCCTTGAGCCACAGCACCACTTCCAGTTTTTTGGTGGTTTGTTGGAGATAAGAGGCTCAGAGTCTTTCTCGCCCAGGCTGGCTTTGAACCATGATCCTCAGATCTCCCCTTCTGAGTACCTAGGATGATAGCCATGAGCTACTAGCACCTGGCCAAACATACTTTCCCATGCTTGTCATCCTATCCCCTCAGGAGACTGAGATCTGAGGACTGCAGTTGGATGCCCTTGGCAGCAAAGTCCATGAGATCTCTTTATCTCCAATTAAACACCCAAAAAAGCTGAAATTGGAGCTGGGATTTAAATGGTAGAGTGCTATCTTGGCAGTCACGGGGCCCTAGCACCTTCTAGATGAGGTCTTGAATCCACATGGGCCCCAAATCCCGCCCTCATTCCCAGGCTGTTCTGTGCCAGTGGCATGCTTACCTCTATCTTTGGTGGAGGAATGAACACCAGGGGTGTCATCTTCAGAGTGAGCCCTCGAAAGTCCAGTCCCCAATGATGTACTGCACAGGCATCCTACAGTGAATGACAGCCAGGTCGTCAATGGTGAACCCAAGGTGCCAAGGCTTAGAATAGCAGTGTGGCTGGGTCAAAGGCTCTATCAATGATGGTTTAGGTTGTCAAGCGAGATCATGGCTCCAATGTCCTGACACACCTGACCTGGGATCATCCTCCCTCTTCATCTTCCTTCTTATCCCTTGCCCCCCCCCCCACCCTGCCCTTGACACTCCCTCATCTCAATACTTCCCTAGCCCTTGGACACTTTCTTCTTATCTGACCAGAAAATAAACTCATTAGGGCAGTGCATGATTAAAACCTGGTGACCCACCCTGAGCCCTAGGGTGTACCGAAGGCTAATTCCCTCTGCAGTCGGTGACCACACAGCTCCTGGATGCCATGAAGTTGCTCAGGAGTCACTGGTTTGGTCCTACATTCTGGCTTTAGGCTCTGAAACTGTGAAGAGATTGTGAATGGTTGGCTCCCTTGATCCAGGGACTCCAAACCAAGGCTTGCATGTCCTCCCTTCTTCCTTCCTCTCTTCTTTTTCTCCCTCTGTCATTCCCTCCTCTCTCTCTCTCTCTCTCTCTCTTTCCTTTCTTTGTGTCAGTCCTGGACCTTGAACACGGACCCTGGGTGCGGTCCCTGAGCCTATTTAATCAAGGCTAGCAGTCTACGGCTTGAACCACACATCCACATGTGACCTTTTGCTTTTGGTAGCTAATTGGATACAAAAGGATTACAGGCTTCTCTGCCTGGTCCAAAAACCTTGATTCTCTGATTTCAGCCTCCTAATTAGATAGCATGACAAGTGTGATGCACTGGCATCCAGCTCAAATCAAGGTTTCTTCATGTGTTGTGGCACCAGTCCTGGAACCTTTCATTGTCTATGACCCCCTAGAGCCTGGCGCACACTGTAATGGTTTGTTAGATAAATAAATGAGTATCTGTTTATGACAATAGTACAGAAAAGTCCCATCTGATTCAGGTAAGTATCCTCTGTGGGGGAGGGGGACAAAGCCTGATGTAGCTCTCCCACAGTTCTCCCTTCTCCCTCTTCATGCCCTCCTGGTGCCACTGCACTTAACTGTTTTGGCTCCAAAGATGTGAGCCACGATGGACTCGCTAGATTCCAGGGCTTCTCGGATGCCTATCTTCTCAAAGATCTCTGTCCAGCCGTTGACCAGCTCTGTGGCACTCAATTCCAGACTCAGGTGTGAATGAGGTTGCCATGAGCTGAACACCTGGCTCAAGGGGCCTCCTCTCCTCTCCCTGGGGACAGCCAGGTGGTCTACCACATCTGGCCCCCAAGTTTCATGTTGCAGAGAAAGGATCCTCGAAGCATCCCAGGGTTCTGAATCTCCCAGAGTCCAATGCAGGTGCTAGGATTTGTCTCTGCTCACAGCTGGCAGGCTGGGGATGGTGAGGTAATAATCTCTTCTCCCCACGAACACCTCCATTGTGTTGGTCACCCTAGAGAGAGCTGGAGGAAATTCAGCAGCTGCCAGAGAAAGGCAGTCAAGGCACAACGTTCAAAGCAGGAGACAATCTGACTTGGGAACTCTGCCTGCGCTGAAATCGGCCATCTAATTTGATCCATAATTCCAAGAGTTAGTAGAAATTGCCAGCTTAAATAAAAATAAAAACCTGGAAAATGTGGCATTTAATTTGTCCCAGTCAAATTTAAAGGGTTCCAAAGTCAGTGGTCCCTTTTTCTTTCCAGACATCCTACAGCAGGTTATAGAAACTGGCATTCAGAGAGCCCTAGCTAACTGCCACGTCCTGATACTGAGCGGTCTTCAGCAGGGGGAATAGAGTTGCCTACCACTGCCCATCTGGAAACAGGCCAGGCAGGACACAGATTGGAGACTGCAGGACTCCTGGGAGGATTGCCCACTAGTGCACTGCCTTGGGAGGGAATCCATGCCACCAGTAGGGGCTCGGAGCCATGTGCCCAGATGCCCACAGAGATTGTAAACATTCGAAGTAAGGTTCCCCTCTCATCCTCGGTGAGGGTGAACCATCTGCCATGTCACAGGATACGCCAGCTCCCAATACTTCATAGCTCCACAGCCCCTGCCCTACCCTCTCCCCCATCTCATTCCCTAATTATGTTCAGCAGACACATTCCCAACCCTTGAATTAGCTCCAACTATACACACGAGAGCAGAGTGTCTGGCTGGAAGAGTGTGGCTGTGGTTACACTCACCTCACCAAACTTCTGGCTGGGGATAGAAGGACAGGTGTCTACTCTAGTCCAGGGTTCACTCAGGTCTCCTAGGGGAGGCCCATGAAGGCCCAGCAGCTACTGTGGGCTACAGGAAAGGGGGAAGAGAGAGGTGGAAATGGGAGGAAAGAAATGTCTACTGATTTCTTCCATAAAGTAACCATGAACCTGTGATTGTGGTTGGGCTCGTACTTGGTACTGATGAAAATAAAAGAACAATAAATACACACACACACACAGAAATAAAATGCTTTTGCTGTTTTTAGACATGGTGACTTAAAGATATTTTCATTGCTGTCACCTCCTGCTTTCCCAACATACACACACACACACACACACACACATGCACACACACACACACACACACACACACACAGAGAAATCCAGAACGGTGACAGAAGACTCTTCCATGCAGCACATGCAATTTGCCAAATGATCACTCATCTCAGTACAGTCAGGCTGTACAAGGAGAAAGATGATCTCTCTCTCTCTCTCTTCCTCTCTCTCTCTCTTCCTCTCTCTCTCTCTCTCTCTCTCTCTCTCTCTCTCTCTCTCTCTCACACACACACACACACACACACACAGAAATCCAGAACGGTGACAGAAGACTCTTCTATGCAGCACATGCAATTTGCCAAATGATCATTCATCTCAGTACAGTAAGGCTGTACAAGGAGAAAGATGATCTCTCTCTCTCTCTCTCTCTCTTCCTTTCTCTCTCTCTCTCTCTCTCTCTCTCTCTCTCTCTCTCACACACACACACACACACACACACACACACACACACACATACTCCGAGTAGTGTCTCTCCTAAGTTTGTTGATTCCTCATCTGGGACATTGTATAAGCCGGAGCACGAAGGTTCCCATTCACTGTTCACTTGTCAGAACCAAGGGCTCCCACCCAAGGGGAGCACCACTCTAATGACACAGCACCACCCTGTCTCTCCCCTTCTCCATTGACAGACCCTTCTCCTTGGGAACAACCAGCCTTAACTCCCCAATCTCCAAAACACTAGGCCAGGATGCTGGGTGAAGGAATCCCCAGACAGGTGGCTCCTCAGAGCCAGGACTGAAAACAAGCAGGGGGTTATGGGGTCCCGAGGTGGGTGTCTGACCTGGGGTGGGGGCGGTGTTGAGGAAATGGATGGGGTCCTATAGGCTACATACATGGACGGACTCCCTACTTCCAGCCTAGATGCTTCTGGGCTACTGGGCAGATTCTTGTGGAGGACAAGGATACCACATGGACCAGAAGCACCAGCAGGTGCTGGCAGAGCTGGGAAATGTGATCACCCTGTGAATATTGTTGACAACTGTGGTGGGGGAACAGGCCGGGTGTATGTGTGTTGGAGGGGTTGAGTTCCTCCCAGATATTCACCTTCTATCTGACCCCCAGTGCCCTCACATACCTAGCGGGCTTTTCTGGGACCCTCCGCAGGTTAAAGGATGACAGAGCACAGAGGACCAGGGCTCACACAGCAAGGGGGCCTATCCTCTGCCTCCAACACCCCACATCCCCAGAGAAAAGGAAAAGACCCGAGAAGGCAGGTGTGCAGGTGTTGCTCCCCACCTCTGACTAAAGCTACCAGGTTCCCATCAGGGAGAGGAAGGGTGCAGATGCGCGGCTGTGTGGCGCCCACTGCTCTAGGCCAGGGTCTCAGTGGCACCCCCTTCTCACCCAACCCTGCATCTCCCCATTTCCTGGGACACTGGCCACTAGGGATGGGGGTGGGATCCCCAGTTCGACACCCACTCTCCCAACCCCCACTCCTGGGTCACATTTGTGGCAGAGACAGGGCTGGCCTGCCTGGCGCTGGGGAGGCACGGTTGGGATGCAAGAGGGGAGGTGGGAGTAGGGGGTCCGGGTCCACAGGAGGGGGGGTGGAGAGAGGGGTAGGAAGAGCTCTCAAGGTGTGTGCTCATGCGGCAGCCACTCACATGTGCTGCTGGCAGAAGCTGTAGGCTGCGGTTCGAGGTGCAGCGGGCAGCGATGGCAGTGGCATGGTGAACATTTGGCCCCAGAGCAGAGGACAGGGGGCTGGCTGGGACTGGGTCAGAGCTGCAAGCCGGCTGGGGTCTCAACATCGCTGAATGACTCCAAGAGGCACCATGGGTCTGAGCCAGCAGGGACATGTTTGAAAAGTGGTGAGGCAATGAGGACCAGGGAGGTGGTCGGGGCAGGGGTGGGCAGGTGGCTGAACTCCTGGCACAGGGTCCTCAGATTCAGGGCCACCTGGCCTCTGAGCCTTCCTGGGGTTTTGTGAGGGATGTGCCTGCTTTATGTGCTCTGTGCTCCTGGCCCAGACCCGTACTCCTACAGCAACAGAGGCCAGCCATTGATGTCACCTCCCCTGGTGCATGTGCCTGCTCTTCTCTCTGCTCTCTCTCTGAGCCCCCACTTCTCTCCCAGGCTGCCCCCCCACCCACTGTGCAAGTGTGCTAGCCCCTGTGTGCCCCTGGCTGCAGTAGCTATGTTCCCCCTCTGCCATGCCCTGTCCTCCCCTGGGTCACACTCCTTCCCCACCTCGGCCATGTCCCCAACCACTGGCCTTGTGCTGCCCTGACACTGCCCTAAGTCTACCAGGCCATGGCAGAAGCAGCCTCATATCAGCTCAGGGCTTTCCCCCAACCCCAGCAGCTGCCCCGGGGGAGTATCAAATCTCCCCTCAGCACAACCACTGGGGGAAACTCTTCTCCATCCATCACAAACACCAAGCAGGTGCACAATGAGCCTCCGTGTGTGTGTGTGTGTGTGTGTGTGTGTGTGTGTGTGTGTGTGTGATTGTCGCAGATACCTACTTCTCAAGGACTCAAAACATAATACTATTTGGGATGACAGCACACAGCACACTAAATAAATAGCACAAAGAACTTTGTGTAATGGACTCAGCACAATGTGCTTTTTGAAAGACTCAGCACATAGTAACCTTTGGGATTCTCATGGTAATCTAATGACCAATAAGATTAGACATGCCACTTTAACATCACTAAACATAAATATAGATTTACGGCATCATATGTTATAGTGACATTATAGACATATTGTGAATGCCTATTCTGTGATTTCATTCTGTTTCAAGCGAGGAATATTGGTGGATATCAGAAATCCATTGTGATCCCAAAGCCATTGTGACATGAATATTACCTTTGTGACATCACAGTGCCATTGTGATATCATTAACCTATTGTGACATCACAAACCTGTCCTGTCCATTGTGACCTCATCACCAATGTGACATCACAAAGCCATTGTGAGATCATATTGCTGTTGTGACATTACAATCACCTTGAGACCTCCCAAACCCATTATGACATCTTTAGCACCTTTGAAAAAAACACATGGCCTTTGTGACATCACATTCCCTTTGTGTATCCATATCCTCATAGTGAAATGTCAATTGAGATCAGATATGCTATTGTAATATCACAAAGCATTTGCAATATAATAATCGATGTGACGTCACATTGTCATTATAACAACATCAGCTCATTTTGACATCACCAATCTGTAATAAAATTATACCCCTATGACATCACATTGTAATCGTGACATAATATATACATTATGAATGCCTAATATGTGATTTCATTATATTTCAAATGTGGCATGTGGGTTCATATCAAAAACACATTTTGACTTTATAACAATTGTGACATCACAATCCCTTTGTGACATAATATTGCCATTGTGATATCTCTAAACAACTGTGACAACTCAAACATGTCCTTTCCTCAAAAGTTTGTGACATCTTACCACTGTGTTATGTTAGGCCCATTGAGAGCTCAATCTATTTTTGACCACATATTAGAAATAAAATGTGACATCATGAATATTGGAACATCACACTGCTACATGTAATGACCATAGTGTCACATCACAAATCTGTTCTGACTTCATCACATTTGCACCAACAAAGCCTTTGGAATTCTCATAATCCCATTCTAAACTCATATACTCATTGTGAGTTGACAATTGAGGTCTGGAATGCTATTGTCACATCACCAATCTACTGTGACATCACAAAACTATTTTGAACTCATCACTATTATGGCATCACCAACTAATTGTGATATAACAACACTCTTATGACATTATAATTTGACATCGTATTGCAATTGTGATATTTCTGTACCGTCATGCTTTCACAAACCTATTATTACCTCATTACATATTAGAAAATTCATGACCTTTGCTAAATCAAGCTCCTTATGTGAACTTGTATCAGTTAAATTGAAGCAATTGAAATTTGATCTAAGATATAATATTAAAAACTAGTTTTGACATCACTAACCCATTTTTATATCAACACTTTGACAACTGAAATGTGTTAGAAATTTAGCACTTTTGACAAAAAACATGGCTTTTGTGTCATCACAGTTCATTTGTGTTTGTCATTGTGACTTCATTCTCATGTCCTCACTATACACTAATGGCAATTAAGATCTGACATGCCATTGTAATTTCACAAACCCTTTGTGACATTATCACGAGTGTGACATCTGACTGTAATTATGACACCATCAGTTCATTGTGAAATCACCAAACTACAGTGACATCATAGCATTATGACATCACATTGCCATTTTGCTGTCATATACATATGGTGAATGTATATCCTGTGATTTCATTCTATTTCAAATTTGGCATATCAGCTGACATCAGAAGCACATTGTGACTTCATAACCATTGTAACATTGTAAACCCTGTGTGACATCATAACCAGTGTGACATCACATTGTTGTTATGACATATTTATGTTATGACATCATTTTGTGACATCACAAAATGACAATGGCATTATGGCATTTGCCATTATGTCATTGTGACATCATATTCACATTATGAATGCCTAGTCTGTGATTTCGTTGTATTTGAAATGTGACATGTGGGTTGATATCAGAAACTCATTGAGATGTCATAACCATTGTCAAATCAAAATCCCTTTGTGACATCAATTTGGCAATGTGACATCACAATGGCCATGTGATGCTACTAAGAAATCGTGATATCACAATGGTCATGAACTCATAATTTGTTTCTGATATCAACTGACATGCTACATTAGAAATAGAATCAAATAACATAATAGGCAAGCACAACATGTCTATGACATCAGAATGACAATGTGATGTTACAATGCTATGATGTCATCATAGTTTTACATGTCAAAATGAGATGATGGTGTCATAATGGAAACATGATGTCACAATTATAATGATGTCAGAAAGGATTTATGTTTCAATGGTATGTCTGATGTCAGTTTTCATTTGTTCCCCATGAGGATATGGACACAAAAATGTTCTGTGATTTCAGAGGCCATGTGTGCTTTCAAAGGCGGTAAGAGGTCATAATAGGTTTGGGATGGCAGAATATGATCCATACTTCAATCTTCTTCTGTGAACTCATATCCTCATTGTGAAATAGTAGCAAATAAAGGTGGGCATGTGATTATGAGATGTGACTTCACAAAACTATTTGATTTCATCAGCAATGTGACATCACAAACCCATTGTAAGCTTTCATTGCCATTTGACATCACTATCACATTGTGACATCCCAAACCTATTAGGACCTTTTAGCACCTTTGAAAAAACACATGGCCTACGTGACATCACAGTCCCTTTGTTTAACTATGCCTTCATTTTAAAATGATTGATATCAGACATGCCACTGTAACATCACAAATCCTTTGTGACATCACCAGTGTGATATAACATTGTCATTATGACAGCATCAACTACTTTTGACATCACAAAACCACAATGACAAGATAGCATTATGAGATCACATTGCCATTTTGATATTATAGACAGATTGTGAATGCCTGATTTTAATTTTTTTTTAGTCGTGGGGATTGAACTCTTGGGTGCTGTCCCTGCTCTTTAGCTCTAGGTGAGTGCTCTATCTCTTGAACCACAGTGCCACTTCTGATTTTCTAGTGGTTTTTATTGGAGATAAGGGTATCATGGACTTTCCTGCCTGAGCTGGCTTTGAACTGCGATCCTCAGATCTCAGATTCCTGAGTAGCTAGGATTACAGGCGTGAGCCATGGGCACTCAGCTTTTTCATTCTATTTCAAATTTGTCATGTGTGTTGATATCAGAAACATAATGTGACCTCATAACCATTGTAAAATCATAAATCAGCAGTGACATCAAATTGTCATTATGACACTATCAGCTCATTGTGACATCAACAAATGACAATGGCATCATAGCATTGTAAATCACAGTGATATTGTTACATCATAGACGTAACTGTGAAGGCCTATTCTGTGAATTCATTCTATTTCAGAAACCCATTTTGACCATACAACCATTGTGATATCACAATCCTTTGTGACATCACATTGCCATTGTGATATCATTAACCTGCTGTGCCATCACATACCAGTCTTGTTTTAGTTTTGTTGTAAGTTTTGTGACATGCTGCCATTGTCATATATTAGGCCCTTTGTGAACTCATAATCTGTTTTCAATCATATTTCTGGTATGACATGTTATATCAGAAATCTCCTGTGACATCATACTGCCAGATGTCATTACCATTGTGTCACATTGTGACGTGACATTACAAACCTGTTAGAAGAGCATCACATTTGTGACAACACATGCCTTTGGAGACATTACAGTCCCTTTTTGAACTCATATATTCATTCCCAATTAATGACAATTGGTATCTGCCATGTCACTCTGACATCATGAACCCATTGTGATATCACAAACTTATTGTGACATCATCACAAGAATGTCATCAACAACTAATTGTAGTATCAAAGCAATATTTTGACATGATATTGTGGTATTGTTGTTGTGATATCACTGTCCCATTGTGTTTCTACAAACCTGTTATGGCCACATGACATCTTAGAAAATTCATGGCCTTTGAGACTTCAAGCTCTTTCTGTGAACTCATGTACTTATGACCTCTAACGCAAGGAGAGAAACCATTGAGTCACATCTAATATAGTAAACCAATTTACACTAGGAAGGGGACTGTGATTACCTTATCCTGGACTGGATACCTGGGTCCCAGAGGAGCCTTGACACCAAACCTCAGACCTCCAATGGGCAGTCCCACCCTTTCTTAATTGGTCTACAAACCAACAGCCAAAAAATTATTATCTCCAAAGCTCCCAACCTCAATGAGCAAGGGTTTTTACTTTTCCATTCCTCCCTCCTTCGCTACAAACCTGTCCTTCCTTCCTGAATTGTTGTCATAATGCGATTATGCCACTAGGTTTTGTTATGTCAAAATGAGCTGATGCTCTCATAATGAAAATGTGATGTCACACTGTTTAGGATGTCACAAACACTTTTTGATGTTATAATGGCATGTCTGATCTCAATTGTCATTAGTTAACAACAAGGATATTGGTATACAAAGGGACTGTGATGTTGTAAAGGGCATGTGATTTTTCTTTTTTTTTTTTTTTTGGTCCGGTCGTGGGGCCTGAACTCTGGGCCTGGGCGCTGTCCCTCAGCTCTTCAGCTCAAGGCTAGCGCTCTACCACTTGAGCCACAGCGCCACTTCCGGCTTTTTTCTTTTTGCTTATGTGGTGCTGAGGAATCGAACCCAGGGCCTTGAGCATGCAAGGCAAGCGCTCTACCACTGAGCCACCTTCCCAGACACGGGCATGTGATTTTTCAAAGGAGCTAAGAGGTCATAATAGATTTGAGATGACACAATGGAATCACAATGTCACAGTGACAATGTTGTCACAATGGCTTTGTGATGTCGTGGTGGTGATGATGTCAAACTGGGTTTGTGATGTCACAATGAGTTTGTAATATCACAATTAAAGTTCCAATTTCAATTGCTACTAGTTCACAAGGAGGATACTGTAATAATCAGCAGGGCCCCGATAATCTACAGGATCGAATAATCAGCATGGCCCCATCTCCTGGCCAGCTGGAGAGAGCAAAGTATGCCACCAAAGAAGATGGGGCATTCTGTGGGATGGGCTGGTGCATTAATCACCACGTGTTGAGCTGTTAAGCAGTGATTGGGCTGTGGGCCGTTTGGGATATGACAGTTGAAAACTGTTAGGCAGTTGGAGTGGAGAAGGGACAGACTTTATATAGGCCGCTTGTTCAGAGCAATAGAAGGAGAGAGAAAAAGAGAAAAGTCCTGGAAGGAAGGAAGTGGTGTGATAGCAGAAGGGGAAAGACACGGGAGGAGAGGAAGTTGAGAGAGGGCAGGAGGTGAAGGATGGCAAGTGACGACCCACACAAAGCAGTTCAGGCCTGTGGAGAGTGGAGAGGCCTTAAGAGTAGAAGGATCTGGTAGAAGGGAAGAAAGGGAAAACCTTGAAAAAAGTATAGGTCTGTAGTGAATGATAGACAAAGGGAAGAGAAAAAAGGCTTGCCCTATGATGTTTGGAGCTTTGTATATCATAATTTTGGGGTTTAGTTGTTTGGAGAATATTTATTATATTAACTGTGTCTTGATGGATCTTCTCGAACTATAGAGGTCCTAATTTTTGGAGACCCCATTGAAATAATCCATTTGGATGGCATCAAGCCTCAGCCCCAGGGAAAAATCTCCATAGGTAAGAGTGTTAGCCCTCAGGGTTCAGAGTCTACCTTAAGTGTTTTTCTCCGGAGGACCAACATGGATAAAAGTCATTTAGGTACCTCTAGGGGTGCATCTGGGCAAACTTGCCTGTCTATTTTGGGGACCCTCTCTGGAGGTCATCTGTGGCTTCCTTGGGAAGCCAACTGGGAACTCCTTGAGAGGCCATGTAGGGCTTCTTTGGGAAGCCATCTGGAACCTCATCAAGAGTACATGTGCGACCTCCTTGAGAAGCCATCTGAGACCTTCCCTGGAGGTCATTTGGGGCCTTCTCCAGGGGCCATCTTGGAATTTCTCCAGAGCTCATCTGGGGCTTCCTCAGGAGGCCACCTGAAGCCACTTCAAAAGTAGTCATTGTCGAAAACGAACTTTACAACCTTGTTGTGGGGTAGGATTGAGTGGGGGCCAGGGGGAGGATGTGAAGGGATGGGAAGAGATGGAAAGGGGAAACAAAGGAGGAGGCTACAATGCTTGTAAGAAATGTACTCATTATCTTGCCCAAGTAATTGTAACCCCTTTGTACAGTATTTTCACAGTAAATTAACAAAAAAGTCATTGGGGCTTCCTTATGAGGCAATCTAGTACCACCTCCTGAGGTCGTCTGGAGCTTCTTTGGGAGGTCATCTCAGGTTACCTTGATGAGAAATCTATGACTGTCTTCGGACATCATCTTAGACTTCCTTGAGAAGCCATATAGGACCTTCCCTGGAGATTATCTGTGGCTTTCTCAAGAGGATTATCTGGAACCTCCTCTGGAGTTAATATGTGACCTCCTTGAGTGGCCATCTGGGAGCTACTTGAGAGGTAATGTCAGCCTAATTGAGAGGACATCTGGGACTGCTTTTGGAGGTCATCTGACACTTCCTTGGGAAGCCATTTGGAACCTCCATGAGAGGTCATCTAGGGCCTCCTAGGGAGGATATATGTGACATCCTCCAGGGGTCATCTGCGGCCTCCTCAAGACGCAATCTGGGACATTCTCTCTGTCATCTGGGACCTCCTGCAGAGGTCAACATTGAGAGGTATGGGATATATGGGTTAAGTGTATGTGGATATTGGTCTGTGTGTGTATGCTAATAGTTCTATCTGTGTCCTGTATGCACTTCTGTTTACTCCTTTTCTTAGGATGGGAGAACAAGGCCTAAAATTGTCATATCCAAAAAATATTCTCCCCCAGGTTTATAAAATCCCTCAGAGGAAGATGCACTGATGTACTCTCTCTCCTATTCATTGCCATCAGCCCCTCTAATGTTAAGTCCTCCCATACCAAAAGTGGTTACTTGTACCAGCCTGAGGTGGTACAATGTGGTATGTTACCCTTATTACCCTTGAGAAGGAAACATGGAGGAGATGGTGGGCAGACCCCCCTTTCTTATATATGTTCCCTTTACAACTAGTGACCTGTATGACTGGAAACAGCAAAATCCCTCCTATTCAGAAAAAAAACAACCAGGGGCTCATTACATAATTAGAGACAGTAATTTTCAAACAAAAGCACATCTGGAATGAGTGTTAGCAAATTTTACAGGTGCTTTTCACCTGGTAGAAAAGGGAGTGAATCCTTCTTGGGACTTGATGGTGGTCCTTGGACCAGACAGTAGCCCCACTATTGAACCAGATCATTTGGGGCAAGTCTTTCCCCAGACTTACCCAAGCTGAGACTAACAGTGATCGAGGTATGGAGGTGCTTACCAATTATTGTCAGGTTTGTTTAGCAGTAGCTTGAGAGCCAAGTCATCAATCTAAGGTGAGTGAGATGGTACAGTTCTCCAGTGAGTACACTAATGCTTTTCTGAAACTTCTCCCAGAAGCCTATAGTACCTCTAGGCCTATAGATCTTGAAGCCCTGGAGAATCAAAGAGCCCTAAATATGACCTTTGTTACCCAATCAGCACCAGATACTAGAAGAAAGCTTCAAAAGTTAGAAGCTTGTGAGGTAAAGGTGTAGTCAAAGTTGGAAGTGGTTGCCCAGTGGGTGTGTGATAACAGAGATACCCTGGGAAAAAAAAGAGGCTAAGAAGGGGTTTTGAGTTTTGGTAGGAGCACCAGAATTATCCCAAGGCTCCCAAAAGGCTTCCAAGAGCTGATGCCAACCCAGAGAATACAAAGAATTCTCAGAAGGAAGAGCCAGCATGAAGACTTCCCTCAACTTCCCTGGCACGGCACCTCTGCCCGGCTGGTGCAACCAGCCCAACGCAGTCAGGAGTAGCAGCAGCTGTCAGCATGGTGAAAAACTCTAGACTTGCAGGGTGCACCTCCGTCCTGTTGGTGTAAACAGCCTAGCCTAACCTGAAGCAGCAGCGGAAGCTGTTAGTGGCAGTAAACCACCCAGACTCCAGACACAATGCCTCTTGGCACTAGGCCACAGGAACAGCCCAGACCAGCCCGGGGCGACAGCGTGCCTGGGGTGGGGACAGCTTCAGTGAACAACTCCAGACCCATGGTGGTTTTTGCCTCTCCATGCTGGCCTACATAAGTGGCCCAGCCTAGCCCCAGGCAGCAACAGTGGTTAATACCTGACTTGTGGTGGGGTGTCTGGCTTGCATAAGTGGCCCAGCTGATCCTGGGGCAGTGGCAGCAGCTGGGTAGTGGTAGCTGCATGGGCAGCAGCAGCAGCGTGTACAGAAGCAGCAAACAACTCTGGTCCTGTAAGGGGTGCGATGCCTCTCAATACTGGCTTGCATAAACAGCCCAGCACAACTCATGGTGGCAAAGGTGGTGAACAACCTCAGACTTGAGGCAGGGTGTAGTTCTGAACAACCAAAGAAAAGCCTCATGAACTTTCCTGTCTGGGCTGGCTTTGAACGTGAATACACAGATCTGAGCCTCCTGAGTAAATAAAGTTACAGGCATTCACACCAGCAGGGTCTTACTCTTGCCAACCCCTTATTTTTTTTTAAATAGATCACTTCTTAGTTCATAAAACGAATTTAAGAAAATACAAGAGGATCGACATAATACCCTGTATTCTATCTGACCATAGTGGAATCAAATTAGTTCTCAATAACAAGGCATAAAGTAGAAAAAACTTAAACACATGGAAATTAAACAGCACTCTGTTGAACAATACATGGATCACAGAAGAAATTTAAAAAGAAAATAAAAATTCCTACAATTCAATGAAAACAAAGATACATCACATGGGGCCCACAATAGCAGTCCTGAGGGGCAAATTTATTGCTCTCAGTGAGCACATCAATAAAATAGATCAACTAAACAATCTTATGATGTAACTAAAACTGCTAGAGAAAAAAGAAAAAATTGAACCTAATGTTGCTAGACAGAAAGAAATAACTGAAATAAGAGCTGAAATTAATGAGATAGAGAATAGGAAAATTATAAATAAAATTAATAAAACAAAAAGATATTTTTTCAAAAAAGTCAATAAAACTGATGGACCACTGGCAACAGTAACTAACAAAATAAGAGCGGAGATCCAAATCAACAATATCAGAGATATGACAGGAAAAATTACGACAAACATCCCACCAAACAATCATAAAGAAATAATTCCAGACTCTATTCACAAAGGAAGGAAACCCTAGCAGAGATGGATGAATTTCTACAGAAATACAAATTGCTATCCCCTGCTTTCCTTTTAAGCCATGCTTCTTCACCATGTATTGTGGGGGCAGCAGTTCGGTAAATAAACTTCTTTTCCTGCCTGAGTATCATGTGGTGTTTTCTCCATCGCCCACCTAATGAAACCTACCTATTTAATACACCTTACATATGGTGCCATGCTCGGATGGGGTTTTTGAGTTGGAAATGTTAGAATTTCCCAATCACCCCAAACTGCCTTGAGACACCACGTGAGACTTTTCACCAATACCATTGCTGGATTTCACATCCAAGTCCACACCACTTTTTACTCCTGTGAGTAAAGCTACTCTCTACAGCTCTCGGTTGCTTGATCTCTGTTCAGACGTGGCGCCACACCAGAGAGCTCCTTACAGCCTTTAGCTGAAAGGCTGGTCACCTCCGAAACTGAGGATGCTAGGTTTTGAGTGCTTGGCCATTATTCTCTAGAGGGCTCTGGGGGAAGTCGGGATGCCGCTTCTGCCTGGTCAGTTCTCCACTCACCAGACTGACTGTCCTGCACATTTAACGGGGTGCTGCGAGTCACACTGAGCCGTGAAACCCCTCTGAGCTCAGGAGCTCCCTTGATAGCCAGAGTACCTAATATTTTCATGCTGTTCTCAGATTTAGACAATTTTTGCCTCTGCAATGGTACATGGTCAGAAGTCTGTTTACTTTCAGGCTCTTTTTGCTCTCTGCTATTCATGTTCAACTTAATATATCTCTCCATTTCTTTTCTACAACTTTCTGGATTGTGCTCTGGAGAGTGTAATGTGGGCTGGGTCCTAGGGACCCCCTCTAGGTTCCCTCTCAAAGGCTAGCCAAGCTTGAGTTTTTGTTCAGGCTTTCTTTGTATTTTTTCAGGAATTTGCCATCTTGAGTTTGCCATCTTGGCCACAAGGTGGGTTAAGGGTTTGGCCCCATCCAACCCTGACCCTTCCACTAAGCTTACTACTCCTCCATTCATCTATTCTAATGTACCTTGCTAACAAGTTGCTCTTTTCACAGACCCTGGTAACTGAGGCCGAACCATCTAATGTGCTTTGTTAGCAAAGATGTCTAAACATTGTTGTCAAAAATTGTAGGTTTTGAGTTTTGCCTTTTTTATTTTGTGTTGTGTAGTCTAGTACTGACTATGTGATTCTAAAATATTGGGAATATCTGTGCTAAGAATCTCACATCTAACGAGTTTTGTCATTATAGCATATTTGGTCAATTCCTGATAAGGACCAGGTAAGCTCTACTTATTCTATTTGATCTCCTTGTTGCTTTAATTGGAAATAACAAAGTGCCACCAAAGTGTGGCAAAAATTGCAGTTCAAAGCCAGCCCGGGCTGAAAAATCCCTCAGACTCCATCTCCCAACTAACCTGCAAAGAGCCAGGCTGGAAGCATGGCTCAAGCCTCTTATCTCTAACCAACAAACACTGCAAGTGGTACTATAACTCAAAGTGGTAGAGTGCTAGCCTACCTGAGCAGAACTGCTCAGGTACAGTGCCAAGGCCTTGAGTTCAAACTTCCTTGAATACAAACTGGGACAATCCATCCCAGCAATGAGCACCTATCCTCAGCCAGTCTGGGGAACAAGGGATCATGGAGTGGAGTAACATGAGGTGATATCACATTAACCACTTTGTGCCTGCCCTTTCAAAATTAACAGAGCCCAGAGGTCAATACAAGTAAGAAGACTGCCCATCTAATGTCCGTACCTGTCTACCTTTCAACTGGACAGGAATTTATATTCTTGCCTTTGTCACTTGACGTCTTCTCTACCTAGTTTCCAGATGTCAGAAATAGCTAGGGACATTTCTACCAATATTTTCAGCCCCAAGTCTTTCCTCTTGCCATTTATTTGCTCTCTAGTATTTTTTCAGTCAGTCAATTCCTCACTAGACTTCTCCAGACTTTGTCCAAGAGAATTGCCTCCTCCAGACTTCATCTAAGGATGCAATGCCCAAGTTACAGCTGTTGTATGCTGCCTTCTCCCAGAGGGGACCACATCTCAGCCTTTTACACCTAATGTCGATGCCCCTTGCAAACAGGAAGTAGCCAAAAGAATCTTCGACCTTTTTCTTAATAATCAAAAGGCTGGAATGTAAGGTCTGAACAGGGACACCTCCTTCACTCTTGCCTCAATTTCTCCCAGTATCTGTTACATAGTTAACTGGCAGACCTGGAAGCAGTAACCTTCCCCTCCTTCTAGGTCACATCCTGGGCCACCTCTGGTCACATGCCTACCATCTGACCTTAGGAGGATCCGAGACCCTGAGATCACATCAAGATCCACTGTGGCCACACCGTTCTCCCACTAGGCCACACCTCTTCCTGTCCCTGCCTTAGATAAGTCCTGGCTAGAGGTAGGTATCCCCCCTTCCTTTTCAGGCATGCTTCTCCACCATGCATGGTGGGGGGCAGCAGTTCAGAAAATCAACTTTTTTTCCTGAATGAAAAAAAAGAAATACAAATTTCCCAAACAGAACCAAGAAGAAATAAATCAATTAAACATGTCAATAACCTACAATGAGATAATGGAAGTAATCAGAAATCTTCCAACAAGAAAAGACCAGGACCTGATGTATTCACTACAGAATTCTATAAGGCCTTTAAAGAGGAACTAATACCTATACTCCTCAAGCTCTTCAGAGAAATAGAAACAGAGGAAGTAATCTCAAACTCATTCTATGAATTCTAGGCAGAGACCCAACAAAAAAAAGAACTACACAACAATCTCTTTAATTAAGACAGATGCAAACCCCCTCAATAAAATTGCAGCCAACAGAATCTAGAAGCATATCAAAAATCATACATTATGACCAATTAGGCTTCATCCCAGAGATGCAGGGATGGTTTAACATTTGTAAGTCAATAAGTATAATCCATCACATCAACAGATCCAAGATCAAGATCCACATGATTATCTCCATTGATGCAGAAAAGGCTTTTGATAAAATTCAGCACTCATGTTAAAAGTTCCAGAAAAAAATAGGAATAGAAAGAATATTTCATAAGACAATAAAAGCCTTACATGGCAGATCAAAGGTCAATATTGTACTTAATGGGGAAAAACGACAACCAATTCCCCTAAAAACAGGAACAAGGCAATGATTTCCACTCTCTCCACTTCTCCTCAACATAGTTCTGGAATTCTTAGCCAGAGTAATAAGGCAAGAAAAAGACATTAGAGGGATCCACATAGGAAAGGAAGAAGACAAACTATCTCTTTTTGCAGATGGCATTATTTTATAAATTAACGATCCCTAAAGCTTCATCCCCAAACTCTTAGAGCTTATCAACCAATTTGGCAAAGTAGTAGGATACAAAATTAACCCACCCAAAACAGTTGCCTTTCTGTACAGCAACAATGTACAAGCAGAAATGACAGTCAAGGAAACAACCCTGTTCACAATAAACTCAAAAAAAGTATCTAGGAATTAACCTAAACAAAGATGTAAAGGGTCTATTTCATGGAAACTATAAAAGCCTTAACAAAGGAATCATAGTGGCTACCAAGAAATGGAAAGACTTCATATGTTCCTGTATAGGCAGAATTAATATGGTGAAAATGGCCATACTGCCAAAATTAATAAACACATTCAGTGCAATTCCCATTAAAATTCCAATGATACTTTACTGAAATAGAGAAAATAGTCCAAAAGTTCATATGGAACAACAAAAGCATAGTCAAAACAATTTTAGGCAAAAGAAAGAATGCAGGAGGGATCATGATACAGGACTTCAAGCTCTACTATAGAGCCATAATAACAAAGACAGCTTGGTAATGGCACAAAAAGAGACCCCAAAATAAATGAGACAGGTTAGAGGACCCAGAAATATAGCCGCAAATGTACAGTCAGTTGATATTTGACAAAGGAGCAAAAGACATACTGTGGAAGAAACAAAATCTCTTCAACTACTGATGTTGGGAAAACTGGCCACATGCAGAAAACTGAAAGTGGACCCTAGCCTAACACCATGGACTAACATCAACTCAAAATGGATTAAAGACCTTAATATCAAGCCTGAAACTCTGAAACTACCGTAGGACCTAGTACGAGAGACACTTGAACTTATAGGCACAGGCAGGAACTTCCAGAACAGATTCCCAGGGTCACAACAAATTGGAGAATGATTTGATAAATGGGACACATAAAAAATAACAACCAAACTAGAAAGAAAGCGAAATAATTGGGAAAAAATATTTACCAGATATATATCAGAGAAGTTAACCATTATATATGGTGAACTCAAGAAACTAACCCTTCACAAACCTAACAAACCAATCTTGAAATGGTCAAGGGTGTTAAAGAGAGATTTCTCAGAAGAAGAGATAAAAATGGCAAAGAAACACATGAGGAAATGTTCATCATCCCTGGCTGTAAAGGGAATGAAAATAAAAACAACTCTGAGATAGCACCTTACCCCAGTCAGAATGGCCCACATCCTAAATTCAGTCAATGACAAATGCTGGAAGGGATGCAAAGAGAGAAAAAAATTACTCCATTGCTAATGGGAATGTATACTAATACAACCACTTTGGAAAGCAGTCTGGAGGTACCTCAGAAAGCTAAATATCTACCAGTCCTATGAACTGGCCATACCACCCCTAGGCATCTACGCTGAAAAACAGGAACCACTATACAAACACACACACACCTCTATGATTATTGCAGCACTGTTCACAATAGCCAAGATTTGGAAACAACCAGATGAGCCACTATTGATAAGTGGATACAAAAATTGTGGTACCTTCATACAATAGAATACTATGTAGCCATTAGAAAGGACAAAATGATGGCATTTGCAAGGAAATGGATGGAACTAGACCAAATTATTTGAGTGAGGTAAGCCAAGAACAAAGATACGTGCATGATGGGCTGGGAAGGTGGCTGAGTGGTAGAGCTTTCGCCTTGCATGAAGCCCTGGGTTCAATTCCTCAGCACCAAGTAAGCAAAAAGAAAATAAGCCAAAAGTTCACTGTAGCTCAAGTGGTAGAGCGCTAGCCTTGAGCTGAAGATCTGAGGGACAGCGCCTAGGCCCAGAGTTCAGGCCCCACCACCAGAAACCCCCCACCAAAAAACAAGATACATTGATGGTAAAGCCAAAATGCAAGAAAGTATGACAAAGTAAACAGGACACAAGGAAAAAAGGACAGCCACTCATTTTGTTGTATCAACATTAATGAATCCATGTTCTTGACCATGTAGATGGTAGAAATGTGCACGCAATGGAGGGAAGCCAGGAGGAGGAACAGAATAAGTGGGAAATGGAACAACATACAACAAAGAACCCATCAGCTGCACTGGACATAAAAGAACTAAGTAACCCAAACACAGTGATGGGAAGGGAGGAATGAGAGGGAAAGAGGGAAAGAGGAAAAGGAAAAAAATGTAAACATCACATGAGGTGGAAAAAATAATGTGGATTGTCAAAGAACATTGAATTAACAAACTTTAGACCATGATAATGATAATGATAATTTGCCTTGTCAAGGTTAAAAAGTGTTTGTGACTTTAACTAAGTATCACAATTCCACAATACTGTGAAATATGTGAAATATATGTAATCACCTAACTCAATTTTTACAAAAAGTGTGAGAAGGGAAGGGTTACGATGGATGGGTGACAATGTTGTCAGACACCTTGTATTCATATACTGTTTTGTAGGATGGGAATTTCTTTGTACAACTACCTAAACATAATAAGAATAATAAAAAAGTATTTAAAAAATAAAGAGACATTAGGATAAAAATAAAAAAGTTCAAATATAAAATAAGAAATTATATCCAGTTAGAAGGAAATTTTTTTATTGTGAAAATACTGTAAAGAGGGGTTACATATACATGGGCAAGATAGTTAGTACATTTCTTATCAAGCACTGTAGCCTCTTCCTTTGTTTACCCTTCCTACCCCTTCCCAGGCACCCTCCCCCTACCCAATCCTCGCCACCCAGGTTGTAAAGTTCATTTTTGTCATGAAAACTTGTACTTCCCATTGTTGCAACAGGTCCACCTGAATCATTATTTAAACGAATTGTTTTTCCCCTTCACCTACACAAATTATACTGACAAAAAATACAGTGAAATCAGGGGTTATACTGTGGGGGAGGGTCATACAAAGCAACAAAGAAATAATCTTATAATTGTAACAAACGCAAGAAAGAAAAAAAACATTTAAAATACATATCTTAGGGTTCATTTTCCTAACATCACCTGATCAGACCTTTTCTGCTTGACTCATACATATACTGGATATTGCACATAAGGGAAATCATGGGACCTATGTTTCTTTGGGCTTGGCTTACTTCACTTAATATAATTTTTTCCAAGTATTTCCATTTCCTAACAAATGGGGCAATGTCATTCTTTCTGATGGAGGCATAGAATTCCATTGTGTATATATACCAGATTTTCTTATCCATTCATCTACTGAGGGGCATCTGGGTTGGTACCATATCTTAGCTATGTTAAATAATGTTGCAATAAACATAGTTGTGCTGGTAGCTTTAGTGTGGTCTTGTTTGTAAACATTTGGGTAAATGCCCAAAAGTAGGATTGCGGGGTCATAGGGGAACTCTATGTGAAGTCTTTAGAGGAACCTCCATACTGCTTTCCGAAGTGGTTGAACAAGTTTACATTCCCACCAACAATGAAGTAAGGTTCCCTTCTGTCCACATCCCCTCCAGCATCTGTTGCTGATAGAGTTCTTGATTTTTGCCATTCTAACAGGAGTGAGGTGGTATCTCAATGTTGTTTTGATTTGCATTACTTTTATGGCTAGGGATGTTGAGCATTTCTTCATGTGTCTATTGGCCATCCTTCTTTCTTCTTCAAAGAAGTTTCTCTTTAAGTCTTTCGCCCACTTATTTATTGGGCAGTTGTTTCTTTGAGGATTTGTTGTTGGGGGATTTAATTTTTTGAGTTCCAAGTATATTTCAGATATACTTGTATGGCTAGTGAAGATCTTCTCCCAATCTGTGGGCTTTCTACTGATCTTGCTAGCTATGTCCTTTGCCATGCAGAGGCTCTGCTACTTTATGCAATCCCATTTGTCCAACCTTTCTTTGATTTGTTGTGTTTCCGGGTCTCTATTCAGAAAATTTCGGCCTGAGCCAAGGAGACCTAGGGTTTCTCCTATTCCATCCTGTAATGTTTTCAGAGTTTCTGCTTTGACTTCGTGGTCTTTGATCCATTTGAAGTTGATTCTGGAGCAGGGTGATATATAAGGATCGAGCTTTAGTTTTCTACAAGTAGTTAACCAATTTTGCCAGCACCATTAACTGAAGAGGCTTTCTTTCTTCCATTCTATTGTTTTAGCTCTCTTATCGAAGATTAGATGGCTATTGGTCTGTAGGTTCATTTCTGGGTTTTCATTTCTATTCCATTGGTCCTGAGGTCTGTTCTTATGCCAATACCAAGCTGTTTTGATTATTATGGGTTTATAGTAGAGTATGAAGTTTGGTATTGATATTCCTCCAGCAGTGTTCTTTCCATTGAGGAGTGTTTTTACTATTCGGGTTCTTTTATTGGTCCATATGAATTTTTGGATTGCCTCTTCTATTTCCTTGAAGAATGTGGTTGGAATTTTGATAGGTATCACGTTGAATTTGTAGATAGCCTTGGGAAGTATTGCCATTTTCACGATGTTAATCTTTCCAATCCAGGAGCATGTGAGGTTTTGCCATATTTTAAGTTCTGTGTTGATTTCCTTTTTCAAGATTTTAAAGTTTTCATCATAGAAGTCTTTCACTTCTTCGGTTAATTCCTAGGTATTTTATTTTTTGTGGGGCTATTACAAATGGAGTTGCTTTCCTAATTTCAGCCACACTTTTCTCATTGTTGGCATACAGAAAAGCCATTGATTTTGGGGGGTTAATTTTATACCCTGCTACTTTGCCAAAGTTTTGAATCAGCTTGAGTAATTTGGGAGTGGATTCTATGGAATTCTTTAAATACAAGATCATGTCATCTGCAAAGAGGGAGAGTTCTACTTCTTCTTTCCTTACTTGGATCCCCTTTATGTCTGGATCTTGCCTTATTGCTGTAGCTAGGCATTCTAATACTAGATTGAAGAGAAGTGGAGAGGGTGGACATCCTTGTCTTGTTCCTTGGCTTTAGTTTTTCACCATTAAGTATAATGCTGGCTGTAGGTTTGTCATATACAGCCTTTATTGTATTGATGAATGTTCCATGGATTCCAAATTTTTCCAAAACCTTCACCATAAAGTGGTGTTGGATCTTGTCGAATGCTTTTTCTGCATCTATTGAGATAACCATGTGGTTCTTATTCTTGCTCCTGTTGATGTGATGAATAATATTAATTCATTTGCATATATTGAACCAGCTTCGCATCCCTGAAATGAATCCTGTTTGATCATGGTGTATGATTTTTTGGATGAATTGTTTAAGTCGGTTGGCCAAAATTTTGTTGAGAAGTTTTGCATCAATGTTCATCAAAGAAATGGGTCCATAGTTCTCTTTCTTTGATGAGTCCCTGCCTGGTTTTGGAATGAGGGTTATGATGGCTTCATGGAATGTGTTCGGTAGTGAACTTTCTCTTTCAATTTCATTGAAGAGTTGGAGGAGTATTGGTGTGAGCTCTGCTTTGAAAGCCTTGTAGAATTCCGCTGTAAAACCGTCTGGTCCTGGACTTTTTTAGCTGGAAGGTCTCTTATTGCTGTTTCTATTTCATTGCTTCATATGGGCTTGTTAAGCTGGTTTAACTCATGTTGGTTTAGTTTTGGCATGTCAATGTTTGCTAGGAAAAGGTCCATTTCTGTCAAGTTCTCAAGCTTATTAGCATAAAGTTTTGAGAAGTATTCCCTTATAATGTTCTGAATCTTGGTTGTCTCCATGGTGATGTTTCCATTCTCATCTCTGAGTTTATTATTTGGGTGTGTTCTCTTCTTTTTTTAATAAGATTTGCTAAGGGTCTGTCAATTTTGTTAATTTTTTGAAGAACCAACTCTTTTTTTTGTTGATTCTTTCTATTGTTTTTTTGGATTCTAATTCATTTAATTCTGATTTAATTTTAATTATTTCTTTCCATCTACTGGATTGGGATTTATCTTGCTGCTCTTTTTCAAGGAGGTTTAGATGTGTCATTAAATTGTTTGTTTCAGATCTCTCCAATTTGTTGATGTAGGAACTCACAGCTATAAACTTGCCTCTGAGTACTGCCTTTGCTGTGTCCCAGAGGAGCTGGTAATTTGTGTGTTCATTTTTGTTGAATAGCATGAATATTTGAATTTCCTTTCTAATCTCTTCCATGACCCACTGGTGATTCAGCAGGGTCTTGTTCAGCCTCCATGTGATACCGGACTTTCTTTAGTGGCTTCGGTGTTGAGTTCTAATTTTATTGTCTTGTGGTCAGAGAGAATGCAAGGTATAAGTTCAATGTTTCTGAATTTAGACAAGTTTGCTTTGTGGCCTAAAATGTGGTCTATTTTAGAAAATGTTCCATGTGCTGCTGAGAAAAATGTGTATTCTGATGCTGCTGGATATAGCACATTTTCTTGATCGATTCAACTACTGAGGGGCTTCAGGTTTGGTACCATATCTTAGCTATGGTAAATAATGCTGCAATAAACATAGTTGTGCTGGTAGATTTAGTGTGGTCTTGTTTTTAAACATTTGGGTTAATGCCCAAAAGTGGGACTGCTGGGTCATAGGGGAGCTCTACGTGGAGTCTTTTGAGGAACCTTCATACTAATTTCCAAAGTGATTGAACAAGTTTACACTCCCACCAACAATGAAGTAAGGTTCCCTTCTGTCCACATCCTCTCCAGCATCTGTTGTTATTAGAGTTCTTGATTTTTGCCATTCTAACTGGGATGAGTTGGTATCTTAAAGTTGCTTTGATTCGCATTTCTTTTAAGGCTAGGGAGGTTGACCATTTCTCTATGCGTCTATTGGCCATCCTTCTTTCTTCTTTAGAGAAGTTTCTCTTTAAGTCATTAGCCCACTTATTTATTGGGCAGTTGTTTCTTTGAGGATTTGTTGTTGTTGGATTTAACTTTTTGAGTTCCAAGTATATTTTTAGATATGAGACCCTTGTCCGTTGAATGGCTAGTGAAGATCTTCTCCCAATCCGTGGGCTTTCCATTGTCCTTGCTAGCTATGTCCTTTGCCATGCAGAAGCTCGGCAACTTCATGCAATCCCATTTGTCCAACCTTTCTTTGATTTGTTGTGTTCCGGGTGTATATTAAAAAATTTTGGCCTGCGCCAAGGAGACCTAGGGTTTCTCCTATTCCATCCTGTAGTGTTTTCAGAGTGTCTGCTTTGACTTCGAGTTCTTTGATCCATTTGTAGTTGATTCTGGTGCAGGATGATATATAAGGATCTAGCTTTAGTTTTCTACAAGTAGTTTACCAATTTTGCCAGCATCATTTACTGTAGTGGCTGTGTATTGATATTCCTCCAGCAGTGTTCTTTCCGTTGAGGAGCGTTTTTGCTATTCGGGGTCTTTTATTGTTCCATATGAATTTTTGGATTGCCTCTTCTATTTCCTTGAAGAATGAGTTGAGAATTTTGATAGGTATCGCGTTGAATTTGTAGATAGCCTTGGGAAGTATTGCCATTTTCTCCATGTTAATCTTTCCAATCCAGGAGTATGGGAGTTTTTCCCATTTTCTAAGTTCTGTTTTGATTTCCTTTTTCAAGATTTTAAAGTTTTCATCATAGAGGTCCTTCACTTCACTGGTTAAGTTAATTTCGAGATATTTTATTTTTTGTCGGCCTATTACAAATGGAGTTGTTTTCATCCCCACTTTTCTCATTGTTGGCATACAGAAAAGCCATTGATTTGGGGGGGTTAATTTTATACCCTGCTACTTTACCAAAGTTTTGAATCAGCTTGAATAATTTGGGAGTGGAGTCTATGGGATTCTTTAAATACAAGATAATATCATCTGCAAAGAGGGAGAGTTCTATTTCTTTTTTCCCCATTTGGATGCCCTTTATATCTGCATCTTGTCTTATTGCAGAAGCTAGACATTCTCTCCTGTTGATGTGATGAATAATATTAATTGCTTTGCGTATATTGAACCAGCTTTGCATCCCTGAAATGAATCCTGTTTGATCGTGGTGTATGATTTTTTGGATGAATTGTTGAAGTCAATTGGCCAAAATTTTGTTGAGAAGTTTTGCATCAATGTTCATCAAAGAAATGGGTCATAGCTCTCTTTTTTTGGTGAGTTCCTGCCTGGTTTGGGGATGAGGGTGATGATGGCTTCATAGAAGGTGTTCGGTGGTGATCTTTCTCTTTCAATTTCATTGAAGAGTTGGAGGAGTATTGATGAGAGCTCAGCTTGAAGGCCTTGAAGAATTCCACTGTAAAACAATCTGGTTCTGGACTTTTCTTAGCTGGAAGGTCTCTTATTGCTGTTTCTATCTCAATGCTTGATATGGACCTGTTAAGATGGTTTAACTCATAATGGTTTTGTTTTAGCATATCAATATTTGCTAGGAAAATGTCCATTTCTGCCAAGTTCTCAAACTTATTAGCATAAAGTTTTGAGCAGTATTCCCATAAAATGTTCTGAATCTTGGTTGTTTCCGTGGTGATGTTTCCATTCTCATCTCTGAGTTTATTAATTTGGGTGTGTTCTCTTCTTTTTCTTATAAGATTTGCTAAGGGTCTGTCAATTTTGTTAATTTTTTTGAAGAACCAACTCTTTGTTTTGTCGATTCTTTCTCTAGCTTTTTTTGAATTCTAATTCATTTAATTCTGATTTCAATTTAATTATTTCTTTCCGTCTACGAGATTGGGGTTTATCTTTCTGCTCTTTTTCAAGAAGGTTCAGATGTCTCATTAAATTATTGGTTTCAGATCTCTCCAATTTGTTGATGTAGGAACTCACAGCTATAAACTTGCCTCTGTGTACTGCCTTTCCTTTGTCCCAGAGGAGCTGGTAATTTGTGTGCTCATTTTTGTTGAATAGCACGAACATTTGAATTTCCTTCCTAATCTCTTCCATGACCCACTGGTGATTCATCAGGGTGTTGTTCAGCCTCCATATGTTACAGGACTTTCTTTGGTGGCTTTTGGTGTTGAGTTTTAATTTTATTGTCTTGTGGTAAGAGAGAATGCAAGGTATAACTTCAATGTTTCTGAATTTAGACAAGTTTGCTTTGTGGCCTAAAATGTGGTCTATTTTAGAAAATGTTCTATGTGCTGCTGAGAAAAATGTGTATTCTGATGCTGCTGGGTGAAATATTAGGTAGATGTCTGTTAAATCTAGTTGATCTATGCAGCTGTTTAGATCTGCGGTTTCTCTGTAGAGTTTTTGCCGAGTTGATCTATCTAGTGGGGAGAGTGGTGTGTTAAAATCCCCTACAATTAATGTCTTTGGATCTATATGGGATTTGAGGAAAAGAAGTGTTTCTTGGATAACTTTGGGTGCTCCATTGTTTGGTGAATAGATATTTAGAATTGTAATATCCTCCTGAAGCAGAGATCCATTAATTAGTATGTAGCGACCTTCTTTATCTCTTCTCACAAGTTTTAATTTGAAGTCTATTTTATCTGATATTAGGATTGCAACTCCCCCCTGTTTATGGGAGCCGTTTGCTTGGTAGATTATGTTCCAGCCTTTAACATTGAAAAGGTGTTTGTATTTACGGGCAAGATGTGACTCCTGAAGGCAGCAGATAAAGGATCTTGGTTTTTAATCCAACTAGACAGTCTATGTCGCTTAATTGGAGAGTTAAGACCGTTAACGTTGAGATTGTACTGAGAGGTATTTGGAATTCCTGCCATGTTATCCATCTTCTTGGGAGCTGTGAAAACTGGGTTCTTCCTATGGTTCTTTGATTCTCAGTTTGGGTGCAGTTTCTTGGCCTTTATTGTGGTCTTGTTGGTTTTCTATGTGTAGGACATCTTTAACAGTCTTTTGTAGGGCTGGTTTGGTGGAGATGTATTGTTTCAATTTTTCTTTGCTATGGAAGATTTTTATTTGGCCTTCAGTTATGAAGGAGAGTTTATCTGCATACAGTATTCTTGATTGATACTTGTTTGTTTGAAGGGCATGGCATACATCATTCCTGTCTTTTCTTGCTTTGATTGTCTCTGCTGAGAAATCTGAGGTGATTTTAATTGGTTTCCTTTATAGGTGATTAATCTTTTCTCCTTGACAGCTTTAAGGATCTTTTCTTTGGTCTGAATTGATCCTGTATAGACTATTATGTGGTAGTGGGATGTTCTATTCTGGTCTGGTCTATTTGGAGTTCTAAAGCTTCTTTATCTGAATAAGCCTATCTTTTCGTATGTTTGGGAAGTTCTCTGCTAGGATCCTGTTAAACAAATTTCCTAGACCATTAACTTCTGTTTCTAGGTGCTCCTCTATACCCATTATCGTTAGATTAGGCCTTCTGATGATGTCTTCCAAGTGTTGGATAGATCTCTCATATTTCTTGGATTTGTCTTGAATTGTTGTATGTTCTTTCTCTATAATATCTAGGCTGTCTTCAATCCCTGAGATTCGATCTTCTGCATGGTCTAACCTGCTGTCAAGACTATCTACTTTGTTTTTTTTTATCTCTTTTCTTTCTTATTGGTCAGCTTTGATGGCTTCAAATTCTTTGTTGAACCTTTGTTTTAGATCTTGTATGAACTTCTTTACTTCCTTAATTTGGTGTTCAGTGTTTAATCTCAAATCACTAAGTTGATTGGTTATGGTTTTCTTGGACTCCCAATCCTTCTGTTGGGTTCCATTCAGCATTCCCTTTGTTGTTTCCCTGACTTCCTTCAGCTCTTTGTTAATGGATTCCATGAATGAATTTAGTGATCCTTCTCTCTCAATTCCTGTATTACTCTTTGATTAGCTTCCTCCTGTTTGTGCGATTCCTGTAGTTCTCTTTGAGTTTTCTCAGCCTGCTCACACCATTCCTGCCTTTCTCTTTGAGTATTCTCAAGCTGCTCATGCAAATCCTGTATCAGTTTTTGAGTAGCTTCCTCACGCTCATGATATTTCTGTATAAACCTTTGGATTGCCTCCTCTCTCTCCCTCTAACGCTCATACAGAGTTCTTTGTAGGTTTTCAATCTTTTCATTTATCATGTTTGCCAGCAGTGTTTATAGAGCTATTTGCGAACTCTCCTGGATTATTCATTATCTGTTCTGTCCCCTGGTTATCATGAATGGGAGTTGAGATACCCGGACTTGCCATTTTTCTTGTGTTTTTCCGGCTTATTCTGCCCATTTGGGATGAAATTAACACCAGTTTTGTGGTAGAACACTATCTTAAGGCAAGCATCAACCAAAGTCTGTATTTGCACAGTCAATAGTCTGCAGATACACTCTAGTACAACAGATACATCTATTCAACCTCTAACAACTATATATTAATGGACTATGAACCGCAAAGAAGAATTTGGTAAACCAGAAATTATTAGATTTGGAAGAGATGTGGGTAAAAAATAAGAATAAATTGATGTGGGAAGGCACAGGGAGTGTTAACTAAGTCCTAACTCCAAACAGGAAATAGGTTGGGCAGGATGAAAGTAGAGAGAGAGAAAAAAAAGAAGAAAGAGAAAGGGAACAAAAAGTGACCAGAAAAAATAGAAAGGTAAAAATTAACAATATTATTCAGATTCGAAAACAAACTATTCAGAGAAGAACATGAATATGATGAGAGAAGGGGAGGGATATAAAGGAGATGTGAAAAACTTAGAAATAAATATATTTAAAATACTATATAGGTATAGAGAAGTAGTAATTCTATTAAGGAATTTAAGTCTAAGAGGTTTTGAGTTGAGTAATAAATTTGTGGATTAAGTGTGTACACAATGGGGGATAAGGTCTGTTAATCGACTATGGGTTTATCTGAGGATGTGCAGAACAGCAATTAAGTCACATAAATAACGAAAGAGAAGAGCAGGTGAAAAGGATAAGAAAGAAAGAAAAAAGACCAGAAGGTCAGTAGAGCTAATCAGAAAACAAAACAAGATAAAAAGGAAGAAACACACACACACACACTTATACCCCTAAAATAAAATTCTAAGAGGAAAAAAAATTACTAGAAAATATTTTTTTTCCAAAAGGTGAAAATTAAAGATTAAAAAAAAATTTAGAAAAACAATTTTTTTATAAAACCAACAAAAAAGAAAAAGTTCTTTGATTTTTTTGGGGAGAGGTGGGAAAAATCCGGTGTCTCCCTTGTGTCTGTAACCAGCCTCTTGTTGAAGTCTCTGGTCTGCTTGTGGTCCTGTGTCTTGGTTGGTTACTTAAGTCAGTCTCTTTGAATAGGCAGAAAAATGCTCTGCAATCCTCCTCCCAGGTTAGTTCAATGGGAGGAGATGGATTTTTCCTCGAGTTTGGAGATGCTGTGATGAGGTTAGGTTCTGGGTAGAGTTGAGGCCTTTCAGCAAGCAGTACCTTTTCCCAGGGGAAGGTTTGTGAGAAACTGACAGAGTCCAGCCTGGAGCCACTCTCAGGGTTTCTGTTTACTGAATTTCAATTGATTGTCAAGGCTGCTAAAGGGAGGGGCAGCTCTGGCTCTGATTATCCAGTGAAGAAAGCCACTCCTGGTGCTGGGCCTGGAGCTGGGTGACTTTTCCCTGGGTAAAGCTGAGTCTGGCAGGTCAGGTTAGGCTCTTGTGACCTGCTAGATAACTCTAGATTTATTCCAATGCCTGAGTTGGAGCTAGCAGCTCCGCTGAGCTTTTTTGGTATCCAAGATGGAGATCTCCAGTACTGGGAGGGGAGGGGTGGCCTTCCATCCTCTGCTCCTGGAGAAGGAGTGAGGTCGTTAGGCTTCTACTCACACCGAGTTTGGTTCCTGGGTCGTCTCTGGTCTGTGAACTGCAGGATGAAGATGCCTTCTCCTTGTCTGTTCTTGCTGGTATTGAGTAGAATCCACTTGCCCGCTGTGTCTGGCTTATTCATTCCGGACTCTCTGTGATTCAGGTATGGCGGCTGCAGTCCCCGCCGCCACCATGGCTGCCACCATGGCGGCTGCTGGCAAGTGCTCAGGACTGTCTCCTTGCCTTTATTTTCTCTCTCTGGCCTAACTCTCTGTCCTGTGAAGGTACACTTGGTGTGATTCTCTGGCTTAGGACTGTTCACTGGAACTCTAAAACTGCTTTCTATGCGAGAGCTTGTTTAGCCTCCAGCTTCTCCTCCACCATCTTCCTACAAAAAAAAAATTAGAAGGAAAATTTCTTTGGGGAGAGAAATCCAGTTTATTCTATAGCAAGTCTCACTTCAGCAATAAATTCAAAAGCTAGACGTCAAGTAAGTGAAATTAACTAAGGAGTGGAGTTTAAAAAAGAAAATAAAAACAAACTCCACCCACTCTTTCTTGCCTGGACACCTGGTGTGGGTAAAAATGCATCATGTTCCTGAATTGAACCAAAGTGACAATGACCTTACTTGGTGGTTCTAACTTCACTGTCGACTATTAAATTAGCTTGAAAACAGCATTGGATCCATCAGTCTCAAGTGAAACAGACAGTGGACCAAGATACAAAGAAGGCTGCAAGATGGACTGTTCAGAGACACTCAGAGGATCCCTTTAAGGATAAGACTTACTAAGTGTTAATTTGTGCTAACTAGTGTGTTTCTATAATTTACCTGTTTTCTATTAAATTTTCATTTTAAGCCTGTTCATTAGGTGGAGATAAGGGAATTTTTAGCATTTGGTAAGAAGAAATCAAGGATTTGATTGCACATGAAAACCTGTGGGGGATGTATAAAGCATCTGGGCCATAATACTCAGCAGGGCCCAGTAATCAATGTGGCCCCATGTCCTGGCCCTTGGAGTGAACGGGGCATGCCACCAAAGGGTCAGGGCATGCTGCTGGAGGGGGTAGGATGTCATCCTCACATGATGAGCTTTGAAAAAGTGATTGGGGAACAGGCAGTTTGTGAAGTGATGGTTGATAACAGTTAGGCAGGAGACCCACTAGAATGATGGAGGGGTTCAACCTATATATAGGCTGCATGGTCAGAGCAATGGAATTGAAGAAAATCAAATTAAGATCTGGAAGAAAGGAAGTGATGAGGTATCAAGAGGGGAAATATCTGGGAGAAGAATTTGAGGGAAAGCACGCAGGGAAGGATGCCAATTGGCCACCAGGCCAGAGAAGTGTAGGCCTATGGATAATGGAGAGGCCTAAAGAGAAGCAGTAAGTGATGGAAGGAAAAAATATAAATGAAGAAAGGTCTACAAAGAAGGAGGGTGTAGGAAAAAGGATAAAGCCTTAACTATTGAAGTTTGGAACTTTGGAGATAATTTGGGTGGGGGAGTTGGTGGTTTGCAGACCAAACTATGTGTGTGGCTGCCCATTGGAGGTCTGAGAATTAGTGGTTGGTGCTGGCTTGTCACTGAGTGTGCAGCACAGGACAAGGTAAATGCAGGCCCATTTCTAGTGTAAATAATGTTTTCTTCAATGTGCCTCATTGGATTGTCTTGTTTTATGCATCATAAGTAAACAAGGTCACATTAATGGTCTCAAAGGCCACGAATTTTGTAAAATGTTGAGGTCATAATAGGTTTGCAAAACCCAATGAGAAGGTGATATTGCAATGGCAATATGATATCACAATCTCAAGTCATAATAATATTTTGATGTCATAATTAGTTTGTGATGCCATAATGGTGATGAGGTCACAATAGATTTATGATGTCACAGTGGGTTGATTATGTCACAATGGCATACTTGACTTCAATTTTCATTAACTCCCAATGAGAATATGAATTCAGAATGGGATTGTGAGATCTACAAGTCATGAAATGACCCAAACGTGATGAACTCCCAACAGGTATGTGATGTCACAATGTGACACAATACTCACGATATCTGACAGAGTGATGACACAATTTTCAAGACATCAGAGTGCATTTCTAATATCACATGTCATACCTGAAATATGAAGTCAAAAACAGATTATGAGATCACAAATGGCCTATGTATCACAAGGGCATAATGACAAGGTTATGAAGAGAGAGCTGGTTAATGATGTTACACTGGTGATTCTGCCTCCAAAGGTTTGTAATATTATAATGGTGTAGCTGATCTCAATTGTTAGACCATAATGATTATATGAGTAAAGAATTGAATTTTGATGTCACAAAGACCATGTGCTTTTTCAAAGGTGCTAAGAGGTCATAACCGATTGAAATGTCTGAATGGCAGTGTGATGATGCAAGAGGTTAGTGATATCACGATGGTAATGAGGTCACCTATGGAATAGTGATGTCACTACGAGTTTGTAATATAATCATATGTCTGATTTCTATTGCTACTAGTTCACAATGAGGTTAATTGTTAAAGGAAGAAGCTAGAAGTCCTAAAACCCATGAATTTTCTAACATGTGATTTCAAAAAAGGTTTGTGAAAACAGAATGGCACAGTGATATCACAATGTCAATGTGATGTCACAATATCATGTCATAATATTGTTAAGGGAGTTCAGAGGAAGATGGCGGAGGAGAAGCTGAAGGGCAAACAAGCTCTCTTAAAGAAAGCAGTTTTAGTGTTCCAGTGAACAGTCCTAGGGTAGAGAATCACACCAAGTGTTCCATTACAGTACAGAGAGTTTGACCAGAGAGGGAAAATCTAGGCAAGGAGACAGATCGGAGCACTTACCAGTAGCCGTGGCTGCAGCAGATGCAGAGTCAGTGGCATCTGTAGCCTCCATACCTACAACAGAGAGAGTCCAGGAAAAAGGTGCCTGACACAGAGGACTAGGTGATTCTACTCACCACCAGGAAGAACTGAGAAGGAGCATATATCTTCATCCTGCAGATTGCAGACCAGTAATGACCCAGGAATCAAGACTCTGGCTTGAGTTGAACCCTGACATCCTCACTCCTTATCAGGGAGCAGAGGTGGGAAGGCCAGCCCTTGCCCCCCCCCACTGGAGATCTCCATTTTTGTGACTGACAAAGGCCCGGCTGAGCAGCTAGCTCAAACTCAGGCCTTGAAAGAAAACAAAAGAGTCATTTTGCAGGTCATAGGAACTAGAAGTCACCTGCCAGGCTCAGTTCCACCCAGGGGAAAGTCACCCAGCCCAGGCCTCTAGAGATAGCTCTGCCCTTAGAAGAGTGACTTTCTTCACCGGGTAAACAGAGCCAAAGTCTGCCCCTCCCTGGAGCAGCCTAGACAAACAATTGAAATTCAGTAAACATAAACCCTGAGAATGGCTCCAAGCTGGGATCTGTGAGTGTCTCAGGAGCTAGCCCCTCAGGGAAAAGCTACTGTATACTGAAAGGCCTCAACCCTACCCAGAACCTAGCCTCATCACAGCATCTCCAAACTAAAGGAAACAGCCAACTCCCTCTTTTGTGATACTCAAAGAAGATCTCCCTCCCACTAAACTAGCCTGGAAGAAAATCCTGCCTAACACAGAGCATTTTCTGTCTGCCCAAACAAAATGACTTAAGAAACCAATCAAGCTATAGGAAAATGAAACACCACAGCATACCAGAAACTCCACTAAGAGAATGGTTACAAACACAGGGGAGATACAGGGTCTTCCCATTCCCCCCCCCCCAATAAAAACCAAAAAATCAAAGACCTCTTTTTTGAACCTTTTTTAAAATTTTTATTTTTAAGTGTTTTCTGTTACCCTTTTTATTCTTATAATTTTTATTTTTGGTGTGTGTGTGTGTGTGTGTGTATGTGTGTGTGTGTGTGTGTGTGTGTGTGTGTTGTGTGTTTAAACTCTTTTGATCTTTTGGTCTTTTTTGTTGTTTACATTTTTTTCTCTTTCTTTTTTTCATGACTTAATTGTTGCTCTGCTCATGCCCAGATATATACCTGTTGTCAATTATTAGACCTTATTCCCCATTGTGTACATATTTCATCCAGAAATTTATTACTCAACAACCTCTTAGGCTTAATTTCTTTAATAGCAGTATTATCTCTTTATAACTACATAATTTTCAAGTAACTAATTTTAAATATATTTTTATTGTGAAAATACTGAACAAAGGGTTTACAATTACATGGGCAAAATAATGAGTACATTTCTTATCAAGCATTGTAGCCTCCTCCTTTGTTTCCCTTTCTCATCCCTTGCCATCCTTCCCTCCCCCCACCAACTCCCCCCCCCCAAAGTTGTAAAGTTCGTTTTTCGACATAACAACTTGTACATCTCATTATTGCAATGGGCCCACCTGTATCCTTATTTAAACGATTTGGTTTTTTTTTCCTTCCCTTTCACAAATTTATGTTTCCCTCTCCTCCTATCATTTTCTTCTCAATATAATTTCTTTAAATTTATATAATTTTAAGTGTTTCACTTCTTAAACTTAAATTTTTGTTTTTCCATTTTTTCTTGTTTTTTTAATCTCTTTCCTATCATTCTGTCCAATTCATTTCCCTCTCAAAGATTAAGACCAGGTTAAATTTACTCTCCTTTTACCTCTCCACATGCCTCTAGTCTTATTTTTCCCCACATTTCTCCCTAAAGCTAATAATTTCTGGTTTGCCAAATCCTTCTTTGCTGTTCTTAACCAATTAATCAATGGTTGTTTGATGTTGAATAGATTGTGTCTATTGATCTAAATTGTATCTTCAGCAATTTTGATTGTGCAACTATAGGACTCTGGTTGATGGTTGCCTTAAAATAGTGCTCTAGCACAAAATTGGTATTAGTTTCATACAAAATGGACAGAACGAGCCAGAAAAACACAAGAAAAATGGCAAGTCCAGGTATCTGAACTCCCACTCATGATAATCAGGTGACAGAATAGTTAATGAATAATCCAGAGAAAAGTTCCCCAAAAGCTCTACAAATACTACTGGTAAACATGGTGATTGAAATTATTGAAAATTTGCATAGGGGGAGCAAGAGGAGGCAAACCAAAAATTAATACAGGAATCTTGTTAGCATTAAGAAGCTACTTAAATATAAATACAGGAATTGTGTAAGCAGGTTGAGAACAGTCAAAGAGAAATACAAGAATCACGTGAGCAAGCTGAGAACAGTCATAGAAAATTACAGGAGTTGTGTAAAACATGAGGAAGCTAATGAAAGAGTATTGCAGGAATTGTAAGAGTGGGATGAGAATAGACAAAGAACCATAAAGGCATTCATGGAATCCATAAACAGACAGCAGATAGAATTCAGGAGGACCATAAAGGAAATGCTGAATGGAGCCCGACAGAAGGAATGGCAGTCCAAGGTAAACATAACCAATCAAATAAGTGATTTGAGAATAAACACGGAACACCAAATTAAGGAAGTAAAGTTCATAAAGATCTAAAACAAAGCTCCAACAAAGAATTTGAAGCCATCAAAGCCGACCAAGTAGAAGGAAAAGCAATGAAAAACAACGTAGAGAGTCTTGACAGTAGGTTAGACCATGCAGAAGATCCAATCTCGGGAATTGAAGACAGCCTAGATATTATAGAGAAAGAACATACAACTATCCAAGGCAAATCCAAGAAATATGATAGAGCTATTCAATATTTGGAAGACACTATCAGAAGGGCTAATCTGAGGATAATGGGTGTGGAGGAGCACCTAGAGACAGAAGTTAATGGTCTAGGAAATTTATTTAACAGAATCCTAGCAGAGAACTTCCCAAACATGCAAAAAGATATGCCTATACAGATTCAAGAAGCTTTTAGAACCCCAAATAGACCAGACCAGAACAGGACATCCCACCATCACATTATAATCCGCACAGCATCAATTCAGACCAAGTAAAGGATCCTTAAAGCTCTCAAAGAGAAAAGATCAATTACCTATAAAGGAAAACCCATCAGAATCACCTCAGATTTCTCAGGAGAAATGATTAAAGCAAGAAGAGCCTGGAAAGATGTATGTCATGCCTTAAAGACAAACAACTGTCAATCAAGAATTCTGTACACAGCAAAACTCTCCTTCATAACCGAAGGTCAAATGAAAAGCATCCATAGCAAAGAAAAATTGAAACAATATATTTCCACCAAACCAGGCCTACAAAAGATACTTAAAGATGTTCTAAACATAGAAAACCAAGAAGACCACAGTAAAGGCTGGGAAATGGCATCCAAGAGAAGAAAATTAGAACTTAACACCAAAAGCCGACAAGGAAAGTATTGTAGCACATGGAGGCTGAACAACACATTGTTGAATCACCAGTGGGTCATGGGAGAGATTAGAACGGAAATTCAAATGTTCATGACATTCAACAAAAACGAACACACAAATTGTCACCTCCTCTGGGACACAGCAAATGCAGTACTCAGAGGCAAGTTTATAGATTTGAGTTCCTACATCAATAAATTACAAAGATCTGAAACCAACAATTTAATAAGACATCTGAATCTCCTTGAAAAAGAGCAGCAAATTAAATCCCAATCCAGTAGATGGTAAGAAATAATTAAAATTAAAATTAAATCAAAATTAAATGAATTAGAATCCCAAAACACCATAAAAAGAATCAACAAAACGAAGAGTTGGTTCTTCAAAAAAAATTAACAAAATGGACAGACCTTTAGCAAATCTTATCAGAAAAAGAAGAGAACACACCCAAATAAACAAACTCAGAGATGAGAATGTAAATATCACCACACAAACAACCAAAATTCAGAACATTATAAGGGAATATTTCTCAAAGCTTTATGCTAATAAGTTTGAGAACCTGGCAAAAATGGAAGTTTTCCTAGCAAATATGGTCATGCCGAAACTAAACCAAGTTGAGTTAAATCAACTTAACATGCCCCTATCAAGCATTGAAATAGAAGCAGCAATAAGAGACCTCCCAACTAAGAAAAGTCGGGACCAGATGAATTTACAACAGAATTCTACAAGGCCTTCAAAGCAGAGCTCACACCAATACCCCTACAACTCTTCAATGAAATTGAAAGAGAAAGTTGACTACCGCACTCATTCTATGAAGCCATCATGACCCTCATCCCAAAACCAGGCAAGGACTCATCAAAGAAAGAGAACTAGAGACCCATTTCTTTGATCTACATTGATGCAAAACTCCTCAACAAAATTTTAGCCAATGGACTTTAACAATTCCTCCAAAAAAACATACACCAAGATCAAACAAGTTTCATTTCAGGGATGCAAATCTGGTTTAATATATGCAAATCAATTAATATAATTCATCACATCAACAAGGGGAAGGATAAGAACCACATGGTTACCTCAATAGATGCAGAGAAAGCATTTGACAAGATCCAACACCACTTTATGATGAAGGCTCTGGAAAAGGGGAAGGATAAGAACCACATGGTTACCTCAATAGATGCAGAGAAAGCATTTGACAAGATCCAACACCACTTTATGATGAAGGCTCTGGAAAAAGTATGAATCCAGGGAACCTTCCTCAATACAATAAAGGCTGCATATGACAAATCTACAGCCAGCATTATACTTAATGGTTAAAAACTAAAGCCATTTCCTCTTAACTCGCAAACAAGGAAAGGATGTCCACTCTCTCCACTTCTCTTCAATTTAGTATTAGGATGCCTATGTACAGCAATAAGACGAGATGGAATCATAAAATTGATCAAAATAGGGAAAGACTATATAAAACTCTCCCTCTTGGCAGATGACATGGTCTTGTATTTAAAGAATCCCATGGACTTCAATCCCAAATTACTCATGCTGATTCAAAACTTTGGCAAAGTAGCAAGGTATAAAATTAACTCTGAAAAATCAATGGCTTTTCTATATGCCAACATTGAGAAAAGCGTGTCTGAAATCAGGAAAGCAACTACATTCATAATAGCCCAACAAAAAATAAAATAACTAGGAATTAACTTAATCAAAGAACTGAAGGATCTTTATGAGGAAAAAAAAACTGAAATAGGAAATCAAAACGGAACTTAGAAAGTTGAATAATCTCCCATGCTCTTGGATTGGAAGGATCCACATCATGAAAATGGCAATACTTCCCAAGGCTATCTAGAAATTCAATGCCGTACCTATCAATATTCCAAGCTTGTTCTTCAAGAAAATAGAAGAGGCAATCCAAAAAGTCATATGGAACAATAAAATACCCCAAAGAGCAAAAATGATACTTAATAGAAAGAACAGTGCTGGAGGAATATGAGTACCAATTTTCAAACTCTACTACAAAGCCATAATAATAAAAACATCTTGGTCCTGGCACAAGAACAGTCCTCACAACAAAAGGAATAGAATTGAAAACCCAGAAATGAACCCACAGACCTATAGCCACCTAATTTTCGATAAAGGAGATAAAAAATAGAATGGAAAAAAGCCAACTTCTTCAGTAAATGATGCTGGCAAAATTGGTTAATCACTTTTAGAAAACTAAAGATAGATCCTTATATATCACCCTGCACAAGAATCAACTCCAAATGGATCAAAGACCTTGGAGTCAAGGCAGAAACCCTGAAAACATTACAGGTCAAAATAGGAGAAACTATAGATCTCCTTGGCATAGGCTGAAATTTTCTTAATAGAGATCCAGAAACACAACAAATCAAAGAGAGGTTAGACAAATAGGATTGCATAAAATTGCAGAGGTTTCTGCATGGCAAAGGCATAGCTAGCAATATCAATAGAGAGCCCACAGATTGGGAGAAGATCATCACTAGCCATACAACAGACAAGGGTCTCATATCTGAAATATACCTGGAACTCAAAAAATTTAATCCCCCAACAACAAATCCTCAAAGAAACAACTGCCCAATAAATAAGTGGGCTAAAGACTTACAGAGAAATTTCTCTGAAGAGGAAATTAGAATGGCCAATAGACACATGAAGAAATGCTCTATTTCTCTAGACATAAAAGAAATGCAAATCAAAACAACATTGAGATTACACCCCACTCCAGTTAGAGTGGCTATAATCAAAATCTCTAATCACAATAGATGCTGGAGGGGATGTGGATAGAAGGGAACTTTACTGCATTGTTGTTGAGAGTGAAAACTTGTTCAACCACTTTGGAAAGTAGTATGGAAGTTCCTCAAAAGACTCCATATAGAGCTCCTCTATGACCCAGCAATTACAGTTTTGGGCATCTACCCAAATGATCACAGACAAGGCAATACTAAAGCTATCAGCACAGTATGTTTATCACAGCATTATTTACCATAGTTAAGATATGGGACCCACCCAGATGCCTCTCAGTAGATGAATGGATCAAGAAAATGTAGCATATATATATATATATATATATATATATATATATATATATATATATATATATATATATATATATAGTGGAATTTTATGCTTCTATCAGAAATAATTACATTGCCCCATTTGTTAGGAAATGGAAAGACTTGGAAAAAATTATATTCAGTGAAGTAAGCCAAGCCCAAAGAAACATAGGTCCCACGGTTTACCTTATTTGCAATATCTAGTACATATGTAGGACAAACAGTAAAGGCCGAAAGCTATGTAAATATGACTGTATATGATGATGTTAAGTGAAATGCACCCCAAGATAGGGACACAAATATCTTTTATCTTTCTTACTACAGTTTCTAATGTATTTATAATGTGCCATGTAATATTTTTGTTGCTTTGTATGTTCTCCCCTCATGGTATAACCCCTATTTTCACTGTATTTGTTGTCGTTGCCCTGCATCTTCTCTAATTCAGGAAGGAGAAGGGAAAAAACAAAATGCTTAAAAAAGGATACAAGTTGACCGATAGTAACAATGAGATGTACAAGACATTATGTTGAAAATGAACTTTACAACTTCGGCAGGGGGGTGTGGTAGTTGTTGAGGTGGGATGGAAGTAATGGTAGGGGGAAAACAAAGGAGGAGGCAAGTATGTAGTGATGATAAACTCTAGGGAGGAAGCCAGAGACAAAATGTTGTTAGTAGCTGTATTCTTTTCTGAAAGGATGCCCTTTCTCTGTCATGAGAGTGACTTGTCACAGAGTTGAACTTTAAGCTGCAGCCTCATCCAGAGCTGAAAACAATACCCACCATTCTATGTCTTCTTCTTCCTGTAGAAAAAGACCCAAACCTCAGGGTTCTAGGGCACATCACAACACTTATGTCCTCTAGTGCTTGCCCATGTCCAACACACACACACACACACACACACACACACACACACATACACACACACTCATACACACACACACACACACACACACACACACACACACACACACACATCAACTTGCTGAGGAAAATTATCCTCCCTTGAAACCAAAGCACTCTTACTTTCTGAGTTGGTCCTATGATATGAAGTTCAAACTGGAGTTGAGAACTTCATTCTGTCTAGATGAGTCTTTGAGGACTTCACACCTACTGAACTCTTCAGGATTTCTAGTGCTAAAGAGAATTCTCTATTTCCTGAAGCCCAGCAGAGCATGGGTTTCCTGATCATCTTAGGAAACTACGCTCAGTGCTAGAAATAACGCTTTTATGCTGTAGGTGCTCCATACATATGGACAACCAACCCCAGATATGTCTGTGTGACTAGAGTCTTCTCAGTCTGATCTCTGCTATCCTTGCTCTGTATATATCTAGGTTAGGAAATTTCTTCCAGATAGAATCTGGTATCCTCTTCATAAAAATGTCTCCCTTCTTTCTTGCCTCAGATAACTGAAGCTATATGCAGAGAATGTTATACTTATAAGGAAAGAGAGGCACAGAAAAGTTTCCACAGCTGTGGACAGCACACTCCACAGGACCAGCCTAAGCTAGCACCACCACTGTTTATGGACATGTGGTTCTGACATCAGCCAAAAAGGATGCTTCTCTGAGCACATACTTCACAAGCCTATTCCTTATGTTCTTCCTGCAGGTAAAGAGTCTCATGGTATCATGGTATTAGAATTGGCACTCACCTTTTGAACAGATAGTTCAGTATATGCTGGGTGTTAACTAACTTATGGTAGGTGTACAGAAAGGGTGGGCTGTGAAGTCAAGTTCTAGAACACCTTGTAAAAGACTTAACCCTGTCCAGGTGACAGTGACAATGTGTTGTACTGTGATATCCTAATGGCATTAGGGAAGACAAACTATACATACAATGATTCTAGGGGCATAGAGATACTCTATCTTTTACTCAAATAGCAGGTAAAATCTTTGTTGTACTATTCATTTTGAGCAGAAATGCCCTCTTTTTGCCATGAGTGTATGTGGACCATCTGCAATTATAATTCAATTCAATATCCCCTTAATTCTTACAAACACTTAATGGATGCATACTTCATCTTAGAAGATAATTCTTTTATTGTTATGGTAAAAGTGATATACAGATGGCTTACTGTTAAGTAAGTCAAGTAATAAATACATTTCTTTTTGAACAGCATCAACCCTACCCTTTCTTCCTCCATTTTTTCCATCCCAAACTTGCTCACGAGTTGTAGTTCATTTTCAAAATAGTGTCTAGTGATTATCTGCTGCATTTTGTCCTACAATTTCTATGCTCCCCCTTTACACTCCCCAAAAGAGTTAAACTTACATACAAGACAAAATGTACAGAAAATAAAAACAAGACAAAGAAAACATAAACAAAATATCGAAACCTTCATTTTCAAATCTTTGAGTTCATTTCTATAAATATCATTTTATATACTCATATGCAATCACTTATTGGGATTCATGACCCTCTTTGGAATATCCTCCTTGGGTCTCACAGTGTGAATTATTGGAGTCCAGTATAATTTATCATGTGTTTTTTGTGTATTTTTTTTGTCTTTTTCCATCCAGTGTATTTTTTGTCTTTTATCATCCAGCTTGTTTACTTTTAACTTATATGAATATTCTAGTTAGAAAAAAGGAGGGAAACCATGCAACCTATGTCTCTGTTGGTATTGCTTAATTTACTTAATATAATTTTTTCCACATCTTTCCATTTCCTTCTGAATGGCACAGTATTATTCTGTCTTATGGAAGCATATAATTCCATTGTGTCCTTTCTTGATGCATTTGTCTTTTGTAGGGCTTTACTCAGAATCCTGGAAGCAATTGCTGGCTGCAGAGAGAGAGAGAGAGAGAGAGAGAGAGAGAGAGAGAGAGAGAGAGAGAGAGAGAGAGAGAGAGAGAGCCATGCCCCTGGGTGTAAAGACCCCACATGTGTACACACAAGGCCAGCCCATGTGCTGATTATATGCTTCCTTTCACCGAGGTTCTTTAGGCACACACTTGCAGCCATCTTCCCTGGACACCATGTCCAGGTACCAAGGATGCCCTATATTGTGAATGATCTTTGTTTTTCAGCACCCTGATGCTAAAGAGCTAAAACTTGGGATAAAGCACTACAATATGGACAAAAATGGAACATTTTGTTTAGGTAGTAACTTCCTGATTAAAACTCCAAATAGCTCAGTAAATAAGAACAAGAAATAACAATTGGGATTATATCAAACTAAAAACTTTTAGCACAACAAAGTAAACAATCAATAGATCAGGAACATTGTTGCTTCCTTAGGCAATGGTAAATGGATGCATTTGTAGAGACCTCTGTATATGGAATCTGGATTGTAACCTGCTTGAATCAACCAGAAATGTTCTGTAGCTGTTTTGGATAATAGGTGTGTGAATTTACCATCTGGGTATGATGCAATAATATCTTTCATTGACATCTCACTGGCATAATTTTTTTGGCCATTTCACCATGCACCTGAAATGGCATATTCTGATGCAATCCGGTTGCATCATCCCAAATAACTTTGATGCAAATAGTTCCTTGACACAGATATTAGAGCAAATACATCAAAGACAACTTCATCCCTGGGGCATCACTATCTGCGGTCCTGGAGGAAATTACACTACTTAGGATGAAGAAGGAGAATCTGCAAACATGTTTTCAACTCATGTTTTACTCTGCATTCAGGGCCGCAGATGCACAGCCCCAGGGAAGTTTTACCCATTCTTCCTGAGGATTCACAGAGGCTTTGATGAAAGGTGCACTACAGTGCACCTCTCTGTCAATAAAAAGACAGATAGACATGAATAAAAAGGTTTATGAATATATATACTTGACAGCCAGAATTTCACCTAGGCAGGTGAGTCATGGATGGAGATGTAATGATTGCTGGGTTTTTCCCTCTTTACACTTTGGGAACAAATCGCAGTCAAAGTGATGATTCTGGAGATGGACAGAACAAGCCGTAAGTAACATCATTGTATTTCCATTTACTAATTTGTTCTCAGGATGGGCAATGGTAACTCCAAGTGCACACATGAATGCTCTCTGTCTTCTCTACCCTGACATCCCATCCTTTTGCTAGAGAAACACCTCAGTTTCATTATTTTATCTTGTATCTACTTTTGAGTGGTTTTCTGCCTACAAGTAAGAGAGAAATCTAGTTTCCATCCGAGTATATTCTTCTTTCTATGATGGTAAGCTCTTCGTGATATTTACTTCAGTTTTATCTACCTTTTGATTTGTAGAACGTCCTCTTTGCTTGATTGATTATTGCTACTGTGTTTTCACACTCTATTTCCTTTTCTTTATGAATTTAATTTTAATATAAAGATGATTATAGAGAGGTTATAGTTATGTAAGTCAGGTAAGGAATACATTTCTTTTGGAACAATGTTACTCCTCCCCTTGTTTCCTCCCACTTCTTGATCTCCTGACTCCTCTTCTGCTCCAAGATGTAAAATTCATTTCCAAAGCAGTGTCTAGTAAGTATTACTTTTAAATTGGCACACCTTTTGTCTCACTGTTTCTACTTGATTATTTCATTCCTTTTAATAACTTGCAGAAGTTTTTACCATTTCCTATATTTTCTATAGCCATAGGTTTTTTTATTTTCTTTTATCATTATTATTTTATTTTCAATTTTTAAAAATTACATTGAAAAGATGATATACAAAGGGGTTACATAATTAAGCTAGTGAGTACATTTCTTTTTGAACAGTGTCACTCCCTCCCTCATTCTCCTTCAGTTTCTCCTATCCCGACTACTCTCACTGACAAAGGGTATAGTTTCTCCCATATTGTCTAATGTGTATCATTGCTTAATTGTTTCACCTTTTGTCCCACCCTTTCTGTTTCCCATTCTCTTCCACACATTAGATAAGCTTATATGCAAAACAGAGGGTAGAGGAATAACAAACAGGACAAGAGGGGATTAAACCAAAGAAAAAGGGAAAGGAAAAAATGAAAAAAGGGAAAAAGAAGAACAGAAAAGAGTACAATAAAAAATCACCTTGTTTCTAGTTCCTTCAGATGCAGTGCAGGTGCTTCAGCTAATTATCTGTTCTCTTTAATTATAGGAAAGGTTATGTTTTCCTTTTATTCCCCTTTTTCTATACCCATATGGTTTTCATTTTCATTTGTTCCAAGGAACAGTTTATTTCTTGAAATTTGCCTTGAAAACAATTCACTTTATCATGCATTAATCATGTAATTAAATTGAATACTCTTAATTATTATTTTACTACTTAATTTTGGTTAATGGATAATTCATGTAATTTTCTGGTTATATGCTTATTTTCCTTGTTAATTTCTTTTTTTTTGGGGGGGGGTCCAGTCGTGGTGCCTGAACTCTGGGCCAGGGCTCTGTCCTTCAGCTCTTCAGCTCAAGGCTAACACTCTACCACTTAAGCTACAGCACCACTTCTGGCTTTTTTCTTTTTGCATATGTGGTGCTGAGAAATCGAACCCAGGGCCTCATGCATGCAAGGCAAGCGCTCTACCACCAAGCCACGTTCCCAGCCCCTTCCTTGTTAATTTCTATCCTTACTATATGTGTTTGTATATATGCTCAATATACTTTCAACATTTTTAAAATCTGGATGGCTTTGTGTCCCATCCCATGATTGTTTGTTTGGAGAGAAGTTTTACTCAGAAGTTGAATGAGGTGTTCTGCTGGTGTATGTAAGGATCTTCTGATCAAGTGTGAAATTTAACTCTACTGCTTCCCTGTTGATTTTGTCTGAATGATCCATTGATAAAATCTTCACCTACTATTATATTGAGGACTATCAAAGTCTGCTTAACATAGTTTAGTGATTGTATAATATGTAAATACACATTTTGAATTGCTACTTCATCTTGTAAATTTGATATCTTCATCATTACATTACAAAATGTCACTTCATTGCTTTGATTAAAGTCTATTGGATATGTTATAGACACTTCTACTTTCTTTTGTATTTCATTTGTATTTACTGACCTTTCTTATACTCACTGAGGGCCATTGATGGTGAAGGGAGTTTCTTGGCATCAACGTTTCCTTTGGCCTTGAGTTTTTATTCATTCAGCCATTTTAGCTTTTACAGGTAGAATTTCATGCATTTACCTTTGCAGTCATTGTTGACAGGTCAGAGCTCCTTATTGCTATTATGTAATTTGTTCTCCATGTTAATTGAAGTTTCTTCCACTTTTTCTCTCCTTCAGTGGTTATGAAGGAAGTTCAATAGTAGTGTCTTTTGATTACTGGATTACGAGCTTTCATTTGCTGTTATATATTTTCTGGTAATTACTGGGCTGAAAATAGATGACAGGAAGCTATTTTGGAATAACAACTATCTGGGATGAGGAGGATGTAATAAAAACAGAAAATAAACATACAAGCAATAGAGGGCTATGATCAAAGTCCATAAATGAATGTTCAGAAATGTCATAATGAAATCTTTTAATTTAATTTTAAATTAAATCTTTCATTTAATATATTAAGATGAAATGTTAAAGACAAACAGGAACTGCAACTGCATTATATTCCTCTTATCATTTGTAATAGTGGATATCCAATTTTATATTCTACAGTAATTACAAGATATAATTATATTAACAATTTTTCTCTCTGCATAAAAGTTGTGTGTGTGATTTTGCTAGCACATTTACAATGTTAGAGTATTTTCAACAAGTTTTATAGCCCCTTTGCCTAGTAGGTTTTATACATTCTTGAACATTTTTATTACTCATCAATGGTTCAATCTTTTGGACAGAATGCTTTTCTGTTAACTATGTAAAAATAACTGTTTATTTTTGTATACAGTGGTTCCATAAACATTTAGCATTTCACATTTAAAAACTTCTTCAAACAGCTGTCTACCCCATTCTGATTTTCTCACAAAGTGGTCATGTTACATGGGCATTAAATTTGGTTGACATTAGAATAGTTTTTTTTTTTTTTTGTGGAACAGGTGTGTGGAAGTATATTCTTTTAATTGTACTTGTCTGGGAATATCTTTACCCTTTTATCCTTGACTTCTAATGGATGTCTTTGCTGGCAACAGTAATCTTGGTACACAATTTATCCATTTTTGTCCCTAATATTTTAAAGATTGTCTGCCATGCTCTCCAGGATTCTATGGATTCTACTGAGGAGTCAGCCATTAGGAAAACAGAGAAATACCTATGTGTTATGAGTTCCATTTGTAGCTTCTGTACACGACTATGTGTTGTGGTCAAACATTTGATTAAGCTTTCATCTCTAGATATCTCATATTTCTATCATTGTCTACATTAGGAAATTTAAATTCTGCCATTGCTTTTTAGAACAAGCATTTTAACTTTTTGTCATTCTCAACCATTTACTAAATCCTCAATACACTAATATTTTCTTTTTCAAAATAGTGTTGTCAGCTTTTGACCAATCATTTTCCACATGTCTTCATTCTTACTTTCAGGTTCCTCCTACATATGCATATGTTCAATTAGACTTTATTCAAGCTTACTATTTGTTTCTGTTTAGAAGACATCATTAACATGATAGGCTTCCAAATTGAAATTTCAAATATGTGTACACCATGTGTTAAACAAGTTAAGCCTCACATTTGAATTTCTTTCTTGCCTCCATTATTTCCTTTTAAAACAATATGTATTGATTCAATATTATTTCTTTAGAATGTGTGTGTACACATACTCACACCATTGCACAGACATAACAGAGAGAGAGAGAGAGAGCAAAGTGTTGATTCTCTTTATTCCTCTGTAGTCTTTCTAGAATCTCAAAATAACAATATTGGGAAGGTAATAGAGATTACTGCATTTTACAATGGTGGCCTTGAATCTTTGGATTTCAATGTAAAGCTTACAATTCTTTCATTACTTTTCATGTTGGAGATTTCTTTCTCCATTATGATGTGCTTGCAGTTAGATTCATCCCGCTGGTTTTATTACATAAATAAGAATAAAATTCCTTCACCTGGTATTTGAGCTCTCTTCTGGCTGATATTGTAGGAAGAGCTGTTCAATATGTCAGGTCTGTTAGTTAGAGAAACTTAATATAGAATCTTCCTTAAATGACTATTGAAGATGTATTACTTAGCCCAGCCTGCCTTATAACCACATAAGATAAACTGGATGACCGAAAACACACAATTTTTCACACAGTGGAGCTAGTTACTCTAATTATCTTCGCAAGAGAATAATTTGGTGTCTCATGAAAGACTATTCCATGTTTAATGGGCAACATTAGTGTTTGCTGTGGTGCATGTGATAATGGGGAATAAGCAAGCTCTCTCTTAAGTTTCTTAATCTTATGCATGACAAATTCCCTTCATGTCCTTAATCCCATAGACAACCATAAAAGACTATATTTGCATTCCATCATAGTTGGGACAATGCTTTAACATATTCATTGGCAGAGAAGCAAGTATTTAGTCCATCAAATTGATAAGTTTTAAATTTCTATGCTCATTATGCAGGTTTATCTTCAACACCTACCAGTTTGTTTTGGCCTTGGCTTTTGCTATTGAAGAGATCAATGAAAATCCTCATAATTTACATAACTTGATGCTAGGATTTAATATCTGTAATGCTCACATGGAAGCTTGGAAAACATTTAAAAATCCCTTCACGAGCCTTTTTGGGAAGGACAACCTTCCAAACTACTCCTGTGTGAGAGTGAGCAAGTCTATAGCAGTACTGACAGGACCATCAGGATTATTATCTGCCCAGATTGGTATATTGCTGAACCTGTACAGGTTTCCCCAGGTGAGAGTGGGAGGAGTGAAGGGATATAAAGAAGTATCTAATTTGGTGCCATTTCAGCTGTTAGAAGATAATTATAGGAAGATACTGGATTTATGAACCTATCAAATTTTGTGATATCAAAGAGTAAGTATTCAAAGTAATAAAGATCCACACTTCCATTTTTAGGAAAGGGACTGGAAAAGTTAGAGCCACAAAGAGATTGTTTGGACTTTTAAGCCTTGTCAATAATTTTCTTAAAAAATCAGGAAATGGAAAAATGACTTTAAAGTATAGCAATATGTTGAGATGTGTCCTGATGGCTAACTGCAAACCTAGCTACTAAGGAGACATCTCTTATTAACCAAAAAAAGCAGGAAGTAATGTGTGGTTTGAGTGATAGAGAGGTAGCTTTGAGGGAGAAAGCCAAGGAAGTGCACGAGGCCTTGAGTTCATGCCCCTATAATAGTACACACACACACACACACACACACACACACACACACACACACACACACACACTCACACACACACTCACACACACACACGTGTGCGCATGCACGTAAGATATTATGTTGAATGATGTAACTCAGACTCACAAAGGGAAAGGGGCATGTGTTCTCTCATATGTGAAAGTTAAATCTAAAATATGAACATGTAATATAAAATAAATATAGGACACACACATATCCGTTTACAAATATATTTGATTAATCTGTAAACTATGGTACACATAGAGGTGGAATCCCATGGTATAACATTTCTGATCAACTAAGAGATATAAAACACTAACACTAGAACATTGAAGCATAACTTGTCTGGGGAGAGTTGTTAGATGTGCAAAGGGGCAGAGAAATATGGAGTAGATGTGTGGGAAAATACAACATATCACATATATGTATGTATATGTCTATATATAGATATTTAGATATATATACATATTCAGATGTGTGTGTGAAAATGGACCTAGGAAAGTCCAGGAATGGGTAGATTTGCTATAGATTGAATGAGTTGATGGAAATAGTGATAAAGATCAAGGAGCTTTGTAGGAACAAATTGAAATGTACAACTATTAAAAGCAATTTTTTAAACTAAGAAAAATCTATCTTCCACCTACTTCAAATGGTTATTTAATACATATCATAAGTGAGATCATAATGGATAGAAATCTTCTCATTCATGGAGCATCCAATTTTCATTCCCTTTAGCTTACATTTGGGCCTTTTGATCATGCTCTGAGTGACCATAAGAACTTTCCTGCTGTGTATCAGATGGCCTCAAAGGACACATCCATAGCCATTGCCCTGATCTCCTTACTCCTTCATTTCATCTGGAACTGGGTTGGACTATTGACCTCACAAGATGAGAATGGCTTGTGGATTCTTCCTGAATTGAAAGAAGAGATGGACAAGAATAGAATTTGTGTAGACTTTGAGCTAGCAATCCCAACCTCGGGCTTGGCATATGTTTTTAAGTCATGGCACTTTATAAACAGATTAATAAATCTTCAGCAAACGTCCTCATCATACATGGTGATAATGAAGCCTTACTAGATATGGTAAGATGTATTGAGCAATTTTTAGTAAAAGGAAAAGTTTGTATCATGAACTCACAGCTAGAGTTCACCATGAGGAGGTAATATTTTGTACTAGGTTCATTACATGTACCTCTCATTTTTTCACACCATCATCCAGAGAATTTGGGATTCACAGATTTTGTCAAGGCAGTTAACCCTTTCAAATATCCAGAAGACTTTTTCCTTGTGAGGCTATGGTTTCTGTCTTTTAATTGTTCAGATTCAGAGTCAGACTGTGTAACGTGGGAGAACTGTCCTCACGAAGCCTCCTTGGATTTGTTGCCTGGACACATTTTTGACACGACTGTCTGGAGACAGTTACCATATATACAATGCTGTGTATGCTGTGGCCCAGGCTCTCCATGAGCTGCTTCTTCATCAAACAGAAGCACAAACAGTGGGAAAGAGGGAAGGGGCAGTGACTTCCCCTGCACAGGTAAGGCCTTCTGTGTTAGATGACATACCCCATAGGCAATGTCACTTCCTAGATAGTTTTCAAGCCATATAAAATTTAAGAATTTTAGGTATGTTTTCCAAAAAGCAACAAATAATATTTGTTTAAATGTCTGTGAAGTACTCTGGACGTATTTTTGTGCTCTTCAGGAAAAGCAGGCCATAACAAGGATCAAGTGAGTTCCATGTTTCATAAATTCTTTTAGTTACAAATAGCCTCAACATATTCATAGCAGATAGTTTTCCTTGTTTTTTATTGTCAAGATGATATACAGAGCGGTTACAGTTACACAAGTAAGATAGTAAGTACATTTCTTGTCAAACTTGTTACCCCTTCATTCATTTTTCTCTTACTTTCCCTACCCCTCCCCCTAAAATTGTACAGATCATTTCCAAAATATTGTCTTGTATATATTGCTGTTGCATTGGCCCCTCCCTTATAGCAGATGTTTTGAAAAGTATAAATGCACCTTGATTTTCCCTATGAGTTTCTTATGTAATAGCAAAGGATGACCTGCTGAAAAGAATTATCCACATTTTGCATGAGGGACCTAGTTTTATTCTACTTTAAATATTAAAATTTTACCAAGTTCATATTAGCAACATGCATAAAATTAATGGTTGTAGGAAACACTGGCTAGACGACTGAGAGTCATCTTATTTGTGACTCTCTAGACTTGGTTTCTTTTGAAAAGATTGCATCTACCCCTTTGTTGAATGACCAAGATTTGGCAAAATTATTTTTATTCCTCCATAGATTTTCTTCTGGAATGCTTCATTAGGTGGATCTACTATTCTTTCATTCTACATCAAAATTTAAAGGCAATTAGGAAATTTTTTTCTTCAGGTTTTCTGTCTTAACTCGGGATGTACTTCACCATAAGATGATGTATGTCTTTTAGCTGCACTCTTTTCTGAAGAACATCCAGTTTCACAATGCTGCTGGAGATCAAGTGACTTTGGATGACAAAAGGAAATTGGAAGCAGACTATGACATTGTAAACATATGGAATTTCCCAGAAGGTCTTGAACTTGAGGTGAAAGTAGGAAAGTTTTCTCCATATGGTCATCAAATGTCTTTATCTGAAGATATGGTACACTGGGCCATAGGAAATACAGAGGTGGGTTGGGTTTAATTGCAATGATTTTAAGGACATATAAGTAAGAAAATTTCAGCCTTAAAATGTATATCTGGTTGGATGACATATAAGAAAATTTCAGCCTTAAAATGTATATCTGATTGGATGCCCGCAACCTATTCCTGTAATACTAGCTAACTAGGTGACTGAGATACAAATATTATGGTTGGAAGGCAGTCTAAGCAGAATCTTCTCTGAGATGCTTATTTTCATTTAACCACCAAAAAAGCAGGGCTGGACACTAGTGACTCATGCCTGTAATCCTATCTACTCAGGAGAAAGATATCCTCAGGTCTAAGATTACGTATCTGTTGAAAGTCCAACTGGGCAGAAGAGTCTTTGAGACTCTTTTCTCAATTGACCATCAAAAACCTCAGATGGAACCTCAGGTCAAATGGTAGAGTGCTTATCTTCAGGAGAAAAAAGCCCTTGGAAAATGAACATGTACTTATATCAAACCCTGGGACTAGGACAAAAAAAAAGTAGACATTCACAGTCTCTAAATGGGGATTTAGAATAGTGTCATAAAATGCATATTTCTTTTTTTATTTTTTATTTTATTTTATTTTTTTTGTGAACATACTGTAGAGAGGGGTTACAATTACGTGGGCAGGATAATGCATACATTTCTAATCAAGCATTGCAGCCTCCTCCTTTGTTTACACTTCACATCCCTTCCCAGCCTCTCCCCTACCTCCCCACCAAATCCACCCTCCTTCCCCCCGTCCCACACCAACGCTGTAAAGCTCGTTTTCGATATGACAACTTGTACTTCTCATTGTTGCAACAGGTCCACCTGTACCCTTAAACGACTTGTTTTTCCCATTCCCTTCCACAAGTTATACTGACATCAAATATAGTGAAAGCAGGGGTTATACTGTGGGGGAGGGACATACAAAGCAACAAAGAGATAACCTTATAAATGCTTTAGAAAAGCATGAAAGAAAAAAAACATTAAAATAAATATCTAAGGGTTCATTTTCCTAACATCACATTATCTGACCTTTTCCGATCGACTCATACATATACTAGATATTGCAAATAAGGGAAACCATGGGACTTATGTTTCCTTGGGCCTGGCGTACTTCATTTAATTTTTTCCAAGTTTTTCCATTTCCTAACAAATGGGGCAATGTCATTCTTTCTGATGGAGGCATAGAATTCCATTGTGAATATGTACCACATTTTCTTGATCCATTCATCTACTGAGGGGTATCTGGGTTGGTTCCATATCTTTGCTATGGTAAATAATGCTGCAATAAACATAGTTGTGCTGGTAGCTTTAGTGTGGTCTTGTTTGTAAACATTTGGGTAAATGCCCAAAAGTGGGATTGCTGGGTCATAGGGGAGTTCTATGTGAAGTCTTTTGAGAAACCTCCATACTGCTTTCCAAAGTGGTTGAACAAGTTTACATTCCCACCAACAATGAAGTAAGGTTCCCTTCTGTCCACATCCCCTCAAGCATCTGTTGTTGATTTTTGCCATTCTAACTGGAGTGAGGTGGTATCTCAATGTTGTTTTGATTTGCATTTCTTGTATGGCTAGGGACGTTGAGCATTTCTTCATGTGTCTATTGGCCACCCTTCTTTCTTCTTCAGAGAAGTTTCTCTTTAAGTCATTAGCCCACTTATTTATTGGGCAGTTGTTTCTTTGAGGATTTGTTGTTGGGTGTTTTAATTTTTGATTTCCAAGTATATTTTATATATGAGAATCTTGTCTGTTGTATGGCTAGTGAAGATCTTCTCCCAATCCGTGGGCTTTCTATTGATCTGGCTAGCTATGTCCTTTGCCATGCAGAAGCTCTGCAACTTCATGCAATCCCATTTGTCCAACCTTTCTTTGATTTGTTGTGTTTCTGGGTCTCTATTCAGAAAATTTCGGCCTGAGCCAAGGAGACCTAGGGTTTCTCCTATTCCATCCTGTAATGTTTTCAGAGTGTCTGATTTGACTTCGTGGTTTTTGATCCATTTGCAGTTGATTCTGGTGCAGGGTGATATATAAGGATCTAGCTTTAGTTTTCTACAAGTAGTTAACCAATTTTGCCAGCACCATTAACTGAAGAGGCTTTCTTTCTTCCATTCTATTGTTTTAGCTCTCTTATCGAAGATTAGATGGCTATTGGTCTGTAGGTTCATTTCTGGGTTTTCATTTCTATTCCATTGGTCCTGAGGTCTGTTCTTATGCCAATACCAAGCTGTTTTGATTACTATGGGTTCATAGTAGAGTTTGAAATTTGGTATTGATATTCCTCCAGCAGTGTTCTTTCCGTTGAGGAGCGTTTTTGCTATTTGGGGTCATTTATTGTTCCATATGAATTTTTGGATTGCCTCTTCTACTTCCTTGAAGAGTGAGGTTGGAATTTTGATAGGTATCGCGTTGAATTTATAGGTAGCCTTGGAAAGAATTGCCATTTTCACGATGTTAATCTTTCCAATTCAGGAGCATGGGAGGTTTTGCCATTTTCTAAATTCTGTTTTGATTTCCTTTTTCAAGATTTTAAAGTTTTCATCATGGCAATCCTTCACTTCTTTGGTTAAGTTAATTACTGGGTATTTTATTTTTTGTGGGGCTATTACAAATGGAGTTGCTTTCCTAATTTCACCCCACTTTTCTCATTGTTGGTATACAGAAAAGCCATTGATTTTGGGGGGTTAATTTTATACCCTGCTACTTTGCCAAAGTTTTGAATCAGCTTGAGTAATTTGGGAGTGGAGTCTATGGGATTCTTTAAATATAAGATCATGTCATCTGCAAAGAGGGAGAAGTTTATTTTTTCTTTCCCTATTTGGATCCCGTTTATGTCTGCATATTGTCTTATTGCTGAATCTAGGCAATCTAATACTAGATTGAAGAGAAGTGGAGATAGTGGACCTCCTTTTCTTGTTCCTGAGTTTAGAGGAAATGGCTTTAGTTTTTCACCATTAAGTATAATACTGGCTGTAGGTGTGTCATAGACAGCCTTTATTGTATTGAGGAATGTTCCATTGATTCTTAATTTTTCCAAAACCTTCATCATAAAGGAGTGTTGGATCTTGTCTAATGCTTTTTCTGCATCTATTTAGATAACCATGTGATTCTTATTCTTGCTCCTGTTTATGTGATGAATAATATTAATTGATTTGCGTATATTGAACCAGTTTTGCATCCCTGAAATGAATTCTGTTTGATCCAGGTGTATAATTTTTTGGATGAATTGTTGAAGTCGATTGGCCAAAATTTGTTGAGAAGTTTTGCATCAATGTTCATCAAAGAAATGGGTCCATAGTTCTCTTTCTTTGATGAGTCCCTGCCTGGTTTAGGGATGAGTGTGATGATGGCTTTATAGAAGGTGTTGGGTGGTGAACTTTCTCTTTCAATTTCATTGAAGAGTTGGAGGAGTATTGGTGTGAGCTCTGCTTTGAAGGCCTTGTAATATTCCACTGTAAAACCATCTGGTCCTGGACTTTTCTTAGCTGGGAGGTCTCTTATTGCTGTTTCTATTTCAATGCTTGATATGGGCCTGTTAAGATGGTTTAACTCATCTTGGTTTAGTTTTGGCATGTCAATATTTGCTAGGAAAAGGTCCATTTCTGTCAAGTTCTCAAACTTATTAGCATAAAGTTTTGAGAAGTATTCCCTTATAATGTTCTGAATCTTGGTTGTTTCCGTGGTGATGTTTCCGTTCTCATCTCTGAGTTTATTTATTTGGGTTTATTCTCTTCTTCTTCTGATAAAATTCCCTAAGTGTCTGTCAATTTTGTTAATTTTTTCGAAGAACCAACTCTTTGTTTTGTTGATTCTTTCTATATTTTTTTTTGCTTCTAATTCATTTAATTCTGATTTAATTTTAATTATTTCTTTCCGTCTACTGGATTGGGGTTTATCTTGCTGCTCTTTTTCAAGGAGGTTTAGATGTGTCATTAAATTCTTGGTTGTAGATCTTTCCAATTTGTTGATGTAGGAGCTCAGAGCTATAACTTGCCTCTGAGTGCTGCCTTTGCTGTGTCCCAGAGGAGCTTGTAATTTATGTGTTCATTTTTGTTGAATAGCAGGAACATTTGAATTTCCTTTTTAATCCCTTTCATGACCCACTCGTGATTCAACAGTGTGTTGTTCAGCCTCCATGTGATACAGGACTTTCCTTAGTGGCGTTTGGTGTTGAGTTCTAATTTTATTTCCTTGTGGTTAGAGAGAATGCAAGGTACAACTTCAGTGTTTCTGAATTTAGACAAGTTTGCTTTGTGGCCTAAAATGTGGTCTATTTTAGAAAATGTTCCATGTGCTGCTGAGAAAAATGTGTATTTTGATGCTGCTGGGTGAAAGATTCGGTAGATGTCAGTTAAATTTAGTTGATCTATGCATTTGTTTAGATCTCCGGTTTCTCTGTTGAGTTTTTGCCGAGTTGATCTATCTAGTGGGGAGAGTGGTGTGTTAAAATCCCCAACAGTTAATGTCTTTGGATCTATATGCGATTTGAGGGAAAGTAGTGTTTCTTGGATAAATTTGGGTGCTCCATTGTTTGGAGAATACATATTTAGAATTGTAATATCCTCCTGAAAGAGAGATGCCTTAATTAGTATGTAGCGACCGTCTGTATCTCTTTTCACGAATTTTAATTTGAAGTTCATTTTATCTGGTATTAGGATTGCAACTCCCGCCTGTTTTATGGGGGCCGTTGGCTTTGTAGATTTTGTTCCACACGTTGAAAATGTGTTTGTTTTTACGGGCTAGAATGTGACTCCTGAAGGCAACAGATAAAAGGGTCTTGTTTTTTAATCCAACTAGACAGTCTATGTCGCTTAATTGGAGAGTTAATCCGTTAACGTTAAGATATAAGACTGAGAGGTATTTGGGATTCTGCCATGTTATCCACCTTCTTGGGGGCTGTGAAAACTGGGTTCTTCCTATGGTTATTGGATTCTCAGTTTGGGTGCAGTTTCTTGGCCTTTATTGTTGTCTTGTTGGTTTTCTATGTGTAGGACATCTTTAAGAATCTTTTGTAGGGCTGATTTGGTGGAGATGTATTGTTTCAACTTTTCTTTGCTATGGAAGATTTTTAGTTGGCCTTCAGTTATGAAGGAGAGTTTAGCTGGGTACAGTATTCTTGGTTGATACTTGTTTGTTTTTAGGGCATGGCATACATCATTCCAGGCTCTTGTTGCTTTGATTGTCTCTGTTGAGAAATCTGAGTTGATTCTAATTGGTTTCCCTTTATAGGTGATTAATCTTTTCTCCTTGACAGCTTTAAGGATCTTTTCCTTGGTCTGAGTTGGTCCTGTGTGGATTATAATTTGGCGGTGGCATGTCATATTCTCGTCTATTTGGGGTTCTAAAAGCTTCTTTTATCCTAATAGGCCTATCTTTTTGCACGTTTGGGAAGTTCTCTGCTAGGATCCTGTTAAACAAATTTCCTAGACCATTAACTTCTGTTTCTAGGTACTCCTCTATACCCATTATCCTTAGATTAGGCCTTCTGATGGTGTCTTCCAAGTGTTGGATAGATCTATCATATTTCTTGGACTTGTCTTCGATGGTTGTATGTTCTTTCTCTATAATATCTAGGCTGTCTTCAATTCCTGAGATTCGATCTTCTGCATGGTCTAACCTGCTGTCTAGACTTTCTACTTTGGTTTTTATCTCTTTTCTTTCTAATTGGTCAGTTTTGATGGCTTCAAATTCTTTGTTGAAGCTTTGATTTACATCTTGTATGACCTTCTTTACTTCCTTAATTTGGTGTTCAGTGTTTATTCTCAAATCACTGAGTTGATTGGTTATGGTTTCCTTGGACTCCCATTCCTTCTGTTGGGTTCCATTCAGCATTCCTTTTGTGGTCTCCCTGACTTCCTTCAGCTCTTTGTTAATGGATTCCATGAATGCCTTTAGTGATCTTTGTGTATTCTCTTCCTGCCCTCTCAATTCCTGTATTACTCTTTGATTAGTTTCCTCCCGTTTGTGCGATTCCTGTAGTTCTCTTTGAGTGTTCTCAGCCTGCTCACACCATTCCTGCCTTTCTCTTTGATTATTCTCAAGCTGCTCATGCAAATCCTGTATCAGTTTTTGAGTAGCTTCCTCACGCTTAAGATATTCCTGTATAAACTTTTGGATTGCCTCCTCTCTCTCCCTGTCACACTCATACAGAATCCTTTGTATGGTTTCAATCTTTTCATTCATCATGTTTGCCAGCAGTGTTTCTAGAGCTATTTGGGAACTCTCCTCTGGATTATTTATTATCTGTTCTGTCCCCTGATTATCAAGATTGGGAGTTGAGATACCCTGATTTCCATTTTTCTTGTGTTTTTCCGGCTTGCTCTGCCCATTTGAGATGAAAATAGCACCAGTTTTGTGCTAGAACTAAGGCAAGCATCAACCAAAGTCTGTATTTGCACAGTCAGTAGCCTACAGATACAATCTAGTTCAACAAATACATCTATTCAACATCATCAACTATACGTTAATGGGCTACAAACCGCAAAGAAGAATTTGGAAAACCAGAAATTATTAGGGTTAGGGAGAGATGTGGGTAAAAAATAGGAATAGGGTGATGTGGGAAGGTACAGGGAGAGTTACGAAGAAAGAGAAAGGGAAAAGATAAGAGACCAGAAAAAAATAGAAAAATTTAAATTATAAATATTATGCAGAAGAGAAAACACACTATTCAGAGAAGAACGTGAATATAATGAGAGAAGGGGAGGGATATAAAGGAGATGTGAAAAACTTAAAAATAAAAATACCTCCAATATTATATATGTATAAAGAGGTAGTACTGCTATTAAGGAATTTAAGTCTCAGAGGTTTTGAATTGAGTAATAATTTGTGGATTAAGTGTGTACACAATGTAGGACAGGGTCTAATAATCAACTACGGGATTATCTGAGGATGTGCAGGACATGAATTAAGTCTTACAAAGAAGAATGAAAGATAGGAAAAGGTGAAAAGGATTTGAAAGGAAGAAAAGAGATCAGAAGTTCAGTATAGCTAAACAAAAAACAAAAAGATAATTTAAAAAGAAAAAAAAAAGAGAAAGAAAACTAAAAAAAAAGAAAAACTCACATTCATGTACCCTAAAATAAAAATTATAAGAGGAAAAAAATGTTACTGGAAAACAATTTTTTTTCAAAAAAGGCAAAAATTAAAAATTAAAAAAAAAGTTAAAAAGAATTTTTTTTATAAAAGGTACACAAAAAAGAAAAAAAGTTCTTTGATTTTTTTGCGAATGGTGGGCAAAATCCTGTATCTCCCTTGTGTCCATAACCAGCCTCTTGTTGGAGTCTCTGGTCTGCTTTTGGTCCTGTGGCTTGGTTGGTTTCTTAAGTCAGTTTGTTTGAACAGGCAGAAAAATGCTCTGCTTTACTCAGGATTTTGTGATCCTCCTCCCAGGCTAGTTTAATGGGAGGCATTTCTGCTTTGAGTATCACAAAAGAGGTGGATGCAGTGATGAGGCTAGGTTCTGGGTAGAGTTGAGGCCTTTCATAAAACAGTAGCTTTTCCCTGGGGCTAGTTTGTGAAAACCTCACAGAGCCCAGCCTGGAGCCATTCTCAGGGTTTCTGTTTACTGAATTTCAATTGATTGTTGAGGCTGCTAGAGGGAGGGGCAGCCTTTGGCTCTGATTACCCAGTGAAGAAAGCCACTCTTAGGGTTGGTGCCCGAGCTGGGTGACTTTTCCCTGGGTGGAGCTGAGTCTGGCAGGTCACAGCATTAAGTTCTTGTGACCTGCTAAATGACTCTAGCTTTATTCCAAGGCCTGAGTTGGAGCTAGCAGCTCCGTCGAGCTTTGTCGGTATCCAAGATGGAGATCTCTGGTACTGGGGGTGGGGTGGCCTTCCCTCCTCTGCTCCCTGAGAAGGAATGAGGATGTCAGGCTTCTACTCATGCTGAGTCTTGGTTCCTGGGTCATCTCTGGTCTACGAACTGCAGGATGAAGATGTCCGCTCTTTGTCGGTTCTTGCTGGTATTGAGTAGAATCCGCTCGCCCGCTGCGTCTGGCTCCTTCGTCCTGGATTCTCTGTGGCTCAGGTATGGCGCCTGCGATCACCACCGCCACCGCTGCCGCAGCTGCAGCGGCTCCTGGCAAGAACTCAGATGTGTCTCCTTGCCTGGATTTCCTCTCTCTGGCCTGACTCTCTGGCCTGTCATGACACACTTGGTGTGATTCTCTGGCTTAGGACTGTTCACTGGAACTCTAAAACTGCTTTCTATGTGAGAGCTTGTTTAGACTCCAGCTTCTCCTCCGCCATCTTCCCGGAACTCTCATAAAATGCATATTTCTTTACAAGTTTTTAACACTATGAAAAAGTACCCAAGGAATCACTTAGTGTGGCGAAAGGGTTATTTTTCTCCCTTCTGTGGAGGTTTCATTCAATGGTTAATTGGTTAAGCATCTTTGGTGAGAGGAGTCCTTCAATTAGGCTATGTGAGAAGATTCTCACTTCATGGGCACTGGAAAACTAAGACAATACTACGTGCATGGAGTTCACATATCCTATAAAGGGGAGGTCTGTGCCCTATCTTACAGCACACTTTTGAAGCTTCAAAGAGTATTCTTCCTTCTTGCACTTCACAATTTCACAGATGAGTAGGAGACAACATATAATAACATGACTTCAAGGAAGTTCCATAGGGCTGGACACTGGAACATACTTTCTCACCATTAAGCTCTACATTTAAAGGTCTCACACTTTTCAATAGTTCCACAGGCTATAGATCAAGGTTGTAACACATAGTACTTTTGTAATTATGTGATTTGCAATCTATAACAGCATTTAAATCATTTATGTGTATAGAAATAAAACACTTAATAATTCAATATTTTTTTCAAATTTTTTATTGTGTTTAAGTGGTTACATAATTTGCCAAATTGCATAGTATTGTGGGATAGTGATGCTCAGTTAAAGTCACAAACATGTTCTAACTTTCTTGGAACAAATTGTCTATCATGGTCTATAACATTTATGAGTTCTATGTGCTTTGCGATACAGTTATATCTTCCACATTGGAGGGTATGTACATTTCATTTGTTTTGCATAGCATCAGCTGTTCCCTCTTTCCCACTTGTTCTCTCCCTCCCATCACTGCCATTAAGTTGTTTAGTTCACTTTGGTTAATGTCCAGTGCAGCTGATTGATCCCTGTTACATGTTTTTTCCTGATTCCATCTAGTCTGTGTCATCTTCCTGGTTCTCCTCCAGTGTACACAAATATACCATACATGTGATCAGCAGCACGGGGTTATTTAGTAGTGATTCGCCCAGATGAGTGGAAGTCCTTTGATTCTTAAGTCCTGTTAATTTTGTCATATCACCTAACATTTTGTATTTAACAGCCACTTAATCAGGGAGACCACGTACCATTTGTTTCTATGCTCTTCACTTACCTCGCTCAACATGATTTCTTCTAGCTCTATCCATTTCCCTGCAAATGCCATTATTTTGTCATTTCTAATGGCTGCATAATATTCCATTGCGTATACATACCACAAGTTTTGCATCCATTCATCTGTGGTGGGACATCTGGTTTGTTTCCATATCTTGGCTATTATGAACAGTGCTGCAATAAACGTGGAGGTGCATGTGTCCTTGTATAGTGGTTCCTGTTGTTCGGGATAGATGCCTAGAAGTGGTATGACTCAGTCATAAGGGAGGTCAATATTTAGCTTTCTGAGGACCCTCCAGACTGCTTTCCAAAGTGGTTGTATAAGTGTACAGTCCCACCAGCAGTGTAATAGGGTTTCCTCTTTCTCCACATCCCCTCCAGCGTTTGTCGTTGGCTGCCTTGAGGATGTGGGACATTCTGACTGGGGAAGGTGGCATCTCAGTGTTGTCTTTATTTGCATTTCCTTCACATCTAGCGATGGTGAACATTTCTTTGCCATTTTTATCTCTTCATCTGAGAAGTCTCACTTTAGTTCCCTTTCCCATTTAGTAATTGGTTTGTTAGGTTTGGAAGGAATTAGTTTCTTGAGTTCCCTGTATGTACTGCATATTAACCCCTTCTCTGATATATTGCGGGTAAATTTTTTTCCCCAATGAGATGGTTGCTTTTCTAGCTTGGTTGTTATAGCTTTAGCTGTGCAGAAGCTTTTTATTTGAAGGTAGTCCCATTTGGTGAGTCTCTTTCCAATTTGTTGTGACCCTGGGACTCTGTTCAGGAATTTCCTTCCTGTGCCTATAAGTTCAAGTGTCTCTCCTACTCTGTCCTGCAATAGTTTCAGAGATGCTGGTTTAATGTTAAGGTCTTTAATCCATCTTGATAGACTGGGTTCCACTATTAGTCTTCTGCATGTGGCCACCCAGTTTCCCAGCACCAGTGGTTGAAGAGATTGTGTTTCTTCCATTGTATATCTTTGGCTACTTTGTCAAATATCAGCTGACTGGAGGCCTGTGGTTTTATTTTTGGATCTTCTATTCTATTCCTTTGCACTTCGAGTCTGTTTTTGTGCCAGTACCATGCTGTCTTTGTTATTATGGTTCTATAATAGAGCTTGAGGTTTGGCATGGAAATCTCTTCCATGTTATCTTTATTCCCTAGAATTGTTTTGGCTATTCTAGGTCTTTTGTTGTTCCACATGGATTTTTGGACTATTTTCTATATTTTAGAGATGTATGTCATTAGGATTTTAATAGGAATTGCATTGAATTTGTATTTTAATTTTGGCAGTATTGCCATTTTCACTATATTAAGTCTGCCTATCCAAGAGCATGGAAGGTCTTTCCATTTCCTAGTGTCTTCTGTAATTTCTTTCTTTAACTTTTTATAGTTTTCATTAAATAGTTCTTTTACATCTTTGGCTAGGTTAGTTCCTAAATATTTCATTTTGGGGGAGGTTATTGTGAATGGGGTTGCTTCCTTTATTTCCCACTCTGCTTGTACATTGTCAGTGTACAGGAAGACAACTGATATTTGTGGGTTGATTTTGTATCCTGCTACTTTGGCAAAGTGATTTATGATTTCTAAGAGTTTGGGGATGGAGTTTTTGTGATCGTGAATCTATAGTATCATGTCATCTGCAAAAAGGGATAGTTTAACTTCTTTTCCTATGTGGATCCCTTTAGTGTCTCTTTCTTGCCTTATTGCCCTGGCTAAGGGTTCCAGGACTATATTGAAGAAGAGTAGAGACAAAGCATCCTTGCCTTTTTGCCTGATTTTAGGAGAATTGGTTGTAACTTTTCCCCATTAAGTATAATATTGGCTATTAGTCTGTAGTAAATGGATTTTATTGTTTTAAGAAACGTTCCTTCTATTCCTATTTTCTCCAGAGCTTTTAGCATGAATGAATGTTGAATTTTATCAAAGGCCATTTCTGCATCTGTGGAGATAATCATGTGATTCTTGACGTTGGCTCTGTTGATGTGTTGGATTACATTTATTGACTTACCTATGTTAACCATCCCTGCATCTCTGGGATGAAGCCTACTTCTTTGTAGTGTATGATTTTTTAATGTTTTTCTGGATTCTATTAGCTAGAAATTTGTTAAGTATCTTTGCATCTGTTCATCAAGGAAATTGGCCAGTAATTCTCTTTTTTAGTTGGGTCTTTGCCTGATTTGGGGATGAGGGTGATATTGGTATCATAGAATGAGTTTGGGATAGCTCTCTCCTTCTCTATTTCTTTGAAGAGCTTGAGGAATATGGGTATTATTTCTTCTTTAAGGATCTTAAGGGTCTTTAAGAATTCTCTTGTGAATTCATCTGGTCCTGGGCTTTTCTCTGTTGGAAGACTTCTGATTGCTTCTTGTATCTTGTTGTAGGACATTGGCTTATTTAATTGATTAACTTCTTTGCTCAGTTTTGGCAACTTGTGTTTCTCTAAAAATGCACCCATTTCTGTCAGGTTTTCTTTCTTTAGAGAGTATAACTTTTGAAAGTAGTCAGTTAAAATTGTTTGGATATCTTGGGTATGTGTTGTGATTTTTCCCATGGCATCCCTAATCCTGCTAATATGGGTTTCTTCTCTTCTTTTTTTAAATTAATCTTGCCAGTGGTCCATCAATTTTGTTTATTTTTCAAAGAACCAGCTTTTTGTTTGGTTAATTTTGGCTATGACTTCGATTCTCTATTTCATTAATCTCCACTCTTAGTTTGGTTATCTGGCTCCATCTAGTAAATTTAGGTTCCATTTTTTCTTTATTTTTCTAGCTGTTTTAATTGCAACATGAGATTATTTACTTGGTCTGTCTCTATTTTCTTGATGTGGGCACTGAGGGCAATAAATTTGCCCCTCAGGACTGTTTTTGCTGTGTCCACAAGTTTCTTTGTGATGTGTTTTTCATTATCATTGAGTTGTAGGAATATTTAAATTTCATCTTTGATCTCTTCCGTTACCCAGGCATTGCTTAGAAATGTACTGTTCAATTTTCATGTATTTGAGTAATTTCTGCGGTATGCTTTGTTATTGAGAACTAGTTTGATTCCATTGTGGTCATATAGGATACAGGGGATTATGTTGATCCCCTTGTATTTGCTTAAGTTCCTTGCATGAACTTTGATATGGTCTATATTGGAGAAAGTTCCATGAGTTGCTGAGAAGAATGTGTACTCTGTTGTTTCAGGGTGAAATACTCGGTAGATGTCAGTTAGTTCCACATGAAGTATGGCCTCACTTAATTCGGTAGCTTCTTTGCCAATCCTCTGGTTGGTAGACATAAACTTTGGTGAGAGTAGGGCATTAAAGTCTCCTAGTATTGTCAGATTGGGATCTATTTTATTCTGTAAGTTTGAGAGTATTTGCCTAACATATTTGGGTGCACCAATGTTTGGGGAATGTAAGTTGATGATAGTAATATTCTCCTCTTGGATTGTTCCCTGTATTAGTATGTTGTGTCTGTCCTTGTCTTTGTGCATTGAATTCAATAAAAAGTTCATTTTGTCAGATATCAGGATTGCTACACCTGCTTTATTGATACACCTGCTTTCTTACTGGGGGCATTTGATTGGTAGATCCTTTTCAACCCTTCACACTGAGTTTGTTTGTATGTTTGGCTGAGGAGTGGGTCTCCTGAAGGCAACAGATGGATGGGTCATGTTTTCTGATCCAGTCTGCAGTTCTTTTTCTTTTGATTGGCGAATTAAGCCTGTTAATAGTAAGAGACAGTATAGAGAGATGCATTGTGGTCCCTGTCATTCCCTGTTTTCCTAAGTTTTTCTTCTTTCCTTTCCTCCTGTGTTTGCTCAGTTAGACGTCTATTACTGCCTGTCTGGGTACAGGTCCCTGTTCCCGGTTGCATCCTTCAGGTTGTGTTCTCCCTCTTAGTATTCTTTGTAATGCTGGCTTAATGTTTCTGTATTCATTTAGTTTTTCTTTGCTATTAAAAATTTTCAGTTCTCCATCGAATGTGAATGCTATCTTTGCCAGGTACATCAGTCTGGGTTGGCAGTTGTTTGTTCTCAGGGCTCCTATGGTACTTTCCCAGGCCTTTCTTGCATTCAGTGTTTGTGTGGAGAGATCTGCAGTGATTCTAATTTTTTCCCGTTGTAGTAGAACTCTTTCTTCATTTTTGCTGCATGCAAGATTGTTTCCTTATTATTCAGATCTATCATTTTTACTATAATGTGTCTAGAAGTGTTTCTCCTGGGATCTTGCTTGTTAGGTTTTCTATATGCTTCTGTCATGTAGGTAAAATGTTCTTTTTTGAGATGGGGAAATTTTCACTGATTATCTTGTTGAATAGCTGTTGCATTCCCTTGCTTTGATATTCCTCACCTTCGTCTACTCCAATTATACGAAGGTTAAATTTCTTGGCACTATCTGCCTACTCTTGAATTTCCCTTCGGCATAATTTATGTGATTTTTCCATATCTGTAAATTTTTGGTCCAGTTGGTATATTCTGTCTTCGGTATCTGACACTCTACATTTCATTTCGTTCTCTCTATTATCTGTGGCTTCCATTGTGGTTTGCATGGAGGAAATGGACTTATTTATGGATTCAATATTGGTTCTCAAAGTCCTAATCTCACCTCTTAATGAGGAGTGTATGCTTCTATTTTGGCACTAATCTCACCTCTTAGCGAGGTGTGGTCTGCCTCTATTTTTGCTTGCATCTCCTGTTGGATATCCTGCATCTCTTTCAATATTTCGAACCTGTGCTCTTTCAATTTCTGGTCTATTTCTCACTTTATTTCTTGAGTCATTGCCTACAGCATCTCTTGGATGTAGCTTTTGTCTTCCATTCTTGTTTGCTTCCACTGGAGCTCTCCCCTGGGTGGCTGCTTGCTTTTGGAGATAGCTTGCTATCCTGGGTATTGATAAACCTTGTAATTTTTCTCTGTGATTTTGCAGGGATTCAGGGATTATTGGAGACTAATCTGAAATTTTGTTTTGTTCAATAGGTGTTTGTCATTGCTTGATTGCTGTTTCTGTGCTGGTAGAGAGAGTCTGTACCTGATCTCAGTTCTGTTAGGGGCCAACCTCCAGTTGTTGTTCTGAACCACATAGGGGTTCTCGGCTCTCTGCTGTAGATCACTGGCAGTTCCCACCTTTAGAAGTGTTGAACAGCCTAGACTGCTCCTGTTTGCTCCTACAGGTGCTCTTGTCGAGATCGGATGTGCTGGATGCACTCTTCCAGATGTTGGAGTCTGCTATGGGCTCCTGATATTTTTTTTTTTTTTTGGCCGGTTGTGGGTTTGAACTCTGGGCCTGGGTGCTGTACCTCAGCTCTTCAGGTCAAGGCTGGAACCCTACCATTTGAGCCACAGCACCATTTCTGGCCCTTTCTGCTTATGTGGTGCTGAGTAATAGATCCACGGCCTCATGCACCCAAGACAAGCACTCTACTGCTGAGCCACCTTACCAGCCTAAGATCATGACTATTATCAGATGCTCGTGGCCTGTGTTGTCCAATTCCCAGCCTAGAATATATGGGTCAGGTTCTGGTGCGGATTGGGCTTCTCTTGTCCTGACCCCTCGGGTCTTTTGCTGTCACAGGCGTGCTTCCCTGGGGGTGCAGTTCCCTGTTTTTCTCCCCTCTGCTGAGGCATATGCTGTTTCTGAGTTCAGTTGGGAGAAATTGGTTGTGTTTCTCAGGCACTGGATTCCCAGGCGGGGTCCCATCCCTAGCCTGGGGCACGCCGGTTGGACTTGTGCTGTTGTGTATCCTGCCTAGGTTATGCAGCCTGGAATTCACAGTTCAAATTTCTTCCACTGTTGGGTGTCTGGACCCAGTGGCAGTGTTCCTTGCTTGTGCATTTAAAGTCCCTTCCGGGGGCACTCTTGCTCTAGCCTGGCCAGCTGAGTGTGCTCCATGGGCTGGTGGAGCTCTCGAAAAGTTCCCATTTTTAGTGGGTCCTGTGGTCCAGATGTTGGGATAGGGAGGCTGGGTAGGGGTCTAGGGATTCCCACCAGCTGTGGTCTCCCTTGAGGTATACACTGTCCCCTGTAGGGTACTCACCCTGGAGCTAGTAGCTGTTTCTGTGTGATGTAGGTCATTGGTTGTTGTTGCAATCAGAGTTCAGTTGAGGTGGTTGTGGGCTGGGATGGGCGGTGGTCACTCTGCATGTTTCTCTTCTGTCTCTGTCTCAGTTGATGCTGTTCAGGTCTGCGCCGTAGGGTGGGCAGCCTCTGCCCAAGAGGTAAGGGAGGGGCCCCTCAGTGCACTGAGCACTGGGGTTTGTCTCTGTTTGTGCTCTCTGGATCAGCACTGGTTCCTTGCAGTTCTTCTGCTCTGGTGTTCTGTGGGTGTACCGTGTAGCACTGGGGTTCCTGGAGTCGTGCAGAGTGGATTTGGTGGAATGGAACCTCTCTGCTCAGATATACAGTGAGGGGTGAGGGTGGGATTTTTATGCAAGCTCCTGGCTCAGAGGTTTCTCTGTTCATAGCAATCAGCAGGTCCAACATCGGTACCTCAGGTGGCTTCTGTGTGGGTGACCTGCAGACAAACCCCTGTGTCTCTAGAACTCTGTCAGCCCCCACTGGGCTGGGCTGGCAGCGGCTTCACGCGCTGCAGTGTGGCCAGTAAAGATTGGGGGGGGGGTCTTCGCTTTTCTCTTGTCTGAAATTCTTCTTTTTCTCTCTTATTTTGTTTTTTTCCTCCTTCTGTTTTCTCTGGATGTTTGTCTTTTTGTTGTTGCCGGTCTCTTGGGGAGATTAAGTGATAGAACGTGAACCCTCTTTTTGGTTGGGGAGAGCTGTGGTGTTTCCCTACTGCCCTGTCGCCATCTTAGTCCCCCCTCTAGCTTCAATTCTAATAATTCAATATTTTAAAACTATGGATTGTTGGAGCATTATGTAAAGTCTAAACAATTACGACACATATGTGCTTGTCCTCAGCCTATTCACTCTGCCTGCAGTGAGGGTTGTGGTCCTGGATACAGGAAATCCCCTCAGGAAGAAAAGGCAGCCTGTTGCTCTTATTGCACACCGTGCTCAGCGAATGAGATTGCTAATGGGACAGGTAAGTTCATGCCATAGTGAGAAATTCATTTTCTTTGCTGGTATCCCCAATCCATGCAAGCCAATGCAAAAGTTGTATATTATGATTACAGAATCAAATTTTTCCTTCCTTCACTTAATCATCTAATTGTGACACTGGTTGATTCTTCTCCTTGAAAAAAACATCATGGGCTCTGATTTATGTATAAGATTAATTTTTTTCTGGTCTATTGTATATATGTTTATTCAAATACTTAGTAATGTAAGCTTAACTTCTGTCATAGTAAGTGCAAATCTTTTTAAGCACGAGGTCCCCATCTTCTTCAAAATTACCTTCAGACTACACAGAAAACACAGATCTTGTATATCTTTATTTCCTAGATCTTAGAACTGTTCTTGCAATGGAGAAAATACTCTGGGTTTGGTTTGGTGTAAGAAGCAAGCAAAAGTGTTGTGCATAGCATGACTTTATAGTTTCAAATAGAGATTTCTCCATCCCCTATAGGTGAGTAGAAGAGACAAATATAACAACTTCAAGGAAGGGTCACAGTTGTCCAATTTATATTGTACAGAGAATATAGAGGAAGTTGCGAAGTTTTACTACCCACAATTTTGAATAAGGGGTTTGACTTGTGCACACATGTCTGAGAATTAAGGCAGCATGAAGAGGCACAGAAAATTATTCATATGATATTAGAAATGGCAAGAAACAATATTTGTGATTGTCATTACAAGCAAAAGAATTTCAATCAGACTAAAATATGAGAATATGGGAATGAGTGTGGGAACATGATGAAGACATAAAAATAAAAGTGAACATGTCTGGTAATACTTGGTAATATTTACTTTATGCTACTAAGTATTCACGTGTCAGTATTATCTCTAGACAGGGACTTTCTAATTTCCTTTTAAGTATTGGAAATGGATAAATGTTTATTTGAATTCTTCACTAGATATGGAGCAGTGTATGAAGTGTCCAGATCATCAGTATGCCAATACAGAGAGAAACCAGTGCCTCCCAACAGATGCAAGATTCTTGACTTATGAAGAACCCTTAGGGATGGCCTTGGACTGCATGGCTCTTTTTTTATCTACACTCACAACAGTTGTTCTTGGGGTCTTTGTGAAACACAAGAACACTCCCATTGTCAAGGCTAATAATCAAGCTCTCAGCTACATCCTACTCATCTCCCTCATCTTCTGCTTCCTCTGTTCCTTGCTCTTCATTGGCCGTCCCAACAACAGCACCTGCATTCTACAACAGACCACATTTGGAGTTGTGTTCACTGTAGCTGTTTCTGCTGTCTTGGCCAAAACTGTAACTGTGGTTCTGGCCTTCAAGGTCACTTCTCCAGGGAGAAGGATGAGGTGGCTTCTGCTATCGGGAGCTCCTAACTTTATCACCCTCATCTGCACCCTGATCCAGGTGACTCTCTGTGGAATCTGGCTGGGAACCTCTCCTCCCTTCATTGACACAGATGCACACTCTGAACATGGCCACCTCATCATCCTGTGTAACAAGGGCTCCCTCACTGCTTTCTACTCTGTACTGGGATACCTGGGTTTCCTGGCTCTGGTCAGCTTCACTTTGGCTTTCCTGGCCAGGAACCTGCCTAATACGTTCAATGAGGCCAAGTTCCTGACCTTCAGCATGCTGTTGTTCTGCATTGTCTGGCTCACTTTTCTGCCTGTCTACCACAGTGCCAAGAGGGAGGTCATGGTGGCTGTAGAGATCTTCTCCATCTTGGTGTCTAGTGCAGGGCTACTGGGGTGTATCTTTGCCCCCAAGTGCTACATTATCTTGTTAAGACCAGATAGAAATTTTCTGCTTGGCTTCCGTGACAGAAGTCATCCCGGGAGAAATACACCCTCTTAAGGTGAAACTTACATGTTAGGTCAAATATATTCCTTTTTCCATCAGATATTAGTTTATATTGTTGTAATAACTTCTATGAATAAATGACTCTTACTCATTTTTCTAGCCAGAGCCAAGTAAATTTGAAATTTATTCTCTATATGTTTTATTATCCCATCATGTCAACTACTATATTTTCTCTGTTGACTTGTTTTCTAATATTGCTTTGTTAACCATTTGCCTAAAATTTCTTATTTGGTGTCACTACTGGGGCTTGAACTTAAATTCTGGGTACTTTCTCTGAGTTTGTTGTTTGTGTTTTTTTACTCAAAAAATGGCATTTCCACTTAAGTCACAGCTCCACTGTTGGCTCTTTGGTGGTTAACAAGATAACATTCTCATGAACTTTCTTGCCCAGTTTGGCTTCATACTGTGATAATCACATCTTAGCTCCTAGAGTAGCTAGAATTATGGTATTTTCTAAATTTTAAAGAACATTAGCTTCTTGCCTACACATCAGTATGCTGCTTAATCCTCAATGAAATCCTTTAATATTGCCCTCATGATGAAGTTCCAGGCTTTTATATACTTGTTAGAGTTTACTTTGTTTGATAATTGTGTATTTACATTCCTACGTGTGTTTTTTGCCAATATTCTTCAATATGTTTTGTTTCCGTCTTCTTTCCCTCACTCTCTTACTTTTATTTTTCTTCATGTGCCTTGAAGGTCACATTTTCCACATGTATTTAATACCGACCTGCCCCACCATGACTGCCTTACCACGTCCAATGGAGCCAGGCACAGCCGGGACCTCCACCACAGGGGTATCATAGCATCTCCCCATGGTGGTGTGCGACACCCTAAACGCCGTCATCACTTCCCAGGGGAAAAAGCACACGTGGAGTGTCCCAGGCCGTGTGGACAAGGACAGGCACGAGGGAGCACACAGCCACCGGTGCTTGGAGGAAAAGAGGGGAAGCAGCGACGGCCTGGGAGTGAGTCAAGGACAGAGCTCAGCAGACTGTGCAAGAGTGAGACGCCATCTTCAGGGACCCAAGTGTGCAACTGAAGCATTCAGGTCAAGCATCTGCCCAACGGCTGGTTATTTTGCATACGTGTGTGTGTGTGTGTGTGTGTGTGTGTGAATAACCAGCTTGGTTTTCCCCAGCATAAGCCATACCTGTAAAAGCTAGAGACAGAATCACTGAGCAAAACCTTCTTAAGAACAATTACAGATCTGAGAAAGATGAGATTTAGCAAAAATTAAGCAGTCAAATTTGGAGTTGGAGAGAGCGACAACTACAGGAATGATCTTACAAGTGAAGCAATTAAGATAGCCAACAGTGTGCTGTCAGATTACTGTGGACAAAAAGAAGGACTGATGATTTATGTTACCCTTAAGTTATGGGGTGAGTTGCCATAACACCATGCCACCACGGGCAAGGTGCAGGTGCGGAGATGTGGCCGTATTCCGGCTGTACCTTCCTGAACTTCACCACTACAAAATCTCAGCCAAAAGAACCAGACAGGACCTTGCGACACTCAAAGAACACGCTCGTGGGTTTAGTGCTGGAGAAGATCTAAGGAACGAGTCGAGGCTGTGTCCCAAATGTCTACCAGGCCACCTGCAATGCCTTGACCCTGCCAATCCATGAGTGCGTGCTAGCCATCGCCATCTAGACAGGCAGAAGCTGCGACCCAGGGCGCACAAGTAGGCTCGCGGTTCCCGTGGTCAGCTTCCTCTTCTCCGACTCCTTATTCTGCTCCTGCTTCTTCCTCTTGCCCCACCTTGACCTCTGTATTGGCAAGGACTTGTCCGACCGTATTCTTCAATTTCTACTCTTCTTGGCCATTCCCAGTGTTCTCTTGGTAGCTCCTTTCCTGCTGTTAACTGTGTTAGTGGACATTGGTGTGGACTTGGAGCTGCCCATCCCACCATGGCCAAATGACACGGAGGAGACGGGGGAGAGGGAGAGGCCTCTATGACCCACTGACACAGGTGAAGGAAACCGGGAAGGCAGAGTGACACAAGCCTTCTCCCTGCTTCCCACTTCCTCCAAGACCACTTTGGTCCCCAAAAGGTCAGCAAATGGGTCTTCAAAAAGGTCTAATTAAAATGGGTCCCTTCCACCAAAACATCCCTGAAGCCAGCATCTGGGTTCCAGAATGCACAACTCGGTCGGAATGACTTCCTCTTCCTCCTCCACCATGCAGCCCCTTTTGGCATTCTGGATCTTAGATGACCATCTTTGAGCTTCTACCATCACCTCCTGTTTGAGTTTTCTATCTGCTGCTTCTTGGTTCTCAGGGTTTTCGCCTGATGCACTTCACTGCTGCTTTGGGGCATGTTTCTTCTCCTCGCAGTGGAGGTGTCTTCTGAAGGCCTCACTTCACGGCCATCCACCGCAAGTCAGCGGACTGGGGTCTGCAGGTGGCCACCATCTGCCCTGGTGGCTGTGGTGGTGGCCGGTCCCCAGCCTTTCCTTTGTCTCCCTCTCTATAAGGTTGTAGAATTTCAACAATGTGGTGCATGTTCTACAAAAACACACTTCGACTGTATATCAAAATAATTGGATTTAGGAATAATAGCTGCGGGAAGTGTAGATTCCTAATAGTTTGCTTATCCATGGCGGGATATACTTTTCAACTTATTCTTGTTTAATCACTTAAAATATTAAACATACAGGATGTATACACATTTTGTCATTTTATATCATCAATTGATGTTGTTAGATCTCTTGATAACAAAAATGTTATTTTTTCCAGCACTTTATTTTTAGAAGAAATGCATTATACATTATTTTTAACACACTGAATTATTTGGTTCTATACATCTTTAAGGAACACAGGACTATTTAAGACATGGCTGCATAATGGCAGTCTTTCTAGCTGTTTTCTATTGCTCATTTAACCTTTAGAAGTTTGTATTTCTAATAGGCAAGTGATTATATACTGACAATGGACTTCTATTTAGTTTTAAGTTGGAAATATGATAATGTATTGGCTAAAATTGTATGTTCCTTTATACAGGGATACTATTTAGCAAATATTTATAAATTGTTAATGTTTTATCAAGAGATGGTAAAATATTCCCATTTCTATTGCAGTTCATATTATATTTTTTTCTTGATTTGAATGATTTCATCAATGGAGTTGGATTACTGTTGCTGTGTAAAGCACTGCTTACCCATTAGGTAGCAATCAATTAACAATCATCACAACATACGAGTTCCTCAATATCAACTATGAAGAAGTGAGAGTGCCTGGTAGCCATCAGCAAGTTATTAACTCCGTGTAAGAAAAAAGAGACAAGAGACAGTCCTTAAGACATCCTGTCAATGTTGTGCAACCATCATCATCATGGCGAAGTTCTGGCTTTAACATTAGAGATCATAAGGCATTAAAAATCAAGAGAACATTCAAATGCTTATGACTCAATTAAATAATAGGTCACGAGATGAGCAGGCCACTCAAACTGGTAGCAAGTTTCCCACGGAAGTACATAGTAGATATATACATGTATTTTATGTATGTCTATAGCGAGTATTCACTCACAAAGGCAGAGATATGAGTGGTCTGAGGCCACTCACAGTTCCATAGGATGATGTCCCTGGAATTTGATCACCTTAATTTCATGTGAGTCACAAAAAAAGAGTGACGCTGCATTACAATCATGATTAAATGAAGTCACACACTTTTACATTACAGTTCTTGCTGGAGGGTACAGAAGACCAGATTCTCAAACACACAAGAAAAAGCAAAGGAGGTTAAAAATCAACAACTCTTTTAGAGACAGAATATTAAAATTAAATGCAATACATAGTATACATATTGGTGATTAAAACAAAACTCAGCCTGGCGCTGGTGGCTCATGTCTGTTAGCTCTAGTTACTCAGGAGGCTGAGATCTGGGTTCAAAGCCAGTTTGGGCAGGAAAGCCTATGACACCTTTATGTCCAACTAACCTCCATCTACCTGAAAATAAAGCCAGAAGTGGGACTGTGGTTCAAATGGTAGAATGCTAACCTTGAGTACAAAAGCTGACAGCACTCAGGCTCTTGTTCCAATCCTTAAGACCTACACACACACACACACACACACACACACACACACACACACACACACACACACAAATCAACTTACAAAAGAACAGGTACATATGAAGTCCACCACCAGGCATCAGTTTGGGAAGCCTAATCTTTCACTTAGTTGTCCAAAATTGAATTAATGTGATAATCCTTGGATCTCATGGGCCTTCAAGTTCCCAGACCTGCTATTGCTAGGTATTCCCTCTTTTCTTTTCTTGACTAAAACAATGTCCACACAAAGATGCTTGCTGATGAAAATCAAACAAAATTCTTTGAAGGACGAAATTTAAGTAGCCAAGTAACAGTAATTTACCCATCACATTTATAATCTGGAAGTAAATACTACATTCTGACATACTTCTATTTATTTAAGTATCGTGACAAAGAATCTGCTTATGTTTAACAATTGCAAAAATATCGTGTCATCTCTTCTGCATCAATTCTTCTCCCTTTAGGTTGAAAGAAACATGTGGAGTGTACCTCCTTGCTCCAATGTTATAGCCTACCCTTCTAAACATAGAACTGAAACTAAAACACTGACTTCTTAGAAGAGAGACATGAAAAGGCTGTTTAAAATACAAAGAGCTTTTGTAGGAAATAGGTTAAAATACAGTATTAATACGTTGCACTCATTAGTCTAACAATTTTAGTTATGGTTAAATTTTAATAAAGTCTTTACTGAGAATATTTTATCCAGAGCTACTGATTCCTTGGGATGAAAAAAGATTTTCACATTTAAATAGGAAAAAATTGAGTTTATGGCCTAAGATTAGATACTTAGTTTACACTGATTTCAAACACAGGACTTTAAATCTTATGTTATCTGAGATATTGCAACACATAGTCTTAAACAGACCTTGTTTAAATTTTAAAAGTTTTATACTGAAAAATTGAAAACAAACACAACAACCTGTATCATGTCACAACAACAAATATTTCCTAAATGCCTAACCACCCCTGACATGTATACAACCAAAGATTTCTATACTGGAAAAAGGTGAATCTGAGGTCTGAACTTCTACCATTCTACTATACAAATGTTCACTCTCCAATGACAATGAAATAAAATATGAAAATAAAATATCAATGGAAATAATATAAATATGACCAATGAAACAGGGAAATAATTTGTCAATGGAAATGAAACAATTTCCAACAAATCTCGGACACAAAACTTATTAGAAAACACTCACTAGCAAGTATGAAGTGTAGTGAAAGGGGTCATAGGCACCATAATGAAAAATTCCTTAGACACAAGGGGAAAATACGTTTATATATGAAATATCAACAAATAATAAGAAATTATCAAAAAGACTACAGAGAAATTATGCATGTATAAAGTCACTTAAAGGAAGCCATTATTACATTTGCTCAATGGGGCACTAGAGTAAGAGGAATAAAAAAAAGTCATGAAGATAAAATTAAGGAAATCATACAGCCTGAAGAAAACAATAAAAGGAAGGGACTCCATCACCAGCTTCCACATTAGAGGAACTATTAATAGGAATTTTCTAGAGAGAAGGAAAATGTATACAAAGAACTCAGTACAAAAGTGCAGTATTGAGAATACTTACATGAATGTGAAGCAAAATAATCAACTTCTTATGTTCAAATCTGTATTCACAAAAAATGTTTTCTGACAAGATAGGAACCTCAACAATGTAGAAGGAGTTCATCGTAATGATAATATAAAGTGAATGATTTCATTTATTTAAAGGATGGACACCAGGAGTTGGGAACATGCCAAGATACTTACACTGACACAGTACACTGTAATAAGAAAGACCATTTAGATGAATTGTAAACATATGTCTGTAAGTAGGAAATCAATAACAGTATACAAAATATACTTGATTTCTGAAGAGAGCAGAGAACACACATAAAGCACCGAATTATAATGAGTGCACAGAAAGTATTAGAAATTTATACATAATCTGTAAGGACTAAACAAATAGAAAACTTTCAACTATGCATACTAATCTCAGTAGATCAATGATAACTTTCTATTTGAATTATCTACATATGATAATTAAAATATAGTGACAGTAAACTAGAAGATAAGGACAAAATTTTGTTGCTACACAAGAAAAACCATTTTAAATACAAAGACACATGCTGTGGAGTAGTTCTGGAGATACCATTCAATGAATTCAAAATTTCAGCTATACAAAAGAGTGACAGATCTATAATAAAAAATGATGACCAAGTTAAGAACATTGAAAGGCACCCGGAAAATCTCCAAGGAATTAGGTTTTAAGTCACCTTACCACAGCAAGATGACAGACAAGAGCTCATATTTACATCAATTGCCTGATCCATTCGGTAATGTTTACATATTTCAAAACCTTATGGTCTATATAATCAAAGTATTACATTTTTATGTGTAAATAGATATGGATATTTTAAAAGTAAGTCAACATGAAGATACATAGATAACATAAAGGCATAAAAATATATTTATGTGAAACTATTCAAATCATACCTCAGAAAAAACAAGACTAAGGGAATAAAGGGACTAAAAGCTCAAGTATTTTTCCTAGAGGTATAATTGTCCTTAATTTATTTGATGCTAATAAGTATTATGCTAAAGAGACCATCAAATCACAAAAGGAATAGAAAACTAAAATCAAGATCCCGACTGTATGTGGAGATTTTGACGCATCTAGATCAGTAATAGATTAGAAAGCCAAGAATACCAGTAATTACATCATGGCAATTCACAGCATACTCCATCTACTGGAGTCTTTTGACATTACAGAACACTTCATGTCAACAACTGCAATGTGTGTAATCTACTGAAATAACATAGTGCACTCATCAGCATAGATGATGTCCTGATCTACAAATAGACACTAACAGCTATACCTTTTGTAAATGTTATATGCTCTCAAGCTATCCTGAAATAAAACTGGAAATCAACATATTTAAAATATCTGATGAAACAAGTCATCACAAATTTTAAATTGCACACATTAAAGGGAAGACTTCAGAGAAACTTAAGAATTCCACAGTTTGCAGGGGCAGAAATATATGTTACTAGTAGTGAGCTAATGTAATAGCTAGTATGCTCGAGGACATAGAGTCAATGTACAACACCATATAAAAGTGTCAAAATATATGGTAACATGTATTTTGAGAAGAAAAACGTCTTTGTTCTCATATGGCATTAGTGTCTATATAGTCAATACCATGTGTGAATATTCCTGGAACTAATGGATGATAGCAGTATAATACAACACCAGACTAATACACAAAGATGCATCATCTGACTTCATTTACTATAAAATATAAACTTCAAATTAAAAACAGAATATGAGTACTAAGAGGTAAGGAAAAGAAGGAATGGAGAGAAAATGGACAGAAAGAGAATACAATATAAAGACAGGAGAGAGATACATTTTCAAATGTGAAAGACCACATAGGAACTAAGCTCCATGCAAACAACCATTAAAAATTCTGATGAAATGTTTGTACTACCAAATTTTCTTACTAATTTTGAATCATCCATAATCATTACACAATTGATGTTTCCTTAACGTAATTTATGATGCAATGAGATTTCAGACAACATAAATAGCATAGTCAATTTATTTAAAAAAGAAACAAATCAAGACATATGGAGAGAAATGACCAATAAAACAACTTGAAAATGTCTTTTAACATTCACCATATGTTCAAGTTTATGGCATGTAAACTGTTTCTGCATGAGTACATAAAAACCAAAAATAACTCAGAATCCAAGATAGGTAAAACCATGAAAGATGGTTAAAAAAAAGTCTCTCTTTCACACAGGCTAAATTAAACAGCCATCAATCTCCCAGAGAGACTGAAATAATGATTTGCGATTTTTTTTTTTCTTCCAACAGTTCTGATACCAAACCTGTGGTGTTTCTTTTTTTTTATTCTGAAAATACCATACAGAGGACTTACAATTACATAGGCAAGATAACGAGTACATTTCTTATCAAGCATTGTTGCCTCCTCATTGCTTCCCCTTCCCTTCCCTTCCCATACTCTCCCCACCTGAACCTACCCCCCACCACCAAAGTTGTAAAGTTCGTTTTTCGACATAACGACTTGTTCCCAACCCCATCTGAATGGCCCACAATGTAATTCTGACACCACCTAGACTTAGTACAGTCCACACAAGTTCAGATCTCAGCCCCGCCACACTCTCTCCAGGGCAGAAGCCAATGCAAAGCATGTGTTCACTCTGTGTAGTCACCAATAATCTTGAAGACAGAGGTCTTGCACCACAGTCACCTCATTAACATCAATTATCAACAGGCTGGAAGATGATTATGAAAAACAAAGATGCTCCTGTTCAAAACATGATAGACCTTACACATAGACCAGTCCTTAACATTCATACTGTACATAATTGGTGCTATGGTTCAAAGAGGTAGAGCACTAGCCTTGAGCAAAAAGATAAGAGACCGTGCCCAGAGTTCAAGCCCCACAACCGACAAAAAAAGGAAAAATATTGCACACGCACACCAACACTCAAACACACAAAACCTTTCTCCATCAGGCAGAACCAAAGGTATCTTTCAGACTGCCCCTTCTCAACGTTTCTCAAATGCAGTGAATTACCCTGTCTGACCAACTACCTGAAGACAAAACAACAGGTGAAATGTTTTTCCCAAATGCTGTAGTCCATCTGGATAAGTAGCTATGATACAGAGCTCTGACTTCAGCCTTTCTGTTTAAAGACATTATGGAGAAAGCAAACATCCTAAAAAGTTACATGAACTCTTCTATCCTCTTTTCTTGCTGCTGTTGTTGTTGTTTGTCATGGGAATGAACTCTGGGCCTGGGCACTGTCCCTCAGCTCTTCAGCTCAGGGCGAGCACTCTACAACTTGAGCCATGGCAACACTTCCAGCATTTTTTTCTTTTTGCTTATGTGGTGCTGAGGAATCGAACCCAGAGCCTCATGCATGCGAGGTGAGTGCTCTACCCCTAAGCCACCTTCCCAGCCCCTCTAGGATCACCTTAAAAACAAAATGATCATAAGGAAAATCTTTTATAGACGGAGAGTTGATTTTGCACATTCAAGCATCTGATATTAATTAGAATCTTTTTAAAAAGTCTGTAGAGAGTCACTGGGGCTAAGTGGTCATAGAGGGGCCCCTCTCTTCCCACTCCGGCCTCAGCCACGTGTGTAGCAATGTGGGCAAACATGAAGTTCAGAGGCTCCATCAGCAAATCCTGAAGGGATAAACTCAAATCCTCCCTACGGAGGAGAGGGAAGGCACTGAGCCCTCAAGTCCCTCCCAGCTCCTGTCCTATGCAAGTGCAGTCCCTCTGTGCACCATTGACTGTCTGGAGAAGTAGAGGCCTGGGCAGGGGGACCCAGGCCTCAGGTCCCTCGGAGGGGACTGCAGGGGTCACAGCCAGTCCTCCAGTTTCCCACCAACAGGCTCCATGGTCTTCTCATCTATGTTGTGTCCCCTAATGGTTCCCAAGGTTACCAGAGAAACAGTTTCCATGCTGTCCCCACCTTGGGCCTCACGGAGCAACAGGTGAACTGGGGGTTGCCATGCCTTGCTTCACTGCCCCTTCTTCTCATTGGACAGTTAGCCTTTGTGATTGGCAACTAATACCGGCCCAGGCCCGTACACTAACTGACAAGCCAGGCAAATCAGATCCTTCATGCCCAGTGCCAGCAACTGTCCTCGCTTCTCTGTCAGGGGTCCCCACCCCGGCAGGTCAGAGAGATTTGCCACAGCAGGTGTCAGCCCTGCCTGTTTCCAGCTTGCCCTCCCTGTTCCTCCTCTTGTAAGCTTCCCGTCTGGGGTGTTCTGCTATCTGTTAGCGCACCTCCCTCCACTGGGGTTTGACTTGCTGCACCCTAGGTCATCTGCTGTCTCCCAGATCAAGTGACCAGATCAAGCAGTCCTAGCCACAGCCATTGCCCCCGAGTCCCCTCCCCGGGTCGCCTGTTACCTTTAACTTCCCCTAATAATCACAGAAAATTCCCCACTCTAAGGGGAACTTTCTACCCCTGCACCCTTAAAAATACTCCCCTGCACATAAAGAGGCTACTGCACCCTCTGACAGGGGTGTCTGTCAATTGCTGACAATAAGCTTTGCCATATGTGCTTGGATTTCCGGGGGGGGTCTTTTGGGCTTAAGCTTTCATTGGTGCCACGACTCTGATCTTGGTCCCCCCCGTGCCTCTTGTTCTTCCCCCTGGGAATTCAAGCTGCCCCCAGACCTTGTGCTGGTTTCAGACCCACACAGAGGACCTCCAAGGCTACCCTCCCCACCCCACGACTGTGCATGCTACATCCCCAGCTTCCGGTACCCCCTCTTCTGGGCGACTGGCCACTTCTCTAGGCCAGGGACTCTGAATCTGTGTTTTTGATTTTCAGGGGAGAATCTAGGAACCAAGTTCTGAGCATTCTCGGGCCTGGGCCCCAACTGTAAAACCACTCCCCCTCCCTACTGGTTAAGGGTGGCTGGAATCCCCTGGACAGGCCAGTGGATTGCCAGATGCAGTTCCACGGGCCAATCAGCAGGAGGGACCCAGCCCCAAATTACTAAACATTCCTTTTGAGCTTGTCTTTTACACAGCCTGAGGCCCTCAAGGTCTTGCCCAAGCTCAAGCCTATGGGCTAGTGCACATAGTTCATCAAGCCTGGCCCCAATATTTGCTGAAAAATGAGTCCAGGTCTCCCAATATTTTATGGAGCCTATGTAATTTCCATGAGTGCATGAGAAAATGGAAGGAAATCCACTATGTGTTCTTTCCCTCTCGTTCTCCTCTCCCTCTCCCTCTCCCTCTCCCTCCCTCCCTCCCTTCCTCCCTCCCTTCTTTGCTTGCCCTTGAGAGGTGAAGTGCAGACGGGGTCTCAGGGAACCTCCTCTAGGTTCCTTCTCAAGGCAAGCCATCCTGACTTAAATTCTCTTAGCTAAAACTTTCTCTATCTCTCCTCAAGTACATCCACACTGTGTTACTGTGTTACTGTGTGATCTGTCTTTCTGTCTTTCTGCTTATATAATTTGTCTGCTTCCTGTTTGCCTGCTTCCCCTTTGCTTACTTACTTAATGTTCCACCAAGTTTTCTTACCAACCTGACATGTTTTTGCCATCTTGGACATGTGGTTGGTTTTTATACAACCCCACACTTTTAGCAAGTATTTAAAGGTCAATTAATATGATAGTATGACTTATTATTAAAATTGTTTTAAAGGTTTGACTTTTACTTTGTTTGGTGTTGCCTGTTTTTCTAGCATTGAGACCATGGTTTAATCATAAAATGGACAAAATGTATTTTGCCACTAGAATGCTGAAGAACTTATGGTCGATTTTCCTTTTTTTAAAAAAATAATCATGCCTTAAAATTTTTGTGCAAAAGTGTATGTGTGTGTGTGTGTAAATATGTTTAAAGTACTTTCATCGTAATGCATAAAAATTGTTATGCAGTGGTAGAGCGCTTGCCTTGCATGCATGAGGCCCTGGGTTCAAATCCTCAACACCACATAAGCAAAAAGAAAACAACCGGAAGTGGCACTGTGGCTCAAGTGGTAGAGCGCTAGCCTTGAGCTGAAGAGCTGAGAGACAGCGCCCAGGCCCAGAGTTCAGGCCCCAAAACTGGACCCAAAATTAAATTAAATTAAATTAAAATTAAATTATTTTCTTTTTTCATTTAATGTAACTAATGTGAACCTGGGTCAAAGGACATAATTATTAATTTTTCTGCTTGTTAAAAGGAAAAACTTTTATCAATGGAAGTGGTGATGTGAGCCTAAAATCAACCAAATTGATCTGACCATACAGCCTGACTAAGAAGATGCATAGTAAATTGTTTTGAGGAAGTTCTGAGATAACCTGGCTCGACAGGCCAAAGGAAAAAAAGGGAAATGGTTTTAAACTCAAATATCAGAGAAGCTCATCAATTTTGGTGCAAACAAATGTGTCTACGAGTTATCACATTTTTTTTTCAAAAAAAAAGGGAAAAAGAAAGAAAGTAACATTAACCACAAAACAGTTGAGTAACATGATATGAGTACATCTTGAATTTTAAAAGATTGGAAAAGGAGTGAAGCCTTGCTAAATCGCACCTGCTCAGGGGTTGGAGGTAGAGAGGAATGAAACCCTGGAGAAAATGAAGCATTCTGGAAAGAAGGGAACAGAGCCTCATTAAACTGGCTCCTGTTGGCTAGGCAGGTCAGAGAGGAGTGGGGCTAAGGTGAAAGTAGCAGGAGTTGGCTAGGTGGGGCTATGAGGGGCAGAGCACTGTTCTCACAGCTGAAGGGTTTCCATTCACTGCATGTTGCTGAGCAGGTGAGCTGGAGACTGAGGCTCTGGTGACTTTTGTACTGGGTTTGAAATCACAGGTAGTGATTTCAGATGCTGTGTAGAGGTCTTATTACCTCACCAGATCACAAACCCTCTGAATCTGGCCACCACCTGTCCACATTTAGCTGACTCATGAGACACTTCCCTCATTTGAGAGATGATTCCTCAACTTTTCCATTGAGTAAATGGAAAAAAAACTCTGATGGCAGCACTTCCTATCAGCAATGGACTGGTGCTTCATTCACCTTCTTTGAAAATAGCAGCACACATGAACATATATCAGCTCCTGTTATATGGTCCAACCCCTCGTCTTTCTGAGCTCACTTGGTCCTTTCTGAAACCCGGAGGCTATTCAGGAGGCCAAGAACAATATAAAGCATGTAGAGTATCAGCTCTAAAGAACACTTACCTGAAATTTCTGAGAAAATACAAAGAACATAAAGGAATGGAATGGATATCTGTTTGATATCCAGAGGAACTGAAAGATGTGTGTGTGTGTGTGTGTGTGTGTGTCTGTGTGTGTGTGTGTGTGTGTACAATATAATAGATAATGACAAACACTCCACTCTCACACTCTTTCTATAATCAGAGTTATGTAATACATAACACATAAACCAAAAGGTGTTAGAAATTTGCAACTCCAAAGACTTCAAACCCTGTTCCAATACCAAAGGAATGAAATTCTCATGCCAGCCTTTGAGGCAGTACTCAATATACTGGTGGTATTTATTTATCAAGATTCATTGTAATGTCACCTTCTTTTGGATTTTTTCCTTTTTCTGTGACTGGAATTATGAATCCTTAGAATTGTATGAATAAATGTCCCCAAACAATATCACAGGAGGCTTCTATAGTCTGGATAGGGTTTGTTCTGGGAGAAGCCATTCTGAAAGAAGGCTAGGAACACATGAGTGAAGTGGTCTTATGTCACAATTGTGGCCTTAACAGGTTAGCTTCAAACTTAAATAGGATGGAGGAGGCAGTTCCATTAGCGGTCATTTCTCTCAAGGGTTTGGAAAGCAAGAAAAGTGATGGTGGACTCGATAGTTAATTGCTATTTGAGACCTCACTATGGGTAACATAAAACGGTAGCAGCAGCCAGGCACTGGTAGCTCATGCCTCTAATCCTAGCTACTTAGGCTGTAAGGACTACAGTTGGAAACCAACCTGTGCAGTAATGTTCACCACACTCCTATCTCAAATTAACCACCAGAATTCTGGATGTGGAGCAGTGACTCAAGAGATATGGTGTAATCCCTGAGCACAAAAAGCTCAGGAGCATCCAGGCCCTGAGTTTAATCCATAGCTTAGGCACAAAAATGTTAGGAGCAAAAATATGTCTACTGTGGAGATTTCAGGACAATTTAAGATGTGGACGTTACAAACTAACCTTGGAGACTCTGTTTTGATAACGACTCTTACTTTGCCTATAAATGAAGTGTGCCCAACTACAGAAATGAGAGCACACATTGGTAGAATCTTTTCTGAATGTGGGAAGAGGAGAGGCTAGCTGGATGATGGAAGAAGTCTAAGTTTGCAGCTCTTAAAACACTGCTCTTACATGATGGAAATCACCTGATAGTCCCCAGGGTTACCTCGGAAGCATGGAGAATAATATGGAAGAAAATACTTTTTTGTTTGTGTTTTATACTAGAGAGTTATAAGATGAATTGTTTTTCTTACAGCATAAAAGAAAAGTTGTGTCCAGGAAAAGGAACCAATCCCTCACAGTCCTGGGTTGATATTGGGACATCCTGAACCAGATTGTCCTCTAATTCAAGCTGCTTGTGAATGATTACCTGCTGTGCAGCCCTGAGCTGGTTGCTAGTTGGGTACTCCCTTAGCCACCATAGAGAGTTGTCACTTTCCACTTAGGTAGTTCTGACTGGAATTTGTGGCTGCCTGGATATGATCCCATGCCCTCAGGACTAGACTAGAGGCTGGACTACCAGGCTCTAACTGTGCAAGCCTACACACCTACACATGCTGAAGTGGAAGCACTGGGACTGGAATGACATCCTTTGCTGGAAGGAAGACCAACAGAGGAGGGAGAAATGGAAGAAATCTTTGGAGCCAAGATGAAAAAAAAGAATGATTCATTTTGTCTAAGAAAGGGAAAATCCAACCTAAAGGCTCTCCTTGCATATATGAATGTATGAGGACTTGTTGGGACTATAGCTAGCAAGTGCAAAGTCAAGATGTACCCTATGCTGGTGGCAGAGCCATACCTGGGAGTATCCAACATCTCTGGGCCATTGAGTGGACCCTTTATGTCCTCTAGACATGGTAGCAATGGCTTATCATATCTAAGTGGAAGCCAGGCCTTAGGCTCACCCCTCACTCCACCAGCTTCACTAATATACTCTCCTCAACCTCCACATCTGACAACTGCAGAAGGTCAATAGACACTCCCTTGTGGTATTTGGGCTGGTGCACACCATGAGCACTTAGACTTAGATTCTCTCTGTTCTAAATCAGAGGATCTTTGCCAGATATGATCTCCCTATGGCACATGCTCATGCCAGTGAAAGCTGATTTCTGCGATAGTGTGTTAATAATTGTCTAAGGGGAACTGGGGAAAGTAGAGTCGTCCATTGAATCCATGGGGATTTAGATTATGGTTTAGTAACTAGCAGCAATCACAAAAAATTTGGTCAATAAGTCAATATCAAGGACTACTAAATCTCCACACTGGTTACACATACCTATAATCCCAGCTCCTCAGGACGTTGAGATGTTAGGCTCAGAGTACGAAACCAGACTGTCACGAAAATTCCTGTAATACTCTTAAGTACAACTAACCATGAAAAAGCTGCAATTGGTAAATCCCTGGCCTTGAGCGTAGGAATAGTACACAGAGCCTCCATTTCAGTATCAGTACTAGCATGCACACACACACACACACACACACACACACACACACACGTGTTTACATGCCCAGACACACACATGTTAACTAGTTAGGCATGGAAGATTGAAATGTAAATTCAGTCTCTAGGCATATGTTACATTTTCCTATCAGACATCAATTACCAGGCAAGATTTGAAATTTACTGCAGCAAGAATTTGAATTTTTATTGCCCAGCTTCTGCCACTGCTGGGATCACATTTCTTTCAACCTCATATATCACCTCATCTACCTAGCTCCTTTTAAAATATGTACATTGAGTTTAATGATTGCATTTATCCACTCTTCCTTTCTCCATGCCTTTGCTCCTTTCCCTTGACTTCATCCAGCCACCACTCACCAACAACACATGTTCCATCTTTCTGATATTCATTTTCTTAAACTGTAAAAATTACTCAAAAGACTTACACCACTGAAATCCTCTGGTATTTATTCAGTTTGTATAGAAATGCATATGACCCTGTATGTGTTTTCATAAATATGTATACTTTAAATCTAACGTCCATATGTGAAAGAAAATATGTTCTTTGTATGTCTGGGCTAGACCTACTTCACTTAACATGATTTTTTCCATCAATTTCCTTGAAATTATACAATAATATTCTTCCTTATGGGTGAATTAAATTCCATTGTGGATCTATACCATATTTTCTTGATCCATTTGAAGGCATCTAGGCTGATTCCTAACTTGGCTACAGTGAATAGTGCAACAATGAACATGGGTGTGCAAATATCTTTACCATATCATGACTTGTAAACATTTGAATAGATTCCCAAGAGTGGTATGGCTGGATCATCCTACGTTGGTTATTTTAAGAATCCCTAAACTGCCTTCCATAATGTCTACACCAGTTTATATTCTCACAAACAATTCATCCTCACTAGCATCTGTTGTTTGTAATTTTGATGATGACCATGCTCACTGGGGTGAAATGGAGTCTCACTTTGTTCTGATTTGCGTTTACTTCATGAACAGAGATGTTGAGCATTTCCTGATATGTTTATTGACCTTTTTTACTTCTCTTCTTAAGAAATCTGTATTTAGTTCCTTTGCCCATTTATTTATTGGTTATTAATTCTTTGACTTCTAATTTCATAATCTTTCAATTCTGGATATTAGACCCTTATTGAATGTACAGCTGGTAGAGTTATCCCATTCTCCTATTTTCTGATGTTATTTATTTCATTGGTCTGAAATACATATACTTGCTGTACATTAGTTTCAAATGGAAAGCACAAGTTTAATTAAAATAGTTGATTTTAGCTTGGTGCCAGTAGTTCACACCTATAATTTTAACTACTCAGGAGGCTGAAATCTAAGAATTATAGTTCAAATACAGCGTAGGCAGGAAAAATCCAGGAGACTCTTACCTCTAATTAATCACCAAAAAGCCAGAGTTGGAGGTCAGGCTCAAGTGATGGTACAGTAGACTTAAGATGGAGGGGGAAAGCTCAAGGACAGCACCTAGACCTCTGAGGTTCAAGCCCCAGGCATACACGTGCCTGTGTGCGAACCCTTCCCCCCCACACACACGCAGTTGATCTTTATTTTATTCATTTTGCTTCTTACAGTATATGGTCTTTTTTAAATTGGTTATTTTAAACAATTTGAAAGAATTGATAGAAATGGTGCAGACGTTTTAATTTTCCTGAGTTCATTTGAGAGCTTATTGCTAACAAGCTCTGATCAACCCTAAGTGTTTTATTGGATACCTCCCTAAATAAGTATGTGCTTCTATAGAGGGCCAAAATAAACAATCCAGGTCCAAGAATATATTCACATTAATACATCACAAGAAACAAAACTTGGGGCTGGGAAGGTGGCTCAGTGGTAGAGCGCTTGCCTTGCATGCTCAAGGCCCTGGGTTCGATTCCTCAGCACCACATAAGCAAAAAGAAAAAAGCCAGAAGTGGCGCTGTGGCTCAAGTAGTAGAGCGCTAGCCTTGAGCTGAAAAGCTGAGGGACAGCGCCCAGGCCCAGAGTTCAGGCCCCACGACCGGACTCAAAAAAAAAAAAAAAAAAAGAAAGAAAGAAACAAACAAAACTTGAAACTCCATTGTTTTATTACCAAACATAACCCCTAAAATTATTCAGTCTTGGCATTCTCACTTGCAAAAAGGATGGTTGAGATTCCTTTTTTATTGTTTTCTTTTCTTTTTTTATTGTGAAAATACTGTACAGAGGGGTTACAATTACATAGGCAAGATAATGAGTACATTTTTTATCAAGCATTGTAGCCTCCTCCTTTGTTTCCCCTTCCCATTCCTTCCCATCCTCCCTCCACCCCCCCACCCAATCCTCCTCACCCCTACTCCCTCCCCACCAAAATTGTAAAGTTCGTTTGCTACATACGACTTGTACATCTCATCTTATTTATTCTTTAAGTAGTTTTGCACAGGGTATCCATCAAATTTGTCAGTTTCTAAGGTCTCTTTCATCTGTGATCACTTACCACTTTGCTTTCCTATCCAAGACATTCCAGTCAGGCGCAGTGTTGTGGTGTATACTTAAGGAACCCACTCTCATTGCAGTATGATTTTCTCTCCTTTATACCATTCAACCTTTTTAATTTCATGTAAGATAACATTCTTGTGACACACAGTAGATTATGTCAGTGGTGTAGATCTTTAAAACACAAACTTTTTAAGACACAGAAAGGTAAGCAATTTCTACTTAGAATAGTGCTCCCATCTTTACATAGTTTTTAACTATTTAAACTCCTTCATAACATATTCAATTGGAAAAGATTATAATTATATTATTATAGTTGACCTCTTTCTTTCTGTTTCTTTCTTTCTTTCTTTTCTTTCTTTCTTTCTTTTTTCTTCATTTCTTCCTTCCTTCCTTCCTTTCTTCCTCCCTTCCTCCCTCCCTTCCTTCCTTCCTTCCTTCCTCCCTTCCTTCCTTCCTTTCTTTCTTTTTGTCATTCATGTGGCTTGAACTCAGGGCCTGACACTGTCCAGGATGTGAACTTCTATCCTGAGCTCAGCCTCCTGAGTAGCTAGGATTACAGGTATAAACCACCTGCTCCTGTCTATAGTTGACCCTCTCATTGTAAGAAAATTCTCCTTCTTTATTGTTTTCTTTTCATTGATTGCCATGTCATAGCTCCACTTCTTACTTTTATGGTACTTAATATAAGTTTCATGGAGCCAAGTTCATGGTAGGTACTCACGAGGCTGAGCTTAGAGGCTCATGGTTCAAAGCCAGCCCCAGGCAGCAAAGTCTGTGAGACACTTAGTTCCAATTAATCACAGAAAAAAATGTGCTGTGTCTAGAGTTTAAGCCCCAGGACTACGCAAAAAAAGCAAACAAACAGAAAAAAAATGAGTTTCATGGACTTTTCTTCCCAGACTCGCTTCAAAACACATCCTCAGACCTCAACCTCCTGAGTTGGTAGGATTATAGGCATAAGGTACCAATAAAAGCAATTGGTCAGTATTTTAGTCATATATAAACATAACTATATAATAAGACCTTGTTTTGTTCGAAGTTAAATTTCTGAGATCATCTATATTGCTGTGTATTCTGGTGGTTTATATAATATTATTGCAGAGTACTATTCAGTTATATAATTGTTCTACTCATCCATTGTAAGGTAATTGATATTTGGGTGGTACTTAATTCTTAGCTGTTCTGAATAGTGCTCTATAAACATTCTTGTAGATATTTTTAGTGAACAGCTTACACACATTTTCCCTTTGGCCAATATTGAGAAACATGATTCTAGAACTTAATGATGTTTTAACTTCCATTCCTAAGAGCAATGTAAAGCATTCCACTGACTCCCGATTCTCACCTCACCAGGTTTTCATTACAAAATTAAATATTATTTTTATTATTATATGCCTATAGTTAAAGAAGCAGATGATTTTTTGAAACACTGAAGCTTTAAATAAAAAAATATAATCTTTGCAGAAAAGCTCTCTCTCATGCTACATATTATACATATTATAGTATATACTATGTATACACAATTATACTATATCATATATATAATCTATGATAATCTATAATGTATTATATGTCATCGATAAAATCTATATTTTATATGCCATATATAATCTATGATATAAATTATATATTATAGATATAATCTGATATAGATTATATAGTAATATATATATAGTGTATAATATATAGTATATGTTATATAATATTATATATCATAGATATAACCTATGACATATATAGATATAATACAGATTTTATAGATACAGTCTGTAATGTAATTAATAATATAAAATAAATACATACAAATCTAATTACTATAGATATAATATTTAATATAATATAGATGTAATCTATGATAAATATATATTGCTAAATAAACTATACATATTTTGTAATTATAAAGAAATATAATAATCTATTATATATGTGTGTTTATATATATATATATACATATATATATATATAATACATACATATATATATATATATATATAAAAAATATATATATATATATATAAATCAGTCCTAACTGAAAGATACTTTTTTTCCAGTACTGGGGCTTGAAATCAGGGCTTCATGTTCTTAGATTTGTGCTCAAGTCTGGCACTCTACTACATGAGTTACACATCTATTTTCACCATTTTGGTGGCTCATTGGATATAAGAATCTCATGGATTTTCCCACCAGGGCTGGCTTTGGAAACTTACTCATTAGATCTCAGCTTCCTGAGTAGCTAAGCTTGAACCATGGATGCTTGGCTAAAATAAATCTTTTAGAAAGATGCAGTCTGTGGTTCACTGTAAATATGTTGCTTGTATGAGAAGGCACTAGGTGGCCGTGTTGTTTTACTGTGGAGATCAGAGTCGGGGAGAGGAGGGAGAGGAAGAAGAGAAAAGAAACGAAGGGAAAGGAAGAGAAAATAAAGAAGGAAAGGAAAGGGAAGGGTCATTGTCACATGATTATCATATAGAGATAACCTTATGATTTGTTCTTTATAATTAATTGTTTAAATTTTTTTATGTTAGCTGGGTACTTATGGATCATGCTTGTAATCCTTGCTACTCAGAAGGCTGAGATCTGAGGATCACAGGTCCACCCAGGCAGACAAGTCAGAGAAACTTATGTCCAATTAACCACTAAACATCCAGAAGTGGATCTGGTGCTTAAGTGGTAGAGTGCTAGCTTTGAGCAAAAAAATCTTAGGTCCAGGGCTGGGAATATAGCTTAGTGGTAGAGTGCTCGCCTAGCCTACAGAAAGCCCTGGGTTTGATTCCTCAGTACCACATACACAGAAAAAGCTGGAAGTGGCACTGTGGCTCAAGTGGTAGAGCACTAGCCTTTAGCAAAAAGAGCTCTGGGATAGTGCCCAGGTTTAAGCCCCAGGACTGGCAAGGAAGAAAGAAACAAAAAAAGAGAGGAGGGAGAGGAGAGGAGAGAAATAAGAAGGAGGAAAAATGCTCAGGGACAGCACACCAGGACTGGCAGGCAGCAGGGCAGAGTGGGGGTAGAAAAGACATGCATTCTCTTCCCTTTCCTTTAGATAAAATGATTCCTGTCTATATGACATTAGAGCCGATCATGAAAAATTGAACAATAATAAGCCTCTGATTATATGTGAAGGAAAATATAAATGTCTATAATATAAAACAGAAACAGTAAATGAAATATAAAAATATAATGATAATAGCGAAGTTTTCTTTAACACCTTCATTAGGGCAAGCACTGAAACTGCAATTTTATTTTAATGAAACCCCTAAAATACTTGTTCCCTAATTCAGCTTACTCCAGGCGGTTTGACCTCAGTTTTGTTTAGAACTTTCATCACCAATCTTCCTCAAAGAAAGTGGCTTTGAAGTGTGCAAGCTATCACAGTGGCTCACAAAAGATGTTCTTCCATTTCTATCTCAGCCACAGGAATTCACTCCATGAATTGCATGTCCAATTTCAGTCGATTTTCCTTTGCAATATCATATTCTGCAAAATAAATAAGTGAGGGCAAAAGATTGCATTACTAGATGATCTTGATCTAGATGCATTGTACTAATGAACAACCATGTTGAATTGAAATCTTTTTGTACAATTACTTAAAGATTTTTTAAAAGGTCCCCTCATAATAAAAATAAAAAATAAGGCCAGGCCTCGGTGACTCATGCCTGTAATCCTAACTACTCAAGAAACTGAAATCCAAGGATCCCACTTCAAAGCCAGCCCTGATAGGAAAGTCCATGATACTCCTATCTCTAATTCCCTACCAAAAAAGTTGAAAGTAAAGATGTGCCTCAAGTGATAGAGTGCTAGCCTTGAGTGATAAAACTCTGAGTTCATGCTACAATATGAGCACAAAAAATAAAACAATAAATGGAAAAAAGATACAGTATTAACTATTCTTGATTAAAATTATATTTATATAAACTTCTAAAGCCTAAACAAGGGATGGTAGCCTGGATTCTGAGACAGAGCCTGAAGACCGAGATCTTAGACCTATAGGAACGACCATCTTAGCCTTCTAGACATCAAATATTCAAAATGCATAATACAGGCATAAATTCTGTGGATATAAGAGGAGAAGGCATTACCTCAGACCCAATTTACCACAATCCTAATATTTGGGTTCCATAACTAGGGTTCAGATAAAATTGTGTGGAATTCCAATAAATAAATACATACTTAAATACATAAATATACAAATCTAGCTGGGCACTGGTGACTCAAGCCAATCATCCTAGCTACTCAGGAGGTTGAGATTGTGAAAATCAAAGTTCAATATTAGCCCAGGCACCAAAGTCTATGACGTTCTTGATAATTAATCACAACAACTGGCAGTAGAACTGTGATGCAAGTGGTAGAGTGCCAGCCATGAGTGAAAAAGCTAAGAGACTATTCCCAAGCCCTTGTACCAGGAGAGGCAAAGAGAGAGGGAGGAAGGAGGAGAGAGGGAGAGACTGGTGGGGGAGAGGGAAGAAAGAGAGGTTCATGGGTCTTAGGGACTGTGCAACTTAAGGGAAATCTTGTCTAGGTGTTACTGCATACTTCTCCGATTAAGAAATAATAACAAAAACAAAAGACAAATATGAAAACATCCCAACTTCACTTTGAACTTGACCTTTCCTGCATTTTTTCTTGTTTGATTCATGTAAATAATATTTCTAGATAAACAAGCCACCACACTACTTATCATTTTCTACCCCCATCCCTTTTCAATACATTTAATTTTGGCTACCTACTTAAAAAAAAAACAAAAAAAAAGTATTACTTGATATTTCTCTTTTTAATAAAAATATGATTACATATTTTCTAAACTATCAACATATAAGTAAATGTCTGAGCATTAAGATACGTAGGTATCTAGGGATCACTTGTGGGCATAAAGTAGTTAAAATGACCCAAAGCTATACAGAGATATAAAAAAATAAGAACCACTGCAATGCAAATAAGAAACTTTGCAATTTATAAGATTCTGGGTAGGAGAGAGACTAAAAAGAATCAGAGGAAGAAATAAACGCCAGACAGGATGAGTCACATCATGTTCTCCACGCCCCCACCCCCAATCATCAAATTTCCACTCTCTAAAATAAACAACTTGGTTAAAACTCTTTTTACCAAGGGTATAAAAACTTTAATTTATTCATAGCATTGCTAAACACTAAACAGAAGCATGGTGTCTTTTTAGTTGTTTTTCCTGAGAGCATGTTTCACACCATTCTTTTCTAGGACTTGAGATATAAGATCTTTTATTCCAGAGCAATTAGACCTCTTGTTTGTGTAAAACCTGCACTTGTTCCATAGTATCCATGAACTTTGAAGGGAAGAGTTACCTCCTAACTACAATAGTGAATCACTTAGTAGCTTTAACAATCCATTGAGTCATCCTTCCAGAATCTTCCTTGAATTTCATCAGTTTTTTCTTCTGTTGCTTAGAGTACTTGGGCTGCGGTTAGATGAATCTCATACAACACATACTCCTTAATGGTTGAGCATTATGAACTTTCTCAAACAGGCAACTCTCTACATTAACCTAATTGGATTTTCTTGATATGCAAAGCTATGAGGGTAGTGGGAGAAAAAAAAGCAAACTAAACGACTCCAAACCCAAACTCTAGCACTAACTGTACCCATAAAAACCGATGGCAGCGATTTTAGTAGAATAGAGACTTACAAGGGAATGGTAAATTAATACATCATGGAAGCTCTGCATTCATGTACCCTGTAGTCAGGCTGTAGTAGTTTTACTTAGATTTTTTATTTCTATATTTTAACTTTTCCACCTAGTATGACACATTTAATTGACATTGAAAGTTTGGGTTGTTTTTTTTTTTTTTGCAAGAATAAAGACAGATTTAAACTAATTGAAATAATATTGATTCCTCAGTAGGCCAAATGGTGCGCGGTTTTCAAATTATACTAATTTTATGTCATGAAAAAGTTGGGGTTATTATTTCAGGAATAGTCGTCAGTTCTTTAGACCTAAAGGTGTTCAAAAAGGCCCTATATCACACTGGATCTGTATTTGTTGCCCTGCAGTCTCTGCCTAAGCCAGTGGGACTGGTCTCTGCTCTGTGTCTGGTTTTTAATGTCCACAGCCTGGGCAGGAACTCCTGAGGTGAGAAGTTTATCAGCCCTGGGCTCTTGGAAAAGCTCATCACCAAAGAATTTCCCCCAAGGGAACAGAACACAACCCAGCTCTGTCATCTTTCTTCTGCTTCTTATTAGAGAAGTCCTTTATACAGCTGATTTGTTTTCCTAGCAATTGAGTATGCTCAGATGCATTCTTTCATTTGCTGACTATTTCACTGATGGTGGGGGTGGGGAAGCAAAAAACCTGCTACAAGAATTTCCTTAGCAGGCTGGGAAGTTGGCTCAGTGATACAGCGCTTGCCTTGCATGCCTGAGGCCCTGGGTTGAATTCCTCTGCACCACATAAGCAAAAAAGAAAAAAACCAGGAAGTGGTGCTGTGACTCAAGTGGAGCGCTAGCCTTGAGCTGAAGAGCTAGTGCCCAGGCCCAAAGTTCAGGTCCCATGACCAGACCAAAAAAAAAAAAAAAGAATTTCCTTAGCAACCCTGAAATGTCATGGGGCTCATCAAAGAACTTCCCACTTGGAGCACTCTTTCTACCCAGCAATTTCTCTAATAATGTCTCTAATATTTCCAGCATTTCATCTCTGTGGCCTTTTTGAAAAAGTGCAAAACAGCTGTCCACTCACAAAAAAAAAGAAAAAAAAAGGGGGATCTGGGAATGTGGCTCAGTGGTAGAGTGCTTGCCTAGCATGCATGAAACCCTCGGTTCAATGGCTCAGTACCACATATACAGAAAAAGCTGGAAGTAACACTGTGGCTCACGTGGGAGAGCCTTGAGCAAATGATGCTCAGGGGCAGTGTCCAGACCCTGAGTTCAAGCCTCAGGACTTGCAAAAAGAAAGAGGAAGAGAGAGACAGAGAGAGAGAGAGAGAAGAGAGAAAGAGGAGAGACAGAGAGACAGTCAGAGGCACAGAGACAGAGAGAATGAAAGAAAGAAAGGAAGAAAGAGAAAGAAAGAAAGAAAGAAAGAAAGAAAGAAAGAAAGAAAGAAAGAAAGAAAGAAAGAAAGAAAGAAAGAAAGAAAGAAAGAAAGAAAGAAAGAAAGGAAGGAAGGAAGGAAGAAAGAAAGAAAGAAAGGAAGGAAGGAAGGAAGGAAGGAAGGAAGGAAGGAAGGAAGGAAGGAAGGAAGGAAGGAAGGAAGGAAGGAAGGAAGGAAGGAAGGAAGGAAGAAGGAAGGAAGAAGGGAGAGAGAGAGGAGGGAGGAGGGGAGGAAGGGAAGGAAGGAAGGATGGAGGGAGGGAGAAGGAGAGAGAAAGAGGAGGGGGAGAAAGATCCATTGGAAAAAACACATTTTTAATGATTCCAACAATTTTCTTCCCACTGTCAGCTTATGCACAATTAAACAATTCTAAAACTTGCATGTGCATGTGGACTGTCCACACTCTCTCAGGTACCATTTTAAAGGAATAAGCAGCTGGGTGCAGATGGCTCATGCCTGTAATCCTAGCTACTCATGAGGCTGAGCTCTGGGGATCATGATTTAAAGACTGCCTAGGCAGGCTTTAAACTCCTGGAGAATCTTATGTTCAATTAACTACTCAAAAAAGTCAGAAATGGCGCTGTGGCTCAAGTGGTAGAGTGATCAAATTGAGCAAAAGAAGCTCAGAAAGTGTCCATTTTGCTTAACATCATCCTATTTGGTCCTATGTACAGAGCTTTTGACCTTTTCCGCTTATCCTATACATGCACTAGTTATTGCAAATAATGGAACCATGGGACCTATGTTTCTTTGGGCCTGGTATAATTCACTTAATATAGTTTTTTCCAAGAGTTCCCATTTCCTAACTTTCTGATTGAGGCATAGAATTCCATGATATATTTATACCAAATTTTCTTGATCCATTCATCTACTAAGGGGCATCTGGGTTGGTTCCATACCTTAGCTGCAATAAACATAGTTGTGCTGGTAGCATTAGTATGGTCTTGTTTGTGATCATTTGGGTAAATGTCCAAAAGCGGGATTGCTGGGTCATAGGGAAGCTCTATGTTGAGTCTAAGCGAAATGAACCCCAAGATAGGGACAGAAGTTTTTTTTTTCTTTCTTGCTATTGTTCCTAATGTATTTATAATGTACCATGTGATTTTTTTCCATTTTTTTATTTTATTGTGAAAATACTGTACAGAGGGGTTACAATTACATGGGCAAGATAATGAGTACCTTTCTTATTAAGCATTGTAGCCTCCTCCTTTGTTTCCCCTTCCCTTCCTATCCCTTCCCATTCTTCCCCCACCCACCCAATACTCCCCTCCCCCTCCCCCCCACGAAAGTTGCAAAGTTCGTTTTTGAAATAACGACTTGTACATCTCATTGTTGCAATGGGTCCACCTGTATCCCTATTTAAACGATTTGTATTTTCCCTTCCCCTCCACAAATTATACCAACATCAAATACAGTGAAAGCAGGGGTTATACTGTGGAGGAGGGACTTACAAAGCAACAAAGAAATAATCTTATAAATGTATTAGAGACAATCACATGTAAGAAAAATACATTTGAATACATATCTTAGGGTTCATTTCCCTAACATCAACTTACCTGACCTTTTCTGCTTGACTCAGAAATATACCAGTTATTGCAAATAAGGACAGAAGGGAACCTTACTGCATTGTTGGTGGGAGTGTTCAACCATTTTGGAAAGCAGGAAAGGAGGTTCCTCAAAAGACTCCACATAGAGCTCCCCTATGACCCAGCAATCCCACTTTTGGGCATTTACCCAAATGTTCACAAACAAGACCACATTAAAGATATGTTTATTACAGGGCTATGTTTATTGCAGCATTATTTACCATAGCTAAGATATGGAACCAACCCAGATGCCCCTCATTAGGTGAATGGATCAAGAAACTGTGGTATATATACACAATGGAATTCTATGCCTCCATCAGAAAGAATGGCATTGCCCCATTTGTTAGGAAATGGAAAGACTTTGAAAAAATTATATTAAGTGAAGTAAGCCAGGCCCTAAGAAACATGTTTTTTTTGGTTTCTTTCTATGTTCCTCCCCCATGGTATAACCCGTGTTCACTGTATTTGACGTCGGTCCCTGCATCTTATATATACACTTGTCTAGCCTGGGGAGGGGAAGGGAAAAAGCAAAATTCTTAAATAGGTATACAGATTGACGCATTGTAACAATGAGATGTACAAGACACTATATTGAAAAATGAATTTTACAATTTAAGCTAGGAAGAGGGGAGGGAGAGAGTGTAGTTGGGGAGGTGGGGAGGGAAAGGATGGTAGGAGAAAAATGGTAGGAGAAAAACAAAGGAGGAGGTAACAATGCTCAATAGGAAATGTACTCATTACTTTGCTTCTGTAACTGTAACCCCTCTGTACAGTATTTTTACAAAAAAAAAAGTATTTAGAAGAAGGAAGAAAAGAAATAGTGTCCAGACCGAGTTAAAGCCCTAGGACTATCAAAAAAAAAAAAAGAAAACAGACTTCTATATGTAATGGCATTCAGGAATAATCATAATAATAACAATAATAATAATAATACAGGAAGAATAATATCTTGTTTGTTTTTGGTTTAGTTTAGTGCTTCTTGTTTTGGGTTTTATTTTCGTGACAGGGTCTTGCAATGTAGCCCAGACTGCCTTGATCTCTTAATCCTCCTGCGTCCAGAGTGCAGGGATTATAGATGTGCATTACCAAACTTGGCTACTTTTTAAAATAATATAGTATACATAAACTTATTTTAATAATAGTATATATATATAACCTTTTAACTGTTTTAATAATGGTGTATATACCCTTTTAATATAGTGTATATGTATAACATTATTCACATTATGCTTTTTCTTTGGTTTTTGTTGTTGCTGCTATTTTTGAGTGTGCTAGTATTAGGGCCTGTGCACTGTCCCTAAGATATTTTTCCCCCATGCCTGTTGCTCTATCACTTGAGCCACAGCTCCACTTCTGGCTTTTCTGGTGATTGCTAATCCTATAATGGTAAATTGATTAAAAGCCTGTTTTGAATTGGCAATATTCTAGTTGTATGTAGGTATTCAAATGTATTTCTTAAAATTCATGTAATTCTTAGAAACTCTAATATTACATTTTATATTATACATTATTATGATACACAAATTATATTATTATTTCTTAAAGATTCTAATATTATATACTTCTTTTATTACCACTGATATATCAAGGTTGAGTTTTTTGTTGTTGTTGGTAGTCATGGGCCCTGGACTCTGGGCCTGGGAGCTGTCCCTCAGCTCTAAAGCTCAAGGCTAGTGCTCAACCATTTGAGCCACAGTTCTACTTCTAGTTTTCTGCTGGTTAATTGAAAATAACAGTCTCATGGACTTTCCTAACTGAGCTGAATTTGAACCACAAGCCTCAGATCTCAGCTTCAAGAGTAGCTAGGATTACAGGTGTGAACCATACATTCCTGCCTCGTGTGTGTTTCTGTGGATTTTTAACTTCCCCAACTCCAGTGATTAAATCAGCACCTTCAAAGGACCCATGACCAGATGTCAAGGCTCTACCAAGTTCCAGATGCCAATGTGTGGTACGGAATTTGGTCTCAACTCTGATATAAAGCAGCAAAGCAGGAGGAAGGTGGCTTTGTAGTTACCCTGACACAGGTTTAAACCCTTCCACTGACACTTAATCTTCTAAATAACCTTGAGCAAGTTATTTTGCAGTTCTCTGATTTCTTGAAATAAATAAATAAAACACAAAATAAAATTAATAACAGCACTAACTGCAATATGCAGTAAACATGTATATGTAGATATAAACCATGTATTGGTATACTAGGACTTGAATTCAACCCCTGGGAACAAGCCTGACTTTCTTCTCTTCCAGCATGCTGAGCATACCATCCCCCACTATGCTACAGATTTACCCAGGTGCTGAGTTCAAATCCCATGTCTAGCAGAAAAAAAAATGGCATGAATTCCAAGCCAAGGAGCCACAAAAATTTTTAAATATTTTTTTTTTACTTTAATTTTATTTTATTTGTGAACATACTGTACAGAGAGGTTACAATTACATGGACAGGATAATGCGTACATTTCTTACCAAGCATTGCAGCCTCCTCCTTTGTTTACCCTTCATATCCCTTCCCAACCTCTCCTCTCCCCGCCCAATCCCAATCCTTCTCTTCCCCCCCACCCGCAACGACGTTGTAAAGCTCGTTTTGGACATGACAACTTGTGCTTCTCATTGTTGCAACAGGTCCACCTGTATCCTTAAACGACTTGTTTTTCCACATCTCCTCCACAAGTTATACTGACATCAAGTACAGTGAAATTAGGGGTTATACTGTGGGGGAGGGACATACAAAGCAACAAAGAAATAATCTTATAAAAGTCTTAGAAACACATGCATGAAAGAAAAAAACATTAAAATACATATCTAAGGGTTCATTTTCCTAACATCACATTATCTGACCTTTTCTGCTTGACTCATACATATACTAGATATTGCAAATAAGGGAAACCATGGGGCCTATGTTTCTTGGGCCTGGCTTACTTCATTTAATATAATTTTTTTCCAAGCCTTTCCATTTCCTAACAAATGGGGCAATGTCATTCTTTCTGATGGAGGCATAGAATTCCATTGTGTACATATACCACATTTTCTTGATCCATTCATCTACTGAGGGGCATCTGGGTTGTTTCCATATGTTAGCTTTGGAAAATAATGCTGCAATAAACATACTTGTGCTGGTAGCTTTAGTGTGGTCTTGTTTGTAAACATTTGGGTAAATGCCCAAAAGTGGGATTGCTGGGTCATAGGGGAGCTCTATGTGAAGTTTTTTGAGGAACCTCCATACTGCTTTCCAAAGTGGTTGAACAAGTTTACATTCCCACCAACAATGAAGTAAGGTTCCCTTCTGTCCACATCCCCTCCAGCATCTGTTGTGGTTAGAGTTCTTGATTTTTGCCATTCTAACTGGTGTGAGGTGGTATCTCAATGTTGTTTTGATTTGCATTTCTTTATGGCTAGGGATGTTGAGCATTTCTTCATGTGTCTATTGGCTATCCTTCTTTCTTCTTCAGAGAAGTTTCTCTTTAAGTCTTTCGCCCACTTATTTTTTGGGCAGTTGTTTCTTTGAGGATTTGTTGTTGGGAGATTTAATTTTTTGAGTTCCAAGTATATTTTAGATATGAGACAAGGGTCCGTTGTATGGCTAGTAAAGATCTTCTCCCAATCCGTGGGCTTTCTATTGATCTTGCTAGCTATGTCATTTGCACTGCAGAAGCTCTGCAACTTTATGCAATCCCATTTGTCCAACCTTTCTTTGATTTGTTGTGTTTCCGGGTCTCTATTCAGAAAATTTCGGCCTGAGCCAAGGAGACCTAGGGTTTCTCCTACTCCATCCTGTAATGTTTCCAGAGTGTCTGCTTTGAATTCGAGGTCTCTGATCCATTTGAAGTTGATTCTGGTGCAGGGTGATATATAAGGATCTAGCTTTAATTTTCTACAAGTAGTTAACCAATTTTGCCAGAACCATTAACTGAAGAGGCTGTCTTTCTTCCATTCTATTTTTTAGCTCCCTTATCGAAGATTAGATAGCTCTAGGTCTGTAGGTTCATTTCTGGGTTTTCAATTCTATTCCATTGGTCCTGAGGTCTGTTCTTATGCCAATACCAAGCTGTTTTGATTACTATGGCTTTATAGTAGAGTTGGAATTTGGTATTGATATTCCTCCAGCAATGTTCTTTCCGTTGAGGAGCATTTTTGCTATTCGGGGTCTTTTATTTTTCCATATGAATTTTTGAATTGCCTCTTCTATTTCCTTGAAGAATGAGGTTGGAATTTTGATAAGTATAGCGTTGAATTTGTAGATAGCCTTAGGAAGAATTGCAATTTTCACGATGTTAATCTTTCCAATCCAGGAACATGGGAAGTTTTGCCACTTTTTAAGTTCTGTGTTGATTTCCTTTTTCAAGATTTTAAAGTTTTCATCATAGAGGTCCTTCTTTGGTTAAGTTAATTCCTAGGTATTTTATTTTTTGTGACGCTACTACAAATGGGGTTGCTTTCCTAATTTCAGCCCTACTTTTCTCATTGTTGGCATACAGAAAAGCCAATGATTTTGGGGGGTTAATTTTATACCCTGCTACTTTGCCAAAGTTTTGAATCAGCTTGAGTAATTTGGGAGTGGAGTCTATGGGATTCTTTAAATATAAGATCATGTCGTCTGCAAAGAGGCAGAGTTTATTTCTTCTTTCCCTATTTGGATCCCCTTTATGTCTGCATCTTGTCTTATTGCTGTAGCTAGGCATTCTAATACTAGGTTGAAGAGAAGTGGAGAGAGTGGACATCCTTGTCTTGTTCCTGAGTTAAGAGGAAATGGCTTTAGGTTTTCACCATTAAGTATAATGCTGGCTGTAGGTTTGTCATATACAGCCTTTATTGTGTTGAGGAATGTTCCATGGATTCCTAATTTTTCCAAAACCTTCATCATAAAGGGGTGTTGGATCTTGTCCAATGCTTTTTCTGCTTCTATTGAGATAACCATGTGGCTCTTATTCTTGCTACTGTTGATGTGATGAATAATATTAATTGCTTTGCATATATTGAACCAACTTTGCATCCCTGAAATGAATCCTGTTTGATCATGGTGTATGATATTTGGAGGAATTGTTGAAGTCGGTTGGCCAAAATTTTGTTGAGAAGTTTTGCATCCATGTTCATCAAACAAATGGGTATATAGTTCTCCTTCTTTGATGAATCCCTGCCTGGTTTTGGGATGAGGGTTATGATGGCTTCATAGAATGTGTTCGGTAGTGAACTTTCTCTTTCAATTTCATTGAAGAGTTGGAGCAGTATTGGTGTGAGACCTGCTTTGAAGTCCTTATAAAATTACGCTGTAAAACCATCTCCTCCTGGTCTTTTCTTAGGAGGAAGGTCTCTTATTGCTGTTTCTATTTCAATGCTAGATATGGGCCTGTTTAGCTGGTTTAACTCATCTTGGTTTAGTTTTGGCATGTTAATATTTGCTAGGAAAAGTTCCATTTCTGTCAAGTTCTCAAACTTATTAGCATAAGCTTTTGGGAAGTATTCCCTTATAATGTTCTGAGTCTTGGTTGTTTCCGTGGTGATGTTTCCATTCTCACCCATGAGTTTATTTATTTGGGTGTGTTCTCTTGTTTTTCTGATAAGATTTGCTAAGGATCTGTCAATTTTGTTTATTTTTTCGAAGAACCAACTCTTTATTTTGTTGATTCTTTCTATAGTTTTTTGGATTCTAATTCATTTAATTCTGATTTAATTTTAATTATTTCTTTCCGTCTACTGGATTGAGGTTTATCTAGCTGCTCTTTTTCAAGGAGGTTTAGATGTGTCATTAAATTGATTGTTTCAGATCTCTCCAATTTGTTGATGTAGGAACTCAGAGCTATAAACTTGCCTCTGAATACTGCCTTTGCTGTTTTCCAGAGGAGCTGGTAATTTGTGTGTTCATTTTTGTTGAATAGCATGAACATTTGAATTTCCTTTCTAATCTCTTCCATGACCCACTCGTTATTCAGCAGTGTGTTGTTCAGCCTCCATGTGATACCAGCCTATCTTTGGTGGCTTTTGGTGTTGAGTTCTAATTTTATTGTCTTGTGGTCAGAGAGAATGCAAGGTATAACTTCAATGTTTATGAATTTAAGCAAGTTTGCTTTGTGGCCTAAAATGTGGTCTATTTCAGAAAATGTTCCATGTGCTGCTGAGAAAAACGTGTATTCTGATGCTGCTGGGTGAAATGTTCAGTAGATATCTGTTAAATCTAGTTGGTCTATGCAGCTGTTTAGATCTGCAGTTTCTCTCTTGAGTTTTTGCCGAGTTGGTCTATCTAGTGGGGAGAGTGGTGTGTTAAAATCCCCAACAATTAATGTCTTTGCATTTATATGGGATTTGAGGGAAAGTAGTGTTTCTTGGATAAATTTGGGTGCACCATTGTTTGGCGAGTAGATATTTAGAATTGCATATCCTCCTGAAAGGAAGATCCCTTAATTATTATGTAGGGACCATCTTTATCTCTTCTCACGAATTTTAATTTGAAGTCTATTTTATCTGATATTAGGATTGCAACTCCCGCCTGTTTATTGGGGCCGTTTGCTTGGTAGATTTTGTTCCAACCTTTAACAATGATAATGTGTTTGTTTTTACAGGCAAGATGTGACTCCTGAAGGCAGCAGATAGAAGGGACTTGTTTTTTAATCCGACTAGACAGTCTATGTCACTTAATTGGAGAGTTCAGTCCGTTAATTTTAACAGAAAAGACTGAGAGGTATTTGGGAGTTCCTGGCATGTTATCCACCTTCTTGCGGGCTGCAAAAACTGGATTCTTCCTATGGTTCTTGGATGCTCAGTTTGGATGATATTTCTTGGCCTTTATTGTGGTCTTGTTTGTTTTCTATGTGTCGGACATCTTTAAGAATCTTTTGTAGGGCTGTTGTGGTGGACATGTATTGTTTCAATTTTTCTTTGCTATGGAAGGTTTTTATTTGGCCTTCAGTTATGAAGGAGAGATTAGCTGGGTACAGTATTCTTGGTTGATAGTTGTTTGTTTTTAGGGCATGGCATACATCATTCCAGGCTCTTCTTGCTCTGATTGTCTGTGCTGATTAATCTGAGGTGATTCTAATTGGTTTCCCTTTATAGGTGATTAATCTTTTCTCCTAGACAGCTTTAAGGATCTTTTCCTTGGTTTGAGTTGATCCTGTGTGGATTATAATGTGACGGTGGTATGTCCTATTCTGGTCTGGTCTGTTTGGAGTTCTAAAAGCTTCTTGTATCTGAATAGGCCTATCTTTTTGCATGTTTGGGAAGTTCTCTGCTAGGATCCTGTTAAACAAATTTCCTAGACCATTAACTTCTGTTCTAGGTGCTCCTCTACACACATTAACCTTACATTAGGCCTTCTGAGGGTGTCTTCCAAGTGTTGGATAGATCTATCATATTTCTGGGACTTGTCTTGAATGGTTGTATGATCTTTCTCTTTAATATCTAGGCTATCTTCAATCCCTGAGATTTGATCCTCTGCATGGTCTTATCTGCTCTCAAGACTCTCTACTTTGTTTTTATCTCTTTTCCTTCTAATTGGTCTGCTTTGATGGATTCAAATTCTTTGTTGGAGCTTTGATTTACATCTTGTATGAACTTCTTTACTTCCTTAATTTTATGTTCAGATCACTTAGTTGATTGGTTATGGTTTCCTTGGATTCCCATTCCTTCTGTTGGGTTCCATTCAGCATTCCCTTTGTGGTCTCCCTGACTTCCTTCAGCTCTTTGTTAATGGATTCCATGAATGCCTTTAGTGATCTTTGTGTATTCTCTACCTGCTCTCTCAATTCCTGTATTACTCTTTGATTAGCTTCCTCCCGTTCATGGAATTGCTATAGTTCTCTTTGAGTGTTCTCAGCCTGTTCCTGCCATTCCTGCCTTTTTCTTTGAGTATTCTCAAGCTGCTCCTGCAAATCCTGTATCAGTTTTTGAGTAGCTTCCTCACGCATATGATATTCCTGTATAAACTTTTGGATTGCCTCCTCTCTCTCCCTATCATGCTCATACAGAGTCCTTTGTATGCTTTCAATCTTTTCATTTATCATGTTTGCCAGCAGTGTTTCTAGAGCTATGTGGAACTCTCCTCTGGATTATTCATTATCTGTTCTGTCCCCTGATTATCAAGATTGGGAGTTGAGATACCCGGATTTGCCTTTTTTCTTGTGTTTTTCCGGCTTACTCTGCCCATTTGAGATGAAAATAGCACCAGTTTTGTGCTAGAACACTATCTTAAGGCAAGCATCAACCCAAGTCTGAATTTGCACAGTCAATAGTCTACAGATACAATCTAGTTCAACAGATACATCTATTCAACATCAAACAACTATACGTTAATGGGCTACAAACCGCAAAGAAGAATTTGGAAGACCAGAAATTATTAGGGTTAGGGAGAGATGTGGGTAAAAAAATAGGAATAGATTGATGTGGGGAGGCTCAGGGAGAGTTAACTAAGTCCTAATCTCAAAGCAGGAAATAGGTTGGGTAGAATGAAAGTAGAGAGAGCGAAAAAAAGAATAAAGGAAACGGGAAAAGAAAAGAGACCAGAAAAAATAGAAAGGTAAAAATTAATAAAATTATGTAGACCCGATAACAATCTATTTAGATAAGAACGTGAATTTATTGAGAGAAGGGGAGGGATATAAAGGAGATGTGAAAAACTTAAAAATAAAAATGCTTAAAGTATTATATCGGTATAAAGAGGTAGTACTGCTATTTAGGAATTTAAGTCTTAGAGGTTTTGACTTGAGTAATAAATTTATGGATTAAGTGTGTACACAATGGAGGATAGGGTCTAATAGTCAACTACGGGTTTATCTGAGGGTGTACAGTACAAGAATTAAGTCACATAAAGAAGAACGAAAGAGAGAAGATGAAAAGTATAAGAAAGGAAGAAAAAAAGATGAGAAGAAGCTAAACAAAAGATAATTAAAAAAGAAATAAAAAGAGGAAGAAGACCAAAAAAGAAAGAAAAACGCACATTCACGTATCTCTAAAATAAAAATTATAAGAGGAAAAAATTTTTTTTTTCAAAAAAGGCAAAGATTAAAGATTAAAAAAAGTTTTAGAAAAGAAAAAAAATTATTTTTTTATAAGGGACCAAAAATAAAAAAAAAAGAAGACGAAGAAGAAGAAGAAAGAATATAAACTTCTTTGATTTTTTTGGGAGGAGTGGGAAAAATCCTGTATCTCCCTTGTGTCCATAACCAGCCTCTTGTTGGAGTCTCTGGTCTGCTTGTGGTCCTGTGGGTTGGTTGGTATCTTAAGTCAGTTTGTTTGAACAGGCAGAAAAATGCTCTGCTTTACCCAGTGTTTGGCGATCCTCCTCCCAGCCTAGTTCATTGAGTGGCAGATCTGCTTTGAGTATCACAAAAGAGGGGGATCAAGTGATGAGGCTAGGTTCTGGGTAGAGTTGAGGCCTTTCAACAGACAGTAGCTTTTCTGGGGCTAGTTTGTGAAAACCTCACAGAGCCCAGCCTGGAGCCATTCTCAGGGTTTCTGTTTACTGATTTTCATTTGATTTTCGAGGCTGCTAGAGGGAGGGGCAGCCTCTGGCTCTGATTACCCAGTGAAGAAACCCACTCCTAGGGCTGGTGCCTGAGCTGGGTGACTTTTCCCTTGGTGGAGCTGAGTCTGGCAGGTCACGCTGCCGTTAAGTTCTTGTGACCTGCTAAATGACTCGTTTTATTCCAAGGCCTGAGTTGGAGCTAGCAGCTCCGTCGAGCTTTGTCAGTATCCAAGATGGAGATCTCCAGTGCTGGGGGAGGGAGGGGTGGCCTTCCCTCCTCTGCTCCCTGAGAAGGAGTGAGGACGTCGGGCTTCTACTCACGCCGAGTCTTGGTTCCTGGGTCGTCTCTGGTCTGCGAACTGCAGGATGAAGAAGTCTGCGCCTTGTCGGTTCTTGCTGGTGTTGAGTAGAATCCGCTCGCCTGCTGCATCTGGCTCCTTCGTCCCTGACACTCTGTTGCTCAGGTAGGCTCCTGCGCTCACCTGCCACTGTCACAGGTGCCACTGCCGCGGCAGCTGCTGACAAGAACTCAGAAGTGTCTTCTTGCCTGGGGTTCCTTCTCTGGCCTAACTCTCTGTCCTGTGATGGCACACTTGGTGTAATTCTCTGGCTTAGGACTGTTCACTGGCAATCTAAAACTTCTTTTTATGCGAGAGCTTACTTAGACTCCAGCTTCTCCTCCGCCATCTAATCGGACTCCCTTTAAATATTTTTAACGTATGTATTATGTATGCATGTATATATGTATATATTTTTAATTTGTCAAGGACAGGGCTTGAACATTGGTCGTGGCAACTCTGCCTCAGCTTCAATCTAGCCTAGGTTGCAGCCACTGGACCCACAGCCAAACCTGGATCCTGGGCCCCAAATGCTGACAGGAAAAAAAATAATAATAAAACGACACAGGAGGGCGATGAGTTCAAGATGGTGGAGGAGAAGCTGGAGGCTAAACAAGGTCTCTCATAGAAAGCAGTTTTAGAGTTCCAGTGAACAGTCCTAAGCCAGAGAATCACATCAAGTGTGCCATCACAGGACAGAGAGATAGGACAGAGAGGGAAAATCCAGGCAAGGAGACAGATCTGAGCTCTTGCCAACAGCCTTGGCTGCTGCTGTGGCAGCAGTGATGGCGGCAGTGGCAGAACCTGCCATACCTGAATCTCAGAGAGTCCGGGATGAAGGAGCCTGAAGAAGCGGGTGAACAGATTCTACTCAACACCAGCAAGAACCTAAAAGGAGCAGACATCTTCATCCTGCAGTTCACAGACCAGAGATGATCCCTGAAACAATACTCGGCATGAGTAGCAGCCGGACGTCCTCACCCCTTCTCAGGGAGCAGAGGAGGAAAGGCCACCCCTCCCAGCCTACCCGTAATGGAGATCTCCATCTTGGATAACAAGAAAGCTCGGCAGAGCTGCTTTCGCCAACTCAAGCCTTGGAAGAAAACTAGAGTCATTTAGCAGGTCACAAGAACCTCAGCTGACCTGCCAGACTCAGCTCCACCCAGGGAAAAGTCATCCAGCTTGGGCGCCAGCACTAGGAGTGGCTTTCTTGACTGGGTAATCATAACCAGAGCCTGCCCCTCCCTTTAGCAGGCTCAACAATCAGTTGAAATTCAGTAAACATAAACCCAGGCTGGGCTCTGTGAGTTTCTCAGAAAGTAGCCCCCGGGAAAAGCTACTGTTCGTTGAAAGGCCTCAACTCTACCCAGAACCTAGCTTCATCACAGCATCTCCAAACTTGAGGAAAAAGCCATCTCCCTCTAATGTGATACTCAAAGTAAATCTCCCTCTCATTGAACTAACCTGGGAGGAGGATCGCCAAATCCTGGGTAAAGCAGATCATTTTTCTGCCTGTTCAAACAAACTGACTTACAAACCAACCAAGACACAGGACCACGAGCAGACCAGAGACTCCAACGTGAGGGTGGTTACAGACAGAAGGGAGATACAGGATTTTTCCCAACCCTCCCCAAAAAAATCAAAGAATTTTTTTTTATACCTTTTATATAAAAATATTTCTTTTTTCTTTTCCAAAATTTTTTAATTTTTAATTTTTACCTTTTTTGAAAAAAAAATTGTTTTCCAGTAACTTTTTTTTCCTCTTATAATTTTTATTTTAGGGATACATGTGTGTGTCCGTTTATCCTTCTTTTTTTTTCTTTCTTTTTTTAAAAAAATTCTTTTTGTTTTTTGTTTAGCTCTACTGAACTTCTGATCTTTTTTCTTTCTTTCTTATCCTATTTACCTTTTCTTCTCTTTTGTTCTTCTTTATGTGACTTTATTGTTGTTCTGCACATCCTCAGATAAGCCCCTAGTTGACTATTAGACTCTATTCCCCATTGTGTACACACTTAATCCACAAATTTATTACTTTACTCAAAACCACTGAGACTTAAATTCCTTAATAGCAGTACTACCTCTTTATACCTATATAATATTTTAAGTACTTTTATTCTACTTCTCTCATTATATTCACCTTCTTTTCTGAATAGTTTGTGTTTGTTTCTGAATAATATTATTAATTTTTACTTTTCTATTTTTTCTGGTCTCTTTTTTTCCCCTTTCTCTTTCTTCTTTTTTTCTCTCTCACTACTTTCATCCTATCCAACCTATTTCCTGCTTTGAGATTAGGACTTAGTTGAGTGAACTCTCCCTGTGCCTTCCTACATCACTCAATTCCTATTTTTTACCCACTTCTCTCCCTAAACCTAATAATTTCTGGTTTTCCAAATTGTTCTTTGCGGTATGTAGCTCATTAATATATAGTTGTTTGAGGTTGAATAGATATATCGGTTGAACTAGATTGTATCAGCAGACTATTGACTGGGAAAATACAAACGTTGGTTGATGCTTGCCTTTAGTTAGTGTTCTAGCACAAAACTGGTGTTATTTTCATAACAAATGGGCAGAACAAGCCGGAAAAAACAAGAAAAATGGCAAGTCCGGGTATCTCAACTCCCACTCATGATAATCATGGGCCAGAACAGATAATGAATAACCCAGAGGAGGTTTGTCAAATAGCTCTATAAACACTGCTGGTAAACATGATAAATGAAGAGATTGAAAACATACAAAGAATCTGTATGAGCATGATAGGGAGAGAGAGGAGGCAATCCAAAGGTTTATACAGGAATATCATGAACTTGAGGAAGCTACTCAAAAAATGATACAGGATTTGTGTGAGCAGCTTGAGAATACTCAAAGAGAAAGGCAGGAATGGCGTGAACAGGGTGAGAACACTCAAAGAGAGCTACAGGAATGGCATTAACGGGAGCGGAGGCAAGCTAAGCAAAGTTTAATACAGGAATTGAGAGAGCAGGGTGAGAATACACAAAGATCACTACAGGCATTCATTGGATCCATTAACAAAGAGCTGAAGGAAGTCAGGGAGACCACAAAGGAAATGCTGAATGGAACCCAATAGAAGGAATGGGAGCCCAAGGAAACCATAACCAATCAACTAAGTGATTTGAGAATAAACACTGAACACCAAATTAAGGAAGTACAGAAGTTCATACAAGATCTAAAACAAAGCTTCAACAAAGAATTTGAAGCAACCAAAGCTGAACAATCAGAAGGAAAACAAAGTAGAAAGTCTTGACACCAGGTTAGACCATGCAGAAGATCAAATCTCAGGGATAGAAGACATCCTAGATATTATGGAGAAAGAACATACAACAATCCAAGACAAGACCAAAAATATGATAGATTTATCCAGCACTTGGCATACACTATCAGAAGGCCTAATCTAAGGATAATGGGTGTAGAGGAGACCTAGAAACAGAAGTTAATGGTCTAGGAAATTTGTTTAACAGGATCCTAGCAGAGAACTTTCCAAACATGAAAAAATATAGGCCTATTCAGATACAAAAAGAATTTAGAACTCCAAATAGACAAGACTAGAATAGGACATCCCAACGTCACATTATAATCCACACAGGATCAACTCAAACCAAGGAAAGGATCCTTAAAGCTGTCAAGGAGAAAAGATTAATCACAATTAGAATCACCTCAGATTCCTCAGCATAGACAATCAAAGCAAGAAGAGCCTGGAATGATGTATGGCATGCTCTAAAAACAAACAAATATCAACCAAGAACACTGTACCCAGCTAAACTCTCCTTCATAACTGAAGGCCAAATAAAAACCTTCCATAGCAAAGAAAAATTGAAACAATACATCTCCACCACAACAGCCCTACAAAACATTCTTAAAGATGTTCGACGCATAGAAAACCAACAAGACCACAATAAAGGCCAAGAAACTGCACCCAAACTGAGAATCTAGGAACTATAGAAAGAACTCAGATTTCGCAGCCCCCAAGAAGGTTGATAACATGGCAGGAACACCCAAATACCTCTAAGTCCTATCTCTCAATATTAACAGACTTAACTCTCCAATTCAGCGACATAGATTTTCTAGTTGGATTAAAAAACAAGATCCTTCTATGTACTGCCTTCAGGAGTCACATCTTGCCCGGAAAAACGAACACGTTTTCAATGTTAAAGGCTGGAACAAAATCTACCAAACAAACGGTCCCCATAAACAGGCAGAAGTTGGAATCCTAATACCAGATAAACTAGACTCAAACAATGGAACACACAAATTTATCCAAGAAACACTACTTTCCCTCAAATCCCACATAGATCCAAAGACATTAATTGTTGGGGATTTTAACACACCACTATCCCCACTAGATAGATCAACTCGGCAAAAACTCAACAGAGAAACCACAAATATAAATAGCTGCATAGATCAACTAGATTTAACAGACATCTATCGAATATTTCACCCAACAGCATCAGAGTACACGTTTTTCTCAGCAGCACATGGAACATTTTCTAAAATAAACCACATTTTAGGCCACAAAGCAAACTTGTCCAAATTCAGAAACATTGAATTTATACCTTGTATTCTATCTCACCACAAGGGAATAAAATTAGAACTCAACACCAAAAGCCACCAAAGATAGGCTGGTATCACATGGAGGCTGAACAACACACTGCTGAATCACGAGTGAGTCATGCAAGAGATTAGAAAGGAAATTCAAATGTTCATGCTATTCAACAAAAATGAGCACACAAATTACCAGCTCCTCTGGGACACAGCAAAGGCAGTAATCAGAGGCAAGTTTATAGTTCTGAGCTCCTACATAAAAAATTGGAGAGATCTGAAACCAACAAGTTAATAATGCATATAAACCTCCTTGAAAAAGAGCAGCAAGATTAACCCCAATCCAGTAGATGGAAAGAAATAATTAAAATTAAATCAGAATTAAATGAATTAGAAGCAAAAAAAATATAGAAAGAATCAACAAAACAAAGAGTTGGTTCTTTGAAAAAATTAACAAAATTGACAGACACTTAGAGAATCTTATCAGAAAAAGAAGAGAACACACGCAAATAAATAAACTCATAGATGAGAATCGAAACATCACTACGGAAACAACCAAGATTCAGAACAGTATAAGGGAATATTCTCAAAACTTTATGCTAATAAGTTTGAGAACTTGGCAGAAATGGACCTTTCACTAACAAATATTGAAATGCCAAAACTATACCAAGATGAGTTAAACCATCTCAACAGGCCCATATCAACCATTGAAATAGAAACACCAGTAAGAGACATCCCAGCTAAGAAAAGTCCAGGACCAGATGGTTTTAGAGTGGAATTCTACAAGGCCTTCAAAACAGAGCTCACACCAATATTCCTCCAACTCTTCAATGAAATTAAAAGAGAAAGTTCATTACCGAACACATTCTATGAAACCATCATAACCCTCTTCACAAAACCTGGCAGGGACTCATCAAAGAAAGAGAACTGTAGACCCATTTCTTTGATGAACATTGATGTTAAACTTCTCAACAAAATGTTGGCCAATGGACTTCAACATTTCATCCAAAAAATCATACACCATGATTAAACAGGATTCATTTCAGGAATGCAAACCTGGTTCAATATACGCAAAGCAATTAATATTATTCATCACAATAACAGGAGCAAGGATAAGAACCACATGGTTATCTCAATAGATGCAAATAAAGCATTCAACAAGATCCTACACCCCTTTATGATGAAGGTTTTGGAAAAATTAGGAATCCATGGAACATTCCTCAATACTATAAAGGCTGTATATGACAAACCTACAGCCAGCATTATATTTAATGATGAAAATCTAAAGCCATTTCCTCTTAACTCAGAAACACGACAAGGATGTCCACTCTCTCCACTTTTCTTCAACCTAGTAATAGAATGCCTAGCTACAGCAATAAGACAAGATACAGACATAAAAGGGATCCAAATAGGGAAAGAAGAAATAAAACACTCCCTCTTTTCATATGACATGATCTTGTATTTAAAGAATCCCATAGACTCCACTTCCAAATTACTCAAGCTGATTCAAAACTTTGACAAAGTAGCAGGATATAAAATTAACCCCCCAAAATCAATGGCTTTTCTATATGCCAACAATCAAAAAAGTGTGGCTGAAATTAGGAAAGCAACTCCATTTGTAATAGCCACACAAAAAATAAAATACCTAGGAATTAACCAAAGACGTGAAGGAACTCTATGATGAAAACTTTAAAATCTTGAAAAAGGAAATCAAAACAGAACTTAGAAAATGGCAAAACCTCCCATGCTCCTGGATTGAAAAGATTAACATCGTGAAAATGGCAATACTTCACAAGGCTATCTACAAATTTAATGTGATACCTATCAAAATTCTAACAGCATTCTTCAAGAAAATAGAAGAGGCAATCCATAAATTCATACAGAACAATAAAAGACCCCGAATAGCAAAAACTCTCCTCATCGGAAAGAACACTGTTGGAGAAATATCAGTACCAAATTTCAAACTCTACTATAGAGCCATAATAATCAAAAACAACTTGGTACTGGCATAAGAACAGACCTCAGAACCAATGGAGTAGAATACAAACCCAGAAATGAACCTACAGACCTATAGCCATCTAATCTTCGATAAGGGAGCCAAAAAAATATACTGGAAGAAAGACAGCCTCTTCAGTAAATGGTGCTGGCAAAATTGGTTAACTACATGTAGAAAACTAAAGCTAGATCCTTATATACCACCCTGCACCAGAATCAACTCCAAATGGATCAAAGACCTCGAAGTCAAAGCAGACACCCTGAAAACTTTACAGGATGGAATAGGACAAACCGTAGGTCTCCTTGGCACAGGCTAAAATTTTCTTAGTAGAGACCCGGAAACACAACAAATCAAAGAAAGGTTGGACAAATGGGACTGCATGAAGTTGCAGAGCTTCTGCATGACAAAGGACATAGCGAGCAAGATCAATAAAAACCCTACGGATTGGGAGATCTCCAGTAGCCATACAACAGACAAGGGTCTCATATCTAAAATATACTTGGAACTCAAAAAATTAAATCCCCCAAAAACAAATCCTCAAAGAAACTACTGCCCAATAAATAAGTGGCCTAAAGACTTAAAGAGAAACTTCTCTGAAGAAGAAGGATGGCCAATAGACACATGAAGAAATGCTCAACCTCCCTAGCCATAAAAGAAATGCAAATCATAACAACATTGAGAGACCACCTTACTCCAGTTAGAATGGCAAAAATCAAGAACTCTAACAACAACAGATGCTGGAGGGGATGTGGACAGAAGGGAACCTTACTTCACTGGTGGGAGTGTAAACTTGTTCAACCACTTTGGAAAGCAGTATGGATGTTCCTCAAAAGACTTCACATAGAGCTACCCTCTGACCCAGCAATCCCACTTTTGGGCATTTACTCAAATGTTTACAAACAAGACCACATGAAAGCTACCAGCACAACTATGTTTATTGCAACATTATTTACCATAGCTAAGATCTGAAACCAATCCAGATGCCCCTCAGTAGATGAATGGATCAAGAATATGTGGTATATTTACCCAATGGAATTCTATGCCTCCATCAGAAAGAACGACATTGCCCCATTTGTTAGGAAATGGCAAGGCTTGGAAAAAATTATATTAAGTGAAGTAAGCCAAGCCCAAAGAGACATAGGTCTCATGGTTTCCCTTATTTGCAGTATCTAGTATATGTATGAGTCAAGAAGGAATGTTCAGATAATGTGATGTTAGGAAAATGAACCCTTAGGTATGTATTTAAATGTTTTTTTTTCTGTCATGGAATTGTTTCTAATACAATTATAAGATTATTTCTGTGTTGCTTTGTATGTCTCTCCCCCACATTATAACACTTGCTTTCATTATATTTGATGTCGGTATAATTTGTGGAGGAGAAGGGGGAAAACAAGTCGTTTAAGGATACAGGTGGACCCATTGCAACAATGCGAAGTACAAGTTGTCATGTCGAAAACGAACTTTACAACTTTGGTGTGGGGGGGGGAGGATTTGGTGGAGGGGCTGGGGGAGGCTGGGAAGGGATGACAAGGGTAAACAAAGGAGGAGGCTACAGTGCTTGATACGAAATGTACTCATTAGCTTGCCCATGTAATTGTAACCCCTCTGTACAGTATGTTCACAATAAAAAAAAAGACACAGGAAAAAAACCAAAAACGGCCACTTGCAGATAGCTGCAGGTTTTTCATTTTTTTTCTTTGCAAGTTGACCTTCCTGGGTTTAAATGACATGGCTGAAAAGTGTTGGTAACCTGGCATTGCTGAAGGCTGGCGGTCTTCCAGGGAAGTCATAGGCCAACATGGCGACATAGGCCCTGGGTTTGAAGCCTGGTCGTGACCCCTACCAATGGAGGGAGATCCTAAGTGTCTCATTCCTGTTCATAGGAATACCATTGGAAGGTTATGAATGTGAAGGTTCAATTAGTTGTTCCTGAATGATGCTATTATAAAATTAGAGTGATTTTAGGAGGCCGATGGATTGTACTGAATATTTTTGACACAATAAAAAATTACTATTAATTACATGGACACAATAATTCCAGGACAGTGATTGATTTAATTAATAATTCATTAAGGATGAAGACAGTATTAATTACATGGAGGCAAAATAAATACCTAAGATTTGGTAGGAATGTAGCATATGTAACTGACATCTCTGGCACTCTATAAAGAACTATATTTATTTGTGTAATACCATCTGCATGTCAATCTGTTCTTATTTTATCAATCACGGGGCTCGTTCCCAGGTGCTGGGAAATACTTTTCAGCTCAATATGCACCAGGCTGGCGTGTTGACAATCACCCATTCATGCATTGAGCCTTGTAGGCATTGAGTTCAGATGCCAGCTCTCACAAAAAATGAATCATGCAGTAAGAAGCCCATGGTGACATATTTTCCTTTTTTGTGAAAATCCTGGGTGTCAGGTGTGAAGTTTCATACATAGGCAAATCTATATCCTCTGTAATAAATGTAATAAATATTCTATGTGTAATAACAGTCAATAAAATAAATGGTAAATACATGAATAAAACAAAGAAAATGAATAACTACACTAAGCACAATATGGAGTCAACATATGGGGCTCAATCTCATGGCCTCGGAACTGCCTAGGAGCTGAATTGGCTAGAGGCTGCTGCACTGAAAATCACCCATTCATGAACTTCTATGCCCTGAGTTTAGATCCCAGCACTGACAAAAATGTAATCTTGGAGTGAGAAGCCAAGCATGTCACGTTATCTTTCTCTTTGAAAGTGCTCTGTGTCAGGTAGGATGTATAATTCGGGTGCAAATCTATATGCTATATAATAGGATGTCATAAATGTAATAAAGGTCATAGGTGGAATATTGTCACTACAATAAATGATGAAGGGTTGAATTAGTGTATCATTGTAAATAAAATTAGATCTTATAATTATAGGATGGGTATTAAGTTTTATTAATATTTTATTATGCATTAACAGAATAAAAATTGCATGGAGTCATAATTAAATACCTAATATCTGGTAGTGACACATGATGCATAATTTAGTTATATATAGACATCTGTCTCATTCTATAAAATATGTAAATATATGTATGTGTATATGTACACATATGATAAACAGGATATTGAGTAATTTTAATTAATGCTTTATAATTGTTCAACTGGGACACATCTTTAAGTGGAGACATAATTTAATATCTAATAATTTGCAGTAATATCTATAAGTTAGTAATATAGGGATATCTCTCCTTTTGTGTACATAATATTTATATATAACAATCTCTATTTATACCTCTTTCACTCCTGGTGCTTGGTGGTTGAGTGCTTTCCTAGTAAGCAGGAAGCCCTGGGTTCAATTCCTCAGTGCCACATAAACAGAAAATCCAGAAGTTCTACTGTCATTCAATCAATTGTGTGCTAGCCTGGAGCACAAATGCTTAGGGACAGTATCTAAGCCCTTACTCAAGGCCCAGTGCTGCTGCCAAAAAAAAGATAGAATGTTCTATTTGCAACTATAAAAGGCCAGGACTTCAAATACCTCACCACAGAGCAAGCTAGGAGTCTAGTGCTGATAGCTGACACCTAATCTGACTTAGCCAGATATAATCCGCTGCAACCCAGCTCCAAGAAACCAGACGCTGCTGGTTTACCCCCGTCATCCTGGCTAGTAGGGGGCTTTAAAACCCAGCCCTGACAGGAAATCTGTGAGATTCCTAGAAATGTGGCTCGAAGTGGTAGATGTCTAGCTTTGAACAAATGGTATTAGAACAGTATCCCCATGCATTGAATACAAGCCCCATGGGTAATCCCCCCAGAAAAACCACCCCACTAAACCATGAGATGTGAACTTGTGTGGTTTATGAAATGTTCCTCAAAGAATGGTGATACTGATGAAAGCACCCTAATTCTAATAACAGCTTGTGGAATAGAGCTATGTGCTGAGTCCTTCATAGGGTGCTGTGTGCTGAGTCTATCACATAATGCTGTGTGCTGTGTCCTTCAAAGAGTGCCATGTGCTGTGTCCTTCACAGGGTGCATTCTTTCATCTGGTCCTTGTAAGAGCTCCACAACTGAGGTGACTATGCAGACAAGAATATTGAGGCTCAGATATGTCCCCACAGCAGGGACAAAATTATGTATTACTAAAGAGTGGGGGAGTTGTCTCCTGCAGACAATTGTTTTGTTTTGTTTTTCTCAGACATGAACCTTGAAATTGCAGCCTCAGCACTGACCCTTACCTCTTGGGCTCATGGATAGAACTCCAGCACGTGGAGCCAAGGACCCCCTTGCAGCAGAGTGCCACGGCCTATGGGAGAATAGCTGAAGTCTGTCATCCTGCCTTCTCAGGAAGCTGAGATCTGAAGATCAGGGTTCCAAACTATCCCAGACACAAAAGGTCCCATGAGATTATATCTCCAATTCACCACTAAGAAAACTAAAGTGGAAGCTGGGTTCTTGTGGCTCATGCCTGTCATCCTAGCTACTCAGGAGGATGAGATCTGAAGATCATAGTTCAAAGCTAGCTTGGGCAGGAAAGTACTTGAGACATTTAGCTCCAATGAACCACCAGAAATCCTAAACTAGCCTCTGGCTCAAACGATAAGGCAAAAGACTTTAGTTGAAGAACTCAGGGACAGCACCCAGGCCCAGACTTCAACTCCTACAACCGACGACAACAACAACAACAAACACAAATTAACAAACCTGAAGTAGGGGGCTGGGAATGTGCCTTAGGGGTAGAGTGCTTTGCATATATGAAACTGTGGGCTTGATTTCCCAGTACCACATTACCAGAAAAAGCCTGAAGTGACTCTGTAGCTAAAGTGGAAAGGGCTATTCTTATACAAGAGAAACTTGGTACAGTGCTCAAGTCCTGAGTTCAAGCTCCAGGACTAATTTATTCACACACACACACACACACACACACACACACACACACACACACACAGAGAAAGAGAGAGAGAGAGAGAGAGAGAGAGAGAGAGAGAGAGAGAGAGAGAGAGAAAGCGGAAGTGAAGCTGTGACACAAAATGGTAAAGCACTAGTCTTCTGCTCTGATCTCATGGTCCGCCCCCAGGCCCTGTGTTCACAATCAAACCTAGCCATCCACAGCAAAACTAGGAGATTTCAATGGTTTCAAAACCTGATGAGCTTCACCAGCCCCATATGACAGGAAGTATTGTGATATCTGACAGGTGCTTGGATTTCCCAAGCTTCTGGAAAACTAGGAGAGGCATCATAGACCCATCATCATCTGCAATGAAACATTTCCTTAGGTTCTGTGCCCTAGTTGTGTTCCTGAAGGACTCCTGAATTACATTTAGCACTGTATATGAACACCAGAACATAGCCTCACAAAGGCAGAATAAGTGCAGGGAACTTGGCCTGCCATGGGAGGTGGCACAAATGAAGGCTTCCTGTCAAAACAAAACACTGGGGAGAGAGCTTGGGGGTACAAAGAGGCCTTTTTCTCCTTACCTTCAGAGTCCGCCCTCACTCATTCTCACTAATTGGCCCAGATGGAGTTGTTTGTTACATAGCTGTACAGGAGTGAAGCCTTTAGTCTTCAGACAATTTGAGAGACTTCTTCCAGCAGGCCTGGGGTGCAGGGAAACCCTCAAGCTACACTGGGCCCAGTGAGGGGAGCACCAGGACAAACATGGTCATGAAGGCTATCTCTGTGCTATGAAATCATTGTATTGAGAAGAAATTTCCTAGCTTGGTGACATTCACAAAAACGACTCTGGAGATTCACCTATAGGAACGCATCCATACATACACAAAGACATGGAGGTACAGGCTCTTTAGGTGGGGCAGGTACTGGTGTTGAACTATGAGCTTAGGGGTTGTCCCTGAGCTCCTTTTGCTCCAGGGTAGCTCCTTACCCTTGAATCACAGTCCCACTTCTGGGTTTTTCTGTGATTTCTTAGAAATAAGCATGTCAAGGACTTTCTCGCCTGGGCTGGATTCAAACTGATAATCTCTACATCTCATACGTCTGAGGAGCTAGAATTATAGTCAGCAGACACTGGCACCTACCTTTCTTTTCTTCTTCATTTTTTAATCTGGACAATCTGACTTCTTCACAGGGTCATTCCAACGGTTTGAGTATATATAAACTACCCAATGTTCTTTATAGCTACTTTCTCTGAGATGGATTTGCTATCCTCATCTTCCCTTCTGGTAGTTAGAAGCCAAAAGTGAGAAATAAGTGTCATAGGATTTGGGAGCTAAGGTCCATAGTTCATGCCAGCTCTGTCACTTAGCTTTGAACTGCAGTAAATTTATTGTCTCTGGATGAGAGGACCAAAAGCTGGAGTGATCCTCACACTGTCTTCATTGGTTCTTTTGCCTATAAAATGATATAATAGTTATGAGTGTTATGTGTCTCCAACCTGAAGTATCTAGAACACACTAGAAACAACTTCATGTTTCTGTTTTTCTGTAGTACCTCCCGAGATTTAGTCTAAGGTTTTGTGTGGAGCGGTTCCTTGGCAAATCCCTGAAGAAAGCCACTTGAAGCCTCCTCAGGAGATCGCCATCCAAAGCCAACCCAAGCAGAAAAGTCTGTGAGATTCTTATCTCCAATAAACCACCAGAAAACCAAAAGTGGAGCAGTAGCCCAGACAGTAGAGCTCCAGCTTTGAGAGAACTAGCAGGAAATACAAGCCTGACCAGGCAAGCCTGGGTGGCCCTTATATCCATTTAATGACTAGATGGCTGGAATTGGAGATGTGGCAGTGGTAGAGCCTCAGCCTTGAGCAAAACATCTGAGGAATACATGAGGCCCTGACTTTAGGCCCTGGGATGGGCATAAAAATTCAAAAAGAGAAGGCCATGTTATGTATCAGTGCTCTACCTACTTATGTGTGTATATTACCTCCCTGAGTGCAAACAGACCATATGCAATGCTTGTGCTTTTAGTTACTGATTTATTTTTCAGATATGCTTGTTGCACGTATCACACCATTCTCTTCATTTCAGGCACAATGCTTTTCTTTTCTAGGGTTCCAGGCTTGTGTCCTTATATGATGCACTTAAACTCTAAGCAGTCTTTATTTATATTTTATTATGATGCCAAGGCCGGTACAGTCACAAATCAGGTAGGGGAAGAGAAGGTTAGGTTTCGTATAAATAACCGGTATTCAGGAAATTAAACTTGGAGATATAAGATGGTAGCATATTTATGTAAAATCTACCACTAAGAAAGAGATGAGGGGGCTGGGAATGTGGATTAGAGAGTGCTTTCCTAGCATGCAAGAAGCCTGGGGTTTGATTCCTCAGTAGCACACACACAAAAAACACAAGAATTCATGCTGTGACTCAAGTAGCAGACTGCTAGAGACAGTACCCAGGCCTTGAGTTCAACACAAGAACTGGCAAAGAGATAGCTAGTTAGGTAGGTAGGTAGGTAGGTAGGTAGGTAGGTAGGTAGGTAGGTAGGTAGGTAGGTAGGTAGGTAGGTGGATGGATGGATGGATGGATGGATGGATGGATGGATAGATAGATAGATAGATAGATAGATAGATAGATAGATAGATAGATAGATAGATAGATAGATAGATAGATAGATAGATAGATAGATAGATAGATAGATAGATAGATAGATCAATAGATAGATCGATAGATAGATCGATAGATAGATATAGATAGATGATAGATGAATATGGTCTTGAGGAGGATAGAAGGGAACAATTCTCAGTCATGAGGCCTTCTGCAGTGTGCCAGGACACTAGTATCGCCTTCACACAAACATAGAGCAGGAAGACTGACTCTGTCCCACTTCTCAGGCAGCCGAAGGAACCAAAGCCAAGAGGGCAGAGCCAGGTTCTAACTCAGGTGCTTGGAGTCAGTAGAGAAAGGGCCCTGACTCTCTTTGGACTGGAGATTTGTATTAATTATGTGGAGAATGAAGGAAGGAGAATGGGCTGGCAGAGGTAGAAGAAGGGCCTTCAAATCTGACAGAGTCAAAAACACACTCCCTAAGACCAGAGAGCAGGGTTTTTGTATTCTGTTCCTCCCCTATACCCCAATAAATTGGCTCTCTATTGTTAGCCTAAAGAGAGCCTGAGGCTCCCTTCACCCGAGGGAGGAAGGTTAGTTAGTAATTGTTTGAAGAGACTGAGTAAAGCGTGACCATGGTGTAACTCTTACAAATGTTTCAGGTTTCCCCTCATTGCTGGCGTGCTTGGAATGATTGAAGTGGTTTTGCAGTGATTTTTTCCCTGTTTAGTGTGTACATTCTGCCTCCTAATCCTGCAGGCCTGGGTCTCTTCACCCAGCCTGGCTTTTGAAACTGTTTACTGTCCTTCAAATATAGTGTTACACTGGAGTTCTTCCTGCTAACAGGGCTAAGGCTTGGATCCTGAGAATATCATTTGAACCCAGGATGGGTAAACAATGTTTCTTTCCTGCTTCTATAGCTCAAGAAGTCTAAGAAAATTTAGAGTACAAGTAACTTATCACCAAGGAAAACCCAGGAAGCTCTTGAATATCTGACCTTTCAGCAGTGGAAGTCAGAGTGTCATAGACTTTCCCTCCCTGTTTGGTTTCACCCTGTGATCTCAGACATCAGCCTCCTGAGCTAGGGTGACAGGCGTGAGCTAGTGGTTCTCTGCTAGGTTCAGAACTGTAATGACATTAACAAATCAAGTCAAATGCTTATCACAAAGGGCTTGTGAAGCATATTAAGCCTTTCAATATTGGACCTTTCAGAACCCCGTAGGACACAAGGATATAATGCTAGAGCCTGAAAGTCTGGTCATATGGATGTGCTACACTTGAACCTTGAGCTCTGACTCCAATTCTGGTGTACATCAAGATTCATTTTCCACAGAATGTTCTCCTAAATATCAAATAGGAAAAGTATTTTGATTAACCCTCATTTTTTCCAGCTGTGTGTCTTGAACTCAAGCCTCGGCACTGTTCCTGAGCCCTACAGCTCAAGGCGAACACTCTACCACTTGAGCCACAGCACCACATGGGGTCTTTTGGTGGTTCATTGAAGGTAAGAGTCTAACAGGCTTTCCTTGCCTAGGTTGTCTTTGAACTGTGTTCTTCAGATCTCAGCCTGCTGAGAAGCTAGTGTTCCAGTTGTGAGCCACTGGCATCTGGCCAATAGTTTTTGACAGTTCTGGGACTTTATCTTAGGGTTTGGTACTGTCTCTGAGTTTCTTTTATTCAAGGCTAGCACTCTACCACTTGAGCCACTCCACAGCTTCTGGCTTTTTCTTTGTATGTGTCACTGAGGATTCAAACCCTGGCATGTATACATGCTGAGCAAGTTCTCTACCACTAAGCCACATTTCCAGCCTCATCCATACAATTTTATCCCTCAACTTGCCTATCCTCAAGAAAAGGATTCTGAGTATAAATCATTTAAAGAAATCTCTATAGGAAGGTGTCCAAAGATACAGAAGACAAAGCTCATACTTGGGAGATACTCTAAAGATGTGAAGACCATGACAATGCTTCCATTTAATTATGTATCATGTTTCAACACAAAAAAGTATTAATGAAAAATGAGTCAATATCCTATATTATTATTTTTTGCTGTTTAATTTTTTTATTGTGAAAATACTATAAAGAGGGGTTACAATTACATGGGCAAGATAATGAGTACATTTCTTTTCTTTCTTTTTTTATTTTTTTGGGTCTGATCATGGGGCCTGAACTCTGGGCCAGGGCACTGTCCCTCAGCTCTTCAGCTCAAGGCTCGCAATCTACCACTTGAGCCAAAGCGCCACTTCCAGCTTTTTTTCTTTTTCCTTATGTGGTGCTGAGGAATTGAACCCAGGGCCTCATGCATGCAAGGCAAGAGCTCTACCACTGAGCCACCTTCCCAGCCCCAATGTGTACATTTCTTATCAAGCATTGTAGCCCCCTCCTTTGTTTCCCCTTCCCCTCCTGTGAAGGCTCAACGTCTGTGTTGAAGGGGCAAAATGATGCAGGCTCCAGCCTCAGGATTATCTGAGGACTATGTTTGACTATATGGAAAACTCTTGGCATGCCTAGCTAGAGAAAGAAAAATGTTCTCTCTCCCTATCTCAAAACACATGTCACAGACTCCTGGGAGCTGAGGAAGTAGTTCTGCTTGCTTGAGCATAGATGAACAGCTAGTCAAGCATTTTCCTGAGATTGGAGAAGTGGTTTGAGCTTGCTCTTTAATAGTTTAGATAATAATATACCAAGACATTGTCTCATAGGTTAAGTTACAATGTATCTGTTGAAATTTTTTGTGCGAATGTCTCCTGACTAAATCTTGGCAAAGATCATGCTAGCTTGTATTTAAATACCCACTAACAATAAAGCACAGCATGCAGTGGCAATTGCTGTTTGCATTCTGCATCAGCTGTGTCCTGGTGATTTCCTGACCCTTACCCAGGACCCTAACACACTAGACGTTGACAAACTCCCTTCCCATTCTCCCCCCGCCCCCTCCCAATCCTCCTCACATTCCACCAAAGTTGTAAAGTTCGTTTTCAACATAACGACTTGTACAACTCATTGTGGCAGTGGGTCCACCAGTATTCCTATTTAAAATATTTGTTCCTTTCCCCTCCACAAATTATACTTACAACAAATACAGTGAAAGCAGGGGATTTCATGTTGAATTCCTATCTACACACCTGCTCATCACATAGTAACTCTTAATCATTAGAGATAATAGGTTCTGGGTAGGTTTATGTCATGCATTAGTTTCTTACGCAATTATAAGATTATTTCTTTGTTGCTTTGTATGTCCCTCCCCCACAGTATAACCCCTGCTTTCACTGTTTTTGCTATCGGTATAATTTGTGGGGGGGAGGGGAAAAACAAGTCGTTTACGGATACAGGTGGACCTGTTGCAACAATGAGTATTACAAGTTGTCATGTCGAAAACGAACTTTACAACTTGGGGGGCGGAGGATTGGATGGGGAAGGGGAGGGAGAATGGGAAGGGATGGGAAGGGTAAACAAAGGAGGAGGCTACAATGCTTGATAAAAAATGTACTCACTATCTTGCCCATGTAATTGTAACCCCTCTGTACAGTATTTTCACAATAAAAAAAAAAGAAATGTTTTTCAAAGAGCTGAAAGATGTGACACTTCAGCTTGAGGAAAAGACCAGAAATTTCGATGACCTGGAGCAAGTGAACACAGAGTTTCAGGAGAAGCTGGATGTGCTCTGGACACAGAAGAGTAACAGGAAGGACAGCATCTGCAATTTCCAAGTGCTGGCAGGGCGTGGGTACTGAAGAGACAATTGGACAACTTGAGCTGGATGGTGACCTCAGCAAATCTGGAGAGAGACACCTTCACGGACGACCTGAGCATTGAGAATTCTGCATGGAAGGAGGAGATTCAGTGTCTCACCGATCAGGCGAACAAACTGACAGAGGAGAAGGAGCGAAGTCTGAAGCAGGTGTTGGGCCTAGAGAATGAGCTGGGGGAACTGAGAAGGAAGCTGGCAGATCCATCTCAGGTTGAGAGGCAGTTGCAGGCCCAGGCATACCACAGGCAGATGGAGCTGAAAAACCTGGAGGAACAACTTCACATCCAGGTCAAGGAAAACAAGAGGCTCTGTCTCCAGAATGCGGAGCAGCCAGAGCAACTACAGAGACTGGAGGAGAAGGCCAAGGATTGGCAGGAGATCCTCAAGACCCCATGATGCGCATGTGTGTGCAACCCATAGCCAGAGGAACAGTTGGGTCTGCTGTGGGATGCTCTCCACAGGTTAAGTGGTGAGAAGGAGGAGCTCACCAGCATCCTGAACTCAGAGCAGCAGGTGAAGAAACATCTGTGGGAAGAGCTAGTCCACTCAGAGAAGATAGAGGAATGTAAAGAGGTGGCTGAGAGAGAGATCCAAGCTTCTTGGGAGTGGCAGGAGCGGCAGGAGCAGTTCCTGGTCCAGCTGCAGGAGCTCAGAGCCACCTGTGAGCAGCACATTGCCTCCGGTGAATGGCTGAACTCTGAGGAGACCCTGCAATAGACCCTGCAGAGGCAGACCCCGCTGTTAGAGCAGCTGAAGCAAGTGCAGGGCCCGAACAACTGGGGGGACTAGGCGGTGCACCCAAAGTGACAGGACACTTTTAAGTGCCTGGAAGTGACAAGACCACAGGAGGAGAGCCTGCAGGCCCAGCTGCAGTCCCCCCCCTCCTTGGAGAGGGGAAGCTGTGAACCCTGGAGAAGCTAAGGGTGAGGAGGTGACTTCTCCTACTGTGACCATCACCGAAGATGGAGACATGCCCCAGACCTAGAGTAACATGGCTCTGCGAGCACTCTCAGAGGCTGAGATCCACAGGGGGAAAACTCCTGCTGCAGGAACAGTGGCCCCACTGCAGGCACTCTGCCCACACAGCAGCTCAGTGCAAGATAGAGCTGGAGCCACAAGCCCCCCACCTTGTGAGTTGCTACCACAGCAGGCATGGGGATGGGAAGTGGGACACGTGGGCATCCAAGAGAAAATCTGCTTTGTTCCCGACCTGCATGATGAGCTGGACTTCTATAGTCCAGCAGATGAACTTCACCATCGATGCAGACAGCTGTCAGCACACATCTGCACCATAAAGGAGGCCCTCGTGGCATGTAAAGAGCAGATGTTCATCCTGGAGAAAGCTAAGCACGTGTGCCGGCTCTCCCAGTAGATGAAGAAGAAGGGAGAGCTGCGGGAGCTGCTGTTGCTCCTTGCCTGGGAAGGTGCTGACAGAATACTCCAGATGCCTGCGCAGGCTGAGCCCCCCCCCCCACCATTTCAGACGCCTCAGGCTCCGGAGTGGGCAAACTGAGGGAGAAGCAGAAAGGTTTTGAAGAATTGCAACTTCAAGACAGCTTGGAAACTGCCAACGGAGAGGTCGGGGTTCCCGACCATGTAGAGGACTCCCCCATGGAACACATCCTGCCACAGATGCCCCACACCCAGAGCAGCCTACAGCACACGGGCTTGGGCAAGGGCACTCCCTCCCTTTCTTCTGTAGGCTCATGTGGATGATAACTCTCTATGTGATATACTGACTCTCAAAAGCTTCAGCAGCCACCAGATGTTGGTGGCCAGGTGGCCTTCTCTCAGGCCTCCAACTGCCAGGTGATGGGAAGGGTAAACTGTGGGTCGGGTAGGACAGAGGCTCCCAGAAGGCGGCCCAAATTCAAGGGACATCTAATGGCCCATTGGTGGCCAGGGAAGAGGCCCATATTATGCTTATCACAAAGAATAATTTGTTTTCAAAGGGAAAAAAGCCTCCAACAAATATTTGTTCTTCCAGTCCTGGGGCTTGAACTCAGGGCCTGGCCACTGTCCCTGAGCTCTTTTTGATCAAATCTGTTGCTCTACCAGTTGAGCACCACCTCTCCTTCCAGATTTTTCTGTGTGGAATCAAACCCAGGGCTTCAGGCATGCTAGGCAACCATTCTACCGCTAAGATGCATTCTCAGCTAGGATGATCCCCCGTCCTCTCAAACCTATATGGCCATTCCTTAGATAAATAGGAAGTAGAGGCTAGGATGAATATGAAACACAAGTCTGGTTCACACAGAAATATTCCTCCTCCCCCTCTTCCCACACACTTAGTTGAAGTTTCTCTTTTACCATTGAGGGATGAGAGAGGGAGAGGGGAATCCTGAGAGAGGGGTACCAAAAACAGTGCCCCCCTGAGCCCCACATCTTTCCCCACACAAGTGGTTCTCCAGATTCCGATCTTATGTGACTCAATATGGAGTCTACACTGTCTAACCAACCCCTGCAAGGCTCAGGATGAAATAAAGCTCAGAGCTGGCCTCAGCCCACAGCCAGGGTGGAAACTCCTACTCCCAGACTCACTTCCACCTCTGACTGCCCAAGTTAGCCTGGACCCACAACTCACCACTATGTTGGTGGTGATGACCTTACAGATGGATTCCAGGGAAAAGGTCCATGGCAAAGAGCAGAAGCAGCAGATTGAGCAGGGCAGAAAGATGTGGGGTGATTGCTCTGGGATCTTCCTCATTGAAGTGCTCCCCTCCAGCCAAGACCATGCTAACCCGAAGCATGGCCAAGGGCAGCGGGTGAGACAAGATGGAGGAGCATGGGACTAAATGAGGTACTGTTTGTCTTGGAGCACTTGAAAATTAAAATTACATTTGGCCCTGGCCAATCCCAAAGCCAACATACAATACCTCTCCTTGTTGTTGTTGGCTGTGAGCGTTGTCCCTGAGCTCTTTTTCTCGAGGCTGGAAATCATCACTTGAGCCACAGGGCCCCTTCTTGTTTTCTGATGGTTCATCGAGGATAAGAGTCTCACACACTTTCCTGCCTATGCTGGCTTAGAACCATTATGCTCCGGATCTCAGCTTCCTGAGTAGCTAGGATTACAGGAGTGAGCCATCAGTGCCCAGCGTGTGATACCTTTGGAAGGCTTCTTGATGAGTCTGTAAAAGGAGCCCAAAGGGCCTGGATAGACCTTGACCCAACCAAGGAGCTGGGATGGAGGAAGGCTGACCTTCTAGTCATTCTGTTCCCTAAAATTAAAGATGCCAGGTGGTGTTGTATGCAACAAACACCTAGGCCAACAGCCACCAGGTTTAGTGGGGTAAAGATAGAGAATACCCAAAGATTGCAGTGTAGAAATCTCTGTTTTTGCATTCATGTGGTGTGTGTGTGTGTGTGTGTGTGTGAACTTAGGGCCTAGGCTCTATCCCTGAGTTTTCTTGCTCAAGCCTAATGCTCTGCCACTTGAGCCATAGCCTCACTTGCTTTTCAATGGTTAAATGTAGGTAAGAGCCTCAAGGACTTTCCTGTCCAGGGTGGATTTGAAGCATGATGGGGGCCCCAGGGAAGCAAGAGTAAACACAACTCGCAGGTACAATCCCTATGGTTGGAGACTCCTGCCCCCTGGTGGCCAGAAATGGGACATCGGCCCCCTACCATCGTCCTCTACAGTTCAATTTGGGAAAGTGACTAGGGCCAAGCTGATTTTTGCTCACCCTGAGTACTGATGCCAGAGCAGGTCTGTTCCACCCTAGGCCAAGAGACCTCCAGAAGGCCCGGCTCCCAGTGGCACAAGGAAGGGAGAGGTCAGCTCCAGACCGAGCTAAGAGACTTTGCCCACAGACACCCCTACTTCACTTTCTGATCACTGTAAGGACTGTCAAAGAACAACCCCCCCCCCCCAAAAAAAAAACAAAATTGGAGCTGTGGCTCAAAGTGGTAGAGCTCTAACATTGAACCAAAGAGCTCAGAGACAGGGTCCCCACGCTTTGAGTTCAAGTCTCCCAGCTGACCCTCCCCCATAAAACACAAGTGAGCTAAATGTGAATTAGTAGGATTCGTGAAGTGTTTCTGAAGAATGGTGATACTGAAGAAAGCACTCTAATTCTAATGACAGCTGAACTTGTGACATACAGCTATGTGCTGAGTCCTTAACGGGTGCTGTTTTCTGGGTCCTTCCCACATGGGGGTTTTGTGCTGAGTCTTCAAATAGGTGCTCTTTGCTGAGTCATCACAAAGGGTGTTATGTGCTGAGTCCCTAAGAAGGTTGGACCGTATTGGGTATTCCAAAGGGTACTGTTTGCAGAGTCCATTACACAATGTACTGTACTGTATGCTGAGTCCCTGAAAAGGTGTGGTGTGCTAATTCATCCCAAAGGGTGCTGCTATGTTCTGAGCCCTTGAGAAGAGACGGATGAGGTGAGTTTTTCAAGTGCTGTGTGCCGAGTCCTTTACACAGGGTGCTCTGTAGTGTCCTTCAAATCATGCTGTTTGCTAAGACTTTCCACAGTGTGATTGTGCTGAGTACGTCGAAATTGTGCTATGTGCCACTTGGATCATAGTGGGGGTCCTGGCCAGGAGCAGAGAGCATGCGGAGCCAGCACGGTAAGCACATTGCCGAGCAGCCCCGTGGAGGCGAGGGGGCCATTGCACCCCTGAGTCTGAGATGCCTGTGGGGGGAGCTATGCGGTGGTGGTTCAGGTACAGCAATGGAGACGGTGGCTGCTGAGGTGGGGGCGGTGGTGGAAGCAGTGGCGGCTGGGGAGGAGGCTGCTGAGGTGGTGGCAGAGGCTGCTGAGGAACAAGCAGCAGCAGCAGCTGAGGAGGAGCAGAGGCAGCTCACAGCCTTGCCAGGCACCCGCAGACGCCCCCATCCCTCCCAGCAGTGCCGCATTTCACACATGATGCTGCCAGCTCAAATCCTTGGTGCCTCTCACAGTTACCTGGCAGAAATGGTGTGGCCCTAACCTGGTTGCAGCCCCGACCTGATCCTGGCCCCTGGTCCTCAGAATCCAGGGCCCTCAATCACCAGGAGCCGCCGCCTACAGCTTCTTCCCAGCAGCACACATAAGTGGCTTCCCCTTGGGACCACACCCCATGACCCCTGCACCTCGTGACTCCCCATCACAGCCTCTCAGTGGACCCAAACCCGCGACTCCTGCCTCCCCTCTCCTGTCCCACCCACTCTTCCCCCGTGCCCCGCATTCTGCCCTGGCTCTGCCAAAAAGGAGACCCAGTTGCTGAGGTGGAGTGTCGGCCTTGGGATCCCACCCCCATCCCTAGCAGCCAGTGTCCCCAGGAAAAGGGGAGATGAAGAAATGGGTGAGGAGGGGACACCTCAGACCTCCTGGCCTGGAGCAGTGGGAGCCACACAGCTGCATATCTGCACCGTTCCTCTCCCTGGTGGGAACCTCATGGCTTTAGTCAGAGGTGGGTTGCAGCACCTCTGGAGTCTTTTCCTTTTTTTGGGGGGGTGGAGGGTGTTGGATGCAGAAGATAGGGCCCTCATTGCTGTGGGAACCCTTGTCTTCTGTGCTCGGTCACACTTTCACTTGAGGAGGTCCCAGAAGTACCCAGTAGGGAGGTGAGGGCACTGGGGGTCAGATAGGAAGTGAATATTTGGGAGGAACATACCCCCTCTGACACACATACACCTATCCTGTCCCTACCCCACCCAAGCTGTTAACAGTTCTCAAGGGTGATAACATTTCTCAGCTCTGCCAGCTGTGCTAGTGTTCCTAGTCCATCTGGTCTCCTCATCCTCCCCAAGAATCCACCAAGTCACCCAGAAGCAACTAAGCTGGAAGTGGGGAGGCCATTCATGAATATAGCCTTTAGGACCCCATCAAATTCCCCAACAATGCCCCACCCCAGGTCAGACACCCCTCTGAAGCCACCATGACCCCCTTCTTTGTTTTCTCTCCTGGCTCTGAGGAGCCACCTGTCTCGGGACTCCTTCACCCAGAGTCTTAGCCTAAGGTTTTAGTGAATGGAGACTCAAGGCTGGTTGTTCCCAAGGGGAAGGGTCTGTCCCTGGAGAAAGAGAGAGGCAAGGTGGTTCTGCATTATTAGAGCAATGTTCCCCTTGGTGGGATCCCCTGGTTCTGGCAAGGGAACCCCAATGCTCGAGCTTGTACATTTCCCAGATGAGGAACCAACTAATTCAGGAGACACAATGCATTGAGTGTGTGTGTGTGTGTGTGTGTGTGAGAGAGAGAGAGAGAGAGATAGAGATAGAGAGAGAGAGAATCAGAGAGAGAGAGAGATCATCTTTCTCCTTGTACAGCCTGACTGTGCTCAGGTGAATTATCAGGTGATAAATTGCAGATGCTGCATGGATGAGTCTTCTGTCACCAGTTTGGATATGTGTGTGTGTGAGTGTGCGTGTGTGTGTGTGTGTGTTGGGAGAGTAGGGAGATGAGAACAATGAAAATATATTTATGTCACCATGTCTAAAAAGAGCAAAAGCATTTTATTTGTGTGTATGTGAGTATTTGTTGCTCTTTTTTCATGAATGCCCAGTATAAGCCCAGCCACAATTTTTGTTTTCTCTTTCATATTTTCACGGCTCCTTTGGAGAAGGTTTCAGTAGATTTCCTTTCCACTTCTTTCCACCTCCATCTTCCCCTTTCCTGTAGCCAACTGCAGCTGCTGGACCTGTGTGGGTCTCCCCTAGGAGCCCTGTGGGAAGCACAGACCAAAGTGGACACCTGTCCTTCTGTCTTCAGCCAGAAGGCTCATGAGTGTGACCACAGCCGCACTCTTCCAGCCAGACACTCTGCTCTCGTTTGTATAGTTGGAGCTAATTCAAGGCTTGGGAATGTGCCTGCCAAACATAATTAGGGAATGAGATATGGGGGGGGGGGGGAGGGCAGGGGCTGTGAAGCTAGGATGAGAGGGGAAGCTTACCAAGGGCATTGATGGTGTCTCTGGGCATCTGTGCAAGGAGCTCCAGGCCCCCACTGGTAGCGTAGATCCCCTTCCAGTCAGTGCACTGTTGTGCATTCCTCCCTGGAGTCCTCAAGACTCTGATCTGTGTCCCACCTGGGCCGTTTCCAGCTGGGCAGTGGTAGGCAAGTGGGTTCTCCCTGCTGGAGCCTACTCAGTATCAGGACATGGGAGTTAGCTAGGGCTTCTGAATGTCAGTTTCTGTAACCTGCTGTAGGTTGTCTGGAAGAAAAATGGCCCACTGACTTTGGAACCCTTTAAGTTTGATTGGGACAAGTGAAATGTCAGCTTTTCCAGGGTTTTTCTCTTTTTTATTATGAAAATACTGTACAGAGGAGTTAAAATTACATGGGAAAGATAGTACATTTCTTATCAAGCATTGTAGCCTCCTCCTTTGTTTACCCTTCCCATCCCTTCCCAGCCTACCCTGCCCCAACACCCAATCCTCCCTACCCACCACCAAAGTTTTAAAGTTCATTTTGAACATGACAACTAGTACTTCTCATTGTTGCAACGAGTCCACCTGTATCCTTATTTAAACGACTTGTTTTTCCCCTTCCCTTCCAAAAATTATACCGACATCAAATACAGTGAAAGCAGGGGTTATACTGTGGGGAAAGGACACACAAAGCAACAAAGAAATAATCTGATAAATGCTTTAGAAACAAATTCATGAAAGAAAAAAAAAACATTTAAATTCATAGGTTTGGTATCATTTTCCTAACATCACTTTATCTGATCTTTTCTGCTTGACTCATACATATACTAGATATTGCAAATAAGGGAAATCATAGGACCTATGTTTCTTTGGGCTTGGCTTACTTCACTTAATATAATTTTTTCTAAGTATTTCCATTTCCTAACAAATCAGGCAATGTCATTCATTCTGATGGAGGCATAGAATTCCATTGTGTATATATACCACTTTTTCTTGATCCATTCATCTACTGAGGGGCATCAGGGTTGGTTCCCGATCATAGCTATGGTAAATAATGCTGCAATAAACATACTTGTGCTGGTAGCTAAAGTGTGGTCTTGTTTGTAAGCATTTGGGTAAATGCCCAAAAGTGGGATTGCTGGATCATAGGGGAGCTCTTTGTGGAGTCTTTTGAAGAACCTCCATACTACATTCCAAAGTGGTTGAACAAGTTTACACTCCCACCAACAATGAAGTAAGGTTCCCTTCTGTCCACATCCCCTCCACCATCTGTTGTTCTTACAGTTCTTGATTTTTGCCATTCTAACGGGGTGAGGAAGTATCTCAATGTTGTTTTGATTTGCATTTCTTTTCTGGCTAGGAAGGTTGAGCATTTCTTCATGTGTCTATTGGCCATCTTCCTTTCTTCTTCAGAGCAGTTTCTCTTTAATTCTTTTGCCCACTTATTTATTAGGCAGTTGTTTCTTTGAGAATTTGTTGTTGGGGGTTTTAATTTTTTGAGTTCCAAGTATATTTTAGATATGAGACCCTTGTCCGTTGTATGGCTAGTGAAGATCTTCTCCCAATCTAGGGCTTTCTATTCGTCTTGTTAGCTATGTCCTTTGCCATGCATAACTTCTGCAACTTCATGCAATCCCATTTGTCCAAACTTTCTTTGATTTGTTGTGTTTCCGGGTCTCTAATTAGAAAATTTTGGCCTGCGCCAAGGAGACCTAGGGTTTCTCCTATTCCATCCTGTAATGTTTTCAGAGTGTCTGCTTTGACTCCGAGGTTTTGATCCATTTGGAGTTGATTCTGGTGCAAGGTGATATATAAGGATCTAGCTTTAGTTTTATACAAGTAGTTAACCAATTTTTTCAGCACCATTTACTGAAGAGTCTGTCTTTCTTCCATTCTATTTTTTTTAGCTACCTTATCAAAGATTAGATGGCTATAGGTCTGTAAGTTCATTTCTGGGTTTTCAATTCTATTCCATTGGTCCTGAGGTCTGTACTTGTGCCAGTACCAAGCTGTTTTGATTATTATGGCTTTATAGTTGAGTTTGAAATTTGATATTGTTATTCCTCCAGCAGTATTCTTTCCGTTGAGGAGCATTTTTGCTATTCGGGGCCTTTTATTGTTCCACATGAGTTTTTGGATTGCCTCTTCTATTTCCTTGAAGAATGTGGTTGGAATTTTGATAGGTATCGCATTGAATTTGTAGATAGCCTTGGGAAGTACTGCCATTTTCACGATGTTAATCTTTCCAATCCAGGAACATGGGAGGTTTTCCCATTTTGTAAGTTCTATTTTGATTTCTTTTTTCAAGTTTTTAAAGTTTTCATCATAGAGGTCCTTCACTTCTATGGTTAATTCCTGGGTATTTTATTTTTTGTGGGGATATTACAAATGGAATTGCTTTCCTAATTTCAGCCCCACTTTTCTCATTGTTGGCAGAAAAGCCATTGATTTTTGACGGTTAATTTTATACCCTGCTACTTTGCCAAAGTTTTGAATCAGCTTGAGTTATTTGTGAGTGGAGTCTATGTGATTCTTTAAATACAAGATTATGTCATCTGCAAAGAGGGAGAGTTTTATTTCTTCTTTCCCTATTTTGATCAACTTTATGTCTGTATCTTGTCTTATTGCTGTAACTAGGCATTCTAATACTAGGTTGAAGAGAAGTGGAGAACGTGGACATCCTTGTCTTGTTCCTGAGTTGAGGAAATGGCTTTAGTTTTTCACCAGTAAGTATAATGCTGGCTATAGGTTTGTCATATACAGTCTTTATTGTAATGAAGAACGTTCCATGGATTCCTAATTTTTCCAAACCCTTCATCATAAAGGGGTGTTGGATCTTGTCTAATGCTTTTTCTGCATCTATTGAGATAGCCATGTGGTTCTTACCTTGTTCCTGTTGATGTGATGATTAATATTAATTGATTTGTGTATATTGAACCAGCTTTGCATCCCTGAAATGAAACCTGTTTGATTGTGGTGTATGATTTTTTGGATGAATTGTCGAAATCGATTAGCCAACATGTTGTTGAGAAGTTTTGCATCCATGTTCATCAAAGAAATGAGTCTATACTTCTCTTTCTTTGATGATTCCCTGCCTGGTTTTGGGATGAGGGTGATGATGGCTTCATAGAATGTGTTCGGTAGTGAACTTTCCCTTTCAATTTCATTGAAGAGTTGGAGGAGTATTGGTGTGAGCTCTGCTTTGAAGGCCTTGTAGAATTCTGCTGTAAAACCATTTGGTCCTGGACTTTTCTTAGCTGGGAGGTCTCTTATTGCTCTTTCTATTTCATTGCTTGATATGGGCCTGTTAAGATGGTTTAATTCGTCTTGGTTTAGTTTTGGCATGTCAATATTTGCTAGGAAAAGGTCCATTTCTGTCAAGTTCTCAAGCTTATTAGCATAAAGTTTTGAGAAGTATTCCCTTATAATGTTCTGAATCTTGGTTGTTTCTGTGGTGATGTTTCCATTCTCATCTCTGAGTTTATTTATTTGGGTGTGTTCCCTTCTTTCTCTGATAAGATTTGCTAAGGGTCTGTCAATTTTGTTAATTTTTTCGAAGAACCAACTCTTTGATTTGTTCATTTTTTGCTATAGTTTTTTGGATTCTAATTCATTTAATTCTGATTTAATTTTAATTATTTCTTTCTGTCTACTGGATTGGGGTTTATCTTGCTGCTCTTTTTCAAGTAAGTTCATATGTCTCATTAAATTGTTGGTTTCAGATCTCTCCAATTTGTTATGTAGGAACTCAGAGCTATAAACTTGCCTGAGAGTATTGCCTTTTCTGTGTCCCAGAGGAGCTGGAAATTTGTGTGCTCATTTTTGTTGAATAGCATGATCATTTGGATTTCCTTTCTAGTCTCTTCCATGACCCACTCGTGATTCAGCAGTGTGTTGTTCAGCCTCCAACTCTTACTGGACATTCTTTGGTGGCTTTTGATGTTGAATTCTAATTTTATCCCCTTGTGGTCTGAGAGAATGCAAAGTATAAATTCAATGTTTCTGCATTTGGACAAGTTTGCTTTGTGGCCTAAAATGTGGTCTATTTTAGAAAATGTTCCATGTGCTGCTGAGAAAAACGTGTATTCTGATGTTGTTGGGTGAAATATTCGGTAGATATCTGCTAAATCCAGTTGATCTATGCAGTTGTTTAGATCTGAGGTTTCTCTGTTGAGTTTTTGCCAACTTGATCTATCTAGTGGGGAGAGTGGTGTGTAAAAATCCCCAACAATTAATGTTTTTGGATCTATTTGGGATTTGAGGGAAAGTAGTGTTTCTTGGATAAATTTGGGTGCTCCGTTGTTTGGCGAATAGATATTTAGAATTGTAATATCCTCCTGAAGTAGAGATCCCTTAATTAATATGTAGCGACCTTCTTTGTGTCTTCTCACTAATTTTAATTTGAAGCCTATTTTATCTGATATTAAGATTGCAACTCCTGCCTCTTTATGGGTACCCTTTGCTTGGTAGATTTTGTTCCAGCCTTTAACTTTGAAAATGTGTTTGTTTTTACTGGCAAGATGTGACGCCTGAAGGCAGCAGATAGAAGGATCTTCTTTTTTTCATCCAACTAGACCATCTATGTACTTAATTGGACTGTTCATTCCGTTAATGTTAAGAGATAGTACTGAGAGATATTTTGGAGTTGCTGCCATGTGATCCATCTTCTTGGGGGTTGCGAAAACTGGGTTCTTCCTATGGTTCTTGGATTCTCAGTTTTGGAGCAGTTTCTTGGCCTTTTTGTGGTCTTGTTTGTTTTCTATGTGTAGGACATCTTTAAGAATCTTTTGTAGGGCTGGTTTAGTGGAGATGTATTGTTTCAATTTTTCTTTGTTATGGAATGTTTTTATTTGGCCTTCAGTTATGAAGAAGAGTTTAGCTGGGTACAGTATTCTTGGTTGATAGTTGTTTGTTTTTAGGGCATGGCATACATCATTCCGGGCTCTTCTTTCTTTGATTGTCTGTGCTGATTAATCTGAGGTGATTCTAATTGGTTTCCCTTTATACGTGATTAATCTTTTCTCCTCCACATCTTTAAGGATCCTTTCCTTGGTCTGAGTTGATCCTGTGTGGATTACAATGTGGTGGTGTGATGTCCTACTCTGGTCTGGTCTATTTGGAGTCCTAAAAGCTTCTTGTATCTGAATAGGCCTATCTTTTTGCATGTTTGGGAAGTTCTCCTAGGATCCTGTTAAATTTCCCAGACCATCAACTTTTGTCTCTAGGTGCTCCTCTACACCCATTATCCTCAGATTAGGCCTTCTGATGCTGTCTTCCAAGTGTTGAATAGATCTATCCTATTTCTTGGACTTGTCTTGGATGGTTGTATGTTCTTTCTCTATAATATCTAGGCTGTCTTCAATCCCCGAGATTTGATTTTCTGCATGGTCTAACATGCTGTCAAGACTTTCTACTTTGTATTTTATTTCTTTTCCTTCTAATTGGTCAGTTTTGTTGGCTTCAAATTCTTTGTTTATCTTTGTTTTAGATCTTGTATCTTCTTTACTTCCTTAATTTGGTGTTCAGTGTTTATTCTCTAATCACTTAGTTGATTGGTTATCGTTTCCTTGGACTCTCATTCCTTCTGTTGGGTTCCATTCAGCATTCCCTTTGTGGTCTCCCTGACTTCCTTCAGCTCTTTGTTAATGGATTGCATGAATGCCTTTAGTGATCTTTGTGTATTCTCATCCTGCTCTCACAATTCCTGTGTTGTTCTTTTTTTTATATAAAACATATTTTTATTCAAATGTATTCCCAATATTTGAATGGCACATCTGAAAAGAGATGCTATATTATGCATGGTGGATTTACAATGATGACATTACCTAGTTGCCTTTCAAACTAAATGAATCGTGATCAATGGAATATTCAGAACACACTCAACTCTACTTCCTGTGAAGTGACAAGGAGAGTGAACGTGTTGCCTGGCTACTGAACAAGTGAGTTGCTTAGCAACAAGAAACAGGTTCAAAAGATTAGGTCAATAATATCTAGCTGAACTCAGTAACAGCCAAAGAGCATACTGTCAGATATCATACCCCACACTCCTTCTCAGAACAACTCTTTTTTCCATAATTCAACTACATAGTCTTTACTATACTTGCAATAACAACTTATTTAGTGTTACATTTAAGTTAGTCAAGATCATAAAACTACATTTAATCATGATACATTCAATTACAAAGCACCTCAATTTTGTGTTTAAATTGACCTAAGTCTGCTTCTGCTGACTAAGCATGAAAAGAAAAGAATGTGCAGTAGGTGAATTGCTTTTATGTAGATTCAACCCACCTGTCATCTAGGTAGGGCTCAGTTTGAGTAAATAACTATTCGGGGTAAAGAATGAGGGATTTGAGCAGTGTAATAGCACATGTTAATATACTCTGCTTTTAACTTTTGTGTTCTCAAAAAGTTGGGTTTTTTTTGTTTGTTTGTTTGTTTTTAATTTGCTTAGCTTCCTCACGGTGATGTGATTCATGTAGTTCTCTTTGTGTTCTCAGGCTGCTCACACCATTCTGGTCTTTCTCTTTGAGGATTCTAAAGCTGCTCATGCAAATACTGTATCAGTTTTTGAGTAGCTTCCTTACGCTTATGATATTCCTGTATAAACCTTTGGATTGCCTCCTCTCTCTCTCTATCACGCTCATACAGAGTCTTTTGTATGTTTTCAATCTTTTCATTTATCATGTTTGCCAGCAGTGTTTATAGAGCTACTTGGGAACTCTCCTCTGGATTATTCATTATCTGTTCTGTCCCCTGATTATCATGATTGGGAGTTGAGATACCCGGATTTGCCATTTTTCTTGTGTTTTTCCGGCTTTTTCTGCCCATTTGGGATGAAATTAACACCAGTTTTGTGCTAGAACACTATCTTAAGGCAAGCATCAACCAAAGTCTGTATTTGCACAGACAATAGTCTGCAGATACCATCTAGTTCAACAGATACATCTATTCAACATCAAACAAATATATATTAATGGACTACGAACCGCAAAGAAAAATTTCGTAAACCAGAAATTATTAGGTTTAGTAAGAGATGAGGGTAAAAAATAGGAATAGAGTGATGTGGGCTGGCACAGGGAGTGTTAACTAAGTCCTAATCTCAAAGCAGGATATAGTTTGGACAGGATGAAAGTAGAGAGAGATAGAAAAAAAAAGAAGAGAAAGGGAATAAAAAGAGACCAGAAAAAAATAGAAAGGTAAAAATTAAAAATATTATACAGATTCAAAAACAAACTATTCAGAGAAGAACGTGAATATAATGGGTGAAGGGGAGGGATATAAAGGAGATGTGAAAAACTTAAAAATAAAAATACTTAAAATATTATATAGGTATAAAGGTACTGCTATTAAGGAATTTAAGTTTAAGAGGTTTTGAATTGAGTTATAAATTTGTGGATTAAGTGTGTACACAATGAGGGATAAGGTCTACAAATCGACAAAGGTTTTATCTGATGATGTGTAGAACAGCAATTAAGTCACATAAAGAAAAACAAAAGAGAAGAGCAGGTGAAAAGCATAAGAAAGAGAGAAAAAAAGAACAGAAGTTCATTAGAGCTAAACAAAATACAAAAACAAAAAAAACAAAAAAAGAAAGAAAAGTGCACACACGTTTATACCACTAAAATAAAATTCTAAGAGGAAAAAAATTACTAGAAAACAATTTTTTTTCCAAAAAGGTAAAAATTAAAGATTAAAAAAAAATTTAGAAAAAAATTTTTTTATAAAAGGTACAAAAAAAAAGTTCTGATTTTTTTGGGGGAGGGGTGGGAAAAATCCTGTATCTCCCTTGTGACCTTAACCAGCCTCTTGTTTGAGACTCTGGTCTGCTTGTTTTCCTGTGGCTTCGTTGGTTTCTTAAGTCAGTTTCTTTGAACAGGCAGAAAAATGCTCTGCTTTACCCAGGGTTTTGCCATCCTCCTCCCAGGTTAGTTCAATGGGAGACAGATCTGTGTTTAGTATCACAAAAGAGGGAGATGGATTTTTCCTCAAGTTTGGAGATGCTGTGATGAGGCTAGGTTCTGGGTAGAGTTGACGCCTTTCAGCAAACAGCAGCTTTTCCCTGGGGCTGGTTTGTGAGAAACTCACAGAGCCCAGTCTGGAGCCACTCTCAGGGTTTATGTTTACTTAATTTCAATTGATTGTCAAGTCTGCTAAAGGGAGGGGCAGCCTCGGCTCTGATTACCCAGTGAAGAAAGCCACTCCTGGGGCTGGAGCCCGAGCTGAGTGACTTTTCCCTGGGTAGAACTCAGTCTGGCAGGTTAGGTTAGGCTCTTGTGACCTGCTAAATGAATCTAGTTTATTTCCAAGGCCTGAGTTGGAGTTAGCAGCTCTGCCGAGTTTTGTTGGTATCCAAGATGGAGATCTCCGGTACTGGGGGGGAGGAGGGGTGGCTTTCCCTCCTTTGCTCCCTGAGAAGGAGTGAGGACGTCAGGCTTCTACTCACACCAAGTCTTGGTTCCTGGGTAGTCTCTGTTTTACGAACTGCAGGATAAAGATGTCTGCTCCTTGTCAGTTCTTGCTGGTGTTCAGTAGAATCCGCTCGCCTGCTGGGTCTGGTTCCTTCATCCCGGCTGCGGCGGCGGCTGCTGGCAAGTGCTCAGATCTGTCTCCTTGCCTGTATTTTCCTTTTCTGGCCTAACTCTCTCTCCTGTGAAGGCACACTTGGTGTGGTTCTCTGGCTTAGGACTGTTTGCTGGAACTCTAAAACTGCTTTCTAGGGGAGAGCTTGTTTAGCCTCCAGCTTCTCCTCCACCATCTCCCTGGAACTCTTTGCTCCATCGTTTTTTCTTGAAGTTGGCAATTTCCACTAACATCTGGGATTATGGGTTAAATTAGATGGGCCATTTCAGCTGCCAAACAATGATGTTCAAAGCAGCACAGGCAGAGTTCCCTAGCCAGATGGTCTCCTGCTATGAACGTTGTACCCTGACCACCTTTCTCCAGCAGCTACTGATTAGACTCAAGCGCTCTCTAGGGTGACCACAACAGTCGAGAATATCGTTGGGAGCAGAAATTGTGACCTCACCATCCCCAGCCTGCCATCTGTGAGCAGAGATGATTCCCAGCACCTGTACTGGACTCTGGGAGATTCAGAGACCTGGGATGCCTCAAGGATCCTTTCTCTGCAACATGAAACTTGGGGGCCACATATGATGGACTATCCTGTCTGGCCGCTGGGGGTGGAGAGTAGGCCCCTTTAGCCAGGCATTCAGCTCACGGCAACCTTGTTCACACCTGAGTGAGGAATTGAATGCCACAATGCTGGTCAGCCACTGGACAGAGATCTTTGAGAAGATAGGCATCCCAGAGTCCCCAGAATCCATCAAGTACATTGTGTCTCATGTCCTCAGAGCCCAAAGAGTTAAGTGCAGTGGCACCAGAAGGGCAAGAAGAGGAAATAGGGAGAACTGTGTGAGGGCTACATCAGGCTTGTCCCCCCCCCCAAGATGCTTACCAGAATCAGATGGGGCTTTTCTGTAGTATTGTCATAGACAGATGCTCATTTATTTATCCAACAAAGAGTTACAGTGCGCACCAGGCTTCGGGGAGGCCATAGATGATGAAAATTTCCAGTGCTGGTTCCACAACACATGAAAAAAACTTGGTTTGCGCTGGATGCTGTTGTGTCATGCCTGCCATCCTAGCTACTTAGGAGGCTGAGATTGGAGGATCGAGGATTAAGTTCTGGGCAGGAAAGCCTGTAAGATTCTTATGTCCAACTAACTATCAAAAAGAAAACGCCAGAAATGGATGTATGGCTCAAGCCGTAGTCCGTTGGCCTTGAGTAAAAAGACTCAGGGGCAGCACCCAGGCTCCAAGTTCAAGGCACAGGAGCCAGAGAAGGAAAGGAAAGAGAGAGGGGGGAAGGATGATGGTAGAAAAAGAAGAAAGGAAGGGAAGAAGGGAGCATGCGAGCCTTGGTTTTGAGTCCCTGGATCAAGGGAGCCAACCATTCACAATCTCTGTGGGTACAGTTTCAGAGCTTAAAGATAATATGTAGGACCAAGCCACTGACCCCTCAGCAACTTTACCACATCCAGGAGCTTTGTAGTCACTGACTGCAAAGGGAAGCAGACTCAGGTAGACCCTAGCGCTCAGAGTGTGTCACCAGGTTTCGAACATCCCCAGCCCCAACAAGTTTATTTTCTGGTCCAAGATCTAGGGAGGTTTTGGGAGTGAGGGAGTGTCAAGGCGGGGAGGGGCAAGGGATAAGCAGGAAAATAAAGAGGGAGGAAGATCCCATGTCAGGTGTGTCAGGACATTAGAGCCATGACCTCGCCTGACAACCTCGACCATCAGTGATAGAGCCTTCTACCCAACCACATGGCTATTAAAAGTCCTGGCACCTTGGGTTCTCCATTGACCACCTGGCTGTCATCTGCCGCAGGATGCCTGTGCAGTACATCTTTGGGGACTTGGACATCCCTGGGCTCAATCTGAAGATGAAACTGAGAAGACTGAGGCCTGGGTCACTCCATCTTGAACTACCGAGCATCTTCTGAGGTATGACTTATGCAGCTGACCATGAACCCGACCTGGGAATGAACAGAAGAAGCAATTCCCAGGTGACTAGGAACATAATAAATTCTTGGGAAAACCGCAGGCAGGCAGGTGCTAGGTGGCTTGGTGACCCTGCAGTCAGGCCACAGGTGGTATTTGGTTAAGAACGGAACTCTGCAATTTAGCATGTATCCTCTTGAGATTTCCCTTTGGTACAAGCCAACAAGTTTAAAGAAAGTCAACCCCTTTGATCTAACCAACAACTTGTTTCTGTAGTGTGCCAAGCATACTATAGAGGTGTTTTGTGATTTTCCCGGGGTTTGTAGTGATTCATTACAATAAATTATGATGTATGCAAGGCCCTTCTTCCCTAAAAAAAGTGTATAAAAAGTGTTGTAACCATGGGCTCGGGGTCTCTCAGCATCATGGGCTGCTTCCATGTACACTGTGGGGACCAAGCTCAAGCTTCCAATAAAGACTCCTTTGCTTTTACATTGGTGACGGTCTTTGTTGGTCTTTTGGATAAGGATTTCCGAGTTAGGCTTTACAACATCCCCAGTGTTCATTCCTCCACCAGAGACAGATGTAAGTGTGCCACTGGCACAGGACAGACCGGGAATGAGGGAGGGAGAAGGGAACCATGTAGCCCCGAGAATTCCTCTAGGGGGCACTAGGAACTCTTGACTGCCATTCTCAGTGGCAGCAGTGGGTATATTTTCTGGCTCAGCCTTTAGTCTAGATGGCAGATCTGGGATTCATAGAGGGCCAAATGAAGGAGGGGCAGGCTTGCGTAGAGGCTGGTGGGAAAACCAGAGGCCCTGGCCTCTGAGCAGGGTTGTGTTTGAGGATACTCACAACCCAGGAACATTGCTGGGATGGATCAACTTTTTTCTCCTTTCCGAGAGAGAAGGACGTAGAGCCCTCCAGTCTGGGTCCCTTGGCTGAGAAATCCTTTTGTTCCCACATCTTGTGGTTGGATAACTAGACCTCACCTCACTGTCCAGTGTCAATGCAGGACAGTGAGAGATCCTGAGTCTCTGGTAAGGTCAGGGGATGCTCAGTATGAGATTGTACTTGAACGTCCTAACTTGGTGCATGGTCAGTCCCATCTAAGACTGCCATGATGTAGGACATAGAATCTAGAGAATCAGAGCAGGATTGGGTCTGTTCTGGGACTCTTGAGTATTATGTGTGAGCTTTGAGCTCCAGTGTGCCCACCTGCTTCCTTTTCTTGGGTCGGTCTTTGCTAGAAAATCTTGAAACTAAGGGCTGGGTCCTATACCTTATCTTTGATGCTCAAAGCTAGCACTCTACCATTTGAGCCACAGCTCCACTTCCAACTTTTTTGGGTGTTTAATTGGAAATAAAGAGCTCTCATTGACTTTGATGAGAAGCGTGCATCCAACTGCAGTCCTCAGACCTCAGCCTCCTGAGGAGATAGGATGAAAGGCATGGAAAAATATCTTTGGCAGGGTGCCAGTAACTCATGGCTGTCACCCTAGGTACTCAGGAACTGAGATCTGAGGTTCACAGTTTAAAGCCAGCCTGGGCAGAAAAGTTCTGTGAGACTTGATGTCCAATGGACCACCAGAGAATAGGATGTGGTGCTGTGGCTCAAGTGGGAGAGGGCTCACCTTCAGCTGAAGAACTGAGGGACAGTGCCCTGGCCCAGAGTTCAAATCCCATGACCAAAAACAACAAAAAAGAGGTGACTAAGTTTTCCGCATAGCAATGTTTACAGTAGGAAATGCCATGCTGGGCTATGAGACATTCCAGATATGTGAGAAGCTCAATGTTTTGTCTACAGTGGGTCTGAAGTCGGGAGTGCCACCTTCTCAGGGGTGGAATGTGATCCTAATGGAGGGAGTTCATGGTTCTGTTCTCAGAGACTGCTGAAGCCTTGGGCTGTCTGTGTGTGTGTGTGTGTGTGTGTGTGTGTGTGTGTGTGTGTGTGTGTGTCTGTGTCTGTGTCTGTGTGTGTTTGGAGGTACAAGAACTGGGCCTTGAACTCAGGGCCTAGGTGCTGTTCCTGAGCTATTGTGCTCAAAGCTAGTGCTCTGACACTTGAGCCACAGCTCCACCTCTGGCTATTTGGTGGTTCACTGTAGATAGCAGCCTCACAGACTTTCCTGCATGGGTAGGCTTTGAACCGTGATCCTCAGATGTCAGCCTCCTGAGTATCTATGATGACAGACATGAGCAACCCATGCCTGCTTTGTGTGTGTGTGTGTGTGTTTGTGTGTGTGTGTGTGTAGAAGTGGGTTGTAAAATGGAGCGCTGTACCCTTTGTTGACTTATAATTGCTATCTTTGGTGGATGAATGGGCTTTGTGGCAGAGGTTTGGGAGCCTGGAAGGGTGAAACGCTTAAAGGGGACTCAGCACCATTAAATTATAAGACCAAAGGATCTATGTGCCCTGGAGATGTCTACTCCCTTAGGCCTTTTGGTGGCAGAGAGAGCTTGGGAGGACCTGGGGGTGGGGCCCGCAGGGGGTGACTCCCCAGGGGGACAGACAGCATAGCCAGCCCTTAGTACGGATTTGAGCCCTGTTAGTATGGAGTGCACTAGCATGGCTCAGAGTCCGGGTCTTCTCATAATGACGTTTCATGGGTGAGGCCAACCCTATTTTAAATCTTAACCTGTGATCTTCAGATTTCAGCATCCTGAGTAGCTAGGATTACACGCATGAGACTCTGGCACCAGGCCTCTGATTCTTTTTGGTATATTAGTGTTTGTACTCTAGGCCTTAGGCTTGCCAGTCAGGTCTTCTACCATGTGAGCTAAGCCTTTCTGTCGTGGGCATTTCCGAGATAGATAATATATGCTCAGGCTGGGCTAGATCGCAGCCATCCTATTTGTGACAGGTGTGCACCAGCAGGCCCGGTCCTCTTTAGTTGGAATGCTAGACATATTGTGCCATGCTCAGTCATTGGTTTAGATGGATTGTCCCAAACTCTTAGTCCATGGCAGCTGATTCTTGACCTAAGGTGAAGCTATGGGTTGGGGCTTGACCATTGGTCCTCCCGGGAAAGTTGTGAGGAAACAAGGGATCAATACAGGGGGATCTCTGGGGCAGAGCCAGGCATAAAGGGAGAGGCCGTCAGGTTCTTGGCAATTGAGCATATGACAGGAAGATACCCAGAAAGCACTCAGATGGGCCTGTTATTTATCGTGGTACAGGTACAGGATTATGAAACAAAACATTGCTCTCTTTCTTCCTTTCCCTATCCCCATGTGGAAGGTGATTCTTCACTGTGTTCAGTTTTGCAGCTGGGGAAAACGAGGCACGGAGATGCTAGGTGACCTACTCATGACCCCCAGCTGACAGCAAGCTCGGCCTGACTTCTCTGCCATATTCCCGAGGACAGTGGGTGCTATTCAGTCCAATTCTTGTGGTTGGAAGTCCACTTCTTCTCAGTTGTGAGGCTTGAACTCTGAACCTGGGCACTGTCCCCGAGCTCCTCAAATCAAGGCTAGCACTCTACCACTTGAGCCACAGCATCACTTCCAATTTTCTGGTGGTTCTTTGGAGATAAGAATCTCACAGACGTTCCTGCCTGGGCTGCCTATGACCCATGATCCTCATATCTCAGCCTCCTGTGTAGTTAGTATTATAGTCCTGTGCCACCGACACCCGGATAAAGAGTAATTCGGACTTTCTTTCTTCCTTTCTTTCTTTCTTTCTTTTGTCTTTCTTTCTTTCTTTCTTTCTTTCTTTCTTTCTTTCTTTCTTTCTTTCTTTCTTTCTTTCTTTCTCTCTTTCTTTCTCTCTTTTCTTCTTTCTTTCTTTCTTTCTTTCTTTCTTTCTTTCTTTCTCTCTCTCTCACATTCTCTGTCTCTGTCTCTGTCTCTCTCTCTCTCACTCCCTATCTCTCTCTCATAGGAACTGGTTGAATGCGTGCTGGAGGAGGTGGCCCAGGGTCCCCATGTGGCTGGGACTCAAGGTGGCCTTCCCATTCTGGAGGTTGGCTGTGGGTCAGGAGCTGTCTCGCTCAGCCTGTTGAACTAGCTCCCTGAGGTAAGCCCCTCTGTGCCCGAGCTAGACTGTGTCTGATAGTCATCGTCCATCCTTCCAGTGAGTCTTTCCCCATTACCCTCTGTGAAGACAGTTAAAGGAAAGTGGATAAGGAGGTGTAGCGTTGTCCTCCCACACAGCAAGATCCCGGGCCTCTGATCCTCACCACCACTTATCTCACCAGAACCTTGTTATACGAAAGTGAATCCACTCTATGTCTACTTCGCTTTGCTGGAGTGTGTTGTTTCATGGTGGAGGGGCAGTATGCAGAGGAAAGACCCTAGACCTGACACCTCTTGGGCGACATTTATTCTTGTGACAGAACCATTGCTGTCAATAAGGAGGAAGCTGCCATCAGACTGACCCAGAACAATGCTCACAGGTAGGTAGGCAGTTGAAGTATAAAACCCACCCACATTGGCTTCCCACTCAGCACAAGGGAGGTGCAATGAGGTTGGCCAGGAACTGGCCTTAGGGGATTATAAATGGATGGTGGCAGTCAGGTGCTGGTGGCTCCTGCCTGTAATCCTAGCTATTGGGGAGGCTGAGGTCTGATGGTTGTGTCTCAGAGCCAGCCCGGGCAGGAGAGTCTGTGAGATTCTTATCTCCCATAAACAACCTCCGCCCACGCACAAAAAAGCCAGATGTGGTGCTGTGGCTCGTGTTGGTAGAGCCTCAGCCTTGAGAAAAAGAAGCTCAGGGATGACATCCCGGCCCTGAATCCAAGACCTAGGACTCACACAAAAAATAATAAAATAAATGCATAGTGGACACCTGTTATCTTACTACCAAAAATGATGGGTTCAGTCTTCTCTCTGGTACTTGTAGCCAAAGATAGGGGGCTTCCTTTGATGTTCCTCTAAACCTCTCCTTCTTCCATTATCTCTCCAGGCTTCAGTTGCAGGATAGAATTCAGATCATCCCACTCTATGTGACCTTATGTACCCTTCCTACCCACCTTCTTTGGTGTGGAGATCCAGGATGGACTCACCACTGAGAGGATGAGGCAACGCAGAGATGGGGGTAGGTATCCCTAAAACTAATACTAATCTCTCTCTCTCTCTCTCTCAAACACATACACACACACACACCCCTAGGCCAATTCAAAGTAGCCTTTTCCAAAGACACTTTATCTCCTTCGATTAAGTGATCTAGGAGAGAATCTTGAACCCCTAAAACTATTTTAACTGGGGCTTGCTAGTTGACACGAGATAAACAGAAGCTCAAAAGAAAGGCTCTGGTGCCAATCAACTCTGGCTCAGGCTCAAGCCTGACATCCTGGCGACTTGGGAGGCAGAGATCTGAGGATCAAAGATCAAAGCCAGCCATAAGCTGGAAAGCTGGTGAGACTCTTCTCTCCATGGAAGCAGCAAAAAGCCAGAAATGGAGCTGTGGCTCATGTGATAGAGCAGCAGCCTTGAGCACGAAAACTAAGAGAGAGAGCTCCCAGATCCTGAGTTGAAGCCCACACAAAAAAATGGCCCCATCTTGTTGCCCCAGACTGACTGGGCCTTGAGTGCAATCTCATGTAGTGTGGTACAGCACCGGTCTCAGGATAGTGTATGAGAGCCTTCAAAAAGTGGGTGATGGAAGCCAGGCCTTCTCCTTCATGTGCTTTCAATGCTCACCGGCTGCAAGGCAGAACGTGACAAGGCTGGCAGCCTGCAGAGTGAAGATCCTTCTCTGCCAGTGCAATTGGAGTGGGCTTCTTAGAAGCAGGACTTGGAAAGGGATCTTACTTAACAAGGAGGATCAGACAGGAATCACAGAGTGCAAAGATGCTGTAGATAAAGGACAACATAGCTGAGCATGTTCATCTACAGCCAGGGCTGCTGCTGAGAAACTCAGTACAGATGTGCAAGAGTGTCCCCACACAGGCCCGAGGGGTCACAGAAAAACAGCTATCCAGGGTTGGGATTGTGTCAGCAGTAGTGAGCTCGCTAGCACACATGAAACCCTTGATTCAATTCCTAGGTCCCACATACACAGAAAAATGTCAGAAATGGTACCTTGGCTCAGGTGGAAGAGCGATTGCCTCCAGCAAAAGAAGCTCCCAGACAGCGCTCAGGCCCCAAGATCAAGCTCCAGGACTCAAAGGGACCTTGTTGATGGGTGGATGGCTATGCCCTGGAGCTCTTAGTAGATCCATCCATGCTTTGTGTCTCCTTCTTTGACAGAGGGGAATTGGACACTCCTTCTTCCCTGAAAACCTGGACCCGGTTATCAGCAACCCTTTCAACATCTTCCACCAGGACATGGAGCAGCTGGCCCCAGAAATCCCCAGGTACCTGTTGGGTGGCGCAGGGGGATACAGGGCAGGCCCCAGAAGTCCTAGTGGGTCTGATTTGCTCTGGATGGCCAGGCCATCCACAGGAGGCAGATGGGAGCTTAGAGAGGGGTAGAGATGTGGAGGGGACCCTTTAATGCCCATGGCCCTACCCAGATTCCAAGCCTCCCTTTGCTGTCCCTGAGGGCGGTAGAGGAGTGTCTAGGTAGTAGTGTCTAGAAGAGGACTAGGGGGGAAATTCTAATGAATGAGACACCATAAGCCCTGGGCTGGTGTCTCACGCTTGTCATCCTGGCTACTCAGGAGGCTGATATCCAGAGGATCTCGTTTCCCAGCCCAGGCAGGAAAGTCACATAGCGTCTCATCTCCAAACTCCAACTGGAAGTGGCTCCATGGCTCAATGGTAGAACACTGGCCTTAAGCAAAAATCATCATCAGAGACAGTACCCAAGCCCTGAGTTCAAGCCCCTCAACCAAAAAAAACCAGAAAGACACCCCTTGCCTTCAAGAGATGGTGAAGGAGTGGGGGTGCTGTGGTTGGGAGACCAGGTGCTGGCCTCAATGTACAGAAATTTCTAAGATCTCCCAAGGTTTTCCCAAGTGTGAAATCACAGTAGGGTGGGCATTGCCTTACCAAGAACTCCAGAGGTTGTGGCCTGTCTTAGGCAGGGAGTGGGGTGAATGGGAGCAAGGGTGGGAGGGTAGTTTCAATTTTATTCTCTCCATCCATGGAAGTATGGTTTGGAATGCTGGTGTCAAAGTCTGAAGTGAAGGATGGCATGTGATTTGTAGCCTGACAAGTTGAGTTTCCCCTGGGTATAAGAAGGTAACTGAACCCGGGTGCTGCCAGTGGCTCACAACTGTAATCCTAGCTACTCAGGAGGCTGAGATCTGAGGATCGTGGATCAAAGCCACAAGTTGTGCTGTGGATCCAATGGTAGAGCACACACCTTCAGTTGAAGAGTTAAAGGACTGTGTGCAGACCCAAAGTTCAAACCCCATGACCAACAACCAAAAATAAGGTAGCTGAATTTCTGCATAGCAGTGTGTACAGTAGGAAATGCCATGCTGTGTTATGATCCATTCCAGGCGTGTGAGAGACTCTGAGTTTTGTCTACAATTGGCTTGAGGATGGTAGTGCTATCTTCTTGGGGATTGGGATGTTCAGGTGTTCAGGGACTGCTGAGGCCTTGGACTACCCCCTGTGTGTGTGTGTGTGTGTGTGTGTGTGTGTGTATTTTTCCCTCATCTTTCTCTGTCCCCTTCCTGGGCGCCTGTCAGCCTCTTCCTGACCTCAGAGGGAGCCCCTCCTCCATGGCACCCTGCCTTTAGCCCTCTATCAGGGTCTATAATGAGTCCTAAATTGCCAGAGACCTGTATATTCCAGCTTTTCATTGGGGCCCAAGTCCAGCTGTCCATAACTTTGGCCGCTTCCAGAGGACTCTGGGTCAACAGGGCCAGCTGGAATAGGTTCTCCCCTGCCCCTAGAGGGGAGGGGCTCAGTCATGCCATGTCCTTTCCTTTTCTTCAGCTGGGCCTCTGGATGCATGTCCCTCCTAGCAGGCTGGAAGTGGAGTGGGGGAAGGGTGGTTGCCAATGGCTCTGGCCAACATCAGCCTGATAGCTGCCTGAAGGCCGCCCAAACAAGGATGATCTGGGGCTACATGGGAGGTGAGGCCAAGGTGTCTTGGAAGTATACATTGGTGTCTAGGAAATGTAAACGTACCTTATCGCAGGAAAGTCTATCTTCCCCCAACCCAGCTGGGCCTCTCAGGTCCTTCTAAACAATTCCAGATAACCATAATACAGAGGCACAGACTAGATTCCAGGGCCAGGGAAGAGGGGGTGAGAGACTGGTATGGCCAGTACCTCAATGTTCTGGGGCGTTAGCCTTGACCTGCTATGTCTCCCTTGTATAAGTTCAATTCTTAACACAGTGCTAGTCACACACCGGCAACTTGTGGCAGTGCTGTGGAAGTGGCAGGAACGGAAGTGAGATCTAGGATGACCAAAATCTGGATTTATGGCCTGTGGGGTTGAGGATGGCAAAGGGTGTTTATTTAAAAAAAATCTCAGAGCTGGAACTCAGGGCCGAGGCACTGTCCCTAAGCTAAATCTCTACCACTTGAATCAGAGTTCACCTTTCATCTTTTTTAGTAGTTTAGTAGAGATAAGAGACTCACAGACATTCTTGCCTGGGCTGGCTTCAAGCTGCCATCCTAAGAGCTCAGTCTCTTGAGGAGCTGGGATTGCTGGTATGAGACATTGGCACCTGCAAAGGATGTTAGTGTGTGTATGTGTGTGTGTGTGTGTGTGTGTGTGTGTGTGTGTGTGTGTGTGTGTTTACCGGGGTTTGAACTCAGAGCCCTGGTGCTATCCTTTAGCTTGTTTGCACAAGGTTGGTGCTTTATTCATTGGAGATAAAAGTCTGCCCCGGCTAGCTTTGAAACTTGATTGATCCCCAGGTGTCAGCCTTGAGTATCTAGGATTATAGGCATAAGCAACTGACACCCAGCTGCAAGGATGTCTTTTCATATGCTCATCTGTTTTAACAGCTGTCTACTTGCCCTGGCCTAGTTCTCTGACCTCTACCTCAGCTCCTAGCAGCCCCTGACTTTTTGAAGAACATAAAGCTCAAACCTGATCCCATTTCTTTGTCCTCACTGGAGGATATGTTTTGTCTGAAGCTTGAGGTAGGAGGGGTAGCTGTACATAGGTGCTCGGCTGGGAAAGAGAGGCACTCTGTTTTAGCCAAGAAGGAAAGTGTGGTCAGATACTTACTAATAGCTCATTCTCTCATATTTCTAGCTCCTCAGGAGGCTGAGATCTGAGGATTGCCATTCAGAGGCAGCCCAGCTAGAAAAATCTGTGAGAATCTCTTCTGCAAATAACCATGTAAAGCTGGAAGAAAAGCTGCGGGTCAAGTGGTAAAGTGTTAGCCCTGAATGAAAAAACTCAGGGACAGACCTTGGGCCCTGAATTCAAGCCCCTGTACCAATATGCACATGCACACATGCACACACACAAACACACACACACAGAGATGTTAATGATGAGCTGAGGTAGAACTGTGGGAAGCCCTGAGGCATAATCATAGTAAACTCTCAATGCAAATCAAGTGGTTTCTCCCTAAGTCCTTCTTGGGCTGAGGGGGCTGGGTCATGGCAGTAAGTTCCATGGAACCTGCCCCTCAATCCATGCACGAGGCCACAGGACCAAGGGAAGGACACTATGGATGCTCCTTTGTAGTTGGCCCATGATTGCAGACCTTCATCTGTCCCAGAGCCCCTGAGGAAAGCAGGGCTCCAAGCCCTGGGACTCCAGGGTAGTGACTGCTACAAGCAACAGCCAGCCGCCTGTGGATTCCTGAGCCTACAAGTCTTTCATAAGCCCAACTCAACACCCATCAAAGGTGTGCCTGACAGATTCGCACTTTTGTGATACCTGCGTGAGTAGGCATTATCTGCTGTACCATATTGCAGCTCCTGCCCCTCCTAGCCCAGAACCCTGGTATATCGCTTTACTGCTCAGATCCATAATGCACCCATGACAGATGCCATTCTGATGACTTGACCGATGACCTCTGTGCCCCAAGGCTTGACCCTTCTCTGATACTGTGGCCTACTCTGTAGGCAAAGACCTCCAAAGAGGCTGCTCTGAAGACTGATGGGACAACTAGACATTGGGAGACCCTCAGGGGCCCACTGGAAAATACTTTTCCTAGAACCACAGAGTAAGACCAAGCAGGCTAGGTGTTGGTCATGGGGCTTGAACTCTGGGCCTGGGCACTGTGCCCCAGCTCTTCAGCTTAACACTTGAGCTACAGAGCCACTTCTGATTTTCTGGAGGTTCCTTGGAGATCAGAGTCTCCCAGACTTTCCTGCCCAGGCTGGCTTTGAACCGCAATCCTCACATCTCAACCTTCTGAGGAGCTAGGAGTACAGATGTGAGCTACTGGGGCCTGGCTGATATGGCCTTTTACCACAGTGGACTAGGAGCTCTTGAAAGCTTTTCTTTATTTTTTACTTGCCTGTACTGGGAATTGAACTCAGGAGTCTGGGCTTTGGTTTCTTAACTTTTTTCTCTCAAGGACAGCTCTTTACCAATTGAGCCACAACTCCATTCCTGGCTTTTGGTAGTTCATCGGCAAGAAGAGTCTCACTAATTTTCCTCACCTGAGCTGGATTAACCCACTATCTCTATCTCAGTCTCCTGAGTAGCTAAGATTTACAGGGGTTGAGCCACTGGTGGCATTGGGCTAGAAGATTTTCTTAGGCAAGAGTTCTTCTATGCGTTTGTACTGACTCCTCCAGGCAAAGGAATTCTGAGGGTCAGGAGCTGTGAAAAATAGGATTCCAGCCACCAGAAATGGCAGGAGTCCATGGTGAAAAGCCATTTATTCTTCTCCAGGGCCCCATTCTGGGACCCCACCCTTTGCCCTGTGACTCAAGTACAAACCTTGGCCCAGCATTGAATGTCCTGCCAGACTCTTCTGAAGCCACAGAACCTTCATTCCACCCACACCACCTGTTCTACAGCACGCCTCAAGACCTTTGCCCATGCTGTACCTTCTGCCTGAGGCTCTCTGTCCTGTATCCACATCTTAGAACTCCTGTGGAATTTTGGCATTGGTTATATCACCTCCTGGAGCAAGTCTTATCTTCCCTTATCCCTCTTTTTTTTAATATTGAGTTGCTAGAGATGGAACTTGTGCAGGGTGACTGGCAAATGCTCTATCTTGGTGTGTGTGTGTGTGTGTGTGTGTGTGTGTGTGTGTTTGTGTGTGTGTGTTGTGTGTGCCAGTCCTAGGGTTTGAATTCATGGCATGGATTCTATTCGATTCCTGAGCTTTTGTGCTCAAGGTTAGCACTACTTGAACCACAGTTCTACTTCTGGCTTTATGGGTGTTTAATTAGAGAAACGTGTCTCATATACACTTCCCTGCTTCCAATTGGGATCCTCAGATCTCAGCCTCCTGAGTTGCTTACAGAGGTGAGCCACGAGCAACTGTCCTCTACCCTACCTCTTACCTATAACCATGGCCCTCCTCTGAGTCCCACAAGAATATGTCATACCAGGCTCATTTTTTTTTCTTTTTGCCAGTCTTGGGTCTTGAACTCAGGGTCTGGGTATGTTCCTGAGCTTCTTTTGCTCAAGTCTAGCACTCTATCACTTAAGCCACAGTGCAACTTTTGGCTTTTTCTGTTTCTTTGGTACTGAGGAATTGAACCCAGGACTTAGTGTGTGCTAAGTAAGCACTATACCACTGAGCCACATTCACAGCCCAAGGTTCACTTCTAACAGGAGTTATGAGGGTGGGATTTATTGGCATGCCCCTTTGGGCATAGAAATTGCTGACTATTTAATATCTTTGCCAAGATTTGGGACCAGCCTGAGACTCAGCAAAGAGGAATGATAAATGAGTGAGAGCCACCAGGCCCCAGAGGTCTAGACTATGGAGCCAGAAACTTCGACAACTCCTACAGTCTAGGAACTGTAGTCTCCCTTTAGGCAGTGGCTGGCTGCTAGGTGTCCCGATGGGAGACTTCAGCCAGAACATAAGTCTTCAGCTATTAAATGGCAGAGAAGGATGCTTTGGTCAAGCTGTAGGCTCAGACTGAGTACTCTTCAGGGCTTGTCCCAGCTTGACAAGGTTGGGAGGCTGGCCATGGGCAACCTGCTGAATGTCCATCATCCATACATCATGCATCCATATACAGAGACATGGAGTTATTGCCTCCTTTTTGGGGGGGGGCAATTCCGGGTTTGTACTATGAGCTGAGGCCCTGTCCCTGAGCTCCTTTTGTTCAAGGGTAGTGCTCTGCCCTTGAGCCACAGCTCCATTCATTTTTTCTTGTGATATCTTAGAAATAAGTCTCATAGACTTTCCTGCCCCCGCTGAATTCAAATTGGCATTCTCTACATCTCAGCCTCTTGAGGAACTAGTATTACATGCAGGAGCCCATGGCTCCTGGGTTTCTATTCTTCTTGTTGTTATTTTTTATAATTGTAACAATCTGAAATCTTCATGGTGTCATTCCAATGGTTTGCATTCAAAGTAAACTACCCAGGCCTGGAGTCCAATTGATAGGACTGCCACACACAAATGGAAGGACATCCTTCCTATTCATTGGAATGTTAATGGAATATTATCAAAGTAATAAACTTGCAGTTAATCCATGATTCTATTTTAGAATTCCACACAAAAATTATTGGATTTATATCTTCCATTCCAGAACTATGGTATAATTCCCTTAATAGAAGGCTATTGACTAACTTTTAATTAATGCTTTTATAAGTATTCAACCTTGATACTTCATTAAATGGAGGCACTATTTAGTAATGAATAATTGGTAATTATATAGATATACATATATAATTTAATATCCTCACATTCCATCTCTCTGTATGCAAATCTATATCTACATATCTATCTATCTATCTATCCATCTATCTATTCATCTATCTATCTGGCACTCCTATGGCTTTATCACAGGTCCTCAGAACTCCTGGCAGCTCAGTTTGCTGGTGGATGGTGTGCTAAGACTGTGACCCCATTTACGGATTGGCCATTGAAGGCTGTGAGTTGAAATCCCAGCATGGCCAAAAATTTATTCGTGGATTAAGAAGCCAATTTTGACATATTTATTTTTTCCTTCTCTGAGAAAGTCCTGGGTCTCAGGATGATGCATAATCCATATGCTGATATATTCTATGTGATATGATGTAATAAAAGAAATATTATATGTGTAATAATACTAAATAAATAAGAGTAATAAGCATCATACACAGTAAACCTATGTATGTAAACAGATCTCATTTGTTAATATTACTTTTTCCTGTGCTGGGGCTTCAATTCAGGTCCTGAGAACTGCACTGAATTTCTTATCTTCAAGCACGGTGAGCCTTTGCCCTTCACCCACAGTGCCACAGAATTATCCATACGCTGAGTTCAAATACAAGGCCTGCCAGGAAAATGGTGCAAATTCCAAACCAGGGTTTTATTATTGTTATTATTATTATTATTATTATTAGCCGAGCACAGGGCTTGCACTCAGGTCTTGGCATTTCTGTCACAGCTGACCCTTGTAAACGAGGACCCGAGTTCAAATCTTGGGGCTGGCAAAAAAAAAATAAAAAGGAGAAGAATAAAACTGAGAAGTTCAAGAAGGTGGTTTTACTTTTTTTTCCTTTCTATTGTGACCATCCTGGGTCTAAATGACCAGTCCTAGAAAGTGTACATTACCTTGCATTGCTGATGTTTGGCAGGCTATTAAGGAAATCATACCGAAACTGGCAACTTAATTCTGGAGGTCAAATCCCAGGATTGCCACTAATGAATGGCAGAGATTCTAAGAAACCCATTCCCATATACATCCATACAAATGGAATATTACAAAAGTAACAATTAAATTGTTAATGTATGATTATATTATAAAATGATACACAACAATTATGCTACATTGACTAATTTTCAATTAATCCTTTATTATGTATTCAACCATGATAGTTAAAAAAGCAAGGAATAATTTAATTGCCAATAATCGGTAGTAATATTGTATATGCAATTTCATAGTATACAGACATCTGTCTCTTGTTTGATGCATCTACATCAATCTATCTATCGATCTATCTATCTATCTATCTATCTATCTATCTATCTCTCTATCTACCAATCTACACATTTATCTGTTTATACACTTGTCACTACTGAGGCTCAGTGGTTGAGTGCTCGCCTAGTACATGCAAAGTCCTAGAGTCGATTCCTCTCTACTGTGTGCATAGATAAATCTGGAAGTCGTGCTGTTGCTCAACCAGCTGAGCACTAGCTGAGCATAGAAGCTTAGAGACTGTGTGTCAAGACTCTTTCTCAAGACCCAGGAATGGCACCAAAAAGATAGAATGTTCTGACTGCAGCTATATAAGGACATCACTGCAAATACCTCATCACAGAGAAAGTCTGGAGTCTTGTGCAGACAGCTGCTGTCTCACCTGAATTAGCCAGAAGTAAACCGTTGCAACCCAGCTGGACGGAACCAGATGCTGCTGGTTCACTCACTCTTGTCATCCAAGATACCTGGAGGCTGAGATCTGACACTGGTGAGTATAAAACTCAGCCCTGGCAGGAAGTCTGCGAAACTCTGAGCTGTGGCTCAAAGTGATAGAGCTCTAGCCTTGAGCAAAAGATCTTAGGACAGTAACTAGGCTTTCAATGCAATCCCCGTGGCTGACTCCACCTTCCCACCAAAAAAAAACCCTCTAAATCATTAGATGTGAACTTTGTGTGGTTTGTGACATGTCTCTGAAAGAATGGTGATATTGATGAAAGCACCCTAATTCTAATGATAGTGTGTGGGATACAGCTATGTGATGAGTCCTTCATGAGGTTTTGTGTGCTGAGTCCTACTTTCATCTGGTTCTTGTAAGAGCTCCACAAGTCAGATGGTTGTGCTGTAGAGAAACTTGAGGCTCAGATATGTCCCCACATCAGGGACAAAATTATGTTTGTACCTAACTCTAGTGAGTTGTCTCCTGCAGACAATTGTTTGGTTTCTTTTTCTCGGTCATGAACCTTGAAGTCAGGGCCTAGCCCCTGATCCTTCCTTGTTGGGCTCATGGCTAGCCCCCTACCACGTGGAGCCAAGGACCCCCTTGCAACAAAGTGTTACAGTATAGGTATCTGTAGCTGAGGTCTGTCATCCTGCCTACTCAGGAAGCTGAGATATGATATCAGTTCCAAACTATCCCAGATCCAAAAGATCCCATGAGACTATTATCTCCTTTTCACCACTTAGAAACATGAACTGGAAGCTGGGAGCCAGTGACTCGCACCTGTCATCCTAGCTACTCAGGAGCCTGAGAGTTGAGGATCACAGTCCAAAGCCAGGCTGGGCAGGAAATTGCTAGAGAGGCTTTTCTCCAGTGAACTACCAAAAACCTCCAGGGGTGCTGTAGCTCAAGTGGTAGAGCGATTGGCTTTAGCTGAAGAACTCAAGGACAGCACCCAGGCCTAGATATAAATTCCTCCAACTTCCAAAAAAAGAAAGAAACCTGAAGTGGAGTGCTGGGAATGTGTCTTAGTTGTAGAGTGCTTTGTCTGTATGAATCCCTGGGTTTGATTCCTTAGTATCACATACTAGTAAAAAGCCTGAAGTGGCTGTGTGGCTTAAGTGATAGAATGCTATCCTTGTACCGGAGAAACTCAGGTCCAGTGTTCAGTTCCTGAGTTCAAGCTCCAGGAGAAGTGTATGCACACAAATACATGCACACACAGACACACAGAGACATACACACACAGATACACACAAACACACACATACACACACACAAATACAGATACCAGAAGTGAAGGTGTGACACCAAATGGTAAAGCACTGAGCTTCTATTCTGAGCTCATGGTCAGCACTCAGGCCATGTGTTCAACCCCAAAACCTAGCCATCCGGGGCCCAACTAGGAGAGGTCAAATCTTTCAAAACCTGATGAGCACCACCAGTCCTAAATGACAGGGAGTATTGTGATATTACACCTGTGCTTAGATATAGCAAGTTTCCAGAAACCAAGAAAGCCACCATTGACAATAGTGAATCATTTCATTAGGTTCAGCTCCCTTGTTTTCTACCAAAAGGACCCTTGAAATAATTGTAGCAGGTTATTTCAACACTGGAACATAGTCTAACAAAGACAGGATAAATGCAGGGAACTTGGCCTGCCACAGGAGGTGGCACAAATGAAGACTCCCTGTCAATACAGCACTGGGGAGAGAGATAGCTTGGGGTACAAAGAGGCTTTTTTCTCCTGGCCTTTAGAGCCTGCCCTCACTCCTGCTCACTAATTTGCCAGGATGGAGTTTTTTGGTACAAAGCTGTACTTGAGTGATGCCTTTTGTTGGACTGTTCCAACAATGAAGCAGACTTCCTCCAGCACCCTGGGGTGTGCAGAAAACCTCTGGCTACACTGGGAACAGTAAGGGGAGCCCCGGAACGTGCACTGTCTTGAAAGCATCGTATTTGCTATGAAACCATTCTATTCAAAGCAAATTTTCTAGCTGGATGCCTTTCATCATAGGGACTCTGGACCTTTACCGATAGAAATGCATGCGTACACACATGGGGAAACATGGAGTTACTTGTTTTTTATTTTGCTTTTTTTTTTTTTGGCAGGTCCAGGGTTTGTATTATGAGCCTAGGCACTGTCCCTGAGCTCCTTTTGCTCAAGGGTAGGGCTCTTCCCTTGAACCACAGCCCCACTCATAATGAGTTTTTATTACTTTGATCCGTCAGAAATAAGAGTGCTGTGGACTTTCCTATCTTGGCTGAATTCAAACTGGCATTCTCTACCTCCCAGACTCCTGATGAGCTAGGGTTACAGGCAGGAACAAATGATACCTGGCTTTCTTTTCCTCTTGTTCTTTTTTTCATTGTGACAAACTGAAATCTTCATAATGTCATCCTAGTGGTTTGCATTTTGAAGTAAACTACCCAGGCCTGAAGTTCCAATGCCAGGACTGACACCTACAAATGGAGGGAGATCTTGAGAAAGTCTTTCCTATTCATGTGAATGTTTAATGGAATAATATAAAAGTAACAATTGAATTTGCAGTTAGTTCATGATTGTTTTATAGAAGGCCACACAAAAAGTATTGGATTATGTCTTCCATTCTAGCTATTTTGTATGATTCTCCCAATTAAAGAATACTGACTACTTTTTTTACATTAATGCTTTAATAAGTATTCAACAATAAGGGGCTGGGAAGGTGGCTCAGTGGTAGAGTGCTTGCCTTCCATGCCTGAGGCCCTGGGTTTGATTCCTCAGCACCACATAAGCAAAAAGAAAAAAAAAACCAGAAGTAGCGCTGTGGGTCAAGTGGTAGAGTGATAGCCTTCAGCTGAAGAGCTGAGGGACAGCGTCCAGGCCCAGAGTTCAGGCCCCACGACTGGACCAAAAAAAAAAAAGTATTCAACAATGATACTTCATTAAATGGAGGCATAATTTAATAATAATTCATAATATGCATATATAATTTAATATCCTCACAGTCTCTCTCTCATATATATTTCAAACTACACATCTATTTATCTATCTATCTATATCTATATCCATATCTATATCTACACCTATATCTATATCTATCAGCCACTACTATGACTTGTTCCCAGGTCCTCAGAAATGGTTGGTAGCTCAGTTTGCCAAAGGCTTTTGGACTACAACTGATCCTTTCTTGAATTGGGCATTGTGGGCTGTGAGTTCAAATCCCAGCATGGCCAAAATTTTATATGTGGATTCAGAACCCAATTTTTACACATTTTTCCTTCTCTGTGAAAGTCCTGGGTCTCAGTATGATGTATAATCTATATGCAAATAAGTCCATGTGATAAGATGTAATAAATGTAATAAATGTTATATATGTAATAATACTAAGTAAAATAAAAAAATATGGGTAATAAATGTCCTATGGAGTAAACCCATGTATGTAAATAGATCTCATATATGAATATTATTTTTTTCAGTGCTGGGGCTTGAATTTGGGCCCTGGAAACTGGGCTGAAATTCTTGTCTTTAATGATGGTGAGCTTCTGCTCCCTCAAGGTGCCACAGAGTTACCCAGACCCTGAGTTCAAATCCCAGGCCTGCCAGAAAACTGGTGCAAATTCCAAGCCAGGGCCTTAATTTTTTTTGGCCAGGCCTGGGGCTTGAACTCAGCTCTTGCTAACTCTTCCTCACCTTCGATCATCCTAGGCTGGGGTGTAGCCTCTGGACCCACAGCCCATCCTGAGACCCTAGGACTCAAATTCAAATCTTGGGACTGGCAAAAAAAAGGAGAAGTGCTGGGAAGGTAGCTCAGTAATAGAGTCTTGCCTTGCATGCATAAGACCATGGGTTTGATTCCTCAGTACCACATAAGCAGAAACAAGCCAGAATTAGTGCTATGGCTCAAGTGGTAGAGCGATAGCCTTGAGCTGAAGAGTTGAGGGACAGCACCCAGACCCAGAGTTCTGGCCCCAAAACCAAAAAGAAAAAAGAAAAAAAGAGAGGGGGAAAAAAGGAGAAGGTTAAAACTGGGAAGTATCAGAAGGCGGTTTGACATTGTTTTTTCCTTTGCATTGCAACCATCCTGGGTCTAAATGACAGGGTTCGGAAAGTGTACATGACCTTGCGCTGCTGAAGTTTGGTGGGCTATCTGGGAAGCCATAGCCCCAACCAGCAACCTAGGCCTGGGGTGTGAATCCCAGGACTCCCACCTATGAATGGTGGGATATCCTAAGAAACGCATTCTGATATACATCCTTATGAATGGAATGTTGTAAAGTAACAATTACATAAGTGTATGATTATATTATAAAATTATACACAATAATTATACTACATTGAAAATTTTTCAATTAATACTTTGTTATGTATTCAACCATAATATTTCAATACAGGAAGGAATAATTTATTGATAATTGGTAGTAATATTATATATATACTTGAATAATATACAGACATCTCTGTCTTGTTTTATACACACACACATGTGTATATATATATATGCTGTCAAGTAGTTGAGCACTGGCTTTGAGAATGAAAGCTTAGGGACTGTGTCTAGGCCCTTACTCAAGCCCCAGGACTGGCACCAAAAACAAATTAGAATGTTCTGTCTGCAGTTATAGAAAGCCAGGAATTCAAATACCTCATCACAGAGCAACCTGGGAGTCTGAAACTGACGGCTGTCATCTAACCTGACTTAGCCAGAGGTCAACAGCTGCAGCCCAGCATCATGGAACCAGACACTGCTGGCTCACCTCTACCTGCTCAGGGGGTGAGATCAGACACTGGGGGTTGAAAACTCAGCCCTAGCAGGAAGTCTGCTAGACTCTGAGCTGTGCCTCAAAGTAGTAGAGATCTAGCCTTGAGGAAAAGATCTTAGGACAGTACCTCCAACCTATGAGTGAAATCCCTGAGGCTGATGACTCTCCCCACACAAAACACCCCTCTAAACCGTTAGATGTGAACTTGTGAGGTTTGTGAAGTGTATCTGAAGGAATGGTGATACTGATGAAAGCACCCTAATTCTCATGACAGTTTGTGGGACATAGCTATGTGATGAGTCCTTCCTGGGGTGCTCGGTGTTGAGTACTTCTGGGTTGATCATGGGGTACTGAGTGCTGAGTCCTTCACAGGGTGCTATGTGCTAAGTCCTTCATGAGTTGTATTCTTTCATCTTGTCCTTATAAGAGTTTCACAAGTAAGATGATTGTGCAGATGAGAAAGTTGAGGCTCAGATATGTCCCCAAGGCAGGGTCAAATTTATATATGTACTAAACTCTAGTGATTTGTCTGCTTCAGACAGTTGTTTTGGTTTAGGTTTCTCCATCATGAACTTTGAACTCAGAGCCTAGATGCTGACTTTCTTCTTGGGCTCATCGCTAATGTTCTACCATGCTGAGCCAAGGACCCACTTGCAGCAAAGTGTCATGGCTTAGATATCTTTAGCTTAGGTCTATCATTCTGCCTGCTCCAGAAGCTGAGAATCTCATTTCAAAACTATCCCAGATCACGGTCCAAAGTCAGCCTTGGCAGGAAATTCCTTGAGATGTTTATCTCCAATAAACCACCAGAAAGCCTGAAGGGGCATTGTAGCTCTTGTGGAAGTGTGCTAGACTGAGATGAAGAGCTCATAGCCAGCACCCAGGCCCAGACTTCAACTCCTCCAACTCACAAAAAAAGAAAGAAAGAAACCTGAAGTGGAGTGCTGGGAATGTTTCTTAGGGGTAGACTGCTTTGTGTGTGTCAAACCCTGGGTTTGAATCTTCAGTACCACATTCCCTACAAAAAAAAAGCCTGAAGTAGCTGTGTGGCTCAAGTGGTAGAGTATGATCCTTATTCAGGAGAAACTCAGGTACAGTGGTTAGGTCCATAGTTCAATCACCAGGACTGGTGTATGCGTGAGTGCACGTGCAAGCACACACACACACACACACACACACACACACACACACACACACACACATGCACCCACACACACGGAGGCACCGATGCCAATAATGAATCATTTCATTGTGTTCAGCTTCCTAATTGTCTACCAGAAGGACTGTTGGATTAATGGTAGCACTTTGTTTCAACACTGAAACATAGTTTTACAAAGACAGGATGAGTATAGGGAACTTGGTCTGCCATGGCAGGTGGCACAAATGAAGGCTTCCAGTCAAAACAGAGCACTGGGAAGAGAGATAGCTTGGAGTACAAAGAGGGCTTTTTCTCCTAACCTTAACAGCTTGGGCACACTCATCCAAATGCACAAGAGTGAGGCTTTTTGTCTGCCTGTTCCAACAATGAGGCAGATTTCTTCGAGCAACCTGGGGTATGGAGACCCCCTAAGGTTAACTGGGAACAGTGAGGGGAGCTCTGGAATATGCACTGTCTTGAATGCACACTCTGTTGCTAAGAAATCATTCTATTCAAAGCAAATTTCCTAGCTAGGTGCCTTTCTTCATAGCAACTCTGGATCTTCACCAATTCAAATACATGCATACATACACAGACACATGGAGTTACTGGCTCTTTTTTGTGGCAGGTCCTGAGGCTGGAACTGTGAGTCTAGACATTTTCCCTGATCTCCTTTTGCTCAAAGAAGCATTTTATTGTGACTTAAACCACGATTACCCTAGGTTGGGATGCAGCTTTTACACCCACAGATGATCCAGGGATCCTAGGACCCGAGTTCAATTCCCAGCACTGGCAAAAATAAAGCAAACCAACAAAAATGGATGAGGAAAAACCAGGTAATTTTACACAACAGGTTTACTTTTGTTTCCTTGGCACTGTGACCCTCCTGGGTCTCAATGACTTGGCTTGAAAATTGTATGTGACCTTGCATGGATGAAGGCTGGGGAGCTGTCAGTGAAGCATGAGTCCAACCCAGATACCTAGGCCCTGAGATCAATCCTACACCTGCCACCTACACATGGCTGAAGATCTTAGGAAACTTGTTCTTATCTATAGGAACACTAATAGAATGTTTGAAATGTACTAACTGAAGTAGTAATTAGATAGTCATTACAGTATAAGATTGCATGCAATAAATATAGGTCATTGATTAATTCTTTATTAAGTATTCTACTGTGATTAATTAATGGAAGCATAATTTTAAACCAAATAATTGGTAGTAATAGCTTATGTAAAAATAAGATATAGACATCACTCTTTATATAGGGTTATACACTAGAATCTACATAAATTTCTCTCTCTGTAAACCTTTGTAGATGCATATACATATGTTAATACACACACATGCACACACACACACACACACACACACACACACACACACACACACACTGCAATCTAAACATCTATCTGTTTATATATTGGCCATTCCTAGGCTTGATCTCACTTGTCCCACTTGTTTTCCTTATCAGTGAAAGTCCTGGGCCTCAGGAATGATGTAGAATACATAAGCAAATCTATGTTTTATGTAATAGGATGCAAAAAATGTTATACGTCTTATCATACTCACTCAAATGCATAAGAAATAAATAAAACATAAAAATGAATACACTAACTGCAACATGCAGTAAACATGTGCATGTAAATATAAATCAGGTATTTAAAATGTATGCGAATATTATTTTTGAATTCAGGCCCTAGGAACAGGCCTTTCTTTCTTGTCTTCCAGCACGGTGTTCTTCCCATCACCCACAGTGCTGCAGATTTCCCCAGACCCTGAGTTCAAATCCCAGGACTGGCAGAAAAAATGGCAAGAATTACAAGCCAAGGATCCTCATAATATTTTAAATATTTTTAATGTATGTATGTATGTATGTATGTATGTCTATTTTATTTTGTAAAGCACAGAGCTTGAAGTCCGGTCGTGGCAATTGTACCTCAGCTTTGATCACTCTAGGCCTTGGTTCAGCACTGGACCCACTGTTGCTGATGGGATCCTAGACACTCAGGCCTTTCAGGGAAAAGAATGTACAGAAAAAAATGTGGTTTTACGTTTTCTTCCTTTGCACGGTGACCCTCCTGGGTCTGAATGACACTGTTGCAAAGGGTACATCACCTTGCATTGTAGAAGGTTGGTGGACCATTAGGGAAGCCATAGGCCCACATGGCAACATAGGACCTGACCAACCAATGGCAGGAGATATTAACAAACTGGTTCCCTTCCATAGGAATAACAATGGAATCTTGTCAATTTTACAGTTGAATGAGTTGATCGTGAAAGATGCTCCTATAAAATTAGACAGCATGATTTCACGAGTCTGATTGATTTTATTTAATATTTATTAAGCATTAAAAGAATATTATTATTTACAGGAATGCAATAATTTCAGGAAAATGAGTGATTTCATTAATAGTTTAAGGATGAAAACAATAACATTAACTACATGGACGCATAATATATACCCAAGAATTAGTAGGAATGTAGTATATAGAACTGAATAATGTATAGACATCTCTGGCACTCTATAAAGATATATATTTATTAGTGTACTGTCATCTGCATGTCAATCTGTTCATATTTTGTTGACTCCTGGGCTCGATCTCAGGTCCTGGGAACAGCCTGTCTGCTCAATTTGCCCCAGGAGGGCGTGTTCACACTCATCCATTCATGATTTTGGCCCTGTAGGCCATGAGTTCAGATACCAGCACTCCCAAACAATGAATCGTTGAGTAAGACGCTTATGGTGACACGTTTTCTTTTTCTGTGAATGTCCTGGGGGTCAAATATGAAGTGGAATACATATGCAGGCGTATTTCCTATGTAATCAATGTAACCAATGTTCTATGTGACATAATAGTCAATAAAATATATGGTCAATACATAAATAAAACAAAAAAAATAACTACACCAAATGCAATATGGAGTCAACGTATGTATATAAATATAAATATAAATCATATATGTAAATTGTACATGAATAGGTGGGAATCAATTTCAGGCCTAAGAAACAGACTTGAATTTCTTGACTTCAAGGTGGCCAGGTTCCCCTTCCTACACAGTACAACAGTGTTACTCAGACCATGAGTTCAAATCCCAGTCTTGGCAGAAAAATGGCACCTTTATAGTATGTGAGGCCCAATTCTTAGGTATTTCATTATTCCTCCATTTTATTAATGTGATTGTATAAATGATTAATAAAGTATTAAGTAAAATTGATTAGTGTCCTATAATATAATTGTGTATAATTTTATCCTAGAATCATTCAAGAACTGCCCATTCAATCATGACATACATCACATTACATTGGTAACCATATGGATGGGACAAGTTTCTGAGGATCTCCTGCCATTTGGAGGTGGTAGGACCAGTATTCGAACTGTGGGCTCCAGCTCCCACCACTTAAACCCCAGGATAGGGAACTCACTGGTCTGTCCAAGAACATCAGCAAGACCAATGATTATGCAGGCACCAGTGGCTCTCAGCAGTCCTCCTTGATACTTACAAGGCTGTGATGGGAGGATCATGGTCAAAGTCACCCTCAGGAGGAACGTCCTTGAGATCCCTGTCCAACTTCAGTGCCAACAAAGCCAGAAGCCCTGTGGCTCCAGTGGTAGAGGGCCAGCCTTAAGCAAAAGCAGCTCATAGACTGTGCCCAGATCCTGAGTTCAAGGTTCGGTACTGGCAATAAACAGACATAAACAACAATATGTGCAGCCATCCAGCTAAAGCGGGTCTCCCTCTTGTCCCCAACTGAATGGGAAAGAGTTCCCTGGGAAAAGGGCTGAGAGAGCCGCTGTCAACTTGACTCTGCCCATGCTGATTGCATCACAGGATTCTAGCCACACCCCCATTATTTCATGTTCCTTTCTGACCAATGGGATACAAGAATGGCGGCAACGCCCACATTCCAGGATGCCTGGTAGCACCAGGATTCCCTCTTTTAGTTTACACTATACCAGCAGTTAAGGAAGGTAGAGGTGGCTGAGTGGTGAGCAAGAGACTCAAGGCAATTTTAGAGTATAGTAGGAAATTGAGATGCCCCAGCCTCCTCCCCCCCTTCCTGTGGTGCTGGATTTCAAATCTCAGCCGGCCTAAGGCCTGACCTGGTCCCTGCCCTTGGTCCTCTGCTCTGGGCTCATGTGTCTGAAATGCCGCTGCCATCCCTGCTCTCCCAACAGCACAGGTGAGTGGCTGCCCCAACACCATTCCCAACCTGGGTCAGAAACCCCTCTGGGAGCACCATGACCCCCTGCTTGTTTCCTCTCCCTGGTTCTGAGGAGCCACCTTTCTGTCTTGTGCATTTCTGAGAAACAAACAATATATGCTCAGGCTGGGCTGAGCTCAGGCTGTCCTCCTATCTGTGACAGGTATGCTCCAACAGACCTGGTCCTTGGTAGTTGGGATGTTAGACATGTAGAGACATGCTCAGTCATCAGTTTAGATGGATTATCACCAACTCTTAGTCCATGGCAGCCGGTTCTTGACCACAGATAAAGCTCTCGATAGGGCCGCAACCATTGGAACTTAGTCTCCTCACAGGATAGTTGTGAGGAAACAAGGGATTTATACAGAGGGATCTCTGGAACATGGCTAGGAATAGAGGGAGTGGCCTTCAGGTAAGGTTCTCCACAATTCTGTGAGCATATGACAGGAAGATACCTGGAAAGGTCTCAGGTGGCCCCTGTTATTAATCGGACAACAGGTGTGGGATTATGAAACAAAACATGGCTCTCTTTCATCATTACCCTATCCCCATGAGGAAGGGTATCCTTCACTGTGTTGAGTTTTGCAACTGAGGAAAACAAGGCATGGAGAAGTTGGGTGATCTACTTATGACCTCAAGTTCACAGGAAGCTCAGCCTGACTTCTCTACCATGCTCCCTAGGAAAATGGGTGCTATTCAGTCCACTACTTGTAGTGGGAAGTTCATTTCTTGTCAGTCATGGGGCTTGAACTCTAGGTCTGGGCGCTGTTCACGAGCTCCTCAGCTCAAGACTAGTGCTCTATCACTAGAGCCCATAGCACCACTTCCAGTTTTCTGGTGGATCTTTAGAGATAAGAGTCTCACAGACTTTCCTTCCCGGGCTGGCTATGAACTATGATCCTTATATCTCAGACTCCTGTGTTGTTGGGATTAGAGTTCTGAGCCACCGGCACATGGCTTAAGTGTACTTCTCACTTTCTTTCTCCCTCTCTTTCACAATGACTGGTTGAATGTGTGCTGGAGGAGGTAGCCCATTGTCCCCATGTGGCTAGAACCCATGGTGGCCCTCTCATTCTGGAGGTGGGCTGTGGGTCAGGACCTGTCTCGCTCAACCTGTTGAAACAGCTCCATGACGTAAGCCCCTCTGTACCCTGACTAGACCATTACCGTTATTCACTTTCCATCCAGCCTGACTGGACTTCTTGTATTGTTTTCTACATCATTTTCTAGCACATGGACAAAATTATGATACATAGTTACAGAATCAAAATGTAATGCCATCTTAAGAAATTCATTTAGGGTTCTGGGAATGTGGCTTCATGGTATGGTGATTGCCTAGCATGCATGAAACCCTGGGTTCAATTCCCCAGTACCACATAAACAGAAAAACTCTGGAAGTTGTGCTGTGCTTCAAGTGGTAGAGTGCTAGCCTTGAGAAAAAAAAAGCTGAGGAATAATCCCCTAGCCCTTAGTTTAAGCCCCTGGACTGGCAATAAATAAAGTATTCAAATTTTTTTCATTCATGTGACTGTTTCTAATATATTTATAAGATGATTTCTTGGTTGCTTTGTATGTTCCCCCACGATATAACCCCTGCTTTCACTGTATTTAATGTTGATATAATTTGTGGAGGGGAATGGCAAAAACAAATCGTTTAAATAGGGATACAATTGGACCCATTGCAATAACGAGAAGTACAAGTCGTTATGTTGAAAAACGAACTTTACAATTTTGGTGGGGGGGGCGGTAAGGATGGAGGGTTGGTAAGGGATAAGAAGGGGAAACAAAGGAGCAGGCAACAATGCTTGATAAGACATGTACTCTTTATCTTGTCCATGTAATTGTAACTCCTTTGTACAGTATTTTCACAATAAAAAACCATTTAGTTAGTAAATGCAAAATAAAAAACCATACTTTGAATATATAATTGTTCCTTCCATACTGACACCTGACAATAGTCCCTTATTCATGTACTTTACTTATATTAGCATACTCTGTTGAAAAAAAAAGTTTTAGTAACTAGGTCAAAGCAACTAATGCCAGGAATGTGCTTAGATGTCAGGTGAAGATTAATTCTGGAAATTCAAAGATTCCAGGATTTTGTGTGGTCACTGCTAACCACATAGAGAAGCATAGTCTAAGTGACATTTGGAAATCTTTTTGGTCAATCATGGTACCAAAAACGCAGAGGCTAATTAACAGTTGTGACAGAAGAGAAGGAATAACTCGATGGAAGGAATAAATGATAGTAATTAAGGTGTACCAGAAACTGTTCTAGAGAACCATTTTTTGTTATTGAAGAACTAGCGATCAACTAAGCTTATTCCTCATTGCCTTTAGAATTCTAAATTTTTTAGGCTAGTTCTTAATCTCTGTGTGATAAATGTATCTCCTTCTATGCTGTTCTTTCCTACTCAATCTCCTTTGCTTTCTAAAATCTCAATATTTCTGTATTTCTCTATGAACATTTCCTGATACTAAATACACCTATACAGATGGCAGAGGATGCTAATGTAAGGGTCCCATGAGTCATTAATGTAACAACATGGAAAAGGAGGACATATTTATTGCTACCTCAATTTTTCTGAAAAGCTGCAATGTCATTATTTGGTTCAAAATTTCATGCTTTGTCTACATAGTGTCATTCAGTGCACATGAATGCAAATGTGAGCCAGGTGTTGTTGGTTCACGCCTGTAATGCTCGCTACTCGGGAGGTTGAGACTAGAGGATTGTGGTTCAAAACCAGCCTGGTCAGGAAAGTCCATGAGACCCTTTTCTTCAATTAACCACCAGAATCCCAGAAGTGGTGCTGAGCTAAAGTGGTAGAGTGCTCAACTTGAGTTGAAGAGCTGAGGAACAGTGCCCAGGATCAGAGTTCAATCCCCACGACCAACAAAAAAAGTGAGATCTGACTTTAAGTTTCCACAAAAGGAACGACAAGTTCAATAATCTTTCCAAGCAGAAAAAATAATTCCAAAATGATTCAGTGTACCTACTTTTGCTGAATTATTTAAGTTATGGCTTTTTTGCTGGATATATTCTCTTCTTTTAAAAATTGTCAAATATTAGCTTTACAATAAACTCCACCTAATATTTGTCATTTCAAAAGAGAAGTCTATACAGTTGATATCACATAGCTTTCTTACTATTTTAGTTCAAAGTCAAACCAGGCAGGAAAGTCTGTCAAACTCTTATATCTAATTAAACACCCAAAATCCAGAAGTGGAGTTTTGGCTCAAGCAGGCAGGTGAGCAGGAAAGGAAATTGTTCAAGTACAGTGTCCAGCCTCTGGGTTCAAGCCCCACAACCAGCACAAACTAAACAAGCAAAGAAAAGCAACACAGATATTTCTTTGGGACCCTCCTTAAAAGAGTACTCCTGTAAGAGAAGAGGCTCCTTTGCTAATCATGCTCACTGGATCCTGCTTTTTGGAATCTTTATTGCTGTGGAGAACTCAGGACCAGACTAAGGAATTGATAACTGATTCCTGCAACAAGAGGATCGTCTCAGGAGTGAAATATCCATACATAATGCAATTTAAAACTTCCATATCTTTGTTTCTTTGCAAAGCAACGTTTTTAAAGCAATGTTATTTCTTTCTGTTCTATGCTGGCCTTCAAATAGCACATTATTTCTTTTTGTAATACTCAACTAAAAGTTTACAGAAAAGTTTTATGTGAGTAAAGAACACACTCAAAAAAGTCAGGGACAGAGTTTCCTTCAAGCCTTGGGATTGTTTTCTTGTACAGTAAAAAGGAAAGCACATATTAACTTGAACTTTGTCATTCCTCTATGCTCCATTCCTCTCCTGGGATCAGTTTCTACATCCAGTAACTATTACTTCCAGTAACAACCAATGGTGCTGCTTGAGATATAATGAACAGGATTCATCATAGGATATAATTGGATTCAAAATACGTGTCAATAAATGTAACACACACCATCAGCAGAAGCAGGGACAAGAACCACATGATCATTTATATGGATGTAGAAATAACTTTTAATAAGCTCCAATACCCCTTTATAATTAAAACTTCTTTTTTTTGAAACTTCTGAGAAGCTAGGAATGCATGCAACTTTCCTCAATATAATACAAAGTATGCATATGACAAAGCATGTACCTAGCAGTGGACACATGAAGACATTAAAATCTGGAATGAAGTCTAGACTAAAAATCTTCTACACAGCTCTTTAAAAACCACTTGACCCACACCTATTTTCTAATAAAACAATTGCTGATACCAGAAAAGTCTTATTTATTTTGCCTGCATCTGTTGCTTAAAATTTTGTGATAAGCTGGGCTTCTCAATGAACCCTAAAGCAGAAATATTTGTCTTGGAGTCTGTGGATGCTTTAAAACTGTGTTTTAAGTCCCAATGTTACATTAAATGATTTAAGGGTTTTGTATGATGTTAAACATCTGTGGTGTAATGAATGATCTTTGTTAAACATGTATTCATTCTGTAAAGTACCATAGTCTTTTTATGTGTAGTGTATTTAAGTATATATATATATATATATATAATATATAAAATACATACACAGACAGATTTGTGTGAAAAAGTGTACAAAAGTGTATGTACATATTGGTTTTTTTTTTTTTTTGAAACTGGACAGGAGTTGAAATGGCGTGTTTGTGTTTTGGCAGAGGAGAATTACACATTTTTGCCTGCATGGCCTCATCATTAGCATAAAACAATTTTAATGCTACACAAATCTTATGTGAAGAAATGACTGGTATGATCTCATTTTCTCTTGGGTCTAAAATAAAACAATCACTCCATGTGAGTGAAGCCAGACCCAGTTAATGCTAGTCTTTCATGTGAAATGTGAAGCTCCCACGTTGCCTTTTTCTGTTGGTGTGATAACTAGTAATTGGTACATTCTCACTAAGGAGCTATTTCTCAACATAGACCATGTTAATGCTATACCACTGTTTAAAGGGCTAATTTCACACCTTCTTAGCCATGAATCTGGCTTAGAATGGACTTCTCTGTGCAGTAACTTTTGGCTATTGGAAATCCCTGGCCTCCAGTTGTTTTTGGGTACCAATGACTCCATTGGCCCCAAGAGTTGAAGGGATGACTGGGATTTCGTCTGAGACAGTGATGAAACTCCTCCCCAGGCTGAGGGGATCAAGAGGTGCTTTGGAGGAACTTGGCACCATTTGAAATTGAGTAGCCACTTGAGCCAAATATAAAATTGTATTTATAGCTGACAGACGCAATTTGAGCCTTCAAATTTGTGGTTATTCTATTGTAAAGTAATATGTTGTTTGTCTAGCATTTATCAGATTTTTATGCATATGTATTTTCACAATGGGCTCCTCAGTTTGAATTAAACCAGATTTTGCAAACTCAAAAAAATAATAAAATAAAATCTGGAATGAGACAAGGATGTCCACTCTCTCTCCTACTCTTCAATATAGTAGTGGAAATTCTAGCAAGAGCAATAGGCAAGAGAAATCATAAAGGGGATCCAAATAGGGAAGAAGTAAAACGATCCCTTTGTACAGATGAAATGATCCTGTATTTAAAGACCCTATACCTTCCTTCCTCAAGTTAGTAAATGTGTTGCTAACCTTTAGCAATGTAGCAGGGTATGAAACCCACAAGAACCAGTAGTTTTTCTGTGTTACCAACAATGGGAACATCCAGCCTGAAATCCATAAAACAACCTCATATGCTTTAGCCTCAAAATCAAATCACATCTAAACAAAACAAAACAACAACAACAAAATTAGGAATTAATTTAATCAAAAATGTGAAGGACCTCTACTGAGAAAACTTTAAAAATATAAAAAGGGAAATTGAAGGAGATTCAAGGAAATGCAAAGTCTTTTAATGTTTTCACAAATAACATTGTGAACACTGGATTACTGCCCCCAAACAATTGACAATGCAATACCCATCAAAATCCCAACAATATTCTTCAATGCAGTAGAGAAATCAATCCAAATTTAATATGAAATTACAAAATTACAGATGAAAACGTAGGCTTAGAAATGAACTCATGAGCCTATAGTCATCTTACACACACACACACACACACACACACACACACACACACAAAATGGAATTCTATTCACCCATTAGAAAGGATGACTTTTCACCAGTCTTAAGGAAAATTAAAGGCTTGGGAAAATTATACTAAGAGAAAGGAATGCAGACTCAGAAAATACAGGTTTCATGGATTCATTCATTTATGGTAGCTAGAAGGTGCCTACAAATCTACAAATAAACAAGACAGATTCTACCTCTTCCCAGTTAGAATGGCCATTATGAAGAAAACTAATAGAAAATGCTGCCGTGAGTATAGCCAATTGGGAACCTCCCTGAGCTGGCTTTGAACCATGAGCCTCAGATCTCAGCCTCCTGAGTAATTAGGATTACAGACAGGCGTGAGCCACCAGCTCCCGGCTCCAATTGGGAACTCTATTACACTGTTGGTGAGAAATTAAACTTGTTCAACCCCTCTGGAATGCAGTATGGAGTTTCCTCAAAAGACTAAACAAAAATCTCTCTTAGGAACCCGTAATTCCCCTCATGGGCAGTAATCCAATAACTAAACAAGCTCACACTAACGCTACAAGCATAATCATGTTCAGGGCCCAGGCCCAGAGTTCAAGGACTGGAAAAAAATTTTACCACTGCTGGTATTTGATCCCGAAAATATGAACGTTTTCACATAAGATAACATATCATTCTATTTGCAGTAGCTAGGACAGGATTTAGAACTTGTTTTTTTTTCCATTCTTTGTGTTCATAGGAATGTGTCTATTTTGTGTAAACCAGCTGCTCAATAAGGTATCATTCCGGGTCATATAGTAGTTATTACATGGCTCTATGTAAGTATTGTGTAATGACATAGAGCTTTCTAATGACTTACATACATAAATCTATTAATGTTAATTGTCATGAAGAATGCCAAACCTCCATTTTTGTGCCCATGTCCATCCTTGTTCTCCCTATTGTCCAGCAGTTTATATCACAGTCATCTGGCACATGGAACAGACATGGACTCGATGGATCTTGGCTTTGAGATGGCCCCAAATACAGCAAAAATCAGAATCAATGAGATCGAAGCAGTTGTCCCAGGTGCCTGGTTGTATGAATGTCCTCAGCTTTCAATGGTCTCACCTGCCTCTGTCAGAAGCGTGGTGATGGTCTGTCACCATCAAAGCTCACACTGAAGCTTAATTTCTCAATGTAGCAGTGTCAGAAGGTGGAACCATTAAGAGAGGTTTCAGTCATAAATGGATTAATGCCATCTAATCAACTCTCAAGCGACTAATATCACTATTAACAGTTTTGAAGGCAACTTATGCCCCTTACTCTCTGTCATTCTAGCACATGCTATGATGCTGATATCCTCTGTGATATGATGCACCTAGGGAGCCTTGTCCCATGTACTACCATGCTATTTAGACTTTCCAGCCACTACTATTGTGATTGAAATAGCCCTTTTATTTCTTATGAAGTGTACAGCTTCAAGGATTTTGTTAAACCATGACCAAATGGATGAGATGCTATTCTTTTTATCTTTTTCATGGTATTGAGGATTAAACTGAGGGCCTTACAATTACTAGGCAGATATGGTACCAGTTGAGCCTGCATAACCCCAACGCTTTTTTTTTCTATTTCAGTTTACTTTTTACTCAAGCCACCTTCAGTATCCCATCCTCCTATATCTCTACCTCCCAATATCTGGGATTACAGGCCTGTGACACCACAGTTTGCCCGTTAGAATATGCTGTTCTTTTGGGGAAAGAGAGACAGACCCCTGAGATGCTTATGTATTTATGTGTGTGTGCTTGTGTGTGTGTGTGTGTTTGTGTGTGTGTGTGTGTGTGTGTGTGTGTGTGTGTGTATTCACGAGAACTGTTCTTGGTGATTTACTTAGTACTGAGGGTGAATCTTCATGAAGAATCTGTATTATTAATTCCTTTCACTAAAAAAGAAATGCTTCTCTGCGTGCTCGTAGCTCTGAACTGTAAACCTAGATCTTCAGAATGCTGAGATTTTGGGATAACATTGTTAATCCAGGTGAGCCAAGAAAAGTCCATGACACTCTTACCTCCATTTAATCACCAAAAATGTCAAAAGTCTAGCTGTGGCTTAAGTAATAGAGTAATATTATTGAGGAAAAATATAGAAATAGCACCTAGACTCTTTTTAAGGCTCAGGACCAGCACCCGTACAAAATCTCCAGATAGCACTTGTGATATTACAACGAGCTCTTGTGCTATTACAAGTCACCATTATGTCTAATGGATTATCTCTACAGGACAGTTGCAGTAAAAAATCTTGTATTTCTTCATAAGATATGTTCTTTCTGGACCAGCTTTATGCCCCATTTTTCTCTCTGGAATGATGTCTTGATTTTGAAATAGAGGAAAAATTCAGTGCGGAATATGGTCTCTGTATCCCTCCCTTATCCATTGTTAACATGTTCTCTTTTTTTATTTTTTGGCAGTCTTGGGGAATGAACTCAGGTCCTGGCCACTGTCACTGAGCTGCTTCTTTGCACAAGACTAGCACCTTATGCAAAGCGTCACTTCTGGCTGTTTCTGTTTATGTGGTACTGAGTAATTGAACCCATGGCTTCATGCATGCTAGGCAAGCACTGTACCACTGAACCACATTCCCAGCCACATGTTCTCTTTCTAAAATATGTCTTTTTGTTTGTGTATTTATTTTTTATTTTGAGAATACTGTACAGAGGAGTTACAATTACATGGACAAGGTAACGAGTACATTTCTCATCAAGCACTGTTGTCCCCTCGTTGTTTCTAACATGTTTACCTCTGTCCCATCTCTGAAGCCACTGCCACTGCTCTTGAATATATCCTCAGTTTTACTCCTAACTACTTTTCATATCCTATAACTGCCGAATTATTTTCCACTCGACCCAAGGAATTATCTTTCATTTTCTTAAATTTCAGACCTCATTGGCTAAAATCAAACAATAACTCAACATTATCAGTGTCTGAAATTGAGGACACTTAGAATAATAAACAGCTTTTTCCATTTTTTTTCAGCTGTAGGCTTGAATTCTGGACCTTGGGCATTGTCCTTCATCTCTTCAGCTCAAGGCGAGTCCTCTAACACTTGAGCCACAGTGCCACTTCCAGTTTTCTGAGTTTATTGGGGATAATAGTCTCTCAGCCTTTCCTGGCAGGGTTGGCTTTGAACTGACAGACTCAGATCTCATCCTACTGAGTAGCAAGGATTACAGGAATGAGCCATCAGTTCCCACCTAATAAATAGCTTTTCATATGTATCAGGTGATACACAACAACTCAGACCTTGGGAAGTCTTTTATCTTCCAGTCTGGGCAGGATCTAAACCTACAATATACTCTGGTAGATAACAAAATTAAAGAGATTCTACAAATGTAATTAGTTCCCACAAGAATTGGATATGAGTTATTTCCAAGGTGTGAGTGCAAATTAAGGAATTTCTAGAGGTCAGTGACGCCAACAGAATGAATCAAACAGTAAGGAGAATATGTTTGTCAAGAAAGTATAGGGATGCCTAGGAGCTGACAAGAGTGGCTGTATGATAGGTGACCAGAAAGCAGAAACCACAGTCTCACAACCACAGGACCTAAACCCAGCCAGGCATCCTTTAATCTTGGAAGAGATCCACACATTCCATGATAGACTATAGCTTTTTGGCCCCCTGCTAGAAACTGAGCAGCTGCTATAGACGAACCACACCCAAACTACCAGCCCAAACTTCTAACCTAAAATAGTTGGTATTTGATGGACGAACAAATAAATTTGTGGTAATTTGAAACAGAACATGACAAAATAAATGCATCTCTCAGAGTGCTGGTGCCTCATACCTTTAATCCCAGCTACATAGGAGACTGAGATTTGAGGATTCAGATTCAAAGGGATCTCAAGCAGCAATATCTGTGATATTCATATTGCCAATAAATAACAAAAACCTGGAAATGGTAGTATGGCTTAAGAAGTAGGGAAACAGCCTTAAGGGAAAAGATAAGTAAAGCACAAGACCCTAAATTGAAACTCCAATACCAGCACTTACACATACACACACAAAAAAAAACACAAAAAATAATAGAAAAATGAAAACATTTGTTGAAGACCACCTAGTATTTTCTGTGCTCTGTGTAAAACTCTAACATCTCTCAATTTTTTCCTTGTGTGAAGTAATTTATTATATTTTATAACTCCAACATCAAGATATCTAACTACACAACTACACAAATGTGTTGGCCACACACTTTTCTATATATCATATTGTAATTGTTACTGCAAACAAAGTACCTTTTCTACTAAGTTAATCTACTTAATTGCAGAAACTGTATTTGTATCTTAGTTGAAATTAAACTTAAACTTTTTAACTCATCAAAAGGGAAAAGTTATGATATATCTTCAGTTACATTCCTATCTGTCACGTTTCCTACAAATGAAATTAGTTGATTGCATCACTTAAAATTCCTATATCCCAAATCAATACAAGACTCTGATTAAAACTAAAAAAAATTAAAGTGTTTTCTATTCCTGTTTCATTTGGACAAATTACTTAAAGATATCTTTGGACTTCCATAGAGATATCATATCCAAAATTCATCTATACCATAGAAAAAATTTCACAAAAGTTTATCTATAATTCACATAGATGTTGCTCAATTCACTAGAGCAAAAGAACTATAAATTCTGACCTACATATATAAACATCCCATAACAATTTCTAGAAAATTCCATTTTTCTTAGAACAATGCTGGCTGCCAACAAACTCACTAATGGTGAGAAGAGAAAAATAAAGTTTGCAATGGCTGACATTTTACAAAAGCCTTATTCACATGTGGGTACACACAGAAAGCCATACAATGTTCAGGTTTACCTGGAAAGAAAAGGAACTCATCATAATAAGAGAGAAAAACCCTTGGCAGGAACTACACATAACTGCACTTTAGCTTCTTTGCTCAAGCCTGGTGCTCTACCACTTGAACCACACTCCACTTTGGGCTTTTTAGTCATTAATTGAACACAAGAGCATCATGATCTTTCCTGGCTTTGAACCTTGATCCACAGATTTCAACCTCCTGAATGGCCAAAATTACAGGAATGAGCCTTCAATGCTGGCATTAGTGACAGACCAATGCAATGATTTCAAGCCCCAACACCAGCACAAAATCCAAAACCACAATCAAACTTGATAGCCAATAAATATACTAATAGTATATTAAACCAATATAATGAAATGTGGAGAAATGTGAAGGACATCAGAAAATGATTATCATTATTAGCTTTTCTGATTTTTAAAAACTTAAAATTACTTTCCTAAAATTTAAAATAAGTACAGAAGACCCCTGGTACCAAGGTGTATGTTTCAAATTAGATAGCTGATGAAGACAAACTGAGAATGCTGAGGACAACAAAGAATTTTAGAATTCAGTGATTGCTACACAGAAAATATACCTGAGAATCTGTGCTTTGAAAAAGTTTCAATTAGGCTAAGTTAATGACACAAAAACATTGTTCTTCTCATTAATACTCCTCATAAAACAGGTCTACTTTATTCTCTTTATCTAGGAATGCTCTGAATGTTTGATTCACTTTTCCCAAAATGACACTAAAGACATTCAGTCTTACAAAACTCCAAATTTTGTATCTTAGTACTGAAATTAAGTATATCAAGTATCTTCTTTATGTTGGGAGTATCATAACAACTTTTAACTTGTTCTTTTGTCTTTGAGGCTGGGGGGTGCATTTTGACAAAAAAGGACAAGGAAACACTCAGTAGATCTCCTGATTCAAATATAAGTGGTTTACTCTGGAGGCTGAGATCTGAGGACCATCGTTGAAAACCAGCTCAAACAGGAAAAAGAGAGACTCTTATCTCCAACTGAAAAACAAAAAGCTGGAAGATGTGGCTCAAGTGGGAAGGTGCTAACCTTGAGCAAGCAAAAACAAAAGGGGGGTGGGGAGAGAGGAGAGCACCCAGGGCCAAACTTCAACCTCAAAGACCGTCACACATATACACACATAACTCTGACAACAATTCAAATTAACATCATCTGAACTGCCTAATGGGAAGTGTGAATGAGAATTTAAAAATATTTCCATTTTTAAGAAATACATTTTTTAAAAAGATATATATTAGCATTTTCAATTATGTTTAAAATTTTACATGGTTGCCAAGTTTCGGTGGCTCACACCTGTACTCCTAGCTACACATGAGGCTGAGATATGAGATTGTGGTGCAAATACAGCCCATGCTGAAAAGTCCGTGAGACTCTTATCATCTGAAAGTTGGAAGTGGAGCTGTGGCTCAATGGGTAGAGCACCAGCCTTGGGCTGAATCACTGAGAGACAGCGCCTAGGCCCAGAGTTCAATCCTCATGACCAAAATTGAATTTTTTTATATGGTCAAAACACAGGTAAAAATTCTGGGAATGTATTGGCTGGCATACTTCATTCTGCCTTAAGCAAAAGAACTTTGTCTTTGGATTTATTATAAGATCATTATTGCCATAGCATCATTTTGGCTCAAGTTAAAGTTTTTGGCATAAAAGAGGAGGCTTTGTGGTCAACATATGAAAATTTATCTTAAATCATCAATGCAACTGAATTGATCTCTTTTGTGGTGAAGTTCTTCACATCACTCAATGTTAAGTTGTCTAGGATGATACATACATTCACTCACAACCTTTCAACAAATCTAAGCAGTCAGACTGAGCATGGTAGATATTGCTAGTATGGAATGTAGTATGCAAGGTGGAAAAGGAGAAAACTGGGGGTAGCTTCAGACCACAGCAACTCACTTGGGTTGAACTCATTTCCCCGATGAGTTGATGTTGAAGGCATCACCACTAAATTTCCAAGGTTATACTGTAGGGCAAGCCCTTCCCCTCAACAACTATATAGTGAGGGAAAGCCTGTCTTATCAGTTTCTACCAACATATCTGTTTCTAGACTATGACTGTATCTAACTAGATTCCTCAAAACCTAAAAATTTGAAACATTCCAATAGAGTGGAATAAACCATTTTTTCTATCCTACACTCAGATGTAGGGAGAATTTAAAAAGATGTTCAGGGGCTGGTTTATAGTTCATTGAGAGTTTTTGACTAGCTAAAGAAACATCCTGGGTTCAATCCTCATTAATACAAAAGGAGATACAAAATCAGGTTAAAATCCAGAAAGTGGAAAGTAATTGAAGTAAAACTCCTGAAACACGGACCAACTCTCCTGGTATGTGTTAGGAAAAGAAGAAGAAATGCCACCCCTGGCACCTGCCATAGCTACCAAGTGTGTTATACCTGGACCAATCAAATCTCAAGTAATCAAAACTGAAGAAACAAAACCATAAAGACTATGGTTTACTGCAGGGTATTGAAGGATGAGGGAGGGAAAATGGGGAGAAGGAATCCTAGTAATGGCAGCAGCCATATAAGTAAAACAGTGAATGACATTATCTTGAGTAGAACTTGGAGAGATACACATGGGACACAGGAGAAATTACATTGACACCCTGCTGCTCTACAAGTTAAAATGAATCTTTGCAAGCTAACACCTAAGTTTATGGACATATATATTCAGTCAGAATGTGTATACAGATATATGCACATAGTCCATATGTGCACACAGATCACATCCAAAAACAGGAAGAAAGTAATACCACAGAGGATAAACAGTTCAAACTGAACAGTGTGTTAGTGCCAGCTAATACGTCAGAACGCGGATTCTTTACCTCCCTTCCTTGCATTCTTTGGATATGGTTATGATGTATATGGTTTGGAAATGAACTAAAGATAACTGCTGCTGGGCAGAGGAGCCTTATTTTTAATTATGGCAGCTTGCCATAATTGATCTCCCCTTCCTGGATGAATGAGCAAATGATTAAATGTTAATGATAGAATCCTTAAACATAAAGCCTGGCTGCTTTGACTGACATCTTCCTCCATGGAGCTCTCACCATTCAAGCATAAGAGATTTGGTAATACATTGTTAGGTTGAGTCTTAGTTGCCTTCATTCAGTCATCTTTGTATATATCCAATGGTTGTTTGATTTGTCGTTTGTTTTGTTGTTTGATTTTTTTTCCACCCTTCCTGCTCAATGCCTTCATTTTCAAATGATTTTTAACTGAAGTTCAGTAAGACATTAAGTCCTTAGAATTGTCCAATGATGGAAGGAAATATTAATGTGAATGCACATACAAAAGAACAAAACCCTTAATCCTCCTTTTGTTTCCTACAGGGAGAAGGCTGATGGGGACTTACTTACCTTGCAAGGTGGCATCTGGCCATGGTACCTGCACCTGGGCTGACAGGGACCAGGAAAATGGAGAACTAGGAGGTGAAGAATAATAGGTCCTTGGGCAGGGAATTTTTGTAGGCCCTAGAAGCTGTGTTCAAGTCCCAGTATTGGAACAACAAAGAGATAAAGAAAAGAAAGGGAAAAAAACAGAAAGGAAAAGGAAAAAGAAGGATCTATTTCTTGAGTGCATTTTATACATTAACTATGCCTCATGGGTATGGGTGATATGAATCTGTTACCCCAGATATGTCCCATTCTATCAACTGGTCTTCTCTATAAACCTCTTCCCAGGGCACCAGAGAGTTTTGCCCCTGCCAGGCGAATAGTTAGTTGGAGTTTCTTTCTTTTAGTCTAGATTGTGGGGCATGGGGACTCTAACAAGCTGGGCTTACCCCCGACAGAGCACAGATGAGCATAGCACACAGCACATAGAGAGAGCCATACTGGACAGCACTGTTTCCAGTTAAGTGGACCCAACCCCTCTTCTTGCTCCCCTATCCACTCCTCCACTATGCTAGGTTCCTTGTCCATTACCTCACTTTCCCATCATACCATCACTGCCCCCATCCACTGGCCCATCGCCACCCCATGTTTCCCCAGCCTACCACCCTGGTAAGCTGTGCCTACTATAGGCTATGTGCCCTACTACCCCGTTTTGAATCAGTCCCCTTCTTGAGGTCAGACACCCCTCAAGAACCCACTCATTCTCCTGACCCTCCCCTCTCCCAGCCACAACGTTTAGCTCCACCCCCACCTTTATGGCCCCACCCCTTCTAGCCCTAACCTTTATGGCCCCTGTGCTGTCCCCGTACTGCCTGCCCAAACCTCCGGTGGGAACACAGGAGTGGGAAGGGTAATGTGCATATGCCCAGCACTTACTACATAATGCCAGGTGCCAGAATGTTCCAAACATGAGCTATGGCTGCTGCAGAGAAGGAAAGCTCAGGTCAGAGTCTTCCTCTCCTCCCTGCGTGGCTAAGCCTGGACAGCCCCAGGGCTCTCTGGTTAACCTGACTTCACTTGTGTTTGTGGGGCTGGAGATGCAGTCCTCGCCTACATCTCCTCAACCAGTGCTGTGCCTTCCTGAGGGATCTTTGGCTTCACTGTGTGGCCCTCCAACTTTCTACGCAGTGTGGGCCCAGCTGCCAGCACTATACCATGATGAACTCGATTTTATGTGAGAGCCCCCCTCCCTAAACCCCTCTATTTTCCATTTTCTTCTCTGCTCCCCTATGGGAGCCTCCCATCTCAGCGCGGTTTCAACTGAAGTGTGCCATCCCCTCTTCCTGGGCCCCAAAATCCCTTCCCAGGCTCCTCCTTCCACCACCACTCAGCTCCCCCACCCCCTACCCCTCAACACACGGGCCAACCCTGCCCTGTTCCCTGATCCTCCAGTGCCCCACAAACCTTTGTTGGGTTAGGAATGTTGAGACTCAGCTGCCAAAGACAATCCTAGAAGACCCAGTTTCAAGGATACGGGGCACCACTCACCCCAATATCCTCCTCTCCACCCCTGATAGTCTGAACCTAACTCTCAAGTAGGCCCCTCCTCTCTCAGTGTAGGAAGATTTGTTGGTGAGGGGAAGAACCTCCTCTATAGAAGGAAGATAGGGGCTTAGAGTTCACCCCCATCCCCTCTTGGTCATGCCCTCAGTAGTCACCGGTTCTTATGAAGCAACTTCCAGAGGCATTGCAGCTGTATGACATAAGTGGGTGCCCTTCCACTCTACCATTGAGGGAACAAATTGCTGGTGAGGGATTGTGTGCATGTATACATATGTTTACTGGAATGCATGCAGGTTGTGCCAGAGTGGCCAGACAGGTGCTACATTGGACCCAGGAGAAGGAAGGCCAGGTCTGGCAGACTGTCCCAAGGTGGAGCCAAGTTACCTGTTCTCCACTTTGTGGACTGCCATTTTGTTGGTTCCTCCCAGTAGTCCCAGGTACTGTTATCCCAATTACCCCAATTTTGCGGCAAGTGGGCCTTCTTCCTCATTTCTGGGAAACAATTCCCGGGTGAGGTTTTGTGGGTATGTGGGTTTTGTGGGTATTGTAACTGTGCATACCCAAGTTTGAGGTACACACATTTGCCTCTTCCTGTTAAATTGGGGTTCCAAGGGAAGGAAGACCATACACAGAGTATTTCAGTAGTCCCTTCCAGCCTGTAGACTTCATTGCCCTGGGTTATGTGCTTAGAGCCTGCAATGATTCTGTCCTTCCAAACCAGTGCTTAACCTGCTACAGAGCATGATGAACAGCTTTTCTTACTTTTTAAAATACTGTATAGAGGGGTTACAATTACATGAGAAAGATAATGAATAGATTTCTTATAAAGCATTGTTGCCCCCTCCTTTTTTCCCCCTACCATCCCTTTCCTCTCATTTCCACAACTACACATCCCCAGCCCCTGCCTAAATTGTAAAGATTATTTTTCAACATAGTATTTTGTATAACTCATTGTTACAATGGGTCAACCTGTATTTAAACATTGTGTTTTTTCCCTTCCCCTCCCCAAATTATACCCACATCAAATAGAGTGAAAGGGGATATACCGTGGAGGAGGGACATACAAAGCAAGCAAAAAATCACATGGTACCTTATAGATACATTAGAAACAATAGCATTAAAAGAAGTAAAACAACTTGTCTCCCTATCTTGGGGCTCATTTCACTTAACTTCTTCTTATCAGGTCATATGAATATAGCTTTTGATGTTTTCTACTTGTCCTAGAATATACTAGTTATTGTAAATAAGGGAAACCAAGGGAACTATATTTCTTTGGCCCTGGCTTACTTCACTTAATATAATTTTTTTCCCCAAATGATTCCCTTTCCTAACAAATTGGGCTATGAGGGGCTGGGAAGGTGGCTCAGTGGTAGAGTGCTTGCCTTGCATGCATGAGTCCATGTGTTCGATTCCTCAGCAACACATAAGCAGAAAAAAAGCAGGAAGTGACGTTATGGCTCAAGTGGTAGAGCGCTAGCCTTGAGCTAAAGAGCTGAGGGACAGCCCCCAGGCCCAGAGTTCAGGCCCATGACTGGACCCAAAAACAAAAACAAAAGCAACAACAACAACAACAAAAAAAAACAAATTGGGCTATATCATTCTTCCTGATGGAGGCGTAGGATTCCATTGTATACATATACCTCATTTTCTTGATCCATTCTTCTACTGAAGGGCACCTGGGCTGCTTCCATATCTTACCTATGATAAAAAATGCTGTGATAGGGCTGGGAAGGGGCTCAGTGGTAGAGCACTTGCCTTATATGCATGAGGCCCTGGGTTTGATTCCTCAGCACCACATAAGCAAAAAGAAAAAAGCCGGAAGTGGCGCTGTGGCTCAAGTGGTAGAGTGCTAGCCTTGAGCTGAATAGCTGAGGGACAGTGCTCTGGCCCAGAGTTCAGGCCCCACGACTGGCACCCCCCAAAAAATGCTCTGATAAATGTCGCTTTGCTGCTAACCTTAGTATGGCCTTGAATGTGATCGTTTGGGTAAATGCCCGAAAGTGGGATTGCTGGGTCTTAGGGGAGCACTATGTGGAGTCTTTTGAGGAGCCTTCGTGTTACTTTCTAAAGTGGTTGAACAAGTTTACAGTCCCACCAACAATGCAGTAGGGTTCCCACCTGGGAGCATCCACTCCAGAACCTGTTATTAGAGTTCTTTTTTATATTAATAAGTTTTTTAGATTGTGAAAATACAGTACAGAGGGGTAACAATGACATGAGCAAGGTAATGAGTACATTTCTTATCAAGCATTTTTGTCTCCTCCTTTGTTTCGCCTTACCATTCCTTTCCTACTGTCTTTCCTCCGGGTCCTCCAAAGTTGAAAAGTTCGTTTTTAGAGATATCATCTTGTACATCTCATTGTAGGAATGGGTCCACCTATATCCCTATTTAAACAGTTTTTTTTAACCTTCCTATCCAAAAATTTTGCCAACATCAACTACAGAGAAAAGAGGGTTTATACCATGGGGGAGGGAAATACAAAAACAAAGAAATCATCTTATACATATGTTAGAAACAATAGCAAGAAAAAACATTTGAGTCCTTATCTTGGGGTTCATTTAGCCTAATGTCAACTTGTCGGACGGCTTCTGCTTGTCTCAGACATATATTACTTGTTGCAAATAAGGGAAATCATGGGACCTATGTTTCTTTGGACCTGGCTTACTTCATTTAATATAATTTTTTCCAAGTCTTTCCATTTCCTAAAAAATGAGGCAATTGTTGGAGGGAGTGTAAACTTGTTCAACCAGTTTGGAAAGTAGTATTGAGGTTCCTCAGAAGACTCCACATAGAGCTTCCTTATGACTCAGCAATCCCACATTGGGCATTTACCTGAATGATCACAAACAAGACCATACTAAAGCTACCAGCACAAGTATGTTTATTGCAACATTATTTACCATAGCTAAGATATGGAACCAACCAAGATGCCCTTGAGTAGATGAATGGGTCAAGAAAATGTGATATATATATATATATACACACACACACACACACACACACACACACACACACACACACACACACACAATGGAATTCTATGCCTCCATCAGAGATCTTCATTATAGCAATTCTAACTGGGGTGAGGTGGAATATCAATGTTGTTCTCATTTGCATTTCTTTTATGTCTAGAGAGGTTGAGTATTTCTTCCTGTGTCAATTGGGCATTGTTACTTCCTCTTTAGAGAAGCTTCTCTTTAAGTCTTTAGGCCACTTATTTATCGGGCAATTGTTTTTTAGTATTTGTTGTTGGGCGATTTAATTTTTTGAGCGCCAAGTATATTTTAGATATGAGATCCTTATCGGTTGTGTGGATAGTGAAGATCTTCTCCCAATACATGGGCTTCCTATTGATCTTGTTAGCTATGTGCTTTTCCATTTAGAACCTGTACAGCTTCATGCAATCCCATTTTGCAACCTTTCTTTGATTTGTTGTGTTTCAGGATCTCTATTAAGAAAAATTTGACCTATGCCAAGAAGACCTAGGGTTTCTCCTATTCTGTAATTTAATGTTTTTAGTTTGTCTGCTCTGACTCCTAGGTGTTTGATACATTTGGAGGTGATTCGCTTGCAGAGTGATATATTCAGATATAACTTTAGTTTTGTACAGGTGATTAACCAATTTTGCCATTTCGTGAGGATGCTGTCTTTCTTCCATTCTATTTTTTAGCTCCCTTATTGAAAATTAAGTGGCCAATGATCTGTGTGTTCATTTCTGAATTTTCAATTCTATTCCATTGGTCTTGAGGTCTCTTCTTGTGCCACTGCCACACTGTTATGATTACTATGGCTTTGTAGTAGAATTGGTAATTTGCTATGGATATTCTTCCAGCGCTGTTTTATTCTGTTAAGGATTGTTTTTCCTATGCACAGTATTTTATTTTTCCATATGAATTTTTGGATTACCTTTTCTATTCCCTTGAAGAATAAGGGTGGAATATTGACAGGAATCACATTGAATTTGTAGATACCCTTGGGAAGTATTGCCATTTTCATGATATTAATCCTTCTGACCCAGGAGCAAGGGAGGATTTCCACTTTCTAAGTTCTGTTTTGATTTCCATTTTCAGGTTTATATAATTTTCATCTTAGTGGTCATTCACTTTTTAAGTTAACTCCTAGGTATTTTATTTCTTGTGGGCTTATTACAAAGGAGTTGCTTTCTTAATTTCTGCTGTGCTCTTCTCATTGTTGGCATACGGAAAAACCATTGATTTTTGAGGGTTAATTTTATACCCTGCTTCTTTGCCAAATTTTCGAAGCTGCTCGAGTAATTTGGGAGTAGAGTCCATGTGATTATTTAAATACAAGATTATGTCATCTGCAAAGAGGGAGAGTTTTACTTTGTCTTTCACTATTTGGATTCCTTTTATGTTTGCATCTTGTCTTATGGCTGTAGCTAGGCATTCTAATACTAAATTGAAGAGAAGTGGAGAGAGTGGACATCCTTGTCTCGTTTCTGAGTTAAGAGGAAATGGCTTTAGTTTTGCACCATTATGTGTAATGCTGGCTCGCAGTTTGTCATATACAGCCTTTATTGTACTGAGGAATGTTCCATGGATTCCTAATTTTTCCAGAGCCTTCATTATAAAGAGGTGTTGAATCTTGTCAAATGCTTTTTCTGCATCTATTGAGATAACCATGTGATTCTTATCCTTGCCCTTATTGATGTGATGAATTACATTTATTGATTTGCGTATGTTGAACCACCTTTACATCCTTGAAATGAATAATCCTATTTGATCTTGGTGTATGATATTTTTGATGAATTTTTGAAGTTGATTGGCCAAGATTTTTTTGAGGAGTTTTGCATGGATGTTCATCAAGTAATAGGTCTATAGTTCTCTTTCTTTGATGAGTCCCTGCCTGGTTTTAGGATGAGGGTCATAATGGCTTTTTTTTTTTATTGTAAAGGTACTCTACAGAGGGGTTACAATTACATAAGTAAGGTAATGAGTACATATCCTATCAAACATTGTTACCCCCTCATTTGTTTTTACCCTATTATCCCTTCCCCCCTTACCTCACCAACTCCTCCCTTTCCCCACACTCAAAGATATAAAGTTCATTTTCTTGTACATCTCATTGGTATAATGTTTCAACTTGTAACCTTATTTCAATATTTTGGTACTTTTCTTCCCCTTCCCAACTTTAAAGAATTGTATATATAAGATGTAGGGTGTTGTACTAATCTTTCTTCACCTTGGGAACTCCCTGATTCCTCGTCCTAGTTGGCCCAGGTGCGTATATCATCTGTCGTTTTTTTTTTTTTTCAAGGTAAGTGGTTCCTTTTCCTTCCTCAACTGTAGGAACACAATTTTAGTACAGGGGTTGTGGGGGTGTGTCTTTGGCCTTAAGTGAACATCGTTTTCTTTCTCTTGCTGTCACTTACTGACCAAAAGATTTTATGTTGTAATATACACAAATTTGTTGATATTTTCCTATATATATATTTCCTTTGTGAAATAAATTTTCGTTCTTAAAACACTCACTTAGTATTCCTTAAACGTCCATGGGATGCTTTCTACCTTTGTGTCCTTATTTCTTTTTAGGAACTGTTTGCAAAGGCTTTAAGTCATGGTATACTTGGTATTTATTCATATAGATAGCTAGCTATCCTAGTGGCTGTTTATTGCACAATCTAGTGTCTGATATCCAGTTCCCACTTAGGTTTGGTTCTTATTTCTCTCCTATTTTCTTATTGCGTTTCTTCAGCTTTAATATCAGACTGTCTTGATTACTATGCTTCAGTGTGACAAATCTTCATTTCACGTGGGATGTGTCCCCACTTGTTCTTCCTCATTCTTTGCGTCTTTGATCTTTCACAATCCCTCCCCTCCTCTATTGTTGGAGACCAAACCCAGGTCTTCTGCATGGATGGCAAGTTCTCTACAAGTGAGCAACATGCCCACCCAGCTCTTAATTATTTGAAACAGCAGTCACTGGGTCCATGTGGGGATTTTTTAAGTTTCCCTCTAGAATTAGGGTCTCTTTACTTACGATCCCTGACTTTGGTCACAGAATAAGAATTTCCAGAGAAATCACCATGGCAAGAAAAGTTGGCATAGCTTTATTGAGTAAGCAAGCAAACAATCAGCAGCAGACAGACAGAGGCACACTCAGTATGTGGGTCCTGTCACAGAGAGAAGCATAGAGCTGTTTGACATCAGGGGAGTTTTTCTGAAAAAGCAAGGTCTGTCATAAAGTCATGCAGATACTTGTTTATCTTTGCTTTGTGTCATTCCTGGTGTTACACCTTTTGAGTTCTTGATTATTTATTTGGTGACTCACTTTTTAGTATATTTCTTCTAGGAAAAAAATACATTTTGCCATACAACAGATATTTGTCCTTAAGATGAGGAATGCATCCTCTTGATTCTCAGGCTGTATTTAGAAGCAAAGAAGATGTGCTTGCATGTTTCTAAATGTCTTGTTTCATTTTGAGTTCCTGTCTGCCATTCCTCAAGGCTTATTTTTCCTAACTGATGGTGCCTCCAATCTATACAAATTGCTGTGAAGACTTATCATAGTATTGCATTCAATGTATAGAAGGTTTTGATGGAAATTAATACCTACTTGATGCTGTGTATTACTGTTCACAATTGAGCCATGGTTCTCCTTTTAGCTCTATTTCAATTATTTTTGCAAGTTTTAATTTTCTTTACAACGTATGATGTGTTTTTGTTAGATAGTTCTTAGTGTGCTTTTATTGGGTTGTTTTGGTATGAACAACACTGGGGATTGAACTCATACCTCGTTTATGGGAAGAAAGCACTCTAACACCTAAGTCACAATCAGCTATGGAAGTTTATTGTTTGTTGTTTGTTTGTTTTTCTTGGTCATGGGGCTTGAACTCTGAGCCTGGGTGCTATTCCTCAGCTCTTCATCTCAAGGCTAGACCCCTAGCACATTAACTACAGTGCAACTTCCAGTTTTCTGCGTGGTTATTGGAGATAAGAGTCTCATGGGCTTTTCTTTTTCAGGCTGGAGTTGAACCACAATCCTCAGATCTCAGCCTCTGAGTAGTTAGGATTGCATGTGTGAGCCACTGACACCCGGATATGGTAGTTTTTTTTTTTAACAATTGAAATTATTTATTTTTGTCCTAATTTAATTTAATATTTTTATCACTTTTTTCATCACATGGAATTGAGTATAGGACCATTTATATGTATGTATGTGCATGCTTCTGTGTACATATGTGCCAATACTAAGGCTTGAATTTCCTTAACTTTTTCCAAGCAAGGTTGGCACTACACCACTTGAACCACACCTTCAAGGATTTTTTGCTGCTTAATTGAAGGTAAGAATCACTGACTGGCTACTTTGAAGGATTAGTTGTGCGATGAGAGTTCGGAGCCAGATTGTGCAGTCTCTTTCCCTTTTCCCTCTAAGAAACTAGTCAGGAAAAGCTGCAAGCGTCACTGTGGCTCAAGAAGTAGAGCACTAGATTTAATGAAAAGCAACTCATGTACAGTGCCTAGGCCTGAATTTCAACCCTGGGGCCAGCGGGTTAAAAAAATAACAAACTCTGAATTGTCTGACCATTCTAGCTTTAAACCATCATCTTATAGCTCTTAGCCTCTGAAGTAGCTGGGATTACAGGTATGAGCCTTTAGTAATAGTAATAGTTTTCTAATATTATTATTGACAGATGCTTTTAAGAACACATGGCTAACAGTGACTCATGTTTATAATCCTTGATATTATGGAGGGTGAGACATAAGATCCTCGGTTTGAAGTTGGGACCAATTACAGAATGTTTGAGTCATATCTCCAACTAACAACCAAAAGGTTGTATGTAGAACTGTGGCCCAAATTTTAGAGTCATAGCCTTGATCAGAAAATCTCAGAGACAGTGCTCAGGTAATGAGTGCAAGTCCCAGGACCAGCACAAAAATTTAAAATAAATAGAACACAAAATAATCCCAGGTATGGCTAGTGACAGTTTGCATATTTTTCCAACAAATTATGTACCCACAGCCAGATGAAACTTCTGCTTATAAATCTGCACTAATTATATTTAAACAGTTATTACACTCTTTCATTTAGAAAGTTAGCCAAGAATTAATGCCAGTTGAAGAGAAATTGTATGTGATTACTACTTCAGCAACAATGCATTTTTTTTTACTTTTTAAAAGTGTCACCTATTTATCACCTTTCATATATATATATATATATATATATATAACATTATTAAATTAATTTCAACTAAATATTAACTTCACTGTCCTCTAAATTTAAGTGTTGAACTAAATTTTATATCAGAGTGAATTGTACAAACATTAGGGAAATAACTGAGGCAATGAAAAGGGGAGCAACTTGGTTTGAGACTGGCTACCAAGGTAGGTCTTCAAGAGGCCAGGGCTGTTTCTCATTCCTAAGGTCCATTTCCCTGACTGGTCCTCCTCCCCTTGAGTCTAATCAAAGGATTAGCTTATAGGTATGAGAACAGCAGAAGCTCGAGTTGAAGGCTTTCTTTAAAGCCTCTTTCTTTTGTTTAAATGCAGGAACAAGAGAAGTCACTGGCTTACTAGTCTCTGACCTGGAAAGAAATTCGAAATATGAAGACCAACCTGTGTGGTTTGTATGGAGGAGGATGTGGTGGTGACAAAGAATAGATAGAACTTTTGCGCAGAACTTGCACATTCTTACTCCTGTGTGTAAGCCAGCAATCTTCCCATAGGAAACTGCAATGTCCCAAAATGTTAGAAAGGGGCTTTAATTTTGTTAGAATTCCTTTTCAGTGGGATCCCTGCTCCTCCACTGTTCCTTTAGATTCTGTAGTTTTAGAAGGCAGCAGCATGCTTAACAGAAACAATCACTTCTTTCCACAGCACTGGATGCAGCAAGTATGTACACATTTAATGAAAGTTTGAAAATAACCTTTATCAGGTAGGAGAACAATGAGAGGGATGGGATGATAATGGGGCTAAGCTATTATTGGTTAGATTGTGACAAGTGTTGCCTGTCTGTTGAGAGGCCTCTGGCCTTCCCCGAGCAACACCTCATTTGGGCCTAACAGCAAGGGTCTTACTGGGCTCCCCTACATACACATGTAATCAGCTTCTTTTTAGAAGCTGGTGGGATTTTTAAACTTTTAGAAGCTATCAGATGAACTGATTGAACTCAAGAGGGTTCAGGTACTTAACTGTTCACTGCTACTCAGGTTAGAGTCCTGGGTAATGTATTGGACAGTTTATGTAAGTGATAAGATCAAAACAAATTGAAGGCTTCAAGCAATCTTAAAGATCTTTAAGAACATAAAATCCAGTGGAAAGTGACACTGTGGCTCCAAGTGTTAGATTACTGGCCTTGAGCAAAATACTCTCAGGGACAGTACCCAGGCTCTGAGTTCAAGCCCTACAATCGTCACACACACACAAAAATTGAACAAAGTATTTGCTTGTCTCATTTTTAAATGTCAATTTAAGTTTTTTATTTAAAGTTCATACAAAAAGAAAGTATTTGTTGTTCTAGGAAATTTCTGCAAAAGTTAATGTAAAGCAGAATGTAGAGCCATTGTGAGGTTAATTAGGAATTCAGAGCTGTGAACGACTATAGTTTTAAAAGCTGAAGTCAATACATGTCAGAGAGATGGAAACAAAACTTGGCTTTCAAGCAATAAACTTTCAAGCCTTTTCAACAGATTTGGCTGGGTAGATGGTACTACATTTGGTAATTTTGCTCCACTCTGAAAGTCTTGTGTAAGAAGAAAATCCTATTTGCTTTCTTATTTATGAGCTGCATGTTAAAACTTTAGCAAAGGACCTTGTGTGGCCCCTTTTTAACTAGAAGTATTTCAAGTTTTTTAAGACCTCAGAATCCTTCTGTACTCTAGCCAGGCTGTTTTGAACTATTTAACTTGAAATTTATTAGCATAATCATTTATCATTGTTGGGGGGATATTCCTATCCTTAGTAAATCTACTTGCTGGAGTTATTTGTAAGCAATGGAGCATTGGGTCTTTCAGAGTTAGCCTGTGAAGAGTAGAATGGATTGAGGTGACATTTCCATGATTTATAGGCAAAATCACCCTGTTCTATTAGAAGTGTGGGATCAAATGAGTGATGGGCCTTGGTTTAAGGTTTCTTTTATTTTACTATGTATGAATCCTCCATCATATAAATGCCTTTAATCTTTCTGATATGTTGTATTATAAACGTTTGGTTTTAACATGATGTGAATTAGTTTTTAAATGAAATAAACAGGACATTTGGCCTTAATGATGGAAGAATTTTATTAATTTTAATAGACAAAAATATCATCAATGGAAAATAAATATTGAAAGTACATAAAGCAGAAGAATTTAGGTGGTGCTAAATATATTCAGCCTTTCTTGTTTATGAGGTAAAAAAAGATTTGCAATGGATAGCAGTCCTCTTGGTCACCTAGAGTTGTTACTTCAGCAAAGGTATGATAATGTCTGAGGATGTTGAACACTAGGTTTCTAAAAGCAAGAAACACAGATGTAAGTCCTCAAAGATGCTGACTAAAATGAATGAAATTCACACTCCATTAATAGGAGGGAAGGACACCATTTTCTTTGCTATCTTCAAAATCCAAATGCATTTTTCTCTGCAGGTGACTATCAGCAAAGCGGTGGGTGATTGTAGACAGACTCGATTCGTGGATCTTATTCAATCAAGAGAGTAAGGAGCTGTGGTGATGGCTGGTGTAGATGAACAACAGTTCTATAGACATCAGACATCATCATTGAAGAAAGACCTGAGAAGTTTCAGAAAGTGAGCCAGCAGTGTCCAGGCAGGTGTAGTTTGAACACCCTTCTTACTGCTGAGAATCTTATATTACAGGCATGATTCATATAAGGGTTGAAGAAAACAGTTGCTTTCTTTGCATTGGCAGGTCTTACAGCAAGAGGGGCTGTGTGTCCTGAAGTATCTTGGTGTCTCAGACTAGTGAAGCAGTCTAGTTATTACACAAGAACAGAGGTCATCTATGGTGAAGCTGATGATTTCAGGTAGTCACTAGGCCTCAGATGTAATGTAGCTCCATAATACCTGTAACAAGAGTGGTGTTCATGTAGTTAAATGAAACTGAATCATATCCACTTGTGAATTCCCAAGTAAATTAGAATAGAAGATATCCATGAGAGAAGTCATTGGGGCTTCTGCGTCAATAAAGTAAGAACAAACCACATTTTGAATTTGTTTATTGAACCTTTCTTAACTTTCCAATCTTTCCCTTTGAAATTTCATTAACTATCATGTATGATGAGAATTTGTCAATTACAAAACTCTTTAGCGGTCACTCCATGTTTGTGGCTAAAGAAATAAATAGTTTTGGAGGCTGGACACTAATTGCTCAATCCTGTAATCTTAGCTACTCAGAAGTCTGGGAACTGATGATTGAAGTTCAAATCCAGTCCAAACAAAAATCTTCTCCCTTTAGTCCTCAAAAACCATGTAAATGTAGCTTTAACTCAAGTTATAGAGCACTTGTCTTAACAGGAAAGTTAAAGGACAGTGCCCAGGCCTTGAGTTCAAGTTCTCATAGTTGAACAAATAAAAAGTAAAAAAAGGAGAGATGGAGAAATACTGGAATTTCCTGTTTTCATAAATTACCAGGACCACATGGAGGTAATAATCCTGTTAAGTTAAAAGAAGGTCCAGTTGAAGCAAATGTATGAACAGTTGAAAAATGGCAGCAGAAAGACAAGAACCTTCAATATGGATAACACGCTTAGCAAAATCAAGGGCATTCATCTTCAAGAAAGTACACCTCTCTAATGACATATTCATCTTAGATTATTCTCTTCATATCTATGAACATCCTCTAAGATTGGCTACACATATCCACTAGAGTCAGCTGACCACAGCATACTGTTTGTGACATTTCCTGGATAAAGTTGCTTGTCCTCATTGTTATTAGCCTTTCAGCAGTTTCAGTGAAGAGCATGTTCTCCCATTTTGCCTGTAGTCCATAGCATCCTGTTCTATTTCCCAGCAAAGAAACTGTGGCTAGCAGGCTTGAGAATTGTTACATTCAGGGGTTCTTCAGTTTTGCCTTTTTCCTTTCCTTTCTTGGTAGGTGAGTTGGAATAAGAAAAAAAATTAAGCAGTGTGTTTTAGTTTTAACTTAAAGATATTTATTTGAAAATACTACAAGTTATAATTCTTTAAATTTATTATTAATTCGCATATAATAGGGCTAGTTTTAGTGTTGCATGCCTTTAAACCTAAATATTTAGAAAGCTGAAAGCTGAGGATCATTGTTTCAAGACAGACAAGGTAAAATCTATCATGAGACTGCTATCTTCAACTAAGAACCAAAAAGCTCAAGGTGGAGCTGTGGCTCAAATGGAAGAATGCTAACCTTGAGCAAAAAGGAAAAGCAAAAGAAACTAGGCCCTGAATTTAATTCCTAGTACTAGGACACAGGAATTGTATATGTTTGTGTATGTATATATATATGTATATATATATATATATATATATATATATACTATATGTATGCATATATATTCATATTTGTGTGTCAATATGTATATAAATTGTATATGCATATGTATATGTATATATAATCATATGAGCAAGTATCAACTATATGCAAGTGAACATTTAGTCTTGCTCTTAAAAAAAGATTCATATGCAATTATGAAACCCTGTGATTTATAGGATCTAACATACATAGAAACGTAAACCACCAGACTGGGAAATTAATAGAATGATTTTTTTTGTAGAATAGACTGTATGCACAAGATTAGGTAAATGATACTAAGTTATTTACTAAAACATTGAAAGCAAAAGCATAATAGTACAAGAAATCACATTTAGACATGGACTATGACACTCAGTGGACAGGTAGATCATGAAAATATGATAGCTATATGCATATAAGTATGCATATATATGTTCATATTCATATATATGCTTATATATGTACACATGTACATGCACAGTGGAATTTTATTCATCCATTTGATAGAATGATAATGCATCATTTGCAAAGAAAGGAAAGAAATTGGGAGAAATCATGTTAAGTGAAGTAAGGAAAGAAAGTTAAACCCAAAGTGACAAATGAGATATATTTTCTGTTATATAGGAAGTTAGATATAATCTAGATCACTGCAATATGCACACTTTGGGGTGGAATCCAAGTATACACCTAGGTACGAACTGAAATATGATTGGTTCAGAAAAGAATTCAAAGAATGTAATTCCTTAGAATAGCTAACTCAAATTCCAACAAAATAAACACTAGGAATCAAGTATTCACATGTCAGGCTGGGATCAGGGTAGGGAGAAATAGATAAATGAAGCAATAAATTGGAGAAAAATGCAATGATCTAACTTAATGAATATCCTACAAAATGAAGAAACTTGAGGAAAAGATGGGAGTGCCTGTGTTGGGAAAATTATGAAAGAGGTGACATTGATCAATATCCATTATACTCATGTACTCATGTATTGAATGTCAACTCATGTGTACAAGTAGAAATCAAAATAAAATTTAGAAAAACAATACTCGGTATGCTCATTCGAGTATTTCAGTGATGGCGGTTCTCTGAATAACTAACAAACAATGAAAGGTTCAAGAAAGAGAAGTCATGTTTGGCTGCAGAAGAGGTTTCAGAAAAGAGGGGGCAGATTAATGAAAAGAGGAAGGGATGGGAAATACAATCATATTGCTGATATATATGCAAAATTGGAACCAGGAAACATAGGATGGGTAGTGTTGGGAAAGATGGGGTAGATCAATGGAACATTAATCAAGATGCATTGTACTAATAAACAAACTCATTGAATTGAAAACTCTTCACACAACAACTTTATGATAAATACAAATGAGTAAAAATAAAGACATGAATTAAATTTGTGCTCTATTTCTTGTAGCAAAGTAATATATAGTAAGCTTTAATTTGGGCAAAAAGTAAAATTAAATTAGCTACATGACAAAATAAGAAACTGGAAATGTCTTGGGGGTAACATTGCCTTTGGAAATATACATGCCTCATAATATACATTTCAAAAATATCAATATTCTGATTACTTTTTTATGTTTTTTTAATTGTGAAAATAGCATATGGAGGGGTTACAATTACATGTGCAAGGTAATGAGTACATTTCTTATCAAGCATTGTTGCCTCCTCCTTTGTTTCCACTTTCCATCCCTTCCCATCTCCCCCGTCCCCCTGCCAAAATTGTAAAGTTCGGTTTTCAACATAATGATTTGTACATCTCATTGTTGCAATGGGTCCACCTGTATCCCTATTTAAATGATTTGTTTTTTTCCCTTCCCCTCCAAAAATTATACCAACATCAAATACAGTGAAAACAGGAGTTACAGAGTATGGGAGGGACATACTAAGCAACAAAGAAATCATCTTATAAATATGTTAGAAACAATTGCATGAAAGAAAAAAAATATTTGAATACTTATCTTGGGGTTCATTTCACCTAACATCAACTTATCTGACCTTTTCTGCTTGTGTCAGACATATACTAGTTATTGCAAATAAGGGAAACCATGGGACCTATTTTTTTTTGGCCTGGCTTACTTCACTTAATATAATTTTTTCCAAGTCTTTCCATTTCCTAACAAATGGGGCAATGTCATTCTTTCTGATGGAGGCCTAGAATTCCGTTTTGTATATAAACAATATTTTCTTGATGCATTCATCTACTGAGGGGTATCTGGGTTGGTACATATCTTAACTATGGTAAATAATGCTGCATTAAACATAAATAAAGTGATCTGTGAACTTTGGGACACTATTATCATAATGTCTTATGATACATAATTTAGCTAGAGTTGCTAAGAAAATCAGTTATTTATCTTATATTGTAAAATATAAGGAACTCTTATAATACCACTACATTATAACATAGATACTGAAGTTTCTCTCTTTAAATTGCTCCACGGGAGACTGTTACATATAAGCTGCTATAAGTCCCAAAACCACAAATATAAATAAAACTACTTAGAAGGAATTGTTAGGAGGACAATTCTTATCTTTCACAATCAATGTCAGCCATGGACTTCCTGAAAGAAACTCAGAGACAAATGTGTTTGTTTCGCTAGGCCTCTAGTGCCAAACAAGAGTGTTGAAAAAACCCTTAATTCTCAAAGCAACTTAATTCTCAAAGTCAGACCACAGTATGGTCAGAACCTCAAAGTCTACTATATGGAAGAGACTATCTCTGACCCCCATGCTCTTCTTTTTACCAAAGAAAAGGTTCTTTTAGTAATTTATGTTTTTTTGAATTTAGATAATGAATGAACATTTTTCACATAAATGAAGTTTGAAATCCCTTTGATCCATTTTCCCATGCTTAAAACTAGCAACACAATAAATAATAGTTGCCACAAATTAAAACTTTTCTGTATCAATGGAAAAACAATCTAGAGAATATAGATTCTACAAAGAACCAAAGGAATCCAGAGATACATCTATTTTCCATACAATTGTTCCAACGGAATAAACACCAACATGGTTTCTTTAAAGTAAGAATTAGTCTAATGTCTTCACACTCACACTTAACAAATATTTATTGTAAACTTACTGGTTGCATTCTAGGTAGACTTTCTTATTGTTGACAGACAAAAATTGATTGAGTGACACACAAGAATCTTAAGAAAGACTTACAGATAAAGGACATAGTGTGTTTGAAGAGGAAACCATGGTAGGAAAATGAAACTTACATTTTGTTGGTCATAGGGCACAAACTCAGGGCCTGAGTACTGTCTCTCAGCTCTTTGGTTCAAGGCTAGCCCTTTACCTCTTTGGGACAGAGTACCACTTCGGGTTTTTCATTGATTAGCTACAGACAAATCTCATAGGCTTTCTTCCCAGGCAAGTTTAGAACCATAATTCTCAGATCTCAGCCTCATGACTAACTAGGATTATAGACGTGAATCACCAGCATCCACCACCCCACAAACTGAAACTTTTGAGCTTCTAGTGAGTTCAATCAATTTTCAGTGGAAACCTCAAAAATGTGGTCAGGAAAGACCTCATAGAATGGTTCTTTCAATATGATTGATCTTCAGTACAAATCTGTTCTTGTTGTCACCTCTTGGCAGCAGCAGAGCCTGGGTCTATTCTATCACAAATGTAAAAGACTAGCAAAAGGATAGCCTATGGTATTTCTGCTTAGGAGTCAGGACAAGTAGTTGAATGCAGGAATGAAGCAATATGTTCCTGGCATAGGAAGGCGTGGGAGAGACAACAGACTAGAGAGAAAACTGGTGGACACAACATTTAACCCCTTCTCCTTCAAGGAAAATGACCTCCTACAAAGTGGCAGTAACACAATTGACCTACTGCATTTTTGAATATGAAGGAAGGTGTCATGTCTCACTAAACAGCTCACTTGTAGTCAAAGAAAGGGAAATTCTTTAGTGTCCCCCTTAGGCCCAGTTTCAGTTAATCTCCATCTTAGACTTTGTCCAGTTTCTATTCCCACCAGAAGGTCCCTGATGAGGCCCTGTGGGAACTGAAACCACTATCAGTTTTGGATCTGTTCTTTCTGTCAAGGCTGTGGTGGGTGGTGGGAAAGCTCATTCTCTGAATTGTGCCCTAGTACCAAATATCTTCAGAGAAAGTCAAGGAATAACAGATTCTGCCTGAGGGAGTGAGTTTCTCCATTTCAAAAGCGATCAATTAATATCTGATTCTGAGGCCCAGGTGGAAGTCCTTCACTAGATCCTCTAAGCTGGAGTGGAAGTTAGCACAGACTCCAGGCCACCCTCACATTTCTCCATCTCTTTCTCATGAACAAAAAGATTACAGGAGTTGAGTTCAGAAACAAGGAAAAATGAGAGTAGTAGAAAAATCATGCCCAGTGGGAGGAATTAGAAACTCTGGGTAAAAATGAGGTCAGAAAATCTCCTAGGATCACTCACGTAATTCGGGAATCACATCATAATATTAGAGAATAAACGTAATAAATTACTGTCTAAATTAGTCACTCTACTGTTCTGACTACAAGTGTTCTTTTAAAAGCTAGGTATCCTAGATTTAGGTTGATGAGGAAAAGAAAGCATATTCTTTCCTCACAAAGTTCTACTGAGTATCTTCATCCATAGCACAAGTTGTTCTTACTCTCTACTTTTTTGTTACTTTTCTTTGTTGGATTCTATCAATGATATTTGACAGTGTTAACATCTTCACATATAACTATATTTTATTTTAATCCATTTGTTATGAAATTAAACAAATTATGGGGAAAATCTTTCTATGGTAAATTTTCTTCCATGACCTAATTATTTGATATTATTAGTTTCATTTTTTAAAATTTGAGCAAATTGTTTTGTTAAATTAACACAAATTAGTTGCATTTTTCGTATTTTTCCGTGTCTGTATATGTGAAAATATATCTTGATCAGCACCCCGTATGTTTTCTTCATCTTCTTTCCTCCCTTCCCACACAAACACAGATATCTTCAAACAATCACATTAACATTTTTGGCCATATTCTCTCTCCTTCACAGTTCTGATCCTTCTGTGAATTCCTGCTATTACGTATACAAAATACAGATCCTGTTTTGTCTTTTCGTAAACATTTTAAGTGTATTTTATGTTTTGGAATGAGTTTCATCAGTGTACACCAAATATGCATATACTTCATTCAACTTGACCATGCAGATGAAGGTTTTTCTAACTTTCATCCATCTTCTACCATTCAACAGTTTCTGATGTGTCTTATTTTATACTTTCTTCATTTAGCTTTTCAAGATAATTTCTTATTAAGCTTCTAGCATTATCTTTTTCCCAATTGTTGCCTTCTTAACATTGATTCAAATTATAAACTATATATGATCGTCCTGTATGTGTTCACTAATATATTTAAATTTTGGTCTAATAGTCATCTATTATAGGATATCCTTAACCTGTTGTAACTGCTCTGAAAATCAATATGGATGTTCCTCACAAAAGCAAAAACATAATGCCATAAAAGCCCATGAAATTAGTATTAGGTGTATATCCAAAAATACGTTGCAATGAAACAGTAGAAGCATTCACTTCTCTTATATCCGAGAATATGTTTATAGCTATGAACAGCACATTTTCTTTATTCCCTTTACTGGTACACCTAGGTTGATTGCAGATCTTGGTTGTTATGAATACTGCTGCCATGAACACGGATGTTCATGTTGAATCATATTCCTTCAATATATATCCAAGTTATTGTAAAGGTCAATAAAATATGTGGGTTTTTTTTTTGGTATTTTTTAAATCTCCATTCTGAGCTCCATATGGCTTGCACTAGTTTACAATTGCCACACAACTAAACACAGTTCCTGATTTATTTCAACCTCTCCAGCATTTGTGTTTATTTGTTTGAGTGGTTATAAATATTCTGATGTGTAAGATTGGAGGTCAGTAACTTTTTGATATGTGGATAAGAATTTCAAATATTTCATTTATTTATTAAACATTTACATTTGTACTTCATTCCTGATCAGTGTCCTTTTTGGTATTTGATCAATTTTTAAGTTTTATAATTTGTGATTTTTTCCCATTCCAACTATTAACATTAGTTAAAAAATTATTACAGTGGTGCACAATTTACTAAAATCAAGTGATTGTACATTTATAACACTGGTGTTTTGTTTGTTTGTTTGTTTACACCCAGGCAATTATTTCAATAAAGATGTTGAACTTCTTTCACTAGAAAAGTATATTGAAAGGATAGTATCTCATATTAGTGCTAAGATAATCTCAAATTAACAGTCACTGCATAGGCCCCAACAATTGGGCAAAGTAAAACACATTAACACTGCACAAATTGCATTTAAAAAGATCAAAAGGATTCATAAAAGATGTTTTAAAAAGGCACCAACTTCATGAAGCAAATGGTGAAGTTTACAAGCAGACCATAGGAATCTGATCATCAAGAAGATGAAGGGATAAAAGTATACAGAAGGATAACTTTAGAATGTTGACTAAGAATTTGTGGAGGAGGGAAATCCACTAGATACAAAATGTCAATGCTGAAGGGAAGAAGTGTTTTACCCCAAAACTCAGGTGTGTGTGATTCTCTCACCACACACACACACATACACACACACACACACACACACACACACACACACACACCTCGTGTACACATAGAAATCCAGGGGCAGCTGTATCTGGGACAATGAAGCTTTTTTCCTCTTGCTTTCAGATAATCAAACATGATAGTGCAGTTGGCTCCACAGCCACCCTACGCTTGAGCAGGAGGAGGGAAAGGATGCCTTAGACTGCAGCACAGCCTTGTGTATCCCTGGCTTTCTGTGTAAGAATGAAGTTTGTGGTCCCATAGGCATGGGTGGCCAAGGTGAAATAGGGGTACACTTTGCCTGGAGGATGGCACACCATGAGTCTTGCATGCATGGCGAACCAGTTGTGGGAAGCCCTGTGAGCATCTCCATAATGACCTCTCAATGGCATGGAGTTGACACAGTACTTGGATGTGGCAGGGGGCAGGAGGACAGCTGGAATCCAGAAGGTGGAAGAGGCACAGGAGTGAATGGGCCTTTCTGTGGAGAAGCCTAAGGCAAGCTAAGGAAATTTCCAGCTCACACATGACAGCCACCATTCTGGTCCCTAGAGGACACACCTAGTCTTGTCAATGGCAGAAGTCCAGATCTACAGCTGGAATTTCCCCAGTGGCCCTTGTCCTGGCTGGGCTGGAACAGCACCAACCAGGCATGTTTCCTCCACCCCGCTGTGCATGGCCTCCCAGACACTGCTCTGTGGGCAGGCCGAGGTTGTGCTGGCCATTCCTGGTGCCAGGTCCGAGGCCAGTCATAGACTGAGCCCACAGCATTGGAGCTGCCCCTCACAAACTTCCAGGAGACGTCAAAAGAGGTACACTGCTGCTTGAATCCTGTGGCTTCCACCCTCCACACCCCCAGAGTTTGCCTCCAAGTCCCCGCCTTTGTTGTTGAAATTCTTCATCCCCTGGTTGTCTCATTTCTCATTGTCTGCTTTGGCAGCACTTGAGACTTCTTCCTCTCCTCACTAGACTGTCAGACCGCAGGGGATCTACCCCAAACATCCCACCTCAAAGACACTCCCCAGACCTAGCTATCATGGGGGTGGCTGCTGCCTGAGCCACTGACCTGCCCCTCCTTCCTCCCCTCCCCAGCCTCTGTCGGGGCCTACCTTCCTCTCCCCACCACCCCCGGCACCAACCACAGTGCAGTCTCCCCCGTGTCCTACCCTCCTTTCCTCACCCCCACCCCCAGCTCCAACCCCAGCATGGTCACTGCTCTGGGAAAGCCAACTGCGTGCCCCAGGTAGCATCAAGGGTGCCACAGTGTGTGGCTGGCTGAGAGCTGGAGGCAGCATAGGTCTCTCTGATCAGCGTCTTTTACTTTACTTACTCATGTATTCATTATTAATTTAGTATTTAATTTTTGGATCTTATAAGTATCATTTCATTAATCCTTTGCAGAATACCTGGTAGAAATACGGTCCCAAAATGCAGATTGTCTGTTTAATTCTTTCCAGATTCAGAGATGTTTTAGGTAGTCATAATAATAATGATCTCTCATTTCCATAGCAGAGTGCTATTCAGAAATAATTGCTTGTGCATCTGTTATTAATTATTTACAACACTTAAAACTTTTAAATTTCAAATATTACAGAAAGATCTTTGATTCATGTTGAGTGGATGTTTGTGAGTAGGTTGAGCTGTTGTATACATTCCTGTGTGTGTATGTATGTGTGTGTGGGGGCGGGGAGTGTACATGTACTATTGAAATCACAGATACAGATGATGAGCGCTGTTCTGAACTTGTGTCCTTTTTCTGAGATATACATTGTGGTGTTTCTTTGTTGGTGGTAGGCTCCGACTGCTTGCCTTTGCCTGATGTGCACTATCCAGCTCAATTTTTCAATAAAAGCTTCTTATTGAGCATACAGGGCTCTGGTATTACTTTGTTTTTAGTCTGCCATCAGTGATCATATTTTCCTCTTTAAAAATTAACAATTAATATAAATTTTATTTCCTGGTTGATTTTCCCCTTTAATTTGCATTTAGAAATATGTATTATAAGACTTTTGAGCTCTGTATTCATGATGAAAAACCATTTTGAAATTTCTTTTTAATTCTCTTGTTAGCATCAAGATATTGAATTTTTGTAGTTTTAGTTTAAAATACCCTCCTTTGTGATTTTGGCAGGAGGAGACAAACAATTCCTGGTAACAATGACAGCAGTTTTATTTGTTAAAATATCAGATAATTCATAATTTTGAATATGTCTAGTGGCAAATGAATATATTTGCTCAATAGATTTGCTTGATAAATCCATGAACAAAAATACCACTTGTAGGGACTGGGAAGGTGCCTCAGTAATAGACTGCTTACCTTGCATGCATGAGGCCCTGGGTTGGATTCCTCAGCACCATGTAAAGCAGAAAAGGCCAGAAGGGGTGCTGTGGCTCAAGTAGTAGAGCACTAGCCTTTGGCTGTAAAGCTGAGGGACAGCAACTAGGCCCAGAGTTCACCACCAGCAACAAAAAATAAATAAATAAAACTCAAATCAAAAACATTAATTTCAAATGTTGATTATCATGTTACTTAGAGGCAGGGTGTCAAGACATAGTAGACCTCTGTCGCAAAGCTTTAAGAAGGATTTCAACACCTGACAATTACTGAAAAAAAAGTAAAAAAAAAGAGCTCTGCCAACAACATAGAGAATCTGCACTCAAACATAAACAGTTACTAAGAATGGAGTACTTTTTATAATATTTCTTAAGAAATTCTGGGTCTATATTAATTATCATATAAATTAACCTTTAAAAACTCCACAGATGGGTCTGAGTCTTAAGGGCCTCTAACAAAAACCAGAGGAGAGAATCATCAACCCCGATTTTTAAAATTGTTATTGTTAAGATAGTGTACACATGGATCACTATTTTGTAAGTCACATAATGAGTTCCTTTCTTATTGGACAGTCTCATCACTTCCTTTGCTCTCTCTCTCTGCTTTTCCCTCCTGTCCCTGTTCACAAGTGGTATAGTTCATTGTCAAAATAATATATACAGAGAACCATCGTTGCATTTGTTTCCCTGTTCTCCATGAACTGCTGTGGCTTCCTCACTGCCCATAAATGGATAAAAAAGAACAAAAAATCCCTCTTGTTTCCAATTCCTGGAATTCATTTCAATATAAACATCAGTAGTTTTATGAGAGTGTCAGGGTCTATCCACACATCCCGAACATGTATACTTCAAGCAACAAGTCATAACTCCCACCAGATTCTAAGGTCCAGAAAGTAATTCTTTTCACTTTCCACACAGGAAGAAGGTGAGATTCAGAAAGGTTAAGTAATTGACTGGAAATACTGGGTTGAGCATTGAAGCTCACTCTTGTAGCTTACCTAATCCAGAAAGTGAGATCTGAAAACCACAGTTTGAAACCAACCTAGATTGGCATATCCATTACATGTTGATCTCCAGATAACCAACAGACTTGTGTGTTTCAAGTGGTAGAGTTAGAATGCCACTAGTCTTGAATGGGAAACATAAAGGACACTGCCAATATGTTGTTTTTTTTTAACAACCAATGCTATCCCATACAAAATCTGACACCACACACACACACACACACACACACACACACACTTTAGAAAAGATGGTAGTAATGAAATCCAAATAGTTTATTTTTTTTTATTTTCATATGTTTTAGAATTAGCTTTAGTGAGATTTGACTTGGTAGTCTCTGCTGATGAGCCACAATTTGAAAACTGTTGAAATGACTACCCATATCCGGGCTCAGAGAAACAGTCTCCTATTTAAGTGTTCCTCCTTTCCAGCAATGATAAATTGTCTTTCCTTGGCCCAGTTTCCACTTTGGGACTCAATATCTTAGACTTTCCTGTCTTAATAAGCAGGATTATAGGTGGCAACTACTATACTGGACGGTATGTGACTTGGAAAAAGTGTTCAAAGTTTACTATTCAGTGGAGGTTGTTAGCACTCACCCATGATCATTCTGTGCTCAGAATTGGGAACTTTTTAGGGCCAGGAATTCAGGGGAAGCACTGTGTGCTACTTCATATTTTTGATTTACTAACTGATTTCCATCCATTGTTTACTTTAAGCATTGTGTGAAGAGAATGATTGTCTCTAGGAGACAGAAGCACTGCACTAACTGTTGCTCTCAGAACACAGGAGGAGGGAAAAGAATTTCTGAATGAGCCATATAGCCTAGACACTGAGTTCTTAGAAATTCAGTCTGCCTGTTATCTTACTTTCAACCTAGAAAGTCAGAGCCTGAAAGGGCTTGTAAGCTCCATTTATATTCCTGATCATGGGACTCCCTACCCCTCCATGCTTCTGACCCTTTGCTTTAGGGTTTGACAGTGTGTCTTTCTTTCTTGTTACTTCATTGCATATGAAGAACACCCAACCGCAGGTTTCCGTTGTCCTATTAGATGTTTTGCATTCCAGGACCTTCCTTCCAGGGAACTCTCTTCTTGAGACCTCATATGCATATATCCACAGAAGTGAGTGACTCACAGACTGTGGAACATAGTTGCTCAATGATTATCAACCCAGAGACTCATGCAGGTTGAATTTGGGGCCTTTCTGAGAGGCCTTAGCCTAGGCACTGTGGGCAACATTGACAGCAATTCCTCAGAGCAATACCACTGACAGCAAGTGAGCCCCCACTAGTCCTTAGTCCTTGACAGTTCTACTTACGGGTGTGAACAAATGACTAGGCATGTTTAGCCTATTGCACAGTACCCCAAGCACTGACGTCATTTTAAGCCTAGGAGAAAAATCTCCCTGTGTAAAGCAGTACACATAAGAAGCAGGTGATGTGCCACACTCAAACGCTCAAGGAGAAAAGAGTGTACTGATGTCTACACAGATGGGAAATAATATTCTGAGGGGTGGGAAGGGAAGATTTCAGATATTAAACTATGCAGTATTCATAAGTTTTTGAATTGCTAACCCAACTTCCTTGCTGCCCCTTAATAGTTTCAGGAAGTGGTGGAATTTTTATGATCACAAAATAGAGCTTTTAAACCCAGGCCCAAATTCTAGGTGAGCTTGTTAGATCATCCCACCTGCTACTCATACCAAATAAAGAGATGTGGTGAAGATCAGGAAAGGAAATTGATTAGATTGCAGCCATAACCTGACAACAACTTAGCGCAACTTCAGAACACTAAGCAATACTCACCAACAAAATTTCTATTCACCCATGTCATTAGGTCTGAGTTGTATCTAGGTGTCCTCAGTGCCTTCAGAACAGGAAGATCTAGGGCAGAGCCCAAGACTGGTCTGGAATTTTGTAAATAAACTAACTTGTTTTATGGAAACTATTTGTACTGTCGTAATGGAAATGTAGAGACTGATCACAGCACATTTGCACTTTTGTCAATGAGCAGTGATTGGGAGGGGAGTATTTAAGATGCTACCCATGTTCTTAGTTGCCTAATACCACCTTGGATTCCAGTCAATCTTGATAAACAGATATAGAAGTTACATGTAGCTTGCTATGCCTTATTTACACCTAGAGAGGCAGATGAGAAATTGGAAGGGTTTGGTGTGAAAGCCACAGGTTGATCCAAAGCAGAAATCAAAAGATGTGGAGATGAAGCAACTACCTGGGAAGAAAAGGAGAGACAGTTGAAGGTGATGATCACCTAGAGGAGACAGAGAAATTTTGAAGCCACATTTGGTCCTATAGATCAAAGTAACCCATCTGAGGTAGAACAGTCTGGCTCTCCAGAGACACAGAGATGTTGGAAGAGCAGCAGCAAATGCTCTTGCCCTTTTCAAGGGAGCTCCCTGAATTCCAGGGTAAGAACTGGTACCTTCCCAGAGCACTGCTGCTGAGCAGTCCTCAGATCCCTTGCTACCATGATAATTGACGTTGGAGAGAAGCAGTGAGATTTGTAAAAGGTGATTGAAGCTCACTATGTGGAGCCTGTTTTGCAGCATTGTGGAGTGTCGTCTCTCAGGATGCTTAGGGAAAAGATCCCAAAGCCACTGTCAAACATTGCAATCTATTTGGAGCAGACATTTATGGATGGAACATGCCTGAACCCAACATACTGATAATGAGCTGCTAGCAGTAGTTCCCTAAAGATCGACAGCCAAAACTGGAGAGGGAAACTCTGAGCTCTGCACCACATCTGTATACCATGCAAATTGCCTCTATCCTAGTACTGGCTACCCAGTTTGCACACCCGTGACCTTGTTACCCTGATTGTGCCACCTTAATCCCTCACAACTTTTACTCTTTCACTTTCTCATTTCCTCCTTATCCCTGCTAAACTGTCTGGATACCTATGTTAACTACTACCATCCCTGCAAAGCTGTTGCTGCTACACAATTTCTTGGTACTACAACTTAGCGAATACAGTCACAATTCACCTTTCCCAGGTATCCTATTCTCTGCTACTCTGTTCTGCTACCTATAATTCATAACACCATTGTTCCAGCCACCTGATCCCTGACACCCCTGTGGCTGATACCCCTTTCCCTAACATAGCAAGGGTAGAATGGCCGGAGCTAGTTGACTTGGGTACTGCTGTCTTCTTGCAGGGATATCGGGATAAGTTATTCCTCAGGTATTTAACATGAAGGACTAACTGGAGGTGGAAATGAAAAAGGTTACTCAGAGGTGACTAAAATCTAGAGACATCAACATATCACTGGTTGTTAGGTAAAGAAGGGCCTAAGATGAAAATTGATGAGAAAAGAAAATTTTACAAAGAATATTAGGAATGACGCAATAGGTTTAGCTTATTGTCTTCTACTAGTGATCTGAATTATCTTATGACATAGATATGCAAATGTTTTGCATTCTAAAAATTAGATGAAATTGCACATTTATGTGGTATGTATATTAATTTATGGAATAGGTACATATGATCACGTTAATGATATTCAATATTTTATGCTCTATGATATGCTCATGAGTCTGCCTATGTCAATATGAATTGAGGTCTCTATCAATAAATGGCATTTCATTGTCAAATACTAGAAGATTACTAATGTTGGTAGCAAAATGAAAGCTAGAACAGGAAAACTGAATAAAGCTACATGTTTGAAGGGAGGGGTCAGTGGTTGTAAGGGTTATGATGAAAGAGAAATTCTTCATCATGCAATCTGGAAAGAATAGAATATATTTTGTTGAATTACTAGATTTTAACCTGAGGAGGCAGAACATTATCTTTATTTTGCTTTTTGGAAACTGTTTAATGATTGGTTTACAAAAAAATAATCAATATAATTTTGAAAATTCACAAATGTGAATTATCAGATTATCATTATCCTCAAAGCTGTCTTTAGAGGCAAGAAGATTGTATTCCTTTTTTTTTTTGGGTCCGGTCGTGGGGCCTGAACTCTGGGCCTGGGCGCTGTCCCTCAGCTCTTCAGCTCAAGGCTAGTGCTCTACCACTTGAGCCACAACGCCACTTCCGGCTTTTTTCTTTTTGCTTATGTGGTGCTGAGGAATAGAACCCAGGGCCTCAGGCATGCAAGGCAAGCGCTCTACCACTGAGCCATCTTCCAAGCCCTGTATTCCTTTCCTAATGAATTAATGGAGTAATCTTACTTTGGAATGGGCAGACATCCATGACACTTGTTCCAAAACAAGAAAAGATACTGGAGAAAAAAAGAGGAAGTAGACCCAAGGCTGATGAAATGAGCATATTTCCTGTTTGGACTTAAAAAGGATTTTTGTATAAACAATAAGAATTTCATCTTAATATTATAATTACAAAATCTAGGTGCTACACGACAGCTTTTAAATATAATATTTAATGCTGTTGGATTACTTGAAGAAAAAGTTTTACAGAAAACCTTAAATTCCAGAAAAACTGCAATGCTCCAATAAACACTAAGAAGAAATATAATTTAAATATCTAGTCGGGTTGTGGGAAAATGGTGTGGTTCTCACAGGCAGCCCACTAAGTGTCTCTGACCAAAAGAAGATCTAGTGCCACAGCCACCCATTACCTCAAGAGATCCACTCCAATCAAACTTTAAATACCTAAAGTCTTTCTCTACTACAAAAGGACTATCCTAGCAGGCAAACAAGAAAAGGCAAAAGAGAAAATGTGAATGGGACTCCTGTGGAGCACCTGTACCACATAGGTCTATGCAATGCTGCACTAGGACTTTCTGCAGAGTTTTAGCAGAGGAGCACCCAAAAGCTGAAGAAAGTGCTCAATACTATATCTGTGAAATGTAAGAAGGGAATCTGGTGAAGATCTCCGAGTTGGTGAATGCCTCTCCACTCCCCCCCCCCCCCCCGCCCAGCCTATGGGGAAGGAGCAAACTTAGTATTACCGCCACCATTACAATTGCCAGAAATTGGCACCACCGGGTAAGCCCCCAAAATCAGCCCATACCTGCAAGCACTGGCAGGATCCCAGAGGGCCCTTGTCAACCCTGCACAAGGTCTCCAGTAAGCCACAGGTGCAGCCAATCGCTCTATGCTCTATGGGTTAATTGCCCAGCCGATTGAGCTTTCTGATGGGACTGCTCCCTCCTTGTTACCCTGCACAGACTCCCGGCTCTCACAGCTGTTGCATGACCAAGCTTCTGCAGACATCTCTGCTGACACACCTAGCAGACACAAGCAGAAACCCCCAAGGCTGCTTTCCAGCACCTGCCACCTCCCACCACGTCTGCTCCAGACCAGCCCGCTCCCCCTACAGTCCACACCAGCCTGCCACTCCCACTTCTACCCTGTCCTCCCAGTGCCAGGCCTCCTCACACCACCACATAGGAGAGAGACCCTTCAGCATCAGCAAAGCCATCCCTCCACTTAGATCTGATAACACACAGACCATCTGATTTAGAACCTGCCAACTCCATCTTAGCCACCATAGCACAGGCTCTGTGGTCCAGCACACCACCAACTACAGACTTGTGAGTAACACAACTGGATCCACGCCCTGGGGGTGGTAATTCTCTGAGGAATCCCAAAGCCCCCTGACACAAGCCTCCTTCCAAAAGGGATGGATTACATCAAAACTGAACACAGACATAAGCTCTGTTCCTAAGGCTCCTGTGGCTATCTGGGAAAGCCTGGGAACCCAACTCCAGGCCTATGATAGCAGTCTACAAACCTGAAACCCCCAAAACTGCCTGCCACCAGGCCTGAGAATGGAACTCTAGATAGCAGGCACCCTCCCCAATCAAAAAGCCATCTGCTCCCAACGAAGCCACAAGGAAAGTGGAATACAACAAGGCACACAAGGTTCCATCAGGAATCTGCTCTGAGGACTACAGGGAGAATAAACTTCCCAAAGAACCCGAAAAATCCATTCTTTAGTATTTTCTTCTTGTTTTTGTTTTGCTTTGTTAGTTGTAATGTCTGATCATTTGTTGTTCATTTGTATTTCTATGTGTTACTTATGTGTATTGTGATTTAGGATTTGCTATTCCACTTAAAACTTCTGTTTTTCATTATTATTTGGTATCTTATTCTACTTTACAATTTGCTAATTTGTAAGTTTTTTCTTCTTCTTTTCTTCTCATTCCCCCTTCACCTCTCTCTCCCTCTCTACCTTACACTATTACTCAATCAGGGCTACCCTGTCTAGTTCTATACACAAATAAGGCCTCCTTCTATGTGAGTAAACAATAATTACAGGAGTTAACTTAGAGTAAGCAACTTTTCAATAATATCTGACTGATATTTTTCTAATCTCAGCAAGTCTCCCCAATACACTTTCTTATTTTCATCTTGATCTTTATGCTACTCCCAACATAACCTTTCTTCAAATTCTTTTCAACCTGTTACATTCAGTAACAAGGTATTTATTCTCTTCCTACTACATATACCTTTACCCTAAGCTGTTCTTACCCCTCTACTATCATTATACCCAAGATATCTTCTGAAATTAAATTTATATCTCTCTAATCTTAACCCTTCATTTCTCCATCTAATCCAGCCCATTGATTCTTAATGATTTATATCTGACCCAACTTACAGTTGGTTCTATATTTGACTACAAAATTGGTTCCATTTGACAACTTTGAGTACAAGGGGCCCATCTTGTTAACTCTAAGGAGCAGACTACTTATTAATCAAACCTAGGTTGCCTCAAAAGTTACAACTATATGCAATCTCGACCCCAAAGCCAAAATATCCTTCTGCAAGCAAAGAAAAAGAGAGCTAAACAGGAAAAAAACCTAACCTTACCACAGAAACCCTAACATCTACCCATCTACACTGTAGAGAGCTGCGAGAGGCCGCACCTGGAAGATGGCGCCGGCTTCCGCCCTCTGCCTTCCTGATGGCGAGTGCTCTCTGTGGTAAACAACTCCTTATATGGCTAAGGCAAAGAATCTGGTTTGCTTCCGCGCACCTGAGCCTATTGGTGGATCCCAAGTGGCGTATCAGGGTTGGCTACCCAGCGGGTACTTAAGGCTGTGGGGAATTCTCTCCGGGGTTGGGGTCAGAAGATTACTCAAAGGTCCTGAATAAACTGCAGAGAGAAGAGTTCGGTGTCGCGTCTTCCTTGCTGGTCGAGGCGGTAGCGACACGTGGTGGCCCGTACGGGGACTCAGCCATAACCCCAACGAGGACTCAGAACTCTCTGCGGTCAGGGTGGTGCACCGGTAAATTCCCAGGTAAAAGGGGGAATCCGCGACAAGAGCGGGGGTAAGTTCCCAGGTAAAAGGGGAATCCGCGACAAGAGCGGGGGTAAGTCCCCAGGTAAAAGGGGAATCCGCAACAAGAGCGGGGGGGATTTTTGCTCTTCTCTGTAAGATAGGAAAAGAGCGAGAACCTGGGGCTAGTCAATAGAGTAGCCAAAAGTGAAAGTAAAAGTTTGTTTACCAGCTTTAAATGTTTAAAACATGGGTGCTTCGTCTTCGCACCCAATTTTTTTGGCTCTCAATGAGCTACTGCACTCAAAAAAGTTAAAAATAAAAAAGAGTACTTTAGAGAGATTTCTGGATGAATGTGACATCGTTGCCCCGTGGTTCGCTGTCTCCGGAAGCCTCACGGTGGCCTCTTGGGAGAAACTAGGGAGGGACCTAGATTTTGCCTCTGATCAAAGAACGCTTAAGAGCGGAGTGAGACCAATATGGAAACTGATAAGAGGCTGTCTTGAGGACCAGCGTTGCAGTGAGGCGGTAGAGAATGGTCAGGCCGCCCTAGAAATGCTGCAGGAAGAAAGATCGGAAAGGGCAGACAGCGAAAAGGAGGAGAGCGGGGGGGGGGGGGGGAGGTTATACCCCGATTTTGCCGAACTAGAGACCTCTGAGTCTACAGACTCAGAGGAAATACAATCACTCATAGAACAAATAGAAAAAACAAAGATAAGAAAGAGGAGGGCTGGGAAGGTGGCTCAGTGGTAGAGCGCTTGCCTTGCATGCATGAGGCCCTGGGTTCGATTCCTCAGCACCACATAAGCAAAAAGAAAATAGCCAGATGAGGCGCTGTGACTCAAGTGGTAGAGCACTAGCCTTGAGCTGAAGAGCTGAGGGACAGCGCCCAGGGGCTGGGAAGGTGGCTCAGTGGTAGAGCGCTTGCCTTGCATGCATGAAGCCCTGGGTTCAATTCCTCAGCACCATATAAGCAGAGAAAAAGCCGGATGTGACACTGTGGCTCAAGTGGTAGAGTGCTAGCCTTGAGCTGAAAAGCTGAGGGACAGTGCCCAGGCCCAGAGTTAGGCCCAGGAAAAAAAAAAAAAAACCTATTCAAAAAACGCTGCAAATTTGTCTAAACAGTTGTCTAGTTATCTTTTAGGTAATTGAACTGGGGAGTTCTACAGCCTGATGGAACAGCTCAGGGTTGCCATCGTCATGGTGAACTCGACCAGAGTGGATGCCGGATTGGCGGAGGGGTTATCTTCATGGATCTCCGCTGCTATGAATCATCTTAAGGAGTGGGCGGGTTTGGGAGCCCTGACAGGCCTCCTGGTATTAGCCTCCTTGGTATGTCTGTGGTGCATTTGCCAAATTAGAGGTTCTCAGCGCCGCAGTGCAGCCATGATTATCCAAGCCTTTACAGCCATTGGAGCAGGTCAGTCCCCCCAAGCGTGGCTTGCCACCCTAAAACAATGAACACAGATTGCAAAGCAAAAGTACTGCAGTCGAGAGGCATGAGTTTTGCCCTCGAGGAGAGAATGTTTGATTGCACATGGGTTCGATTCACCTTTTCCAGTCCTTGTGAAAAACGAATCAATGGACAGGCTGAGTCATCCCTAGAGAAGGCGCCCTCTGGGAGAAGGCTTGTATGCAGTCCTTGCATTGCACAACAGGGATCAGACCTCTGTTCTCATCTGTGTTCTTTAAACAAAAAAGGGGGAACTGTAAAGAGCTGCGAGAGGCCGCACCTGGAAGATGGCGCCGGCTTCCGCCCTCCGCCTTCCCGATGGCGAGTGCTCTCTGTGGCAAACAACTCCTTATATGGCTAAGGCAAAGAATCTGGCTTGCTTCCGCGCACCTGAGCCTATTGGTGGATCCCACGTGGCGTATCAGGGTTGGCTACCCAGCGGGTACTTAAGGCTGTGGGGAATTCTCCCCGGGGTTGGGGTCAGAAGATTACTCAAAGGTCCTGAATAAACTGCAGAGAGAAGAGTTCGGTGTCACGTCTTCCTTGCTGGTCGAGGCGGTAGCGACACTACACAACATCGGGTTGGCTCTGGTCCTAAAAGACTGTCCTACTGTTGTAGCAGTGTGGTTCTTGTCTCCAAATGGGCAGAACTAACTGCAGAAACACAAGAAAAATAGCCAATAAACAAATCCCACCAGCATCTCCACATAAACAAGTTACATAGCAGTCCCAGTATGACATAGAAGATAACGATCTAGATAGATTAAAAGCATGGCTGTAAACCTGCTGAATGAAAAATTGGAAACCCTACATAGGCTTATCAGAGAGTGCACAGAGGCCAACCAGAAGTTAATAGATAGCTTCATGGCCTCCACAAATAAAAAGGTAGAGGAACTCCAGCAGAGGGAGAAAGAATCTAATGAAAAGATAGGAACCTAGATTATGGAGTGGAAAGAACAGTCTGATAACCAACTCTAGGAGGTAAGGCAATCTATTCAAGACTTGAAAGAGAACCTTAATAAAGAGCTGGGCACCATTAAGAAAGACCAGCAAGAAGGAAAGGAGATAAACAACAAAGTACAAAGTCTTCAACCTAGAATGGAAGAAGCCGAAGAAAGAATATAGGTAGCTGAAGACAGTTGAGACTCCATAGAGAAAGAGCACACCGTTTTGCATAACAAAATTAAGCATGACAGATCAATGCAGGAAATAGAGGAAACGTTCAGAAAGCTTAATTTGAGAATAATAGGAATACAAGAGGGGCTGGAGAGGGAAGCCAATGTATTAGGAAATGCATTCAGCAAAATTCTAGCAGAGAACTTCCCAAATATACAAAAGGACAGGCCAATACACATGCAAAAAGCTTTTAGAAACCCAAATAGACCAGAATAGGACATCCCACCTCTACATTACAATCCATACCGCTCAATAGCCACTAAAGAAAGAATTCTTAAAGCTGCCAGGGAGAAGAGATCAATCACATATAAAGGTAACCCAATCAGAATTACCTCAGATTTCACAGAAGACACTATAAAAGCAAGAATGTCCTGGAAAGAGGTATGCCATGTCCTAAAGTCAAATAACTACCAACCAAGAATAATCTACCCAGCTAACCTCTCATTCACAGCAGAAGGACAAATAAAAACCTTCCACAGCACGTTAAATCGGATGCAATATACCGCTACCAAACCAGCTCTTCAAAAATTCCTCAAAGAGGTTCTACATATAGAAAACCAACTAGAACAGAATATAGTCAATGAAGTGGTCCACAAACACAGAAATATGTAATCACAAGAACAGCCCAGGCACAGCTTCCCCCCCCCCAAATTGGATAAAATGGTAGGGACAGACAAACACCTCTGTGTCTTAACCCTCAATATTAATCGTCTTAACTCTCCAAGTAAGTGACATATATTGTCCAGTTGGATCAGAAAGCAAGATTCTTCTAGGTGCTGTCTTCAAGAGACACACCTTGCCCACAAAAATAAACATTCTGAAAGTGAAAGGCTGAAATAAAATATATCAAGCAAATGGACCCTATAAACAGGCAGGATTTGCAATCCTAATATCAGATAAATAGACTTCAAATTAAAATCAATGAGAACTGATAAAGAAGGTCACTACATACTAATTAAGGGATCTCTTCTTCAGGAGGATATTATGATCCTAAATATCAACTCACCAAATAATAGAGCACCAAAATTTCTCTAAGAAACACCACTTTCACTCCAGTCTCACATAGATTCAAAGACATTAATTGTTGGGGAATTTAACACACCATTCCTTTCAATAGAGAGATCGATCTGGCATAAACTCAAGAGAGAAACCTCGGATCTTAAAATATGCATAGATCAACTAGACTTAACAGACATTTAACGAATATGTCACCTAGCAGCATCAGATTACACCTTCTGCTCAGCAGCACATGGGACATTCTCCAAAATAGACATCATTCTAGGCCATTTAGCAAATCTGTCCAAATTTTAAAACATTGAAATTATGCCCTGTATTCTCTCAGACCACAAGGGAATAAAATTAGAATTCAACATCAAAAGCCCCCAAAGGAAATACTGTAAAACATGAAGGCTGAACAACATACTCTTGGATCATCAGTGGAAGGAAGAGATTAGAAAGTAAACACAACTGTTCATGACATTCAACAAAAATGAACACACAAATTACCAGCTTCTCTGGGACACAGAAAGGCAGTACTCAGAGGCAAGTTTATAGCTCTGAGTTCCTCCATTAACAAATTGGAGAGATCTGAAACTAAAAATTTAATGAGTCACCTAAAGCTCCTAGAAAAAGAATGAGCTAAACCCAAATTCAGTAAATGGGAACAAATAATTAAAATTAAATCCAAATTAAATAAATTACATTTAAAGAAAAACTATAGAAAGACCTGACAAAACTGACAAAACTGATTCTTCGAAAAAATTAATAGAATTGACAGACCCCTACCAAATCTAATCAGAAAAAAGTAGTACACACCCAAATAAACAAACTCAGAGATTAGAATGGAAACATAGCTGTTGAAATAGCCAAGATTCAGGGGTTGAGAAGGTGGCTCCGTGGTAGAGCGCTTGCCTTGCATACTTGAGGCCCTGGGTTAGATTACTCAGCACCACATAAGCAAAAAGCAAAAAGCCGCAAGTGGCACTGTGCCTCAAGTGGTAGAGCACTAGCCTTGAGCTGAAGAGCTGAGGGACAGTGCCCAGGCCCAGAGTTCAGGCCCCACGACCAGACTCCCCCCAAAAAAAACAAAAAAAGAAATAACCAAGATTCAGGATATACTAACAGGATACTTCTCAAAACTTTATGCTAGTAAGTTTGAGAATCTTAAAGGTATGGACAAATTTCTAGCAAATATTGACATGCCCAAACTAAACCAAGATGATTTAAACCAACTTAACAGAGCCATATCAAGCATCAAGATAGAAGCAGCAATAAAAGACCTCCAACTTTTCCCAGGTGCCGGTGGCTCACGCCTGTAATCCTAGCTACTCAGGAGACTGAGATCTGAGGATCACAGTTCAAAGCCAGCCTGGGCAGAAAAGTCCGTGAGTCTCCAATAAATCACTAGAAAAAACGGAAGTGGTGCTGTGGCTAAAGCGGTACAGTGCTCACCTTGATCTGAAGTGTGCAGGGACAGCGCCCAGGTCCAGAGTTTAAGTCCCATAACCGGCAAAAAAAAGAAAAAAAGACCCCCCACCAAAGAAAAGTCTAAGACTAGATGGATTTACATCTGGATTCTACAAAACCTTCAAGGCAGAACTCACACCAATACTCCTCCGTCTCTTCAATGAAATTAAAAGTAAAACATACCTACCACACTCTTTTTATGAATTCAGCATAATCCTCCTCCCAAAACCAGGGACTCCTCAAGGAAAGAGCACTATAGACACATTTCTTTGATGAATTTCAATGCAAAATTTCTCAATAAAATCTTGGCCAATCAACTTCAACAACTCATCAAAAAAAAATCATACACTGAGATCAAACAGGATTCCTTTCAGTGATGCAAAACTGGTTGAACATAAACAAAACGATATAATTCATCTCATCAACAAGAGCAAGAATAAGAACCACATGATTATCTCAATAGATGTGGAAAAAACTTTCACAAGATCCAACACTTATGATGAAGGCTCTGGATAAACTAGGAATCCATGAAACATTCCTCAATACAATAAAGGCTGTATATGACAAACCTACAGCCAGCATTATACTTAATGGTGAAAAGATAAAACCATTTCGTCTAAATTCCGGGAACATGACAAGGATGTCCACTCCCTTCAGTCCTCTTCAAACTAGTATTAGAATGCCTAGCTAGGGCAATAAGAGAAGACGCTGACATAAAGGGGATCCGAATAGGGGAAAATGAAGTAAAACACTTCCTCTTTGCAGAAGATGTGATCTTGTATATACAGAAACCTATAGATTCAACTCCTAATTACTTGAGCTGATCGGAAACGTTGGCAAAAAAGAAAGGTATAAAATTAACCCTCAGAAATCAATAGCTTTCCTGTATTCCTATAATGAGAAAAGTGCAGTTGAAATTAGGAAAGCAACCCTTTTTGCAATAGACCCACAAAAGAATAAAATACTTAGGAGTTAAGTTAACCAAATGGATGAACGACTTCTATGACAAAAACTTTAAAAACTTTAAAAAAAAAGAAATGAAAGGAGAACTAAGAAAATGGAAATACCTCCCATGCTCCTGGATTGGGAAGATTAACATCGTGAAAATGGCAATACTGCCCAAGGCTACCTACAAATTCATTGCGATACCTATTAATATCCCAACTTCATTCTTCAATGAAATAGAGGAAGCAATCCAAAAATTCATATGGAACAATAAAAAACCCCAAATAGCAAAAACAGTCCTTAGTTGAAAGAGCAGCACTGGAGGAATATCAATTCAAAATTTCAAAACTCTAATAAAAAGCCATAGTAATCAAAACAGCTTGGAACTGGCACAAGAACAGACCCGAGGGCGAATTGTTTAGGACTGAAGACCCAGAAATGAGCCCACAGACCTATAGCTACCCAATCTTTGATAAGGGTGCTAAAGAAATTGAATGGGGCTTGGGAAGGTGGTTCAGTGGTAGAGTGCTTGCCTTGCATGCATGCGGCCCTGGGTTCTATTCCTAAGCACCACATAAACAGAAAAAAAAGCCAGATGTGGTGTTGTGGTTCAAGTGGTAGAGCTCTAGCCTTGAGCTGAAGAGCTGAGGGACAGCACCCAGGCCCTTAGTTCAGGCCCACAATCGGACTCCCTCCCCCCCAAAAAAGAAATTAAATGGAAAGAAAAAACAGCTTTTTCAGTAAATGGTGTTGGTAAAATTGGTTAAAAACTTGTAGAAAACTAAAGATAGGACCGTATATAACACCCTGCACCAGAATCAACTCCAAATGGATCAAAGACCTCTAAAGAAAAGCAGAGTCCATGAAAACATGACAGGAAGGAATAGGAGAAACTCTAGGGTTCTTTGGCACCAGCCAAATGTTTCTTAATAGAGACCCAGAAGCACAACAAATCAAAGAAAGGTTAGGCAAATGGTATTGCATGAAACTGCAGAGCTTCTGCAAGGCAAAAGACATCGCTCGCAAGATCAACAGAAAGCCCACGGACTGGGGGAAAATCTTCACTACCCAAACAATAGACAAGGGTCTCATGTCTAAAATATACTTAGAATTCAAAAAACTAAATCTCCTAAAAACAAATCCTCAAACAACTGCCCAATTAACAAATGGGCTAAATACGTAAAGGGAGACTACTCTGAAAAGGAAATAAGAATAGCCAATAGACACATGATGAAATGCTTAGCTCCTCTAGCCATAAAAGAAATACAAATCAAGATAACGCTGAGATTCCACTTCATCCCAGTTAGAATGACTATAATCAGGAAATTTAGTAACAGATGCTGGAGACCATGTGGCTAGAAGAGAACCCTACTGCATTGTTGGTGGGAGTGTAAACTTGTTGGACCACTCTGGAAAGCAGTATAGAGGTTCCTCAAAAGACTGCACATTGCAGGGCGCTGGTGGCTCACGCTTGTAATCCTATCTACTGAGGCTGAGATCTGAGGATCGTAGTTCAAAGCCAGCCCGTGCAGGAAAGACCATGAGAATCCTATCTGCAATAAACCACTGGAAAAGTGGAAGTGGCGCTGTAGTTCAAGTGGTAGAGCGCTCGCCTTGAACTGAAGTGTTGAGGGACAGAGCCCAGGCCCAGAGTTCAAGCCTCACAACCGACAAAAAAAAAAAAAGACTCCACATAGAGCTCCATTATGGCCCAGCAATCCCACTTTTGGGATTTTACCCAAATAATCACAAACAGGGTAATACCAAAGCTACCAGCACAATCATGTTTATCACAGCATTATTTACCATAGCTAAGATAGGGAACCAACCCAAATGCCCCTCAGTATATGAATGGATCAAGAAAATGTGGTATAAATGTATACAATGAAATTCTATGCCTCCATCAGAAAGAATGACATTGCCTTATTTGTTAGGAATTGGAAAGACTTGGAAAAAATTGTATTAACTGAAGTAAGCCAGGCCCAAAGAAACATAGTTTCCATGGTTCCCTTGTCTGCAATTACTAGCACAGGTCTAGAACAAGCAGAGAAGTTCAAAGGCTATGTACACACGAACACATGAGATAATGTGAAGCAAAATGTACCCCAAGACAGGGACACAGTGGTTTTTTCTTTATTGCTAGTGTTTTATAATGTACATAAAATGCACTATGTGAATCTTTTGTTTCTTTTGTATGGTTTTTCCCGCCCGTGTAACCCCTGTTTTCACTGGATCTGATACTGGTGTTCTGCACCTTGTACATACATTTTTGTAATTTGGGGAGTGGAAAGGATATTGGGGAACGTTTAAATGAGTATGCAGGCTGAGACATTGTGATGACAAGTTGTACAGGACACTATGTTAAAAAACCAACTTTACAATATAGGGGGGTCAGGAGGTGTTGGGGAGGGGGGAGGGAAGTGATGGTAGAGGGAAAACAAAGGAAGAGTTAAATGCTTGCTATGGAATGTACTCATTACCATACTTATGTACCTGTAACCGCTCTCTACAACATTTTTATTATATATATATATATATATATATACATATATATTCGTATATATATGTATCTACATACATATATTTTTTTTAAAGAAAATGAACTTTACAACTTCAGCGGGGGAGAGGATTTAGTTGTAGAGGTGGGAGGGAAGGAGTGGTAGGGGGAAAACAAAGGAGGACGCAACAATGCTCAATAGGAAATGAACTCATTGCCTTGTTCATGTAACTGTAACCCCTATGTACAGCATTTTTACAGTAAAAAACTTACAAAAAATAATTCATGATTCAAAGCAAGCCCTAGCAGGAAAGTCTGTCAGATACTGATCTCCAACTAACCACGAGAAAACAGGGAGTGGCACTCTGGCTCAAGTGGTAGAGAGGTTGGCTCGAGCTGAAATTCAACCCAACGACCAACAAAAAGAAAAAAAAAATGAAAGCACCAAACAACCTGAAGATGTTGTCCAGAATAATGAGTGGGGCATAATGGAATTACATGACTTAGTCACTTGCAACCTAGTTTACCAGCTGAGATGGTGGGTGATTTGTGTGTGTACCAAAACCTGCAAAATTATTTTGCTCTTTCCCAAGGAGGGAGGAAGGGAGGAATGGAGGAGGGGAGAAGGAGTTTGTTTGGCCTTGCCTTTTGGTTCAGTGATTGCCTTCTGGAGTCAAATTCACAGAAATTCCACTTGTAATCCTACTTACATGCCCGGCAAAGAAGTCATTCCATGGAAGTGGTCTGTGTCCTGTCTTTGGCCAGGTCCCAGCCACCACTGGGTAATCCAAGTCCCAATTCAGGACCAAGATGCCTTGAAGACAACTGATCCACTGGGCAGGTGGACCTAACCACGGCCAGAAAAGACAGAAAGTACCATGCTGAGGGCAGCACCGGAGATCTAGACTGGGCAGAGATTTTTTGTGATTCTCATTTTGTATTACCACTTTGATTCTACAAAATAAACTATGGATTTTAACTTTCTTCCCTCCCTTTGGATAAAACTCACAAAAACCTTGTCTTTAGCCTTTTTTTTTTTTTTTTTTGGGTCCGGTCATGGGGCCTGAACTCAAGGCCTGGGTGCTGTCCCTCAGCTCTTCAGCTCAAGGCTAGCGCTCTACCACTTGAGCCACAGCCCCACTTCCGGCTTTTTTCTTTTTGCTTATGTGGTGCTGAGGAATCGAACCCAGGGCCTCAGGCATGCAAGGCAAGCACTCTACCCCTGAGCCACCTTCCCAGCCCTGTCTTTAGCTTTTAAGACACTTAACTCTTAGGTCTGGCCAATCATTTCCAGGATAGTGAATTACTTAATTGTATTTTGAACGCATAAAACATGCATATAAAACTAGCATATTTTGATCTTATGAGAAAACAGCCTTGTTCTTCTCTGGTGTTATGACTAGTGTGATAATGCTCACTCAGGTTTATATCATTGTGCAATCATTGTTCCATTTTGTTCAGTAAACAGTTTTTCAGGACAGGAGAGCTGTGAGGGGAGAATATGGGATGAATATTTTATCTGTACTTCTTGTGGCCTGGGAAGAGCTTCTCAGAATGTTTGCAAGAGGAAATAGGACTCCATATAGACTGAATATAGAAAAAGATACACACCTTCAGTGCCACAGAAGGACAAATAAGAAAACTCATCCAGGCTCAAAGCAAAGCAACATGATGGGTTGTTTATGTGCGTGAAAATTTGTGGATTGTCTTTCTTACCATAGAGCGATCATTCAATGCTGGCATTTACAATATGTTCCAGGACTCATATCTGTTTAGGTCTGTTTCCTCTGAAGCATCTTCGATAGTGACGGAAAGGAGAATGTAACAATGGCACCTAGTTATGTTCTCTGAACGAGATTTTATCTCTTTCCCGAAACAAGTAGGGTTGTAATGAATGACTTGGATTTCCTGAGAGAAATTCATGTGTATTTCTTGTTTCTATTAAAGTTATCAAATGAATAACCTTAAATTTGTAAGATGTTATTATAACAAATGTGAGATAATGATTTTTTATGTTACTAGGATGCACCCAGATTCCTTTTAGATAGAAAATATTTGGTTGGCTTCCAACTACAATTTTTGCATCTCAGCCTCCAGAGTACCTAGGGATGTAGGCATCAGTCACCTCTCCAGGCTGAGACAAATATTTTTGGTAAGAAAAATCACTGTGATATGGAACATGAGGCATGAAGAATGTAGACTAAAAAGAAATATTTTGAAAGCATTAACAAAACTGAACTTATCAGAAGCTTACTGTCTTCAGTGAGGAGAAAAATGAGAAAGAAGTTACAGAGGCAGACAATTGGAGACTAAAGAGAAGTTAGTGAATATTTCTTTGTTATCAGAGCTACTAAAGATTTCTTTTTAGAAAAATTCAGCTTGATATAGTGGTACATGCCTACAATTCTAAGTACTTAAGAGCTAGACAGTGGAAAGTATAGGAGGTTTGCTGTTTGTATGGTAAAAATGTGATACAGGTACTTCAATATTTAAAACAAACTGGTGCCACATGTTTATAAGAGAGGCAAAAGTAGGAGGATAATGGTTTGAGGCCAGTCTAGGCAGTTAATAAGAAACTATCTGAAAAGAAATCTAAAGCTCAACAAAGTGCTAGGTGTATGGATCAAGAGCAATTATCCAGGAAGGTTGAAACCCTGAGTTCATTCCCTTCTCCTGAAAAAAAAAGAGACAAGAAAAAGGAAAAAGATTATGATACAATTTTCAAGATATTTTCTATGCATTTTTTGGCTACAATTTATTTCTTCAATTGCCTTAAAAGTTTTGTGAAGTCATTTACACAGATAAATACCATTATTTGGGGAATTCACAGGAAATTCTTTACAACTCGTTTTGTTACAGAACAACTCTGTAAATCCGAGTTCAATGAGCTCAAAAGGAGAGGTAATGGTTTCATGAAAATGCACTTCATAGCTATGCGTCAGAATGTGAGGAGTGATTGAGTTGATTTTATATCAATTTTAAAAATTAGGGTAAATTCTTTTAGAATTTGGTATACACTTTTTTTTTTAATTTTATTTTATTTTATTTGAGAACATACTGTACAGAGGGATTACAATTACATGGTCAGGATAATGCATACATTTCTTACGAAGCATTGCAGCCTCCTCCTTTGTTTACCCTTCACCTCCCTTCCCAGCCTCCCCCCTCCACCCCACCCAATCATACCCCCCCTCCCCCCCCTCCGACATTGTAAAGCTGGTTTTGACATGACATTTTGTACTTCTCATTGTTGCAACAGGTCCACCTGAATCCTTAAACGACTTGTTTGTCCCCATCTCCTCCCCATGTTATACAGATATCAAATATAGTGAAAGCAGGAGTTACACTGTGGGGGAGGGACATACAAAGCAACCAAGAAATAATCTTATAAATGCGTTAGAAACACATGCATGAAAGAAACAAAAACATTAAAATACATATTTGAGGGTTCGTTTTCCTAACATCACATTCTCTGACTTTTTCCGCTTGACTCATACCTATACTAGATATTGCAAATAAGGGAAACCATGGGACCTATGTTTCTTTGGGCCTGGCTTACTTCACTTAATATAATTTTTTCCAAGCCTTTCCATTTCCTAACAAATGGGGCAATGTCATTCTTTCTGATGGAGGCATAGAAATCCATTGTGTATATATACCACATTTTCTTGATCCATTCATCTACTGAGGGGCATCTGGGTTGGTTCCATATCTTAGCTATGGTAAATAATGCTGCAATAAACATAGTTGTGCTGGTAGCTTTAGTGTGGTCTTTTTTGTAAACATTAGGGTAAATGCCCAAAAGTGGGATTGCTGGGGCATAGGGGAGCTCTATGTGGAGTCTTTTGAGTAACCTCCATACTGCTTTCCAAAGTGGTTGAACAAGTTTACATTCCCACCAACAATGAAGTAAGGTTCCTTTCTGTCCACATCCCCTCCAGCATCTGTTGTTGTTAGAGTTCTTGATTTTTGCTGTTCTAACTGGAGTGAGGTGATATCTCAATGTTGTTTTGATTTGCATTTCTTTTATGGCTAGGGATGTTGAACATTTCTTCATGTGTCTATTGGTCATCCTTCTTTCTTCTTCAGAGAAGCTTCTCTTTAAGTCTTTCTCCCACTTACTTATTGGGCAGTTGTTTCTTTGAGGATTTGTTGTTGGGTGGTTTAAATTTTTGAGTTCCAAGTATATTTTAGATATGAGACCCTTGTCCGTTGTATGGCTAGTAAAGATCTTCTCCCAGTCCGTGGGCTTTCTATTGATCTTGCTAGCTATGTCATTTGCCCTGCAGAAGCTCTGCAACCTTATACAATCCCATTTGTCCAACCTTTCTTTGATTTGTTGTGTTTCCGGGTCTCTATTCAGAAAATTTCGGCCTGAGCCAAGGAGACCCAGGGTTTCTCCTATTCCATCCTGTAATGTTTTCAGAGTGTCTGCTTTGAGTTCAAGGTCTTTGATCCATTTGGAGTTGATTCTGGTGCAGGGTGATATATAAGGATCTAGCTTTAGTTTTCTACATGTAGTTAACCAGTTTTGCCAGCACCATTTACTGAAGAGGCTGTCTGTCTTCCATTCTATTGTTTTAGCTCCCTTATCGAAGATTAGATGGCTATAGGTCTGTAGGTTCATTTCTGGGTTTTCAATTCTATTCCATTGGTCCTGAGGTCTGTTCTTATGCCAATACCAAGCTGTTTTGATTACTATGGCTTTATAGTAGAGTTTGAAATTTGGTATTGATATTCCTCCAGCAGTGTTCTTTCCGTTGAGGAGCGTTTTTGCTATTCGGGGTCTTTTATTGTTCCATATGAATTTTTGGATTGCCTCTTCTATTTCCTTGAAGAATGAGGGTGGAATTTGGGATACACTTTTAAGCAAGATTTTTAGACAGTAAAATTATGGTTGATATTTTGATGAAAGCTGTAAGACAATTGTTTCATAGATTTTTATAGAAGCTATTCAACAATTGTTGGATAAATTTCAACAATGCAAATGTGTGTTCTGTTTCATCTGATGGTGTTACATATCTAATCATCTAGGGTTAGGAGGAAGTTGTCTTCATTTTCAAAATACAGAAATGGAGGCAAGAGGAGACTTAGTGTGTATCTGAAGGCTGATGTGTAAATGACAACTGAGACTGAGCAGAAACCACAATCCATGGCTCAAATTCAATTCATGATTTGCAAACCCCGTGTCTATACTAAAACTTAAAATTTTTGTTCTAGGTGGGTGACATTGGACATGTTTCTTAGAGTTGTCATGTGTTGTTTTATTCCTGTAAACAGGTAAAAATATTGGTGTTTTCACTTTTGTAAAGGGTTATTCACAGAACATGAAATAAAAATTCCATGAATTCTGAAGTTCTTTATGCATTTTTGAAAATTATTATTGGAAGAATCAAGATAGTGAAATTATTTACATTCCTTACATTCCAGAAAACATTATCTGAACACATTTCAGAAGAATTTCTATAACATTTTTGCAATATATGGGATTTGGATGTGCTTATTTGCCTTCTCTCTGTATCTTCTTATTTGGGTTATTTATTGTCTTATTCGTGTGTTTAAGAGTCCTTTATATATATATAAATAAAAGCTATTTGTGAAGAACTTTATATTTTTCTTCATTATATTACCAAAAATGCCTGCTAGGTGTTTGAATACAAATGGAAGACATCATTGCCTGACTTCAGAACAACTGGGAATATTTTCATTCTAATGCAGTACTCTTTATCAGGTCAAGAAAGTTCCCATATAATAATTTTGACAAAATGCACCATTCTGGTATTTTGAAAAGTGCAGATTTATTTTAGGGTCACAGCAGGGAATTGCCCTGTGACCTGTCTCCTCTACAGGCATGGAATCCTTATTTGCAAACTGTTGATCATACTAGAAGTAATTTTTGCTTATTGGACTATTAAATTTTTGGCCTATGTACTCAGGATGTTTTGCCAGGAAACAAATCCACACATAGAAATTAGATCATCACAACTCTTTAAATTGGCATTAGCAATACATATTTGTATTCTTGATGTGCAATATCACAAACTGTGTTTGTGACAGAATAAATATAAGTGGATCACCTAGAATCTGGTTAGTAAATTTTTGAGAATTTTCTCATACTTTCAGACCTTTCATAAACATAAATAAGACAAACCAAATGAGGTGGTTTATACCTATAATTCTACCTACTCTGAAAATGGAAATATGGATAGTCACTGTTCAAGGTCAAGCTGGAAGACATACAAGAGACCTTCTTCTCAAACAATAAAAGCTGGTTGTGTCAATGTGTGGCTGTCATCCTACCTATGTTGGACATACAACTAGGAAGTTCACTACCCAAGTATCCTAGGAATAAACAAATGCAAGGTTCTATCTCAAAAATAATTGAAGCAAAAATTGCTGGATGTGGCATGAATCAAGTGGTATGGTGCCTGCTTGGCAAATGCCAGGCTTTGAATTTGAATCCAAGTATTTACCAAAAAAATTAAAAGTAAACAATATGAATTAATTCTCTGAACTTCTCACTTAGTGTAATTATCATATGTATTCTCCAAATAAACTTGTAATGAAGGCAGAGAATTAAATAATCCAGATCAATATAAAACTCCAGAATCATAGAATGGCAAAGATTCAGCTTTGAGATCATTCAATGTCTGGATCTTACTGTTCTTAGATCCACAATCTTATAGGAAAAGAAAAGAATGTATATGTACAATACATTTATATACTCCCTTCAACCAGTTTCACATATCGAAATTCTATCTCAAATGTAATGTTATAGAAGTGGGCCTTTGTGTGTACATGGATGGTAATTAAGTCATGCAAGCAAAACTTCATGAATTGGATTTAAATAAACAAAACCAAATAGATTTCACTCCTGAACTTTAAAACAGGGCCTCACTCAGAAATAAAAAATCCTGACTATGCTGGCATTGTAATCTTGGACCTACAGGCTCCAGAATGGAGAAATAAATTTGTTGTTTATAAGCAATTCAGTGTCTGGTAATTTGTCATCATACGTCAAAAGGACTGACAGTAAGCCAGCTGAAAAGGACTGTTGTCCTTTTCTTTCTGTTTTCTTTCTTCCTTTCTTTCTTCCTTTCTTTCTTCCTTTCTTTCTTTTGGTTGTGGGGCCTCAAATCTGGCCCAGGGCACTGTCCCCCAGTTCTTCAGCTGTAGACCAACGCTCTATCACTTCAGCCTAGGCCCCAAATCCGGCTTTTTCTGAATATGTGGTGCTGAGGAATTGAACCCAGGGCCTCATGCTTGCAAGGCAAGCACTCTACCTCTGAGCCACCTTCCCAGCGCCAGTTTCTCTATTTTATTTTTCCATCTTTCCAGAGTCCTTCTGATATTGAAAAATGCTAAAGCTCCATAGAGAAACGTTTTAAAAGTGCCCTTTTGTCCAATTCTGACTTCACAAATTTTGGAGTGTAAGGAATGACATCAAGTACCCGAGAGACCTAAGACAGGACACTTCATCGTCTTCCACTTTGCTCATCAGCACCTAGTGCAAATTTACACTATATAAACAAATCAACTAATGGTAGTTGTAATAAATTTTAAAATGCATAGCCAGAAAACACTTTATGAACACTCTTGCACTGTAGTCTCATGGGATTCCACGTCCAAAATAGGAAACTGAGGTTTAAAGAGAGGTTGCAAAACTGGTATATTGGTTCATTTAAACTCAGATTGATCTATAATCCTACTTAGGCTAACATACTATGTGCACTTATTTTTCTACTCACAGAAATTTTTTCAAGTTCTACACTCTTATATGCTACCATGGTATCTTTATCCTGGGTGCTTTACTGGTGCCCCCATGTCATATCAGCTGAAGTTGATACATCTGTTCCCACTCAGATAAAACAGCTGAGAATTGGGCAACGGTACTTTTAAAATCTCTCATGCAGTAATAATGTGTAATTAACAGTATGAAATCCTGGGCTAGAGAATAAAACTTGTAGACAGGCACCAGAGGCTCAAGCATGTAATCCTAGCTCGTCAGGAAGCTGAGATCTGAGGATCATCGTTCAAAGCCAGCCCAAGCAGGAAAGATCATGAGATTCTTATCTCCAATAAACCACTAGAAAACGGAAGTGGCATTGTGGCTGAAGTCGTAGAGCCCTCGCCTTGAGCTGAAGAGCACAGGGAAAGCCCCCAAGCCCAGAGTTCAAACCCGTGACCAACCAAAAAAAAAAAAAAAAGAGGAAGAGAATAAAACTTCTATGATGATGCTAGGCCTACCTCACAAATCTTTCTTAGTCTCTTCCTTCCTTCATTTTTATTGCTGGGGATTGAACCCAGGGCCCTGTGCATATTAAGAAAGTGCCATAACACCAAGCTATATGGCCATTTCCATCTCTCCAATTTCACTCTCCAACTCACCTTGCTCCTGGTACCTTACATTCCTTGGTCATAATATTTGGAGAATACTGAACTTCCTAAGTTTTTCATCATTTTACAGAATATTTGTTTTCTCCCTTTCTATGTATCAAGACACTGTGCAGGAAGGATTTTTTTCAACTCCCCAGGCAGATTTCATATATCATTACATTTATAATAACAACTCACTTAAATAATTGTTTGTCTTCTTCAGACTATTAGTAGACCCATGTTGAATCCTAGCTTATATATAAACAGGAATAGAATTCTTCTTGTGTTATTTTACTCTTTTTGACTAGGTCAAATTTTCCTGAATTTGTAGGAAAGGTTTTTCTGCATGAATAATTTTCAGGACATTTCTGCATATTGTGTATAATAAAATTAAGAGATTTCTAGCCAAAGCAAACAACTCAGAATTCTAGAGCTTAATGACTGTACTCTGGGTACCTGTGCACTTGGCACTGCATTTGGCATCTTGGTATTACAAAAATAGACTATATTGAAAGTTGCTGTCTTTTTGGTTTCCCCCTTTTCAGCCATATGAAGCATTTAAGGTGTATAGCACGTAAAATGTGGGAGTATGAGCTGGTAATTTTTTTAAATATTTTTATTGTAAAATATTGTATAGAGGGGTTACAGTTACATGAGTAAGGTAATGAGTACATTTCCCGTTGAGCATTGTTACTCCATCCTTTGTTTTCCTCCTACATTCCTCTCTGTCCTTACTTCCCTAACTCTTCCTTCTCCGTATCCTGAAGTTGTAAAGTTCATTTTCAACATAGTGTATTGTACATCTCATTGTTAGAATTGGTCAACCACTATCCTTGTTTCAGCATTTTGTTATCCTTCCCCTCCCCAAATTAGAAAAATGTATATACAAGACGCAGGGAACGGGAATCAAATACAGTGACAACAGAGGATATATGAGTTGGTAGCCTTTAGCCTTCAAATTCCAAAACAAAAATAAGCAATGAAAGATCAAATTTGTTCATAAGGGTAATCTCTGCCTTCCAAATGATGCTCTGATTCTTCCATTAAAATAAAATCCTGTTCCAGGCTGAAATGCAGATACCCGTGGAAATGATGACATTAAGTTGCTATTATTTAAATACGCCTTCCTATTAGTGAAATACCATGGAAAAGGTTTTTACAAAAACTGGATGATAGCAAGAGTCATTTCAGACAAAGTTTATAGTGGGTAAGGTGGGTAAAAGTTACAAAATTGGAACCATATGTTGGGAAAAAGAGTAACTTCACAGGGAGGAGTAACTTACTGTCTTAGATGAGCCAAGTTAAGATGGATCATTATGTAAGAAGGAAGTTTGTATTTGGTTCTTTCTAACTAGCAGATACTTGTCTATAAAAAATGAAAACTAGAGTGAAAAATCCAAGAGAACTTTGATGATACATATAATATTTTGGAGACAACAAAGATTTTCATTAATAAAAACAGTTCAATTAATTATGGAATTTATAAACACTGGACTCCCATGTAATCATTATAAGTGATGCTCTTAGAACAGTATGAAATTTCTAAGGATGTTATTGGGTAGGAAATATACGCATGATACAATGAGATGAAAAGTCAAAGTATAAAGTAGGTTCACACCTGTAATCCTACCTATTCACAAGGGTGAGATTTGAGGATCATGGTTCAAAGCCAGCTCCCGGAGAAAGTCCATTCAACAACCAAAATGCCAGAGGTGGAACTGGGGCTAGCACTGAGGTGGAAAAAACGCAGAGAACAATGTGCAGGCCCTGAATTCAAACTGCAGTTTTTGTAATAAACAAATGAATAAGCAAACATATATGAACCCAAATTGTAGGCATATATATATATATATATATATATATATATATATATATATATATATATATATATATATATATATATATATATATATATCTGTAAGGCAGAGGAGTATAACCATGATGTTCCAGTGTTCACATTGTGGAGATCCAGGATGGGAACAGCACAAAAATTTACTTAAAGGAAATCAAAAGTGACAATACGTTGGAAATGATCTGTACAACTTGGGCGGTGGGATTGAGAGAGCCAGCGAAAGAGGAAGGAAATGAGGGAGGGTGTAACAAGTTACACAAGAAATGTTATAACTGCTTTACTTATGTAAGTGTAATCCATCTGTACATAACCTTGACAATAATATTAAAATTACAAAAAACAAAACAAAGATTTTATTTATGATATTATATTTAAAAGTATATTTTAAAAGAATTATATGCATGTTTTAAATTTCTAATGCATTGTCCCACTCTATGGGATTATACTGGAATATTGGAAGAATTACTTACACATGAGTCCATGAATAAGGACCCCAATAAAAATTCCACAAAGAAATGTAAACATGGACCAAAGGGTCCTAATCATAATACCTTACTTCTATAGCAAATCACACAATCTCCCAAATCCTCATAATTTAATCATGATGATGAACCAAAGTCTCCATTTGTAGAAATACATACTTGCAACAAGGATGGAAAAGGCACCAAGAGCCAAAGTAATGATACACAATTTTAAGAAAGATTACATAATAAAGGAATGTGTCCCACAAATTTCCAAATCTAAATCTGGGAAAGTCAGTTATCTTTGTCATACTAATAAAAAGGCACAAATAAAAGCTAACTGTGGGAATCAAAAAGATTGTCTGAGAACAGGTGTTCATTGTGACAGCAAAGTAACTCCAGTGTGAATTACTATGTCTCTCTTTCCTTGTCTTATTCCCACCTCATTCTTTAATTCTGAAGGTCAGATTCTGGGGAGCCAGTTCTCTTAGCTCCAGTAATTAACAAAAGGGTGGTTGGAGATACAATTTGTTCACATAGTTCATGGATTCTCTTTCTTTATTAAGCTTACTGAGTAATAATGGGACTATAAAACACAAGAAAGTCTTAAGTTTCCCACTAATTTTTAAAATGCCTTCTGTAAGAAGAATCAAAATGAATGAAAAAAAACAACTCAGACCAACGGTATCTCCTATTCCGTCCTGTAATGTTTTCAGGGTTTCTGCTTTGACTCCGTGGTCTTCGATAAATTTGGAGTTGATTGAATGACATTATCCCATTTGTTAGAAAATGGAAAGACTTGGAAAAAATTATATTAAGTGAAGTAAGCCAGGCCCAAAGAAACATAGGTCCCATGGTTTCCCTTATTTGCAATAACTAGTACATGTCTCAGATAAGCAGAAACGGTCAGATAAGTTGATGTTAGGTGAAATGAACCCAAGATAAGTACTCAAATGCTTTTTCTTTCTTGTTATTGTTTCTAACATAATTAAGATGATTCCTTTGTTGATTTGTATGTCCCTTCCCCTGGTACAATACCTGTTTTCACTGTATTTGATGTTGGTATAGTATGTGGAGGGGAAGGGAAAAATTGTTTATTAGGGTTACAAGTGGACTCATTGCAACAATGAGTACAAGACGTTATGTCGAAAAACGACCTTTACAACTTTGGTGCAAGGGGAGGCATGGGGGTGGGGAAGGGGGAGATGAGAAGGGATCATAAGGGGAAACGAAGGAGGAGGCAACAGTGCTTGATAAGAAATGAACTCATTACCTCGCTCATGTAATTGTAAAACCTCTGTACGGTATTTTCACAATAAAAAATGTAAAAAAAAAAAACCCTCAGAAACCATATAAAGATATTTGTGGTGTACTGATACCAGGCAAAATTAAAATGTCATGTGTAAATACCAAATGACATTTACAAGCACAGATCCTAATTCTTCTGTGAGCTACTGTGATAATTACACATTTATACTTTCCAACAAAATCACCATTGAGAATACCATAGCCAATTCCAATCACAGAAGCAATGCTGCAAAGAATTGCTAAATTTTTCATCTATTCATTCCTAGAGTTGAGAGAGTTGATTCTGCTGACGTTGACTGTTTGATCCTCTTCCTCCTCACAAATAAATGTGCCTATGTAGAACAATTTATATCTATATCTTAACTTGATGGGTTTCTAGAATTTCTGGTCTGATCTTCAATCTGAGTACCAGCTATGGAGCATATGTAGTTTAGGAAGATGGACTGTTTCTTAACAAACAGAAACACACTCTAAAACAGTTTTAACAGAAACATCTTTGATAATGGAAATATTCTATATATGCGTTGTCTAACAGACTAGCCACTGGCTATATGTGGCTACAGAATCTCAAACATTAATAGTGTCTGAGAAATTAATCCTTCCAATTTCAGTTAAATGAAGTTTTAAATAATGAGATTCATCTACTCTGTTAACTGGACAGTGCAGTTTTCAAATAAGGAAGCTGAAGTTCTCACAAAGATGGTGATAATATATATCCAAGTGAAGAAGATTCTATTGGATACTAACTGCATGCCTCTGAATTATCTGAGCTTTTATGTCTTATAGAATTCAGTCATCACTCACCTAGTTTGACAGCTGGGAAGAAAGGGGTAGGAGATATACAGAAGCTACTTGGGTTACTGAAAATTGTTTCTTGAAGATGAGGATTGTGCATGAATCTTTTCTATATTTAGCAGACAGCAAAGTGTGTAGAATCCTGTAGGAGGTAGAAATATAATGTTTGTTTTTCATTATGTCCAAGTGGTGCTCTGTTTATGAAAATGGGAGAGAAGTGAGACAGGTGAATTCTATAAATATACAAACAATACAAAATTTGCTACATTCTATTCCATGATAGGCCCTGGAATGAACTTTGGTTCTTTGCACATACTATAGATATTTACACACTAAAAAACAGAAATGTAATCCTTTAATACTGTTAAAATACTTAGACTTTCTTCTTAAAATATATTCGTGGACCTATTTTTTCCTTAATTTCTTCCACACCTGCATTAAGAAATGTCTCTAAAAGAAAAACTTCTAGATGTGTAAAATTTGAACTCCATCTAATTCTTTTGTTGAATTGTACTCTAGATAGGATTGAAATCCTTATTTCATCTTAAGGCTTAGAGCTAGACAAAAAATAAGTATTCTCAACAAAGTGTCAAGCCTCATTTTTAAGGAGAGCTATGTACTTATTAGGAGAAATATGTATCTGTCTTGGTAGCTAGGAACCTTCAAGAAACAAAAGAAAAAGAATAATTTCATGGCAGTCTCAAGTATTTGCATATACCTTCAAGTGAACACTAGCTGCTCTATATTCTATAGTATATTTGCAAGAATAGTTTCATAAGCTATTTCTAAGCTATTGTCATCCTCCAGAGTAAAGTTCAGGTATGCCTAGGTCTCATTATATAGATTGTGGTTGCTCAAAGTCAGAACCTATTGTTTGTATAGGTTTCACATGGCTATCTTTACTTCACTCTGTGGCACTGAGGGCAGGGAGATTCACTTCAAATATATAAATACACACACATACCCACACATATCTCACTGGCTTTCACTATTGTTGTACAAATTAACTCCTTTTTGCCTCTAACCCAAGAGTATCATAAATCTTCTAGCATACACGAAAATGTGACAAGTTCATTATTAACTTGCAAGTAGGTTATATCTCTAGCTTCACACAATTCTAAATACTCATATGAAGAAAATATATATCTATACATCTTATTTGCCTGGAAGAGGCAAGAGTGCTCGATAGGTAATGTACTCATCACCTTACTCATGTAACTGTAACACCTGTACAGTATTTTTACAATCCAAAAAGTACAAAAAGGAAAAAAGGGAAATTGGATGTCACATATTTCCTTTAGAACTAACTAAATATAGGGGCTTTAAGGTTCTACAGGTTTTATGGACCTAGTAAGTTTTGGATATGCCCCAAGACCATTACTAAAAGCTGAGGGAGAGAGATCCAAAAGTGGAAGTAGATAGGTGACCAGAGCATAATTTTGTATCTTTAGTTCACTGTTACAATAACAGGAGTACAAATCAATATGATGGTTTGTAGATACAAGACCAGAAGACATACTGGAAAATGACATCAGAGTAGGGTCATTCATTGTGGGAAAACACAAATCGGGGGGCAACAAAGGATGCAATCAACAGTGTCCACAATGGAATAGAATTGAAAACCCAGAAATGAACCTACAGACCTATAGCCATCTAATCTTCGATAAGGGAGCTAAAACAATAGAATGGAAGAAAGACAACCTCTTCAGTATGGTGCTGGCAAAATTGGTTAACTACATGTAGAAAACGTAAGCTAGATCCTTATATATCACCCTGCACCAGAATCAACTCCAAATGGATCAAAGACCTTGAACTCAAAGCAGACAATCTGAAAACATTACAGGATGGAATAGGAGAAACCCTAGGTCTCCTTGGCGCAGGCCGAAATTTTCTGAATAGAGACCCGGAAACACAACAAATCAAAGAAAGGTTGGACAAATGGGATTGCATAAAGTTGCAGAGCTTCTGCAGGGCAAATGACATAGCTAGCAAGATCAATAGAAAGCCCACGGATTGGGAGAAGATCTTTACTAGCCATACAACGGACAAGGGTCTCATATCTAAAATATACTTGGAACTCAAAAAATTAAACCACCCAACAACAAATCCTCAAAGAAACAACTGCCCAATAAATAAGTGGGCGAAAGACTTAAAGAGAAACTTCTCTGAAGAAGAAAGAAGGATGGCCAATAGACACATGAAGAAATGTTCAACATCCCTAGCCATAAAAGAAATGCAAATCAAAACAACATTGAGATATCACCTCACTCCAGTTAGAACAGCAAAAATCAAGAACTCTAACAACAACAGATGCTGGAGGGGATGTGGACAGAAGGGAACCTTACTGCATTGTTGGTGGGAGTGTAAACTTGTTCAACCACTTTGGAAAGCAGTATGGAGGTTCTCACAAAACTTCACATAGAGCTCCCCTATGACACAGCAATCCCACTTTTGGGCATTTACCCAAATGTTTACAAACAAGACCACACTAAAGCTACCAGCACAACTATGTTTATTGCAGCATTATTTACCATAGCTAAGATATGGAACCAACCCAGATGCCCCTCAGTAGATGAATGGATCAAGAAAATGTGGTATATATACACAATGGAATTCTATGCCTCCATCAGAAAGAATGACATTGCCCCATTTGTTAGGAAATGGAAAAACTTGGAAAAAATTATATTAAGTGAAGTAAGCCAGGCCCAAAGAAACGTAGGTCCCATGGTTTCCCTTATTTGTAATATCTAGTATATGTATGAGTCAAGCGGAAAAGGTCAGATAATGTGATGTCAGGAAAATGAACCCTTAGATGTGTATTTTAATGTTTTTTTCTTTCATGCACGTGTTTCTAACACATTTATAAGATTATCTCTTTGTTGCTTTGTATGTCCCTCCCCCACAGTATAACCCCTGCTTTCACTATATTTGATGTCAGTATAACTTGTGGAGGAGATGGGGAAACACCAGTTGTTTAAGGATACAGGTGGACCTGTTGCAACAATGAGAAGTACAAGTTGTCATGTCCAAAACGAGCTTTACAACGTTAGTGCGGGGTGGGGGGGAAGGGAGGAAGAGGGGGAAGGAGAAGGATTGGGATTAGGGGGGGAGGGGGGAGGCTGGGAAGGGATGTGAAGGGTAAACAAAGGAGGAGGCTGCAATGCTTGGTAAGAAATGTACGCATTATCCTGCCCATGTAACTGTAACTCCTCTGTACAGTATGTTCACAAATAAAATTAAATTAAATTAAAAAAAATAAAAAACACAGAATGGTATAAAGTCAAAGTGTTAACAGCCCACGAAGAAGGTGTTTAACATCACTAATCACCAGAAAGTCTTAGTCAAAATAATGAAGAAAATTACTGCTTCATATGAATTAGGTAGGATAACTACAAGAAAAGAAAATAACAATGTTGACAAAAGTGTGTTAAAATTGGAACCCCTCTATGGGAAACAGTAGAGCATCTCTTCAAACAATTTAAAACAGGATTATTCATACTTGTCATCCCAACCACTCAGGACAGGGGCTGAAATAAAAGGATAGTGGTTCAAAGCCAACCTGGGCAGAAAACGGGAAGTGGATCTGTGGTTTAAAGTGGTAAAACACTAGCCTTGAGGAAAAGTTCAGGGACAGTGGCCCTGACCTGAGTTCAAGCCCCATGACAGAAAACAAAAAAAGAAGAAAAGAGAATTTTCATATGATCCAATTATTCCATTTCTGGGTATATATTGTAAAGATCTAAAAGCAAGGTCAGGAAGAGATCCTTGTACTCTCATATTCATTTTGTACAATACTCAAAACCTGGAGGCAATCCAAGTGGCCATGAACTAATGAATAGCTAAGGCAAATGTGGTTTATACCCACAGAAGTATATTATTTCAACTTTAAATAGAATTATGTTTTGACAACTGCTATGTTATGCATGAATCTTTTGGACACTGTGCTAAGTGAAATAAGCCAGTCATAAAAACATCTAATATTACATGATTCTACTTATATCAGTTATATAGAACAGTCAAATTGATAGAGACAGGAAGCAAAATCGTACTTGATGCATATCTTGAAGCAGAGGAGAGTGGAAAATTGTTTTACTGAATATACAATTTGAATTTTGGAGGATGAAAAGTGTGAACACTGATCTTATACAATATTGTAAATGTACTAACTACAACTATGCTGTATTCTTAAAATGATTAAAATAATAAAAGAAAAACCTGGGAGAGGAGAAGGAGAATGATGAAGAGGTAAGTATAATCAAGGGACATTGTATGCCTATGTGGATATATCAAAATCAAATACACTTATTTAACTAGGTAAAGCTAATACAGAGTTTAAAAAAGATAATACATTTTAAGTTGTTTGCATTTGAACACAATTATTGAAAAAAAGAAAAAAAACAACAACAGGCTGGGAAACAATTTAAATTGTCAGAATTCTATAAACCTGTGTTCAAAACTATATCTCACTTAAGTGTGTGAGGTTTTTTTTTTTGGGGGGGGGCTCCCGTCATGGGTCCTGAACTCTGGGCCTGGGCAATGTCCCTCAGCATTTCAGTTCAAGGCTAGTGCTCTACCACTTGAACCACAGCACTACTTCTGGCTTTTTTTCTTTTTGCTTCTGTGGTGCTGGGGAATCAAACTGAGGGCCTCTTGCATGCAAGACAAGCACTCTACCACTGAGCCACCTTCCCAGGCCCTGTGAGGTTGTTTTTTAAACATGTTTTTATTAGTATTATCTTTAAGTAGTTGTACAAACAAGTTCCCATTCTGCACAACAGTATATGAATACGATGTATCTGACAACATAATCACCCATCCCTCTCAAGCCAACCCTTCTCCCACTTTAAAAAAAAATTGAGATAGGTGATTACATAATACTCACATAATTCACAGCATTGTGGAATCATGATACTTAGTAAAAGTCACAAACATATTTTAACCATACAAGGAAAATTATCATTTTCATTGTCTATAAAGTTTGTGAATTCTATGAGCTTTGACAATACCAACTATTTCTTCCATATCAGGTGATGTTTACATTTCTTGCCTTTTGTATAGTGTAGATTATTCCCGCTTTCCCTCTTTTTCCTCCCTTCCAATAACTGTCTTTCGATTGCTTAGTTCTTTTCCTTCTATGACCAGTGGAGCTGATGGGCCTCTTGTTGTATGTTGTTCTGTTTTCCACTCATTGTGTTCCTCCTTCTGGCTTCCCTCCATTGAGTGCAGATGGTTTTTAATGTAATGAGAGTATGCTCAGAGAAATCACCCCGTTAGTTCAAAATAGATTGTCAATGTGCCTTAATTTGGATGTTTTCATACACATTTTCAATATATAATAGCATATGTAGCATATGAAATATGTTTCTTCTTTTTCTTATGCTTGAAAGCAGTTTCTACTTGCAGATAAAATGCATCAACTATTCCTCATACAAAATAGTAAAACATTACACACGAGTTCTAGAGCCCTTGATATACATAGCAAAACATCTCAGGTGCTTACCATAATATCCACCCTTCTTTCTGAATCAATAGATTTAACTAAAGTCTAGGGTAAGTAAAATAGTGATAACATTTCCCAATAGTGATAATATTTAGATAATACAGATAAAAATGTTACCTGATAGCATCTAGGATATTTCTTTAAGTCAGTCCACACATGTTTTGTATTTCTTGATTTCCTTCTTTCTGTTCCTTCATCTCACTTCCTGGAAGTTGGAAGTGATTACTGGCAATTTAGGGGTCACTTTGGGCCAAGACAGTGAGGGCTATATCCTAATGCTGGAGTATGGCTCCATCTTCTTGGAATCTTCATGCCTGTACTGTCTTTCTCTGGGCTTTCAACAGATAAGAGACGAAACCATTACTAGTTGCATTTTTATGATCATTTGAGTTCTCCTATCTTTAAGATACTTACACTGTGGATTGAGATGCACTCACAGAAAATACATAGTATTGCATATATACATATACATATGTACATATACATATATATTCCTTTAAGTAGTTGTAGCAAGGGTCATCATTCAACAAGTCAGAAAGTAAATACAATGCAGCATGATCAATATCACTCCTTTTATCATTTTTCTTTCATTTGTTCATCAAAATGTCATTACCAGGTTCTTCTCTTCCTCTTGTTCTGAGATAGAAATTGATCTATTCAAAAGACAAAGGATATGCTTCCTTCACTAGCTAGATCACGTTCACTGACTTTTGCTTTCTTAAAAACTGCTTAACTCCTGCAAGAAGGAATTGAAGGGTGCCAGACAGGAAGGATTGAGTGTAAGGTGTGGGAAGTGTTCTCATACTCTGCATCTAGAGGGCTAGTAAACATGTTGATCTGCTCGATGCCTCAAGCAATTCAGAAAGTGGCTTGCATTTTCTAAAACCTAAATCTAAACTTTCCCCTTCTTCCCACCAAGAATTTTCCCTCAGGCCTCTTCTTACCATAGTGTCTTGGCAGCTTAGAATTGCTTTACCTCAGAAATGTGGCACCAGAAGTGTGCCTTATGTTCAGCCAAGCATCTGGGATCTGGCTGATTCATCTATGACTCTGAAAACACTGCAGTCTAATCTGTGTCCTGTGCTCAGGGTTCAATATGTGTGCTTAAATCCATAGCTACGTGCCTCCAGAGATAGCAGGCTTTCCCCTTTCTATTAGCATTAGGAGCAGAAGTACCAGATAGGTTCTTTATAATAAAGCATCCACACACAGCGGTTGGTTTCATAACCACTTGCTGAGGTGAGTTTGCCTAAGGGAGCCAAAGCAATATGTGAATAAGGTGTTTTCAACTGGAAGCTCATAAGCCTCCATTCCTAAGAGGAAGCTGCTGATTATAAATTCTGTCTGGGAATGGACTGTGTAGGAGATAGAATATTTTTCTGTGAAAGTGATTGCTTGAAGGAAAGCATTGACTACACATAGCCATAATCTTACAAAAAGCTATTTTAACTAAAGTATATCCTGTAAGTAAAATCGTTCTAGGGACATGGTTCAACTCATAGGCACAGTTTAATTCATATAGCACAAGCGTAGTAAGAATTTTCTAACAATTTCTGTCATGGTTGTCCTGGTTTCATTGATTGCTCTGAAACTGATCTCCTTTCAAACTAGTCAGCTGAGCTTCAAAAGAGCCAATTGAGCAAGATTGTGAACACAACTTCTGATCAATACCAGAAGTAGTAACTCTTTAGGGGTAAAAACTACTTGCTACTCAGACTTCCTACTCAGAGCGGTTGCTTCATTGGCTTCCTGCCAATAGCATGACCTTCAACAGAACTAAACTTTGCTGTGCTAAGTTAATTTCAACTTGCTGGTCTTTCTTGGGATATTGGCTTACATTATGGGAGTATTCCCAATAATCTAGGGTATTGTCCACAATCTTTGTTATGCAAGGGGGGAACCTTTTAGAAGAGACACATCCTGCCTTGTTGTGGTAGCTCAAGGTTGGGTTAAACCCACCTATTGTAGTTAATGATGGAAAGTGTATCAGCAATGTCAGGAAAGGGCCGATAGAAGCACCCCAATAAAAAGTAACCTCATGCATTGGCCATGAGAGGAAAAATTGGACTAGTGCACATTACCTTGTTGGTTGGGGACTTTCATGTGCTGAGTGAGTCTTAGGCACAAAGAAAACTTGAGTCTTGATGTTTGTTTTCATTCTCTGGCCCAAGAATAAAAATGTGGGAGCTGGAGGAATCCATATTTGAGAAATCTCCAGTAAGGGGAGAGTTGAATATGAGAGGGGAGCACAAGAAACTTACAATAGATAGGATTTAGTGCATCAAAAACTGAAATTTTAAGAGACCTGCTAAATGGGGAATAAGAATTCTAGGCCTAAGGAACCAAAGAAAAATGATCCAAGGACCTGCTTCTGATAATCCACTGGGAGAATGGTGAAAAAGATCTCAGAACACTATTAAATAATGGATAATTTTTATTATTGAGATCCATAATGTGCACTTGTCCAAACAAAAATGTGTTATACATAAGTGCTTGAATGTGTGTGTTTTAAATCTTATATGCTGAAAGGGGAACTCAAAAAAGTCTTATTCACTAAAATCCTTCAGCTGCCTACTTTGATTCTGAAGCCTGGATTGATCCTCTAGCAGATCCAAGGATGTATGGCATTGGAGCCTCAGTTTAAGAAGCAGACTTTCTGGGTAAACTTAAAGTTCAAGTCCAAATCTGGGTGCCAGTGACATGAACCTGAAATCCTAGTTACTCAGGATCTGAGGATTGGGGTTCAAAGACAGACAGAGCAGAAAAGTCCTTGAGACTCTTATCTCCAATTAACCACCAGAAAACTGGAATTGGCGCTGGGCTCAACTAGTAGGGCTTTCTTTTGCCTTGAGCTGAAGAGCTCAGGGCCAGTGCCCAGGCCAAGAGTTCAAGTCCTATGACCAACAAAAATTAATGCTTGGGTGAAATGGATTAAATTCTCTGCTCACCATTACTGTTAAGATTGTGTGGCACAGAGACCAGAAAAACAAGTGGTACACTTCCCACTGTAATGCACCTCAGACCCCCAAGGGCATGGAGTGCATGATCTGTCAGCCAAACACAGCTTGGGGAAACTCGAAAGACTCTGCTGTTACTGTTTGCAAGAGGAGGATCTAAGACAAAAATCCTATCTTCCCAAGGCCAACTATACCCCTTGCCTCTGTAGGTACAGGGGACAACTGGCATTTCTGGGAAACTTATCAAGATGCAGTGAAGGCCGAACCTGTGAAGAGTTGAGCAGTAAGCACTAAACATAGCCAGGGGAAATGTCTGATGGTATTGTGGAGGACTAGTGCTGGAGACCTTCCTGGCCAACTAGAGTAGAACCTGTGCTTTGGTTCAATTTGCCATCACTTACGTCCTAGCATTTCATCCACCTGTCCATTCTCAAACATTTTATACTAGTTAGGAGAGACTCCTTCCCTAGAGGGTCATTCATATTTCATATTTACATAGGTACTATTCAGGATCCACCCCCAAAAGTTTCCAAAAATTCGAGTCAGGCCCCAGATAGCAGCTTAGGAATCAGTATAATTAGTATAAATAAATTAGTATAATTAGTATAAATAAAATGTAGTTTGGAGGCTAAGGATATGGCTTAGTTTTAAATTGTTTGCCTAGCATGCATGAAGCCCTGTGTTTTATTCCTCAGTACCAGATAAACAGAAAAGGCTGGAAGTGGCACTGTGGCTCAACTGGTAGAGTGCTAGCTTTGAGCAAAAGAAGCTCAGGGAGCACCAGGACTGGCAAAAATAAAATGTAGAGTAGAATAAGATCAACAGAGATTTGTTAATTATACTAAAAGATTTTTTAAACCCATAAATTAAGTGCTCTAGTAGGATGGCATGGGAAAATTAATTCTAGAAACATTATCTATAAAGGGTAGATTTTGTGTGGTGATTGAAGGCCAAAGCTGCACAAAAGACTTAGACGAATTCAACATTGGCAAGTGAGTGAACTAAAAACTCAGATGAAGGGCTGAGAAGGTAGCTCAGCAGTAGAGTGTTTGCCTTGCATGCTTGAGCCTCTGGGTTCGATACTTCAGCACCACATAAGCAGAGAAAGCCAGAATTGGTGCTGTGGCTCAAGTCGTAGAGCGCTATCCTTGAGATGAAGAGCTGAGGAACAGGGTCGAGGCCCAGAGTTCCGTCCCAAGACTGACCAAAAATGAAAGAAAAAAAAAAGGCAAGCTACACATAAAGGTTTTCCTACCAAGAGTGACGGAGGGTTTCCTACCGAGAAGGAGGGAGTTTGGCGGATTTTTATCTAGCAGGAATGCAAGTTTCCCTTCTAGTGGGAGAAGGATTGCCTTCTAGTAAGGAGGGTGTTAATGATCACATTGGTCAAAAACATCATTCAGTTTCATAATGCCCAGATAAGTGTCTAATATTTGTCAGGAATTGACTTTTGAAAACATATATTTATTAATGTACTACCATCTGTGTGTCAATCTGTTCTTATTTTCTCAACCCCAGAGGCTCAATCTCAGGTCCTGCATAGTTTGTGTCAGCTCATTTTGCCCCAGGATGGCATGCTGACACTCACCCATTCATGAATTTGGACCTGTAGGCCATGAATTCAGATGCCAGCATTCCCAAACAATAATCGTGGATTAAGAAGCTGATGGTGACACATGTTTTCCTTTTCTGCGAAAGTCTTGGGTGTCAGGTATGAAGTGGAAAACATATGCGTCCTATATCCCATGTAATCAAAGTAATCAATGTTCTATGTGCCAAAATAATCAATAAAATAGTCAATACATGAACAAAATGAAAAATAAAATGAATAACTACACTGAACGTAATATAAAATCAACATATGTATGTAAATATAAATCATATATCTAAAATGTACATGAATGGGATGTTTTCTAGTGTTGAGGATCGGTTTCAGGCCTAAGGAACAGAATTGAATTTCTTCACTTCAGGGAGGCGAGCTTCCCCTTCCCATACAGTGCAACAGAGTTACCCAGACCATGAGTTCCAATCCCAGTCCTGGCAGAGAAAAATGGCATCTCTATACTATGTGATGCCCAATTCTTAGATATTTCATTATGCCTTCATTAAATGAATGTGATTGTGTAAATGCTTCATAAAGTATTGATTAAAATCCATCAGTGTCCTATAATAGTGTATAATTTTATCCTGGAATCAATCAAGAACTGCCTATTCAATCATACATACATCCCATTTCATTTGTATTCATATGGATATGAATGAGTGTCTTAGGATCTCCTGCCATTTGGAGGTGGCAGGACCAGGATTTGAACTGTGGGCTCCAGCTCCCACCACTTAAACCTATGGATAGGGAACTCACTGGTCTGTCCCAGAACATCACCAAGACCAATGATTAGGCAGGCACCAGTGGCTCTCAGCAGTCCTCCTTGATACAAGCCTGTATAGGAGGATTATGGTCAAAGTCACCGTAGGCAGGAAAGTCCTTGAAACGCCTGTCCAAGTTCAGTGTCAACAAAGCCATAAGTAGAGCCGTATGGTAGAGGGCTAGCTTTGATCAAAAGCAGCTCACAGACTGTGCCCAAACCTTGAGTTCAAGTTTCGAGATTGGCAACAAACAGTCATACAGAACAATCTGTGCAGCCATCCGGCTAAAGCAAGTCACCCTCTTGTCTCCAACTGAATTGGACAGAGTTTCCTTGGAAAGGGGCTGGGGAGCCGCTGTCATCTTGACTCCACCTATGCAGCCTGCATCACAGGATTCTGACTGCACCCCCATTCTTTCATGGTTCTTTCTAACCAATGGGATACAAGAATTGTGGCCACTCCCATATTCCATGCTGTCCAGTAGCACCCAGATTCCCTCTGTTGGTTGACACCACTACCAGCAGTTGAGGAAGTTAGAGGTGGCTGGGTAGTGAGCAAGAGTCTTGAGGTGACTTTGGAGTGGATTAGGAAACTTACAGCCTAGTCAGTGAGTGGGAGAATAGAGGATTACCCAGAGCCTGGGAATGTGGCCAGCCCATCTCTCCCATCCTAGTGCTCAGATGTCTTTAACAACCAGACTCTGTGAGAGAGCTGTGGGCAAGAAACAAATTCTTGAAGAAACAACAAAAGAATCCTGCCATCAGACCTTCAAGATTCAAGAAAACAAAGAACACAAAAAAGGGAGGGATCCCCAAGACAAACACCACTGGAAAGCGTGGTTCAAAGGAAGGTCCAGCCAAAGGTGATGCCAACCCCGGGCCACCCCTGTCTTTGGAGACTGTTACAGCCATCCGGGTCCAAAGTGTCAAGGGTCCCGATACCACCAAAGATCTTCAGAGGTGCTACCAACACGTGGTTCCTTCCCTGGACCACAGCAAAAGAAGAAACCAGTCAGTCTGCGCCAATATCTAACCATTGAATCAGGAAAAGACAGACCTGCAGTATCAACGGGAGAAAGAGAGGGAGAAGATAGCCCAGGGGCACAAAGAACTGAAAATAGAGCTAGAAATCCACAAGCCACTCATACAGAAGTTGGTTTTGGCAGAATGCAATTTACAATCAGCACCGGCCCACATGCAGCATGTGGCAGATTACAGAGTAATGGAGCACAAAGCTCTCACCAGCAACCTGCAGGCCACATAGTGGCGCATGGCAGAGCTGGAGATGGAGGCTTCTGCAGTCACTGCTGCACAGAAGGAGACTGAAATATTCTTCGAACAGCTGAATGATATAACACTTCAGCTTGAGTAAAAGATCAGAAGCTTCTATGACCTGGAGCAAGTGAACAAAGAGTTGCAGGAGAAGCTGGAAGCACTCTGGACATAGAGGAGCAACAGGAATAACAGACTCTGCAAGCTCCAACAAGCACTGGCAGGGCATGAGGTGCTGACAAGACTACTGGACAACCTGAGCTGAATGGTGACAGCAGCAAATCTGGAGACAGACACCTTCGTGAAGGACCTGAGAATTGAGAGGTCCACGTGAAGGAGGAAGCCCGGCCACTGACCGAGCAGGTGAACCAACTGACAGAGCAGAAGGAGGGAGGGGCTAGGCAGGTGCTGGATTTTGAGAAAGAGCTGGGGGAACTGAGAAGGAAGCTGGCAGAGCCACGGCCCTCCACAGGACTATCTCAGGCCAAGCAGCAGCTGCACACCCAGGCCTACCGCATGCAGATGGAGTTGAAAAACCTGGAGGAACAACTTCACATCCAGGTCCAGGAAAACCAGAGGCCCCATCTTCAGAATGCAGAGCAGTGGGAACAACTGCAGAGACTGGAGGAGAAGGTGGAGGGTTGGCAAGGCATCCCCGAGACCCCATGATGCACATGTCTGTGCGACCCACAGCTAGAAGAACAGCTGGCCTTGATGTGGGTTGCTCTCCATAGGGTGAGCGGTGAGAAGGAGGAGTTTGCTAGCATCTTGGACTCTGAGCAACAGGTGAAGAAACATCTGCAGGAACAGATGGACCACTCAGAGGAGAAGATAGAGGAATGGAAAGAGATGGAAGAAAGAGAAACCCAAGTGGCTTGGGAGCTGCAGGAGTAGCAGGAGCAGTCCCTGGCCCAGCTGCAGGAGCTCAGAGCCACCTGTGAGCATCACATCAACTCCAATGAACGGCTGAGCTCCAAGAAGTAGGCCTTGTAGCAGCACCTGCAGAGGCAGACCCAGCTGCTGGAGCAGCTTTAGCAAGTGCAGGGCCAGACCAACTGTGGGAGTAGGTGATGCCCCCAAAGTGGCAGGACACTCTCAAGTGCCTGGAAGTAATCAGAACACAGGATAAGTGCCTGCAGGCCAGATGATCTTCCTGGCTTTCTCTGGGGAAGGGGAAGGTGTGAGCCCTGGAGAAGCAAAAGGTGTGAAAGCGACTCCCCCTGATGTGCCCATTGCAGAGGATAGAGACATCCCCCAAAGTAAGAGGGATGTGACACTGTGAGCTCCCTTTGAGGCTGACATCCACAGGGTGAAACTCCTGCCGCAGGAGCGGCGGGCCTGTTGCAAGCACTGAATTCACCCGACAGCTCAGTTCCAGATAGAGCTGGATCCACAGGTACCTGCCCCATGAGCTGCCACCACAGCATGTGTGAGGGTGGGAAGTGGGACACGTAGGAGTCCAAAAAGAAAATCTGCTTAATCCACGACCTGCCTGATGAGGTGCACTTCCATAGTCCAGCGAATGAGCTCCACCATCCATGCAGCCAGCTGTTGGCACTTATCCACACCATACAGGAGATGCTCCTGGTGTGTAAAGGACAGATGTTCGTCCTGGATCAACTGTGTCGGGAGAAAGCCAAGGGCATGTGCCAGCTGTCCCAGGTGAAGACAGGGAAGAGGAAAGAGCTGCAGGAGCTGCTGTCTCTCCTCTCAAGGGGCTACAGATGTCGGTCCAGTCTGAGCCCCCCATCTGTGTTGCTGCTTTAGAGGCCTCAGGCTCGTGGGTGGGCAAAATGAGGGAGGAACAGAAAGGTTTTGAAGAATTGCAACTTCAAGACCGTGTGGAAACTGCCAGAGGAGAGGTCGGGGTTCCTTACCCCGTAGAGAACTCTCCCACAGAGCACATCCTGCCACAGATGTCCCACATCCAGAGCCACCCACAGCTGGCAAACTCAGGATTGCAGCACTCTGTCCCTTTTTTCTGTAGGCTGATGGGGATGATGACTCCCTATGTGACATATTGAGTCTCAAAATCCTCGGCAGCCACCAGAACTAGGTGGCCAGGTGGCCTTCTCTAGGTCTCTATCTGCCTGGTGATGGGAAGGGTAAACTGTGGGCTGGGTAGAGCAGAGGCTTCTGGGAGGAGACAAAATTCAAGGGATATCTAATGGCCCATTGGTGACCAGAGAAGAGGCCCATGTTATGCGTATCACAAAGAATAAATTGTTTTCAAAGGGAAACAAAGCCTCCACAAAGATTTGTTCTTCCAGTTATGGGGCTTGAACTCAGGGCCTGGTCACTGTCCCTGAGCTCTTTTTGATCAAGACGGGTGCTCTACCAGTTGAGCCCCACCTCTCTTTCCAGCTTTTTCTGTGTGGAATTGAACCCAAGGCTTCAGGCATGCTAGGCAACCACTCTACCACTGAGCAACATTCTTAGCTAAGATGATCCCCTGCCCCCAAACACATATAGTCATTACTCAGATAAATTGGAAGTAGGGGCTAGGATGAATATGAAGCACAAATCTGGATCACACAGAAATACTCCACTGCCCCCTCTTTGACACCCTTATTTAAAGTTTCTCTTCTACCATTGAGGGATGAGAGAGGGAGAGGGGAGTCCCGAGAGAGGAGTACCAAGAACAGTGGCCCCCTGAGCCCCACAGCCTCCCCCACAAAAGTAGTCCTCCAGATTCTGATCTTACCTGACTCAATGTGGAGTCTACATTGTCTCCCCACCCCTACAAGGCTCAGGATGAAATAAATGTCAGCCCTGGACTCAGCCCACACCCAGGGTGGAAACTCCTAGTCCCAGACCGACTTCCACCCCTAAATTCCCCGAGTTTGGCTAGACCCACCACTCACCACAATGTTGGCGGCCATGATCTCATGGACGGATTCCAGGAAGTAGGTCTATGGCAGAAGCAGCAGGGTGAGCATGGAAGAAGGAGGTGGGTGATTGCTCTGGGATCTTCCTCCTCGGAGCCCTCCCGTCCAACTAGGGCCATGGTGACTCGAAGCATGCCAAGGTCTGGGGGTGAGACAGATGGAGGAGCACAGGACTAAACAGGTAATGCTTAATCTTGGTGCACTTGAAAATTCCAATTATATTTGGCCCATGTCAATCCCAGAGCCAACATGCAATGCCTCTCGTTGTTGTTTACCATGAGCGCTGTCCCTAAGCTCTTTTTCTCAAGGCTGGCATTCTACTACTTGAGCTACAGGGCCACTTCTTGTTTTCTGATGTTTCATCAAGGATAAAAGTCCCATACACTTTCCTGCCCAGGCTGGCTTGTCACCATGATCCTCCAGATCTTAGCTTCTTGAGTAGCTAGGATGACAGGTGTGAACCACCAGTGGCCAGAATGTGATGCCTTTTAAAAGAATCTTGGCGAGTGTGTAAAAGGAGCCCCAAAAGGCAAGGATAGATCACGACCCAATCAAGGAGCTGGGATGGGGAATGCTGACTTTCTAGCCATTCTGCTCCCAAAATTAAAGATGCCAAGTGGTGTTGTATGCATCAAACTCCTAGTCCAACAACCACCAGGCTTAATGTGGAAAAGGTAGAGAATACCTAAATATTGCAGTGTAGAAATCTCTGATTTTGCATGCACATTGTGTGTGTGTGTGTGTGTGTGTGTGTGTGTGTGTGTGTGTGTGTGTGTGTGTGTTTACCGGGTCTTGAACTCAGAGCCTAGGTGGTAACCTTTAGCCTGTTTGCACAAAGTTGGTGCTCTACCACTTGAACTATAGTAGCTCCACTTCCCAGCTTTTTGGTGATTCATTGGAGATATGAGTCTTCCCAGGTTAGCTTTGAATCTTGATTTATCCTCCAGTGTCTGCCTTGAGGAGTTAGGATTATAGACATGAGCCACTGGCATCCAGCTGCATGGATGTATTTTCATAGTCTCTTCTGTTCTAACAGCTATCTATTTGCTCTTACCTAGATCTCTGGCTTCTACATCAGCTGCCAGCAGCCCCTGACTGTGTGGAGAACATAAAGCTCAAACCTGTCAATGCATCCTATTTCTTTGTCCTCTGAATCCTGGAGGGGTATGGAGTAGGGGTAGAGGTAGGTGGGATAGCTGTAGATGGGTGCTCAGCTAGAAGACAGGTATTCAGTTTTATCCAAGAAGGAAAGCATGGCCAGATGCTAATTGCTCATGCTATTATATTCCTAGCTCCCTCAGGAGGCTGAGATCTGAGGATTGACATTCAGAGGCAACCCAGCAAAAAATATCTGTGAGACTGTCCTCTCCCAAAATACCACCTGAAAGCTGGAAGAAAAGCTCTGGCTCAAGTGGTACAGTGCTATCCTTGAATGAAAAAAACTGAAGGACAGAACCCGGGCCCTGAGTTCAAGTCCTACTACCAAGATGCACTCATACGCATGTGCACACACACACACACACACACACACACACACACACACACACACAGAGGGAGGTGGTAATGATAAGCGGAGCTAGAACTGGGGGCAGTCCTGAGACATAATCATAGTAAACTCTTAAACCACATCAGTTGTTTCTCCCCAAGTCCTTCTTGGGCTGAGGGATCTGGGCCATGGCAGTAAGTTCCATGGAACCTGTGCCTCCATCTAAGCACTGGGGAAGAAAGCAGGGTTCCGAGCCCTGTGACTCCTGGGATATAGCGTTTACTACAAACAGCAGCCAGCCGGCTCTGGATTCCTGAGCCTACAAGTCTTTCACTCAACACCGCCCAAGGTGTGCCTGACAAATGTGCATTCTTGTGATATCCATATGAGTGGACATTTACTGTTTTACCCCTCCTGGACCAGAACTGTGGTCTGAGATGTCGATTTAGTGCTCAGATCCACACTGCTCTCATGATAGATGTCATTCTGATGACAGGGTTGATGATGTCCATGTCACAAGGGTCAAGCCTTCTCTGGTACTGTGGCCCACTCTGTATGCAAAGGCCTCCAAGGAGGCTGCTCTAAAGAAGTGTAGGACACCTAGACATTGGGAGACTCTCAGGAGCCCACTGGAAAATACTCTGCTTAGAGCCACAGCATGAGGTCAAAGCAGGCCAGGTATTGGTCATGTAGCTCAAACTCTGGGCCTGGTTGCTGTCCCCCAGCTCTTCATCTTACCACTTGAGCCACAGCACCACTTCCGGTTTTCTGGTGGTTCTTGGAGAACAGAGTTTCCCGGACTTTCCTGCCCAGGCTGGCTTTGAATGGCAATCCTCCACTCTTAGCCTCCTGAGGAGCTAGGAGGACAGGCACGAGCCACCAGCGCCCAGCTGATCTGGCCTTTCACCAGAGTGGACTAGGATCTCCTGAAAACTTTTCTTTATTTTCTCTGTGCCAGTCCTGGGGCCTGAAATCAGGGTCTGGCCTGTGGTCTCTTAAATTTTTCCCTCAATGCTGGCAATCTACCACTTGAGCCACAGCTCCATTTCTGGCTTTTGGTAGTTCATCGGCAAAAAAGTCTCACTAACTTTCCTCCCCTGAGCTGGCTTTGACCCAAGATCTCTGATCTCAGTGTCCTGAGTATCTAGGATTTGCAGGGGTTGAGCCACTGGTGACACTGGGCTAGAAGCTTTTCTTAAGCAAGCATTCTTCCTTGCATTTGCCCTGACTCCTCCATGCAAAGGAGGCCTGAAGGTCAGGAGCTGTGAAAAAAAGGCTTCCGGTCAAAGAAAATGGCTGGGATCCTTGGTGAAAAGACATGCTAATCTTCCCCTGGACCCCATTCTGCCCTAACTGTGACTGAAGTGTAAATCTTGTCCCAGACTTGAGTGTTCTGCCAGACTTGTCTGAAGCCACAGAACCTTCATTCCACCCACACCACCAGCTCTACAGCACACCTCAGGACCTTTGCCCACGCTGTACTTATTGCCTGAGTCGCTCTGTCTTGTTCCACATCTTAGAGCTCCTGTGGAATTTTGGCACTGGTTATATCACCTCCTGGACCAAGCCTTTCCTTCCCATCTCCCCCTTTAAAAAAATATATTGAGTTCCTACAGATGGAACTTGTGCAGGCTGACTGGAAAATGCTCTATTGTGGTGGTGGTGGTGGTGGTGGTGGTGGTGGTGGTGTGTGTGTGTGTGTGTGTGTGTGTGTGTGTGTATGACCATGCGTGCATGCGCACCCACGCATGTGCATGCACACAAACATGCACTCCAGTCCTGGAGTTTGAATTCATGGCCTTGACGCTATCCCTGAGCTTTTGTGCTCAAGACTAGCACTGTACTACTTGAACCACAGCTCTAATTCTGGCTTTTGGGGTTTAATTGGAGAAAAGAACCTCATATATCCGTTCCTGCTTGCAATTGGCATCCTCAGATCTCAGCCTCCTGAGTAGTTAAGATTACATGGGTGAGCCACCAGCACCTGCCCTCTACCTCTTACCCATAACGGTCCTCCTCTGAGTCCCAGAAGAATATGTCTCAATCTGCTGACTTGTTTTGTCAATCTTGTGGCTTGAACTCAGGGTCTGGGCATGTTCCTGAGCTGCTTTTTTTCAAGACTAGAACTTTTATCACTTAAGCACAGTGTCACTTTTGTCTTTTTCTCTTTCTGTGGTAGTGAGGAATCAAACTCAGGGCTTTGTGTGTGTTAAGTAAGCACTATACCCGTGCCACACCTACTCCGGTGGAGTCTGCTTAGCATGGGAAACCTGCTTTCAGACCAGAGAATGGGGCTTCACAGAAGCCTATCTCTGAAAATGGGACTTCACCGAAGTCTACCTCAGAGAATGAGGCTTCAAAGAGACCTACCTCTGAGAATGGGACTTCAAAGAGGCTTACCTCCTGGAAAGGCTGGCAAGCCCCTGGAAAAGATGTGTTTCTGTTCCTGTTTTTCTTTTCTTCACTGTATAGGAGTGCCTATTAATGTTTTACTGTTCTTGCTGCTCATTGTACTTACTCATGCTCAACGTTCCGTTATTCAAGGCTCTTTCTTAAAAGTGTTGACCACTCCAACATCTGATGAGTGTCTTAAGAATACGACTAACTCACCAGAGTTAAGTGCTACCCTGAAAGCCCCTCTTGTGGAGGCTAGTAGACAAGTCATAATTAAATATAAAAGTAGTATTGGGTGTTTCATGATGTCACTTCAGCAAAAGAAATTGTTTGTAAGAGATTTACAAGAAGCTGTAGGCACGGCTAGAGCAGAAAGAGTGTATGGCTATTGTACACTTCCCTTTAATCCTAAAGCATATACAATAGATTCATATAAATGTAGATAAAACAGATGTAGAAGGATATTTAGACCAAAAGTTAAATAAGATTCCAAAAAGGTTGGTAGATAAAAGGTGGCAATGGCTTATCAGAGGAAAATGGTGGGATCCTCCATTATCTAGAGGACCCCAAAAACTTCCCCCAGATCCATAGCCTTTTAACAGGTGTGTATGATAAGGATGGCAACCGTTGGGAAATCTACTTAGGAGCAATAACTTCCTATTACTCTCTTTCATTTACTGAGAGACTTGCTAGATCTAGGCTTCCTTGGTGCTTACTATTAAAGAAGGAACAAGAAAGATCTTATGAGACAGTTAAGGCCTCTATAGAAAAGAGTAAACAATTATGTGAAAGGGATACAGAAAAGACACTATGAGCTTAAACTTGATATATGGCCAGATTTAACTACGTATACTGAATATCATGATTTTTGGCCACAAATTGGGAACCCTCTAAGCACAATTGCTTAGAAAAGATTTGAAACGTATAAAGTACAAAACAAAACAAAAGTAACTATGAAGTACTAGAGTTCATGCCTTTCTGTTCAGTACCTTGCCCATATGCTCTGGTTAATGGTTAATTGGTGATAAACATTGAAACCCATTGTATTTCTTAAAAATAGAGGTAAAGCTGAAAACAAGTGCCTATCATCATAGCGCGTCATCCAAAAAACAAGATCTGGTGACCAGCTGGTGACCACCCAAGAACGAAGCCTTGCAGCAAGATTGTGTAACCTTTTGCCCTTTCTCATGGAGACTTTTGCTATAAAAGCTTGTTATCCTCTGCATTAAATCGCACTCAGCATCCACTACTCTTGTGTGTGAGTTGTCTGTTTGCCATCTCTCCACCTATTCCAGTTCCTCAACTAGGTGTCCTCTGTTGTCCCGACAGAGCCTGTCCGCGGCATACCAGTAAGCCACATTCGCAGACCAAGGCTCATTTCTAAAAGACGCTATGACGGTGGGATTTATTGGATTACCGCTTTTGGCACAGAAATCGCTGACTCTTTCCTATCTTTGTCAGGATTTGGGAGCAGCCTGAGACTCTGCAATAAGGAATAATGAATGAGTGATGGCCACCAGGCCCCAGAGGTCTAGGCTCACATGTTACAGAGAGATAGAGGAAATGGAGACACAACCTTCGACAACTCCTCCAGCCTAGGAACTGTGCTTTCCCTGTAGGCAGTGGCTGGCTGCTAGGTGTTCTGATGGGACATCTCAGCCAGAACATAATGCACCCATTGCACACACTGTAAAGCTGAATTCAGAAATCCTTACCCAAAAGACCACCAGAGACCACCACCAATGTAAAAGCAAAGTAGTCTTTATTGCAAGCTCAAGCTTGGTCCCCTCAGACTTACATAGCAGCAACCGAGGTTTACAGCACCTTTTATACACTTTTTAAGGAAGGCAGGGTCTTTGCATACACCATAGCGTCTTCTAACAAATCACTACACACTGTGGGAAAATCATAAAACAATTCTATATTATGATTGGCGAACTACAAAGTGGGAAAGTACCAGAAGCAAGTTGTTGGTTAGATAAAGGGGGATGACATATTTTAAACTGGTTGGCTTATAACACAGGAAAGTCTCAAGAGGATATGTGCTAAACTGCAGGGTGTCTGGTTTAGATAATGGTCACCAGACCTCAGAAGGAGCTGTTCTGGAGTTTCTGATACCTTGACATCCTGCCTTAAGCAAACACCATGTGTTTCCGAAAATTGTCTGTGCAAGGCTATTTCAGATAACTCCACATCCTGGCATCTAGTGTTCCCAGGACTGTCTGTGGCTGGAATAGGTCAACGGTGGCAGAACTGAGTTGGGGTCTTCAGTAAAAGAGTTGCATAGGTTCCTCAACCCCAGTTGCACACATGAGCCCAGGCAAAGCCTTCGTGGCCTCAGTTCTTAAATGGCATGGAAGGATGCTTTATTCAAGCTGCAGACGTAGTACTCTCTGAGGGCTTGTTCCAGCTTGCCCAGGTTGGGGGGCTGGGCATGGGCAACCTGCTGAAAGCCCATCATCCAGGCCCTGTCCCTGAGCTCCTTTTGCTCAACGGTAGTGCTATGCAACTTGAACCACTCAGGGATTTTGTTTGTTTATTTCTTGTGTTTTCCTGTGATCTCTTAAGAAATACAAGTGTCTCAGACTATTCTGCCCAGGCTGCATTCAAATTGGCATCTCAGCCTTCTGAGGAGCTAGGATCACAGGGAGGAACCACTGACAACCTGGCTTACTTTTCTTCTTGTTGTTCTTTTTTTCGCGACAATCTGAAATCTTAACGGTGTCATTCCAATGGATTGCATTCGAAGAAAACTTCCCAGGCCTGGAATTCGAATGCTAGGACTGGCACCCACAAATGGAGGGAGATCCTGCAAACTCATTCCTATCTACTTGAATGCTAATGGAATGTTATAAAAGTAATAAGTAAATTTGAAATTAATTCATGATTCTATTTTAGAATGCCACACAAAAATTATTGAATTTATATCTTCCATTCTAGCACCATGGTATGATTAAGGATATTGACTGATATTTTATTAGTGCTTTTGTAAGTATTCAATGATGATTCTTCATTAAATGGAGGCATAATTTAATAACTAATAATTGGTAATTATATATATAATTTAATAATATCATATTTCCTCTGTATATATATATACATACATATATATATGTATGTATATATATATATACATACATATATATATATGTATGTATATATATATGAACATATATATATATATATATATTGGGCACTACTGTGGCTTGATTATAGGTCCTCAGAACTTCCTGGCAGCTCAGTTTGCTGGAGGCTGGTGTGCTAAGACTTTGACCCCATTTATGAATTGGGCATTGTAGGCTGTGAGTCGAAATCCCAGCATGGCCAAAACTTTATTCATGGAGTAAGAAGCCAATTTTGACACATTTTTTTCCTTCTATGTGAAAGTCCTGGGTCTCAGTACATGTGATATGATGTAATAAAATAAATGTTATATGTACAATAATACTAAATAAATAAGGGTAATAAATGTCATATGGAGTCAACCCGTATGTCATAGATCTAATATATCACTCTTACATTTTATAGTGCTGGAGCTTCAATTCAGGCCCTGGGAACTTGTCTGAATTGCTTGTCTTCAAGGACGGTGATCTTCCCCTTCACCCACAGTGCCTCAGAATTCTCCAGACCCTGAGTTTAAATCCCAGGCCTGCCAGAAAAATGGTGCAAATTCCAAGCCAGGGACTTATTATTATTATTATTATTATTATTATGTTTTGGGCCAAGCACCGGGCTTGAACTCAGGTCTTGGTGCTGAGATCCTAGGTCCCGAGTTCAAATTTCGGGGCTGGCAAAAATAAAAATAAAAAGGAGAAGGATAAAACTGAGAAGTTCAAGGAGGTGGTTTTATTATTTTTTTTGCATTGTAACCATCCTGGGTCTAAATGACAATACCCAGAAAGTGTACATGACCTTACATTGCTGATATTTGGATGGCTATTAGGGAAGTCAAGACGAAACCGGCAACTTAAGCCTGGAAATCGAATCCTGGACTTCCGGGATGGCAGGAGATTCTAAGAAACACTTTCCAATATACATCTGTGCGAATGGAATGTTGTAAAAGTAACAATTACATTAGCAGTTAGTGTATGATTATATTATAAAATTATACACAATTATACAACATTGAATAATTTTCAATAAATATTTTAATATGTATTCAATCATGATGCTTAAAAAAGGAAGGAATAATTTAACTGCCAATAATTTGTAGTAATATTGTATATGCAATTTCATAATATAGAGACATCTCACGTTATATACAACTATCTATCTATCTATCTATCTATCTATCTATCTATCTATCTACAAGTCTAAACATTTATCTGTGTATACACTTGTCACTAATGGGGCTAAGTGATAGAGTGCTCGCCTAGTATGTACAAAGCCCTGGTTTCGATTCCTCACTACTGTGTGCATAGGAAAATCCAGAAGTTGTGCTGTCGCTCAAGCAGTTGAGCACTAACTTTGAGCATAAAAGATTAGGGACTGTGTCTAGACCCTTACTCAAGAATCATGACTGGCACCAAAACAAAAAATAAAAAGGAAAAGATAGAAGGTTCTGACTGCAACTATATAAAGGTATATAGAGCAAGGAGGGAGTCTAGTGCTGACAGCTGCCGTCTAACCTGACTTAGCCAGAGGTAAACCACTGCAACCCAGCTCCACAGAACCGGATGCTTCTGGCTTACTTACCCCTGTCATCCAAGATACTCAGGGGCTGAGATCTGATACTGGTGGGTTTAAAACCCAGCCCTGTCAGGATGTCTGTGAAACTCTGAGCTGTGGCTCAAAGTGGTAGAGCTCTAGTTTGAGCAAAAGATCTTAGGACAGTACCCCCAAACTTTCAGTTCAATTCCATGGCTGATGCCCTCCCTCCAAAACCCCATCCCTCTAAAATCTAAATTTGGACTGTTTGTGAGGTGTTTCTAAAAGAATGGTGATACTGATGAAAGCACCTTAATTTAATGACAGCATGTGGGATACAGCTATGTGATGAGTCCTTCATGAGATGTTGTGTGTTGAGTCATTCACGCGGTGCACTTTTTCATCTGGTTCGTGTAAGAGCTCCACAAGTAAGATGATGATTTGTCCCTGTCAGGGCCAAAATTATGTATGTACCTAACTCTAGTGAGTTGTCTCCTGCAGACAATTTTTTGGTTTAAGTTTCTCAGTCATGAACCTTGAACTCAGGACCTAGCCACTGACACTTACCTGTTGGGATCATGACTAGTGCCCTACTACGTGGAGCGAAGGACCCCTTGCAACAGAGTGTTAGGGTCTAGGCATATAATAGCTAAGGTCTGCCATCCTGCCTACTCAGGAAGCTGAGATCTGACGATCTGGGTTCAAAACTATCCCAGACACAAATGGTCCCAAGAGACTTTTATCTCCTATTCACCATTTAGAAACTTGAAGTGGAAGCCTCGCACCTGTCATGCAAACTACTCATGTGGCAGAGAGCTGAGGATCACGGGTCCAAAACCAGCCTGGGCAGAAAATTCCTTGAGATGCTTCTCTCCAGTGACCCACCAAAAACCAGAAGGGGTGCTGTAGCTCAAGCAATTGGCTTCAGCTGAAGAGCTCACGGACAGCACCGAGGCCTAGATTTCAATTCTTCCAACTTCCAAGAAAAGAAAGAAAGAACTCTGCAGGGGTGTACTGAGAATGTGTCTTAGGGGTAGCGTGTTTTGCATGTATGAATGTCTGGGTTTGGTTCCTTAGTACCACATCACTAGAAAAAATCCTGAAGTGGCTGTGTGGCTCAAGTGGTAGAATGCTATCCTTGTACAGGAGAAACTCAGGTAATGTGCTCAGGTTCTGAGTTCAAGCTCCAGGACAAGTGAATGAACACACATACATGTACACACACACACACAAACACACACACACACACACACACACACACACACACACACACACACACACACACAGATGCCAGAAATGAAGCTGTGATACCAAATGGTAAAGCACTGAGCTTCTGTTCTGAGCTCATGGTCAGCACCCAGGTCCTGTGTTCAACCCTGAAACACAGCCACCCAGGGCTCAACTAGGAGAGGTCAAAGGTCTGGTGAGCTTCACCAGCCCTAGATGACAGGAAGCATTGTGATATTACACATGTGCTTAGATTTAGCAAGCTTCCAGAAACCTAGGGAGGCACCATTGCCAATAATAAGTCATTTCATTAGGTTCAGCTACCTAGTTGTCTGCCAGAAGGACCCTGAATTAATTGTAGCAGGTTATTTTAAAACTGGAACATAGTCTAACAAAGACAGGATAAGTGCAGGGAACTTGGCCTATCATGGGAGGCGGCACAAATAAAGACTTCCTGTCAAAACAGCACTGGGGAGAGAGATAGCTCGGGGATACAAAGAGGCCTTTTTCTCCTGGCCTTCAGAGCCAACCCACACTCCTCCTCACTAATTGGCCTCAATGGAGTTTTTTGTTACACAGCAGTACAGGAGTGAGGGCTTTTGTCTGCCTGTTCCAACAATGAGGCAGACTTCCTCCAGCAGTCCCCAGTGAGGAGAAAACCTCAGGCTAAAATGGGAACAGCAAAGGGAGCCCCGGAACATGTCTTGAAAGCACTTTCTGTGTTATGAAATCATTCTATTCAAAGCAAATTTCCTAGCTGGATGCTTTTCATCATAGGGACTCTGGACCTTCACCGATAGAAATATATGCATACATACATGGGGAGACATAGAGTTACTGGCTTTTTTTTGGGCTGTTGCGGGGGTTGTACTATGAGCCTAGGCACTGTCCTTGAGCTCCTTTTGCTCAAGGATAGTGTTCTGCCCTTGAGCCATAGCCCCACTCATGGAGATTTTGTATTCCTGTGATCCCTCAGAAATGAGAATGTGGTGGGCTTTCCTGTCCTGGCTGAATTCAAACCGGCATTCCCTACCTCTCAGCCTCCTGAAGATCTAGGATTACAGGCAGGATCTGCTGACACCTGAGTTTCTTTCTTCTCATACTTTTCTTTCATTGTGACAATCTGAAATCTTCACAGTGTCATTCTAATGGTTTGCATTTCAAAGTAAACTACCCAGGTCTGTAGTTCAAATGCCAGGACTGCCACCTACAAATGGCGGGAGATCTTGAGAAAACCATTCCTATCTATAGGAATGCTTACTGGAATGTTATAAAAGTAACTATTAAATTTGCAGTTATTTCATGATTCTCTTATAGAATGCCACACAAAAACTATTGGGTTATGTCTTCCATTCTAGCACAATGGTATGATTCTCCTAATTAAGGAATACTGACTACTTTTACATTAATGCTTTAATAAGTATTCAACCATGATACTTCATTAAGTGGAAGCATAATTCAATAACTAATAATTCATAATATATATATAATTTAATATCCTTACATTGTCTCTCTGTCATATATATAGCAAACTACATATCTGTCTGTCTATCTATCTATCTATCTATCTATCTATCTATCTATCTATCTATCTATCTATCTATCTATCTGTCTGTCTGTCTGTCTGTCTGTCTGTCTGTCTGTCTGTCTGTCTGTCTGTCTGTCTGTCTATCTATCTATCTATCTATCTATCTATCTATCTATCTATCTATCTATCTATCTATGTATCCACCACTGCTATTGCTTCATCGAAGGTCCTCAGAACTGACTGGCAGCTCAGTTTGCCAAAGGCTTTTGTTCTACAACTGACCCATTCATGAATTGGGCATTGTGGGCTGTGAGTTCAACTCCCAGAATGGCCAAAAGTTTATATGTGGAGTCAGAAGCCAATTTTGACACATTTATTTCCCTTCTTGGTGAAAGTCCTGGGTCTCAATATGATATATAATCCATATGCAAATAAATCCATGTGATAAGATGTAATAAATGAAATAAATGTTATATATGTAATAATACTAAATAAAATAAATAAAAATAAATAAGGGTAACAAATGTCATATGGAGTAAACCCATGTATGTAAATAGATCTCATGTATGAATATTATTTTTAACAGTGCTGGGGCTTGAATTCCTTCACTGGAAACTGGTCTGAAATTCTTGTTTTCCACGACGGTGAGTTTCCCCTTCCCCACAGTGCCAGAGAGTTTATCATACCCTGAGTTGAAATCCCAGGCCTGCCAGAAAAATGGTGCAAATTCCAAGTCTGGGTCTTAATTTTTTTGGACCAGGATCATGCACTGTCTTGAAAGCACTCTCTGTTCTATGACATCATTCTATTCAAAGCAAATATCTTAGTTGTTTGCCTTTCTTCATAACGACTGTATGTTCACCGATAGAAATACATGCATACATACATAGACACATGGAGTTACTGGCTCTTTTTTATTTTTGGTGCAGGTCCTGAGCCTTGAACTATGAGCCTAGACATTGTCCCTGAGATCCTTTTACACAAGGTAGCACTTGATTGTGCCTTAATCCATGATACATCATTAAATTGGGGCATAATTTAATACCTAATACCTAGTAATTTAACAATAATTTAATACCTAATAATTATTAGTTATATATTACATTTAATTTAATAATATACAGACATCTCACATTCTATAAATATATTTATATGTTTAAATATACAGCGGAATATATATATAATATATATATATATATGTATATATATATATATATACATCTCTCTCTAAATATATACATATATATATATTTATTTTCAGCAATTTACAAATCTACCTATTTATATATTGGCCACTCCTGGGGCTAGAACTCAGGTCCTGGGAACTGCCTGGCAGTGAATTTGTTTGAGACTACTGTGCTTACAATGACACCTTGATTAATTGGGCATTCCATGCCCTGAGTTCAAATCCCAGCAGTGCCGAAGACAATAGGTGAGTAAGAAGCCAATATTGTCCTGTTTCCTTTTTGTGGAAATATTGTGTCCTAGGTACAATATGTAATATCTATGCAAATACATATATATGATACACATTATGCATGTATATAAATATTATTTTTGCCTGTTCTGGGGCTGGAATTCACACCCTGGGAAATGCTCCTGAATTTTTTTCTTCCAGGAGGTTAGTTTCCACATCACCAGGAGCAAAATAGAGTTACCCAGTCCCTGAGTTCAAATTCCAGGTCTGGCAGATAAAATGGCCCAAATTCCTAGCCAGGACCTTAACTTTATTGGTGGTGCAGGCATGGGGCTTGAATTCAGGTCATCACTACTCTGCCTCAGCCTTAATTACCCTAGGCTGGGGTGCAGCTTTTACACCCACAGATGATCCAGGGATCCTAGGACTAGAGTTCAACTCCCAGCTTTGGCAAAAAAAAAAAAAAAAAACCAACCAAGATGGAAGAGGAAAAAACAGGAAGTTTTACACAACAGTTTTACCTTTGTTTCCTTAGCACTGTGACCATCCTGGGTCTTAATGACTCGGCTTGAATATTGTATGAGACCTTGCACAGCAGAAGGCTGGTGGGCTGTCAGTGAAGCCTGAGCCCAACCCAGAAACCTAGGCCCTGAGTTCAATCCTGGGACTGCCACCTACAGAGCTGAAGATCCTAGAGAACTCGTTCCTATCTATAGGAGCAATAATAGAATGTTTGTAATGTACTAATTAAATTACTAATTAGCTAGTCATTCTAGTATAAGATTGTATGAAATAAATATAGGTCATTGGTTAATTTAATTAATACTTTATTAAGTTTCCTACCGTGATTAATTAATGGAGGAATAATTTTAGACTAAATAATTGGTAGTAATAGAATATATAAAAATAAGATATGGACATCACTCTTTATATAGAATTATACATTAGAATCTACATAAATGTTTATCTGTCTCTCTATAAATTTATTTATAGATGCATATACATATGTAAATACACAACACACACACACACACACACACACACACACACACACACACTTGAATCTACACATCTATCTGTTTATATATTGACCACTCCTAGGGCTTGATCTCAGGCCCTCAAATTTGCCCTACATCTTCATTTGAATCAGACTGGTGTGCTAACATTGAACCATTCATGAAGTGTGCCTTCTAGGCCCGAAGTTCAGATCACAGAACTGCCCAAAACTTATTCCTGGTGGAAGAAGCCAATTGTCCCACTTGTTTTCCTTATCAGTGAAAGTGCTGGGTCTAAGGAATGATGTATAATACATAGGCAAATCTGTGTCCTATGTAATAGGATGTAAAAAATGTTATACATGTAATCATACTCTCTAAAATATATAATAAATAAATAAAACACAAAATAAAATGAATAACTACACTAACTGCCATATGCAGTAAACATGAGTATGTAAATATAAATCATGTATTTAAAATGTATACAAATATTATTTTTTTGGTTGCTAGGGCTTGAATTCAGCCCCTGAGATCAGGCCTGAATTTCTTGTCTTCCAGCTCTGTGAGCTTCCTTTTCCCCCACAGTGCTGCAGATTTACCAAAACCCTGAGTTCAAATCCCAGGCCTGGCAGAAAAATGGCCTGAATTCCAAGCTAAAGAGCCTCATAATTTTTTTAATATTTTTAATGTATGTCTGTATCTGTCTGTCTGTATGTGTGTGTGTATTTTTATTTTGTCAAGGACAGGGCTTGAACTCAGGGCATGGCAACTCTGCTTCAGCTTTGATCACTGTACGCTGGGTTGCAGCCACTGGACACACAGCCGAACCTTGGTCCTCAAAGGCTGACAAGGAAAAAAAAAACCTGGCAACATTTTTCTTTTCAAGATGATCATCCTGGGTCTGAATGACACAGCTGAAAAGTGTTTGCAACCTGGCATTGCTGAAGGCTGGTGGGCTTCCAGGGAAGCCATAGGCCAACACAGCAAAATAGGCTCTGTTCGAAGCCCAATCCTGAAGCCTACCAATGGAGGGAGATCCTAACAGTCTCATTCCTATTCACAGGAACACCGATGGAAATTATGAATGTCAAGGTTGAATTTGTTGTTCCTGAATGATACTACTATAAAATTAGAGACTGATTTTAGGAGGCTGATGGATTTTAATGAATATTTTTTGATACATTAAGAGAATACTATTAATTACATGGATGCAATAGTTTATGGACAGTGGTTAATTTAATTAATAATTCATTAAGTATGAAAACAATAATATTAATTACATGGAGGCATAATAAATACCCCAAAATTGGTAGAAATGTAGCCTATATAACTAAATAATATATAGACATCTTTGGCACTCTACAAATATCTATATCTATTTGTGTACTACCTTCTGCATGTCAGTCTGTTCTTATTTTGTCAACCCTTGGGGCTTAATCTCAGGCGCTAGGAACTGCTTGTCAGCTCCATATGCCCCAGGCTGGTGTGCTGACACTCACCCATTCATGAATTGGGCTTTGTGGCTGTGAGTTCAGATGCCAGCTCTCACAAAAATTGAATTGTGCAGTAAGAAGCCCATGGTGACATGTTTTCCTTTTCTGTAAAAGTCCTGGGTGTTAGGTATGAAGTTTCATACGTAGGAAAATCTATATCCTATGTAATAAATGCTGTAAATATTCCATGCATAATATCAGTCAATAAAATAAATTGCAAATGAATAAAACAAAAACAAATAAAATGAGTAACCACACTAAGCACAATTTGGAGTCAACATATGTGGCAGGATGTCAGGGACTGGGGACTGCCTGGCAGGTGATTTGGCTAGAGGCTGCTGTGCTGGCAGTCACCCATTCATGAAATGAGCCTTTTAAGCCATGAGTTTAGATCCCAGCACTGCCAAAAATGTAATCTTGGAGTGAGAAGCCGAGTGTGACACATGTTTCCTTTTCTGTGAAAGTGCTCAGTGTTAGATAGGATGTATAATTTGTGTGCAAATCTATATGCTCTGTAATAGGATGTAATAAAGATAAAAAATGTCATAGGTGGAAGAATTGTCACTACAATAAATGATAAACATTGAATTAGTAGTGAATCATTCTAGGATAAAATTAGACACAATAAGTATAGGAAGTACATTAATTTTAATTAATATTTTATTAAGCATTAACAGAATAAAAATTACATGGAGACAAAATTAAATACCTAATAATTGGTAGTAACACATGATGCATAATTCAATAATATATAGACATCTGTCTCATTCTATGAAATATTAATTATATGTATGGATATATGTACATATATGATAAACAATACTGATATTGAGTAATTATTAATTGATGCTTTATTAATTGTTAACTGGGACACATCATTAAATGGGGATATAATAGATATAAATTAATACCTAAGAATTGGTACTAATATTATCTATAATTTAATAATATGCAGATATCTCTCTTTTTGTGTCTACAATATTTATATACAGAAATCTCTATTTATACCTTGTTCACTCCTGGAGCTCGGTGTTTCAGTGCTCACCTAGTAATCATGAAGCCCTGTGTTCAATTCCTCAGTGCCACATAAATAGAAAAACAGGAAGTTCTGCTATCTTTCAACCAATTGAGTGCTAGCCTTGAGCACAAATGCTTAGGCTCTTACTCAAGCCCCAGGACTGCCACCAAAAAAAGGTAGGATGTTCTAACTGCAATTATAGAAGGACAGAACTTCAAATACCTCATTACAGAGCAAGCTAGGTGCGTGGTGCTGACAACTGCCACCTAACCTGACTTAGCCACATGTAAACCACTGCAACCTAGCTCCATGGGTTACCCATGTCATCCTGGCTTACGCCCGTCATCTTAGCTGCTCGGGGTGTTTAAACCCCAGTCCTGGCAGGATGTCTAGGAGACTCTTCAAAATGTGGCTCCAAGTCATAGAGCTCTAGCCTTGAGCAAATATTATTAGAATAGTATCCCCATGCTTTCAGTTCAAGCCCCATGACTACCTTCCCCAAGTAAAAACCACCCCATTAAACCATTAGATGTGAACTTGTATGGTTTGTGAAATTTTCCTTGAAGAACGGTGATATTGATGAAAGCACCCTAATTTTAATGACAGCTTGTGGAACAGAGCTATGTGGTGAGTCCTTCACAGGGTGCAGTGTGTTGAGTCCTGCATTGGGTGCTAAGTGTTTCACAAGATGCTGTGTGCTGAGTCCTGCAAAGAGTGACATGTACTGTGTCCTTCACAGGGTGCATTCTTACATCGTGCCCTTGTAAGGGATCCACAACTGAGATGATTATGCAGACAAGAATATTGAGGCTCAGATATGTTCCCATGGGAAGTACAAAATTATATATTACTGAAGACTAGTGAATTGTCTTCTGCGGACAAACATTTTCTTTTTTTTCTCTTATGAACCTTGAACTCGGGTTCTAGGTGCTGACCCTTACCTCTAGGGCTCATGGCTAGCACTTCACCACTTGGAACCATGGACCCCCTTGCAGCAGAAGCCACGGCCAAGTGGTCAGTAGCTGGTCTGTCATCCCGCCTTCTCAGGAACCTGAGATCTGAAGATCTGGGTTCCAAAATATCCCAGACATAAAAGGTCCCATGAGACTATTATCTTCAATTCACCACTAAGAACCTGAAGTGGAAGCAGGGTGCTTTTCCTCATGCTGGTAATCCTAGCTACTCAGGCGAATGAGATCTGAGGATCATGGTTCAAATCAAGCCTGGGCAGGAAAGACTTTGAGACACTTAGCTCCAATGAACCACCAGAAAACCTGAAGTGGCTCTGTGGCTCAAGTGGTAGAGCACAAGACTTGAGCTGAAGAGCTCAAGGAAAGCACCCAGGCCCAGACTTCAACTCCTACAACTGACAACAGCAGCAACAACAACAAAAGACAGAAAACACTAACAAACCTGAGGTAGAGGCCTGGGAAAGTGCATTAGGGATAGAGTGCTTTGCACCTATGAAACCCTGGGCTTGATTTCTCAGGACCATATCATTTGGAAAAACCCTGAAGTGGCTCTGTGGCTCCAGTGGGAGAAGGCTATCCTTCTACAAGAGAAACTAGGTACAGTGCTCAGGTCCTGATTTCAAGCTCCAGGACTCATGTATGTGTGTGCGTGCACACATACCCACCCACCCACCCACACACACACACACACACACACACACACACACACAAACACACACACTCACAGACCAGAAGTGATGTTGTTACACAAAATGGTAAAGCACTGGGCTTCTGCACTGTGCTCCTCCTCAGTACATAGGCCTTGTGATCAAAACCTAGCCACCCAGGGCCCAACAAGGAGAGGTCAAAGGTTTCAAAACCTGATGAGCTTCACCTGCCCTAGATGACAGGAAGCTTTGTGATATCCAACATGTGCTTGGATTTCCCAAACCTAGGGGAGGCATCATAGGCCCATCATTGCTGGCAATGAAACATTTCATTAGATTCAGTGCCCTAGTTGTCTGCCAGAAGTACTCCTGAGTTATATTGAGCACTTTATCTGAACACAAAAACATAGTCTCACAAAGGCAGGATGAGTGCACATAACTTTATCTGCCATGGACAGAGGCATAAATGAAAGCTTCCTGTAAAAACAGAGCACTGGGGAAAGAGATAGCTTGGGGTACAAAGAGACCCTTTTCTCCTGACTTTCAGAGCACGCCCACACTCATCCTCACTAACTGGCTCAGGTGGAATTGTTTGTTACCCAGCTGTACAGGTGTGAGGCCTTTTGTCTGCCTGTCCACACAATGTGAGAGACTTCTTCCAGCAGGCCTGGGATGCAGAGAAACCCTCAGGTTACACTGGGAACAGTGAGGAGGGGTTCCCTGGAACATGCAGTGTCTTGAAAGAAGTCATCTCTGTGTTATGAAATTATTGTATTGAATACAAATTTCCTAACTTGGTGCCATTCATCATAGCTATTCTGGAGCTTCACCTATAGGAATACATCCATACATAGACAATGACATGGAAGTACAGGCTCTTTTTGAGGGGGCAGGTCCTGAGGTTGAACTATGAGACTAGGCATTGTCCCTGAGCTCCTTTTGCTCAAGGGTAGTACATGAAGCTTGAGTCATAGCCTCAATTCTGGTTTTTTTGTGATCTCTTAGAAGTAACAGTGTCATAGTCTTTCTTACACTGGCTGGATTCAAGCTAAGATTCTCTTCATCTCAGCATCCTAAGGAGGTGGGATTACAATCAGCAGCCACTGACACCTTCTTTCCTTTCTTCTTCATTTTTTAATCTGGACAATCTGACTTCTTAGCAGGGTCATTCCAATGGTTTGAATTTATAAGTAAACTACTCAATGTTTATTATAGTTGCTTTCTCTCCTCATCTTCTTCTCTGGTCACAGGTTTGAGGCCAAACGTGAGAAAAGAGTGTCACAGTATTTTGGAGCAAATATCCACAGGATATGTCAGTTCTGTCACTTAGCATTGAGCTGCAGTGAATTTACTGTCTCAGGATGAGAGGACCGAAATCTGGAGTGATCCTCATACTGTCTGCAATGCTCCTTTTGCATATAAATTGATCTAATCATTATGAGTGTTTTGTGTCCCCAAATTTAAGTATCTAGAACACACTAGAAGCATCTTCCTGTTTCTGTTTTTCTCTAGTACCTCTCGAGATTTAGACTAAAGATTTGTGTGAAGCGGCTGCTCTGCAAATTCCTGAGAAAAGCCACTTGAAGCCTCCTCAGTAGATCGCCATTCAAAGCCAGCTGAGCAGGAAACTCGGTGAGACTCTTATCTACAATGAACCACCAGTGAACCCGAAGTGGAGCAGTGGCCCAGACGGTAGAGCTCCAGCTTTGAGAGAGAAAGCTGAGCAGGACATACAAGCCAGACCATGCAGGAAAGCCTGGGAGTTGATTATGTCCAATTAACGACCAGATAGCTCTTCAATTACTTTCTGTTGGCATGTTGCATGGGCCTAGGTGAGAAGTCTTGCCCCTGTTATCTGATGATACAGGTAATGGGACCTGAGATCCTAGGACCCATGGGTCCTACAGAAGAGAAGTATTTTTTAGACATCATATCAGCAAAATTTGGGCATAATCAGTAGGAATGCTTCAGAAATATGGAGAAAAACAGTTTGGGACCAGCAAGTTAAAACAATAAACAGAGCAGCAGAATAAAATCCCATATAGATTCGAGGAAAACAACACTCTTTTTTTGCAATGTGAATTCAGAAAGCCATGTTCACTTAGAAGGTATCACAGGTTTGTACCTAAAATATTGCATTGATACATTTTATATTCTGATATATATTCTAAACCTAATTATTTATATTCTAATTATATTTATTGGAATAAATATCAATTTATTTGTCAAATTATCAATTAAGTCTACTAAGTTTCATAGTGTGAAATATAAAATCATCACATATAAATGTAAAATACATAACTATATGTAATATAATTAAAAGGTTCATGTTTTGCATTGTTCGGTTGTGGTTAGGGTATCAAAGGCAACTCTGTTTTAAAGTATTATTCCATTATCTCTACCTCAGTGTTTGGTAGAGTTAAATCTAAAGCTTTACCATTTGTAGATTTACAGCCTGGAGGCAAGAAGAAACACTGTGGTTAAAATATTACCAATTTAGGGAGGTTGAGCTTTTCTTCAGATGTGTCTATTGGCCATCCTTCTTTCTTCTTCTGAGAAGTTTCTCTTTAGGTCTTTTGTCCATTTATATATTGGGCAGTTGTTTCTTTGAGTATTTGTTATTGGGGATTTAATTTTTTGAGTTCCAAGTATATTTTAGATATGAGACCCTTGTCCATTGTATGGCTAGTGAAGATCTTCTCCCAATCCGTGGGCTTTCTATTGATCTTGCTAGCTATGTCCTTTGCCATGCAGAAGCTCTGCAACTTCATGCAATCCCATTGTCCAACCTTTCTTTGACTTGTTGTGTTTCCGGGACTCTATTAAGAAAATTTCGGCCTGCGCCAAGGAGACCTAGGGTTTCTACTATTCCATCCTGTAATGTTTTCAGAGTGTCTGATTCGACTCCGAGGTCTTTGATCCATTTGGAGTTGATTCTGATGCAGGGTGATAATGCAAATCAAAACAACATTGACATACCACCTCACCCCAGTTAGAATGGCAAAATGAAGAACTCTAATAACAACAGATGCTGGAGGTTATGTGGACAGAAGGGAACCTTACTGCATTGTTGGTGGGAGTGTAAACTTGTTCAACCACTTGGAAAGCAGTATGGAGGTTCTCACAAAACTTCACATAGAGCTCCCCTATGACACAGAAATCCCACTTTGGGGCATTTACCCAAATGTTTACAAACAAGACCACACTATAGCTACCAGCACACCTATGTTAATTGCAGAATTATTTACCATAGCTAAGATATGGAACCAACCCAGATGCCCCTCAGTAGATGAATGGATCAAGAAAATGTGGTATATATACAGGATGGAATTCAATGCCTCCATCAGGAAGAATGACATTGACCCATTTGTTAGGAAATGGAAAGGCTTGGAAAAAATTATATTAAGTGAAGTAAGCCAAGCCCAAAGAAACATAGGTCCCATGGTTTCTCTTATTTGCAATATCTAGTATATGTATTAGTCAAGCAGAAAAGGTCAGATAATGTGATGTTAGGAAAATGAACCCTTAGATATGTATTTAGATTTTTTTTTCTTTCATGCACGTGTTTCTAACACATTTATAAGATTATCTCTTTGTTGCTTTCTATGTCCCTCCTCCACATTATAACCCCTGCTTTCACTATATTTGATATCAGTATAATTTGTAAAGGAGAAGGGAAAAAACAAGTCGTTTAAGGATAGTGGTGGACCCGTTGCAACAATGAGAAGTACAAGTTGTCATGTCGAAAATGAACTTTACAACTTTGTTGGGGAGGAGGGTTGGGTGGGGTCGGGGGAGGCAGGGAAGGCATGTGAAGGGTAAACAAAGGAGGAGGCTGCAATGCTTGATAAGAAATGTACTCATTATCTTGCCCATGTAATTGTTACCCCTCTGTACATTATGTTCACAATAAAAATAAAAATAATAAAAATCATTACCAATTTAAGGCCTAATAATGAAGAGAAATATATGGACTTCTCTTGCAACTATGAAAATATTTGGTGATAAAATGGCAGTAGTGTAAGTTCCTGCCTGGTTGGAAGGTAGACAGGTCAAGACATTAGGTAATCATGCATGTGAACAATTTTTCACCTTCTTGGCTTTAGCTACTTTTGAACTGGTAGGTATCATAAACAATCATATTTTGATAAAATGCCTTCTAGTATGAACAGTTCTGGCTAAACTGTTCATCTCTCTATGATCCCTGTAACTAAGATTAGTTTTGTTCCAGTAATACAATCTATGCTCTCAGAGTAAGATATTCTGGTTGGTCTGTTCTTTCATGGAAGAAGGGTAAAGGGTCAGGTAGACATTTGTGCCAATAAGACCTCATTTGGGAAAATTTCAGCTCCATATATTTAGAAGTAGCTCTTAAACAAGGCTTACTTTGAATCCATTGGCTTCACAGAGCTAACACAGTTGGATAAATAAGTACTTGAAAAAGCCGTCTCCTTTGGACTTAGCTATAAATACTTGAAAGTATGATCAGATTCTAAATGAAAAAGACTTAAAATAGTCATTGACAAAAAGATTGCAAATGTGAGCAATCAACTGAACAACATATTTTTTTCAACTATTCACAGAATTTTAGGGAAATAAGATTAATAGCATTTTTAGGAACAATAAGGTTCCCTTGTTACAAATAGGCACCTAAGCATATAAGCCTGTATAAATATTTCATCATTAACTACTTAAATTTACAGGATACTACATTCTTCAGCAGCTTGTATACCAAAATTACAACAATACAGAGATTAACATGGCACTTGTACAACGATGATATGAAAATTTGTGAAGTATTCAAAATTTTTCATTCTTCAGATGCAAGAAATGAAAAACAGCTATTAAAAAGTTGGTTGGTTACAAAATTACAAGTGTAACAATACACGTAATTCATATAATTAAAAGTTACTTTGACATCAATGTATTAAATTTTCACCTTAGAAAGGCCTTTACATAGCATAACCTTTACACAACTTTTGAAATTAGACAACATTGTCGTTTTATCCCAAAGAAATATAATACTATAATATCAAATGCAGTTTCTTCCAAGTGGATCTTCAGACCTGGTTTGACATATTGGTGACAGTTCCAGTGTATTTTTGCTATCTCAATTTCCAGCAGCAAGATGCAAGGGGGTCAAGAAGCCTCTAGTTTGGGCATTGTTATCTGCATCATGAAGAAGAAAGAAGCCACTCTGGTATTATTACACGTATATGCACTGTGCAGGGGTGTCCAGCCATCTACAGTTATTGCATGTGCCCCTTGAGCCACCAACTCATGGACAATGTCTAAGTGTCCACTGTAGACTTCCCGATGAAGAGGGGTATACTCATAGTCATCCCTAGTATTCACATGAGTGGCCTTTTTGGAAAGTATTCTCTGCACTGTAGTAAGCTGGTTATTTTCAGCAGCCCAAAGAAGAAATTTGCTTGGATCCTTCTCCATTTTTTTTCTTGCAATTGTTACCATTCCTCACTTTTTCATCTTGTTCCTCATCTTCATCAGAATTTCCTAACCAAATACTTTGAGTGCTAGTGGAAATGAGGTGTCCATGTATTTCCCTAATAGTTCATGTTGGTTGAACTGGTCAGAAATATCTGGTGAATTTTCTGCGTATGTTATTTCACCATGATTTATTTTCTTTTTCCATTTTTACTATTCAAAATTATTCTAACTGGAGATTAGGGAATAAATACAGAGCAGAGGAAAGATGTTCCTCCATATTCAAAGGTACAGACTGAAAATGAGGACCAGTGGTGTCTTCATGTGGAAATTATACTAGGAATGAGAAAATGTGAAATAATGCCTCCTATATAAATGATTTGGGAAATGGCAGTGCAGAAAGTGAAATGATGCAACCCAAAATATAAAACAATATAAATAAGGATAATTATGGAGTAATCATATTATCTATGAGAGCCATGAAAGAGAGAGATGAGCTATCCACAAAATCCATGCCTCTGATCAATTTATAGAACAAGCAGAAATTTGTTTTAAAAAAGATGGAAATAGAATTTATGTACTTACTTGAAATTAGTAAATACCTTTTTAATAGCCTACATAAGAATCTAAATCCTTGATAGTACTAGTAACAGATCTGACTGAAATCAGTTGAATCACACTTTTCCTGTACAATGAAGGAATAGGTACAGGCTAGGAAAGCAGCTAGAAAAGGCAGGCCGATTTTATCTGTGAGAAAACTTTGTGGAAACTGGTATTGAGGATTACTTACTGGTGACCCACTTGCACTGGAAGCATGATTCTGAACTCTTGCTTGCTGATTCTGAATTATTGCTTTGATCATTATATTCTCCAAAAAGAAAAAGTCAGAATTGATAACAAAGGACTACTAATACATTTTGACTTTTCATTAAGCATCTTCAATCATCAAAATCACATGAAGACAATAGACAAGCCTATTTTTTTAGATGAAAACAAGTGTCTTTAGAAAAACAAGGAATTTAAGTAGTCTTCCAAAGGTCTTCTATTTTACTTACTGCATTATACATTTTTCCTAATGTTGAGTAACAATAAATAATGGATCTATTAGAAAGCTCTTAAAGCTCATCTGTTCAATAATGAGTTCTCTTACACTATATTATGGTGTTTTTTTGTATGGACTTAGGAAGAAATTTACATTACTAACTTGAATTTGTGACAGGACAATATCATGACTGTACATCTTTCTTCTATACTCTTAGTTTTACATTATTACCTTAATATGTGCATTAAATAAGTATAGAGGAAAAATTAGAAGCCACACTGGTGGATCATGGCTTTAATCCTAGCTAATCAGAAAGAAGAAATCTGAGAATTGTGGTTTGAAACCAGACCAAGAAAAAAAAGTCCATGAGATTTTGATTTGAAAGTAACCAGCAAAAGCTAGGAATGGAGCTACGGTACAAGCAGTGAAATGGTAGCCTTGAGAAAACTAAAACAAAAAAATAACAAATTCTGGGACAGAGCCAGACCCTGACTTCAAGCTCTAGTATTAGCATCAAACTAATTAAGTAATTAATTAATTAAAAATAAATTAAGTGGCCGGGCGCTGGTGGCTCACGCCTGTAATCCTAGCTACTCAGGAGGCTGAGATCTGAGGATCGCGGTTCAAAGCCAGCCCAGGCAGGAAAGACCTTGAGACTCCTATCTCCAATAAACCACCAGAAAACCGGAAGTGGCGCTGTAGCTCAAGTGGTAGAGCGCTTGCCTTGAGCTGAAGAGCTGAGGGACAGCGCCCAGGCCCAGACCGACAAAAAAAAAAAATAATAATAATAAATTAAGTGGTCACATGTGGAGAAAATGCTTGGGGATATCACCCAGCCTCTTATTTCAAAAACTACAATCTACCAAAAAAAATGTATTTAATTAATACCTGTGTAAATAGAGTATTTTCATCACCCAAATGCACATCCATGCTCAGTTACCTTTGCAAAGTAACTCTGTTATGTCTGGAGTACCACATAACATTATCACTTAAGTAGAAAGCATTGCAACATGGGTTCACTCTATCTCTCTAATGGATTTTTCTCCACACAAATACTCAAATCTTACAATTATTCCAATTCTTTGAAGTCATAGCTTTTTTCTTTAACATCCATAATATTAGAGTTTGAATTTAGTGTCTTGTGTCTCCTAAATGGGTGTTCTTACCAGTTTGTCATGCCCCCAGCCCTAAATTATCCAGATTAATTTTCAGATAGAATCTGGCTTCCTACTTGTGTATGATCATGGGCTCAGTCCACTTGATGTTATTCTTCCTGGAATTTAGAATAACAGGTGTCTGGCATTGTGTACAGATCTTTATGTCCAGTCTGGGCTTTAACCACTATCCTCACAACAGTAGACTCCCATATAGTCAGTTTTTTCATAAGCTTATCATAGCTGATTTTTTAAATAAATCTTTGCATTTCCTGCAGGTTCTTGAGTACTGAATTAACTTGTTTTACTTGGGTTGGTTTGTTTCATTTGAATATATGTATTCAGTCGTTCCTCACCTTTCCTTTGGTTTCTTTCACTCAAGTTCTTACCTAAAGTGCTGAGAAACCAATTCTTCTTTCTCAAGATAGTCTAGGTGAACTTTATTTATTCCAAAGCAATTTCAGTAATATTTAAACATCTTCATATCTATGAATGGTATACAAATGCTAATCACTGAGAAGGGTCAGTTTATTTTAAGAGCACTCTTTGGCATTCACAGACTTATCATGAATTATACCAATATAATAAAACTCAGATGCTTGCCAGGAGAAGAAAAACCTATTACTAATTGTTTGACAGAGGCTTCCCTTCTCGTAAATGAAATATGCTGCTTGATGCAGGGTTTCACAGAATCATATTGCTAGGGAGAGCCTAAAAAATCAGGTAACACTACAGAGTTGAGGGAGATTACTTGACCTCCTGAATAATTTACTTTTATGTCAAATAAAAGCAGGCTTCCAAAAAGAGAGTAGACTTTAGAGAAACATGATGAGTTTTATGTAAATAGGTGCTTAGCTGACTTTGTTAATTGGTGGACTGATACAGGGAAATAAAGTACAGCAAGGTAAAAAAATAAAGAACTCTGCATTGAAATACTCATTTGTGTGTGTGTGTGTGTGTGCGTGCACACATGTGCGTGTACACACACACGCATGTGCATTGCTCATGCATGCATTATTCATTGCTGAGGCTTGATAGTGCCTAGACACTATCCCAAAGTTTCTGTGGTCAAGGATAGTAGTCTAACACTTGAGCCACTACTCCACTTATGGTTCTTTGGAGATAATCACATGTATTGTCATGATTGGACTGGCTTTGAACAGTGGTCTTCATATCTCAGCCTCCTGAGTAGCTAGCTAAGCTGATTCAATCTCTGAGTAGCTATTTAAAATGTTGCCTGTCCTCTATGCTTCACTGCTGTTTTATACTTTTCCTGAGGTAATCACAAGTCTAAGTCATATATGTCTAATTGCTTAAAAATATTTACTGCTTGGCAGCAGGGCTCCCAACTGTACTCTTAACTACTTAGGAGGCTTGAGAACAGAACCCAGGCCACATTTTAGTGGACTTCCTTAATATATAACTGGGTGCATTGGATCATTTCCACCATCCTGCACTATCTAGAGACTAAAATTGGAAGGACTGCAGGACTGATGGTCTGGTAGATAGTGCAACTCTGATGCCTTTGATGATGGGAAAACTAAAAGAACAGATCAGGTGCATGTTCTTGTGGAAAGGGAACCCCTATCCTAAAATTAACAACTGATATGATGCCAGCCTAGCAAGAACAATACACCAAGTTGAAATCCCCACCAAAATATGTATATACCTTAACATCCAAAACATAGTAGAATCTGTTGTTTGCTCTAATATAATCTTTATCTGATTATCATATGATGTGACAGAATAGTTTCTTCGTTAAACTTACGATATATTTAAAAGGATCTAGAAAATTCTTTCTCACTTCTAAAGTGCAAACGAATGGCAAATTGCCTCATTTCTTACATATTTGACTACCACTAAAAATTTGTCTAATGATTATTATAGTAATATGTTCTGATTTATTTCTTTACTGTGTAATAGTTTTTAAACTTTTTGCTTCTCTGTTGAAGTTTAAGTATTTAAATTGTATCATCAAAATATATTCCTTGGGTACTTGGGGCAGTTCTTTACTAAGTTTTTAACCAATGGCTTCTAAGAATTCTTTTCTTATTCTTAAAATATTGTACAGAGGGGTTACAATTACATGGGCAAGATAATGAGTACATTTCTTATCAAGCATTGTTGCCTCCTCCTTTGTTTCCACTTCCCATCCCTCCCCATCCCCTCCTCTCCCCCCCCCACCCAATCCTCCGCCCCTCCATAGCCAAAGTTGTAAAGTTTGGTTTTCGACATAACCTCTTGTACATCTCATTGTTGCAATGGGCCCACCTGTATCTCTATTTAAACAATTTGTTTTTTCCCTCCCCCTCCAAAAATTATACCAACAGCAAATACAGTGAAAGCAGGGGTTATACCGTGGGGGAGGGACATATAAAACAACAAAGAAATAATCTTATAAATATGTTAGAAATAATCGCATGAAAGAAAAAAAAATTGAATATTTATCTTGGGGTTCATTTCACCTAACATAAACTTATCTGACCTTTTCTACTTGACTCAGACAAATTCTAGTTATTGCAAATAAGGGAACCATGGAACCTATGTTTCTTTGGGCCTGGCTTACTTAACTTAATATAATTTTTTCAAGTGTTTCCATTTCCTAAAAAATGGGGCAATGTCATTGTTTCTGATGGAGGCATAGAATTCCATCTAAGAATTCTTTTTTTTTTTTAATTTAATTTAATTTTATTTGTGAACATACTGTACAGAGGGGTTACAATTACATGGGCAGGATAATGTGTACATTTTTACCAAGCATTGCAGCCTCCTCCTTTGTTTACCCTTCACCTCCCTTCCCAGCCTCCCCCTTCCCCCCCAATCCCAATCCTTCTCCTTCCCCGCTTACCCCCCCCCTCAGCCCCCCCCCCCCCGCACCGACGTTGTAAAGCTCCTTATGGACATGACAACTTGTACTTCTCATTGTTGAAACAGGTCCACCTGTATCCTTAAACAATTGGTTTTTCCCCATCTCCTCCACAAGTTATACTGACATCAAATATAGTGAAAGCAGGGGTTATACTGTGGGGGAGGGACATACAAAGCAACAAAGAGATAATCTTATAAATGTGTTAGAAACACGTGCATGAAAGAAAAAAACATTAAAATACACATCTAAGGGTTCATTTTCCTGACATCACATTATCTGACCTTTTCCGCTTGACTCATACATATACTAGATATTACAAATAAGGGAAACCATGGGACCTACGTTTCTTTGGACCTGGCTTACTTCACTTAATATAATTTTTTCCAAGTTTTTCCATTTCCTAACAAATGGGGCAATGTCATTCTTCCTGATGGAGGCATAGAATTCCATTGTGTATATATACCACATTTTCTTGATCCATTCATCTACTGAGGGGCATCTGGTTTGGTTCCATATCTTAGCTATGGTAAATAATGCTGCAATAAACATAGTTGTGCTGGTAGCTTTCATGTGGTCTTGTTTGTAAACATTTAGGTAAATGCCCAAAAGTGGGATTGCTGGGTCATAGGGGAGTTCTATGTGAAGTCTTTTGAGGAACCTCCATACTGCTTTCCAAAGTGGTTGAACAAGTTTACATTCCCACCATCAATGAAGTAAGGTTCCTTTCTGTCCACATCCCCTCCAGCATCTGTTGTTGTTAGAGTTCTTGATTTTTGCCGTTCTAACTGGTGTGAGGTGATATCTCAATGTTGTTTTGATTTGCATTTCTTTTATGGCTAGGGATGTTGAACATTTCTTCATGTGTCTACTGGCCATCCTTCTTTCTTCTTCCGCCATTGTTTGGCGAATAGATATTTAGAATTGTAATATCCTCCTGAAGGAGAGATCCTTTAATTAGTATGTAGCAACCTTCTTTATCTCTTCTCACGAATTTTAATTTGAAGTCTATTTTTTCTGATATTAGGATTGCAACTCCCGCCTGTTTATGGAGGCCGTTTGCTTGGTAGATTTTGTTCCAGCCTTTAACATTGAAAATGTGTTTGTTTTTACGGGCAAGATGTGACTCTTGAAGGCAGCAGATAGAAGAGTCTTGTTTTTTAATCCAACTAGAGAGTCTATGTCCCTTAATTGGAGAGTTCAGTCCGTTAACGTTAAGAGATAGGACTGAGAGGTATTTGGGAGTTCCTGCCATGTTATCTACCTTCTTGGGGGCTGTGAAAACTGGGTTCTTCCTATGGTTCTTGGATTCTCAGTTTGGGTGCAGTTTCTTGGCTTTTATTGTGGTCTTGTTGGTTTTCTATGTGTAGGACACCATTAAGAATCTTTTGTAGGGCTGGTGTGGTGGAGATGTATTGTTTCAATTTTTCTTTGCTATGGAAGGTTTTTATTTGACCTTCAGTTATGAAGGAGAGTTTAGCTGGGTACAGTATTCTTGGTTGATAGTTGTTTGTTTTTAGGGCATGGCATACATCATTCCAGGCTCTTCTTGCTTTGATTGTCTCTGCTGAGAAATCTGAGGTGATTCTAATTGGTTTCCCTTTATAGGTGATTAACCTTTTCTCCTTGACAGCTTTAAGGATCTTTTCCTTGTTCTGAGTTGATCCTGTGTGGATTATAATGTGGCAGTGGGATGTCCTATTCTGCTCTGGTCTATTGGGGGTTCTAAAAGCTTCTTGTATCTGAATAGGCCTATCTTTTTATATGTTTGGGAAGTTCTCTGCTAGGATCCTGTTAAACAAATTCCCTAGACCATTAACTTCTGTTTATAGGTGCTACTCTACACCCATTATCCTTAGATTAGGCCTTCTGATGGTGTCTTCCAGGTGTTGGATAGATCTATCATATTTCTTGGACTTGTCTTGGATGGTTGTATGTTCTTTCTCTATAATATCTAGGCTGTCTTCAATCCCTGAGATTCGATCTTCTGCATGTTCTAACCTGCTATCAAGACTCTCTACTTTGTTTTTTATCTCTTTTCCTTCCATTTGGTCGGCTTTGATGGCTTCAAGTTCTTTGTTGAAGCTCTGTTTAAGTCTTGCATGAATTTCTTTACTTCCTTAATTTGGTGTTCAGTGTTTGTTTTCAAATCACTTAGTTGATTGGTTATGGTTTCTTTGGACTCCCATTCCTTCTGTTGGTTTCCATTCAGCATTCCCTTTGTGGTGTCCCTGACTTCCTTCAGCTCTTTGTTAATGGATTCCATGAATACCTTTAGTGATCTTTGTGTATTTTCTATCTGCTCTCTCAATTCCTGTATTACTGTTTGATCAACTTCCTCCCGTTCATGGGATTCCTGCAGTTCTCTTTGAGTGTTCTCAGCATGCTCAGGCCATTCCTCCCTTTCTCTTTGAGTATTCTCAAGTTGCTCACGCAAATCTTGTATCAGTTTTTGAGTAGCTTCCTCACGCTTATGATATTCCTGTATAAACTTTTGGGATGCCTCCTCTCTCTCCCTATCACACTCATACAGAGTCCTTTGTAAGTTGTCAAACTTTTCATTTATCATGTTTGCCAGCAGTATTTGTAGAGCTATTTGGGAACTTTCCTCTGGATTATTCATTATCTGTTCTGTCCCCTGGTTATCAAGATTGGGAATTGAGATAACTGGATTTGCCATATTTCTTGTGTTTTTTTGGCTTACTCTGCCCATTTAAGATGAAAATAACACCAGTGTTGTGCTAGAACACTATCTTAAGGCAACCATCAACCAAAGTTTGCATTGTACAGTCAATAGTCTACAGATACAATCTAGTTCAAGAGATACATCTAGTCAGCATCAAACAACTATATGTTAATGGGCTTTGAACCGCAGAGAAGCATTTGGAAAACCAGAAATTATTAGGGTTAGGGAGAGATGTGAGTAAAAATTAGGAATAGATTGGTGTGGGGAGGCACAGGGAGAGTTAACTATGTCCTAATCTCAATGCAGGAAATAGGTTGGTTAGGATGCAAGTAGAGAGAGAGAGAAAAAGATGAAAGGGAAAGGGAAATGGAAAGAGACCAGAAAAAATAGAAACGTAAAAATTAATATTATTATGGAGATTAAAAGACAATCTATTTAGAGGGGAATGTGAATATATTGGGAGAAGGGGAGGGGCATAGAGGAGATGTGAAAAACTTAAAAAAATGCTTAAAATATTATATAGGTATAAAGAGGTAGTACTGCTATTAATGAATTTAAGTCTCAGAGGTTTTGAATTGAGTAATAAATTTGTGGATTAAGTGTGTACACAATGGGAGATAGGGTCTACTAGTTAACTACGGGTTTATCTGAGGATGTGCAGGACAAGAGTTAAGTCACATAAAGAAGAACAAAAGAGAGGAAAAGGTGAAAAGGATAAGAAAGGGAGAAAAAAAGAACAGAAGTTCAGTAGAGCTAAACAAAAAACAAAAAGATAATTAAAAAAGAAAGAAAAAGAGAAAGAAGACAAGAAAAGGAAGAAAAACGCACATTCACGTATTCCTAAAATAAAAATTATAAGAGGAAAAAATAAGTTACTGGAAAATAATTTTTTTTCAAAAAAGGCAAAAATTAAAGATTAATAAAAGTTTTAGAAAAGAAAAAATTTTATATATATATAAGGTACCAAAAAAAAAAAAAGAAGAAGAAAAAAAGTTCTTTGATTTTTTTTTGATTTTTTTGGGGGAGGTGTGGGAAGAATCCTGTATCTCCCTTGTGTCTGTAACCAGCCTCTTGTTGGAGTCTGGTCTGCTTGAGGTCCTGTGGCTTGATTGGTTTCTTAAGTCAGTTTGTTCAAACAGGCAGAAAAATGCTCTGTTTTACCCAAGATTTTGAGATCCCCCTCCCAGGTTAGTTTACTGGGAGGGTGATCTGCTTTGAGAATCACAAAGGAGGGGGATGCAGAGATGAGGCTAGGTTCTGGGTAGAGTTGAGGCCTTTCAACAAACAGTAGCTTTTCCCTGGGGCTATTTTGTGAAAAACTCACAGAGCCCAGCCTGGAGCCATTCTCAGGGTTTCTATTTTTCAATTGATTGTGGAGGCTGCTAGAGGGAGGGGCAGCCTCTGGCTCTGGTTACCCAGTGGGGAAAGCTACTCCTATGGCTGGCGCCTGAGCTGGGTGACTTTTCCCTGGATGGAGCTGAGTCTGGCAGGTCACTTCACCATTAAGTTCTTGTGACCTGCTAAATGACTAGTTTTATTCCAAGGCCTGAGTTGGAGCTAGCAGCTCCTCTGAGCTTTGAAGGTATCCAAGATGGAGATCTCTGGTACTGGGGGGGAGGGGTGGCCTTCCCTCCTCTGCTCCCTGAGAAGGAGTGAGGACGTCAGGCTTCTACTCACGCCGAGTCTTGGTTCCTGGGTCGTCTGGTCTGCAAACTGCAGGATGAAGATGTCCGCTCCTTGTCGGTTCTTGCTGGTGTTGAGTAGAATCCGCTCGCTTGCTGGGTCTGGCTCCTTCATCCCGGACTCTCTGTGGCTCAGGTATGGCCGCGGCCACCGCCGCCACAGCCACTGCTGCCGCCGCCGCTGCGGCTGCTGGCAAGTGCTCAGATGTGTCTCCTTGCCTTAGCTTCCCCTCTCTTGCCTAACTCTCTGTCCTGTGATGGCACACTTGGTGTGATTCTCTGGCTTAGGACTGTTCATTGGAACTCTAAAACTGCTTTCTATGCGAGAGCTTGTTCAGATTCCAGCTTCTCCTCCGCCATCTTCCCGGAACTCCCCATCTAAGAATTCTTAATTGGTATATTATTTGGTTTATTTTTAATTTCAATTTAATTTTATTGTAAAGGAAATTTACTTAGGGGTTACCTTTTCATAAGTAAGATAATGAGTACATTCCTTATGGAAGGAACATTGTTATCCCCTCCATCGATTTTTTTGTACACTCATACAACTACTGATTCTTTTGCAATTGCTATTGATCAATGGGTACTTTTTCTTTCTTTGTTCATGCATTTATATTATAAAATTGATATACAGAAGGTTTACTTGTCACCTAAAGAGTACAATTCATTTTATTTTCTAAATTTCAAATTTTGAACTTAATTACTAATTTTCTTTTGTTTCATTAGGGTAATTCTTTTTTCAGAGCTATAGGATTAGTTAATTTAATTGCATGATTTTCACACATGTAAATTAATCAGACACATATATTTTGCTTTTAAAATATTTAACATGTGAATATATAAAATTATTTTCTTAATTTTATATCATTGGTGAACTTAACTAAATTTATTTTCTTATATTTCTAAACATATTTTTCCAGGTCACAAATACTAACTGTATTTTCAAGAAGCACATACTTTATTAAGAAAGGCTTCATTACCTGGTCACTTTTTGAAAATTTAATTTCTTGTACTTGAATTTAAAAAAGTTTGAGCTGGGCATGGTGATTTGTGGCTTCATTTTCTAGCTATAGGAGGAACTGCAAATAGGTTTGTAATTCAGGAGAGCCTGGGAAATTATGAGACCTTATTCTAAAAATATCCATAGTGAAATGATTAGAGATATAGCCATCCATAGCGAGATATGGAGCACGCACCAGGATATCATATTCTAAATCTTGAGTTAAAACACCAGTAATCTCAATCTTTTGTCAAAATAAAATGATACATGTTTCAAAATGTTTATTATTTAAAACTTGTTTGCAAAGGTTCTCATGTGTTCTATTTCTTAATTTTCAATTTACTTAATCTATAAGAATCCAAGTGTACTGTCTTTTATTTCTCCTAAACTTTTAAATAGTATGAGCAATATTATTATTTCATATATTAACCTTCTTTTACTATTTGTGATAATTTCCTCTGTTTATTATGATAATATCAATATTCCAAATGTGTGTACGTGATGTGTGTGTGTGTGTTTGTGTGTGGTTTCTTTCTGTCTTTTGAAACAAAATACTAATGGTATACAGCTCCTGTATGGTCCATCATTCTGTCCCCTCTCACTCTCCTCTGTAGTACAGCTCTCAAGTCATTATCATTCAGCTTTATTATGCTGTAGTGTTACCTAAATTTTAACTCATTCCTAAATTAATTTTAGTGGCTTCAAGCATTCTCTAAAGACATTTTTCTATATATAATATCTGGGGCCTTGTGTTTTCACAAGGTGCAAAATATTAGTAACTATCAAACATCTAGATAACTGTGTTATTGGATATTGGTCCACCTGCTCAATAAACTCGCATGTAAGTTCAAGGAATACAGATCATTCAGAACAATCTTGTAAAATGGTGTAACTTGAGCTCTCATATTAGATTTGAATCTTATTACCATGTTTAGTAGTTAGGACAAAATAGCTCTACTGTAAGAACAGACACACAGAAGAATGTAACAGATTTATCAAAAAAAAATTCTTAGTTTTATGGTCAAAAGATTTTTAAAAGGATGCTATGAACTTTATCAAATAAAAATAGAATTTTAAATAAGTGTATTGGCACTATTGCTTCTCTAGATTTAAAGAATGATCTTGGACTACTACCTTAAACATTATACAAAAATTTGTAATAAGAAATGATTATCAAACTAAATGTGAGATATAAAAACTGACAATATGTAAATGTAAAAATTCATGACATTGGATCAGTAAAGGTTTCTAAACATTTGACATGGAAAACATTAGTGGCTAAAGAAAAGCAAGAATAAACGGGTTAATATCAACTGATGACCTTTCATAATTCTATGAAAGAAGTGAAAACCTATCCAACCGACAGAGGGCACATATTTGTTAATGCTACAATGTTAATTTGACAATGATCCTGAGTCTTAACTACTTTTATATCTTCTAATTACATATAAATTTTTTCCAGAACAGGTTATTTCTTAAAAGAACATATGTAAATTAATGGTCAATAAGAAGAGCAAATGAATTAAGCTCCTCTTTAGTAACTAAGAAAAAATAAAAATAAAACTCATTTCTATGACCATAATATAAAAAGATGACAGAAAATATAGTAATGCATTTGTGGAGAAATTGATATACTCTAGATAGCAGAATGATTTGTATAATACTGCAATCAATTTTGCAAGCAAGTTTTCAAGTCTTCTAAAGGTCAAAGAGAATTGTATATGATCCAGCCATTACACTTCTATGTATTAGTAAAGAGAAGTAACAGGGAATGTAGTTCATTGACAGTGCACTTGAATAGTATGTGTGAGAATCTGGAAATAATCCCCAAAACAAATTTTGAAAAGACACACTATAAAGGATATATGGAGGACAAATTCCTGTAACTTAATTTTGTATCTATTTTAATGTCTGTTCTAAAATTTACAGCATTTCTTTTTTATTTATTTTATTTTATTTTTATTATTGTGAACATACTGCACAGAGGGGTTACAATTACATGGGCAAGATAATGAGTACATTTCCTATCAAACATTGTAGCCTCCTCATTTTTTTACCCTTCACATCCCTTCCCAGCCTCCCCCCACCCCCCACCCAATCCTTCCCCCCCCCACCAAAGTTGTAAAGTTCGTTTTCGACCTGACAACTTGTACTTCTCATTGCTGCAACGGGTCCACCTGTATCCTTATTTAAACGACTCGTTTTTCCCCTTCCCCTCCACAAATTATACCGACACCAAATACAGTGAAAGCAGGGGTTATACTGTGGGGGAGGGACATACAAAGCAACAAAGAAACAATCTTATAAATGCGTTAGAAACAAATGCATAAAAAAACATTTAAATACATATCTTAGGGTTCAATAAAATTTACAGCATTTCTATTTGAAGAAATGCAAATTTGTGAAAATTAGGCTTGGAAAACCTCTGATTGTACCCTTCACTTCCAAAGCACTAAAGTGTATACAATAAAAGGAGATAAATATATTACATATGAATTTCATGTCAGCAATATATATATATACATATATATATATATATATATATATATATAGTTAAAAATAATTCACACAAATTGCAGAATACCTAAAAAGATGGTTTCGTTGTTGGCTAAAAATTCTTTGTAAACTACAGTTTTTAAAACAAAGATGTGATTCTGTTTATTTTGTTTATTTTGGTTTTTTTTTGAGTTTATACAGAGATAACTCAATCAAAAAGTGTATGTGATAACTGAAATATCTAGGAATTATGCATCACTTATAAGTAATTGATAACATTTTCTGGAAGAAACTTTTAGTAAATGACAGAAGACCCAAATCTATGAATGTACATTTTATGAAAGCCATGTTACTTGCTCAATCCAATTGCTTTCCTCTTTTTGATAGAAAAAAAGTATTCTCAAGATAAGAGCAAACAGCAGTGAAAAGAAACAAAATACACAATCATCTTGATTTATTTGTGAAAATAACAAATGAAATAAAACAATTCCACTTAAGAAACTCCAACATTAGTATCTATGAAGATGTTCCTGAATGCCAAGATCCATTGAATTTTTGGAATTTTAATTTCTACTAACATATGAAAACTCGAACAAGAAAACAAATATAGTCTTAGAGCAAACCAGCCTTGGAATAATTTTCTTAATTGTTTTGAAATTACAAAAGAATTGATACCATTAAAATGATCCTTTCCTATGGAAACATTTAAAAATGTTTATCTCTTATTATAATTCAAATAACAAACAAGAGAAATTTTATATAATCATTGCAAATATCATTTTATTACTATCATAAAATAGAATAAATGACAAGACCCAATATATTATCATTATTATTAATTCCTAAACATTACTTAAATATCTTAAGCAATCTAAATAGTCATGTCTTTAACATAGAGGTAAATATTCTATACTTTTTTTAAATAGAAGTTTTTTTTTGTGAAAGTACAGTACAGAGTGGTTACAATTAAATAGGGATACAGGTGGACCCATTGCAACAACGAGATGTACAAGTCGTTATGTCGAAAACGAACTTTATTCTATAATTGTTACTTAACATTTTCCAGGGGCATATATTCATGTTTCTTTTTTTATTGTGAAAATACTGTACAGAGGGGTTAAAATTACATGGGCAAGAGATAATGAGTACATTTCTTATCAAGCATTGTTGCCTCCTCCTTTGTTCCCCTTCCCATCCCTTTCCATAAAAACCCCCGCCCTCTACCCAGTTCTCCCCCCCCCCATGCAGGCTAAAGAAGCTTTCTAAGAAATGTTCACAGTAGTTAAAAGATGTTTTTATGAAATTAATGTGATATATGTTGTTGTTCTTGTTCTTGTTCTTGTTGTTCTCGTTGTTGTTTGCAAGGCTTGGGCATTGTCCCTAAGCCTTTTTATGCTCAAAGGCAGCACTCTACAACTTGAGACACAGAGCTAATTCCTGTTTTTAGTGGTCAATTGGAGATAAGAATCTAACAAGTACTTTTTTGACTGGGATAGTTTTGAACACAATTCTAAGATCTCATTACCCAAAATAGCTTGAATTATAGGCGTAAGTCAATGGCACTTGGTTTGATGTATTTTTTAAATTTTAATTATGTTTTAAGATTTTTGTTTCACTATAATGTACATCGTTCTACACATAAATTTAGGTATATGTTTATATTTCTGGTGAAAAATAATCTCTAAAAATGTATGTCTTTCTACATACAATAAATATGTATATATGTGTGTGTGTATATATATATATATATATATATATATATATATATATTTCTGAAGACAGACTCCCTCTAAAATTTTTATGCTAATATTTATTTACCTTTTTCATTCAAAGATATACACTCTATTTTTCCGAAAGTTTCCTAGAATAAAATAACTAATATTTCAATAGAATGTAGAGTTTATTACGTTCAGGGGAATTTCAGATATACACATGATATTATAGTAAAATTTGCAGTATATTACTTGAAATAATTCTGTTCAAACTCATAAATACTTGTGTGTGGTGATGGGGAGAGAGGAAGTTAATTCATACTGGTTAGGAATTTGCAATACTTCAAAAATCTATTCCATAATTTGTTATAAGCACATAGTCAAGCTACCTGATATGCTTTAGTTTTATTGTTTATTTGTTCAAAATTTTAATATGGATGCATGCACAGTGGTAACACTAAAATTATTAATCAAAAGACAAATAATCACAAAATCATAGACACATGTCAGACTTTCAATAGTTAGCACTTATGATGTTAATAATAATTTTGATGGATACGATGATGACAACAGTGTAGCCTGATAATGTTATTGGTGTAATTGAAAAGGAAAAAACTTTACACGTTTTTGAAGTTAGATTTCCCACATTGAATACATAGTAATAAACAGCGTTGGATTACATACAATAAGGATAACAAGAGGAGAGTCTCAATATCAATAAATACATTCACATAAACAGTCAGAGACCGTAAAAACTCTAATTCCTGCAGTCTCTCTAATGTATACTCACTTTTCTTGATGGTACTATTTTCTTATAAATAAAATTGTTTATTTCCACATTTTGATGGACTAAAGTGTAATTTTCAACTTAGTGGGATTAGTTCAAATAACATTCTCATATAGATACTATTCAGTAACCAATGTTTTCAAATGATATATTGAGTACGTTCTTCAATACAGCTGTAAAGACATGACACAATTTACATAATACCACTTTCATATCTGTAGTTACCTAGAAAGGACATAGGCCTTAGAGCCAGGAGGTAAAACTTATTTTTATTTCTACATGAAACAATTTGTGGCTTTATATCAACAAACTGAATTTCACTCTTTCCTTATTTGTAAGGTAAAGTGGAAAATGTAAGGACTCTTTTCTTTATTCTTGCTCTAGAAGTCAACAAATATATTCTTCATTATTTCTGTTACATTACATTGATTTACACATGAGAAATGTAAGGCCAACAATCAATGTAGTGAGTAAATAGTGATACAAGAATATGTGTCTGAGCTCTTCACTCTGTGTGCTTACAAAGAGAGTAATTTGGTGATAGAGAGGACCAATATGAAAAGACTACGGGGGAAAAGCGTACTTTCGAAATGGTTGTTTTAGGACTAGGTTACAGTGATGAGTAAATGAAACAGGCTGGTGTTAGGGGCATAAAAAGCAGTACAGAAAAATCATATTGTGTAAGTCGTTATGTCGAAAACGAACTTTACAACTTTGGGGGGGGGGAGGATTGGGTGTGGGGTGGGGGGAGGATGAGAAGGGATAGGAAGGGGAAACAAAGGAGGAGACTAAAATGCTTCATAAGAAATGTGCTCATTATCTTGCCCATGTAAATCTAACCCCTCTGTACAGTATTTTCACAATTAAAGAAAGTCATAAAAGCTCCAAAAAAAGAAATCATATTAGTCATAAAAAACTGAGTAAATCTTGATCATTCATCTTATCTAATAGGAGGGAGTAGATGGGTAAGAAGAAATCTAAAGAGCTTCCACACGTTTGGCTGGTAACTGTGTTAGTGATGTTCTTAGTAATAAGAACCACAGGTGTTAATAATGGATTTAGGGGGAAAATATCTGATAGTTCTAAAGTTTATATTAAACAGAAGCAAAGGTAGGTCTGTTTAGACATCATCAAAATATCCACGATCATGAATAGGAAAAAAGAATAATAAAATTGGGGGCATTATTGGAGGGAAGAGGAAAAGGAAAGTTCTGACACAAGTGTGAGCAATGTGAGTACCAGTGTGGATAAGATTTGAAGAAAGAGATACATAAGGAAACAAAAAAAGTAGTAAACAGAGATTGACAGAATTAAAGGAAGGAAAGAATTTGCAGGAAGAACTTGAAGGAAATATGCTATTTGGATTTGAAAAGTAAAAGGACATAGACAAGTTCAATAAGAAAAGTGTTTTGGTGAAAGTCATCTTGATAAAATTTTGAGATATGAATGTGAATCCATAAAATTCTGGATCCATGAATTCAACAGAACCTGTTGATTTTAAATGTTGGGAACAAATGCTTTTATCCAGACCTTAGAAGAATTATACAGATATAACTGTCATGAACTTTACTTAGAGGTATTCTGTGAATATTTTTTGAAGACTTTTTTAGCCAGGAGTTTATAGATTGAACTACAGCACAAACCAGCCTAATTTGTCCTACAGTTCCAACGAGTGGCCCATATATCCACATCAGTTTGGAATTTTATTGAAATATCTTTAGATATGTTTGGATATCTTATCAGCCTATTCATTATAAATGTAGGAAAAATAACACCAAGTATTAGGTTCAACATACAGCTTTACTGATGTGACTGAAGACTCCTGGAATTGATTCTTCTTTAGAATAGAAAATGCTTCAATAGCCATTGACACATCATAACTGTCCTATACTCTATTTAACTCTAGTTCTTGTTAGGGATATCTCCATGCTGAAATAACCGTGTCAATCAACCTGCCAGAAATTCTTATATGTAGGAAGTTCTCTTATAAACTTGAAACTTTATTGAATGGAAGAGCTCAGACATTACCCTCACCAGTAAGATTAAATGCCTAAAAAGATATGACATTTTGCTTTAATGCCTTTCTTTCATTTTCTCATACCCATTTGCAAGTAAGGAAGGATTGTGATGTAACAATAATACAATGGTGACTAGTATTAACACAACATCTAGGATCTAGTGTTAATTCGGATGCTTTCTAATTAGCTCCAGATTTTGTGAATATTTATATTTCTCCTAGGAAAACTAATGAGCTCCAAGAAAATGTCCCTAAGGTGCTTTTCAATTCTAATATCACTGTTTGTCTCAAAATTCTTTAAATTCTACATCCTCTAATGTGGGCATAGTGTTATACTGTGGAACTTTTCTCCTGAGAGAGTGAGTACTACCCTATTGTTTAACATGGACAAAGTACCTTAATACATAGACTGGGCATGTGCAACAAGAAGTGGTAGTTGAACAATGTTCTTAGCAGTTTGTACAGATGAAATGGAAATAGAGCAACTCTGAACTCAAAAGGAATGTGCAAAAAAGACAACGGCACAACGTAGAATGTGCCAAGGAAATGCTGAAGTGTAATTTCAAATTATGAGCTCAGGTGTCAGGGTGTGTTCAAAGTACAGCTTCAGACAATGTAGTTGGATATCTTGGGGGGGGGGAATCTACTTTAAACTATGCTGAGATAATTGTAAATGTAGAAGCTCCTGACTCTGACTCTAATCAGCCACAACATCATCAACTTAGGGACTATTTACCAAGTGCAAATTGAGAAAAGAGGGCAAAACAAAGTTAGTGTTCAAGGTGAAGGAATGGACATCACATAACTTTACTTATAAGTCTTCATTTATTTTGGAGCATTAAAGTAGGAAAAAGTCAAGTAAATATTTTCAAGAATCTAAATTGAATGGGAGGTATGATATTGTTCTCTTTTTAACTTGGAAGTTAAAGATTATGTCTTTTTATACTCTAACTTGAGAAAATGATCTGCTGTCAGTTATTTTCTTCTCTTCCCCTTCTTTTGCCCTTCCACTTACATACTTTTTATTTAAACAGACATATTTGAACTTGCATTTCTAAATGCTTCAAAATTATCTGAACTACTTACTACTGCTGGCAGCCTTCTATATCTTTCTCAAGGGAATATTTTGTCACTACCATTTTTATCCTATATGATACTGGATATCTTTCTGCCTAATTCAGTGCAAGATATGCATTAGATTCATCCAGATATCTCAACCCTTGTACCACCATGAAATCCTATCTTACATAGAAATCATGATTTTAGTATGTCTGGGGAGATGGCATCTGTCATTTTTGAATGACCCTAAGTAATAGTTACATGCAATCATGTTTTAAACCAATATGTCACTCAGTAAATGAATAATTGACAAAATGTGGTATATATGCAGCGGAATTCTATGCTTCCAATTCCAAATGGAAAGACTTGGAAAAGTCCTACTAAGTAAAATAAACAAGACACAAAGGAAGAGATTCCATAGTTTCTCTCAGTTGTAATAAGTTGGAAATATCTAGGATAGTCCTAGCAAATGAGCAGAATGGCTCAATGGATATGTATAAGATGATGCTGAGCAAAATGACCTCCTGGAAACACAGGCTTTTCTTTGTGGTTGTTTTTTTTTAATGTACAATGTGATTTCTTTTTTTCTTTTGCGTTTTCCCCAATGGTTTGTTCCCTGCAGTA